>NC_138090.1:33536195-34800649 GCF_964212035.1 Myotis nattereri
GCCTACTTTTCTAATAGGATGGTCAGCTTATTTTACTCCTTTGTAACAGTTATTTGTGTACTAAATATTTTCATTTTCAGTCTGAAAAAAATATTATGTTTGTGAGATTCATCCATGTTGTTATGTATATCAGTAATTCATTTATCCTCAATGTCATGGTCATTGGATGATTATACAAGTTAGTTATTCATTCTCCTTTAATGGACACTTGGGTTGTCTACAGTTTCTAGTAACAATGAACTTTGTAATTCATGTCTTTTTGTTCACATATGTAAGCATATCTATTGGGTATATACCTAGGGGTATAATTATGGGTCAAAGGGCAATGCATATGTTCACACTTCACAGATACAAATACTTCTTGCAAAATGGTTCCTTTATTTTACACTCCCATAAGCACATGTTTTTGTTTTGTTTTGTTTTCTTTTTCTTCTGGACCTCAGGGACATCAAATGGATTAGCCATTATGCTTGGTTCATGATGCATTCTAGTTTATGCAAAGCCCTTTCACTGATAGCGAACAATCTGATTATTATTAATATATTTATTTCTTTGATCAATCACTCTGTATGTAACTGATCTCCCATTATTGCTGCTATCCCTTGACCTGGGATCTGATCCTTTTCACTACGCTAAGGCTCTAACAGCATTGCACTAGTTAGCCCTCCTGTGCATACCCCTTCCATTCTACTTGGGTTCTGACATCTCAGCTTGGGGCTGTCATGTCTCCCCACCCAACACACACACACACACACACACACACACACACACACACACACACTATGTTCGGGACTGAGAGCTCTTTATTTATTTATTTTATTTTTATTGTTGAGAGTATTACAGATGTTCCCCCACTGCCCCCTTTCCCCCGCTTCCACCCAGCTCCTGCACCACCCCAGGCCTTCACTGCACTATGGTCTGTGTCCATGGGTTATGCATATACACATATAAATTCTTTGATTAATCTCTTCCAGCCCCACCTTCCACCCTGCCCTCTGAGATCTCTCAGTCTGTTCCATGTTTGCATGTCTCTGGACCATTTTGTTTATTAGATCCCACATACAAGTGAGATCATGTGATACTTGTCTTTCTCTGACTGGCTTATTTCTCTTAGCATAATCTCCAGGTCCCTCCATGCTGTCTCAAAGGGTAAGAGATCCTTCCTTTTTACTGCTGCATAGTATTCCATGGTTTAAATGTACCACAGCTTTTTTATCAACTCATCTACTGATGGGCACTTGGGCTCTTGCCAGATCTTAGCTATTGTAAATAACTGCAATGAAAACATGGGTGTGTATATTGTTTCTGATTGGTGTTTTAGGCTTCTTAGGATATATTCCTAGAAGTGGGATCACTGGGTCAAATGCTATCTGTGTGTCCTCTTTGGAGAAGTTTCTGTTCAGGTCTCTGCTCATTTTTTTAAATTAAATCTTTATTGTTCAGATTATTACAGTTGTTCCTCTTTTTTCCCCCCATAGCTCCCCTCCACCCGGTTCCCACTCCACTCTCTGCCCTTACCCCCGCCCCCACTGTCCTCATCCTTAGGTGCACGATTTTTGTCCAGTCTCTTCCTGCATCCCTTTCCGCCCTGAGGATAGTCAGTCCACTCCCTTTCTATGCCCCTGATTCTATTATATTCACCAGTTCATTCTGTTCATCAGATTATTTATTCACTTGATTTTTAGATTTACTTGTTGATAGATGTGTATTTGTTGTTCATAATTTGTATCTTTACCTTTTTCTTCTTCTTCCTCTTCTTAAAGGATACCTTTCAGCATTTCATATAATACTGGTTTGGTGGTGATGAACTCCTTTAGCTTTTTTCTTATCTGTGAAGCTCAGATCTGTGACCTTCACTTCTGAATGATAGCTTTGCTGGGTAAAGTATTCTTGGTTGTAAGTTCTTGGCATTCATCACTTTGAATATTTCTTGCCACTCCCTTCTAGCCTGCGTAGTTTCTGTTGAGAAACCAGCTGACAGTCTTATGGGTACTCCCTTGTAGGTAACTGACTGTTTTTCTCTTGCTGATTTTAAGATTCTCTCTTTGTCTTTTGCTCTTGGCATTTTAATTAGAATGTTTCTTAGTGTGGTCCTCTTTGGATTCCTTTTGTTTGGGGTTCTCTGTGCTTCCTGGACTTGTAAGTCTATTTCTTTCACTAGGTAGGGGAAGTTTTCTGTCATTATTTCTTCAAATAGGTTTTCAATATCTTGCTCTCTCTCATCTTCTGGCACCCCCATAATTCAGATGTTGGTACCCTTGAAGTTGTCCCAGAGGCTCCTTACACTATCTTCATATTTTTTCTGATTCTTTTTTCATTTTGCTTTCCCAGTTGGGTGTTTTTTGCTTCTTCGTATTTCAAATCTTTGACTTGATTCTTGCAATCCTCTAGTCTGCTGTTGGAACTCTGTATAATATTCTTTATTTCAGTCAGTGTATGCTTAATTTCTAGTTGGTCCTTTTTCATAACCTCGAGGGTCTCACTAGATTTCTTGAGGGTCTCACTAAATTTATTGGCGGTTTCTAGAAAATTCTTGAAAAACCTTATAAGTGTGGTTTTGAACTCTATATCCAGTCGTTTGCTTTCCTCCATTTCTGTCATTTGTGACTTGTTTCTTTGTCTCTGCATTTTTTATGCTTCCCTGTGTTGATAGAATGGATTTCTGTGCTAGGTGTCCTATAGGGCCCAGTGGCTCAGCCTCCCCAATTACCTGAGGTGGACACTCTTGGTGTACCCCTTTGTGGGCTTTGTGCACAGTCTTGTAGTTAAGCCTTGATTGTTGTAGGTATCACTGGGAGGAATTGACCTCCAGGCCAATTGGCTGTGAGAATCAGCTGTGTCTGCACTGGGAGAACTTCTGTGCTGGAGACACCCTTCTGGGGCAAGACTTGCTTCAGTGGGGCTTTGGTGCTCACTGAGTCTGCCCCCTGAGTGTGTCCCTTATGAATCTGAGGAGTTGTAATCTGAATGGTCCCACTCTGATCACTGGGTACACTGAATCTTGGATCTCTAAGGAGGTGCTAATTTAGCCTCTGTCTGAGGCTACCCAGCAGGAGCTATGGAGAGATCTGCAGATTCCTCTTCTTTGTTTGGGGTTTGGAGGTGTCCAGACGAGGCCCAGTTGTCAAGCAATGCAAGCTGCTGTGGGGCCTTGGGCCTTCTTTTGGAAGTTCTGGGTCTCTCTGACCCAGAACAGTTTGTTAGGTAATTTTCAGATTGCAAAGGGCCACGCCTTTCATATGCAAAAGCCTCTGCACACAGCTTGGGTGGGATGGGGCCTCAGGGGATCAACAGGGCGGAGCAAGCAGCTATGGCTGGCTGCTCCTGAGTCCTACCCTAAGAGGCCCTGTGTCTCAGTGTCCCGGTAATTTCTGCAAGCACCACTGAGAGAAAGCCGCCCTTGAGTCCGCCTGCTACCAGACAGTCCAGTTTCTCCCTGTATGAGTCTGGGTCCCCAGAGACTCGCCCAGAACTGGAGTTCAGAGCAGTTGGGAGCTTGAGACACCCTCCAGATTGAAAAAGACAACCGCGTCCTCAGTTGCCAGCCCTTTCCACATGCGCCCCCGTACCTCTGCACTTTACATCTGCACCTCCTCTGAGTCTCAGTGTGCTTTTCTCTTTCCTTCTAGTTGTAGAATTTCCACTCAGCCAGCCTTCCTGTGGTTCTGGATGATGTTTGTTTTATCTTTTAGTTGTATTTTTGAAGTGGCTGTGCAAGGCAGCAATTTCCAGTGTTTACCTATGCCGCCATCTTGGTTTCTCTCTCATTTTTAATTGAATTGTTTGGATTTTTTTTTGGTGTTGAGTTGTATGAGTTCTTCATAATTTTGGATATTAACCCCTTACCAGGTATATCATTTGTGAGTATGTCCTCCCATTTAGTAGGCTGTCTTTTTGTTTTATTCATGGGGGTTTTTTGCTGTGTAAAAGCTTTTTAATTTGATGTAGTCCCATTTGTTTCTTTTTCCTTTTGTTTCCCTTGCCTGAGGAGATATATCAGGAAAAAAATGTTGCTAAGAGAAATGTTCGAGATTTTACTGCCTATGTTTTCTTGTAGGAGTTTTATGTTTTTGAGTCTTATATTTAAGTCTTTAAACCATTTTGAGTTTATTCTTGTATATGGTGTAAGAAGGTGGTCTTGTCTAGTTTCATTTTTTTGTATGTATCTGTCCAATTTTCCCAACACCACTTATTGAATAGACTGGCTTTACCCACATTGTATATTCTTGCCTCCTTTGTCAAACTTTAATTGACCATATAGGTGTGGGCTTATTTCTGGGCTCTCTATGCTGTTCCATTGATCTATATGTCTGGTTTTATGTCAGTACCATGCTGGTTTAATTAATATAGCCTTGTAGTATAGTTTGCTATCAGGTAGCATGTGTATTCTCAATATTTCATATCAGAAAGTCCATGGTGTCAATTTGCCTGGTAATGGTAACTTTGATCATTTGGTTAAGGTGCCGTCTATCAAATTTCCTCCATGCTAAAGTTACTATGTTTCTCTTAGTAACTAATAATATAAATGGGTTTTTTTTAGCTCTACCAGCTTGAATGAGTTTCTGTCCCTTGCAAATTATTCATTTTTGTATCAGTTAACTAAAACCCCATTCAAACTGGCTTAAGGAAGAGGGTAATTTCTTATTATTGCAACTTACTGAAGACACCATTCAGATTGACTTAAGGACGAGGGGAATTTATAGTCCAAGAGCAGCTCTGACTTTGGGTTCAGCTGAATCCAGGGGCTTGGTGTAATCAGGAACTTGTCTCATTCAACAATCTATATATATAGAAAGCCAGCGACCTGAACGCAGTAACCACCATAACAACCGGTCGCTATGACGCCCACTGTAGCCAGCAAACTGGCCTGATTGGGGTTGGGCCCTTCCCCAGGCCACTGGCCCCCGATTGGCCCCCTACCCTGATTGGCCCATGGCCCCTCCCCCAGCCAGCTCCACCCCCCAATTGACTCCCCAAACACCAATCTGGGGTGGGGCTGGCTGGCCCACCTCCCACAGCCCCTCCCCGTGGCCAACCCCACTCCCAATTGGGGGTGGGCCCCGCCAGCCAATTGCCTGTGGCCCCTCCCCCCCACTGGCCCAGCCCTGATCAGGCCCCAATAGGGGCAGGCTGGCCAGCCAACCTCCCACAATCTCCTCCTCCTGACAGGCCTGGCCCTGATCTGCTGATTGGGGCCAAGCTGGCTGGACCCCACCTGTGCACAAATTTGTGCACTGGGCCTCTAGTCTCTATAATAAAAGCCTAAGCAACCATTAAGGCGGAATGACCAGAACAACTGGTCACTATGATGTGCACTGACCACCAGGGGGCAGACGCTCAATGCAAGAGCTGCCCCCTGGTGGTCAGTGTACTCCCACAGGGGGAGCCCTGCTCAGTCAGAAGCCACAGCTGGCAAGAGCAGCGGTGGTGGCAGGAGCCTGTCCCGCCTCCACAGTAGTGCTAAGGAGCAGCAAGCCAAGCGGGTAAGGATCAGTGAGCAGGTGGGCAGTAAGGAGTGAGGGGTCCCAGACTGAGAAAGGGCGCAAGCCAGGCTGAGGGACCAGACCCCCTACCCCTAGCATTGAAATTTTGTGCACTGGGCCTCTAGTGTCTATATAATTAAGAGGGACAATATTCTGGGCAGAGAGAAGCAATAGATATTTGCTACATTGATTCAGAAAATAGCAAAAAGAAAGTGGGAAGTATATGAAGAGATGCAGTCACAGCCTGAGGTTCCTTTGGGGAAACTTGACCAAATGGTTTATGTGGTTTGGAGCATATTTTGTTTTCTGGTGGCAATGATTGATCAGGGATTGGGCAGAAGACCCAAGCTGAGCTGTTGAAAGACAGCTCCAGGACTTTCCAGAACTATTAGCAAAAGATGTGCTTTGGCTACTGAGCATGTGGAATGCCATCTTAGAACTGTAAATGGTCATCTTTGTCGGTCAAATGAAGTCGACCTGAGAATGAAATCAACACAAAGGAAAACAGAGCCACCCTCGCTGGTTTGGCTCAGTGGATAGAGCGTCGGCCTGTGGACTGAAGGGTCCTAGGTTTGATTCTAGTCAAGGGCACATGCCTAAGTTGTGGGCCCAATCCCCTGTATGGGGCATGCAGGAGGCAGCCAATAAATGATTCTCTCTAATCATTGATGTTTCTATTTCTCTCTTCCTCTCCCTTCATCTCTCTGAATATCAATAAAAATACATTTTTTTAAAAAAGAAAACAAAAACAGAGCCAAGAGATACAAAGAGATTGACTCCTTGTGGCTTTGTTCAAATGCTTGTCCATATATTATTTTTATCTCTACAGACCTAAAGTAAGTTCTCTATCACAGCACTTGAATACAGAAATACAGTGAAGTTCAAATAATTTCCCTTTAATTAAAAAATTATTCCATTCCTAAGAGCAGAATTTTTCTAATCGTGGATTTTTCCTTTTCTAATAAGAAACCCACAACATTTTGTTTCCACAATTGCTAAGCAGGAAAGGTGAATTTATTGGCTTTTCTAGCTGACATTCTCAGGGGAGTGTTAGCTTTAAGCACTGCTGGATCCAGTATTGAAACAAACAGTTGTTGGTGTGTTTTTGTATATATATATATATATATCAATTCTAAATTTATTTGTAGCCAATAACATGGAGACAAAATAAAGCAAAAATTGGCAGCATTAAAGAAAATATTGCAACTCCAATTCCACCAAACAATAACTCAATATTTTTCATAATTAATAGAACAAACAGATAAAAATTAAATGCTTAACCTATAAACATCTAAAGAATAATTGCCATTTCAGAGAGGAGAACCAAGATGGCGGCATAGGTTAACGCCGGAGTTTGCTGCTTTGAACAACTACTTCAAAAGTGAAACCAAAAAACGGAAGGGACATCACCCAGAACCACAGGAACGCTGGCTGAGTGGAAGTCCTACAACTAGGAGGAAAGAGAAACGCATACGGACACTCAGAGGAGGCGCAGTGCTGAAGTCAAATTCTGAGGTGCGGAGTGCGTGCGCGGAGCGGGCTGGCGGCGGAGGGCGCGGTTGGCGTTTTCAATCGGGAGGGAGTCGCAGACTCTGAGCTCCAGATACAGGCGAGTCTTTAGGGACCCAGACTCAAATGGGAGAAGCGGGACTGTCTGGCTTCGGTCAGAGCGAGTGCAGCTTTCTCTCCGAGGTTTGCAGCCGTTGCTGGGACTCAGAGAGGCAGAGCCCCTGGGGACAGGACTGAGAGCCACCATAACTGCTCTCTCCGGCCCACCCTGTTGATCCTGTGCGACCCACCCCGCCCAAGCCCTGCACAGAGGCATTTGCCGGATAGCTTCAGGCAAAGGCTAGATTAGCACCTCCCTAGAGGACAGAAGTTCTCTCACTGCTGACACAGCTGATTCTCATAGCCACTTGGCCTGGAGGTCAAACCCTCCCTGGAATTAGCTACAACAATCAAGATTTAACTATAAGACTGCGCACAAAGACCACTAGGGGGTGCACCAAGGAAGCATAACAAAATGCGGAGACAAAGAAACAGGACAAAATTGTCAATGGAAGATATAGAGTTCAGAACCACACTTTTAAGGTCTCTCAAGAACTGTTTAGAAGCCGCCGATAAACTTAATGAGATCTACAAGAAAACTAATGAGACCCTCGATCTTATATTGGGGAACCAACTAGAAATTAAGCATACACTGACTGAAATAAAGGATAATATACAGACTCCCGACAGCAGACCAGAGGAGCGCAAGAATCAAGTCAATGATTTGAAATGCGAGGAAGCAAAAAACACCCAACCGGAAAAGCAAAATGAAAAAAGAATCCAAAAATGCGAGGATAGTGTAAGGAGCCTCTGGGACAGCTTCAAGCGTACCAACATCAGAATTATAGGGGTGCCAGAAGATGAGAGAGAGCAAGATATTGAAAACCTATTTGAAGAAATAATGACAGAAAACTTCCCCCACCTGGTGAAAGAAATGGACTTACAGGTCCAAGAAGCGCGGAGAACCCCAAACAAAAGGAATCCAAAGAGGACCACACCAAGACACATCATCATTAAAATGCCAAGAGCAAAAGATAAAGAGAGAATCTTAAAAACAGCAAGAGGAAGAAACTCAGTTACCTACAAGGGAATACCCATACGTCTGTCAGCTGATTTCTCAACAGAAACTTTGCAGGCCAGAAGGGAGTGGCAAGAAATATTCAAAGTGATGAATACCAAGAACCTACAACCAAGATTACTTTATCCAGCAAAGCTATCTTTCAGAATTGAAGGTCAGATGAAGAGCTTCACAGATAAGGAAAAGCTAAAGGAGTTCATCACCACCAAACCAGGATTATATGAAATGCTGAAAGGTATCCTTTAAGAAGAGGAAGAGGAAGAAAAAGGTAAAGATACAAATTATGAACAACAAATATGCATCTATCAACAAGTGAATCTAAGGATCAAGTGAATAAATAATCTGATGAACAGAATGAACTGTTGATTATAATAGAATCAGGGACATAGAAAGGGAATGGACTGACTATTCTTGGGGGGGAAAGGGGTGTGGGAGATGCGGGAAGAGACTGGACAAAAATCGTGCACCTATGGATGAGGACAGAGGGTGGGGAGTGAGGGCGGAGGGTGGGGCGGGAACTGGGAGGAGGGGAGTTATGGGGGGGAAAAAAAGAGGAACAAATGTAATAATCTGAACAATAAAGATTTAATTAAAAAAAAAGAATAATTGCCAACAAGTGAAGAATATATATTATTTTTAAGCACACACAGGACATTTAAAAAATCATTATACATGATCATAAAACAAATCTGAGGAAATTTCAAGGAACCACAATATAATTAATCAAGCAATCTATAATTATAAAAGCATGATATGCTAATTAGACCAGATGACTTTCCAGATGAAGCTGGGGCAGAAGCAGCCACCGCAATGGGGGCCGAGCCCCTTGCATGAATTTCATGCATTGGGCTTCTAGTCAATAAGTAAATGAAAACTAGGAAAATCCTTTTATGTTTAATGACCCAGAAACACATTTTTAAGTACCTTGTAGGATAACAAAGACATATGAACATGAGAAAATACTTCAAACTAAATAACTAAAATTTTAGGTGATCTCATCATGACAGCATAACATATTCCCCGTTTTTACCCCACTTTTTAAACAATGAATTAAATGTCCATCCATGGACAAAACTGCCTTTGTGTGATTTGAAGTGTCCAGCACCACAGGCCAACGGGCATGGGAGGAGTCTTGCCCAACTTAGCTCTGGTAATAGACAGCCCTCAGTAACTCAGGATCGCTCAAAGACATGAAAATAAGACCTGACACCATCATTCCTGGAAGCAAATTTAGGGAAAAAGTCCTCAACACTGGTCTCAGCAATGATTTTTTTGGATGACACTAAAAACAATAAAAGTAAAAATAACCTCAATCTATATCAAATTTTAAGGCTTCTTCACAGCAAAAAACAAGCAACAAAATTAAAAAGCAACATACAGGCCTGGCTGGCATGACTCAGTGGTTGAGCATGGACCTAGGAGGTCACGGTTTGATTCCTGGTCGAGCACATACCTGGATTGTGGGCTCAACCCCCAGTGGGGGTTGTGCAGGAGGCAGCCAATCAATGATTCTCTCTCATCATTAATGTTTCCATCGTTCTCTCCCTCTCCCTTCCTCTGTGAAGTCAATAAAAATACATTTTAAAAATACAAATGATCTGATTACAATGTGGGCAGAGGAACTAAATAGCTATCATTAAGAGATAGCGACTGTTACGAGACTGTACAGATAATGGATACCTTGTATAGCTTTCATGAAAATGTAAATTGGTGCAGTCACTATGGAAAACAGTTTGGAGGTTCCTAAAAAATATTAAAAGTAAAACTACCACATGATCTAGCAGTCCCACTCCCGAGTATCTAAGGGTATAAAAATAGGATATCAAAGAGATATATGCACTCTCATGTTTATTGTGGCATTACTCACAATAGCCAAGATATGAAAACAACTTCAGTGTTCCTCAATAGGTGAAAAATAAAGAAGATGTGGTATGTATGTGTGTACATACACATAAAATATGAAATATTATTAAGCAATGAGAAAGAAACCATCTGCCACTTGTAACATGGTTAGAGCTTGAGGGCATTATGCTAAGTGAGATAAGTCAGACAGAGAAAGACAAATACCGTATGATGTCACTTATATGTGGACTCTAAAAAAACAAAGATCTTGTAAAAACAGAGAGTAGAAAGGTGGTTATCAGTGGCTGGAGGGTAAGGTAATTGGGAAATGCTGTTTAAGCATATAAACTAGAAACTAGTAGATACATAAGTCCTGGAGTGCTAATGCAAAGCATAGCGATTATAGACAACAATACTGTAAAGGTCAAAGTCTCTAGGAGTCTAGATCTTAATTGTTCTCATCCACAAAAAGAAGTGATAATTATGTGACATGATAGAGGTGTTGGCTAATGCTATAGGGATAATCATATTGCAATATATAAATGTACACATGTTGTACACCTTAAACTTACATAATGCTACTTAGTAATTATATTTTCAATAAAAATATTTGTTTAAAAAGTTTACATATCAAAACTTTTGTGATGCAACTAATGCAATACTTAGAAGATAGTCATAAACTTTGAATGAATGTATTAGAGACGATAATAAATCTAAAGTGCTAAGCATCTGCCCTGGCGGGTGCTCAGTGGTTAGAGCGATGGATCACGGGTTCAATTGCCAGTCTAGGGCAGGTACCTCACTGCAGGCAGGATCCCAGGCCCTGGTCAGGGCGAGTGCAGGAGGCAACCAGTTAATGTTTCTCTCTCTTTCCCTACCTACCTTCTCCCTCCCCTCCTCTCTCTGTAACATCTTCTGGACCTGATACAATATGTGCACTTAGTTCCTCTAACTAGTGATGCAGTTCTTCTAATTTTTTATTTAATTTTTTCAAAATGTTGTCCACATAAGCCAAACTTTTTTTTTTTAATCTGTTGTGACTTTCCTCAGATTTTCAGCTCCTTTGATTTTCAGTTCTTTCCTTATTTCTCTCTGGATTCGATCCTTGATAGCATCCAGTTTCTGTTGCACCACTGTATCTGAAAAGTCTAATTTTTGAACAGCACTCACATTCTCAGAAAAGGGAAGGCTTCGGGAATCTCCCTGGAGCTCTGTGAGCAGGTCCCCGCCCCCCCCCCGCCCCCCCCCCCCCGCCCCCAAGCCCCGCTTTTGGGGTTGGACGCCACTGCATTCCGCTCTGGAGTCCCCACCTGGACGGGACCCGGGAGGGCGGTGAGGAGCGGGGAAAGGAAAAAACACACACAAAACCTAGGGATTCCTGGAGGCGCAGCCCCTGCTGGCGGCGCCGCTTATTTCGCCGCGTTGGCGGAGAGCGGCGGGAGCGAGGGCTCTCCTAGCGGGCTCGCCTCCCGCTGGCCCGCGGCCCCTCCCGCGCCCACTCCGTCTGCCCAGTCGCTCCCTCAGGGCCACGCCTGGCGCCGCCTCTGGCCTCTCAGTGTGGGGCGCAGCGACCGTGGCGAAATAAACAGTTTTAATAACATTATTAATAAAGTGGGAGTGGCCTGACCAGCGTGGCTCAGTGGTTGAGGGTCAACCAGGATGTCTCAATTAGATTGAGGGCTCGATCCCCAGTGTGGGGCGTGCAGGAGGCGGCCAATCAAGGATTCTCTCTCATCATTGATGTTTCTCTCTCCCCTTCTTCTCTGAAATCAATTAAATATATTTTAAAAAAATAAAGTAGGAGTGGAGACCTAAAGAAAGATTATACTTAACTGTATTCTGTTCTCCATGGAAATAGATTTCTGTTATGTTTTCCTATTATTCAATGTAAAGAATAAGAATTATCTTGCTGTGCTGCTTTACTATGGCGTCTGTTTTTAAAGTCACCTTTATTAAGGTATAATTTACGTACCACAAAACGCACTCATCTTAACTGTACAGTTTAATGATCTTTGATAAATCAATACACCCATGTAACCAGCATCACAATCATGATATGCAACATTTCCATCACCCCCCCCAAAAAAATCCCCCATGCCCCTTTACAGTCAATTCCCTTTTCATGGCCCCAGATAACCACCAATCTTCTCACCATAGGTTAACTTTGCCTATTTTAGATTTCTGTAAGTGAAATTATGCAGTATGAATTCATTTATTTCTAGCTTGTTTTGATAGTCTATTTTATTTTCTGTAGCGTCTATTTATGTTTACATGTATGTACTGTTTATACATTATGCTTTTTTGTTTGTTTGTCTTGTTAATCCTCACCCGAGGATATTTTTTCCATTGATTTTTAGGGAGAGTGGAAGAGAGAGGAAAAGACAGAGAGAAACATCGATTTGAGAGAAACACATTGATTGGTTGCCTTCTGCATGGGCCCTGACCAGGGCCCAGGCTAGGGAGGAGCCTACAACCAAGGTACGTGCCTTTGGTCCGCAGGCCGACGCTCTATCCACTGAGCAAAACCAGCTAGAGCTATACATCACATTTTAGATAACTGAAAAATAATAAAACAAGTAGGACACAAGAAGAGTTCATAAATTCCACTTATTATTACCTATTTAAGATGCAAATTAAACTATAAATGAGCTTAATTTTTAATATCTTTTTCCATATCTGAAAAAGCATAAAAACCCTCAGGATAACTTTTCATTATTGAAATGTCCCTTCGGAGAAGTTTCATTTCTAAAAGTAACCCCAGGAGTTACTTTTAGAAATGAAACTTCTAAACACAGTATAACTGGTGTTATACTTTGACACCAGTTTGAATCATTTTTGTCACTTACACACAGCCCTCCATGTCCTCTTCTGAAAAAGTCCAGTCCCTTTGTGTCTTATGGAACTCACAAGTGCAGCCCTGGCTGGAATGAAAAGTACCACTGAAATGTTATGTCCTGCAAGTGTAGGAAAATGGTGTTGAGAAGCCTGTCACACCAGATGTCCCCTCAGCTCCAAGTGTAGAGAATCAGGTTCCAGAGGATCCAAGTCTCCTGCCACCTGATCATAGATTCCTCTTGGATCCTCATATTTGTCCTCAGACCAGTGGAGGTCACAAGGGTCCTGACAAACAAAGGTGGAGTTAGAACCATAGAGAGATGCCCTATGGGTCATCATTGCAGCTCTGGAGGATACACACTCATACTCAACTTCCTAGAGGGGAAAAAAATGTTTCACCTTCTAATTATGGGGGGAAATGCCAACATATAAAAAGATGAGAGTGATTATAATGAACTCCCACATCACCTAGCTTTGATATCAACCCTTGGTCAATCTTGATTTATCTGTATCTCTATATTCTCATCCTCTACCCCCACTAACTGGATTATTTTTTAATATATTTTTTATTGATTTCAGAGAGGGAGAGAGAGATAGAAACATCGATGATGAGAGAGAATCATTGATTGGCTGTCTCCTGCATGCCCCACACTGGGGATCGAGTCCACAACCTGGGCATGTGCCCTGACCGGGAATAGAACAATAACCTGGTTCATAGGTCTATGCTCAACCACTGAGCCACACCAGTGGACCTAACTGGATTATTTTTAAGCAAGACCAAGATATCTCAAGATTTCCAGTCAGAAAAAGAATTTTAATGTAAGATTATGAAACTTTTAAAAGCCCATGATATTGGCTAAGGGAATTGTGAAATGTGAATCGTGATTCTGTTAGTCCTATGAATTGCCAAAACATTTCCTCACAAAAGAAAAAAGAAAAAAGGCCGCATAGAGCAGTCCTTACTGGGGATGTGCTTTGCCCTAAGTTTGGGAGAAATGATTGTTTCAGCTCAGAAAACTTTACAGCAGATTTTCCATGGGCCAAAATATGGCCTGCTGCCTGTTTTTGTACTGTTCAAAAGCTAAGAACAGTTTTACATTTTTTGATGGCTGAGAAACTATCAAAGGAAAAATAATATTTGTTATATATGAAATTCAAATTTAGTGCCCAAAAATAAAGTTTTATTGGAACTTAGCCACACTCATTTGTCTATGTATTGTCTATGGGTGCTTTTACACTACAATGGCAGAGTTTAGTAGTTTTGAGGACAGTATGTCCTGCAAAGCCCAAAATATCTATTATCTGGTCCTTTACAGGAAAAGTGGTTCAGCACCATGGACAGCATTTTATACAGTACTAGTTATGTCCACCCTGGTAGGGACAACATTGGGGACAATGTTACAGAGGGAAATCTTTGGCCCAGAGGGGCCAGGATTAGCCAAGGCTACACCAAAAGTCAGGTGTTCTGCCCCACCTCCCTTACTGTAAGGCAGTTAGTGGGGGTTAGTTGATGATAAAGTGCCTGTCCGTTGCTTTTGCCTGTCTTGCTACCATGCTCACTTCTCCTGTTCTCTGCCACTCACTCTCAATCCAGTCCATTGAGTGGGGCTGGCTCCTACTCCCTAATGCCATGAGTGGACACTGATCCAGACCTGTCTAATTAGCACATTTCACCCTCTGCCTCAGTAGTTCAATGATGAGTATGTGACCCAAGCTAGACCAATAAGTGTCAGATTTGGGGCATTGGAGCTAATGGAAAGAGGCATTCTTTTCCCTTGAAGGTTTCCGGTCTAATCGGGTTCAAACCTGGCTTTACTGGGGACATCTTTAAGGAGGAAATTCTTGGTCCAGCTGTGTGGGTCTGAAGACAATTCTATGCCTTCACATTTTGATTAAATGAGTCAAATTTTTTCCCTCGTAGCTCTCTGATTAGCCAGTGTAGTGGTGATGGCTAACTATCCAACAAAATGCATACTTTTTTTCTTCTACAATAATATAGCTGTAGTAAGACATAAAACTGCCAAGCTAGACTACATTTCTCAGCCTCCTTTGTAGTTAGATTTGGCCATGTGACCATGTTCTCACCAGGAGAATGAGTAGAATGTGTAATTTCTGGGCCTGGACCAGAAGGCATAGTTGTGCCTCCATCACATTCTTTTTTCCTCTTCCACTGGTTGAGGCCCCCAGTGACCTGGCCCATCAATGCAAGCTTGGATGATGTGCTAGGGGATGGCAGAGGACCATAATGGAAAGAACTTGGATTCTGTAATAACCATGTGCAGTAGGGCCACTCATTTCTGACGACTATGTAAGAAAAAAAAAATAGACTGTCTTGTTTAGGGCACTGGGTTATTGCCAGGCCTGTTTGTTATAGCAGCTAGCTTACCCTAAGTAGTAGAATGTGGGTTTGGGGCACTAGCCAGGAAAGACTTCTGTAGCTACAAATCTCACCATCTGTACTTTATCGTAGAGGGGTGCCCAGGCCCCAGAAGGGGCATACAGTCTTTCCACCTCATCATATAGGTGACCTGGAAAAGCCATATTCTCCTCCTCAAGACCTGTGAAACCTGAAGTTGGAGTAGAAAGAAGGAATGATCATGTACCCAGTCCAGATGTCAGGGGTATCTATGAGTGGGGAGTTCTGATGTGGTCATAACTCACCTCTGGGATAAGATACCTCCTCCAGTGTTGGTAGCAGCTGGGGGTTGAAATCCTTCATGGAGTGATAATATGGCTCTACATCTGTTGTGCTAACCTGTCAACACCATCCCCCCCCCAAAAAAAACCCAAGATAGTGTTTTCATCCTTTGACTCCCTGGAAAGGTCAATAACCTGAAACGAATGGGATTTCAGTCACTGTCAATGCCCTGTCACTGGGGCTGTCAGGAGCACCCCCACTCACTGTGGAGCTTTGTTTGTCCAGGTCTGTAGTCCACTGGCTCTCTTCATATTCATTTCTGATTGGGCCCTCCTCCGACCTTCCAGGTTAGAGGTATGGAGGCAGTTGGGTGTTGACCCTCGGACACCAATCACTCCCAAACCTCCTCCCTCAGAGCCTTTTTATAGAAAAATATTCCCACTTACCCTGCTTCTGTCTTTTCTGAGATGCCTGAGGAAGGTAAAAAAAAAGGGGGGGGTTAGAGACACCCCCCACCCCAAGCCCACCTGGCCTTGGAAGACCTTCAGGGCTCCCCATCACCCTTGGGCCTCAACCCCAACAGGGAAAGGGTCTTCTCACCCTCAGCAAGACGCCTCAGTCTCCGCTGCCAGAGGAATCCTCCAACACAGGAGGCATTAGAAAGCAGCAGAAGACCCCCAACAGCAAACAGCACAGGCATCAGGGGCAGCTCTGAGGAGTCTGAGAGTAGAAGGGACCCCCCTTAGTGAATTCAAAACAGCTGACTCTAAGTTCAGAGCAGGGTTCTCTGAAAAAAGCCATCCCTGACCAGACAAAACCCCTCTTCATAGATCAGGGAAGCAGATGGACTGGGGTTTCCATGTCCACTCCTTGCCACCTCAGGACAGGTGGCTCCTTTCTCAAGTCAAACCACCAGCAGAGGGCCTTTCTTTTGCCTGAGCTCCATGTAGGAACTCAGACAGGAACTTCAGCTCCTCAGCCGGAGATTCAAGACCTTCTGTGATCTGGCCTCTTACAACATCTCCAGCCTTGTCCGCCAACCATAAACCCTGGTATTAGACCCTCCAGCCACACAAACTAACCATGTTATTTCCATAAACACTTGAAATAGTCAATTGTCTATCATTAAATGTTCTTTCTTCTCAACTTCCATTCACCCTTCCAACTCTATCCCAAATGACTTCCTCTTTGCACAAACTTACATCCTAGACAATATCAGACTCCTCTGCTATATCTCTGAGGACAAGACTAAGTCCTTCTGAGTAGACATTTGTTCAGGATTCATTTCCCATCTTCTGATAACAGCTCTCATTTTCCTTTGAGAAAATAGCCACTCCCCCACTCTCATTTGGTATGGTTCTGTGGGACTCATGGAGGCCACATGGCCCAGCCTGGCCCAAAACAGTAATCATCCCTCTTTTCATAGTAATCAGTTCAGAGACCAGCAGTTGACCCAAGGTAGATTTTTGCTCGAACATTTAGGACACTCCTCTGCAGACTGCTAAGAAGTGGAATGAAAGCTGGAGGAGTGAGAGACTTTGTGCCTGTGATGAAAGAACCTGAGAAGGAAGTCATCTTGAGATGAAGACAAAGTTGAGAGAGCGAGATAAATAGATCCTTGGTGAAAAATTTAAGGACCTGAATCCAGCCATACGTGGAATTTTTAATTTCATGTGCCAAGCAGTTCCATTTATTACTGAGAACAGCCAAATTTCTGTCACTTGCAACCTTTTTCTCAGGTTTTGAAGGGGATTGTTTGCAAAATGGTCATAATTTTCCCCTGTATCCATACTCCCAGTAGTCCCCTTCCACACTGACTTGGAGTTGAGCCATGTCACTTGCATCAGCCACTGAGACAATAGCAAATGTGACAGAATCAGAAACTTGAAAGGTGCTTGTAAATCAGAGCGTGCCCTCTCTTGCTGCTCTTGAGACGCCTGTGACCACCTCCATGTGAACAAACCAAGGAGAGATATGTGGCCCAGTTATTTCCATTGTTCTGACCAAGAGCCATATTGCCAGATATGTGAAGAGGAGGCCATCTTGGACCAACCAGTCCCAGCTGAGCTGCCAACTGACTGAAGCCCAGACTAGAACTGCTCAGCCACTCATAGAATCATGAGAAATGTTTGTTGCTGTAAGTGCCCATGTTTAGGGTGGTTTGTTATGCAGCAAAAGCCAACTGATACAGTCCCTACATGGAGAATAAAAACAGGTAATTCTTTCAGGCAAGAGTAAGAACTAAGGGAATAGTTTTGGGCCTCAGGAATAGCGTTATGGGACTATGTCCGTAAGGCAGAGGACACAGGTTTAGAGACCAGAAAGTTCTATTCTCAGGGGAGAGAGGGATTTGCAGGGGATTGAGGAGTTACCTGCAGGCTGCTCTGTGGGCAGCTGGTAGTCAGGTTCTACAGAAGGCTGGTCTAGACCTAGGGGGTAGATAAAAAGATTGTTAATTAACATAAAAAATCTGGGATAAGCCCTAAATATCTCAGTTTCCTATTAAGCTTTTCTTTTTTTTTTTAACTATATTTTATAGATTTTTTACAGAGAGGAAGGGAGAGAGATAGAGAGTTAGAAACATCGATGAGAGAGAAACATTGATCAGCTGCCTCCTGCACATCTCCTACTGGGGATGTGCCCGCAACCCAGGTACATGCCCTTGACCGGAATCGAACCTGGGACCTTTCAGTGGGCAGGCCGACGCTCTATCCACTGAGCCAAACTGGTTTCGGCCCTATTAAGCTTTTCATCCCATTTTGATACTCATGGGAACTGGTTTATGGCTTCTAGGAATATTTCAAGAAGAACTAGAAATTGCTGATAAGGATGATAATACTATTAATAACCATTCTAATGCCTATAATAATAATTGTTGCTTAGTGTTTTATGGTGTGCAAGGTTCTTTTAACATGAATTGTCTGTTTTTCAGGTTAACTAAAAAATATGCTGGCTCTCAGGGTCCCTTAATAGGGGTATAAATTCTAGATAAAGGGAGTTGAGTGTCATACTTTATGCTTTAGTTCTTAAAGGAAAGACTGGAATGGGGCAGGAGGGAGGAGAGAGAGAAGGGAATATTTTAGAGATGGGAACGGGTCCATACATCTATGGGTAAAAGACTGCTCTGTCAGAAAGGGGAGGACAGAAAGAGGGTGCTTTCATGGGGCAAGCACTTACTTTGTGCAGGGCCTTGTTCTAAACACTTCAGATATATTTATTTATTTAATCCTCACAACTGTGTGAGATAAACCTTACTTTCAGAAACTAAGGCATACCTTATTTTTAGAAGCTGTGGCTCAAAGAGGTTTAACTGAGGCTCAAAGAGGTAAACTAACTTGCTTACAGTCTCACAACTAGTACTCTGCAGAGCTGGAACTTAAACCCAGGCTTCTCAGAATAAGACTGTGATTAGTCATTACATTACTGATTGGCCTGTCAGGGGCAAAAATGTTCTCATTAGTCATATTCAAAGAACTTATCCATTTCATCAAAGTTGCTGAATTTATTGGCCTAAATTTGTTTATAATACTTCCTTATTATCCCCTTAAGGTAATGTCCCCTCTTTCATTCCTGATATTGGTTAACTCATGTCTTCTCTCTTTTGCCTTGATCAACTTTATAAATGTTATTGATCTTTTCAAAGAAGCAGCTTTTGGCTTCATTGATTTTTCTATTGTTCTTCTGTTTTTGAGCTCACAAATTTCTGTTCTTACCTTTATTATTTCCTTCCTTTTGTTTACTTGTGTTTAATCTGCTCTTCTTTTTCTAGTTTCTTGCAGTATCAATTTGAGACCATCTTTTTAAAATCTAATATGAACACTTAATGCTATAAATTTCCTGCAAAGCACTGCTTTAGCTGCACCCACAATTTTCAAATGTTTTCATTTTCATTCAATTCAAACTCTTTTCTAATTTTCCTGTGTTATTAATCACATCAAACAGTATCATTCAGCATTCAGTTACTAAAATCTAGTCTCTGGAGATGATCTGCCTGAGTTTTAATTTCATCTCTAGCTCCTTCCAGCTGTGTGACCTTTGACAATATGCTAAGGTTGTTGTCAACATGCTCAGGTTAATCTCTCTGAGCCTCAGTGTCTTCATCTGTAAAAGAGTAATAATAGCACTGACTTCACTATGCCACCCTTTAAGTCCTCTGAAGAACTCTGCTCAAAACTGTCCCTTCTGACCTGGGGTAGTGATAGAGATCTGGGATCCTTTGTCAGCTAGTCCGCTGTCCCCCAGCGCATTACTGGCCAGCAGCCAGATCTTGTATCGTGTAGAAGGCTGCAGCCCAGTCAGTGTGAAGGTGGTGGCCTGGGGTGGTAGGACATCCATGTAGAGGAACCCTGGGGTTTCCAGAGCCTCATACCTGCAAGAGAGAGAGGTCTGCCATTCAGGGGGGTGCCCCAGCTCTGTTGGCTGCCACCTCTTCCTGTCTTAACAGGAACCAACCTGATTTGGAACCTCTGTGGCAAGCCCCCATCAAAGCCAGGCTTCCACTCCAGTCCCACTGAGTATGGGGTCAGGCTCACAACTTTTAATCCAGATGGAGGATCAGGGCGGCCTTTAAGGAAAAGGACGAGGAAAGTAGTCAGAGGATACAAAAGGATCCTGGAAGATTCCTTCCAGATTCTTCCTAAGAATTTTTTATTATTATTGATTTCAGAGAGAAAAGGAGAGGGCGAGAGAGATAGAAACATCAATGAGGAGAGAGAATCATTAATTGGCTGCCTCCTGCATGCCCCCTACTAGGGATCGAGCATGAAACCCGGGCATGTGCCCTTGATGGGAATCAAATCTGGGACCCTCAGTCTACAGGCCAATGTTCTATCCACTGAGCTAAACCAGCTAGGGCTTCCTAAGAATGACTTTAAATGTATAGTCAATTCTCATTATTTGTGGTGGTTATGTTCTATAAAGTTATTGTGGACACTGAATTAACAAATACCATACGATTGTTTCCAGGAAAAATGCAGGGTTAGGTTCCTACAAGACTCTAGTCACACATCTTTATTAGACAACCACTACATGATCTTGTTTGTGTTTTTCTGTTGAAAGACACCTGATTTAATACATTTTGTTGATTTGTTAACATCAAACTCATAGCCAACAGCTCTACCCATTCCTGAACAAAGCTTTTCCAACAGAAGTATTTTCTCCATATGGCACATCACAGTCTTCTTGCACTTACGAACAGCAGATAGCACTTCAGCACTATGCTTGGAAGCCATTTTAAATAGCAAAGCCACTAATAAAGAGCACAAAAATATGTAGCCCCAAATAGACTTCAAAAAGAGCACTTATTTACATATGAGAGCTGAAACAAGAAGAAAGCCTGTAGCTTTGTTCTACCTGGCTGAGAACGTGCTCATTGGGTGATTCATATTTCCGACCCATTCTATACATGTCCCTGAATGACTGGATCAACTGTATAATATATGTTTCTTGCAGTGGATTTTTTGTGTGCTTATCTCACTTCCATTCCCCTTATTTCTTCTGGTTACAGAACCCTGAGTATCCTCTGGAGAAACATTTGCCCACATTCTCAGGCCACATGCTTCTGATAGAAGTGACTCCACTTATAGGATGGACATATGACAGGGCCTGGACAACAAGAGTCACCTTCCCCTGATCACATGATTGGTTTACAGCTGGGAGCTAAGTAGATCCAATAAACCTTAGTTCAGTATTTTCATACCACTATTCTCTTTGTTGTTGTTGTTGTTGTTTTTCATACCACTTTTAAGAGAAGAAAAAATTCTGTTTCCTTGGGAAATCTAACAGCCCACTATGAGAAGCCTTATAAAAAAGCCAACAGAGAAAAGCAGACCTGATAGACGGAGAGTTCTTGATGACAGCTGAACCTAGATTCAGTGACTCCTGAAAATCTATTTTTAAGTTACTTGAGCCAATAAGACCCCTCCTCTTTTTTTTTTTTTTGGTTGTTGTGGGTTCCCTGCAGATCCAATCTCTATTAGAATGTTCAGGTTGGCAAAAACTCCATTCTTACTAAAACACTGGTTTCAGAAACACTGCCAATATGGGACCAATTAGAGACTTAGGGCTTGGCCCAGGAAGCACCTTCCCAACACCCTCACAGTCCTCTCCCAGCGTACTGATGCTGACAAGTTGAATGTTGGTGTGGTCTGAGCCAAGGGGGTTGGTGGCTGTGCATGTGAAGAGAGCATAATCCTGGGCTGCAGAAACGTTGGCAATCGTCAGGAGACTGCTGTGGATTCCACCTTGGTGGTATGTGTGTTCTGTGTACCTGGAGAGGAGGTATGACAGGAACTCAGGGAGCGTGACTGGGGCTGGAGTGTTATCTGGCTGGGCCTGGGCTCACCTGGGATCCTGGAGATCCAGAGGGACCCCATTTTTAGTCCATGTGAAGACAATGTTGGGGACACCTCTGGCACGACAGTGAAGGGTGGCGGAACTGGTGCTATCTCCAGCTGCAGCCACCTTAGTTAGAGGTGTGGGGTGTTCTACCTGGGGGGAAACTAGGAGAGGTTGGAGGTCAGCATGAAGTATTTGGAAGGACATGAGAGCTGTAGGTTTAGTGGCAGCCCTTGAAGTCAGAGGCATGGGTTTTACTTACATCTGACCACAAGTCGGACCAGTCCTCGGGCTGGAGGTGCCACACCATTGTCCACGATGCACTGGTAAGCACCTGCCTGAGCCAGCTTGGCATTGTGAATACGAAGACGCCCTGTGGACCCCTTTGATATCTTCTCCATGTCATCTAGGCTCTGGTCCTCCTCCTCTTCTCCCTGGATGCCCAGGAATCAGGGAAATGGCCTCCCATCTTGCCCCAGTTTCATTATCCCCAAAACTGGGTCCCTTCTGTAGCCTCATTCTCCTAGCCACAATCATTCTTTATAGAGATAGCAAAGAAAAATATCCCCCCTATCATCCATCCATCCACCTACCCATTTATCCAACCATTCATTCATGGAGACATTTATCCACATATCCATCTATTTAACCATGCACCTATTCATCCACTTGTCTACCAATCCATCCACCTTTCCTCCCATCCATTCATCCATTTACCCATTCATTCATCTAACCATTTGTTTTCCTTATATCTATCCATCTATTTGCCCTTTCATCTCTCCACCCATCTGTCCTATCTATTCATTCATACATGCACACATTCATAAGTACATTCATCTGTTTATCAATTCATCCATCTTTCCATCTCTTCATCCATTCATTTATCATCCTTCCACAGACATCTTTATACTGATGGAGTATCTATCCATCCATCTACTTTCTGATCTAATCCATTCATCTACTCATTTCCCTCATTCGATTATCTAGCCATCCATTTACCCTTTTATCCATTCATTCACTTGTCCATTTGTTTATCTGTTTTCCATCTACTCATCCCTCCATCCACCTATTCATCAACCCATTTACCTATCAATCTACATATCCATCCACCTGCCCACCTGGTTATCTATCCAGTTATCCATCCATTCATCTGCCATTCAACAGTTAGTTCTTGGAGAATGCCCTGACATGTATACAGTTATTCAGGGTCATATAGATGTGACCCTTCTTCCCAAGGAGCTAACAGTTAAGAAACCACATTTCCAAGCCCCACCTCCATTTACCAAAGGTTCGATCCTCACCAGTCTTTCCCAGTTGAACATCCCTGGAAGGATGGGATTGGCATCAGCGGTGCAGACTATATCTGCAGAACCCCCAATATTCACCTCAGTAGGGTCCTGGAGAACTCGGATGGTGGGAGCATCTGGAAAAGGAGGCAGGAACTTGAGGAAAGCACTTGGACCCAGACAGGCCATGGTGGAAGAGGGTCCCAGGTGGGAGAGGTATCTTAGAGGTGTCCTTGGAAGTTATGGGTATGATACAGTCTGCCCTTTATATGGAGCACTTGGAATAGTTCCCAGGATTAGTGAGGTTGTCCCAACCCTGTACTGTGTCTCTATGGTGATGAGGGCAGGTCGGGTAGACTTCCAGAATTGCATGGAGGTGGGGCTTCCACAGTGGGCTTAACAGGTAGATCCATGTAGGTGGATCCCCTGTCTGGACAGAAATCATGTAGGATCTCTCTAGTGGTCAGTGTAGCCAAAGTGGGCACGGTTCCATTAAAGTTGGGGCTCCCAGAGTGAGAGGTTTCCAGGATGGGTGAATATCCCTGGGTGGGCAGAGCTTCCACAATAAGGAGACTCCACAGTGAGCAAGGTTCCTGGGTGGATATCGTTTCTATGATGGGTGGGGATCCCAGAGCTGCCTAGTTTCCTAGGGTGATGAAGGGGCTCACAGTGTACATCAAGCCGCACTAGAGCTTCAGCAGTGCCTTCTGAGTTCTGGCAGTGCAGCTGATAGAAGCCATCGTCAGCGCGGGTCACATTCCACAGCTGCAGAGCTCCACCAGACAGGATGCGATGCCGGGGCCCACCAGCTGGGAGAGGTCAGGGTGAGGGGTTTGCCAGGTGCTCCCTTTCTGAATACCTGTACCCCTTTTCATGCCCATCCCTGCACCTGGGCTGAGGCGGTAACCACGGAAGGTCCAGTTGAAGGCCTCCGGGGCCGGGTTGGCAGACACTAACACAGGCAGCAGTGCTTGGCCCTGTTCCACTGCAGTTACCACAAACACCTGCTCCCCCAAGAACTCTGGAGGGTCTGCGGAGGGGGCACCGTTGGGAGTCAAGATTTGAGACTGGGACAAATTTGCGATCAGGTACAGATACACAGGTTTAAAGTCGGGATTGCAACTAGATTCAATCGGACAAGTACAGAATTAAGCTTGGAGGTTAGTGGTTAGGATCCAGTTTAGGAAAGGGGCAGAGGGCAGAGTCAGGTTTAAGGATGGAGAGAGTGTTCGGAATGGGAATCTGCCAGGAGTTATGAGGACAAAGGCAAGAGGGGGTTTGGGCAGGATAGGAGTTGATGCCTGGCTGTGGTCAGGATAAAGGTCAGGAAAGTTTTAAGGGTGAGGATGGAGGTCAAGGACCGTACCAAGGTGAAGACCCCAGTGATATGGGGTCAGGAGGGAATGGAGGGGTTCCAGGCCTTCAGGCCAGCACACATACACAGCACGTTGAGTCGGTAGAAGGCGCTCACGGTTTCCCGAAGCTGAATGCTGTGGGCGCGGCAGGTCACACGGTGGCCATGGTCACCAGATGACATTCTCAGAAGAATGCTCCTGGCAGCGGCAGAGCCTTTGAATGGGGCGCTCCGGGGCGGTGAGATTACGCCCTCCAGCCTGCGGACAGGGCGGGGGCGGGGTCGTGTCAGGCTGGTGCAGGGGTGGGAGCCCAGGCAGAGGTGGGATGGCTACTGGGCAGGACAGCAGGCAGGGCAGGAGCGGGACTCCGAAGGTACAGGGTCTTGGCCGGAGCAAGGGAGGGGCGGGCCACTCGCACTCTCACTTCTCCCCTTCCTTGTCCCAGGACAAGTTGACCGGAGGGTTGCTGCTAATGCTGAGGCACGTCAAGTTTAAGGCATCCCCGGGGCGCAGCGCCGACGCGTTGGCCAGGATCGTCAAGTTAGTTGGGGGAACTTCGAGAACGGGTCAGAAGAGTGAGATTCGGGGGTGAAGAGGAGGCCCAGGTCCTGACACCAGGCCGGGCCCAGCCCCGCCCCCCGCCCCCAGACCGGCTCTGGCTCAGTTACCCTCTGGCCAAGCCTTCCCGATCAACCCGGCCACTGGAGCCCTTACACTGCACCACAAGCTGCGTGGACGCGCTGAGCTGGCCCGCTTTGCACGTGAACTTGGCCTGGTTGTCCGATGGACCCGTGACGAGCACCAGCTCACGGGAGAAGGTGCTCCCTGACTTCTCCAGATTTCCCAACTGCACGCGCCGCGGCTCCTGGGGCGGCCGCGGTTCGGTCACGGTGCGTGAGTCCTGAGGGCGGAGACTGACTAGAGGTCCGGGTAGCCCTGCCGTTCCCGCCCGAGACCTCCCACTGGGTTGGCAGTCACTACCCCAGATAAAGCCTTGTGTGATGAACAAAAGGCGCCCCCTTCCGCGGGCACCTTGCTAGGGCAGAGGAAGAGACTGGAATTGATGGCCCCAAGCTGGAATCTCTCCTGGCCAACCTGGGCCTCCCAAGCCCAGCTGTGTTGCTGTCTGATCGCTCCTCGGTTTCCACCGCCTCACCCTTGTCCAGCCTCCTCTGCTTTCCGGAGGCCTGCGATTGTGGTGCTCCTGCCAACCCTCAGGCGCATTCCTCAAAATCCATTCCAGCTACATTTACTAAACACCAAACTCTAGGAAACTCCCTTGGAATTCCCAAGCCTTTCCCTGAATTCCTTCATTTTTTCCCTTTGATTCTTTTTCTTAGCATTCCCATTTTCTCCCCAAATTTCCTTTGACCATTCCTTTAATCCAATTGTCTTTCCACAGATTTCTGAATCCTCATCTTTTACTAGAATCCTTTGTGTGGCCCAAAGTCTTGGCATTTCCCCAGAATTCCATCCATTTAAATGAAGTTTCATTTCATCCCTGTAATTCTTAGTTTTTCCCCTAGAATTTTCACTAGCTCCCTAAATTCCCAAGATCTTCCCAGAATCCTGTCAGACTTCTTTTTAATTTTACCAGAATTTTATTCACTTACCTGCAAATCCTAAGAATTCAATTTAATATTAATTAATGGATTTTCAATGCTCTGTGGAATTACTTATCTTTCCCCAAATATCTAGCCTTTACCCATCATTGTCTTTGTTCCTGGAATTCTTTTTTTTTTTTTTTTAATATATTTTATTGATTTTTTTACAGAGAGGAAGAGAGAGAGATAGAGAGTTAGAAACATCGATGAGAGAGAAACATCGATCAGCTGCCTCCTGCACATCTCCTACTGGGGATGTGCCTGCAACCCAGGTACATGCCCTTGACTGGAATCGAACCGGGGAGCTTTCAGTCCGCAGGCCGACGCTCTATCCACGGAGCCAAACCGGTTTCGGCTGTTCCTGGAATTCTTAGTCTTTCCCTAAAATCTCTGCCATTTCACCTGAATTCTGAGGTTCACCAGATTTTCCTTTAATAAATTAATTGCCTTTTCTATAGAATTCCCAATCCTGATTAAAAATTCCTTCATATGAGATAAGATTCTCACTGATTTCCCAGAATTCCCAGGATTTCCCTTGGATTCAATTTCATTATTATGGTATTTGTCTGTCTTTTCCAATTCCCTGCCAAAACTCGAAATCTCTAGTATTTTTCAAGATTTCCCAAGAATGGAGAAGAGACAGGGCCTCATCCTTTCCCCACATTCTTGGCCACTCCAGCCCTTGCTTGGCACTGACCTTGTACCAGGTGAGGGAGGGGTCTGGGTTGCCTCCAATGGCCAAACACACCAGCTTCACCCGGGTTCCAGCCCGGAGGGGCTGCCCCTCTGGGGGCCCCTCGATCCACAGCTTCTGGGCAGGATCTGAGACAGAAAGAGTGGCTTTCTCTCTGGGCTGAGGCCCAAGGGTAGGGTCTCTAAGTCAGGAGGCAGTCCCCTGCCTGGCCTCACGCGCCCCCCCCCCCCCCCCCCCCGCTCCCGCCGGGGTGAGAGCCGGGGTGAGAATGGGGGCTCACATTTCACGTTCAGAGTGAGTGACTTTTTGAAGGTCTCTTTAGTGAAGGCCTCACTAAAGGCCTCGCAGGTGAGGGTCAGACCATTGTCCTCCCGTCGCACCAGAAACGTCAGGTTGGACATGGAGATGTGGCCACCATGAAGGCCCTGGCAGGGAAGAGCTTCAGAACTAGGGACTAGAGCACCCTCATCCATGGACCCGAGGGCCTGAGCCCACTCTATACCCCAGCAGTAACCCAGGAGGTCCAGGCCCCAGTCCATGCTCCCCAAGGCATTCTCTCCCAGATCCAAGAGAAATGCCCTCAACTCCCTCCTCCCTCAGACCCAGGAGTCTGGCCCCTGCCTCACATCCATGACCGTCTCCTCTGTGGGCAACAACTGCCGCCAGCCCAGCCACCACCGCAGCAGGACCCGTGGGCGACTGGACTTAGTGATGCAGGACAGAGTCACATTCTTGTTCTCAGTCTGGGATGCAGATCCCAGGATAGTAATAGCACTGGGAGGAACTGCAGGGATGACGGACAGAGGAGAGAGACACTAAGCAGGGCTGGATGCCTCACAGACCTGCCCAGAAAGACAGGGAACTGGGGACAGATGACAAGGTCTTTGGCATTAGACAGGCATGCTTTGGAGACACAAACAAATGGTTCTCTGGTGCACAGTCTGACAGATGGACATGTGGCACCAGGACTCACAGGTAACCTGCAGTGTGATCCCACGTTCCTGGATCTCTTTAGATACGCTGTTGTGGGCCTCACAGCTGAGCCTCACCCCATGATCTTCTGGCCGTATGACCATTACTAGCATGCTTCGGGCCACTGCCTGAGTGTGCTCTGTGCCCCATGCTGTGGACATGGGCTGGCCATTCTGGAGATAGGAACAAAGCTGGACCAGCTCAAGGCCAGCTCCTTGTATCTGCCCTGCTCCCCACCCTCGTGCCTGTTTCTGCCCTCACCTTCAGCCACTGCAGTGTAGCTGGTGGATTCCCTCCTCGGGCCATGCACAGCAGCTCCAAGCTCTGCCCTGCCCGCACATGTCCCTCTTCCAGACCTGGCCACTCAATCACAGGGGGTCCTGGGGGGACTGGAGAGCAGCAGTCACTTGGTGGGCCTGGGGAGCCCATCCACTCTTTCCAAGCTCCCCAGTCTGGACCCTCAGGTTCCTCTTTGAGAGCCAGAACCATTCATAATCCATGTATGCCCCAGTACGTCCAACTCCTGCTCCCTGTCCCCAGTGCCCATAATCCACTCAGTTCCCCACTTACACAGAACATTCATGGTGATTGAGACCTTGATAGGGATATCCAAAGCTGGGCTGGATCCCTCACAGACCAGTAACTGCCCATTATCCAAGCTCTGGGGTGTCACCCTGCGGGGGAGGGGTTGAGTTCTAAACTCAGTCATTATCTTAAATCTGGGGAACTAGGGTAAAGAGGTCCCCACACCTGGTCTAAGTCCCCATGCTGATTTCTTCTAGGATCTGGAGTTCCATGGAAGAGATTTGGGGGATCAGGAATGGGAATTGGGGTCCCAGAGGCCCACACATGGCCAAAATCTTTGTCCTGGAACTAGGATTCCCATGAAGAAGTTTTGGAGGATCATAGTGAAGAATTGGGTCCCAGATATTCATACCTGACCCAGGTTTCCATGCTTGAATCCCTGGGGCATGGCATTTTCATGGAGAACTTTGGGGTTCAGGCTAAGGGTAGGGCATCCCAACTCCCATACCTGGCTGTGGCCTCTGTGATGAAGAGTTTCTCCTGGGATCCCTCATTCACGTTAGTAGTGATGTCTGAAATTATTTGTCCACCTTGGGGTAATAAGAGAGCAGAAGGGGTGCCAGGTTCTCCCCAAGGTGGGTCCTGGGGATCCTGGCCTGGAAGTCATAGGATGGACATACTGTCCCCTCTCTCTTGGTTCTGGAGGAAAAACACTAGCTCCGTTCCCTCCACACATTCAGGACTTCCTGAATCCCAGAGTCCTCAGGGCTGGGTCCTGGGCCTCTCCTCACCCCTCCCCTCCCATCCCATCCCATCCTTGTTGGGTGTATCACCCACATCCATTACTCAGCTTCTCATTTTTTGCACCAACGAAGACACCATATCTCTATCTGGAGCCTCAGCCTCTTCCTTGAGTCCCAGACCAGCAGCCTTGTGATCTCCTTGGTGCCTTTCCCTGGATGTCTCCACCAGATTCCATGCTGGCCTCAGCATCTCCCCAAGCTGGTGTCCCCACCTCAGAAATGTCATATTTTCTGGGGCCCCTAGAAGGGTATTGGGCAGGAACACCACCTCCCAACTCCGGGGGCCTCACACTCCCATTAGCAGTTCATCCACACTCACTTTGAAGGAAGGTGATGTCAGGTGCTGGCTTTGCGTCCCCAGACACACAGCTGACCACGTACTCCTCCCCAGCTACCCACGTGACTGTGCTCCCTGCCTCAGGGGTCAGCTGAAGCATCTTGGGGGGCACTGGTGAGAAAGGGTCTGGGGTAAGCCGACACCACCGAGAAGGATATGAGGGTTTGGGCTTTGAGTCTCATTGCTCATGAAATTAGTTCTGCAACCTGGATCTGAGGAAGGAGAGGCTGGGGGCTTGTACTCCTGGGTCCTGGGGTAGGAGAGGACTGGGAGTACAGACTCATGGGTTCTGGGGGCAGGGGGTATCTCTCACCCATACCCAGAATGGAGAGGATCACTCTGGGAGACACGAGCTCAGGCCCTGTCTCTGAGCGGCCGACCTGGCACTCATATTCGGCATCATCACTGAGGTCACATGCTTCAATATGCAGGTGGAATTCACCTGCAGGTAGGACCCAAGGTCAGGGCCACAGTCAGCTTCAGCTGACAGCTCAGGGTCCAGGCTCTGATCCCTTACCTCTAGAAGGGTTGCCTGCCAGGTGGTAGCGTGGGAAGCCAGGGATCCTAGGGTCGGGACCTAGGAGCAGTCCATCTTTGGCCCATTGCACGATACTGCCAGGGGCACTGACCCCACATCGAAGCTCAGCGGCAGCCCCCTCCATCACCGTCGTGTTTTCAGGCAGAGCCCAGAAGCCTCTGGAGGCTGAGGCAGGGATCTGCAACTGGGCCAGGCCTGGGGACAGAAAAGTCAGCAGGGGAGGACAGAGGGTCTGTCTGGAGAATGTGAGTGGGAAATGAGGGCGTCTTAACACTAGATCACAAGGCCAGGATCCCACTTACCTGTGGTCAGCATTCCCATGAGGAGCAAGGGAGCCCGGATGGGGATCCTCAGGGCCACTCCATGCTCTCTGTCTGTGGCTCCTGCAATGTCCACTGGCTGCCTCCTGTGTCTGCCCCTGGCTTTCTCTGGGTCCCTCTCCCTATGTCTCTGTCTCTTGCTTTTCTCTTTGTCTCTCTTTTGCCATCTGTCTCCTTCTCTCTCCCTCTTTTTCTTTCTTTCCATGAGTCCATCTCTCCCTCTCTTACTCTCTCCCTCTCTTTCCCCTTCTGTCTTTCTATCTCTCTCCCTGCCCTGAGTACCTTCCACTCTACCTTCTCCTGTCTTTCTCTCTATTTCTCTCTCCTTCCCCATAAGTCTCTATTTGTCTTTCTACCCTCCTGCCACCCCAATCCCTGCTTTCCTTTCACCACTCACAGCCCCCCAGGGAAGACCCGCTGTCAGAGTCCAGCAGGCCCTACAAGCCAAGGAGAGCAATGAGGCCGATGAGGTCAGTAGCAGAGCTGAGCCTCATTCTGGGGCCCAACCTGATCGTGTCCTTGCACTGCTACCTTCCCAAGACACCCTCTCAAGTCTCTAGCTCCAGTACTCTGTCCAGCAGGCTCCTCCCAGCCCAGCTGGAGCATGAAATCCCCTGTCAGCACATGCCAGGCATATTCCTTGGTGCCTCCCCAGCCCCCATGACCCCATGAAGGAGTGCGAGTCAGACCCAGGCGGTCCCAGCTCATCATGGAGAGCAGAGAGCTGGGCCTGGCTCTTCCCTGCCCTGGTACATGACCTTGGCAAGTCCCTTCCTTCCCTGAGTAAACATTACCCCCTCAGTGACATTAGGAATGTCGCTGGGGAGTGTGTATGAGAGACTGGGAGAGTGAAGCTATCTTTCCCTTTCTGTGCACGTGTGTGTGAGGTTCATTGTGAGTGAGCATTCGTGTGAGTGTGGGGAAGGTGAGTGAATTGTGATCTGTGAAAGTATCTGCCGAGTGTGTGAGTGTATATGAGTGTCTAAGGTGCAAGCGTGCAGGGGACAAGGCAGCCAGCGTGGGTGGGAGTGACAGGTAGTGTCTAAGATCACCAGCACTAACTGTGCCAGGGCATCGAGCTGTTAGCACTGAGCCCAGCTAGGCACCCTATGGCAAGGGCCTTGTGAATTCTATCTAGTTCATGTAACTTCCCTCTGTCTTTCCCTGTCTCTTCTGTGTCTGTCTCTCTCCATCTATCCATCTTGATTTATCTTTCTATTTTTATAGAGAGAAACATCAATGTGAGAGTGAAACATCAGTTTGACTGCCTCCTGCACAGCCCCTATTAGAAATTGAGCCCACAACCTGTGCATGTGCTTTGACTAGGAATTGAACCCGCAACAGGACAATATTGGTGCACAGCCCAATATATAACCAACTGAACCACACTGGTCAGGGCTTGATTTATCTTTCTATCTTTCTCTATCTGAGTTTCTTTTGTCTCCATGTCTTTCTCTATTCTCCTCTCTCTCCATTAGATGGTTAATCTCAGTCAACCTTTAACTATCTCTCTCTCTCTCTCTCTCTCTCTCTCTCTCTCTCTCTATATATATATATATATATATATATATATATATATATATATACCTCTATGAGTCTCTACTTTTCTGTCTGTTTTCATCTCTATCTCCCCCCACCCCCAAACCCATACTCTCTCACACACACCAGGAGCTCAATAAATATTTGTTCTCAGTCATCCTATGACTACACCTGTTTGTTTTATTTGTTTCTCCTGATTGCCACATCTTTGAATTTTATAACCGTATGTTGGTTGTTTGGCCCTGCCCACCCCAGTGTGCTCATATACATAGGATAAGCTTCTTCTGCCTGCTTATCTCCTGCAAGAATTGGGACCCCCGCCACGACCCCCTATATGATCCTCCTCCAGGAACAAAATGAGGCATCTGGGCTGAGCCCCTACAGTTCCATCCTTGATGCTGCCTCTAGTCTTTCTTCTTCCCTCCCATATTAAATCCTTGCACTCCCACATTTTCTTTCCCAACTGCCCACACCCCCTAGGGAATGGGCTGGATGCAGAGCAGGAGGTTCTGTCATAGGGCTTCTCACCAGATGGTGTCCATCGAGGCCAGGGTGTAGAGCTGTCAGTTGCTGGGGCCTTTAATTAGCACAAACCTTCCACACTCTACTTTGAGTGTTTTCCTTCTCTGCATGCTCCTGGGACCTCAGGCTCTTCATCTTTCCATGCCTGTAGCCCCAGAGAGACAGGAAGGGAAGTGATATCAGGTGTCTAGAAAAACAGCCTTACTGCCTGACTTGTCCCCAAGCCTCAGGTATGCTAGCCCCAAGCTCATCCTGTTTTAAAATCTAGGTGCTGTGCCCTGACCGGATGGAGCGTCGGCCTGCGGACTGAGAGGTCCCAGGTTCGATTCCGGTCAAGGGCATGTACCTTGGTTGCCGGCATATCCCCAGTGGGGAGTGTGCAGGAGGCAGCTGATTGATGTTTCTCTCTCATCGATGTTTCTAACTCTCTATCCCTCTCCCTTCCTCTCTGTAAAAAATCAATAAAATATATTTTTTTAAAAAAATAAAATAAAATCCAGGTGCTAGATCCCCAAAACAGAAGCCAGGAGTTCAGGCCCCCCGACCCAGAGTCTGGGCCACCAGGATTCACAAGCCTGGGTCCCAAGGATCCAGGACTCAGGAGTTCAGGCCTGAAGCCCCTTCTCCCCACATTCCCAAGAGATAAGTCCTTCCCCGCCCCCCCCCCGCCCCCACCACCACAGAATTTAGGGTAGATGTTCACTGTCTATTGATTTTCAAATCCTCCCCCTGGGCTTGTGTAGGGAGTAGGAGAGAGACAGGTGCTTAAACCCACTGACTCTAAGACTTAAGACCAGATTTTCTGACCCCTGTCATCCTCTCCCAACTGCGCCCTGCTGCAGGCAGAGGACCTGTATGAGTTCCCAACTTCTCAGTCAACAGAGGTCTGACAGCCAGTCTTAGAATCCTGGACGTCCAAGTCCCCGCTACTTAGGGAAAAACTCAATATTCTGAGCTCAGGAACAATACACAACCTGAGTATGGACCCCCAGTCCCAACAGGCTCAGGAACGTCAGACCCAGGTCCCAAGCCCACAAACGCCCCTCAGCCGACGGGGGTCCCACCCACCTGCCGCGTAGCTGCGCAGCGCACTCGCCAGCGTGCAGCGTGAGAACACCCCAGCTGGGCTGCATGCAGCCGTCAGGACAAGCTGCGAGGTTCCCAGCCTCCCCGCCAGCCCCGACCCAGCACCGCCGCCTCCCAGCTGTCGCCCGGCAACCACAGCTGAGTGGGGCGAAGGGCTGAGCCGGGACTGCGGGGTCTTGGGAAAGGAGGGTTTGTGAGCCTGGATTCCTAGATCTTAAGACGTGCTGTGGTTTGCGGCAGTGACTAGGCAGGCAAAGGGTTATTTTGAGGAGGGGGTTTGAGGCGGGGAGACCAGAAGCCCCCCTCTTCTCGGGGGTTCCAGCTGTCCCCCCTCCTCCCCAGCCACACTGGAGCCCTCTTCCTGACCTGTAGGCTCAAAGGAGCCCCGAGCCCCGCCTCCTCAGGGCGCAGAAACTAGCGATGCCCCAGGGGTTCCCATTTATAGCTCGATTTCCACTCAGCGCGGTCCCTCCAGGACCTGGGCTGAGCAACTTTCTTCCACTCCCTCGCCTCACTTCTCCTCACCCCCGTACTCCTGCAACCCCGGCAGGGTGCAGGTGTCCAACCCAGCCGAAACCCCCTCCTTCGATCCAGATGTTCCGGCTCCCAGATCCCAATGGGGGTGGGGCGCCCGCCCAAGAGGAAAGCCCTAGTCCTCGGCCTTTCGGTCGCGGAGTTTCTTAATGGAAAGAGGGCGGGGCGCGCCGGTGCCTAGGCGAATGAGATCAGGCCCAGCCGGGGTCTCAGAGATGCAGCGAGCGGGATTCGCCTGCGTTTCAGAACGTCGGAGCCAGCGGCTGAGCAGATTTGGGAAACTCCAGGCCAGGGACAAGGGTGAATGAAGAGTCGGGCTCGAAGAAGGTTCCAGGCTTGAGTGGTGGGAGGTGTGCTGTCCAGGAAGCAGTTGGCAAGGAAGGCAGTGCTACAGCAAGTCTTCTGCATCTTGGGGGACACACACTCACTATGCTGGTCCCCGCCCTCCTCGTCCTCTTATTCTGCCTCAGAGGGCGTGCAGGTACCTCGAAGGGCGGGGGAGGCGGTAAATATGGGGAGGGTTGCTTGCCAGCTCCCGCTTTTACTGGAGTGAATGGGGCTGAGGGCTGGGACTCTTGGATCTGAGGGAGCAGAAGTCTGGGAGCCTGGGCTTCTGGGTCTGCGGGGAGAGGGGTTTGGGGACTGAACTCCCGGGTTCTGAATGAGAGAACTCTTGAACATGCTATACTCAGCTCTGCTCCGTTCTTCTCCATTCTCCTAGGCCTGTCACCCCACTTCCTGCAACAGCCGGAGGACCTGGTGGTCCTGCTAGGGGACGAGGCCCGGCTGCCCTGTGCCCTGGGCACATACTCGGGAGTGGTCCAGTGGACTAAGGATGGGCTGGCTCTAGGGGGTGAGAGGGACCTGCCAGGTGAGGCTGTTCTCGGTACTCAGGGAGGGGCTGGCATCAGCTCCAGGAGATGCTGGGCTTAGGCTGTAACTGAAGTATCTATTTTGACATTTTTAAGTTTGGAAAATTAATGGGCTCAGGTAAACATTTGGGTGTCCTAAAAAATTTTGTTGTTGTTGATAGTCACCCGAGGATACTTTTTCATTGATTTTTAGAGAGTGGAATGGAGACAGAGAGGGGGAAAGAGAGAGAAACATCAATTGGTCATCTCTGGAATGGGCCCCTGCTTGGGTGGGGGATCAAACCTGCAACCCAGGTACATGCCCTTGACCAGGAGTTGAACCTGTGACCTTTCGGTCTGACACTCTAACCACGCCAGCCAGGGCTGTCTTGAACTTTCAGTTTATACTTTGGGGATGATCCATAGGGTTTGAAGATTTTAATTTTTATTGTAAAATATTACATAAATACAGAAAAGCATATAAAACATAAGTAGAAGATTTGCCAAGTAACTATAAAGTAGACACTCACATAACCATTACTCAGGTCCAGAGCCCTTCTCATTCCTTTCCCCTATCATAACTCCCTCCCTCTTTACCCCAGGGGTAGCATCTAATCTGCCTTTTATGGCAATTGTTTTCTGACTTTTTTCTCTCTGAATTTATCACCCCCAAAGTTTGAAGTGACTCTGGACTGGGAGAGGATTAGTGTCTCCTTATCTCAGCACCCACTTTTGGGATGGGAACAGGAACTCAGAACAGTGGTGTGACTGCCTCTTTCTTGATTCCAGGGTGGTCCAGGTACTGGATATCAGGGGATGCAGCCAGAGGCCAGCACGACCTTCACATTAGGCCTGTGGAACTAGAGGATCAAGCAGCATATGAGTGTCAGGCTACACAGGCAGGCCTCCGCTCTCGACCAGCCCAGTTGCATGTGCTGGGTGAGGGTCCAGCCCACTCATCTCCCCAGGGTTGCCCAGAGGGATAGCCAGTCCTAGCTGGGAGTATCAGAGTCCAGGGAGCACAGAGGAGTGATCAAATAGAGCTGGGAAGATCGGGGTCTCTGGGCCCAGAATCCAGCTCTGACCCCAGATCCATCCACAGTGCCCCCAGAAGCCCCTCAGGTGCTGGGCAGCCCCTCTGTGTCTCTGGTTGCTGGGGTTCCTGCAAATCTGACCTGTCGGAGCCGTGGGGATGCCCGCCCCACCCCTGAGCTGCTGTGGTTTCGAGATGAGGTCCAGCTGGATGGGGCTACCTCCTATCAGGTCAGATGCAAGTCTCTGTGCCAGCCCTTGTTTATTCAGGGAAATGTGGGTGTTCACTAAGACTACAGGCTCATCCAGAGAAGAAAAGGGCATGGGAGGGCAGGGGTTAAAGGGTTGGGACCCTTGGTGTATGATTAAGGGTGAGGACTCTAGGTCTGGACTACCTGGCTCAGTCACTCCTTAGTTGATTGATCTTGAGTAAGTAACTAACTTAACCTCTTCTGTCCCTCAGTTTTCTTATCTGTACAATGAGGATAATAATAGTGTGTACCTCATAGGGCAGTGATGGCGAACCTATGACACGTGTGTCAGAGGTGACATGAGAACTCAGTATTTTGGTTGATTTTTCTTTGTTAAATGGCATTTAAATATGTAAAATAAATATCAAAAATATAAATCTTTGTTTTACTATGGTTGCAAATATCAAAAAATTTCTATATGTGACACGGCACCAGAGTTAAGTTAGGGTTTTTCAAAATGCTGACACGCCGAGCTCGAAAGGTTCGCTATCACTGTCATAGGGTAATTGTTAGGATTAAATAAAGCAACACTTCTTCTAAGTGCTTAGAAGAGAGCCTGACACATAGTAAGCACTGTATTAGGGGTAGATAAAATCATTATTATTATTCATAACCTCCAGACCCTGCTGAAGAAAGGGACCATTGAGTCTGTGGAGAGCATCTTATCCTTTACCCCTTCCAGCCATGATGATGGAGCCACCTTGGTTTGCCGGGCCCGAAGCCAGGCCCTGCCTGCGGGAAAGGACACAGCTATCACACTGAGCCTGCAGTGTAAGTGCATTGGACGCTGGTCCCTGAGCCTGGAGTCCTTGGTGAAATAGGGGCCTGGGACCTGGACTCCAGGGTATGAGGAAGGAGGGAGCTGTGGATCTGTAGTTCCTGAGGGAATACGGAACTGGAGGCCTGCCTGGACTCCTAGCTCAAAGGGAAGAGGAAACTGGAGATCCACACCACTGGGGTGGAGGGGTTGGGAGTTGGACTCCTAGGTCATCAATGGAGGTCCTTGACCATTGCTGATTATTGGCCCACCTCCACAGACCCCCCAGTGGTGACTCTGTCTGCAGAACCACAGACTGTGCAGGAGGGAGAGAAGGTCACTTTCCTATGCCAGGCCAGGGCCCAGCCTCCTGTGACTGGCTATCGGTGAGGATGATCACCTCTCCCAAGCCCAAAGCACTAGCTTGGAAAGGGGTGGAGCTGGGACATGAGTAGGTGAGCCTGGGGAGCAGAGACAATACTAACAATCCCACTACCTCCACAGGTGGGCAAAAGGGGGCTCCCCAGTGCTGGGGGCCCGAGGACCAATGTTGGAAGTGGTGGCCGATGCCTCATTCCTAACTGCGCCAGTGTCCTGCGAAGTCAGCAACGCCGTGGGTATTGCCAACCGCAGCACCGCACTGGATGTACAGTGTGAGCCAGGGCAGGACCACGGATGTGGGCAAAGTGGGACCTGCTGAAATGGGCAGGTAGGGTGGGGGGTGGAGGATTGAGTGGGGCGGAGGATTGAGTGGGGTGGGGCATGGCTGCGATGGGCTGTGGAAGGTGGGTGGGGGAGACATAAAATGTAGGTAGAGTTTGACTGTGCTGGGTCAATGCCAAATTGGAGCAGGGGCAGGGCGGGGTCAGGGCATGTAAGCAGGGTTGTGGACCAGGGGCCTATACTTGGGCCCTTGAGGTTGCCATTTCTTTCTTTCTTTCTTTCTTTCTTTCTTTCTTTCTTTCTTTCTTTCTTTCTTCTTTCTTTCTTTCTTCCTTTCTCTTTCTTTCTTTCTTTCTTTCTTCCTTCCTTCCTTCCTTTCTCTTTCTTTCTTTTCTTTTAATAAGAATTCTTTTTTCTTTAAATATATTTTAATTGACTTCAGAGAGGAAGGGAGAGGGAGAGAGAGAAAGATAGAACCATTAATGATGAGAGATACTCATCAATTGGCTGCCTCCTACATGCCCCCCACGGGGATCGAGCCCGCAACCCGGGCATGTGCTCTGACCTGGAATTGAACTGTGACCTCCTAGTCCGTAGGTCGACGCTCAAACACTGAGCCACGCAGGGCTGGCGAGGTTGCCAAATCTGAGTGGCTGACCCCAGGTCAGAAGTTGCAGCCCTCCCGGTCATGTGACCTTATCTTTCCTCTAGTCGGGCCGATTCTACAGGCAAAGCCTGAGCCTATGTCTGTAGACCAGGGGGAAGAAGCTTCCTTTAGCTGTGCCTGGCACGGGAATCCGCTCCCACGGGTGACCTGGACCCGCCATGGCGGTGCACAGGTAAGGCCGTGTCTGGGGCTAGTACTGGTGGCAGGCAGTGGACGGAGCTTCCTCCCAAGGCTCTGCCCCTGACGCCCCTTCATATCCCAGGTGCTGGGCTACGGGCCCACGCTGCGTCTTCCCTCGGTGGGGCCAGAGGATGCCGGCGACTATGTGTGCAGGGCCGAGGCGGGGCTCTCCGGCCTGGGGGGCGGCGCTGCAGAGGCTAGGCTGACTGTGAACGGTGAGGAAACGGTGCTTCCTAAAGGACTGGGATGGGCAGAGTGGACGAAGTGGGTGTGGCCTCCAGAGTGAAAGCCCGATAGAGGCGGGGCCTGGGGTCCCCGTGGGATGTGGTGAAGGCGAGTCTCCGCGGGGCTTGGAGTTTGTCGAGGGGCGTGGCCTGGTTGGCTGGGGTTAGTGAGGAGTGCCTGGCCTGGCCTTATCGAAACAGACTTTGGTTGGGAGGGTCGGGCCTCTCCTCTGATTGAACCACAATCTCCAAACAAGCTCCCCCAGTAGTGACCGCCCTGCATTCATCGACTGCCTTTCTGAGGGGCCCCGCCCGCCTCCAGTGTCTAGTCTTCGCCTCCCCCGCCCCAGAAGCCGTGGTAAGGAAATGTCCTTGCTTTCATGACCCACCGAGCTATGATCCCTGACTACCCAGCCAGACTCCCACAACTGCATGACTACCTCTGACTCTCCCAACACCCTGGCTGTTTCCCTCCCTCCTCCCCAGTCTCCTCTGATCTCCTTTTGTGTCCCAAGGTCTGGTCTTGGGATGAGGGCTTCCTGGAGAAGGGTTCCCGGGGTCGGTTCCTGGTGGAGACGTTCCCAGCCCCGGAGGGCCGAGTTGGACAGGGTCCAGGCCTGATCTCTGTGCTACACATTTCGGGAACCCAGGAGTCTGACTTTAGCCGGGGCTTCAACTGCAGTGCTCGTAACCGGTTGGGTGAGGGAGATACCTGGATCAGCCTGGGCCGTAGAGGTGAGACCTGAAGCCTGAAGACCTCCAACTCCCAAAGGCTACAATTTACAAACCGAGGACCTCCAAATGCAAAGACCCCTAAACCTTGAGAGCCTCAAAACTATAAGTCCCTTGAATCCTGAGACACCCTCAAAATAAATTACCTCAAATACAGAATCCTAAATGGAGACACCCCTCACATTCTGGTGCCCCCAAAATGGGAATCTCCAAAGTTAAAATCCCTCAAATTCTAAGACTCCCTAAAGCCAGGGAGTTTACTTGTGAAACCCCAATTTCATAAGCCCTTAACCCCAGGGTATTATAAATCTTGGGTATCTCCAAATCTAGCGACTTTTGAACCCAGAGACCCCAACCCAAGCCCTAGTCTTGTTCCCCAGTTCCTCCTCAGACCACCCCACTTCTTGCAGATGTGCTGCCTACTATGCGGATTGTGGCTGGGGTGGCCTCCTTGGCCACGACTCTCATTATAGTCATCACTGGAGTGGCCCTCTGCTGCTGGTGCCAAGGCAAAGGTTAGTACCCGAGCTCTACTCCAACCCCCTCAAACTCCCCCTCCCGCTCCTGCCAAACACACACACACACACACACACACACACACACACACACACACTTGCCCTGCTCACTGACAGGTCCTCAAATACAGAATCCTAAAAGCCTGGCCTTGGGACCTGGCCCCAGTGCTGCCTCTCTAGCCCCTGGTGGAAATTCAGGCCCTGGTTCCTTCCTAAAGCCCTAACTCCACTTCCTCAAGGTCAATTACTACTTGCCCTCCCAGACCAGGGCTCTCAGTGGTTTCTAACCTAATCCTCCCAGTCCTCTCTCTTCCTGCTCATTGGTCTCCACAAACTGTGACTCTACCCCATTGCTTATCTCTGCCTCCGTCCTCCCACCCTCACCCACTGTCCTTGTCCTCAGCCTCTTTCTCCAAGCAAAAGAACCGGGTTCGCATTCCAGGCAGCAGCCATGGTTCCAGTTTGCGGGGCCCTGAGGAAGAGGAGACAGGCAGCAGTGAGGACCAGGTAGGAAGCCAGGGTCCCCAGACCTAATTGTACCTCTAGACCCAAATTGTAACCTAGTCCTAACTGGTCCCCTAAACTCAAATTGGGCCCTAGTCCCAACATTGACCCCAGATCCAAATGTCCCCCAGATTCAAATATGCCCCTGACCAAGTTATTCCCTAGATTCAATATGTCCCCAGGGCCCATTGTTTTCCTGAGCCTAGACCCTGGCTGGGGTAGGAGGATCCTGTGGCCACTCCCTCTCACTAAGCACCCTACTCCAGGGCCCCATCATGCACACGGACAGCAGTGACCTGGTTCTGGATGAAGAGGGGGCTCTGGAGACTAAGGTAAATGTTGGAAGAGAAAGGACTCCCTTCTCTGTGTCTCCAACTCTTTCACTACTTCTGTCCCTTCCTTTTTTATTCTGTTGCCCACAGAGCAGGGATCTAGCTCCCTCTGTCCTCTTTCTCATGCCTCCTGGGCTGTCTCACCCACCTCCACATTCTCCGTTTGCTATCTGCTATCTCTGCCCACATATGTGTCCTAGCCTTGCACTCCATCTTTAGCTCCAGATCAGGGTTCCCTCTGTCTGTGCTTTCCCTATCATACTCATGTTTCAGGCCTCCTGGTTGCCTCACCTTGGTTGCCTCCTTAGGCCCCTTTCACTTACCAGGTTCCACACTTGCCTCACATCTCCCCAGACTTGCCCCACCTTTAGGATCCCTTTTCTTTCTCCTCTGTACCTATCACATGCTATTCCACTATTCTCTTGGCCTAAACCCCTCCTAACTTCCTTCCTATACCTACCTAATTCTCTCCTTCAATTCCTCTAGTCTCAATTCATACATTTCTGGTTCTACAAGACCTTCCCTCCCTCCCTTCCTTCCTTCCTTCCTTCCTCCCCTCCCAGCTCTGATCATTCTGTTCATGTTTCACCTCTCACAGCCAGGACCACTCTGATCTAGGCTTCTCCATCACAGCCTGATCTCTATGCTGAAGGTTCCCCCATTCACAACCCCAATCATCTTGCCTGTGCTTCTCCATAAAGTCCCATCATCACAGTCCCAGCCACTCTGCCTTACTTCCCCCAGTACGGTGCTGACTCCTTTGGGCTCTGTCTGGTTATCTGTCACTTCTCCTTTGGCCTAGTATCTCCATGAGGACAGGGCCAGGTCTATCCAGCAGCTGCACAGGGCATGACACAAAATCAAAGCCATGGGGCTGTTGGGAAGATGTGTGAATAAATATCTTGGTCTCAATCTCTCTCTCTCTTGCTCCCTCTGCACCTCCTACCACACCACCATCCCTCAGCAGGCCTATATCCTCTGTCACTGTCTCTTTCTGCCCATCTCTTTCTGTTCCTTTCTCTCTTGTCACTGTGTTTGTCTTACTTTGTCTTCCTACCAGTCTATACATCTGTCTCTCTGTCTCTGCCTGCTCCTATTTCTATCTTTTGCCTCTCACTAGGTCTGACTCAATCTCCATCAGTGGTCCTCACTCCCCTATACCTTCACATACTCACAAATCTCATTTGTCTCCTCAGGACCCAACCAACGGTTACTACAAGGTCCAAGGAGTCAGTGTGAGCCTGAGCCTTGGCAAAACCCCTGGAGATGGCCTCTTCCTGCCACCCTCTCCCCCCATTGGACCTCTGGGTACCCCTCCTTTCTATGACTTCAACTCACACCTAGGCATGCCTCCCCCCTGCAAACTGTATAGAGCCCAGGCAGGTTATCTCACCACACCCCATTCTCGAGCTTTTACCAGCTACATCAAACCCACATCCTTTGGGCCCCCAGATATGAACCCCAGGACTCCCCCCTTCCCATATGCTTCCTTCCCCACACCCAGCCACTCTCGTCTCCAAACGCATGTGTAGCATCTCTCCAACTCAAAAGTGCTGGGATCTTCAACTTGCCATAACAGATTGTCCTGATTTCTAAAGAACCAGAGCAAGTTAGCGAACCTACTCCTCCAAAACTAAACATTGAGGAGAGTGATAGATCATTACTATTGCCTAGGTTATTGATGGACAATTTGCTTAGCCAAAGGGGATGCCCTAAGTGGGAGCAAGATGGCCACTATGTCCACCTATTCCACCTATTGTATAAAAGAGATTCAAGATGTCAAATGGTCCCTTCACAGAGGAATAGAGATGGGGTGATGGGAGTTAGAGGCAGATGTAGAAGTTGTTTACAGATGCTGAAGGAAGATATTTCAAGGTGAGCACTTGCATTGAGAAGAAAGATAACATAGGGAGATTAAGATGGAGCCCTAGCTGGTTTGGCTCAGTGGATAGAGTGTCAGTCTGAAGACTAAAGGGTCCCAGGTTCAGTTTCAGTCAAGGGCACATGCCCGGGTTGCAGGCTTGATCCCCAGTAGGGGATGTGCAGGAGGCAGCCTATCAATGATTCTCTCTCATTATTGATGTTTCTATCTCTCTCTCTTCCTTCCTCTCTGAAATCAATAAAGATATATTAAAAAAAAAAAAAAAAAGATAGAGGCCTGACCAGGCCCTGTCCTGGCTCTCCGTGAGGCACACTTTTCTTGGCCAGTGGAAGTGAAGCCAAGATGGCAGTTCACTCCTTGGGAACCCAAGATAGCCACCATCTTGATCCCTTCCACCTTCCTTAAAGGCCTGGAAGAATTGGGTCCAAGGAGTGAGGACAGGCTGAGATTGTCACTGGAGGGGGTGGGGGTGGAATCTGGGGATGAGAAGATAAATGTTTAATTTAAAAAATTAAAATTTGTCTTCAGGATTCTCTTGGCATTAAGGCCCTTCCTCTACCCTAGGCTCGGAAGTGACTCTAGGAGCAAAACCAGGAGCCACACCTAAGCCCCTTGCTACCTGCTTAATGCTTTGGGCTCTTTTAATATACATCTACACAAACATACATGCACAGATGCACACACGTGACAGGGCTACTCCACTGGGCTTGGGGAAGACAGGATTCTACACTGTCATTGCAAGAGACAAAGCAGTAAGCCCTGAAGGGGAGGCTGAGAGGGAGAGGCTAGAGGTGGGGAATTAGAAATCCCCTGGTCCTTAGAGCAAAGATTGTCCTGAGATGCTGAGTACCTGACTTGTGTCATCTTTTAAAAGGGGGCCTGGGAACTTCGTGTCATGGATCCTTGATCAAGGAATTAAAGTTCCAGACAGCTGAGAGCCTTGGGAAGCAGAGCAGAAGGCCTGGGACTCTTGGGTCTTAGAGGGAAAGGGCTGGGGGCTTGGTCTCTGGTTCTGATAGGAAAGGTTCCTGGGGCCCAGACTCCTGGATCTGAGGGAGAAGAGGACCCGGTGGCAACTGCTGTGTTCTTGATTGGGGAAATTTTGGAGGACTACATTCTGGCAACTCAAGAGAAGAAATTTGGTTGGGGTTGGGAGCAGGGTGAGGAGGTGGGTGTTGTCTTCAATGCTGATAATTCCTGGAAGAGAAGGAAGCTGATTTGTGAGTGTCTGAGTCCGAAGAAGGACACAAAATCCATAACCCAGAGCCCATGACCCAGACCTCCGGCTAGATCCTGGCATGGGGTGGAACACCTGGAATCCTAAGGGAGTGGGGGCTTGACGCAGGCTCCCACATGGCGTTCGGGAGCTGCTCCTGCCGGCGCAGAGCGGGCATGCTATTGTCCTGGCCAGGAAGGCGGGGCCGGCGTGGGGCGGGGCTGGAGGCGCCAGCGCAGCCAAGGGGCGGCGGGAGGAGGTGGCTGTGGCGCTGGGAGCTCCTGTCACCGCTGGGGCCGGGCCGGGCTGGGCGGGAGAGCTGGGGACGTGAGGGCGTGAGAGCCCAGACATGGGGCACATGAGCCCCGCCATACGCGGTCTGGGCCGCCGCCGGGCCCCGCCGCCGCTGCCGCTGTTGCTGCCACTACTGCTGCTGCTTCTGCGCGCGCAGCTCGCCGTCGGGAGCCTGGCCGGTGGGAGCCCCGGCGCGGCGGAGGTGAGGACTGGGGGGTGGGGGAAGGGGCGGGACCCGGCCTCGACCCGACGCGGACGTGTCCAGGGCGGAAAGTGCAGTCTTTCCAGCCAGGTGGACCCCCCCCCCCCCCGCCCCGCCCCGGGTCCCCTAATGGCGCTAGGCATTCACGAACCCAGGAGTCCAGGCCCCAGCCTCCCATCTTGTGTCGTCCCAGCCACCCCCCGCCCCCAGCATAGGAACTGACTTTCCCAGAGCTCCTGGTCCCAGAAATCCAGCCCCTCAGATCCTCTCGACCTAAGTGACTCAGCCCCAGCCCCTGCCCACCTGAACATACGACCCACCAAGCAATAAGGCACTTAGATCCAAGAATCTGGGTCCCTTTTCATCCTCTGGGCCCACCCAGAACCCAGGAGTTTAGGCCTCCAGCCACCGCTCCCTGACCCAGGAGATAGCTCTCCAGCCCCCAAGGGTTGGTGTCCAGGCCTGCAGGGTCTGAAGCCAGGCCTTGTCTTCATCTTTGCACCCAAGAATGGGAGCCTGAGCTAGGGATGGAGGGAGGAGGGGCCAGAACGTCTGGGTTCTGACCTCCCCAGCGATTCAGGTTTAACCCCTTCGGTCTCTAGTGCGGCTGCGCCGGGGTGGGCGTGAGTTTGACTCAGCCACCTCCAAGGCGCGAGAATCCTGGGGGACCCGCGTCGCCATAGCAACAGGAGAGCTGGGGGGCTCCGCCCAGTAGTAACTGTATCCCGGGAAACGGTACCTCTACCGAGGCGGGTGCTCGGTGCTTGGTGAAGGGGCTGGTTCTGGGGTCTAAATATCTGAGTCCTAGAAAGCAAAGGACCCAGGGACCAGCGTGCCGACGTCCCCCGGCCCTCACTGACCCCTCCGCCCACACACCCAGGCCCGGGGGTCCGCTCAGGTGGCTGGACTATGCGGGCGCCCAGCCCTTCATCGGGACCTGCGCACGGGCCGCTGGGAACCAGACGCACAGCTCTCGCGGCGCTGTCTCCGGGACCCGCAGCGCGCGCTGGAGTACTGCAGACAGGTGGGCGCGCGCCGCGAGGGGCGCAGGCGGCCAGCGAGGGGCGCGGTCTAGCCAGGCTGGTGTGGGTTTTGTTGTTTGTTTGTTTGTTTCCCAGCCAGACTCCTAAGGCCAGGAGACCAGGGATCTAAGAAGGCTAGGAAGCCAGGGGGCGTGGCCAGAGGCGATGTTAGATAGGGCGGGACCTGTTTTTGAGAAAAGGTCGCAAAACAAAACAAAAAAGAAAAGAGAAAAACTAGGTCAGGAAAGGGGAGAACCGTGCAAAGTCCGGCTAAGGAAGGTGACCCAGTGAAGTGGTGGGCTCCTTAAAGAGAAGGTGTATAGGGAGGCGTGGCCAAAGGAGAGGTTGGTCTGACAAAAAGTCCTTAGGGACCTAGAAGATAGGAAAAGGGGTGGAGCCCAATTAAAAAGTGGAAAGCTAGGAGGCGTGGCTATGAAAGGAAGGGCTATTACAGAGAGAAGGGACACTGAGAAGTCTAACGGGGAAAGAGCGAGACTTAAAGGTTGGTGGAATCTACGGAGAGATTAACCTGATTGGGGAAGAGCGGCAAGGTGACCAGAAGAGAGGTGGGCGTAGAAAAATTGAGTTTGTGGGTATATGGAGAGACCTTTGAAAAGGAACTGGCCAGGTAAAGGGGAGAGGCCTAAGGATAGCGGGGTGCGGGGAAGAGAGAGGGAGGGGTAAGGGGGAGTTACTAGGGGCGTGGCCAATGGGCCTACGGGACTTAGATATCTAAGACGAATTTTATGAAGAAGCAGGGCCTAAGGAGAAGGATGCCTTATGAACACTGGCGCCTTGAAAAGGGACGTGGCCAGAAGAGAAGCATGACTGGTTGAGTTCTAACAGTGGGTTGATTGCCCCACCCGGTGCCCACAGATGTACCCGGAGCTGCAGATTGCACGTGTGGAACAGGCGGCGCAGGCCATCCCCATGGAGCGCTGGTGCGGAGGTGCCCAGGGTGGCCGCTGTACCCACCCTCACCACCAGGTTGTGCCTTTCCGCTGCCTGCGTGAGTCATAGGCTGGGGGAGGGAAATGGAGGTGGGAGTCTGAGGGGGAGATCCTGGGCCCTGGCCTCAAGGGTCACATTAGAGAGCTAGATGCTGATGCTTGAGTCCTGAGGGGGGTAGAGAAGCCTCTGAGGATAATAAACCTGGATTCTGAGGAGGGTAAGGCTAGTGGCTATGAGAGGATCTCACTCTGGTGCCCCCATTTCCCAGCGGGTGAATTCGTGAGTGAGGCCCTGCTGGTGCCCGAAGGCTGCCGGTTCTTGCATCAGGAGCGCATGGACCAGTGTGAGAGTTCAACCCGGAGGCATCAGGAAGCACAGGAGGTCAGGACCCTGGCACATTCATCCTCACACCCAGAACACCCCCTCCTGCAGAACCCAAGAATCTGGGCCTCTGCCCCCTCTTCCCATCAGGACAGAACCAGTAATTCAGGCTCCCAGCCCCATCAGCCTCCAACACTCAGGCATCCAGGCCCCCCTCGTTTACCCTCTCCTACCCCACAATCCTGGTATCTGGACCCACTCTTCCTACAGGCCTGCAGCTCCCAGGGCCTCATCCTGCATGGCTCGGGCATGCTTTTGCCCTGTGGCATGGATCGGTTCCGAGGTGTGGAGTATGTGTGCTGCCCCCCTCCAGTGACCCCTGACCCATCTAGGACAGAAGTTGGGTGAGTGAGAGGGAATCTTCCCTGCCCATCCCAAGGCTTCTTGAGGCAGGAGTTGGAAGCCTGGGGCCTGGACCCAGGTTCTTATTGCCTTGTGTCTTCTGCTCCCTCAGCGACTCCTCCACCCGGTCCTGGCCCCCGGGGAGCAGAATAGAGGGGGATGAGGATGAGAAAGAGGAGGAATCCTTCCTACAGCCAGTAGACGATTACTTTGTGGAGCCCCTACAGGCTGAAGAGGAAGAAGAGGAGGAAAGAGTCCCACCTTCAAGCTCCCATCTTCCTGCAGGGATCAGCAAAGGTGAGGCCATTTCTGAAGGGAGGCTGATTTGGGGAGTCTTGGTGTAGGAACATCTTTGGGAGGGACCAATAGGAGAGGGGTCTGCTCGGAAGGAATGGAAGGGATGAGAGCAGTTTTGGGTAAAGTAGAGGTGGAAGGCCTGGCCTGTGAAGAATGAAAAGGGTGGTTGGAGGTACCTGGAAGTGAAGGAGCCCTTGGTAAATCTAAGGGTTATTTTGGGTTAGAGGATGGTGTAATGGATTCCTAAACTTTGCAAGAACATTCAGGACTGTTGCCTAGTTCTGAACTACATTTCCCATGATGCTAGGCAAAAGCTATGGCTAAAGTGGACACATGGTGGTTTCCAGTGCACTCTAGGAAATGTAGTTCTCTGGGTAGAAAAGGTGATCTGGAGATGGGGTTCAGGCTGACCATCTGATTCCTGGCATTGCAGTGACTTCCACCCCAAGGCCCACAGATGGTGTGGATGTGTACTTTGGCATGCCTGGAGAAATCAGTGAGCATGAGGGTTTCCTACGGGCCAAGATGGACCTGGAGGAGCGAAGGATGCGCCAGATTAATGAGGTAATGATAGTGGGGGTCCCAGGATCACCCATAACATAGAGCTCCATAAATATAAGGAAAATTCTTGAGGACAAGTTGGAACTATTTCCAAAAGCTCCCCACACCCCTGTCAATTCCCAGTCCTCAATGCCACCCCTAAAATGACCAGGGATCCCTAACCCATAGAATCCCATTGAGATGCCAACAGATTCTAAGGAAACTCTGGTGGATGGTACTCTTCCACCTTAAATTTCTTCTGAGTCTTCTCTGTTGGGAACCCAAGAACCAATGGGACTTAAGGGATCTATCTGGAGCCTCCAAGTCTTGAAGAAGGATTGGGGAACTCACTGGGTGGAGCAGGGTGGATTATAGAATCCTGAAGTTCCCCTGCTCCCAGGTGATGCGTGAATGGGCCATGGCGGACAACCAGTCCAAGAATCTGCCTAAAGCTGACAGACAGGCCCTGAATGAGGTAGGACAACTTCCAGTGGGGCACATCCAGTCTCAACCTGACTAAGCCTTGTCCCACCAGCCTCATCCAGTTCCACCCCTTCCTACTTATATCAGCCTCTCTTTGCCCCACCCCTACATTTAGCTCCGCCCCTCTTGGCCTATGTGGGACCTGACATGGTTCTTCTCTGATTTGCCATGTTTTGCCCTGTTTTAACCTGATTCTTATCTCTGAATACTGGCTCTGGAGTCCTCTCCCATGCTGACCCCTCAGGTCCAGCAGATCCTCTCAGCCTCTTTGATGCATTCCTGTCCCTGTTAGGCCATGCCCCCTGACTTTGGTCCTACCCCTCTAATCTCATTTTTACTCAATCCCTCCTCAGTAGGCCAGCCTCATGTTCTCCATCCCACCTCTTTCAACTTCACTTTGATACAGACCTACTTCCTATAGTCCCCACTCAGGTTAGCTCCATTCCCTGACTCTTGCTCCCTACCCACCTTAGCCTCATTTAGGCATAGTCTGTCTTTAGTTTGCCCTACCCAGGCCTAGAGCTCTACCTTTATTAAAATACTTGCTCCCTTTGATCTTAACATAGGCCAACTCTGTTCCTAGATTGTTCATTCCCAGTACAGTTTACACCTCCAGCTTGGCTCCCCGTAGGCCTAGTCCTACCCTATATCCCCACCCTTTCCAGTCAGTGTCCTGTGATCTAGTCCCAACCCCAGGTTGACTCTGCCCAGACCTAGATCCACTGCACCCACCCTGCTTGGCCCTATAGCCCTGCCTTTCCAGAATGCCACTGACCTAGGCTTTCACCCATATTTACCTCTGCTGATCTTGTGTCCACCCCTTTGATAGCACTTTCAGTCCATTCTGCAGACCCTGGAGGAACAGGTGTCTGGTGAGCGACAGCGCCTGGTGGAGACCCATGCCACCCGAGTCATCGCCCTAATCAACGACCAACGCCGGGCTGCCTTGGAAGGTTTCCTGGCAGCACTGCAGGGAGATCCGCCTCAGGTGTGGGAGCTGTGGGGGCAGAGGGCAGAGGATGGAAAGGGCTGGGGCAGGCCTAGGCAGCCTTCATCCCTTCCACAGCCAGAGCGTGTCCTGCTGGCCCTGCGGCGCTATCTGCGTGCCGAGCAGAAGGAGCAAAGGCACACACTGCGACACTACCAGCATGTGGCTGCCGTGGAGCCTGAGAAGGCCCAGCAGATGAGCTTCCAGGTGCTCAGATTCTTCTCACTCTCTAATACCCTGCTGTCCCTGAGACCCATACCTCAGGCTTTTTCTTGTCCCTCAGGCCCTCTTTCTGTCTCTTGGGCCACCTTCTATCCTGGAACCCCTCTTTTGTGCCTTGGAACCTTTTCCGGTCCCTTGGCTCCTGTATCTTTGACACCCTTCTTATCCCTTGGATTTCTTCTTCCTTTCCCAGAATCCCCTTCCTGTGCTTTGAACCCTGTTCTTGTCCTTCTATTCTTCTTTCTCCCTAACCCTACTTGTTCTCCCTGGAACCCCTGTTCTGTGCCTTCAGGTCCTAATTTCTGTTTCTTGGATGTTCTCTTCCTGCTCTTGAACTCCAAGACTTGTCCTTGAACCACATCATTTCCATATGACATGCCAATGCTACTTCCTTTTCTGCACCTCCCTCAAACCTCACTTTCTATTTCAGATCCTACTCTCTGCCCCTCCAACCCACTTGCCTCCATTTCCTATCTTCTATGCCGCATTGCTTGTTTCCCATACTTACCATTGTCTCCTGCGCCCCGCTTTTCCTAGCAGTTACTCCTTCCTCTCCACCTTAGTTCTTTTTCCAAGCCTCTCACTTCCTGTCTTCTCTACATCTTTTCATTTTCTTTGTATTCTGCTTCTCCTCCTTCAATTCCTTCTTCTTCTTTTTTTTTTTTTTAAATATATTTTATTGATTTTTTACAGAGAGGAAAGGAGAGAGATAGAGAGTTGGAAACATCGATGAGAGAGAAACATCGACCAGCTGCCTCCTGCACATCTCCTACTGGGGATGTGCCCGCAACCCTGGTACATGCCCTTGACCGGAATCGAACCTGGGACCTTTCAGTCCGCAGGCCGACGCTCTATCCACTGAGCCAAACCGGTTTCGGCAATTCCTTCTTCTTATGGCCCATTCCTGGCCCTTGTACGCTACTTCTATACATTGTATGTACTACTTTTCCCTTGAATTGTATTGCTCTTCCTTCACCCTACCTCAGTTTCCCCATTTCTAGCCCACATTTCTCAGTTCATCCTTCATAATCACTCCCCCACAGGTGCAAACCCACCTTCAAGTAATTGAGGAAAGGATGAATCAGAGCCTGGGGCTGCTTGATCGGAACCCCCATCTGGCTCAGGAGCTGCGGCCCCAAATCCGTGAGTACATATGACCCCTGCTTCCCATTCCAGATCTCTAAGGGCAGATCCTGACCCCCAATCTTTGACTGACACACACACACACACACACACACACACACACACACACTTTAGTTATCTATTCCTGTGTAACAAACACCAGAACTTAAATTAACCATCTTCTTTGTTCATGATTCTGCCGTCTGGTCTGGGTTCTACTGGGTGCTTCTTGTTAGTAGTCAAGCATGTAGCTACATTCAGCTAGCAGATCAGCTAGGGGCTGGAACTTTGGCACAACTGGGCCTCTCTACCTCTCCATGTAGGCTCAAAGCCTCTTCTCCAGAGAGACCCTCCGTGTTGTCTGTACACAGGGTGCCTGGACTTCCTAATGGTGGTTCAGGCTCCCAAACATGAAAGTGGAAGCTGCCAGGTCTTCTAAGACATGGGCCCACATTCTGCTAGTTAAAGCAATTTACAACCCCAGTCCTGATCCAAGGGGAAGAGCCTACACAAGAGCAGGAATACCAGACAGTGTGACTTATCACAGCCCCCAGATCTATTGTGACTTCCTTTGCAGTCCCACATCTAACCGCAATTTTCCTGCTCTTTAAGCCCGTTGCACCTTCGGCCTCTATCCTCCCTGCCAGGGTTGCCTCCTACCAGCTCCCCTCTTTCCCAGGTCACACTTATGGCAACCCCCAATCACTTTGCATATGGTGTGTGTGTGTGTGTGTGTGTGTGTGTGTGTGTGTGTGTGATGTTCCTATGCTCACAACCTCAACCACCTTTCTATGTGTTCCCCTCAGAGGAATTCCTCCACTCTGAACACCTGAGTCCCAGTGAATTGGAAATCCCTGTCCTCGGGAATAGCAGTGAGGACAAGGGTGGGCTGCAGCCTCTGGATTCCAAGGATGGTGAGATAGCCCAACTATAGATAACCTCAGACTTTGGGAGACAGGCCCTCAACCTAATTTCTAATCTCCCAAGTCTGGGGGTGTCTCAGCTACCACAGTGAGTGGGAGAGAATGGGGAGGAATGCCTAAGGTTCTGTAGAATCTTTGATCCTCCTGCCTTGGACCCTGGGAGGGTATTTCTCCATCCTTTCTTCAGTGAAGCCCTCCCTCTCTTCACTGTTCCCCCTGCCTCCTCTGGCTGCCAACAGACATCCCCATGGCCCTTCCAAAAGGTTATCTCACAGAGTAGACCACAGCCATCAGATCCCACTAAGTCTCTGAGCCCAAAATGGAAAAGGGTCCATATATTAGGAACCCCAAACCTCCTGTGGTGGAGTCCGGTACCCCTCTGAACCCCTCCTCAGGGTGGGGGGCGGGCAGCACTACTCTGGACTCTCAGGAATGAGCTAGAACTTGGGGGGTAGGGTCCACAGAACAAGATGCTGCACCCCCTGGAAAAGAGAAGCTGTCCCCCCTGGAACAGTATGAACGGAAGGTAAGTTACCCCTATGGGCTCCTGTGGGAGGCCTGGGGGTGGGGCCTAGACTCAAAGGTCTGAAGGAGGAGGGAGCCAGGGGGTTGGATTCCTTAACTAAGGGAAGAGGTAACTGAGGACACGGACTTCCGGATTCTAGGGAAGTAGAAGGCTGGGAGATGCCCTCTCTGGCACTAGGGGAAGAGGAGGCTGGGGCCCATATGCCTGGGTCCCTAACACCTCCTGCTCCCCCAGGTGAATGTGTCTGTTCCAAGGGGTTTTCCTTCCCACTCATCGGAGATTCAGAGAGATGAGCTGGTAAGAGGAGGAATATTTTGGGTACCTAGGGGGGAAAGGTCAGAGGCCAGTGGCTAGGCTGTGACTTCCAAAGCCACACTGGCCTCTGGTGAGCCTCAAAGATGAGCCCTGCCCCATCTCCTTTCCTACAGGCACCAGCTGGGACAGGAGTGTCTCGAGAGGCCGTGTCCGGTTTGCTGATCATGGGAGCGGGTGGGGGCTCCCTGATGGTCCTCTCCATGCTGCTCTGGCGCAGAAAGAAGCCCTACGGGGCTATCAGCCATGGAGTGGTGGAGGTGAGAGACATAAAGACGTGGTATGGGGAGAAGTTCCAGAGCCTGGGCCTGGAGGGGCTGTAAGATCAGGTCAGGTCCCAATGCCCCACTCTCCCTCTCCTGCCCTGCTGCAGGTGGACCCCATGCTGACCCTGGAGGAGCAACAGCTGCGGGAACTGCAGCATCATGGCTATGAGAACCCCACTTACCGCTTTCTGGAGGAACGACCCTGAACCAGCCCCCTTCATCCCTTTGGGTGAACCCAGACCTTTCCTATTCCTGGAGCCCCAGAACCCTAACTCCCAGACTGGAGAAAGGGTTTTGAAAAAGTTAATTTCATACCCTCGTGAGGGGGATGGAAATTCTTATTTCCCCTTTCCAATTACTAATGCCATCCCTAAGAAATCCCCAGCTATTCCCAGCTGCCTCTCTGCTTAGAACCTCCTCACCTTAATTTATTTTGTAAATTAATTTATTGTTCTTTAAGGTGACCGCCAGCTTGGTCCCTGGAATTCACCCTCCCACGTATTGCCCACTAGCATCCCAATAAAGTTCTCTTCCCCACCAGGCCATCCTGCATCTCTGTGGGGGAATCAGTGAGTAATCATAGCTCTGGACACTGTTGTGAATCCCTACCCGGGAATCTTTAAATCTGGACCAAGCTCTTTGTGCCCACCCTGGAGCTTTCCTGGGTGCTGAATGGGCTGGGTCCCAGGGTGACCTCTGGAGGCGGAGCTCTGACAAGTATCCCCTGCCTCCTACTCTCTCTCATACACAATCACACACACACAGCCTCCAACCTTAGAGCCTGATGAGGGCCTGGGAATCTTAAACCATTCTTCTCATTTCCAAGCCTTCATGTTTCCTTGGGTAGATAATAGGAATCCTCCTGGGTGTGGGAATTTCAGTCACATATCCCAGAAAGGGTTTTGTGGTGTCTGCAAGTGCCTATTTTGTGACATGTTGTAGTTATACCTCTACATATGTGTTACCTGTCACAAGAGGGTTGCTATGAGGATTAAAAGGGTTAATATAGCCCTAGCCAGTTTTGCTCAGTGGATAGACCGTCAGCCTGTGGACTGAAGGGTCCCGGGTTCGATTCCAGTCAAAGGCATGTACCTTGATTGCAGGCTCCAGGGTGAGTGCAGGAGGCAACCAACCGATGTTTCTCTCACATTGATATTTCTCTCTGTCTTTCCCTCTCTCTTCCACTCTCTGTAAAAATCAATGGAAAAATACCCTCGGGTGAGGGTTAAAAAAAAAGATGTTGAAAAACAAACAGATAAATAACAAAATAATTTTTTTACAGGGTTAATAGATGTGGAGACATTAGAACAGTGCCTGCTACTTTGCAAGTATTTGTTGAATAAATTTTAAAATGTTATGGCAACAAACACTGGTATGGTACTCATGCCAGGCATTGCTCTAAGGAATTTATATATATTGGCACACCTCATTAATACTTGTACCCATGAAGTAGGTACTATAACAATCCTCATTTATAGATAAGGAAATAGAAGCAAGGAGAAATTATATCACTTTTCTAAGGTCACCATCCAAGACAGGTCAGAGCTAGGAATTCAACCCTGGCAACCTGGCTCCAACACCATATTCTTGATCATTTTGCTCACCTGCTGTCTAATGGTTTGTGGCAGTTCCACATGGTATTCAGGTTGTGCATTGCAAAATTCCAATTGATACTATTCACCTTCTGGACATTGTAGAGTTGCATTTTAACCACAACTTACCAAGAGGTGGCAGTAATGTACCATGTTCTAATGTCAGCATAACACTCATGACAGATGGCTTAGGGAGGGAGTACCTATTTCTAATTATCCCAAAGGACCTATGAGCTCACAGTGGCTCTTCATAATATACACATGTAAATGCAAGTCCTGTATATCCTATATAATAAAAGCCTAATATGCAAATTGTCCCCTTGACCGGGAGTTCGACCAGGGGATGGGGCCGCTGGTGGCTGCAAGTGGCCAGGGGGGAAGGGACGCACCCCCGGCTGGCAGCTGCTAGGGACCCTACTGTGCATGAATTTCGTGCACTAGGCCTCTAGTTAAATATAAACCTGGTAGGTTTTGAAAGGAAGATGCCTACATGATGCAAGTTGGATACAATGCCACAGCTTCATTAGAGAACCCAATTTGCAATATCATTCTGACACTGGTTATAACATCTGTTATCCTTAGCAACTCTAGCAGAAATCTGTAACTAGCACCACAAGTAGGGGGAAAAGCTGCCTTTGTGATTTGACAGCCAAGGGTGAGCAACAAGCAAACAGCAAGTAATGAGCTCTAATTGGGTAGAATAGGAAATAAAAGGCCATTTTGCTCAATATGCTCAGAGCCTGATTCCTAATTGTGTTAAATTTTAATGGCAATTCTTAGAATAATTAATTTAAAAATACTGTTATTATTGTAATTCCATCAGGAAAAACAATTTTATGTTCTTGTGCCTCTAAGCCATCCTTGTTTTCCCATTGAAAATGATCTGATAATTCTGTTATTAATAAGGCAAGATTTCTTTGAGACATTTTATCATGTCAGTGGCATGTGTGTGTTTATACATGTTGGGCTATACCTGTTATATGTCAACAGAATCTAAGGTGCCATTGGTGATAGGAAATACCATTATTTCATGTACCACAAAGGGGAAAAAAATCAAGAAATTAAACTATGCCACATGATTGATTGTAAGATGAATTCCAATTAAGTTCTTAGAATCAGTGAAATACAACATATTCTTAGGAATTCATGGGTTAACTGTCACTATGTGAGTACTCAGAAGAGCACTTGTATGTTGGTTCAGGGGAGCTGATGTAGGAAACTTACACTGGCAGCCCCTGATCCCATCTCCCAATATTCATGGCCTTGTGTAGTGCCTCCCTCCCTACTAATTCTGGGGTTGGTCATGTGACTGACTTTGACCAATAGGATGTCAGCATGCATGATGCAAGCAGGAGCTTGTTCTCTTGGAACACTTCCTTTTGGAGCCACCAGGGGTTCCAGCCATCTCAGCTAAGCTATCAGACATGTAAGGGAAGTTGTCCAGCACAATTAGGCTTCCACCTGACTGCAGCCACATGAGTGACCAAAGCAAGATAACGGAACTGCCCAACTGAGCTCAGCCCAGATTTTGGAATCATGAATAAATGGTGGTTTTTTAAGCATCCAGTTTTGTGGTGGAGACACTGGCACATGTGTGCCTGGTTTGTTGTCCATGAGAGGCTCTGAACAGTGGAAGGCTATGATGGGTCAAAAGGCTTTCTGGGGAGTGACATCAGCAGCATGGTGGCATGAGAGGACCTCCAGGTCTCTCCCCTTGAAGTTTCAAGTTGGAGAGCTGTAATTCAACAAAGGATTCCCTGCTGAATACACAAACATGTCTGAGTTCCATGCGTTGAGACATCTGAAGGCAGGCATATGGGAGTGAACAGGAGAGACAGGACAACAGAAGGACAGGAGTAAGCAGGGGAGACAGGACAAAGGAAGGGCAGAGACAGCTGCACAGTCTGGCACTGGCTGCAGCCCCAGCGGATGTAATAGCAGGGAAGGGTTGGGGTACAAACCTCACTGGGAAAACTGAAGGGGCAGAGACCAAACCAGCATTAGAAGACTGTTAAAGGGACATCTAGATGAAAAAGGAGAGGAGGAGAAGGAGGAAGAGGAGGGAACATAGTTATAAAATAAAATTGCAATAAATACATACCTATCAATAATCCCTTTAAATATAAATGGATTAAATGCTTCAATCAAAAGACATAGGGTTTGGCTCATTGAATAGAGCATCAGCCTCGCTGGTTTGGCTCAGTGGATAGAGAGTCGGCCTGCGGACTGAAGGATCCTGGGTTTGATTCTGGTCAAGTGCACATGCCCGGGTTGTGGGCTTGATCCCTAGTGGGGGGCGTGCAGGAGGCGGCCAATCAATGATTCTCATCATTGATGTTTCTATCTCTCTCTCCCTCTCCCTTCCTCTCTGAAATCAATAAAAATATATATTTTTTAAAAAGACATAGGGTAGCTGAGTATATAAGAAAACAAGATCCAGCCGAAACCGGTTTGGCTCAGTGGATAGAGCGTCGGCCTGCGGACTGAAGGGTCCCGGGTTCGATTCCAGTCAGGGGCATGTGCCTGGGTTGCGGGCACATCCCCAGTGGGAGGTGTGCAGGGGGCAGCTGATCGGTGTTTCTCTCTCATCAATGTTTCTAACTCTCTGTCTCTCTCCCTTCCTCTCTGTAAAAAATCAATAAAATATATTAAAAAAAAAAAAAAAAAGAAAACAAGATCCATATATATGCTGTCTACAAGAGACCCACTTCAAAATGAAAGATACACACAGACTGAAAGTAATGTGATGGAAAAAGATATTTCATACAAATGGAAATGAAAGAAGCTGGTAGGGCAATACTTATATTAGACAAATAGACTTTAAAACAAAGGTTATAATAACAGACAAAGAGGAACATTACATGATACAGGGTCAATCCAACAAAGGGATATAAACCTTGTAAACATTTATGCACTTAACATAGGAGCACCTGAATATATGAAGCAAATCTTGAGGGACATAAAGAGAGAGATTGACAGTAATGCAGTCATGGTAGGGGATTTTAACACACCATTGGCATCAATGGCTAAATCTACCAGACCAAAAAAATCAACAGGAAAGAGCAGCCTTAAATGGCACACTAGAACAAATGGATTTAATTGATATTTCAGAGCATGTCACCCTAAAGTAACAGAATATACATTTTTTTCAAGTGGGCATGGAATATGTGCTAGGATAGAACACATATTAGAACACCAAACAAGTCTGAATAAATTTAAGAGGATTGAAATTATATCAAGCATCTTCTCTGACAACAATGGTTCATAACTAGAAATCAATTATAAGAGAAAAAAAACATTGAAAAATACACAAACACATGAAGGTTAAATAGCATGTTACTAAACAATGAATAGATTAACAATGAAGCTAAATGTCATGTTACTAAACAATGAATGGACTAACAATGAGATCAAGGAAGAAATCAAAAGATACTTTGAGACAAATGAAAATGAGAACACAGCAACCCAAAATCTATGGGACACAGTGAAATCAGTCTTAATAGGGAAATTCATAGCACTAAAGGCCTACCTTAGGAAACAAGAAAAATCTCAAATAAACAATCTAAACTTACACCTAAAGTAGCTAGAAAAAGAATAACAGACCAAGCCCAAAGTGAGCAGAAAGAAGGAAATAATAAAGTTCAGAGCAGAAATAAATGAAATGGAGTCTTAAAAAAGCCAACAAGATCAATGAAATCAAGAGCTGATTCTTGCCGAAACCAGTTTGGCTCAGTGGATAGAGCGTCGGCCTGCGGACTGAAAGGTCCCCGGTTTGATTCCAGTCAAGGGCATGTGGGTTGCAGGCACATCCCCAGTAGGGGGTGTGCAGGAGGCAGCTGATCGATGTTTCTCTCTCATCGATGTTTCTAACTCTCTCTTCCTCTCTGTAAAAAATCAATAAAATATATTTTTTTAAAAAAAGAGCTGATTCTTTGAAAAGATAAACTATTAACCAGATACATCAATTAAAAAAGAGAAAGGACCCAAATAACTAAAATCAGAAATGAAAGAGGAGAAGTAACAATTGACACCACAGAAATACAAAAAAATATAAGAAAATATTATGAACAGTTACATGCCTACAAATAGGACAATCTGAAGAAATGGATAAATTCCTAGAGACATACAATCTTTCAAAAGTGAATCAAGAAGAAACAGACTGATCAGATTGATTACAACTAACGAAATTGAAGTAGTGCTAAAAACCAACAAAAGTCCCAACAAATAAATGGCCTGAACTGGATGCCTTCACAAGGAGGTAAAAAACATATACTCAGAAAATTGTAAGATACTAAAAGAAGAAGATACAAATAAATGGAAGCATATACCATGCTCATTAAAATGTTCATACTACCCAAAGCAATCTATAGATTTAAGGCAATTCATATCAAAATGCCAATGGTGTATTTCACAGAACTAAAACAAATAGCCCAAAAATGTATATGGACCACAAAAGATCACAAATAGCCACTCAATCTTGAGAAATAAAACACATTTGTAGGTATCATGCTACCTGATATCAATCTATACTACAATTCTATAGTAGTCAAAACAGCATGGCACTGGCATAAAAACAGAAATACAGATCAATGGAACAGAATAGAGAACCCAGAAACAAACCCTTGCCTATGTAGTCAATTAATATTTGACAAAGGAGGCAAGAATATCATATTTAATAAAGAGGTGATATGCAAATTGACCATCACACCCTCACACAAGATGGCCATCCCTATGTGGTCAAAAGATGGCTGCCACAAGACGGTCAACAGGGGAGGGCAGTTGGGGGGGATCATGCCTGCAGGGGAAGTCAATTGGGGGGGACCAGGCCTGCAGGGCGGGAGAGCAGCTGGGGGGGACCAGGCCTGCAGGGGAGGGCAGTTGGGGGTGACCAGGCCGGCAGGGGAGCAGTTAGGTTTCAATCAGGCTGTCAGGGGAGTGGTTAGGGGGTGATCAGGCTGGCAGGCAGAAGCGGTTAGGGGCAATCAGGCAGTCAGGCAGGCGAGCAGTTGGGAGCCAGCAGTCCTGGATTGTGAGAGGGATGTTCAACTGCTGGTTTAGGCCTGATCCCTGTGGAACATCCCCCGAGGGGTCCCAGATTGGAGAGGGTACAGGCTGGGCTGAGGGACACCCCCCCCCACCAGTGCACAAATTTCGTGCACCGGGCCTCTAGTATAATGACAAAGAAGGTCTCTTGAATAAATGGTATTGGGAAAATGGGACAGATACATGCAAAAAAAAATCAAACTAGATTACCTTCTTACACCATAAAGAAGAATAAACTCAAAATAGACTAAAGACTTAAATGTAAAAAAAAAGACTTAACTGTAAGACTCAAAAACATAAAACTCCTAGAAGAAAACATAGGCAATAAACTTTATGACATTTCTCTTAGAAATATTTTTTCAGCTATATCATCTCTGGTAAAGGAAACAAACAAAAAAAAGATTAAAAAAATGGGACTACATCAAACTAAGAAAAATTTGCACAGTAAAGGAAGCCATCAATAAAATGAAAAGACAACCTACTGAATGGGAGAACATATTCACCAATAATACATCTGGTAAGGGATTAATATCCAAAATCTATAAAGAACTGATACAACTCAACACCAAAAAAATAAAAACATTCAATTAAAAAATGAACAGAGACCTGAATAGACACTTTTCCAAAGAGGATAAGAAGACAGCCAATAGACATGAAAAGATGCTCAATGTCACTACACAGCAGAGAAATGCAAACTAAACCACAATGAGATACAACCTCATACCTGTCAAAATGGCTATCTATATCTACACTAATAAAAGAGAAACATGCAAATTCGTGTCACTCCACTACGCCCACCAGCCCATCAGAGCGACTATGCAAATTAACCCAACAAAGATGGTGGTTAATTTGCATACACAGGCATGGAGGGAAGACTGAAGATGGTGGTGGCCACAAAGCTGGAGTGAGCAGGAGGCTTGGGTTGCTCCCGGCGATGGAGGAAGCCAAGCTTCCCGGGGCCCTGGACTCTGCTCAAGAAGTGGCTGGGGCCGAAACCGGTTTGGCTCAGTGGATAGAGCGTCGGCCTGCGGACTGAAAGGTCCCGGGTTCGATTCCGGTCAAGGGCATGTGCCTGGGTTGCGGACACATCCCCAGTGGGAGATGTGCGGGAGGCGGCAGATTGATGTTTCTCTCTCATCGATGTTTCTAACTCTCTATCTCTCTCCCTTCCTCTCTGTAAAAAAATCAATAAAATATATTTAAAAAAAAAAAAAAAAAAGAAGTGGCTGGGCAACCCAGGCCTCCAGCCCACCCTGGGCTCCGCTCGAGGAGCTGGAAAAAAAAGGAGGGGCTGGGAGCAGCTGGAGCAGAGAAGCCATGCCTCACTGCTGCGGCCGGACCAAAGGCCTGGGTCCCAGGTGCCGGAGGAAAACTGGTGCTGGCAGCCAGGGGAAGGAAGGCCTATTGCACAAATCTTCGTGCAACGGGCCACTAGTATATATATAAAACCCTAATATGCAAATAGACCAAACAGCAGAACAACCAAACAACCAGTCGCTATGATGTGCACTGACCAACAGGGGGCGCGTGAGGAACATGGCAGGCATCAGCCCCAGTGGGATGGTGGAGCAGGTGAGCGGGGGCACCAGACCAAGGTAGGGCGCTGGCCACTGTCATTGGGGCAAGCCTCTGGTGGTTACTGAAAATTCACTGTTCCCACATGCCAGGGTTCCACCAGGCGCTTTCACCTGCTGCTGGCGCCAGCCCCACTCACATCCGCTGCCAGTGCCTGGTGCTGGCCCCGATTGCTCAGCACTGTCAGTGGGTACAAGCAGCAGCTGCCAGCCCCTATTGTCCCTCAAGGGTTTCTCCACCTCCCCCTGCTCCTGAGGGTTGATTGGGGCCAGCAGCTGCCGCTGGCACCCACTGCCAGTGCTGGCCCCGCTCACACCCATAGCTGGCTCCGGAGCTGCCACTCACACCTGCTGCCGGCACTCAGCACCGGTCCCGATTGCTTGGCGCTGTCAGTGGGTGCAAGCAGCGGCTTCCAGCCCCAATTGCCCCTGAGGGCTTTTCCATCTCCCCCTGCTCCTGAGGGGCAATCAGGGCAGCAGTCGCTGATGGCGCCGGACCCCAATTGCTTCACACCATCACCGGTGAAAACGGGGCCAGTGCCATCAGCATGTGGGAGTGGCGGTGGCAGGCACAGGGCTTCCAGCAGACAGGGGACCAGGGGCCACAGCTGGAGGGGCCGGGTGGGGGTGCAGAAGATGGACCGAGACCCACCCCTGTGCCCACCGCAGCCTTGGGGCCTACAGTTCCTTTCAAGGTGCACGAATTTGTGCACTGGGTCGCTAGTCATCAATAAATGAACAAACAAGTTTGTTCTTTGCAAGGATGTGCACTGTTGGTGGAAATGCAGATTTGTGCAGTCACTATGGAAAACAGTATGGTTGGTCCTCAAAAATTTAAAAACAGAACTACTTATGACTCAATATTCCCACTTTGGGGTATATACCTGAAGAAACACAAAACACAAATTTGAGAGACTATATGTACCCCTATATTCATTGTACAATAGCCAAGATATTGAGGCAACCCAAGTGCCCATCAATAGATAAGTGGATAAAAATGTTGTAGTTCATCTTATTTAAAAATATTTTTATTGATTTCAGAGGGAAGGAAGAAGGAGAGAAATGATGAGAGAGAATCATTGTTCTACTGCCTCCTGAACACGGCCCCCCCCCCTCACTGGGGATGGAGCCCACAAACCAGGCATGTGTCCTTGAGCAGAATCGAAGCTGGGACCCTTCAGTCTGCAGACCGATGCTCTATCCACTGGCTAGGACTGTAGTTCATTTTTATAATAGAATATTACTTGACCATAAAAAAGGATGAAATCTGGAACAGCATGGATGGACCTAGGGGTTATTGTCTAAGTGAAATAAGTCAGTCAGAGCAAGACAAATAACACATGATTTCACCTACTTGTGAACAAAATAAGTGAATAAACAAAACAGAAACAGATTCATAGACACAGAGAACAGACTGATAGCTGCCAGAGGTGAGGGGCATTGGGGACTGAGTAAAAAAAAGGGAAGGAATTATGAAGTACAAATTGGTAGTTACAAAATAGTCACGGGAATGTAAAATACAGTAAAGGAAAAATAGTCAATAATATTGTAATAACTGCATGGTGCTGGGTGGGTACTAGAAATATACTTTTCTTTGTAAAGTATATGATTGTCTAGCCACTATGCTATCCACCTGAAACGAAAACAAAATAGTATTAAGTGTAAACTGTAAGTTAGAAATAAACATTTAAAAATAATAGGTATAACAGATGGAGAAGAGAAGGAGAAAGGAACAGAGTGCCTATTCAAACAAATAATTGATAAAACTCACCAAAACTATGGAAAGAACTGAACCTCAAGACAAAGAAGCTAACAGAACACCTAATTATCACAATATAAAAAGGCCTTCTGCAAGGCACATTATAGTAAAGCTGTCAAAAATTAATGACAAAGAAAGAATTCTCAAGGCAGCCAGAGAAAAAAAGATGGACACTTATAAAGGAAACCCCATTAGATTATCATCAAATTTTTCAGCAGAAACTCTACAAGCTAGGAGAGAGTGGAATCAAATATTCAAAATATTGAAAGAGAAATCACCAGCCAAGAAAAAGATATCTAGCAAATTTATCTTTTAGATCTGAAGGAGAAATAAAGACTTTCCCAGACAAATAGAAGCTGAGGGAATTTACCTGCATTACAAGTAATGCTGAAAGGTGCTCTTTTACCTGAAATAAAAAGACAAAAGGACACAAAACTGTAAGATGACTAACAGACAGAAGCAGGAAATTGCAACTCTTGTTCATAATAGGGTATTAAGCACTGACATATAACATAAAGGTTAAAAGAGGTAAAAGTATTAAAATAAAGAGAGGACAATTACTACTGCAATTTGGAAATAAATGTGCAGCATAAGAAGGGATAATTTATGGTAATAAAAACATAAAAGGGGGTACACTGAACTTGTACAGGTGCAATCAGAATAAAAATAACTATTGTACATATGAAACGTTTTTTAATAAACCTAATGGTCACCACAAAAATAAAATCTAGAACTAAGACACATAACACTAAAGAAATAAAAAGAGGAAACAGAGGAGAAAAAATCATACAACATTACCAAACTAAAATTATAGACAGAAACACAAAGGAAAAGAAACAATGAAGACACTGAGCTACCAGGAAAAAAAAGACAAAATGGCTACAGGAAATCCTCTTATATTAATAATCACCCTAAATTTATATGGGTTGAACTCACCATTAAAAGGCACAGAGTAGCAGATTGGATTTCAAAAACACACAAAAACATCCAACTATATGCTGCCTTCAGGAGACCCATCTCAGCTACAAAGTCCAACATAGACTCAAAGTGAAGGTTTGAAAATGATTCTCCAAGCAAATGGCATCCAGAGAAAAGCAGATGTAGCCACACTTATATCAGACAAAATAGATCTCAAGATAAAAAAGGTAACAAGAGACAAAGATGGACATTTTATAATAATAAAGGGGACAATATATCAAGAAGACATAACACTTATTAATATATATGCACTCAACCCAAGAGCACCAAAATATATAAAGCAATTACTAACAGAACTTAAAGAAACTGACAAAAATACAATTATAGTAGGGAAGCTAAATACACCATTGACAGCAATGAATGCATCATTCAAACATAAAATCAATAAAGAAATATCAGCCCAGCCAGCATAGCTCAGTGGTTGAGCATGGGTTTGATTCCCAGTCAGGGCACATGCCCAGGTTATAGGTTTGATACCCTGTGAGGGGGTGCAGGAGGCAGCCGATCAATGAATCTCTCTCATCATTGAGAAGAAATAAGAGATCAAAAGATACATAGAGACAAATAAGAAAGACATTACAACATATCAAAGTCATTGAGATGCAGCAAAAGCAGTAATAAGAGGAAAGTTTACAGGTTTACTTCAATTAACAACAAAAATCTTTTAAAAATAACCTGACATTTCACCTTAAATAACTAGAAAAAAATAAGAACAACCAAAGCTCAAAGTCAGTAGACGGAAGAAAAAAATAAAAATCAGAGCAGAATTAAAATGGAAAACAAAGCCCAGCTGGTGTGGCTCAGTGGTTGAGCATCGACCTATGAACCAGGAGGTCACGGTTCTATTCCGATGAGGGCACATGCCCAGGTTGTGGGCTTCATCCCCAGTGTGGAGTGTGCAGGAGCCAGCTGATCAATGTTTCTCTCTCATCATTAATGTTTTTATCCGTCTCTCCCTCTCCCTATCTCTCTGAAATCAATATATATATTTAATCCTCACTTGAGGATATCTTTCCATTTTTAGAGAGAGTGGAAGAGAGAGAAAGACAGAGAGAAATATCGATGTGTTCAGGAACATTATCGATTGGTTGCTTCCTGCACGAGCCCCAACCAGGGGCTGGGCTGGGGAGGAGCCTACAACTGAGGTACATGCCCTTGACCATAATCAAACCTGGGACCCTTTGGTCCGCAGGCCAACGCTCTAGCTACTGAGCCAAACTGGCTAGGGCTAAAAATATATTTAAAAAAAATTTTTTTAAGGCTTTCTGGAGTGGGACCCTTTGAATGATGAGATTGGGATGGAGGCCAGAGCAGAGGCTGTGGAACAGGTGTACGAGGACATTGTGGATCTTTTCTTAGTGTGGGTTTCTCCAGAAGCAGATGCTGAGGCCAAGATTTGAGATTATTTGGAAAAGGCAAACACTGGTAGGGGAGGCAGGCGTAACACAGAAAAGGGAAAGTAGCCAAGAAACGGTAAGTTATTAAGCCAGAACCTCTGTAGGGACCTCGGGCTTATTATTCTGTTGGGGAACTTTGAGAGCCAGGTACAACACACACTTGAGTTATCCCAACAGAGAGGTGAGGGACCTGGAGTATTTATATACCGTCACTCATTGAGGGCCGTTAGAGTGGGAAGTTGCATGTACTCCCTGGCATTGAAGGCTTGCCATGTTCATATCTGGGACATAGAAGGCACCAGAGGTCGGAGAATGCCCAGATAAAGCTTCATGTGCTGGCACTGGTACTCAAACCACCATGTATTGATAGGGGGAGGGAGACGAGATATGAACTTAGCACCCACAGTATCTGCTACATGCTGCCACCCAGGCACATTCACCCAAAACTACTTCTCAGCCAGGCACCACAGCCACTCCCCAACACCAATGCCTCCAGAGATTAGATGACAACAATTCTAGTCCAAATTGAGTTTAAATCTGTTTTTATTGATTTTTAGAGAGGGAGACAGAGAGATAGAAACATCAGTGAGAAACATCATTGATCGGCTGCCTCCTACAGGCCCTCTACTGGGAACCCTGACCAGGAATCAAACTGGTGACCTCTTGGTTCACAGGTCAAAGCTCAATCACTGAGCCATACTAGCCGGGCCCAAATTGAGTTTAATAAGGAGTTTCATAAAGAGATTCACTGGAAATGTAAAGGTCCGAGATAGGGGCTTGGGTGAGTTCTGAATTAGAAAGCAGTAGGACCTAGGGTTAAAGACCTGAAGAGGTTGGGGGTTCATCTTAAGAACTCTATTGGGGTGATACTGGGAGCTGTTTTGGGATGCCCCAAGTATCATGTAGGGGAATTGCATCTCAGGTTCCAGGTGTGAAGAGCTAAGTGAGGACAGGGGTAGGGGTTCAGGGTGTTTCACAGAAACAAGCAAGGGGCCTCGATTTCACAGAAATCATCAAGGGGGCTCCTTGTGGGTGGGAGAGGGATAGTACATCACCCCAAATATTGGGGACTGTTTACCCCCACCACAGCAGCCACTTTGAGGTTTTAATGTAAGACCCCAAGGGCAGGACATTCCACATACATTATCATGGATTTGCAACATTAGCATACGCTGGCTGTCCCACAGGACGGTGGGGACTGGAAAATCAGTCCAGGTTCTGGGTTTTGAGTCCTAAGAGGACAGGCCTGGGGGTGCCACGCGGCTCCTCTTCAATAGCTGCCGGAGCTGTGAACAAGACAAGGCAGAGAGAGATGTCTTGGAGGTGCAAGGAGAGGTGGGGGAGGCAGAGCTGGAGAAGTTGGAGGTTAAAGAAGAAAAGTTGAGTGGAGTCAGTTGGGTTTGAAGATCAGAGGTTCAGAGTCAAGATTTGGAATTGAGGGTGAAAAGGCTCAGAGCCAGAACTGGGGATGAAGGGAAGCTATTGCTGGTTGGGAGTTCCCTCCTTTGGGTTTGCATTGAGGGCTGGGAGTTGAAGGGTAGAGACATGGGGCCAGAGGTCCCATTTGGGGGTCAGGAGTCCTATTTTGAGATCAGGACTCAGGGTTATGGGCAAGGGATTGGAGGCCATACTTGAGGATCAAAGGTCGTTCCCTGAGGTCAGGATTCAGGGTTGGAAGTAGAGGTCATATGTTGAGGTCAGGGTTTAAGTAGAGGTCAAGAGGAGTCACCATTACAAGATAAGGAATCAAAACCTGGGGTAAGAGGTCACATTTTGAAGTCAGGGTTTGTTAAGGTCACCTTCTGAGATTACCTCTAAGGTCAGGAATGTGAAGGGTCAGGGGTTCACCCAGTTAGGTCAGAGGTCACTCAATGCTCACCCCTTCAGGGCCCGGCCCAGGGCGCAACAAGTGGATGGGCTGCTCATTCTCCAGGTTTCGCAATGCTGGATCTGCCCCAGCTGCCAGCAGGTGACGCACTATGGCCTCCTGGTGTGGCCCAGGGGGCAGGGCAGCTGCCATGTGGAGGGCTGTGTTCCCATGGGCCTGGGGACAATGAGGGGAGGACTGATAAGGATTCAGACTCAGCCAACCTGAGCCCTCAGCACCACACTTCATATTCTGCCACATCCACAGCACAGCACAGATTTCTCACTTCACAGAGACATCCCATACACCCCTTTCACATTCCAGAACCTCCCTCCACAACCACATTACACGCACTCCTCTGTCTATGTACTATGCATCATCTCAGTCTACAGTCACAACCTGTATAGTCCCCATCCAGGTCCCGAAAAATGTCCCCTCTACGGTCACAGCCCATAGGACCCCCAACATCCCACTGCCCTCTCTGCCATATCTCTCATAATCTCCACATTCTAGCCTAGGATCCTACCTTCATGTTGACAAAGGCCCTCAGGTCTCCCTGTGGCAGCTCCAGCAGCAGCTGAACTAGGACGGTGTTGGCGGCCTGCACAGCCAAATGCAGAACAGTCTTGTTGCTCTTGATCTCCTGTGGGGAGGGGTACAGCAGAGGTCAGGCCAGTCCTCACACTCAGGCCTCCTGTCACAGAGCCCAAGAGCCTGTAGAGACCCTGCCTCTCCTTTGTAAGTACCCAGGGGTGCCTTATACAGTTGTATGGACTGCGCACTATACAAAAGTTTAAGGGAGTGCCATTCACGTCCCACAAATCACAGAACTTTACATTTATTAAGATAATTTTCCAGCCCAACTGTCTAAGAAAAACGCTTCTTTCTAATCCTCCAAGGTGTTCTCTGGGCTAGCAGCTGCCTTGGCCACCCCACATTCTACTAAGCATAGTAAATTGTACCTACATCGTATATGGGTGGTACTTTATCTATTACAAGGATGGGAGTTGAGCAACATTACTTAGTGGACTAACCTAAGCCTGTATCCATTTCCATATTAAGCTGTTCTCACATTTTGGAGTAAAGCAAGCCATTTTCCACAATGAAACTTTAATATGTACCTTTAAAGAGTTTATAATGATAATAAACATTAAAAATGTTAGGTGTTTATACAGGGCAAAACAACCTAGTTGGCTCACCAAATAAATTATGAAGAGAAAATAGAGATGGGGAAGCTCTATATTAAGAGTGACTTAAAAGATATATCATTGCTCCCTGGCTGGTGTGACTCAGTTGGTTGAGCATCATCCTGTGCACCAAATGGTTACCAGTTCAATTCCCAGTGGGAGGCAACCAATTGATGTTTCTATCTTCCTTCCTCTCTCTAAAATCAATTTTAAAAATATTCAAACAGCCGAAACCGGTTTGGCTCAGTGGATAGAGCATCGGCCTGTGGACTGAAGGGTCCCAGGTTCGATTCCGGTCAAGGGCATGTACCTGGGTTGCGGGCACATCCCCAGTAGGAGATGTGCAGGAGGCAGCTGATCGATGTTTCTCTCTCATCGATGTTTCTAACTCTCTGTCCCTCTCCCTTCCTCTCTGTAAAAAGTCAATAAAATATATTAAAAAAAATATTCAAACAAACATATTGCAATATGTGAGCTTTATTTGGATCTGTGGGGGGGTTCTTTAAAGAAAAAAATAAATGTATGTCACTTTAGAGCCAAACAAAATTTGAATAAAGCTAGAATATTTGACATTATGAAATTATTCGTTATTTTTTAAAAATATTTTTATTGATTTCAGAGAGGAAGGGAGAGGGAGAGATAGAAACATCAATGATGAGAATCATTGATTAGCTGCCTCCTGCACGCCCCCTACTGGGGATCGAGCCCACAACCAATGCATTTGCCCTTGACTGGAATCAAACTCTGGACCCTTCAGTCCACAGGCCGATGCTCTATCCACTGAGCCGAGCTGGCTAGGGCTTGTTCATTATTTTTAAGGTGGAATAATGATATTAAGGTTAAGGGTTATTTTAAAGACACACAAATATTTATGAATAAACTTATATGCTTGGATTTGCTTAAAAGTAATATAGCTAAGTGGAAGAATAGATGGGGCAGGATTGGCTATGAGTTGCTTGTTATTGATGTTTGCTTGGTACATGGAGTTCATTATACTATTTTCTGTACTTTATCTGTGTTAAAATTTAACAAAAAAAAGCCCAAAAGCGGTATGTGAATGTTTAATTTTCTCAGCTAGCTCGTAAATATATAATAAAGAGCTCAATTCTGGGATCAGACTTCCTGGGTCTAATCTCTCTGACACTCACAAGCTATAAGATTTTTGACATCGCCGAGACCGGTTTGGCTCAGTGGATAGAGCGTCGGCCTGCGGACTGAAAGGTCCCGGGTTCGATTCCGGTCGGGGGCATGTACCTGGGTTGCAGGCATATCCCCAGTGGGGGATGTGCAGGAGGCAGCTGGTCGATGTTTCTCTCTCATCAATGTTTCTAACTCTCTATCTCTCTCCCTTCCTCTCTGTAAAAAATCAATAAAATATATTTTAAAAAAAAAAAAAAGATTTTTGACATCTTGTGCTTCAGTCTCCTTATCAGTAAAACAGAGAAATAATAGCACATGCATTAAACGGTGTTTGTGAGAATTCAATACTCTATGAAACTCAGTGCTTGATAAATATAAGCTCAGGTCAACAATATTATTTCCAGTTGACAACTGGGGCACAAAGAAGTGAAGTAATGTGCTCCCAGACACACAGCTGGGAAGAGGTAACATCAATGGGCAGCCAGGTGCCCCCATCCCACAAGTCCTCCCAGAGACTGGCTTCCCGTAGCCCAGCTCACCTGGCTGGTGTGATCAGCACCCATATGTAGCAACATTTGGACGCAAGACAGCCGGTCTCGGGCCTGAATACTCAGCACCCGGGAACAGGGGTCGGGTGAGACCATAGCAACATTGAGAGCCAGGATGGCTGTATGGAGGGGGGTGAGTCCTGCAGAATGAAGATAGTGAGGGCTCTGCATCTGGAGCACCCACCCTGCCCAGCCCCACCTTCTGCACCTGCCCAACCCCACCTGCCACATCCGCCCTGCCCACAACCCAACTTACCCTCGAAGTCCCTGGCTTCCAAGTCAACCCGAACCCCTGAATTAATCACAGCCTGGGAGGAAGAGAAGGAAGAGCTAGATTAGGGTCTCCCCAGGCCTCCCAGTCTTAGAAGCCAGAATCTGGGCAATCAATGACCCCATCTACCACAGCCATACCGAGAGGACTCCTGGGAGGCCATAGGTAGCAGCCACATGCAAGACAGAACGTCCCTGATGGTCAGTAGCATTAGGCTCAGCTCCCAGGTTCAATAGATCCTCCACAATCAGAGGCTGGTTGGCAGCAGCAGCCACCAGGAGAGGAGTCTGCAGGTGAAAGGAGAAGTCAGACTGAGCCCCAGCCCCCTCGCAGGAATCCAGGCCCCCAGACCCTCTGCCCTCAGATTCAGTAATCCAAGCCCCTGGCCTTCACCTTGCCCTTATGCTCACGAATGTCCAGATGTCTGTATGTTTGGAGCACCTCAGCTGCAGCGTATGCTGCCCAACGCAGCCCCCGAGCTGCCAGCAGGTGCAGGAGCCTGAGGACAGGTGGGAACAGTAGTTAGTACAGATGGCCAGCCAGGCCATGAGCCCACAGACTCTATTCCCCCTATACTCACGTGTCTCCCTCCTCGTCTTGGGCCAGCAGCCGCTGTGGCCCCAAGGCCAGCATTTGAGCACGGGCTGAGTCGAGGGATGGTCCAGTGACCGAAGAGGGTAACTGTGGGGGTCCTGAGGGGAGTCCAGAACCTTTCCAGGATCCCACCTGTGGCAGGGAAGGTTCTACATAAAGCTGGGTATCCAGGGGGTCCTGAAGGGTGCAGGTGGTGAGGAGAGCCAGTCAGCTGAGGAGTCCCTCTTCTCAACCCATCCCACCACACACATACATATTCAGAGTTTCAGGTAAAGTGGCTGCGTGCCCCATCTGTGCCAAGTGAACTTAGACCTTTGGGCCTTAGTTTTGCCTATCTGAGGAATGGGATCTTAACCCAGCCCCAGACAACTCAGAATGCTGCATGAAGGCAACTGGGAACTTTGGGGCCCTTCAGCATTCTGTTCCCACTCTGTATCTTACCTCCATGCCCAGGAGAAAGGGATATGGCTGCCCTGGGTCCGAGAGTGGGCAGAAGTCAGAAGTCAGGAAACTTTCAGCAGCAGAAGTAGGATAAGAGTAGGCACTGTCTGTGTAGGCAGCAAGGGTGTTGGGGCTCCAGTCTGGAAAGCCTGTGGTGGGGGCCAGGATGCCAAGTCCAGAACCCAGAGCCTCCTGGTGGGCTGGGAAGTGAGTATGGCCTGCATGTGAGAGGAGGAGCAGGGGCGGGCCTGGTTACCGGAGTTAGGAAAGTCACAGCCAAGGCTGGAGGACCTGTGTGAGGGCCTGGAATCTCCCAAGGTACTGAAAGCTAGTACTTCTAGGATCTAGAATTCTGGGACACCAAGGGGTTGGAAGGTTGGACTTCTGGGACCTGGACTCCTAGGATGCTGAGGGGTTGAGGGTCTAGACCAGCCGTGGGCAAACTACGGCCCGCGGGCCGGATCCGGCCCATTTGAAATGAATAAAACTGTTGAAAAAAAAGACTGTACCCTTTTATGTAATGATGTTTACTTTGAATTTATATTAGTTCACACAAACACTCCATCCATGCTTTTGTTCCGGCCCTCCGGTCCAGTTTAAGAACCCATTGTGGCCCTCGAGTCAAAACGTTTGCCCACCCCTGGTCTAGACTCCCAGAATACAAAAGGCTGGGAGGTCCCTGGGCACCAAAGGACCATATGCATAGACTACTGGGCTGCAGAGAATCTCTGGAAGATCAAACTTCCACTGGGTCCTGGCAAGAACCAGGGCCTGACTCCTAAAGTTCCCCAAAGTTCTAAGAGTGGGGATGTGAGTCCTAGAGGGAAGCTGGAGCTGGGAGCTCAAGGAACCAGGTGAGTTTCCAGACTTACCAACCTCACCCTCGTTCACAGATGGAGTCAGGGGCTGGGCCAGGGGAGGTGGGAACTGTCCCTGTAGAGACATAAGGAAAAAGGAACATGGTTGAATTTCTCTGGAGATTCTTCAACATCCATTCCCCAGCTCTAGGATGTCTAAATCAGCACTACATCTCTCATCATCCCTGAGGACCCAGCAAGCCAGCAGGCCCGCTCACAGCACAGGGCCTCCTGAGCTGTAGTGGACAGCGCTTCGTGGGCCTCACCGGTGCCCCACCGGCGTCAGGCTGTTGCTGGCGGCGCCTCTGTTCTTCCAGGAGCTTTTTCACGGTCTGCGATGGGCAGTGGCTGCGCTCATTACGGCTCACTGCGGGGGGGAGGGGAGGGTGAAGGGGTGTAGAGGGGAGAGAAGTCATCAGAACACAAGCTGGGGACGGGGATCTGGGCACCCTCCTCGCCGTCCCGCACGGAAAAACTGGCACACTGATGTCGCCTGAGAACTCCAAGACCCATCTAAAGTTTCGAGTGCGGCGCCCGCCTCCGCCGTTTCCTTCCTTTCGCTCCGCACTTTCCCCTCTGAGCCAACTTTCCACCAGCGTCGTGGAAACTGGGGACGGGGGGAGGAGGATGCCCCTCTGCGCATCCCCCCACGACTTCCGTGAAAAATTCCCCCTCCGGGCCTCCCAGTCCTGAGGCCTCGGGGGTGGTCGGGCATCACAGCCTGGACACAGGTTCCCAACCTCTCTCTTCCCAAGAAGCTGCCCTGATGCTCCCCTCGGGAAACCAGGCATCCCCAGCCCCTCTCCTGGGGTAACCGTCAGCCATGGTCCCCTAGGGCCTAGCTCATCGGAGATGCAGGGGAGACCCCGTCCCCACCTCGGACTCGAGTCCGCGAGCCTGGCAGCCCCTTCCCAGGACCCGGGAGCCCGCGTTCCCGACGCCTCGTTGGCACGACCCAGGAGGTTCGCGTCCGCGTCCGCACCCACACCCGCACCCTCCCGAGTTCCAGCGGAGGAAGGGTTAAGGGGGGGGGGGGCAGACCCGGAAGCAGCTGGGGGGGGGGCGACGCTCTGACGCCGCGACGCGCTGACGCCACGCGCACACGCAAGGGAACCTTCCGCTTCCTCCTCCCCGCAGCCTGCGCCCAGGTGTCCGCTCGGAGGCGGGGCGGGCGGCCGAGCTTGGCGCTCGCGGAATCCCCACGCGCGGGGAATTCCCGTTCAGCCACGGCGCTGGGACGGAGAGTGGGGAGGGCGACTCGGGAGTCCCAGGCGGAGGGCGGAGGCCTCTCCCGCACAGACCCTGCGGCCGGCCCGACCTTGCCCACCGAGACCCGAGGCTGAATTTAAACCACACGCCCCCCGGCGCTCAGTGCCGCCAGGGATTTCCAGGGAAGGAATCCGCCGCCAGCCCTCTCCCCAGGGCCTGGGGTCCGGGCAGCCGCCCTCTCACCGCCCCCTCACCCCCCACCCCGCAGTTCTGACCCCAGGCCCCTCACCCCCCACCCCGCAGTCCTGACCCCAGGCCCCTCACCCCCCACCCCGCAGTCCTGACCCCAGGCCCCTCACCCCCCACCCCGCAGTCCTGACCCCAGGCCCCTCACCCCCCACCCCGCAGTCCTGACCCCAGGCCCCTCACCCCCCACCCCGCAGTCCTGACCCCAGGCCCCTCGCCCCCCTCCCCGCAGTCCAGAAGCGCAAGCGCTCCTCTATCTCGAACCCGGAATCCGAGTCCAGTCTCCCCTCCAAACTCTGGGCACCTTCAGTCTCAGGACGCAGGGCTTCGAGTCGACTCCCAGCCCTCACTGCTCTATGCGGAGCGGGCCGCACGCCCACCCTCTGTTACCTTTGGGGTTCCGCTGGGCGGACTGCGGGCCCCCAGGGCCCCGGCCTCGGCGCTGCGCCAGCCTCGCTGTCACCCCGCAGCCAGTGCCGCCGGGTCCCCGATCTTGGGTACTGTTCGCCGCGAGTGTTTAAATGGGTCTGGCCCCGCCCGTCGGGGCGGCCCCGCCCCCAGCCCGGGAGTCCCCGCGTCTCGCTCCAGCAAACACAGGCCCTGAAGGGGCTGGGCTGACCTTGAGCCCCGACCCCACGGGGTCCAGAGAGCGGGGGCTCCCTACCTTGGTCTGAGCAAAAAGGGCCTGGGACTCTGGACTCCTGAAGCAGGAGGGCCCTGGAGGCCTGGACTTCTCGTCTCTGCCCAGGGGGTGCTGGAGACCTGACCCCTAGGCTGGGCCGGGGTGGGGGCTAGCGGACTGGGTCCTGGGGGAGGAGAGGCCTGGGGGTCCGGACTTCCTGGCCTCCAGGGAGGAAAGGTCTGCAGGTAAGAGTGATAAGGGTAGGCTCAAATTTCTCCCTGTCCCCCACATCACCTCCTTTTTCAGAGCTCAGTTCTCATACATTCATTTAAAATAATGTATTACCGCAGGGGAAGCACTTTGCTGGGTGCTGTGTTCTAGCTGTGACCTAAGCAGGCAGGAATTCCCGCCCTCAAGCTGACTGACACTCCAGGGAGGGGCTGCTCTCAGTTCCCAGCTCCGTGATTGTCCACACACCGATGGACAATGTTAATCGCATGTCTCCCTGCTCTCATGCTCTCCTAGTGGTTCTCCTTCATTTGCTGCTCCTCAGTTTCCCTGGCTGTTTCTTCCTCTTCGGCATTTTTGAAGGGATGGGGGAGATGGGGGGCGTGGGGGCTCCATGTGTACTCACTTCCTTGGCAATCTCATCCAATCTGGTGACTTTAAATACCATCCATAAGCCATCAACCCCCAAATTTACATCTCCAGATGAGATTTAGCCCCTGAACTCGTAGAGGCAGCTGTGGTCACTCAACTCCACAGAAAGATCTATCAGGCATTTCCAACTCAGTGTGCCCAAACCTCCAGCACTTCCCTGTCCCCTGCCCCATAACTGCTTCCCCTCCGCCATCCTGTCTAAGGATGCTCCATCTGTTTTTAGTCGGTTAAGCCGTAAGCTTTGGTCATCCTGGATCTCTTTCTCTCTCACACACACACACTCAACCTTATCTACTCCATCAACAAGTTTTATTGGCTCTACCCCCCAAATCTTTCCAGTCTCCCCAGTGCCCACCCACACCCTGGCCCACCTGTTACCTCCCACCTGGACAATCATAGCAACTTCCCCAGTCTCTGTCCCTTCCCCCAGCTGGTCCCCAAAGGCAGAGGGACCCACCACCTCTCCCTCCCCCCCCCCCCCCCGCCCCGCCCCGCCTTCACCCCCACAGGAAGCAGTTAGCCTTGCTACCAGCAGGGTGACATCCGCTTTTGCTGCCTCTCTACTCCCCCACTCTTCCTCAGAACCTCTCTGGACCAAATCCCTTCCAGCCCCCAACCCACCATGCTCCCTCCAGGCAACATCCTGCTCCTGCTTTTGCTCCCAGGTGAAGCCAGCAGTTACTGGGTGGGGGTTGGGGAGTGGCAGGCAGATATTTGTGAAAGGGGTGGCTTGGGTGGCGTCTGAAGGGAGGGGTGCTGGGGGCAGATTCTTCTCCCAGTGCCCCTTCTTTTCCGGGAGATCCATTTGGCTTCTGGGCCTGGTTCTTTGGGGAGGGAAGCTGAAGTCTGGACTTCCTACCTATTAATCTCCCCTTCTCACTGCTGGATCTCTGCTGATTTCCTGTCTCTGCTTTTCTGGGAGGTCCCCTACCTTTTGGCCGCTCTTTCTCATTTGCTCTTTTGGAGTGGAGCTTACGTCTGAGCACATCACCTTTCCCTGCACCTATTTTGGGAACCACCTTTCCCACTGATTATGTTCTTTCTCTTCCCACAGTGGCTGCAGCTCAGGTAACTCCAGGTGAGATATCAAAACTCCTTCTTCTTTGCCATGCTACTTCAGGTACTGTTTCCATCCCTAAAGTATAGCTTGAGGATCCTGGAATACCCCCAGTGGCTCTCCAGATCCCCATCTCACTGTAGCAAATTGAAGCCCCAGGGACTTGGCCAACCCCCAGCCTCTCGTCAGGAGTGCCCACTATGCCCAAAGCCCAGCACATGTCTCACTATGCTTGAATACCCAAGACTCTCTCTGGATCTCCATCTCCCTTTTCATCCCTCAAGTGCAACCCCAGGGAATTGGTCACCCATCAGGGACTTCTTCTGCCCATATGCCCACAGCACAGCCCTGAAAGCCTGGAATCCCCTGCAGCCACCTTTTTGTTTTGGCCTCCACCCTCCAGGTTCCTATTCCGGATGTGGGCCCCTCCCTCTGCCACTTCTGGCAGGCCTTGTGGCTGCTGATGCTGTGGTGTCTCTGCTGATCGTGGTGGTGGTGTTTATGTGTGCCAGCCCACGTGGCAGGCCCACCCAAGGTGAAGGCAGGGCCTGGACTGGGGGTGGTGTCCCTAGGGAAGAGGTCCCCACGGAGGGGTCCCCTGGGGGAAGCCCTGGAGGTGCTGCTGGGGAAACCCTGGGGGCCCTGCTGGGGGAACTCCTGAGGAAACCCCTGAAGCAGGAGGTCCCTGGGGAGGTGGAGATGTGGGTGGGTGGTGGGTGGTCAGGCCTCATGCTTTCTTTTCCCCACCCCCAGAAGATGGCAAGGTCTACATCAACATGCCTGGCAGGGGCTGACCCCCTGTAACTGGGACCTCTGACTTCTGACCCTCTCATCCTGGATTGTGCGTGGTGGCACAGGAAACCTATTCAATAAAGTGACTGAAATACCTCTACTTCTAATTCTTCCTCAAAGAACCAGGGTCCCCAAAGCCTCCCTCCCATTTAGCTGTTTCTGGGTCTATGAGCTAACCTCCCAGAACCCCAAATATCCCCATCCCCTCAGCCCAGAGATATGCAACTCAACAGTGTTTTGTGTTCCATGTTTATTTGGGGGCAGGGGGCAGGGAAAGTCTGATACTCAGAGAGGCCACTCTGTAGATCTGTACTTGGTGGGAGTAGGAATAGGGTGCTGGGTAGATATCAGGAATGGCTGGATCCAGGCATCGGGTTGTTGACTGCCATGGTTTGGGCTCATTTGTAATACTGCCTCTGTGTGTTGAGGTCACTGTAGACATCCGATCTCTGACCTTGGAGCTCCTAAAGGGATGGACAGGGTGGCAACCATCAGTGGAATGGGTCTGCCAAATAAACTTAAAACAAAATCCAACCTTCTCCCAGTGGCCTGCAAGGCCCCTGGTAACTTCTTCAACCTTGCAGCCATGTTAGAAATCTGTTTTATTCAGGTGCCTTCAAAGTTCCCCTTTCTCCTCTGCCTCATCATTAGGTCCCAGCCTCAGAGCTTTTGCACATATTGTTCTCTCTGCTTGGAATACTGGTCCCCTAAATATTCCCATGGATGGTTCCATCCTTCCCTTCAAGTCTTAGCTCATGTCACTTCCTCAGAAAGGCGTTTCTTGATTTCTTCATCTGTAGTTTCTTCCCCCCACACCCCAGATGATCTTATTTGTTAATTTGCTTCAATTCTGTTTACCCAACTAGGATGTAAGCTCTGCAGCTATGTCTTCAGTATCTAGTACAGGGGTCCTCAAACTTTTTAAACGGGGCCAGTTCACTGTCCCTCAGACCGTTGGAGGGCCGGACTATAGTTTAAAAAAAAACTATGAACAAATTCCTATGCACACTGCACATATTTTATTTTGAAGTAAAAAAACAAAACGGGAACAAATACAATATTTGTATTTGCATGTGGCCCGCGGGCCGTAGTTTGAGGACCCCTGATCTAGTACATGTGGGTGCTCAACAAATAAAGTGGAGCAATGCTTTGCCCTAATATTTCACTGCTCCCAGTAACTGGAAAGCTCCTTCAGTCTTTTCTTTTTTTAAAAAAAATATATTTTATTGATTTTTTTACAGAGAGGAAGGGAGAGGGATAGAGAGTTAGAAATATCGATGAGCCAGAAACATTGATCAGCTGCCTCCTGCACGCCCCCTACTGGGTATGTGCCTGCAGCCAAGGTATATGCCCTTGACCAGAATCGAACCTGGGACCCTTGAGTCCGCAGGCCAACGCTCTATCCACTGAGCCAAACCGGTTAGGGCTCCTTCAGTCTTATGGACCTCACAGAGCTAGACTCAAGATCTTACACTTTAGAAAGAGACTTTTCATCACAAGTGAGGCAAAGCAAAGCTGGTTGTGGACAAATAAAACAGATTTCACAGACTAGGGCTCACAGTTACAGAGGGAGGGTCTATGGCCCCAAAAGGCAGGCATCACAGGGCAGGAATGAGACAGAAGGAAGAAAAGCTGGTTTCCTCACCTGATAAGGTGACTCTGTCTCAGTGATGCGCTGTTTCCGGGTCACTGCTGGGGGTGGGGGGTGGCACAGGTGCAGGGGCACACAAGGGGGTAAATTGGGATTATTTAGTTGATGCGAAACCATCACCATCCCCTTGGATGATTGTGACTTGGGAGCTTACCCCTCCCCTCCAGGCAAGTCCTCAGAGTGTCCCATCCCCATCCAATCCCACTCACCCTCCACAGCCCCTCGCCCCCGAGGGACCAGCCGGCCCAGAGAGTATACAGCCAGGGCGATGAGGAGGGTAAGTACCAGGTCCCCCAGCACAATACCGGCCAGCACACCAGGGCTCACCGCAGAGCAGTTGCATTCTGGGAATGTATATGGCACAGGAGTCAGGGGAGATCAGTGGGAGTTGGGAATTGGGAGGAGGTGTCAGGGGAGAGGTTTGAAGAGATTGGGAAGAAATGGGGAGGTCTTTCAGAAATAGGGAGGGGTATTTCAGGGCCTGGGCCTACCGCAGTGGGACTGGACAGGGCTGAGACCTGAAGAAAGAAAAAGAAGGTAAACTAGCTGTGGAGCTATGACTGGAGTGGGCATAGAAGCTGGGGAGGGTGGGTCCTGACAGCCAGGGGGCGAGGGTAGAGCAACTTCTGGTAGGACCTGTGGCTGACACAAAGGCCACTGGACTGTGTTACTTCCACCCTGACTTGTCCTATTACACCACCCGTAGAGTCCCCTCCCTCTGCTTCTACTGGAGGCCAAATATTGGAGTTTCAGGTTCTGGGAGAGACCCATAGGGTTTGGGGGGCTGGGGACCTGCTCCTATCCCAACCTTCCCCTTTGGTTCTCTTTCCACCCTGTTCCCTGCCTTGCCCCAAGGTGAGCCCAGAGACTCAGGAGGCAGCTTCAGAAGCCCCCAACTCACCACCCACAGTCAGAAGGAGAGGCAGGAACAGAAGCCTGTTGAAGGGTCTAAGGCCCCCCATGATGCAGGCGACACTGCTGGATACTACAGTCCAAGGGCCAGAGGGATGTGGCCAACCAAGTGAAGGAGGAAGTCTGAGGTGGGTGGTGGCAGGAGGAGGAGGGGTCAGTAGGGGAGGAGGGACAGAGATAGATAACACCGGAAAAATCAGGCCCAGACAGCCCAGGGGCAATGCTATAGCCCCCATTAGCTGGATATGAAGGGCAAAGGGTACATATCAACTCAACCTCCATCCCAGTCAAGGGTCAGACATTGTAACAGGAGGATCAGTGGCTGACTATGGTTGAAGCCAGCTCTGCCTCTTCCCGATGGGCAACCCTGAGCAAGTCACTCAATCTCTCGGGCTGTTTCCTCATTTGTAAAACGGGGAGTAAGATAGTACCTACTTTGTAGGGAGTTGTGGGATCAAATGAATTAATGTTTCTAGAACAGGGACTGACACTTGTCAGCATTTTATAAGCGCCAGCTATAATCATTAGATAATCAGAACTTGTGCTGTTCATAGCATATTACAAAGGAGCCATCAGGACATGGCCACTAATTGCAGGCACTCTGCCCCAAGTTTTAACTCGCTTAACCCCCACAACACCTTTCTGACATAGATGCTCTTATTATCCCCATTTTACAGAATAGTAAAGACACTTGCCCAAGGTCACACAGCAAATAAAGGTGGAAATGGAACCCAGAAACTAAAGACAGATATTTGACCCATAGAGAGAAAGCAAAAAGAACCAAGATAAAAGATAGAGGAGCCCTAGCTGGTTAGGCTCAGTGGATAGAGCGTTGGCCTGAGGACTGAAGGGTCCCGGGTTCAATTCTGGTCAAGGGCACATGCCCAGGTTTCAGACTTGATCCCCAGTAGGGGCATGCAGGAAGCAGCCAATCAATGATTCTCTCTCATCATTGATGTTTCTATCTCTCACTCCCTCCCTCTCTGAAATTAATTTTATATATATATATATATATATATATATATATATGTAAAAGATTGAGGAGAAAATGATGGTAAGACAGAGAATGAGGGAGAGGAACAGACAGTGAGACAGACACACACATCACAGACACAAGATTAGAGGTTGGGGTGAGGCAGGTCGGGGACAATGTGATGACCACGGGGCTGGGCTGGGCTGCTCCACCAAATGAGGAAGTATGAGGAAGTGGCCAGAAGTGAAGACTGAGGGAGGAGACAAAGACTTCTAGCCCTCAGCAGGAGGGCTAGGGCTGGGGCTGGGGAAGGAGGAACCTGAGGTTAGGGCACTGGGGGGATGGGCCAGCGGCAGGAAGCCCCCCTCCCCCATCCAGGCGTCACACCCCACAGTTCCTTGGGCTAAGGAGAGAAAAGGGGAAACTGGATGCTAGTCATGGGACAGACTCTGAGTGGCCTGTTGCTAGGGGTGGAGATGGTGGGGGGAGGGGCGAATCCGAGTCTGGAGGAGAGAGTCAGGGCCCAGCCCAGGCAGCACTGGCTGCTGACTAGGAGAAAATTCTGAGACATCCTAAACTAAATTACCGCAGACTTATGGGTGGAAGGAAGGGACAAGAGAAGTTTATCAGTTAATGTCTGAATGGCAAAGACAACAAAAGGCTGCTCACATTCCTGAATGAATGTTGAATTAACAGGGCAGACTCTGCTGTCTTCTTATTTACTCACTAGAGGCCCAATGCACGAAATTCATGCAAGGGCTTTGGTCCCCTGCTGCCACAGTGGCCACCTCTACCTCTGGCCCCGCAGTTGCGGCTGGGGGGCCTCAGCCGCCTCTGCCGCAACCCCCCCCCAAGGGCCTCTGCTGAGGCTTTGTCCGGAAGGATGTCCGGTCTAATTAGCATACTACTCTTTTATTATTATAAACTAGAGGCCCGGTGCACAAAAATTTGTGCACTCGGGGTGGGGGGGAGGGGGGTCCCTCAGCCCGGCCTGTGCCCTCTCGCAGTCTGGGACCCCTCGGGAGATAACGTCCTGCTGGCTTAGGCCTGCTCCCGGGTGGCAGAGGGCAGGCCCAATCCCTAGGTGCAGCCCCTGGTCAGGCTCAGAGCAGGGCCGATTGGGGAGTTGGGGCGCCGCCCCCTGTCATACACAGAGCAGGGCGATCGGGAGGTTGTGATTCCACCCTCAGTCACGCTCAGGGTAGGGCCGATTGGGGGTTTGGGGCACCATCCGTGTCACACTCAAGGCAGGGTCGATGGGGAGGTTGCCGCACCACCCCCTGTCATGCACAGAGCAGGGCCCATCAGGAGGTTGGGGCACCGCCACTCTCACACTCAGGACAGGGCCGATGGGGAGGTTATGGCTCTACCCCGTCACACACAGAGCAGGGTGGATAGAGAGGTTGTGGCCCCGCCCCCTGTCACAAACAGAGCCCCAGGGCGATCAGGGGGTTTGGGCGCTGCCCCCTGTCACGCTGATCCCGGTGCCGGGAGGCCTCACGGCTCCGCTGATCCTGGTGCTGGGAGGCATATTACCCTTTTACTATATAGGGTAGAGGCCTGGTGCACAGGTGGGTGCCGGCTGGTTTGCCCTGAAGGGTGTCCTGGATCAGGGTGGGGGTCCCCATTGGGGTGCCTGGCCAGCCTGGGTGAGGGGATGATGGCTGTTTGCAGCTGGTCACACATCCTTCAGGGTGGGGGTCCCCACTGGGGTGCCTGGCCAGCCTGGGTGAGGGGATGATGGCTGTTTGCAGCTGGTCACACACCCTTCAGGGTGGGGGTCCCCACTGGGGTTCCTGGCCAGTCTGGGTGAGGGGCTGAGGGCTGTTTTCAGGCTGGCGGGTGACTGAAGCTCCCAACCGCTCCTTTTTTTCTTTTTTTCTTTTTTATTCTGGGCCAGCTTTAGCTTTGAGGCTTGGCTCCAGCTCTTAGGCCTCTGCTGCTGAAAGTAGGTTTCTGGCCTTTGCTTACAATGTTGCGATCCTGCTGGCTGAAGCCCGGCAGACTAAAGCAGGTTTCTGGGGGTTTGTTTAGCTTCTATATTTGTTACATAGTTGCTTAGAGTTGCAGCTCAGAGGCCTGCAGCGGCAGGCGGGGAACATTGGAGTCCTCTCTCACTGAAGCAAGCAAGCCTCATGTTAGTTTCAAGCTGCCTGGCTGCCGGCACCATCTTGGCTGGCAGTTAATTTGCATATTGCCCTGATTAGCCAATGGGAAGGGTAGCGGTCGTACGCTAATTACCATGTTTCTCTTTTATTAGATAGGATGAACTTTTTGAACTGTTGTCCACAACCAATCCAAAGGAGCAAATATTTCTTTCTTAAGGACAATGCACCCATCCCAGAACTAGCTGTGCCTCAACTTCCCCCAACCTCTTTACCTGTGACCAATGTAAATTCTCTAAAAACAACTTAACTTTTTTTTAAATCCAAACTCATTGTATAAAAATTCCTGATGGCCAACATGTCGTCTCCTTCTCACCCTGCTGCTGGTGGTTTAGTTTGCATGCCCCAGGACCTGGTCCATTTTTTGGCTAGCATTTGGCTCAGCAAAACCTTTCATTCAGAAAAGCTTTTTGTTTAACACTGCTAATGGCTGCCATTGCCCAGGCCTGGCTGAATCCTATCACTAAAGGACCACCTCCCCACCACCAGGTCTGGAGTAAACATGGTGAGAACAGGCCCAGCAGGCCCTGCTGGCACCTCAGACCTCTCAAGGTGGCTGCAACAGAGTCAGCCAGGGACAATCAGAGACCAGAGGAGGCTCTGAGCCAGGAGGACCCTGATCTAACGCCAGTGTTTATTGACTCCCTCTGGCGTGGCATGGGGAACAAACTTTGGGGTGCAGGAAGGGTATCAGAAGGCTGCAATGGTCTGGTTCATTGTGAGGACTTGTGAAGTTTATCAGAATAACACCTGCCTGGCATACTCTATATGCTTAATGAATGTTAATTATTATCATTACTAGAAGCCCGGTGCACGAAATTCATGCACAGGTTGGGTCTCTAGGCCTGGCCAGCAATCAGGGCCAGGCCAATCAGGGCCCAAAGGTTGGGAGAGGAAGGTTGGGAGAGGGCCGGGCGCAGAAGGAACGGACGCCGATGCCACTTTGGTGCCCCATCACCATGTGCTTCCCACCTCCCCCTCTCTTTCCCTCTCATAGCAACTTGTCAACTGGTCATTCTCGTCATTCCAGATGTTCGGTCGTAACAGTAGCTTAGGCTTATATATATATATATATATATATATATATATATATATATATATACTAGAGGCCCAGTGCACGAAATTTGTGCACTGGGGGGTGGGGTTCCCTCAGCCCAGCCTGCCCCTCTCACAGTCCGGGAGCCCTCAGTGGATGTTCTATTGATGGCCACAGTCTGGCAGCAGAGTCTTGGAGCAGGTGTCCCGTGTGTGTGTGTATGTGTGTGTGTGTGTGTGTGTGTGTGTGTCTGTCTGCTAGGGCCTGCCCCCAGCCACCGCGCCACGTAGGCTCGAAGCAGTTGCCGTGCGTGTGTGTGTGGGGGGGGGGGGGTGTGTCCCCACTGGGGGTCTGCCCCCAGCCACATTGGAGGCTCAGAGCAGACACTGTGTGTGTGTGTGTGTGTGTGTGTGTGTCTGCTGGGGGCCTGCCCCCAGCCACACCATGGAGGCTTGGAGCAGGAGCCCTTCTGTGTTGATCTCTCAGGCTCCTGGCCTCCACTGCATGTTGTACTCTAACTTGAGCTATGGCCAAGATGGGGGTGCTGCTTGCAAGTCAGGCTTTCCTGCTCCCGGATCGCCATGGCGACCGGGGAGCAGGCCGGGCTTTCCCGCTCCCAGGTCTCCATGGCAACCGGGGAGCAGGCCCAGCTTGGAGCTGCCCGCAGGCCAGGCTTGCTCTCCTGCTCCTGGATCCCCGTGGCAACCGGAGAGCAGGCCCAGTTGGGGGCTGCCCGCAGGCCGGGCTTTCCTGCTCCCGTATCAGGCCCAGCTTGGGGCTGCCCGCAGGCCAGGCTTGCTTTCCTGCTCCCGATCACCATGGCGACTGGGGAGCAGGCAAAGTTTGGGGCTGCCCACAGGCCAGGCTTGCTTTCCTGCTCCCAGATCCTCATGGCGACCAGGGAGAAGGCGCAGCTGGGGGCTGCCTGCAGGCCGGGCTTGCTTTCCTGCTCCTGGATTAGGCGCAGCTGGGGGCTGCCTACAGGCTGCACTTTTCTACTTACCAATGACCGGATCACCACAGCGACCCAGGGCCCAGCGCCACTTTCCTGCTCTCCAATAGTCATAGGGTCCTGGCTGGGGGCGGGGCTTAGCAGTGCGGGGCTTAGGTGGCACAGGGGTCCCGGCTGGGGGCTCAGGTGGCACACAGGGGTCCCGGCTGGGGGCAGGGCTTATGCCCCGCTGCCCAGGGCTGCACATAAGGCCTGGATGACAGCTCTTGCTGTCCTGCCCTGCCTGTAGTATAGGATAGAGGTCTGGTGCATGGGTGGGGGCCGGCTGGTTTGCCCTGAAAGTGTCCCGGATCAGGGTGGGGGTCCCGCTTGAGTGCCTGGCCAGCCTGGATGATGGGCTGAAGGCTGTTTGCAGCTGGTCACACCCCCTTCAGGGTGGGGGTCCCCACTGGGGTGCCTGGCCAGTCTGGGTGAGGGCCTGAGAGCTGTTTTCAGGCTGGAGGGCAACTTAAGCTCCCAGCCTCTCCTTTTTTTCTTTTTTTTTTTATTCTGGGATTTATTTACCTTCTATGGCTGTCACTGGAACTGAGAGCCGGCTCCAGCTCTGAGGGCTGAAAGCAGGTTTCTGGGTCTATTTGGCTTCTATAATTGAAACTCTGTTGCCATCACAGCAGCTCTAAACTCTGAAGCCGAAGCTGGTTGAAAGCAGGTCTCTGGAGCTTGTTTAGCTCCTATAATTGCAACATAGTTGCTTAGAGTGCAGCTCAGAGGCTGGCAGCGGCAGGCCGGGAACGTTGGCTTCCTCCGTCACTGGAGCAAGCAAGCCTCCTGTTCGCTTCAGCTGCGTGGCTGCTGGCCGCCATCTTGGTTGGCAGTTAATTTGCATATCCTGCTGATTAGCCCATGGGAAGGGTGTCGGGGTTATGGTCAATTTGCATGTTTCTCTTTTATTAGATAGGACTAGAGGCCTGATACATGAAATTCATGCAAGGGGCTCGGCCCTCGCAGCCGCAATGGCTTGCTTTAGCCCTTGCAACTCCAACTTCGTACAGAAGGTCATCTGGAAGGTCATCCAGATGGATGTCCAGAATGTCGTTCGGCTGTCTGGTTTAATTAGCATATCATGCTTTTATTATTAGAGATAGATTGTTATAGTACTTCAAGTCTCCAGTTCTGGGCCCACCTTGATGAAAATCCTCCCTCAATCCCTCAGCCTGAGCGTCAACCTCAGCCTTCTGATCTGATCCTCCCAGCTCCAGCCAGGTCTGGCTATACCCAAAATTCAATCTCATGGCTGGCATATGCAGGCACCATCCAATTAGAACAGGTGTGGCTATAGGCCTGGATCAGAGTCCTGAGGCCCCCACCCCTTTAGTTGCTGAGATGTGGGGAAGTCCAAGGTGTCCCAAGGGAATGGACTGAGGAGGTGACAGATATCTGTGGGAGGTCAGGTAGAGACTTTTTACCAACCAAAAGAGAAGTGTCTCAATATATTAGCAACCAGTTTGACTGTACTGTTGCAGACCACAGCATGCCCGCCTGGGCAGATCTCTGCTCATGGTCTCCACTCCATCAGGCAAAGAAAGAGACTGAGATGGAGGTACACTCAGCAGACTGGGTGCTGCCCACCCCCACAGTACCAGCCTCCAGGAAGCAGGGCTATCTCCCCTCTCCCCATGAGATCTTGCAGTCTCTCCTGGCAGCAGCCCAAGAGTTAGAAAAGGCCAAAGCTGACTTTTCCAGAAAACAGGCGATGTGCTGAGCCTGTGACAAGCTTGCCTCTGTGGAAGAACAGCCCTCCTCACTCTCCTTCCTTTCATGTTTGCCTCCTACAGCCCATCCCGCCCACAGTAACCAGAGGAAGCGTTCTGAAAAATCAGAAAGAACTCAATTTTTTAAATGGCCAAAAGACTTAGCACACACCACAACAGAAGGATACCAATGGCCAATTAGCGTGTGAAACAGTGCTCAACATCATTAGTTACTAGGGAAATACAAATTAAAACCACCATGGCTCTCTTCCTCTTTCCAAAAGCAGCCAGAAGTGACCTCTGAAAATGGTTCACTATTCACCTGACCCAGAAAACCCCACAAAATCATGCAAATCAAGAGGTTCAAACCTTCCTGTTCACTGTAAGAACACTCGTGAAACTGCCCAGGCTATCAGGGAATGCATATTCGAAAAGTCACCACGGATCTGAAAGATCTCACTTTACAGAAGCAATGTGTGCCATCCTGTCATTACAATGGTGGAGTTGGTAGGTGTGCCCAGAGTAAACAGTGGCCCAAAAACAGTGCTCCATTTTTGCTGCACATGCTTAAAAATGCAGAGAGCAATGCTGAACTCAAGGGTTTAGATCAGTGGTTCTCAACCTTCCTAATGCCGCGACCCTTTAATACAGTTCCTCATGTTGTGGTGACCCCCCCCAACATAAAATTATTTTCGTTGCTACTTCATAACTGTAATTTTGCTACTGTTATGAATCATAATGTAAATATCTGATATGCAGGATGTATTTTCATTGTTACAAATTGAACATAATTAAAGCATAGTGATGAATCACAAAAACAATAAGTAATTATATATGTGTTTTCTGATGGTCTTAGGCGACCCCTGTGAAAGGGTCATTCGACCCCAAAGGGGTCGCGACCCACAGGTTGAGAACCGCTGGTTTAGATGTACATTCTCTGGTCATTGACCACATCCAGGTGAACAAAGCTCCCAAGATACAGCGCAGAACGCACAGAGCTCGTGGGCAGGTTAACCCACCCATGAGCTCTCCCTGCCACATGGAGATGATCTTTACTGGAAAAGAGCAGATTGTTCCTAAACCAGAAGAGGAGGCTGCAGAGAAAGAAAAGTTATCCCAGGAGAAACTGGAGACACAAAAACTATGGCACGGGAGTAAATTGACATAAAATAAATACTAATAAAAGCAAAAGTAGGAAAAAACACACAATGAAGTACCACTACACACCCACTAGAATTAAAGATGAACCCTATCTGCAGAGATGTGGAGCAACTGGAAATCTCATGCAAACTAGAACCACCACTTTGGAAAAGAGTTTGGTAGTTCTTATAAAGATAAATATTCAAAAGGGCCAGAGAGAACGGGGAGGGACCCGGGAGAGGCCCCGGGCGGGAGCAGGCGAGCGGCCTGGCCCAGCGGGAGGTGCGCCGAAGCCCCGCGCCGCGCGGTCCCACTTCCTCACGCCCTTCACCGACTCCGGGGCGCGCAGCCGGCGGGCGAGGACGACTGAGGGTCCCTTGGAGGCCGCGCGCCCGGAGGCGTCCGCTGGGCTTGGCCGGGGCGCGGGGCCCTTGGCTGCGCTCCCCGGCTCCTTCCTCTCCCGCTGGGCCGGGGGCGGGCGGGGGTGGGGAGGGGGGTGGGCGGGGGTAGGGGGGGGCGGGCGGCGCCGGGGCGGGGGCGGGCGGGCGTTGGGGGGGGCGGGCGGCGCCGGGGCCGGGGGCAGGCGGGGGTGGGGAGGGGGGCGGGCGGCGGGGCCGGGGCCGGGCGTGGGCGGGGGTCGGGGGGGGGGGGGCGGGCGGGGGTGGGGAGGGGGGCGGGCGGCGGGGCCGGGGCCGGGGGTGGGCGGGGGCGGGCGGGGGTGGGGAGGGGGGCGGGCGGGGGTGGGGGGGGTCGGGGGGGGGCGGGCGGGGGTGGGGAGGGGGGCGGGCGGGGGTGGGGGGGGCGGGCGGCGCCGGGGCCGGGGCCGGGGGTGGGCGGGGATGGGGGGGGGCGGGTGGGGAGGGGGGCGGGCGGGGGTGGGGGGGGCGGGCGGCGCCGGGGCCGGGGCCGGGGGTGGGCGGGGGTGGGGGGGGGCGGGTGGGGAGGGGGGCGGGCGGGGGTGGGGAGGGGGGTGGGCGGGGGTGGGGGGGGCGGGCGGCTCTGGGGCCGGGGCCGGGGGTGGGCGGGGGTGGGGGGGGGCGGGCGGGGGTGGGGAGGGGGGCGGGCGGCGGGGCCGGTGCCGTGGATCAGGCCGCCATGGACGACAAGGCGGCCACCAAGGAGCTGGACCAGTGGGTCGAGCAGCTGAACGAGTGTAAACAGCTGAACGAGAATCAAGTGCGGACGCTGTGCGGAAAGGCGAAGGAAATTTTAACAAAGGAATCAAATGTGCAAGAGGTCCGTTGTCCTGTCACTGTCTGTGGAGATGTGCACGGGCAGTTCCATGATCTTATGGAACTCTTTAGAATTGGAGGGAAGTCACCAGATACAAACTACCTGTTCATGGGCGACCATGTAGACAGAGGTTACTATTCAGTGGAGGCTGTCACTCTTCTTGTGGCATTAAAGGTGCGGTATCCAGAAAGCATTACAATATTAAGAGGAAACCACGAAAGCCGGCAAATTACCCAAGTGTATGGCTTTTATGATGAGTGCCTGCGAAAGTATGGAAATGCCAATGTTTGGAAATATTTTACAGATCTGTTTGATTATCTTCCACTTACAGCTTTAGTGGATGGACAGATTTTCTGCCTCCATGGTGGCCTCTCTCCATCCATTGATACACTGGATCATATAAGGGCCCTGGATCGTTTACAAGAAGTTCCACATGAGGGCCCGATGTGTGATCTGTTATGGTCAGATCCAGATGATCGTGGTGGATGGGGCATTTCACCACGTGGTGCTGGCTATACATTGGGACAAGACATTTCTGAAACATTCAATCATGCCAATGGTCTCACACTGGTTTCTCGTGCTCACCAACTTGTAATGGAGGGATACAATTGGTGTCATGATCGGAATGTGGTTACCATTTTCAGTGCACCCAATTACTGTTATCGTTGTGGGAACCAGGCTGCTATCATGGAATTAGATGACACTTTAAAATATTCCTTCCTTCAGTTTGACCCAGCACCTCGTCGTGGAGAGCCTCACGTCACCCAGCGCACCCCAGACTACTTCCTGTAAGTCCCTCCTGGGAAAACCTGCCTTTGTATGTGGAAGTATCCTGGCTTTTTAAATATATATTTTAAAAAAAACACACACAAGCAACAGTAATCTAAGTGTATCTGTAACAAATTGGGATCTATCTTGGCATTAAACTATATCATGGACCAAACTGTGCCATACTAATGACGAACATTTAGCACAATGACGAGCATTGACTGAAATTTAGTCCAGTTCTAGATCAGTCAGTCTTAACAGTTTGCGTGCTGTCTTTGTAGTAACCATTTTCCTCTGGACTGTTCAAACAAAAAACGTAACTAACCCCTCTATCTCCTTTTGCACTTCTTTGGAAATTTTAGTTATAGTGTTTAACTGGCATGGATTAATAGAGTTGGAGTCTTATTTCTAAGAAAAATTCACAAGCTAACTTCCTCTTAATCCATTACCCTTTATTTTATTGAAATGTATAATTAACTGAAGAAAAGATTCTTTTTGGGAGTATGTTGTCATAACATTGAAAGAGATTTCCCCTTCATTTAAACAGAATTACTGTTCTATGTTGGTCTGCATATTTCTGTATATTTGTCATGACATTGCTTGCATCCTATTTGGTGTTCTGAGCAAATAAACTTTTCATTTTAAACAAACAAACAAAAGATAAATATTCAACTATGCAGAGATTCAGCCATTCTACAGAAGCAGGTATTTACCTTTCCTGGAGAGTGAGATTGCACAAAGAAGCCCTAGAGAATGAGACTCCTAGGTGTTGAAAGGAGTTTTTAGGGGTAAAATAGGCAGGTTTAGAGAGTTTAGAAATAAAGGAGGGTCCATGGGGGAGAACTGCAAAGCTGGGGGGCTGGGGGCTGCCAAAGGGCATACATTCACAAAGAACTAAAGGCGCCACAGCCTAAAGGGAGAGGAAGACACCCATTCACAGAAGACAAGGGGAAAGCCAGAGAGCGGTAGAGAAATGTTCCTATGGTTGGGCACCCCACAGAGAGTGAACATGGGGTCGAGGTCATTACTGTCGTGGTAAGTATGGTTAAGGCCACCAGACATCCTTATCTGCATATGCATAAGGCAACCAACCTCTCATTCCTGGCTTGTGAGTGAGAGCTCCCTGCACCCTTGGCTAGGAAGGGGGACACCCCACCAGCAAGGCAGAGTCACAAAGGCATCCTTGGCTAGGAGGGAGGATGCCCCCACCGGCAAGGGAGAGTCACAAAGGATGCTGGACGTCCTTTCACATGTCTTTACAGAGGATGCTGGACGTCCTTTCAGGTGTTTCGTACAGATGGGAAGCATGTCGTCCACACTACATAGAGACTGCCCCCTAGGATGCTTCCTTAAGAATTGGAACAATTTTGACCCACAACCAATGAAGAAAAAGTGCCCTATTTACTTTTGTACCCAGGGCTGGGCTGATCTTAACTTGCCCCAAGGCAGATGGAGGGTCTGGTCCTACTTTAGTACAGATCCCCTTCCTTCTCATTCCAGGACATGAGACAAATTAAAATTAATTTAGGAAAGTTCTGGAAGACCCTGACAAATATATTGAGGTCTTCCAAAGCCTCATTCAAATGTTTGATCTCTCATATAGAGATGTCATGCTCATATTAAACCTGACCTTCTCAGCCACTGAGAAGGAAGCTGTATTAGAAAAAGCAAGAGAATTTGGGAATGAATATTTTATTACTTTTGCTGGGGAAATAGAGGACTCTGAGGGAAGGAGTAGGAAGTTCTTAATAGGACAGGAGGCAGTCCCTCCTCTAGACCCTCAATGGAATTCTGACACCAGAGGTGGAAGATCAATCACTGCTAGTTCTGTATTATAGAAGGCCTCAGACTAGTAAAACAAAGCCTGTTAATTACTCTGAGCTAACCACCATTAAGCAAGGGACTAACGAAAACCCCTCAGGTTTTTTAGAGAAGCTCAGGGAGGCATTGGTTAAGCACACCAATATAACAGAATACAGAATTGGGACAGTTCATTTTAAAGGACAAATTCATCACTCAGACAGCACAAGACATCAGGAGAAGGTTACAAAAATTGCCTATTGGTACAAGAATACCTTAGAGAATCTCCTGGAAGCTATCACCTCTGTGTTCTATAGTAAAGACCAGGAGGAGGAAAAGAGGAGAAACAAGAGAGGCCAGGCCCAGGCCGCAGAAATAAAGAAGACCGTAGTAGGCATGCTCCAGGAGGCTACCAATAGCCCCCAGTCAGGACCCGGAGGTAGGGGGTCAGCCCCAGTCACCTGCTACAACGGTAGACAGGTTGGACTTATACGCTGGAGGTGCCCCAAGGGGCGTGGTGGCTCCCCCTCCCCAGCCCTGTTCTGTCTGTCAAGGAAACCACTGGAAGTCAGACTGCCCCCAGAGACGGGGTCCCCTGGGACAAGGCTGGCAACCCAGCTGGCCCAACAAGACTGATGAGGCCCAGGGTCTCCCAACCTGGCTCCTCAGAGGACTGTCATTTCCACCCAGGAGCCCCAGGTAAGCCTGACTGTTGAGAGCAAGGAAATAAATTTCCTCCTCAATACTGGAGCCACTTTCTCTGTACTCCTCTCAGCCCCTGGTAATTTATCCTCAGTGGCTGTAGCTGTTACAAGCATGTCTGGGAAGCCAATAAAGAGATATTTTTATAGAAGCATTTAGGGTACAAGTGGGTGAGTTGTTCCTTTCTCATGCTTTCCTGATCATGCAGAAAGCCTCATATCCATATCAGTGGCAATATCCTCTCAAGCCTGAGGCTCGAGAAGGACTCAAGATTATATATAACTAGAGGCCAGGTGCAAAAAAATTTGTGCACTCAGCAGCGGGGGAAGGGGAGTCCCTCAGCCTGGCTTGTGCCCTCTTGCAGTCTGGGACCCTTCGGGGGATGACCACCTGTTGGCTTAGGCCCACTCCCTGGGGGATTGGGCTTAAGCTGTCAGTCAGACATCCCTCTGGCAGCCCGGGTGCCCTCAGGGGATGTCCACTTGCCAGTGGGGAGCAGGCCTAAGCTGCAGTTGGATATCCTTAGCGTTGCTGAGGAGGTGGGAGAGGCTCCCACCACCACCACTGTGCTGGCAGCCGTCAGCCTGGCTTGTGGCTGAGCAGAGCTCCCCCTGTGGGAGTGCACTGACCACCAGGGGGCAGCTCCTGCATTGAGCATCTGCCCCCTGGTGGTCAGTGTGTGTCATAGTGACCAGTCATTCCCAGTCATTCTGCTGTTAGGGTCAATTTGCATATTACCCTTTTATTATATAGGCGTGCCTGGCCAACCTAGGTGAGGGGCTGATGGCTGTTTGCAGGCTGGCCACAGCCCCTTCAGGGTAGGGGTCCCCCCTGGGGTGCCGGGGTGCCTGTCCAGTCTGTGTGAGGGGCTGAGGGCCGTTTTCAGGCTGGCTAAGCCCCGTAGCAGGGACCCTCACCCCATGAGAGTGTGGCCATTCTGTGAGAGGGGCTGATGGCTGCTTGCAGGCTGGCCATAGCTCCTTCAGGATGGTGGTCCCCCCTGGCGTGCCTGGCCAGTCTGGGTGAGGGGCTGATGGCTGTTTGCAGGCTGGCCACAGCCCTCAGCCACCCAAGCTCTTAGTGGAGGCTGGCTGGAAGCAGGTATCTGGGATTTATTTAGCTTCTATAGTTGAAACTTTGTTGCCATGAGCAGAGGCCACAGCCGGCTCAGGGCAGGCAGGAAGCTTGGCTTCCTCCATTGCCCAGGCAACCAAGCCTCCTGCTTGCTCCAGCTCCGTGGCTGCTGGCCGCCATCTTGGTTGGGTTAATTTGCATATAGTCACTCTGATTGGCTGATGGGCGTGGCTTGGGCATAGCAAAGGTACAGTCAATTAGCATCTTTGTATTTTATTAGTGTACATAGGTAATCTATTATAGAAGCCCAAGGTTTATTGAAACCATGTTATAGTCCTTACAATACTCCTATCTCAGGGGTAGAAGAACCTAATAGGAAATGAAGACTAGTTCAGGACTTGTGACTAGTAAAGGAAGCGGTGACTCCCATTCACCTCATTGTCAGCTATGGAGAAACAATACTTTCTCTTTACCAGCTAACCAAGAAGGCCCAAAAGGACCTTTAGTTTGGGAGCCTGAGACTGAGCAAGCTTTTAAACTGAAGAGGGCCCTTTTACAGGTCCCAGCTTTATGCCTCCCAGCAGGTCAGCAGCATCAACTCCTAAGTCCATCTGTCTCGAATAAGCCTTAAATGCCAGCACAGGAGGAGAACAAAGCTGTAGTGCCATCAACTAATCATTGGACTCCTGCTTGCGTGAGCCTCTGGAGGACCTGAAACTTCTCTTTCTAAAGAATCCTAGAGAGTCAACAAGTGCCAGATAAGTAACATGCTCTGGTATTACTGGATAATCATTGTTTTCATTTTTCTAATAATTCTGATTCTGTCTTTTCATGAGTGTCACCAGAATCCTAGGCTGGTACCTGGAGGAGACATTTTCTGCCCTTGCTGGGTCACAGAAACACCATAAGATGCTCCTACTTATAGCCCTTTTCTGTATCCCTGGTATAGCAGGGGACTGGGAGTCTAATGTCCTAATGAATTTCTCAGCCATACTGGCTCCCCAAATCCCTGGCTGCTGGGTGTGTTATTAGCAGCCAAATTCAGGGTCAGATAACCTCCCATATCCCTCTCAGAGTAAAATGTGCTGGATCTTGTACTATAGGACAGCTTAGGCTGAATCAGACCACCACCAAAGTCCTCAATAATTCCATCATTCAGCAACAATTCTCTCCCCACACATCAGGTGGCCTAATCCAACATGTACAGACGCCTATGACTCTCATGGTTCTAGGAGTAATGGCTCTAGTGACTGCTATTGTCAGATTGACAGTCGTAGTCACTTATAATGCAGTCACAGTCACCAACGTAACCAGAACCACTTCTCAAGTCTCTGAGGATGCTGGCCAGAATTTGAGGGACATCCAGAAGTCTATAGATTCTTTAGCACACGTGGTCCTTACTCACAGAGAAGCCCTCAATTATCTACTAGCTGAACAGGGCAGAGTCCGTACCATGATTAACACTTCTTTTTTTTTTAATATACATAATTTTATTACAAAATTTAAAAAAACACACAAATGCAACAGTCTAGAAAACCCAAAATTCACTATTGATACTAATTCCTATGAGTTTGCTGTGCTACTATACACAAGAAATTAAAGAAACCATTAAATATTTTGAAACATTTTACATCAGAAGCCTTAAAATCTAACTGTATGTAGTAGCCCCTCAAAAAGCTACAACCTGCATTTTTTTATAAAAGTATTTTCTCTACAAAGAATCTTATCAGCTATACAAAAATCCGTACAGTTTTTATACTGAAGCTAATATTGAGCTGCACTTGAATTCACATTCTTAGCAAAACAATTGCCTGAGTGCACACACACATACCCCGCACACATCATTACAGGACAGCCTTTATTCTTCATCTTCATCCTCTTCTTTATCACCATCATCTTCCTCTTCCTCCTCCTCCTCATCTTGTGGTTCGTTTTTCTTCTTTGAGCCAGTTGGCCTGCCAGGGCCCTTCTTTCCCACTTCACTTTTGCCCTTGGCACGGTATGCAGCAATATCCTTTTCATATTTCTCCTTTAGCTTAGCTGCTTTTTGTTCATATGGTTGCTTATCTTTGGCTGATTGTTCAGACCACATTTCACCCAATTTTTTTGCAGTATCCCCAATGGATAGACCAGGGTGTTCACTTTTGATCTTTGGGTGATGTTCAGAGCAAAACAGGAAGAAGGCAGATGGAGGCCTTTTAGGAGCATTGGGATCTTTTTTCTTCCCGATCTTGTCACCTTTGGGGGAAACATAATTTTTCATCTCCCGGTTGTTATGCCCAGAATTCAAGATCCCCAAGAAACCACGCCAGGGAGCCAGTCCGATGCAAAAGCAGAGGGTCTCTTATACAAGCTCGCTTGGTCCCCCCCTTGCCTCCATTACTGGATGCAAGAGAGAGCCCCGAATCCCAAGAGAACAAAGAATTTATAGGGCTTGGGGTCGGGGGTTCAGGCAGGGTGCCGCTAGGGTCTGGTTACACAAAGACAGGGGGGGTGGCCAGCATACTTTTGGCTTTGGGCTAGTTTCCCCCGCTTTCCCATTGGCCGAGATAAGGGCAGGCTGAGTAACTGATACACCCTGCGGCTTTTTCTTGGAAAGAGGGGTTAAGGACACAGCCATCAGTCCTGCTCTGTCCTTTCATTCCCCCCTTGTCTTGGAACTTCCGGCTCAATCATGAGACGGACTGCATTTCTATTTCACCGTTGCTAACAAATGGTCCGGTGGAAGGGAAAGAAATCATTTTAGCTTTAACAACTTCTATTGAAATAGGATTTTTCTTCTTAAAATTCCTCCATGGCTATTAAAAAGCCAAATCAAGATTAATTTATTTACTGTCCTGATGTTTGCATAAACACAACAAGAATGGTAACTGACTACCTTTGCTGGAATTTCATGGTTGAACCTTAATGTGCCCCGTAGGGCCAGGAAGCCAAGCCATCCAGCTGCCATCAGGCCTGCCTGCAGTATCTGCTGAGTTAGGTGAATCCCTCACCTGTAGCAACTCCACCTGAGCCCACGCTCCAGGCTTTAAGGCCCATCTCAGTAGCCCTCCTACTCGTTGCGGCCCAGAGTGTGTGGGGGTTCTGCAGGGATGCAGAGGCATCTTTACTGCTCCCCTTCTACTCTTACCAACCGCCAGTGATGGTAGGGCATGGGCCTGACGCTCCAGCGCCAGCCATCTTCAGGGCTCCCAGGCAGGATACCAGGCTTTCTTCGTGGCATTCTTAGTGGCTTCAAGTCTTTAGAGCTCAGATAGGGCTCTTCAAAACATGATACTCCAGTCAAAGTTTTCTGTTAATAAAACCACTATTAGAAACCAGTCTCACTGAATCTATGCAAAGAAACGTACTTACTTAGCATTGCCAGATTTCGGAGGAATTACATAAGGAGAAAAACATACTGATTTACTCTAAGATTTTCTGACTTTCCTTGCTAATTTCTTTTCATGGATTTAAAACAAAACAGTAATTGTTGGTCCATGCCTCAGACTTTCTAGTCTAAACAGGCTTTTTCCAGCTTTACTACCCCTGACATGGGCATGGTGACTCAGGCCTGCAAGACAGTATTACAGGCTGTCAACTGTTAGCTGTCTCTCAACAGAGACCAAAACCTGATGGGCACCCTTCCCTGCCCAGTTGGGCACTTGTCCTCTTGGCAGCTAGACACCCTTTACTTTTGGGGGTCACCCCACACAGCTCCCTTCCAGGACAGCCAACATACATTCAAACCTGCAAAAGAATCAAATACAATACAATACAATGAAACATAATATTGGCATCATGGCCGCTTCAGGTAGCCAAATCTACCACTAAACATGTGATCCTATAAATGGTCCTTGTCTCTTTGGAGCCATGTCCATGAAGATGCAGGCATTATCTAAGTGTATTGGGGCTCCTGGTGACAGGAGCGATCGCGAGTCATGTTACCGGCATCAGGCAGGTCAAGCACTCTGCAGCTTGAGCTTGAGCGGGTTGCGTTGATCTTGATCAATCGATGCTCCATTTGGTGATGAAGTCTTTCCGGATGGACCCAGGTCGTGATGCCGTCTACCTTGAGAGCGGTGGGGGTCTTCAGCACCACGGTGTAGGGACCCTTCCAATGTGGCTCTAGGGTCGCCCAGCAGTGCCTTCCGACGTAGACCCAATCCCCTGGTCTGTGCTGATGAGGAGTTGGGGTTGGGCTGGTCTCATAGATGGCGCGGAGGCGCGGCCAAATGTCCTCGTGCGCCCTCTGGAGCCCTCTCAAGGAAAGAGATAGTTAAAGAAAAACCGCCCAATCCTCTCCAGTCTCTGAGTCAGATTCCTCCTCTCTTGGAGAACTTCAAAGTCCTGATGGCTTCTAGATAACCCTGTTTATCAGTTACAACACTCTGCTTTTTGTCTTTCTACCAGTTCCCTTTGTGGCAGAGCAGCAACCAGGCCTCTTTCAAGGGAGTGCACTAGAAGTGGGTACATTTGACCAGCTTCATTCCCGCCCACCTTTACAGATTCTAAGGTCCATGTTTTCCTTTAACCAGCAAGCTAAATGACACTGGCCTGTATTATTTAATTCAGCACAGGCAGGGGGAAGGGCCCATGGAATCTCTGCCCTGAGGAACTGTGAGCCCCACCCTTAAATGTCCCAATCAGACTAGAAAAGTCACAAATATCTTTTAAATCTACCCCAGAATTCCAAAATCCCAACCTAGCACAGAATATATTTCCACACTTACATAAACAAATACAGTCTTGGGATCTTGAGCAGGTAACAGGAACACCGCCCAAGTCCCCTGATGGGGAGCTGACAGGAACAGATGTGGGGGCCTCCCTTTCCCACGTCCCAGGATGGGATTCTTGACCTATGTCTCATCCAGATAGAAATGGTACTCATATTGAACAAGGAAATCAAGACTAAATAGACACGATAACTAGATACATTTCCCATTAAGAACTTTGAGGTGCATGCCACATTTATACCACAAAATACCAACAAATCAGTTTCAGTTGTGTCAAGATACAGAACAAGTCCCTGAACAGAGGCGGTAGAAAACTGCCTAGGAATGCTTCTTTTCCTATCTTTCTAAAAGATAGGCTAGATTCGAACCCTTAGCTAGTCTGAGTTTCGACTTCCCTCCGGAAGTCCCAGATGGTGAATACCATCTAGAAGCCATTCAATGTCCTTCAAGAGGATTAAACACATTGGATCCTCTGACGTTTCACTTAACATTTCTTTCTTTTTTTTTTTTTTTTATCACACCAAGGCCATGCTTTCCAGGTAGCTAGAACTCTTAGCCTTAATTCTTAGGTGATTAGCAATACATTTTAAGGGACACAGAAAAAAGAAAAATCTTTCTTGGGTAACCTAGGTAAAACTTAGGAAAACATTTTCAACACTTAAAAACAGTTCTCAACATAATAGGATCTAGTCTTGACCATGGAATCAATTACTATTAATGTGTGTATGATATATGTATACTGTGGTTCTACTGAGAATTTTAGATATCTTTTAAAAATGTATCTATCTACAAGCCTTTTAAGAAATATGAGCTCTATTGTCGGCCCTTATAAAGCCAACTGCTCAAAACATTGGTCTATCATACCACTGAAATTATATTAAGACCGTGATTGCTAATTTATTAAGTATTAAATAAATCCGCGAGGCTAGCACACTTTTTGCCCCATCCGCATTTCCACGGTAAAACTCCGCCTTAAAACTCCACCCCTGAAATTCCATCCTGCCCCAGTGAGCAGACAGCCCCCTTGTGATTGGCCAAGTCAGAGGGCGGGGCTGTTCCAAGATGGCGGCCCCCAGGGGCGCGGCAGGCCATGCGGCCAACATGGCGGCTGCCAAGTCAGGCAGCTCAAAGTGGCGGCTGTCTAAACTGTTCTCTGACAGAAAAGATGATTTCCTTATTCTCACAATAAACAAGGGAAGAGGAAACCAAAATTCCTAAAAGATAGATGGCCAACATTATATTGTAGACAAACAGAAATCTCATTAGCTGTTTATACCCTTTATAATTATCTTAAAGAATATTAAGTTTAAACTGGTTTTTGTATTAAAAATCTTCAGTTGAGGTCACAAAATCAATCCTCTCTTCTCAATCAGATTAATAAGCAAAGGCATTTTCAATTAACAGATTAACTTCTATCATTTAGACCTCATATTAGGCATATTTAGATCAACATTTCAGTATTATAAATTTCAATGCTTTTAGATGATTTGCACTTAAAAGCTTTAAGTTTCCAGCCAATAAGCCTGGCATAGCTGCTAAGATGGTCACAATTTTCCTGTTGGGGAAGTCAAGAAACAAAACCATATTCACATGCAAACTTGACCATCAACTTCCTGGTGGTACTTGCCTCAGGGCGGGAAATTTCAAAAGCTACTTTAAATGGCCTTGAGAAACCAGCCTGTATTTCTTTCTTAGGTTCAACTTCGCCATTTTTAAGACCAAAACATCCCCGGTTTTTATTCTGTACACAGCAAAAGGTCAAGTCCAGCTCAAAACTATGCGCACTCGTTTTTAAACTGGCCTTTTCCCTTTACATGTGCACAGAAATCCTGGATGCATTTATAAATTTGTAAACGCTTTTCAATTACAAGAAGGATTTTAATTTTAGAATACTTGGGGAGGGGGTGACCTGTTTCCACAGACCCTCACTCAGGCGGCCGCCCGACCGCCACACAAAGGAGGGGTGAGAGCAGTCCCCCTCCCTCCACATTCATACACTTTCACCAGACATTCATTCAGAGTTTAAACAATCCATTCAATTCCTAACAACTTCCCCATTCCTGAGGGAGCTCTAAAGCCTCCCCCAATCTCCCCGAAATTATTAATCCAGCAAGTCCACAAAACAAAACGGAAACACAAACAACCAAAGGGCCCAAAAAAGTACAGACGTTGGCTGCGCGCCAACCAGCAGGAGCGACCTGCCTTTTCTCAGATTGAGGGGCTCCTACAGACCTTCCGACTCCGCGGAAGCAAAATTTCCCCTCTTCAGATGGAGGATCTGGGCGCCCCCCGACTCCTCCTTGCCTGTCTCAGATTAAGGGGATTCCTACAGACCTTCCGACTCCGCGGAAGCAAAGCTATACCCCTTCAGATGGAGGAGCGAGGCGTCCCTCGGCTCCTCCCACCTGTTGATCCCGTGCATCCACTCAGATCATTATTACAGGCATTTACAGGCATTTACAGACTTCAGAAGTGAGCTCACACCGGATAGATACACAAAACACACGACATAAACAAAACAAGACAACAAATAAGACCTACCGCGGTCAGTCAGGCCCTCCGGACTGGGGGTCCCATCGCTGGTGGTGGGGATCCCGGACGAGCCCCCAAAATGTTATGCCCAGAATTCAAGATCCCCAAGAAACCACGCCAGGGAGCCAGTCCGATGCAAAAGCAGAGGGTCTCTTATACAAGCTCGCTTGGTCCCCCCTTGCCTCCATTACTGGATGCAAGAGAGAGCCCCGAATCCCAAGAGAACAAAGAATTTATAGGGCTTGGGGTCGGGGGTTCAGGCAGGGTGCCGCTAGGGTCTGGTTACACAAAGACAGGGGGGGTGGCCAGCATACTTTTGGCTTTGGGCTAGTTTCCCCCGCTTTCCCATTGGCCGAGATAAGGGCAGGCTGAGTAACTGATACACCCTGCGGCTTTTTCTTGGAAAGAGGGGTTAAGGACACAGCCATCAGTCCTGCTCTGTCCTTTCACCGGTCATAGCGAGCTTTGTCATTCTTCGCCATATCTTCAAACGTTGACTTTTCCTTTGCAGACATGGTCTTCCATCTCTCGGAACATTTCTTGGAGAACTCGGAAAAATTGACGGAAGAGTCGGGGTGTTTCTTCTTGTGCTCCTCCCGGAAGGTCTGGACGAAGAAGGCATATGAGGACATCTTGCCCCGCGGCTTGTTGGGGTCTCCTTTGCCCATGATGACAGACGGCGTCCACCTGGTGTTAGGTTTTCCTCAGAGTCTGATTAACACTTCTTGCTGCATCTACATAAACACCTCCAAAGAGGTAGAGGAACGAACAACTCGAATTCTCCAACAAGCAGCTTGGCTAAAGGAAAGGGCCTCACAATTTCTTGCCCCAGAGGTCTGGGCACAAATAAAGATCTGATGCCATCCCTAAGAAGTTGACTAGCTCCCTTCTCGGACCTCTGTTTATGCTGTTTTTATTGTTCATCTTTGGCCCTTGCCTGTTTAACCTTTTGGTACGTTTCGTATCCTCCCGTTTAGAAGCCCTAAAGCTACAAATGGTCCTCCAAATGGAACCGCAGATGGAGGTTGCTATATCCTTCTTCCGTGGACCCCTAGATCGCCCACCTCCAATGGGACCTTGACTGCTGCCCCAATTGATATCCATTTGTCAACAGGAAGCAGCAGGAAAGACCAGCATCCCCTGTCTATTGGGGTTTCCTAGTTGGAAGGGGGAGTGAAAGGAGTTTTTAGGGGTAAAATAGGCAGGTTTAGGGAGTTTAGAAATAAGGAGGGTCCACAGGGGAAAACTGCAAAGCTGGGGGGCTGGGAGCTGCCAAAAGGCATACCTTCACAAAGAACTATAGGCGCCACAGCCTAAAGGGAGAGGAAGACACCCATTCACAGAAGACAGGGGAAAGCCACAGGGAGTAGAAAAACAAAAGGGAGAGAGAGGAAAACAGATTTTTATAGAGAATAGAGAATTCTACCACAGGAGGGGGAGAAAAAAGGGGGACCCCACTGTGGGGTTTGAGCTCTGAAGCTGCTATAGTGACCAATCAGAGGGGATATTAGGACACAAAGAACTGCAGCCTTTATAAACCTCAGGAAAAAGGGGCTTCGTAGGCTACCCCTTTGGAACGCCCTCTCCATGTGGGAGTCTGTGCTTGTTTCCAATAAATTTCCACCTTTTCCTATACCACCTTTTGTCCGTGGCTCCATTCTTCAAATCCACCTGGACAAGGACCAGGATAGAAATCACCTTTGCATCCTGCCCTGAGGAAAACCACATGTTTCGGTTTAATTTCCACGTTTCAGTGTGAGAGAGAGGCCATATGGAGAACCAAAGCACGCCAGTCAGGATCAAGTGCCACGGCTGCAGGCAGGCGAAAGAAGTCGTTTTGGATATCCCATGCCATGCCAGCCACCAGCCAAACGTCATTGGAAGAGGAGCCACCCAGTCAGCTCACAGGATCATGAGAAATAATAAATCATTGTTTTAAGCCACTGCGTTTTGGGATGGACTATTACAAAGCAATAGACAATGCAGATAGCATTATTATGTGGGGTACTTTGTTGCTATAGCCAAATCTGTATCCTCTCTGTCTTAGTTTCAAATGCCCAGCCTGCACTAGCGGAGTTCAGAGGGTGAAGACTGTGAGGATTCAGGGGTTAACCCCAACATTTTCTAAGGGAAACCTGACACCTAAACATCAGAGGAAAGGTGGTGATGGAACTTCAGACAGATCTGGGTTGAGTCCAGGACTCTCTCCTCTGCTTCTCTGCTCCAGCTTTTGTCCAGCTCTCTCTGTTCCTTACGGAAACACAGTTTCTGCCATCAATAGCTCACCCATGCTGGCCCCATGATAAAAAAAAAAATTAATAATTCTGAGAAAGGGCTAAGATTAACTCAGCATGGACTACCTGTCTATCCCCAAATCAATCTTATCTGTGGCAGGGTGGGGGATGAAGCCTGTAAAAAAAAAACACAAAAAAAACAAAAACAAAAAAACAGGATCCAAGAGAACATTGAGATGAAGCAGGAGGGAGGAACAATCCCTAGAAGCAGGATGTCGGGGATTCTGTTGGTGCCGCATCCATATTCCTTCAGCATTTACCACTTGCAACTACACTACCCAGTTCCCAAATGCCTGCTTGCACTGAGACTGTCTTCTCAACTGCTAGAACCCATTCTGCCCAAGCTGGAAAGGGCCAGGGAATTAATGCTCCTGGGAGCAGCCCTCTACCAATAAGTGATGGGAGTTGATCCATAAATACCTCAGCAACCTCACCTTTTGGATGGAACAACTCTGGCTTCTACATTGTCTACCATAACTCCCCAGCGAGATTAAGAGCCAATTGTCCTAGATAACACACCCTTCATTAACGAACTGTTCTCTGTCCCCCTTCCCCACCCACAGCGGAGTTCTCTGAACCTCCCAAGTAAATAACTTGCACTTGAATCCTCTTCTCAGGGTCTTGATCTGGGAGAATGTACACTAAGAAAAAAGAGTGTAATTCCTAGAAGGAAAGAAGGGCACAATAGATACCCAGGACATTTCCCATGCCTGCTCCTTTTTCAAAGAGTCTGCTACTTCACAATTTGAAAGTAAGAACTACATATGCCCACTCCTTGGGTCTGGTCATTATTTTGTTTTTGTTTTCTGGGGGGCCTTTGTTTGTTTGTTTGTTTGTTTTTACTCTGGTCATTAAAACAAGGATACACTTGACCCACATGTAGCAACCAGTCAGGGCTCTTTTTTGCATACAGTAAAAGCCACTGTAACTAGTTTAAACAGAAAAGGGAATGGGATCAGGGAAGTTAGGGAGACCACTGAATCTCTAGGACAGCTAGAGAATCAGTCCTGGGGCTACACAAATCCTGATGTCACCCAGATATTCTGCGAAGACTTCTGTTGTTCGCATCAGAATTCATTTTATATGTTGTCTCCTTCTTCTCCTCCTCATTCTCTTTAAAATCAAATTCTGATGTGAGTCCCAAGATAAAATATGATGTCTTGGATCTGATACACAAAACTGGAGAGGGGAATGATGGGAGAGGATAGGCGATTGTTGGATGGTTTGGGGGGTAAATAGATTGTTGAGGATTCCTCATACTCTTCTGTCTACTTTTCAAAATTTTCCAAATTAAAAAATATATTTAAAACGTGGGTGCATTTTATTGGCAGAGTGCAGGACACTTGCCTGAACCACAGTTGCAAGGAAGTAGCACTGTCACTTTGGCTGATTTTTTATTTGTAAAACGAAGGTTTTTAAAATATGCTTAAAACAATGCTTTTAAGCAATGCTTAAAGCAATGATCAATTGTGGTCATCCATGTTATAAATACAGTAATTACAAGTAAATTAGAACTCTGCAAGCTGATTTGAAGTGATCTCACCCGAGAAAAGCAAGATGCAGAGAAGTGGATATAGTATGATCCCAAAGAATGACCAAAGAATCCCTTATGCACATGCATATATATGTTTGTATATTTGAGTAATGGTAGAGGAAGTAATTAAAAGGATACACCTCAGACTGCTAACATTGGTAATATTAATGACCTGAGTCAGGATAGGAGATGGGAGGATAAGAGCAAAAATGGGTTGAAAGTAAAGGAAATAGCCCCGCAGCGTGGCTCAATGGTTGAGTGTCAACCTATGGACCAGGAGGTCACGGTTCGATTTCATGGTCAGAGCTCATGCCTGCTTGCAGGCTCAATCCCCAATAGGGGATGTGCAGAGGCAGCCGATCAGTGATTCTCTCTCATCATTGATGTTTCTGTCTCTCCCTCCCCTTTGCTCTCTGAAATCAATAAAAATATATTTTTTTAAAAAGTAAAGAAAATATATGATAACAAAATTGTGCATAACATGATGCCATTTATATAAAACTAGTAGCTCTGTGCACAAATCCGTGCGCAAGTAGCTTGCTGCCACTTGCCTCAGCTGGCCACCCTGCCCACTGCCGCTGGTAGCTCTCCGCTGCTCATAGCTTGCTGCCCCGCCCTCCTGTATCTCTCAGCCACTTGTAGATCGTTCATGACATTACGGTGTCCCAGCTGATTTGCATATTTCTCTATTATTATATTAGACTAGACGCCTGGTGCACAAAAATTTGTGCACTGGGGGGTCCTTCAGCCTGTCCTGTGCCCTCTCACAGTCTGGGACCCCTCAGAGGATGACCACCTGCTGGCTTAGGCCCACTCCCTAAGGGATCAGGCCTAAGATGGCAGTCAGACATCCCTCTGGCAGCCTGGGAGCCCTCAGGAGATGTCCACTTGCCAGCGGAGAGCAGGCCTAAGCTGCAGTCGGACATCCTTAGCACCGCTGTGCTGGCAGCCGTCAGCCTGGCTTGTGGCTGAGCAGAGCTACCCCTGTGGGAGTGCACTGACCACCAGGGGGCAGCTCCTGCATTGAGTGTCTTCCCCCTGGTGGTCTGTGTGTGTCATAGTGACCAGTCATTCCCAGTCATTCTGCTGTTAGGGTCCATTTGCATATTACCCTTTTATTATATAGGATAGAGGCCTGGTGCATGGGTGGGGGCCGGCTGGTTTGCCCTGAAGGGTGTCCCGGATCAGGGTGGGGGTCCCGCTGGGGTGCTTGGCCAGTCTGGGTGAGGGGCTGATGGCTGTTTGCAGGCTGGCCACAGCTCCTTCAGGGTGGGGGGGGGGTCCCACTGGTGTGCCTGGCCAGCCTGGGTGAGGGGCTGATGGCTGTTTGCAGGCTGGTCAAGCCCCCCAGTGGGGACCCTCACCCCATGGGAGTGTGGCCAGCCTGGGTGAGGAGCTGAGGGCTGTTTTCAGGTTGGCCACAGCCCCTTCAGGGTGGGGGTCCATACTGGGGTGCCTGGCCAGCCTGAGTGAGGGGCAGAATGAACATATATGAAAACATATGCAAATACTTCAGACACTGGAATTATCAGATACATACTATGGCTATATGTACTTCCAAGAAAGTAAAACATGTTTGAAAATTTTATCAGGGAACTGGGAACTATAAAAAGTGAGAGCGCATATTAGAATACAAGACATAAAGCAATTCCAGAACTGAAAAATACAATAATTGAAATTAAAAACTCAATGAATAGGTTTAACTGAGATTAGACATAGCTGAAAAAAGAAGGTTGGTCAAATTCACTAGAATTCAGTAGAATTCAGCAGCCTCACCTTTTGGATGGAACAACTCTGGCTTCTACATTGTCTACCATAACTCCCCAGCGAGATTAAGAGCCAATTGTCCTAGATAACACACCTTCATTAACGAACTCTTCTCTGTCCCCTTCCCCAGCTAGAATTCAGTAGAAAAAAAAAAGAAATACAAGAGCTAGGATAAAAAAAGAATGCCTACCTCATTTTATTGTAGTCCCAAGTAGATGCAATATTTGAATAGATTATGGCCAAGTTAGAATTATAGCAAAAATGCAAGGTTGATTGAATACTAGAAAATCAATTAATATAAACCAACACATTAACAGGTTAAGGGGGAAGCATATGATTACTTCAACAGATGCAAAAACAAAACAAAACAAAACAGTGTGTGATTAACATGATTCAAATTCTCAGGAAAGTTGGAATAAAAGTGAATTTTTTAATTTGATGACTAACACTACCAATACCTATAGCTAACATCATATATGGTTAAGTATTAAAGTATTTAATGGTTAAATATAAAAAGCTTTCCTTCTAAGATTTGGAATAAAACAAAAATGCCAGTTTTCTCCACTTATGTTCAATTTTTTTCTGGAGACCTTAATTCCACAGTAAAGCAGGAAAAAAAAAAAGTTAGCATTGTTATTAATAGATTATATGATGCTGATGAAAGAAAAGTAAGAATATTTTTATTGGAACTTATTTCTTCTCTTTTTAACCCTCATCCGAAGATATTTTTTTCCATTGATTTTTAGAGAGAGTGGAAGGGAGGTGGGGGGTGGGGTGGAGAGAGAAACATCAATTGGTTGCCTCCTGCACAAGCCCAGACAGGGGCCGGGAATTGAACCTGCAACCTAGGTACCTGCTCTTGACCAAGAATTGAACCCGAGACCCTTCGGTCTAAAGGCCAATGTTCTAATCATTGAGCTGAACTGGCCAGGGCTTTAATGAGATTTATAATAGAATTTGGCTAGGTTGCTGGGTAGAAAATCAATATACAAATTTTATTTTTATTGCTAAATACCAGCCATAAGTCAAATAAATTCGAGAAAAGTAATTACTGCATTAGCATAATGTAAGTCCTAGTTGAGTATCTAACAAACTGTGAAAAGCCTCTACAGGGAAACTTTATAAAAGATATTTTTCAAATAAATGGTTTTATTGGGTTGGATACCAGTTTTCCATTGGATTTACCTATACAGTCAATTCATTCATAATCTAAATTCTAAAATTATTTTCCTGTGGAACTTGTAGGTAGATCCTAAATTTTATACAGAAATATAAAAAGCCAAGTAGATCCAGCCGGTGTGGCTCAGTGGTTGAGTGTTGGCCTATGAACCAGGAGGTCACAGTTCAATTCCCAGTCAGGGCACATGCCAGGGTTTCAGGCTCAATCCCCAGTGTGGGGCGTGCAGGAGGCAGCCTATCCATGTTTCTTTCTCATCGATGTTCCTATCCCTCTCTCCCTTCTCCCTCTCCCTTCCTCTTTCTCTAAAAATCAATGAAAACATATTTTTTTAAAAAAAGAACCCCTTTAAAAAACAACCATAGAAGAAAAATGAGCAAAACTCTCAAGCAAACACTTAACAAAAAGGAAACTCCAAATGATAATAAAGGTATGAAAAGGTACTCAACTTCAGTGAAAAATGCAAGTTACAACATGAGGGCAAAACTGCTTCACACCTTCCCTTATATCCCCAGAAATGGCAAAAATCTCAAAATCTGACAATATCTAAGTGCAGTGAAAATGTGGAGCAACAGAAACTCTCACACTGCTGAAGGAGTAAAAGTGGTTTATCCACTTTGGAAACAGTTTAGTATTATCTCTCCAGGTTACTCAGAACTTCTGGCTTTTTATCTGTATCTTAAAGAGACTGGTGGATAGACAGACACCAGGAAGCCTATATAAAAGCTCCTCACAGCTGCCCTCTGTAAAGCCCTTCAGAGGAATGTCTGTCACAAGGGAATGATTACACTCGATGTAGCACACTCACACAATGAAGTATTATGTAATGATGAGAATAAATATATTAGATACATAGCATACAGTAGACACTAATACTTGCCATACATGGATTTATCTCACAAAACAACTGTTGAATGAAAGAAAAAAGCCATATACAAAAAAAGTATATACAATATAGTTCCCATTTACCTAAATTTTAAAAATAGTCCAGATTAGACCATACTGTTTAGACACATACATAGGTGGCAAAACTACTACACAAAGCAAGGAAAGGAACTCAGCGTAATGGTGGTTACCTGTCAGAAAAGAGCAAGCTTTGCAAATGAAAAGGACAAAACATTTTCCAGAATGCATCGATGGCCTTTTTCCGTGGAGGTGTTCACTCAGTGATTCATTATGCCGTGCATTTGCTTTTCATTTTTTGGATATTTTTGGTAGGTATTCTATTTGTCGTAGTAAATGAAATTTGAAAGCTCTAATAATGACCTGGCCAGAGTGGCCCAGTTTGTTCTCTCTCTCTCTCTCTCGCTCTCGCTCTCGCTCTCTCTCTCTCTCTCTCTCTCTCTCTCTCTCTCTCTCTTCCTCTCTCTAAGCATGTCCTCGAGTAGAAATTAAATATATATATATAATTTTAACAAAATAAAAATAAAATATCTAATAATGCTTGTTCATTATTGAAAACTGAAAAAAAAACACAGGAAGAAACAAAAAGAAAATGTGCCTACTGTGGGAACCACACCAGGATTCCCAGATAGTCAAGGCCAATGGGGGCACAGAGGCCTTGTTGTCAATACACCAGACTGGCCAAGGCTGCCCTGGTTATGAGCCTAATCGGGGTGCCCAAGGCCAAGATACCATGAGTGGGTGCAAGGACACACAGTACACTGTGCCCTTCTGTAACCCAAATGACTGATGTCACTGTTGGCAGCTAGCCTTCTCTGTCTCTGGAGGAATAGACAGGTTGCCGACCAGAGAGAGGCTAGAGAGCTTAGAGAAGCAGAGGCGTGGAGACGGAGAATGTAGCTCCTATGTGTGCAGTGTGAAGAAGACGAAGCTGAGAGAGCACCTAGGAAGGGAAAAGGCTAGAGAGCTCAGATATAGCTTCCATGTGAACCAGCCAGTGTGCTGGGCAAGGAAGACAGAAGAAGCTGCTGAGGCAGAGAGCTTAGGTACCGCTGTGATGTGAGGCAGTGAATCTAGAGGCAGTTTGCAGCTGCTCAGGTAACTGTGGGCACAGAGACTGATGCTGCTTTTTGGGAAAGATGTGACAGGCTCCCTGCCTTTGTGGACTTTGCTGTAAAGTACTGTTGTGTCTAATGGCTATATGGCCACTGGCTTCTGCAATAGACTCCTTCTTACACACCCACAACTTCTCATGGCTTCTCCGTTAAGACCTGGCATCCTAGGAGGTCTAGCCCCAGGCAGAGGGGCTTGGAACCAACACCTATAACTAGTGAGCAGTGGATAAAGAAGGGCCGTGGACTAAATTCCCAACAGTTAGTACCGTGTGTAGGGTTCGAGAAGGAACCTGCCCTGGCGTAGTCGGGAAGAATTCGGAAGAATATATGGACTCACAGAAAGTCAGAGCAGCGGTGCTGGTGCAGAGCTCCTGCTGTCTCTGACACCTACTTTCTGAGACAACTTCATTAATATTTTGTATATTTCCTTTCTGTCTTTTTACAGGGCATATTTTTATATATTTCTGATCATATCATATGTGAAAATTTGTGTGCTGCCTATTTTTTGCAAACGACTTGTATTAGAATGAGCAGCTATATTTGTTTTATCCACTTTTTGCCCTCGAAAGTATCCAAGGAGGCAACCCCCACAGTACAGAGGGCAGAATAGATGCCAAAACTAAGATTTTATTTCTCGGTTCACCTAAGCTCAGAAAGAGCTGTGTGGTTAGTTTCCATGTCCCCTTTCCCCTTCCCACTGCCTGGAACAAAGATGTTGTGGGAACCAACTTAGATGACGCAGGCCAGGGCACTTCCTGTGGAAGGCAGGGCCATAGATAGAAGCATCTTGGATCTCTGATACTATGACACCTTCATAGCAATGTTATGAAGCCCTGTATAGTTTATATTTGGTCTACTGGTACGAGAGAAATGAAGTTCTCTTTTGTTTAAGCCACTGTTATATTGAGTTCTATTACAGAGGTCATATCCTACCTAATCTATATCCTATCCAAGTGCTCATAATACATTAGCAATTTCTCATCTTTCTAAAATCTCCATAGAAATAGTCTTTTTTAAAAAATATATTTTATTGATTTTTCACAGAGAGGAAGGGAGAGGGATAGAGAGTTAGAAATATCTAAGAGAGAGAAACATCAATCAGCTGCCTCCTGCACAGCCTCTAATGGGGATGTGCCCACAAGCAAGGTACATGCCCTTGACCGGAATCGAATCCGGGACCCTTCAGTCTGCAGGCTGATGCTCTATCCACTGAGACAAACCGGTTAGGTCCATAGAAATAGTCTTAATGTGTTCATAATATTATATCCTCTGAAGATATGATTCTTTTATTCACTCATGCATTCATTCCTTTATTCAACATACATTTGTTGGATAAATGGGTGAGTGACGGGGATACAATGGTGAACAAAACTGCCCTTGAGGAGCTTACATCCTAGTGGAGAAAGACAGGTGATAAGCAAGAAAACAAAAAATAAACAACATAATACTTTTGTATTTTCACATATAGCATGTTCCAAATGTGTGGCAGAGACTGGCTAATTGCTCACCAAACCTGCTTCCTTTGCTCCTTTGTACACAGTTGGACTACATTTCCCATCCTAACCTTGCAATCAGGTATGTGAGCCAAGTGAGCAGATGTGTTGTGTCCAACTTCCAGGTCAGTGGTTCTGAACCTTCCTAATACCGCGACCCTTTAATACAGTTCCTCATGTTGTGGTGACCCCCAACCATAAAATTATTTTCGTTGCTACTTCATAACTGTAATTTTGCTACTGTTATGAATCATAATGTAAATATCTGATATGCAGGATATATTTTCATTGTTACAAATTGAACATAATTAAAGCATAGTGATTAATTACAAAAACCATATGTAATTATATATGTGTTTTCCGATGGTCTTAGGTGACCCCTGTGAAAGGGTCGTTGGACCCCCAAAGGGGTCGTGACCCACAGGTTGAGAACCGCTGTTCCAGTTGATTCTAAAAGCCCTCACCTCTTTCCTCATCCACTGATGGAGAGGACTGAGGGGTGGAGAAAGGGAACTAAAGGAGCCCAGAGATGCTAGATGGAAAGAGCCTCAGGGAAAATCCACCCTATTCACTGCATTGCATATGAAGTGAAGGAAAAATAGATTGTATTGTGGATGAAAAAAGGGTGCTATAGCCCTAGCCAGTCTGGTTCAGCAGATAGAGCGTCGGACTTCGGACTGAAGGGTCCCGGGTTTCATTCTAGTCAAGGGCACATGCCTGGGTTGTGGGTTTGGTTCCCTACAACAAGATTGTGCACAAAGCCCACAAGGGGGTGCACCAAGAGTGTCTACCTCAGGTAATTGGGACACTTAGCACAGAAAGGCACTCTATTGACACAGCGAAGCATAAAAAAATGCCGAGACAAAGAAACAGGACACAAATGACAGAATTGGAGGAAAGCAAACTGCTGGATATAGAGTTCAAAGCCACACTTTTAAGGTCTTTAAAGAACTGTCTAGAAGCCGCCGATAAACTTAATAAGGCCCTCAAAAAGACTGGTGAGACCGCTGATAAATGTAGGGAGATCTTCAAGAAGACTGGTGAGACCACCGATAAATGTAGTGAGATCCTCAAGAAATCTAATGAGACCCTCAATGTTGTGATAAAGGACCAACTAGAAATTAAACATACACTGACTGAAATAAAGAACATTATACAGACTCCCAACAACACATCAGAGGATCGCAAGAATCAAATCAAAGATTTGAAATACGAAGAAGCAAAAAACACCCAACCGGAAAAGCAAAATGAAAAAAGAATCCAAAAATATGAAGATAGTGTAAGGAGCCTCTGGGACAGCTTCAAGCGTACCAACATCAGAATTATAGGGCTGCCAGAAGAAGAGAGAGAGCAAGATATTGAAAACCTCTTTGAAGAAATAATGACAGAAAACTTCCCCTACCTGGTGAAAGTAATAGACTTACAAGTCCAGGAAGCGCAGAGAACCCCAAACAAAAGGAATCCAAAGAGGACCACACCAAGACACATCATAATTAAAATGCCAAGAGCAAAAGACAAAGAGAGAATCTTAAAAGCAGCAAGAGAAAGAAAATCAGTTACCTACAAGGGAGTACCCATACGACTGTCAGCTGATTTCTCAACAGAAACTTTGCAGGCCAGAAGGGAGTGGCAAGAAATATTCAAAGTGATGAATGCCAAGAACCTACAACCAAGACTACTTTATCCAGCAAAGCTATCATTCAGAAGTGAAGGCCAGATAAAGAGCTTCACAGATAAGAAAAAGCTAAAGTAGTTCATCACCACCAAACCAGCATTATATGAAATGCTGAAAGGTATCCTTTAAGAAGAGGAAGAAGAAGAAGGTAAAGATACAAATTATAAACAACAAATACACATCTATTAACAAGTGAATCTAAAAATCAAGGGAATAATCTGATGAACAGTATGAACTGGCGATTGTAATAGAATCAGGGACATAGAAAGGGAATGGACTGACTATTCTTGGGGGGGGGGTGTGGGGTGAGGGAAGAGATTGGACAATAATCGTGCACCTATGGATGAGGACAGTGGGTGGGGATTGAGGGCAGAGGGTGGGGTGGGAAACTGGGTGGAGGGGAGTTATGGTGGGAAAAAAGAGTAACTAATGTAATAATCTGAACAATAAAGATTTAATTAAAATAATAATAATAAAAAAATAAAAATAAACATCTACGAGTCAATTACTCAGCACTAGGATACTATTTATTTATTTGTTTGTTTGTTTAATTAGTAGAGGCCCAGTGCACGGATTAGTGGAGTCACTAGGCCTGGCCTGCAGGGATCCGGTGAAACTGGCTCTCCGACATCCCCTGAAGGGTCCTGAATTGCAAGAGGGTGGTTCTCAGGTGACACACCCTGTAATTGGGCTCCCTCCTCTCTGATTCCAGGTGCATTATCCCAGAACCACAGCTGCCAAGTGACTGCATCTCAGCAGCTCCTGTGTTGAACATCTGCCCCCTGGTGGTCAGTGCACGTCATAGCTACCAGTTGGACGGTGGAACGGTCACTGAGGCTTTTATATATATATATACTAGAGGCCCGGTGCACAAAAATTTGTGCACTCGGGGGGAAGGGGGGGTCCCTCAGCCTGGCCTGTGCCCTCTCGCAGTCTGGGACCCCTCGGGAGATAACGCCCTGTTGGCTTAGGCCTGCTCCCGGGTGGCAGAGGGCAGGCCCAATCCCTAGGTGCAGCCCCTGGTCGGGCTCAGAGCAGGGTCAATTGGGGTGTTGAGGCGCCGCCCACTGTCATGCACAGAGCAGGGCAGATCAGGAGGTTGTGATGCCACCCCCAGTCATGCTCAGGGTAGGGCCGATTGGGGGGTTGGGGCACCGCTCCCTGTCACACTCAAGGCAGGGTCGATGGGGAGGTTGCCGCGCCACCCCCTGTCACGCACAGAGCAGGGCCAATCCGGGGGTTGGGGAGCTCCCCCCTGTCACTCAGAGAGTAGGGCCAATAGGGGAGTTGGGGCGCCACCCCCTGTCACACACAGAGCAGGGCGGATCAGGGGGTTGGGACGCCGCCACTGTCACACTCAGGGCAGGGCCAAAGGGGAGGTTATGGCTCTACCCTGTCACACACAGAGCAGGGCCGATCAGGGGGTTGGGGCGCCGCACCCTGTCACACACAGAGCCGCAGGGCGATCAGAGGTTGGGGAGCTCCCCCGTATCAGGCACAGAGCAGGGCTGATCAGGAGGTTGGGGCGCCTTCCCCTGTCACAAACAGAGCAGGGCGGATAGGGAGGCTGTGGCCCCGCCCCCTGTCACACACAGAGCTGCAGGGCGATCAGGGGGTTTGGGCGCTGCCCCCTGTCACGCTGATCCCGGTGCCGGGACGCCTCTCAGCTCCGCTGATCCCAGTGCTGGGAGGCATATTACCCTTTTACTATATAGGGTAGAGGCCTGGTGCATGGGTGGGGCTGGCTGGTTTACCCTGAAGGGTGTCCTGGATCAGGGTGGGGGTCCCCACTGGGTGCCTGGCCAGCCTGGGTGAGGGGATGATGGCTGTTTGCAGCTGGTCACACACCCTTCAGGGTGGGGGTCCCCACTGGGTGCCTGGCCAGTCTGGGTGAGGGGCTGAGGGCTGTTTTCAGGCTGGCGGGTGACAGAAGCTCCCAACCGCTCCTTTTTTTCTTTTTCTTTTTTTAATTCTGGGCCAGCTTTAGCTCTGAGGCTCCAGCTCTTAGGCCTCTGCTGCTGAAAGTCAGTATCTGGTTTGTTTCGGTTCGAAATGATGTATAACTCCAGCTCTGACTCCAGCTCTGATATCCCAGCTCGCTGAAAGCTGGTTTCTGGGTGATTTTTTTTAGCTTCTATATTTGTTAAAATGTTTCAAACTGCAGGCTCAGAGGGCTGCAAGGCAGGCGGGGAACGTTGGTTTCCTCCGTCACTGAAGCAAGCAAGCCTCATGTTAGTTTCAAGCTGCCTGGCTGCCGGCCGCCATCTTGGCTGACAGTTAATTTGCATATCTCCCTGATTAGCCAATGGGAAGCGTAGCGGTCGTATGCCAATTACCATGTTTCTCTTTTATTAGATAGGATAGAAGATAGAGCGAGGAAGGGAGAGAGAAAGATCTATTTTTTGTTGTTGTTGTTCCACTTATTTATACATTCATTGGTTGATTCTTCTATCTGCCCTGACCCTGGATCAAACCCCAACCTTGGCATATCTAGACAATGCTCTAACCAACTGAGCTCCCCAGTCAGAGCCCCTTCTTGAATTTCTGATCCACAAAGTCAAAGGAAAGAGAAAATGGTTATTTAAAACTGCTTAATTTTGGAATAATCTGTTACATAGTAATAAATAGATAACTGAAACACCAGAGTTGTGAACTCAACCTGCACTCTAATTCTAAAGTAGCCAGACATGCAATGTAAGTCAGTGAGTGGGGCCTATTATGGGACAACAGGGCAAGGTGGGAACCCTGGAGCACCGAGAAACCCATGCTATGCTGCTATGGGCTGTATTTGCCCCCAGAGCTGTTGCACACCTCCCCCTTCTTCCTGCATCCCAAGCCACAGTTCCCAATCCCTCCCTTCATCTGGATTCACCTGGGATTCCTCCATGGGAAGCAGTGGCAGGAGAAAGCGGCCAGAGTAGTTCTCCCCTTTATCCCTGTGGCTGAGCCTCCTCCACAGCTTCAGCCTGCTATGCAACCCCACTGATTCCAACTTCTAATAAGTGACTTTATCTCCAGGCTCTGGTGCCGCCATCTCCTCCAGTCTGGGGTTGCACTGGCTTCCCACTCCTGCTAATTTCCAATTGCTTCACTGCTCCCGAGCTCCTCCATCTGCTGTATAACCACTCCCATGTATTACCATCCTTCTGTTCTAGTTGGGAGTAGTATCCTTTTCAGGCCCTTACAAGTATGGCAGCTCCAGCTTATTCCGACCGAGAAAGAAAGTGGGCACCGTGCTGTCAGATCTCCCGATGAGGCCAAAGCCTGGAATCAGGATTGCCATGAGGAAGACTCTGACATTTCCAACATTGTGGATGCCACCGTCCTCTGACTCCAGCGTAGGTGGAGATAGCGAGAGAGACTGAGACGGCGTAGCTGCAGCAGTTCACTCACTGGGTCAGTGAACAGACCTGTCTCTATTGAGCACCTACTGTGTGCAGGCACTGTGTGAGGAGCCAAAGACAAAGTGGTGAGCAAGAGAGATGAGTCCCTCCCCTCGTATGCTTACATCATAGTGGGGGAAACAGACAAACAAATGAAGAGAAATAATGGTGTGTGGTACCTGCCATGCAGAAAATGAAAGATGAGTGATACTGTGTGAACATGGGTGTGGAGGAGTTTGGCTTTCGTTGAGGTGGCACAATGGAGTATTGAGATCGGGGCACCTGACCTAAGACCTGAAGGAAAAGAGAGAGCCAACCCTACAAAGATCTGGGAGAACCGTGTTCCCAGAAGAGGAAGTGGCCATCGCAAAGTCCCTGAGGCAGGAAAAAGCTGTGAATGTCTGAGAAACAGCAAGAAGGGTGGCATGGGTGGGGCAGAAAGAGTGGATGGGGAGTTAGGGGGTGATGTGAGGATGGGGAGGCTACAGTGGCCACAGGGAGGAGTGCAATGAGAAGCCATTAGAAGGTTTTAAGCAAGGAAGTAATGTGATATGGTTTACGGTTTTGAAAGATCCCCCTCCCCAAAGTTGTGGTGTGAAGACTACAAGTAGGGCTCAAGAGTAGAGTCAGGGAAATCAGTTTCAGTTTGTAAGTAACTCTGATGTTCCAGGTAGGACTGGAGGGTGCTCAGACCAGGGTGTTAACAATAAAGGGGTGAGAAGTGACTGGGTTTGGGAGAGTCCTGTGTCAGAGAAACTATAACGGGAGTTTTCAGACAGGAATAGTCTGGGGGACTCATTAAAATGCAGACTCCTGGGTCCTATCCCCAGAGATTCTGGTTCAGTAGGTCAAGGGCAATAGAGAATTTGCATTTCTAATGTTGACCTTAAAAAAAAGTCAGTTATTTTACCAGCAGAAATGGGTTTATTAGGGAACAGCAAAGAATTGCAAATTGGGATATGTGAACTGTGGCAAAACCATAGGCAAATCTGGGGAACAAAGGAAAGGAACTGCTCTTTTATAGAGGAAAAGGGGGAGGTGGGACGAGCTGTTACAGTGAGTCCATTGAAGGAAATTGGGAGTTCAAATGTTTCATTGGCTGAGTTATGACAACCTCTTACTGGTTGAGTTGTTGCTCAGCTAGGAGAAAAATCTTTTTCCCACTTGCTCAGGTAGTAAAGTAGAAAACATCTTCCTGTTGGAGATGCAAGGTATGCCTCTTCCTGTTTGGGGCAATTAACCATGAGGGTGTGAAAGCTCCGCCTATAGGCCATGATGACTCCAATTTTAGTTGAGTTTCCCTTTAAGTTTCACACTAAGTCATGCTGATGCTGCTGGTCCAGGTCAGACTTTGAAAATCACTGGGAACACTTTCAAATAGAAATATAATGTGGACCACGTGAATGGTTTTAAATTTTCTAGTAGCCACATTTTTAGCTGTGATAAAAGTGCTATGTTCTTTTTTAAGACCCTTAGATTTTAGAGATACTAATATATATGTATAAGTATTTATGAGTGAAATTATATTGAAGCATCCATCTTATATAAAAACTGTTGTTTGAAATTTTAACCCTGATAGTATGGCTTCTGTAAATGCTTGCTTGCTTAAATAATGAGGAAAATAAGACTACTCCCATTCCAGAGAGGCTGTAAACTATGCCCCAGACAGAGTTGTCAGTGCTGACACCAGGCCAGGCCTTGAGATATGGTCTCATGGCCCCTTCCCAGCACGCAGGCCTTCTTTCTCAGGAGGCCCAGAAGTCTCATTCCAAATTTGGGAGACAAAGGACTGGAAAAAGTATAAATAGGGAAGTTTCCTCCATGTTGGGGGGCCCAGTATTTGAAAGATACATTTTTCTCTGGGCCTGCACAGAATTTAATAATAAAATCTAACTCCCTTTCTCTAAGGGTGGCTTGGTTTTTCTCCAGTCTTCTGCAACAATATGATGCCTGGATTTGCTTTAAACTAATTCAGTGAGGGAGGGCAAGGCAGAAAAAAATAAACAAGATTGGCCATATGTTGATAATTGTTGAAAAATAGTGATGGGTACCTGGAGAATCATTATACTATTTTATTTTTGTGCACAATTTAACATTACCATGATACGTTTTTTTAAACGGTGAGAGAGAGAAAGGGATTTTTTTAAAGACTGGAGCTCCATGAACAGGCTGGAGAGCTGACAAGGGATGGTGGAGATGCAGGAGAAAAGAAGGCGGCCGACCCGGCTCCAGGGTATACACAGTGTGGGGGTCTCACTCTTCCCGGAGTAAAGTACTGCGCAGACTAGACCGCTGCACTAACTTGAACTGCGTGGTTGCATCTCCTGGGCCAGAACGTCTGTCCCTACGCACCTGCTAGGGTTCAGCGGATGCGGCAGACCGCCCGCGCCTGCGCAGCATCGCCCCCCTGCGCCCGCAGGGGTCAGTCCCTCCACCCCATAAGTCTCCAAGCAATTCTGGAGGCCCGCTTGAGAGGTGAGGTAGAGGGTGTCGCCTGGCCTTCTGGGAATTGCAGTTCACCTGCAAGACTGGAGCTACCGCTTAACTCGTCCTGGAGACTACGGAACCCACAATGCACGGCGCGTGCAGCGGCTGAGTGGTATATTGCTGCCCCCAAGCGGCACCGCTGAGAGGAGCTGGGGCGGGGCGGACTGGGAACGCTAAGGGTCACCCTGGGAACTTCTAGGACAGTGGTTCTCAACCTTCCTAATGCCGCGACCCTTTAATACAGTTCCTCATGTTGTGGTGACCCCCAATTTCATTGTTACAAATTGAACATAATTAAAGCATAGTGATTAATCACAAAAACAATATGTAATTATATATGTGTTTTCCGATGGTCTTAGGCGACGCCTGTGAAAGGGTCGTTCGACCCCCAAAGGGGTCCCGACCCACAGGTTGAGAACCACTGTTCTAGGAAGTCTTTCCAGGAGTGAGCCTCCCAGACCTGGGCCAGGGAAGGGTGGGAGCAGTGAAGAAATTGGACGTAGGGCCCACTATGAGGATTAAATGAAATCAGGACAGTAACTGTTGGGTGCATATTAGCCTTATCACTAGAGCCCCAATGCATGAATGCCTGCATGGGTAGGGTCCCTAGGCCTGGCCAGTAATTAGGGCCAATCTGTGGGGCCCCACTGGCACCCGCCTTGGCCGGTCTGGCGCCTGCCTGCTCACCACAGCCTGTCGCCTCCCTCTGCGGGGCGACCAGGGCCTCCTGCTTTGAGCGTCTACCCTCTTGGTGGTCAGTGTGTGTCATAGCAACCGGTCGTTCTACCGATTGTTCTGCCATTTGGTCAATTTGCATATTAGGCTTTTATTATATAGGATTATTACAGCTAGCACTTAATACAGTAAACATAGTACTTATGTGCCAGGAAATGTTTCCAGCACTTTACATGTATTGTCTCATTTAATCCTCCCAGCTGCCATTTGAAATACCGTCAGCTCCCTTCACCTCTTTAGAGGAATGAAGCTGAGGCCAGAGAAAGGATAATTTGTCCAAAGCCACTCAGCTGCTCAGTGGCAGAGCTGGGATTTGAACCAATGCCGTTAGGCTTCAGAGTCTGTGTTCTTCCTCACTGAATAAAACACTTTTTGATCACTCTATTAATTTATCCCAAGGTTGTATTTAGCACATAAACCAATTCAAGATGACAATTAGCATGTGGATCTCTGGTTGGTGATCATCTCACACATTCCTACCCAAGTTTGTGATTTAGCCCAACTCCAAGACAGAGTTGATGATTGCATAAATTTATAATTAGCACATGAATCAGCAGTGTTAAGAGTGGAATCATTAGGTTTTAATTAGTACCTGTGTTTGCACACAGCCATTATGTCCATGCCTAGAAAGCCCTATCCCCTTTTGGTCCAGATGATCACCTCCTCAAATGTTGCCCCATCCCTTCCATGAGCCCCACCCCACTATCACCTGGCTAGCAGACTTGGTGGCTTCCTTGCCCCTCTCCTGTCCCCCATCTTGTTCACAATGGAGTATAAAAGGGACACCCTCAGGTTCAGAAATTATCTGTTCTCTTTCTGTCTTATGAGGAGATACAATTCCAAAGCCTGAACTGTATCTAATTCACAGGTATGTTCCCGTCATTGGGCCTGCAACACAGTGAGAGCTCAATAAATGCTTAGCGAAAAAGCACTGTACATGCACTATCATCCTTCTGCAATGACCTAAAGATTTATCAAATCAAACCAGATCCACTCTGCCCTCAAAAGGGCCAAATTTGTGATCACCCACCCCAAAGTCAAGTACCAGGTTAGGTGTGTGGGTGGTTAGGGTGGGGCTAGGAACTTCTCCCTGGAGAGGATTTGGTCAAGAGGATGAAACAAGATTCCATAGCCTCTTCCTTCTGCTTCCCCTGAGGCTGTGGATTTGGTGGAGATTGATGTTGAGTCCATTGTAATTCACACTCTCTTTAAATAATTGTGACTAAGAAGGAGCTGCCCAGCCTGGGAATATGTTCTCAGCACCCCTTTGCATCCAGGATGGCCACGTGACTAGTTCTCTCCAAACATGGGCCATGTTTTAAAAGAATTAGATGAATTTTCCACATCCCATCTCCTTCCATTTGCCAGGTGGAAGCTGATAATTCTGAGCCCCATAAAATAATTGAGGCACAAAATTGACAAGTCTGTGTATGAACCACCAGATGGAGGACAGCTGCCAACCATGCAGGACACCTGTGGTGAAAAACAAACTACCATATGAAGTCACTGAAATCCAGAGGGTTATTTGTTACAGCAGCTGGAATTATGCTCACTGATACACTAAACTTTCCTCTCTGGGTCCCTGATATCAGTGAAGCTTGAGCACTAGTCATTCTGTAAAACATGCCTCTGATCGCCCATTGTGGTGGTCAGGCTTCTACATGGCAGGTCTACACAGTGGCCCAGAGTCTCTATGTTTGCTATTTAAAGTTGTCAGCATATTTCCCTCCATTCTTTGCACAAATGTAAACTTTTCTCCATGTTCTTATAGAAGTTTTATTCCATGTTGATAGCTGGAAGTCCTTAAAGCAGACCCTGAAAGTTGTGGTAGGTCTTCCACTGTAGTTAAGCAGAACCTCATGCATAGGGTCTTGGGAGAAGTTGGTGATTGCCTGGAACCCATGAGTCTGATTTAGGATTAGTGTATGTGTATGGTGAGGGGAGAGCCTGTACTAATCTTTCTGCTTCTCTCTGTTGACCTTCCATATGGCCATTTGGGCCTGATCCTTTTTGGCAGTGGGGGGGGGGGGGGGGGAGGCGGGGGGGAGAGGGAGAGGGAGAGAAACATCAATTTGTTGTTCCACTTATTTATGCAGTCATTGGTTGATTCTTGTATGTGTTCTGATAGGGGATCAAACCTGCAACCTCTAACCAGCTGAGCTACCTGGCCAGGGCCGGGCCTGAACTTTAAAGTGAGTCCCCAGTCCTCAGTCCTGATTAACGTGCTAATTACAAAGCTGAGCTAATTCTCATGAACCCCACTGGCTAGACTGGAGTTGGTGGGTGTTAGTTGAAGATAAAGGGACACCACCTCCATCTCTTCTTGCTCTGATAAATCCTTGACTTGGAAGGGGCCTACGTTTGTTTATTTTTAAAGTGACTTTATTTTGGCAGACAGACTGACTTCTTTAATTTGGTTGTACTTATGTGTGTGTGTATATGTGTACCCATCACTTGTAATTGTTTGACTCTCTAAATACAGGGTTGGGCAGAAGTAGGTTTACAGATGTTCGTATGGAAAATAAAACAATCTTATCTATTAAAGAGGGAATATGCTAATTACCCTCATGCTGTCGCAAAGATGGTGGCTCCCACAGCCAATAAGGAGGGAATATGCTAATTGACTGCCCCGCCCTCAAAGATGGCGGCGCCCACAGCCACAAGATGGCGTCACCTAGTCCCCTCAGCCCCCCAATCGCTCAGGGTCGGCCCAAGGCATAGGCAAGCCTTGGCTGGTGGCTGCCCCGCCACCCAGGGCCGCCCAAGGCTCAGGTAACCAGGGCCGGCTGAGGCTTGCACTGCCAGCAGTGGCAGCAGCAGAGGTGTGATGGGGGTGTCGCCTTCCCCTGATCACCGAGTCACCTCCCGCCCCTGTGGGCTCCCGGACTGAGAGAGGGGGCAGGCCGGGCTGAGGGAAGCCCCCTCCAGTGCATGAATTTTCATGCACCGGGCCTCTAGTAATTAATAAATAATAATACAAGAATAAACTGTGTTTCACATACTCACAACTGTAAACCTATGTTTGTCCCACCCTATATATTTCTTGTATGTATGAGTGGATGTATGATTTACACATGTGTACAAGAAAGAATCTATGTGCAGAATGTTTCTGCACATGTACCCTCTCACATGTCTGGGAGTCTGTGTATGTGTTTCAGAAGTGCGTGTTTTGCCCTAACCGGTTTGGCTCAGTGGATGGAGCGTCGGCCTGTGGACTGAAGGGTCCCAGGTTCCATTCCGGTCAAGGGCATGTACCTTGGTTGCGGGCACATTCCCAGAAGGGGGTGTACAGGAGGCAGCTGATAGATGTTTCTGACTCTCTATCCCTCTCCCTCCCTCTCTGTAAAAAATCAATAAAATCTATTTTTAAACAGAAGTGTGTGTTTCTAAGTATGCACTTGTGTATGTCTCTTCAATTCAAACATGAGTCTAGGTGTATGTTTGTTCCATGTCCCTGCTGTGTCCATGTGTGTTCTGGTGAGCCTCTGAGTACTTGATGTGCATGTGTGAGTATGGGTATGTCCTCTGTGTGTATCTGTGTATATTCGAGCAGACTCTGTGTATGGACACTAGCAGTCCTCTTCTCACTTAGGTCCCCTCAGCTCTCAGGCAGTGTAACCTTATTCTTCCTCCTGTGGCTGTTTCCATTGCTTCTGTCCCCTTCTCCAAATGTTGAAATTAAGTAAATGCAGCAATTAAGTGGAGTTCCCCAGACAACCATCCTACCAGGATCCCCTTCCAGGAGCTAAATGAGCACATGCACACCCACGCATAATACTATCCAGGCACACCAGAGCCCCCAGGCTGCAATGGCGTTAAGGCACCATTGAGCTGCACACAAACAGCATAGGAGGGTTCTGCTTCATTTGTACTATCCTTCAGGTTTCAGCATGAAGGTGCCCTCCTGCAGGAAGCCACCTTAACTCCCTAGGGGCCTGCTTCTGGGGTCCCACACCCGTTTGCTTTCCTCATCAGAGGCCAGACTACTCTGAGCTGTCTGGAGATGTGTCTTTCCCTCTTTTGGAATGTGAGCACAGTGAAGGCAGGACCTAATGCTATCTCAGTTGCTACTTTTGCTGCAGTGTCATCTAGCTCACAAATCTACAGTAAGTACAGAACTAGCATCTTTGCCTCTGCCTGTCTCTGTTTCCAAACACCTCTTTATGTCTCCGAGTACTTTGGTCTCTTTGGCACATACTTGGGTTGCTATATCCTCTCAGTCCACCAGGTTTTTTCATAGCTGTAGTGGGCAGATCCATGCACATTGCAGATATTCCCGGTTTACTCCAGTGGTTCTCAAAGTGTGGTCCCTGGACCAACAGCATTAGCATCACTCAGGAACTTGTTAGAGATGCAAATATTTGGACCCCACCTCAGACTTACTGAATCAGAAACTCTGGGGTTGGGGCCTGAAGGTCTATGGTTAACAAGTCCTTCAAGTAATTCAAATGCAGCTAGTGTGTGAGGATCACTGGTCTAGCTCACACAAGACATCCCTCCCTCCTCTTCTGCCTCAGATTGTTAGGGGCAGAAATAGAATATTGGAAATGAATTATAATTAGAAGAAATATTAATCATGCTTTGATAACCATGATGGTCCTGCTCTGATTACAAAGCACATTTTCACTTGGCTGAGACAGAGCTAACACTGGGATGCAGTCCACTCTCCTTCTGGGAACTGCCTATCATTGTGGAAAGATTTACAACCTGGTAGCTGAGACAATCTAGTCCTGGAGGCACCTGCTCTTGACAACCCCCGGCCCTATTGCCTGTAATCCTGTCCCAGGGTTCCCAGAGGCACTCACCCTCTGTGCCACCCACCCCCCACCCCCGCCCCCGCCTGCATGACTTGTATCCTGTAATGATTATCCTGTGCCTACTTTCCCATTCCTGTAATTCCCACTTTCCCATGTAATCTTTGCCCTTCTACCCAATATAAGCAGCTGGCTTATGGTAGAGTGGAGCAGATTTTTGTTGATAACCTGCTGCTCTCCCATAATGCTGGCATTATTGGAATAAACGCTGATATATGATTAAATCCTGTCTGCTTAATTGGCTGAAATAGAAACAGGCAGCCTGGACCCCTTGGTTGTCCTGTTACAAGATTGGGATGGTTCTCAGTACTACCCCCCTCCCCACAAAGGGGCAATCATCACCCAAGGTGGTAAGAATGGATGGATAAATGCCCCAGCCTCTCTGAATTTTGCAGATGGGAGGGAGAGGGGAAACGACAAGTCTGTGTTCTACACGGTTCCTTAATGTTCCCCAGAAGAACTGAGCCCTAGTTGCCCAGAAAGGTAACTTGTTTTTCATCTCCGCCTTCTTCTCCACTTTCTTCTTTCTCTGTTTCATTCTGCTTCCTCCCTCGCCCATTTCCTGGGTTTCCCATCCCCCAAATAAACCAGTTCTACTGAATTCTAATCCCACTCTTCTCATGGCATTATCTTTGGGTGTTTCCCTCTGTCTCCCCTCACCTTCACCATTTCTGTAGCATCCTAAAGCTGTCCTTTTTCTGAGTGTCTGCAAAACCGTATCCACTGTGCTGGGCCAGGAGCATGATGAACTTTGCTAATGATCTGGAAAGATGGGCCCTTGAGCTGAGTTTATCTTAGCTGCAATTTTTCAATACACATAAGTGGAAGGAGCCTAAAGTCTGTTATGAAGCTTTCAGCAAAGTTAGGGCCGCCAAAGTGGGTGACCCTGTCCCCAAGAAGGTCACTTTATTCCTCCACTCAGATGAGGGTTCCCAGAGGTGGTTTATGACCATCCAGGTTCCACTAGGCTAGGGCCATGGCCTTAGCCAAGGCTGTGTTCCCTTCAGACCAGGGCTCTCAAAAGATCAGGTCCTCCCTGTTACTATAACCACGTTCCCAGGTCAGGCTTGTAGACCACTTCCCACATCCCTCTTCCTGCAACACCATCACCATGAGACATGTGGGACACCCCACATTACCCTTCCTATCCTCTCACAAGCATCAGGATAGGCAGACACCAGTCCTGGTGAGTCATGTGTTAGTACAATTCCAGTCGGTCCTCTGGGGCCATAAATGTGAGTGGAGAGGGGAACTCAATGGATACACTTCTCTGGGTCAACCTAGCAAGGCCCTGCCTCTGTCCCATTTCCTATCTCCTTCTTCCATGGGATATTTGGTCAGTGTATCTTTTTTGTTTGGTTGTTTTTTGTTAATCCTCACCTGGAGATGTTTTTTCCATTGCTTTTCAGAGAGAGTAGAAGGGAAGGAGGGAGTGGGAGACAGAGAGAGAGAGAGAAAGGGGGGGGGGGAGAGACATCAACTTGAGAGACGCATTGACTAGTTGCCTCCCTCGTGTGCTCCCATCGGGGGCTGGGAGGGAACCTGCAACCGAGGTACATGCCCTTGGCCAGGAATTGAATCCAGGACCCTTGAGTGCACAGGACAACACTCTAACCACTGAGCACGCCGGCTAGGGCTAGTCAGTGTGTCTTGATGTCTGGCTCCAAGTCCAGAGGGCACAGTCTTGAAGTCAGATTTCCCCCTTTGCAGCCAGGGCAAGGAGTCTTGGGGAGGAGTAGTCCCTCCTCTGGCCGGAAAGGTCAGTCCTGTTTGCTGGGCAGGGTCCAGGTCAGGAAGCTCCACTTGTGGAAAGGACATCAGAGAGGTGGTGCTGAGACAGGGGACAGAAGGAGACAGGTTTGGGGGGCCAGGGACTCTGGGATGGAGGGCCACAGCCAATGCTCTGAATGAGAACTGGGCACACACACACACACACACACACGTACACATACCCATCCTCACAGCTGAGTTGGCCCAGCTCAGCCCCCCCACTATGTCTCTGACTTTCTCTGTGTCTTTGTCTTCCTCAGTCTCTGACTTGTCCTTGACTCCTCTCTGTTTCTCTCTGGGTCTCTCAGTGTCTCTTTGTATTTCCATCGCTCCTTGAATATGTCTGTGTCTTTCTCTCTGTCTCTGTCTTTCTCATTCTACTTCTCTCTGTCCCCCAGTCGAAGGCTGCCCATATTTTCTGTCTCTGTCTCTATCTCTGTGTCTCTGTCTGTATCCCAGGATTCTTGCTCCCAAGCAACGCCCGGGCGATTCCCTGGGAGGCGGGGGCGGGGATGCGCCTTTGAAAACGGGAGGGCAGCCTACACCTTTAAGCTCGGGCGCGCGCCGAGCCTGCGCCTTTAAGCGCGGGCGCGCGCGCGGCCCTGGGTTCCCGGCGTGGAGGCCGCGGGAGCACCCGGCCCGGCCTGCCTGCCCAGCCCCCGCCCCGGCCCCCGCCCCGGCCCCGGCCCCGGCCCCGGCGGGGGAGGGGTCTCTGAGAACGGCCCCTCCCCCCTGCGCCCCTCCGGCGCTGCGGTGCCCTCGCCCGGCGTGCCCGGGTCTGCTCGCCCCACCCCGGCCCCCGGGGCTTCCTGGCCGTCCCCTCCCCCACCGCAGCCGACCCCTTCGCTCCTGGCCAGCCTCCGCCACACACTGGGAAGCAAGCTGGTAGCCTGCACCACAGACCCTGCAACCCGACATCGGGGGCCTGCACTCCGAGATTGGACCCAGAGATCTGGAAACAGGGACCCCAAGACAGGAGTCTGAACACCAATATCTGGGGCTGGAATCTCAATATCAGTCGCTGAGAACCCAACATTTGGAACCTGAGCCCCAAGACTTGGAATATGGATCCCAACATTTGGAGCCTGAACCTCAATATTTGGAATCTAAATCCCCCAATGGAGCTAAACTCTGAATTCTGTGCCTGAGACCTTGAAATCTGGGATGGGATTCCTGTGTCTATTCCCCCAGAATCCACTACTTGGGACCCGAACCCTGAGATTTAGGCCTCAAATTCCAAGATCCGAACCCTGGCATTCCAAGGGGCCTAAACCTGAGTTCTGGCCTGAAGTCCTTGCTGCAAACCCGAATGCTGAAATCTGGGACTAGAGACCTCCAAAACTTGACTTAGCAACCCCAATAACTGTGCCCAGCACCCCAGTACCAGACCCCAGGACTGGACTTAGGACTTAGACCCTAAACTCTCCATTTGGCTGTTTCGCATCCCAAGGCTGGAGCTGGGTGACCCTGACTCTGAACAACCTAAAGGGGTGCCTGGGTCTCTAAAATTGGACCCTAGTTGCCCAATATTTGGGGATCTGAGACTCTAAGTATCAAGGTCTAGAGACTCCATGACCACATATATAAGCTGAGACACGAGGACAGTCCCTCTACAAAGGCCTTGGGGACAGGAAGGAACAACTGAGCACCCCCTCCAGAGCCCTGACCTTTGACCCCCTGGGAGCCTGAAGACTCTGCTCCCTGGGACGCTTCCAACTCAGGTAAGGCTATTGGGAGGGAGTTTCTCAGTGACTCCCATCATGGGGAGGGACTAGAGAGGAACTTTGTGGCTGGGGATGGGGGTAGGTAAGGACCATGTACCCTGGGAATCCTCAGGGTTTCTCCCAGAAACAGACACCCCCACCCATGGGTCTACCTCCAGTTCCTCTGCCTCAGACACTCTCTGGACATTTGGCCAGCCCTGCCCCTCTCTGATCTCCTCTTCCCCAGTTGATGGGATCTCTAGGTCTGTGACCCACTCCCAGTAGGTCTTCTAACTTCTTCCCACCATGTATCTTGTCTGACCATCTCCAACCACCTCTCCTGCCTGCCTCTCCTATCCACCACTCCTGTTTCTTTTCTCCACCTCTCTCTGACCATCTTTGACACTTCTGTCCACATCTCCTCTCTGTGGCCACCTCTGGCCACCACTCATCTCAGTAACCATCTCTGTCCACCTCTTCTGTCTTTGATCCTCCACAGCCCTGTCCACAGCTTCTCTCTCTGGCCACCTCTATCTACTGCTTCACTCAGTGACCACCTTTGATATCTTAGCTGCTCTCTAGTCATCTTTCATCGGCTCTCTTGCCCCTCTCTGGCTCTGACTCTCAGCTGTGGCCTTTGACTGTCTGACCATTTTTGTCATCTCTGTCTACGACTCTTCTCTCCAGCCACTTCTGTCTGTCTATTCTGCGGCTTCCTCTGTCCACATTTCCTTTCTCTCTTGCCCTCCTCCCACTCCTGACCCTAATTGCCGGTTGACAACCATCTGACCATCTCTGGCCTTTGCTGACTACCTCTCTTCTCTGTTTCTGTGATCATTTCTAATATCCCTGGCTGCCTTCCCTCTGTCTGATGAGCTCTCCTCACACCCATCGCCCAGCTGTCCTCTCCTCCTGACTGGCTTGTCACCATTTCTGACCATCTTTTACCATCTCTCCTAGATCTGACCACCCCTGACCACTTCCTCTCTCTTTGTCCACCACTTACCTTCTTGATTATCTCTAACCATCTCTCTTCTCTGGTCATTTTCAACTACTTCTGACCACCTCTTCTCTCTTTAGCCGTCCTTGACCATCTCTTGGTGACTATGTCTAAAACCCTCTTGCTTATCTTCTAATCACCGCCACCCTGACCAACCCTCCCATTCTCTCACCATCTCTGGCCATTTCTAATCACCTCCCTGCCTTCTGACCATCTTTGTTCATTTCTGCTCCCTCTATCCTCCCATGATACATCTGAGTCTTTGACCATCTTTTCCAGCTTTTTAATATGTCTGACCCTTCCTCTGACCGTCATTAACCAACTCTTCTGCTCTTAGCTCATTGTGACCTTTTCTCCTGGTCTTGGACCACCCCAGCCCCCTCTGGTACCCCTCTTCTGACCTCAGCCTGCCCTAATGCCTCCCTTCTTCCTTGCAGGCCACTGCTGCCCGAGATGGCCGTCCTCCCGCTGCTCCTTTGCCTGCTGCCGCTGGCCCCTGCCTCATCTCCACCCCAGCTAGCTACACCCAGCCCGTGTCCCCGTCGCTGCCGCTGCCAGACACAGTCACTGCCCCTAAGTGTGCTGTGCCCAGGGGCAGGCCTTCTATTTGTGCCACCCTCGCTGGACCGCAGGGCAGCCGAGTTGCGCCTAGCGGACAACTTCATTGCGGCTGTGCGTCGCCGTGACCTGGCCAACATGACGGGCCTGCTGCATCTGAGCTTGTCACGTAATACCATCCGCCATGTGGCAGCCGGTGCCTTTGCTGATCTTCGTGCCCTGCGTGCTCTGCATCTAGATGGTAACCGGCTAACCTCACTGGGCGAGGGTCAGCTGCGTGGCCTGGTCAATTTGCGCCATCTCATCCTGAGCAACAACCAGCTGGCAGCCCTGGCAGCTGGTGCCCTGGACGACTGTGCCGAGACACTTGAAGACCTCGACCTCTCCTACAACAACCTGGAACAGCTGCCCTGGGAGGCTCTGGGCCGCCTGGGCAACGTCAATACATTGGGCCTCGACCACAACCTGCTGGCTTCTGTGCCTGCTGGCGCCTTTTCCCGCCTGCACAAGTTGGCACGGCTGGATATGACCTCCAACCGCCTGACCACCATCCCACCTGACCCACTCTTTTCCCGCCTACCCCTGCTAGCCAAGCCCCGGGGGTCACCTGCCTCTGCCCTGGTGCTGGCCTTCGGTGGGAACCCCCTGCACTGCAACTGCGAGCTGGTGTGGCTGAGGCGGCTGGCGCGGGAGGATGACCTGGAAGCCTGCGCCTCCCCACCTGCTCTGGGTGGCCGCTACTTCTGGGCTGTGGGTGAGGAGGAGTTTGTGTGTGAACCCCCTGTGGTAACTCACCGCTCACCACCCCTGGCAGTGCCTGCTGGTCGGCCAGCTGCCCTGCGCTGTCGGGCTGTGGGGGACCCCGAGCCCCACGTGCGTTGGGTATCACCCCAGGGCCGGCTGCTGGGCAACTCGAGCCGCGCTCGCGCCTTCCCGAATGGGACGCTGGAGCTGCTGATCACTGAGCCGAGTGATGGAGGCATCTTCACCTGCATTGCGGCCAATGCAGCTGGCGAGGCCACGGCTGCTGTTGAACTAACCGTGGGTCCCCCACCACCACCCCAGCTAGCCAACAGCACCAGCTGTGACCCCCCGCGGGACGGGGATCCTGATGTCCTCACCCCACCTTCTGCTGCCTCTGCTTCCGCCTCCGCCAAGGCAGCAGACACTGGGCCCCCTACTGACCGTGGTGTCCAGGTGACTGAGCATGGGGCCACAGCTGCTCTCGTCCAGTGGCCAGATCAGCGGCCTATCCCAGGCATTCGCATGTACCAGATCCAGTATAACAGCTCAGCCGATGACATCCTCGTCTACAGGTGCAGTGTCCAGGCAGTGGGCAGCTTGGGGCGGGGAGGCGGGGGAGTTAAATGGAGGGAGGTCTAGAGATATGTCTACTGATACCCAGGCTGCAACACAGCTGAGAAATGAGGCTGCAGACTTACAAAGAAAATCAGACAGCAAAGGTAAAAGAAACCAGGCAGAGAGAGTAAAAAGGAATCTGTCAGCAGTGTTAAAAAGAAATACAGCAGCAAAAGTAATAGTAACAAACATATAAAGGAAATTAGTCAGCAAGAGTAAAAAGTAACCAGGCCAAAAGAATAAAGAGTCGATGGAGAAGGGCAAGTTTGGGGAGATACAAGAAAATTTAAGTAGTAAAGGAAAAGAGAGACCAGGTGTTTCCAGATGACAGGGCTAGATACAAGATAGGCTGCAGGAAGAAAAAGAGATCAAGAAGGTACAGTGGTCATGGGAAAAATGAAATGAGTCAGCCCTGCTGCAAAGGCACTCAGACCAGAGGTTAAAAGGAAAATGGGAAGGAAGTTAAACAGATTTCACTTTGGGTTTGTGCAGTGTGGACTGCTCCATATATTTGGAGTTCTTATATGCAACATCTCAATTTTTTATTTTCTAAATCAAATTAAAACTAATTCAAGCTCCACCTGCTAGGTGAGCAGGAATGTTCCGTTTGCCACTGTTGGGGATTCCCTTCTCTCTTCTTTTGTTGCAAACACAAAACCTGGGGCTTAAATACTCCAAGAGATGGGCCAGTGTAATTTCTGCCCCTGAGCTGGAGAGTACCTGGAACATTTGCTGTGGCCTCGTGTGGTCTGTAGTTTTGGCGCTGACGTGGGTGCTGCCGACACCTCTCACCCAGTCCAGCCTTGCATGGATAGCTCTGGATGGCTCCCTGTTCTCACTGCCAGGCTGAGCCAATGGTGCAGTCCCCACGTCCTGGCTACGGAGAACTGGGCCTCCTAAGACTTGGGGTCTGCACCTGTAAACCTAGCATCTGGGTCCTGTTTCCCTCCTCAGGGACCCCAAGAGATAATCACTTGATCTCCTTTTCAGTCTTGGAAATCTAGTAAGCTCATTCCACTCTCTTTCATAGGCAGTGTGCTCAGTAGATTCCATGGAGGGTCCACACCTGAAAATCACACATATTCTGTCCACTGTGCCTGGCAGGGGATGGGACAAATGCTCTCCTAGATAGTCACCCTCCCAGAGACAATCACAGAGTTTCCTGTACCTCCCTCATTAAAGCAATTTAAGAAGAAAACGTTATAAAACAAGTTAAATCTCCAACAGAGTGCTCTGCTACAAAAGGTAGTATAGTGGAATTGGGTGTTAGGGAAACTAAGCAACAGAGAGAAAAAGAATCAGAAGGCAGAGCTGGAAAGAAATAAGGCAACAGAAAGAAATCAGCAGTGGTGACTGAAAATGGTATCAGATGACAGGACTCACTGGAAAGCAGGTTATAAATATAATAAGACAATGGGACTAGGAAGGTGTTCATTGGCAGGTTAGAAGGAAATCAGGCTCAGTGATATGGAGGAATCCGGTGGTTAGATTAGAAAGAATCTAACTGTACACTAGAGGCAAAGAGAAATCAGCACAGGCTGGAGGGAAGTCAGAAGTTAGAGGGAGACTGAGAGGTGGAATTAGAGGGAAATTGGATATGGGGTTAGAAGGAAATGGGAATTGGGTTAGAGGGAGTTCACAGAGGGCAAGGATGCAGTTGGGCGGTGAGCTAAAGAGATTTCTGGCAGTAGGGCTGGAAGGAGCTCAGGTGGTAGCCTGATGGGAAATAGGGTAAAGGACTGAAGGAACTCAGACAGTGAGGTAGGGGAGATTAGGGTGGGGGGACCAGAGTGAAATTAAGTGGTGGAGTGGAGCAAAATTGGGCAGCAAAGTTAGAGGGAACTTCGGTTGCAGGCTGGTGGGAAATTGGGCTGGCAGTACAGGGTGGAAATCAGGCAGCTGGGTATAAAATGAAACAGGACTGGGAGAACTTAAGCAGTGGGCCACAGAGAAATTGGGCAGTGAGGTGATAGTGAAACTAGGCAGCAGAGCAGAGGGGAACGGGGCAGTGGCACTGGAGGGAATTTGAGCTTGGGGACTAAAGGAAGATCAAACTGGGGGATCTGAGAGGAATGTGACAGTAAAATTAGACGGTGGGCTGAGGTAAAATTGGCTGACAGACTGGAGGCGTATCAGTCAGGCCACTGACTGGGTGTCAGACTAGAGAGAATTCCAGCAGTGGTTAGAGGGAATTCAGAGGTTAGAGTGAAATGCAACAGCTGATCTGGGGAGAAATTCTCTGGACGGGAGGGCGGGGATGGAGTGCAGGTTGGGTGCTGGCAGCTGGAGTGACCTCTACCTGCCTGTCCCTCCAGGATGATCTCAGCCGACAGCCGATCCTTCCTGTTGACAGACCTGGCGTCCGGCCGCACCTATGATCTGTGCGTGCTAGCAGTGTATGAGGACAGCACCACGGGGCTGACAGCTACACGGCCTGTTGGCTGCGCTCGCTTCTCCACAGAGCCCACACTGCAACCCTGCGGGGTCCCGCATGCACCCTTCCTGGGCGGCACCATGATCATCGCGCTGGGTGGTGTCATCGTGGCCTCAGTACTGGTCTTCATCTTCGTTCTGCTTATGCGCTACAAGGTGCACGGTGGCCAGCCCCCCGGCAAGGCCAAGGCACCCGCACCCGTCAGCAGCGTTTGCTCCCAGACCAACGGCACCACACAGGCCCCATCTGCTCCTGAGCCCTCCGCACCGAGGGCCCATACCATGGTCCAGCTGGACTGTGAGCCCTGGGGGCCCAGTCACGAACCCACAGGACCCTAGCCTCATGCCCACCAAGGGGTGGCAGGACCTAAGCACCCTGTGGGACCTGGCCTCAGACTCACCAAATTGTTCACGGTTTTTAAAACTCTGATGGGGAGGGTGTCAGGGGCACTGAGGGGCACAACAAGAAAGTCCTATTTTTCTAAGCTTGGGCCTGGGCCCTTGCCCTTGTCTCTGTCTGTGGGAGTTGGGAGGATCACGCAGGGCCTGGAGCTGGGGATGCCTCTTCTGGGGAGAGATCTACCTAGTTCTGTCCAAGGTCCCTGGATGTGGCTGAGGATGGTCATCCATTTAGTCAACAGACATTCCTTGAGCGTTGTCTCTGAGCACGTCCTGTGATGGGTGATGCTGTGGCGACTCTGACAGCCCCAGCTCTGCCCTCAGACAGTGATCAGAGATGTGGTCATGAGGGAAGCCTGGGAGATTGTGGGAGCCCAGGAAAGGGGCCTGACTCAGCCTAGGAAGAGCTTCCTGGAAGAGAGATGGGACCTGAGAATTCTCTCTGAAGGAGATAACTGGCCCAGAGCAGAGGGAAGGGTGTTCCAGGCAGAGGGCACAGTACAACCGGGGGCTTCGTAAGTGCCAGACATTGGGGGTGCTGTGATAGAGGAGAGGTAGGAGGGGTGAGCAGGGTCCAGGCTTTCCAGGCGGAGGAGCTCAGACTCTGGCCGGACAGTATTGGGAAGCCATGGAAGATTTAATGCAGAGGAGGACAGCGTCAGGTTTGGGCTTTAGGAAGACCCTTCTAGCTGCCATGGGGAAGGTGGACCAGAGGGGAAGACTGATGTAAGGAGCCCGGGGGGCAGCCAGGGTAAGGACCTGTGTGAGTAAGGACAAGACTGGATCAGGGAGGGTGGGGCTGGGGAAGGCAGTTGGGTTGGGTGAGGGGACATTCAGGAAACTTGAGTGGCTGAGTTATGGAGCTGAAGAACCACAGGGGAGGGAAGTGTCCAGGATGAGGCCCAGGGCTCTGGCCAAGGGAGGGACACCGGAGCTGCTATGATACTGGACCAGGGAGAAGGGGCAGATTTGGGGAAGATGCCAAAGCCAGTGGGACTTGGTGGATGTGGAGTACCCAGAGGGCATCCAGAGGTGATAGTCAGGGGGCCTTGGCCTCTGGACTTTTCATGTCTAAGGGACAGACAACGAAAAGCCTAGACTAAACAGGAGCAGCAGGTGGAGGGACATAGAAGCAAACTGGGCAAGTCAGACCCAAGTTATTCTTGTGTTTAATGATATCAAGGCTGCCGTGAGAGTAGTGTTAGGGGTTCAGTTGGACAGATGCCAGACTCAGCTGATTTGGAAGTAGGAGGTAAGAACGTGTAGAGAGGGAGTGTAGACCTGCCATTCTGTGGGCCTAGAGCCTGGTTCAGGTTGATCTGGACCTTTCTGCACATCTCTCCAGGGCTGGTCCTCACTGTCTTGAACTGCCCTAGGCTCCCCTCAGATACTAAGAGGTTCGGAGGACCAAACCCTGGGCCTTGGAAATATCAGGCCTCACTGGAGATCCCAGAATGGGATTAGCAGGAAGAGGAATAGTGCTCCTTGATCTCAAGCTACTCTTTGGTGGGTTCAGAGGCAGAGATGTGGAGGGACCTTGGGTCCTATCAGTATTCTCTGGAGTGATGCTGATGTGAGGAGCAGGGTGAAGTGGGCCCAAGACCAGACTGGCCGTTCTCATGTGGGGCGCCACAGCTTTGTGGGTGGGTGTAGGTCTTGGAAATGACTTTCCATTGGCCATGGAACACCTGGGTCCCAGGGATCTGGCCTGACTCCCAAGTCCTCCAGCAGCATCGTTAGGTCCTTCCTTTTTTTATCCTCTGGTGGCTGAGGCCAGGAGCAGCCATCAGGGGCAGTGAGGTATCTTGAGAAAAAGGCCTAGGGAGGAGCAGGTTTGGATACCTAGACCAGTTGCTGCCATGAGGGGGAGCCAGAGTGCACTGTTCCTCAACCCTGTTTTTAAAATACTAAGTTACTTCGTGCCTACTTGTGCTACATGCTGGGGATTCAATAATGAACAGATACAGGCCTGTTCTGCCCTCATTTACCTCACCATCGGGTGGGGAAACAAATGTTAAATAATCACAAAAGCAAGTGTAAGCATCGGTGGTGACAAGTGGGGCCATGCAGGGATCCATGGAACCGTGAGACCTGCAGCCAGGGGACCTGGCCCAGGAAGAGAGGTTGAGGGAGACTTCCTGGAAGAAGTGATGCCTCAGCGAGACCTGAAGCATGATCAGGTTGGAGTTAACTACACAGGGGATGGAAAGGGCATTCCATGCAAATGGAACAGCATGTACAGAAGTTCAGGAGCTGAGGGATGCATGGTGAGGGAAGGGGGCTGAAAGGAGTATGGTGGGGAAAAGGAAGTGATGCCGTGCTGAGACTTGAGAGTAAGAAGGGGACAGGTGATGCAGGCTGCTGTAGGCTACTGGGAAGGGTCTGGGTTTTATTCTAAGCGGCATGAGAAGCCATCGGAGGGTCTTGAGCAGTGAGGAGAGTTGTCCTTTCTAATCCGAAAGAAACTCCAGTGGCAGGTCTGTTTGCATGTGGGAACTAAAGTAAAGCAGGGAGACCAGGGAGGAGGCTAGTGTAATGGTCCAAGCAGAAGGCGTGGGGCCTGAGTGGATGGATTGCAGAGAGATTTGAGACTACTTCACCAGAAGCCTCCATCCCCTATGCAAGTGAGGATAGTCTGGATCACTGTCCAGCTACCTGGTTTTCAGGCAAGATTGCTGAGACTGGGGAAGAAAGATCCATTCCTTACATGGGGGAGCTGGCCTCTCTGAGGCATAGGAATTAATGACCTTTTCCGCGTTCAAGTACCAGGCAAACAGTGGGTCAAGACTCTGCAAGGCAGAGGCTGTGGGTGGTTGTGGGGGATGTGAACACAGGAAATGTGAGCCCAAAAGGGGGACACACCTGGTGGTAGCTTATTACATGTTTGGAAGCAGGGAGGATAGAAGGAGGTACATAGGAGTAGGCTGGTCCTTCCAGCATGGTACCCCCGTAGGCTCCTTCACAGGATGCCTGGACCATCTCCCACCCCTATGCAGAAACAATACAAGTGGACAAATGGTCACATGTATCTAGAACAGTGGTTCTCAACCTTCCTAATGCTGCAACCCTTTAATATAGTTCCTCATGTTGTGGTGACCCCCAACCATAAAATTATTTTCGTTGCTACTTCATAACTGTAATTTTGCTACTGTTATGAATCGTAATGTAAATATCTGATATGCAGGATGTATTTAGGCGACCCCTGTGAAAGGGTCATTCGACCCCCAAAGGGGTTGTGACCCACAGGTTGAGAACCGCTGATCTAGAATATAAAGTTAAAATGTAGCTTGTCCAACACTGCCTAGCCGAGTCCACCAATTTCCTGAGCTCAGGGAGTGCTACTCCTTCCACTGCCCATCCCCCTCTGGCTTTGAAATGCCCTGCACATTTTTGAAACCAGCTTTCCTGGTGCCAAAGTGCCACGATACTGGAACATTTCTTCAAGTGATTAGTCCTGATACCAGGACTCTGTGTGCTGCCCAATCCAACCCATGTGTTGGGGTGCAGCTAATCCAACACAGGTGGAGTGTCTGGGCATACTTGTGATCCCTTGCAAGGCCTCAGCTCATGCCAAGTTTTTGCAGCTCTTTACATGGACACATATGTGGGAGAATCAGAAAAAGGGGTCCTCTCTTCTGGGTTGAACCTGAGCATGGCTCCTGCCTTTGATTCCTTTCTGGTGCCTGTGCCGTTTCATGCCACACAAAAGCAAGAATAGATATCAATGCTCGGTGTTGCCCTGACTTGTGTAGAGTAGTACTGAGAATGATACAGCGGTGACCAACATGGCCTCAAACCCTGTCCTCACTGAGTTCCAGTCCAGTGGAGGAAATAGATATGAAAAAAATGACAGCCCAGAGTGGCCAGGGCTGGGATAGGGGAAGCACAAGTGAGAATGATTAGGACCTGTTTAAGCTCAAGGAACTTTGGGAGTCCAGAAGGGGCTCCTAACAGCCTGGGATGGGAGTTGGGAAGAGTCCAAGATTTCCTGAAGGCAGGGCCGACTTCATGGCAGTGTGATTTGTGCAGTCACACAAAGCCCCACTTTCAGAAGGACCCTGTGCTTGGTTGAATGACCTGCTATCACCATTGTGAAATTCTTAATGATTGTTGAATAAGATACTCCACATTTTCATTTTGCACTGGGTCTTGCACACTTGCAGGATATACAAAGAGGGCCAGGGGAAGAAAGGGATATACAAAGAAAGCCAAGGAGAGAAAACATTGTGTGCAAAAGACAAGAAAGGAGGACAGAGGATTGTATACTTGAAGAGCTGGCCAAAGTTCTGTCTAGCAAAGCATGGGAGAAGGAGGATGGTGACAGCTGAGCTCACAAAGGAGGCAGTCACCAGCTGCCAGGCTGAGGAGCTGTGACTCTATGCCAAGGGCACTGGGGAGTCATGGGGAGGGACAGTGTCAGGTTCAGACTTTAGAAAGATCCATCTGGCTACAGTGGGGAGAGTGGCTGAGGACACACAGCAAAGAACAAGTTTGGAGTGGGGGGCTCAGTTGCCTGTGGAGGGAGTTGGGAGTGTCTGGCTGCTGTGGACAGCCTTATGAAGAGCCGTGAATGCTTGGGTGACAAACACCCCAATGTACCAGGGTACTGTCTGGGGAGACCCCAAAACCACAGGATGAACCCACAACTTCCTTTTCATTTGAAGATTTTCACTGTTGAGGCTGGGAGGAGGGTACACAAGGGTAGGTTAAAGGGTGTCACTGGTAAGCACTTGAAAATCTTTTTATTTGGGTACTCATGGATAGACTAATTGAGGTGAATGCAAAATTGGCAAGAATTTAGAGTATAAAAGTGAGACTTCAAATAACTTATTCTGGGTACATTCTGGCTTCGACTCTGTGGAACCCCTAGGGTGTACTTCCCTCTCCCCAGTCCTCTGGAAAAATATCAGTTCTTTGGGAACCTCCTCCTCATCCACAGCCCTAAATGCTGTGGCCCCAGGGCTGGGAACTGACCCCTTCCTGCTTCTCCGCTCCTTTCTGGGGCATCACCCCCATCCCCACGTACATCATTGCCTTGATTTCCTTCTCTGCCGATGACCTCTACCATCTCTGTCCCAAGAACTGGCCCCTCTCCTAACCCCTTAGGTATCTCACACCCACTAGGTCCTAGGCTGGCCTTAGCTTTTTCCCAAACCTGAGGTGCCTGGGAAGGATCTTAAGCAGGTGAGAAATGAAGCTATTGTAAGAAAGTCAGTTCCTGCTTGAATTCTCTCCTACTCCTCCTACCAAAGGCAAGGGTTCTGGGGAGAAAGGGGACTAGGGAGTGCAGGCTCCTAGGTCCTAGGGGAGGAGGGGGCTGAAAAATATATCCAAGGTCCCTTGCCTTTCCCTGTCTGGAACCAGCTTTGTCCTTCCTCCATGGATCTTCCCGGACCCTCCATGAAGGTCCATTGTTCTCCAGTTCAGACTGATATGGAGTGATATGGAAGCCATTGTCTTCTCTTGGGGAGCTCCACCCCAAATCCTCCAGACCTCCGCAGGTGATGTCTTTGCCTCTGTCTCCAGTCATTTCCATGACCTAAGGCGTTCGGGTCCCTAGTCCCCTGTTCCCTCAGACACAAGTCAGTCTCCATTCCCCTGCTTTCTCAGAGTCAGGAGTCCCGGCTCCTTGCCCACACCTCCCCAGGACCCCAGAACTTCAAGCCTGAAGCCTCTCCCTCTGCAGCGGGCTCAGGAGTCTGCTCCTCTTAGGACCCATGGTATTCTTGCTTTGCCCCCTTTAATATCCTAATTCATAACTTTCTCTCTCAAACTTGGACCCTTCTCCCTCCAAACACAATCATGTCCTCCACACTCAAAGGCCCTTTTCTGAAGAAATCTCTTCCTCGTCTCTCTCTTGGTCTTTATGTCTCTCCCTCACTATTTTTTTTCTCTGTTCCTTACCTTGTCTGTCCCTCTCCCCACACCCATCTCTCCATCTCGTTATAATTTTCTTGTGTTTTTCCTCTTTTTTAGTGTCTCTGCTCATCTCTGTCTCTCCCTCATAACTGTCTCTCTCCTCTCCTCTCTCTGTCCCTCCCTTCCCCTTCCCCCCTGCCCCGCTGATGGGGACATCTGTGTACAAGCCCAGGGAGTGTGCTGAGGGCCAGACCCAGACACCTGAGACTATATATGCCCCACAATGTGCCTGGCCTCAGCCCAGCTCTGGGCAGGTGAGACTCCAAGCCTTGCCTTTTCCCCTAGACTCCATGGTGGAGCCCTTCTCTGGGACTCCTCTTGTGCTTCCCTCTGGTCCTGCAGTGGGAGAGCTGGAGAGCAGGCTGGCAGGAGAAACTACATTGATGACCCAGTATCTGTGCACCCGGCCATAGTTGCCCTCACACCTGCCCTGCTGAGCCCTGAGTTTCCTGTGCAGTGAGTGGTCCAGGGAGACACAGAACGCTGGTGAGCTGGTCTGGATGTGGACTGGTTGTGCCCGTCTGGGGTTGGGGGGCTGCCTGGCTTGGATCTGTAGCAGGGAATTGGCCACAGTGGAGCTTCCTGGGACAGGGCCCTGGCCAGCTGTGACAAGGGACTATATTGGCAGATTCTGGGGCAGAGGACTTAGCAAACTGGTTGTGGGAAGACCAGGCAGGTCTTTCTGGGATGAATGGTCTAAAGGAAGTGACTCTATTTTAAGCTAATATTTATATAGTAGACATCGTTCCATGCCCTTTACATACATCATCTAATCTTCCCATAGCTCTGTGAAGGGTGTGCTAACACCCCCTTTTATAGATGAGACAATTGCGGTCCTGAGAAGTTAAGTACTTTGCCCACGTTCACCTGGCTAGAGAGTGGCAGGGTCAGAATTAGAACCTGATGTATTTGGCCTCAAAATCCACCTGATTATGCGGATCCTTCTCTCCTCTCCCGGTTTCCTCAGGCCCGACCGCTGCGTTTATGAGTTTGCAAGGCCATCACTTCATCCTGGCCATCTTGGAGGAGAAGGCTGGGAAAAGCTCAACTTCCCGTAGTACAAGTCGCCACCGCAATTGATAGCGGTGCTAAGTGACAGCGCGCAGCCGGTGGTGGCGCCGCCCTTACCGCGCCTGAGCCTGCGGCCAGGGCGACTGCGTTGGTGCACCCACCTTGCGCTTTGGAACTGAGGGGCTCGCAGCGCGGCTGGCAGCAGGGTGCGCCTAGCTGTGTCTCGATGGGTCGGAGTGACCGCGTCGAGAGCGCGTGCGGGCTGGGCGTGCCTCCCTGGACACAGCGCTAGCAAATTCCATGCAGCCTGTTGGGACAGTCGCTACACGATGGTGACGCCGTCCTGGCAGCCCCACGACTGGCATAGGAGTTTGCCAGGGTGGCCCGCGCTCGGCCCACACACCGGTGCCTCCCGCCTCCCGTACCAGTCCTGCTGGACGCAGTCCAGCACGCTGCCCGCAGGCCACTCCTCATGCATCCTGGGCTCCCAGACGCTGCAGGTGCAGAGCGCAGATTTGCTAGGCTCTCGCGCGGATGGCTGCCGCAATTGTTTGCAAGCGGGAGACAAGGCTGTAGCCACGAGTCCAAATAATTGCTGCCACAGGGTTGCTGGAGCTACGTCTACACGGTGCCCCCGTCCGTGCCTGCCGGTCTTCCTCATCCACAGCCAGAGACCTTGTGTATGTTCCAGCTGGCATCCCGGGCAGCCTGCGTTTTGGGGAGGGAGATGGCGCCCAAGGCCTTGGCGCCTTGCTGCGCTCTCTGGTGATGCATTCCTCCGCCTGCGTGCAAGTGCTTTTCCTGGCTATAGCTCAACCCGTGGCGGCATCGCCTATGATCCCTACTTCGCGCTCATGCCCTAGGTGGGCTCGCGCAGCCGTGCTTTTCCAACGTGGACGTGCTGGCTCCTGGACCGGGATTCGCTGTCAGACCAGCGCTGGCGTCTCCTTCCCTCTGGCTCTCAGCTGCCTCACTGACAGCATTCTGACCAAAGCCCTGGCTCAGGGCTTCTCCTGGGCAGAAGTGGCCTATAGCCACTGCGCCATGCACCGCCTGTGGATGTGCAGGGCATAGGGAAGCTGATGGTAGGTGAGCAGCCCTGGGGCCCAAGAGAGTCCTGAGGTAAGCAGAGAGATTCCTGGGGATCAGGGTAGGAGAACATAAAACTTTATATTCATTTGCTCATAGAGCAGCCAGAGAGATCGTTTTTAAATGCAAGTCTTGTCCCTCCTCCATTCAAAATCTTCGCTGGCAGGCCTGGCCAGCATTGCTCAGTGGGTTAGAGTGTAGTCCCATGCACAGAGGGTCGAAGGTTCTATTCCCAGTCAAGGGCATCTACCTGAGTTACAGGTCCCATCTCCAGCCGGAGGGGGCACATGCTGGAAGCAATCAATCAATTAATTTGTCTCTCTCACATCAATGTTTCTCTCTCCTCTCTCTCCTGCTCCCTCCCTTCCTCCCTCACTTCCACTCTCTCTAAAAATCAATGGGGGAAAAAAAAACTCAGGTGAAGATTAACAACAACAACAAAAAAACTTCCCATGCAATCATCCCACCTCATTCCCAGTGTAGATGTATGGTAGCCCAGAGGCCCAGTAGGTATCCCCTGTGACGGCCCCCTGCCGCTGTCTTTGTGCCTGGCCACTGTACTTACATGCTGAGCCATTGCCCTCACCAAACCCAGTGGCTCCCCTGCCTTCCAGCTGTGGGTCTCCTGCTCTAGAGGGAAATACCCCATGCAGTTTGTCACAATGCACATTTTTGGCATCATCATCACTGCTATGACATATGAGTTCAGTTTTGTCTCGGTATAAATCATAGTGTATGGAATCCTGGAAACTCCATCCATTTCTGTACCACATTTTTGTCATCTCTAAAATGGAGGCAATATACAGGTCCACAGTCCTATATCTAAAATGATTAGGGCCAGGTGCATTTTGGATTTTGTAATTTCAAATGGTCATATCATGCAAATAGCATATTTTATATAAGACTGCCCATGGGTGTTATATAATCACAAATGTTAATATCTCTGCAGTGAAATATCTGAATATTCACATTAAGTGGAATAAATCAAGACTATAAATATCTACACATAAACTCAGGTCAGTTTTTGCTGCCAATTAAGTTTTTTTTAAATTAAATCTTTATTGTTCAGATTATTACATTTGTTCCTCTTTTTCCCCCCAATAGCTCCCCTCCACCTGGTTCCCACCCCACCCTTTGCCCTCACTCCCCACCCACTGTCCTCATCCATAGGTGCACGATTTTTGTCCAGCCCCTTCCCGCATCCCCCACACCCCTTTCCCCCCTAAGAATAGTCAGTCCATTCCCTTTCTATGTCCCTGATTCTATTATAATCACCAGTTCATTCTGTTCATCAGATTATTTATTCACTTGTTGATAGATGTGTATTTGTTGTTCATAATTTGTATCTTTACCTTTTTCTTCTTCTTCCTCTTCTTAAAGGATACCTTTCAGCATTTCATTTAATACTGGTTTGGTGGTGATGAACTCCTTTAGCTTTTCCTTATCTGTGAAGCTCTGTATCTGACCTTCAATTCTGAATGATAGCTTTGCTGAATAAAGTAGTCTTGGTTGTAGGTTCTTGGCATTCATCACTTTGAATATTTCTTGCCACTCCCTTCTGGCCTGCAAAGTTTCTGTTGAGAAATCAGCTGACAGTCGTATGGGTATTCCCTTGTAGGTAACTGAGTTTCTTTCTCTTGCTGCTTTTAAGATTCTCTCTTTGTCTTTTGCTCTTGGCATTTTAATTATGATGTGTCTTGGTGTGGTCCTCTTTGGATTCCTTTTGTTTGGGGTTCTCTGCGCTTCCTGGACTTGTAAGTCTATTTCTTTCACCAGGTAGGGGAAGTTTTCTGTCATTATTTCTTCAAATAGGTTTTCAATATCTTGTTCTCTCTCTTCTTCTGGCAACCCTATAATTCGGATGTTGGTACGCTTGAAGCTCTCCCAGAGGCTCCTTACACTATCTTCATATTTTTGGATTCTTTTTTCATTTTGCTTTTCTGGTTGGGTGTTTTTTGCTTCTTCATATTTCAAATCTTTGACTTGATTCTTGCGATCCACTAGTCTGCTGTTGGAACTCTGCATAATATCCTTTATTTCAGTGTATGCTTAATTTCTAGTTGGTCCTTTATCACAACATTGAGGGTCTCACTAGATTTCTTGAGGATATCACTACATTTATCGGCAGTTTCTAGAAAGTTCTTGAAAAACCTTAAAAGTGTGGTTTTGAACTCTATATCCAGTATTTTGCTTTCCTCCATTTCTGTCATTTGTGTCCTGTTTCTTTGTCTCCGCATTTTTTATGCTTCCCTGTGTTGATAAAGTGGTTTTCTGTGCTAAGTGTCCTCTAGGGCCCAGTGGCTCAGCCTCCCCAATTACCTGAGGTAAACACTCTTGGTGCACCCCCTTGTGGGCTTTGTGCACAGTCTTATTGTAGTTAAGCCTTGATTGTAGGTAATACTGGGAGGATTTGACCTCCAGGCCAATTGGCTGTGAGAATCAGCTGTGTCTGCAGTGGGAGAACTTCTGTGCTGAAGAAACCCTTCTGGGGCAAGACTTGCTTCAGTGGGGCTTTGGTGCTCACTGAGTCTGCCCCCTGAGTGTATCCCTTATGGATCTGCAGAGTTATAATTGGATAGTCCCACTCTGACCACTGGGTACACTGGCTCTTGGATCTAAAGAGGTGCTAATCTAGCCTCTGCCTGAGGCTACCCTGCAGAAGCCATCTGTAAAGCAATGCAAGTTGCCCTGGGGCCTTGGGCAGCTGCAGTTTGTTAAGTAATTTTCAGATTACAAAGGGCTGGGCCTTTCATATGCAAAAGTGGGGGCGGACCCCCAGGGGATCAACTGGGCGGGCGGAGTGAGCAGTATGGCTGCTCTCAGTCCTGTCCTCAGAGGCCCCCGGCAATCACTGCGTGTGCCTCCGAGAGAAAGCTGCCCTCAAGTTCCGACCGATGCCAGACAGTCCCGTTTCTCCCATATGAGTCTGGGTCCCCAGAGACTCGCCCGGAACTGGAGCTCAGAGCCTGAGACTCCCTCCCAATTGAAAAAGACAATCGTGACCTCAGCCACCAGCCCTCTCCGCATGCACCTCCGCACCTTAGTATTTTACTTCCGCACCGCGCCTCCTCTGAGTCTCGGTATGCTTTTCTCTTTCCTTCTAGTTGTAGAATTTCCACTCAGCCAGCCTTCCTGTGGTTCTGGATGATGTCTGTTCCGTCTTTTAGTTGTATTTTTGAAGTGGTTGTGCGAGGCAGCAATCTCCGGTGTTTACTTATGCCGCCATCTTGGTTCTCCGCCAATTAAGTTTTAATATCAGATCCACACAATGTGTTTCAGTCTTCAGACCACTTTTGCATTTGGGGGTTGTGGATCTCTAGCACCTACCTCATCAGGCTTGTGTGAGGTGAGAATGAGTTAACATATGAGAGGCACTTGGAACAGAGTCAGCTCATCATGTCCTATGAAGAGTGTTTGCTCCTAACACTGGCATCTGGAACCTCCAAGTTTTCTGAGCTTTGGATGTATCCTAGGACCACATGCAGCCACTGGCATGTCCCAAATTTCTTCTCAGGGAAGACTTAGGGGTAGATGGTTGTGTGGGCTAAACTGTATTTAAATGCGATTGCTAGATAGAGGTTATGGATGTACTAAGCCACCTCTCAGCACCACTATATAAAGGCAATGGATTCTGGAGCCCAGATGGCCTGGGTTTAAATATCAGCTTGGTCATTGGTTAGCTATATAACCGTGGGAAAATTATTTAACCTCTCTGGGCCCCAGTTTCTTAATCTGTGAAACTGGGATGATAAAAAGACCTAGCTCATAAGGCTGCAGTGAGGGCTAAATGAATTAATATTTGGAAAGCTCAGAAACTGTATGGTGCATAAACCCATGGTGCTTCATCCTCCCCTCTATACCTCTTAGGAGCTTAACCTGCCACTCAGGAATTAGGAGTTTCCCAAGTGCTCTTATGGCTCCCCAGCATCCAGCAGCCTCTACTCCAGATGTCTAGTACCCTCAAATTCTCAGGGCTCCAGATTTTTACTCTCCCCAACATGGACCCCCATCTCCTAGGGACCTTACATTCCTGAGTTCCTTCATCGATTAAGGGATGTTTTATTATTATGTTCAAGACACTGACACTATGTCAGTGACCAAGACAAACAAAATCCTTGTTTTCACAGTGCTTATATTCTAGTGGAGAGAGATAAATAATAAATATAAGTTAATTATATAGTATGTTAGAGCATGATATATGCTAAAGAGAAAAAAATAAAGCAGGGAAAGTGGGATCAGGATTTCTGAGAGTGCAGGTTTCAATAGGAGGGCCTTGCTGAGAAGATGAAACGTAAGCCAAGACTTAAAGGAGGTGAGGAAGAGAGCTATGTGGCTATCTGAGAAATAAGCATTCCAGGCAGAGGGAACAGCAAGTGCCTAAAGTGGGAATCTGCCAGGCATGTTAGAGGAACAACAAGTCCAGGTGGAAGTGGCAGGATTGTGGTACAGAGCAGAGGGAGAGACAATGGGGGTCACATTGTGTACAGACAGTCATGTGGGCTCTTGCAACAACTTTGGCTTTTTGGTGGCAGCCAAGGAGAAATTTTGTGTAGAATAGGGATGAGATTTCACTTGGGTGTTAACAAGATTCCTGTGGATGCCACGTGAGGCACAGGCTATAAGGCTTGTGAAAGAAGCACTGAAAGACCAGTGAGGAAGCTGCTGCAATAGTCCAGGCAGGAGATAATGGAGGTTGGACCAGAGTGGAGGCAGTGAAGGAGAGAGTAAAAGACAGGCTAGGAACCTTCTGGGTGAGTGTGGCACAAAAAAGGAGAGAGAGAGAGAGAGAGAGAGAGAGAGAGAGAGAGAGAGAGAGAAGAAGAAGAAGAAGAAGAAGAAGAAGAAGAAGAAGAAGAAGAAGAAGAAGGAGGAGAAGAAGAAGAAGAAGAAGAAGAAGAAGAAGAAGAAGAAGAAGAAGAAGAAGAAGAAGAAGAAGGAGAAGAAGAAGAACGGGGAGGAGGAGAAGGAGGGGGAGGAGGGGGAGGAGGGGGAGGAGGAGGAGAAAGAAAAGAAGGGAAGGCAGGGCAAGGCAAGGCAAGAAATCATGGACTGGGAGAAGTGGCAATCTGGGGAAAAACCTTTGGGTCCTGGCTGAAGGCTCTCCTATTAACTGGAAGGGACACTCCTAGATCCTTAGTGGAATTACTTATCTGAATTCTTGCAAGGAAGGCCTCTGCATTTTGCATGAGGACACATCTGGGTATTGGAAACAAGTCTCCTGGTTAGTGGATGAGAGTGAGAACTTCTAGATCCTTAAAGCCCCCACTCCCTCAGCATCCCAACATCCAACCCCTCAGCTTTCACCCCTTACCCCTCCTCAGATGCTCAAGAATGCAGCCTTTCTGGTGACTCCAGTTCTTGAATCACCCCTGCACATGAACCAGCAGCAGCTGCAGATGCCAGTGATCCTGAGTGACCAATGGTTGCTGTTGTACTTCTGCAGCTTGGAACTATGAGCAGAGGCAGGCCTGGAGCAAGAGCTGCCTGCACTTTGCCTAGTCTACGACTGGCAGCATGTGCTGTCTCTGCAACTGACCGATGGCTACTGTGAGCTTATGGTGGGCCCGTGTGGCAACTTACGTGGGGACTCACTGATGATGTGGGAGGTCCTGACCTGCATGCCTTCTTGCACACATGGGCCCTATAGCCACCTGATTCCCCTTGCTCTGGGCTCTTCCTTGGGCCAATCCTGCATCCCCACTGGAGACTCTGGGCCCTGTACTGTCCTGGGAGCTCTGAACAGACACTGTGACATGCTGCAGTCTATGTACTTCGAGACTAGCTACAGTGCTTGGATCTGCCCCTTCCCCAACTACTGACCTTCACTTTTTGTATCCCTTCAGGTATGTATGCCTGTCAGCACCTGGATGTCACTATCGACTCCTGGAGATTCCAGGCTGGCTTCCATGAGTGAGCCGTAGAGGGAAAGGGCAATGGACTGCTGGGGAAGGGGATTATAGGACTTAGGGGTGACACTTGTTGATTCTGGAGCCAATTCCTGGGCAGGGCTCCAGGTCCCTGGGGTGGGACAGCCTCTGGGTTTTGGGGGAGAGGCTGCTGAGGCCTAGGAGGAAAGCTCCTTGGTCTGGAGATGGAGACTCCTCCACAGTAGGGGCAGGACTTCTGGGTTCTGGGGCCTGGAACACCTCGGTCCTGAGGTCAGGCTTTGGGGTCTTGGGGCTGAGACTTCTAGGCCCTGGGCCTAGAACCACTGGGTTCTGGGCAAGATTCCTGGCTTTGGTGGATGGTAAAGTCCTCTAGGCAGCAAGGACTCCAGGGTTTAGGGTAACAGTCTTGTGTCCAAGGGCCAGACTTTTGTGTTCTGGGAAGGGGATTTCTGGTTTCTGAGAACAGAAACTTTACTCTGTGAGACAGACACTGCTGGGTCTAGGGGCTGGAAAACATCCATTCTAGGGGGTGAAGACCCCAGGATCCGGGGTGAGACACTTGGTTGGAGGGTGTGAATGTCTGCATGCTAAGAGGAGCTGAATGCTTGGGTCTCCAGAACCAGACTTGGAGGTCCTAATGCGAATATTCTCTCCCCTCCATCCTTCTTTCCCCCATCCTTCTCCCATAGCCATCAAGTGACTTCTAAGTGCTTTTTTACCGAACTTCAGACCTCACTCTCAGTCCAAGTCCTAGGCATACTCAGACTCGATCCAGGAATTCTAAATCCCCAATTCCTAAGTCTTACCCCAACCCCCGTTCTTAGATTCCCAGTCCCCGTTCTTAGATTCCCAGTCCTGCACAATTTAGTCCCTGTAGTTCTCATGGCACCAGCCCCCAACCACCCCTCCACATCCCATCACGATTCAGACCATCAACTTTGTCTCTTCTAAAGTGTCAGCCCTGCTCTGATGAAAGTCCAGCTCCCAGCTTTTATGCTTCCCAATTTTCAGCCCTGATTATGGTCCACGGCTTCAACCTTTACCTCGTTAGAGACACAGACCTGTTCATGGTCAAGCCCCCAACCCTTTACCCATCCTAAGCCCTTATAGACCAGCTGCACCTGTGATCCAGGGTTAGCCACCTGGTCTTTCCCTAGCTGAAGGTTCAAGCTTCAGCTCTGCCCAAGTCGGAGCTTTCCAGCTCTCACCCCTGCAAGGCCCCATGCCAGGTCCTAGCCCCAGAGGTGAGCCGTGAGATTCCAGCAGCTACTTGCTGCCAGTAACCCTCCATTTCTACTCCTTATCGCATGCGCACTGTGCCCCGCACACTCACACTATACGCTGTGCGCTCTGGAGTGCCCAGCCACTTACACAGGGGCTAGAGCCACTGCCAGGCTATAAGGACAATGGGTGCTGCCTGAGGCTTTGTGTGCGATGTGGGCTTTGTGCTGAGCAGCTCCACCTGCGTGCCACCGCTCACTGCAGCGCCTTTAAACACCTCAAACCCCAACCCTTTACCCTTCAACCAGCAGCTGCTGCCACTGCCACTTCAATGGCTGGGTAGCCTACAAACCCTGGCCCATACCCAGGTGGGGGTGGGCCCAGGCCTCTGTCTCTCCTCGGGTGGGTTCTATTATAGCACTTTCTATGCCCTTCAATGGCACCACCTTCCACCTCCCGGGTACCGGCACCTATTCAATGGTGGGCAGGAGCATGTGGCCCCTGGAGATGGTGCTGGAGAAAAACCCATAGTTGCTGGAACTCCACCATGAGCTGCTCTACTCATGGACACTGCTTTGGCCTTGACTGTGAGAATTCTGGATATACAGGGCTGGGCAAAAGTAGGTTTATAATTGTGAGTCCGTGAGACAGTTTATTCTATTATTATTTTTTAATTATGGTATTATTTATATTGCAACTGTAAACCTATTTTTGCCCATCCCTGTATTCTGGTGAGCCCCCCTTCCCATCCCCCTCCTCATTTCAGCTGCCTTTGAGTCTCTTCTAGATGGTGGGACCTCTATTTATTGCCCCCATGCCTTCCCTCTCCAATACCTTCATTTCCACCCCTATCTTCCTCCTCCCTTCTCTTCTCTTCACCAAATCATGTGTCTCCTTCCTCTTCAACTCTCAATTCTTCTCCCAACAGCTGGGGCTGCATGTCCCTGCTCCATATTGCCCAGGCTCTCTCTCTCTTCCACTCCTCTCTTCACCACCCAGCATGCCCACCCATCTGTCTCTCTCACCCCTCCAGCCCCCCAATCTTCATCTCTGTGTCTTTTTCTCCTCCACCTGAAGAAGAAAAAGTTATGCACCCTTCCATGCTCCACAACTATCATCACGGGGGGTCCTGGGGCTAGAGCCACTGCCAGGCTTTGAGGACAGTTGGCGTGTCTGAGTGTCTGTGGTGCTCACAGTGCATAGAGACTGAGGCTGATTTTATTTTGTAATTTTTATTATTTTATTTTATTTATTAAATTTACTGGGGTGACACTAGTCAACATTAACATATAGATTTCAGGTGTGGGTTTCTATGTTACAAGATCTGTATTTTGCACTGTGTGTCCATCACCCAAAGTCAAATCTTCTGTCACCATATACTAGGACCCCCATCTTCCCCCACCCCTTCCCTCTGACAATCACCACACTGCTGCTTGTGTTCATGAGTTTCAGTTTTATATCCCACATATGAGTGAAATCGTATAGTTCTTACCTTTTCCTGACTTATTTCACTCAGCATAATGTTCTCAGGGTACATCCATGTTGTTACAAATGGCGTTGTTTCATCCTTTCTTATGGCTGAGTAGTATTCCATTGTGTATATGTACCACATCTTCTTCATCCTGTCCTCTATCGCAGAACACTTTGGATGTTTTCATGTCTTGGCCACCATGAATAATGCTGTAATGAACATAGGGGTGCATATATCTTTGTGAATACAAGATTTGAGTTTTTTGGGTATATACAGTGTGGAGGGATTGCATGCTCATATAGTAGCTCTATTCTTAACTTTTTGAGGAATCACCAGACTGCGTCCCATAGTGGTTGTAGCAGTCTACATTCCCATCAGCAGTGAATGAGGTTTCCCTTTTTCCCACAGCCTCTCCAACACTTTTTATCGCTTGTCCTGTTGATAATGGCCACTCTAACAGGTGTGAGATGATATCTCATTGTAGTTTTGATTTGCATTTTCCTAATTGCTTGTGAAGTTGAACATCTTTTCATATATCTATTCACAGGTCTTCTTGGGAGAAGTGTATTTTCAGGTCCTCTTCGAGGCTGCTTTTAAATCCCTTGCCCAAGGGCATCCAGAGCCCAAGCAGGGTGAGGTCAGGGGCTGGAAATCCTGGTCTAGTCTTGTTATCCCACGGGTATTAGTTGAGGACCTGCTGTGTGCCAGGCTCACACTGGAGATACAGCATCAAACAGGACAGAGTCCTGCATACATTCTTGTTGGGAAAACAGATTTAATTTTATCTCTTCATTAAAAATTACAGAGTAGTCATTTTATATCAGACAGTGGTTCTAGAATTATTGTCCCTGAACCAGTGGCATCAACAAGACCCAAGACTTGTTTACAATGCAAACTCTTGCCCTGCCCCAGACTTACTGAATTATAAACTCTGGAGTGGAACCTAGCAACCTATGTTTTAAAAAGCTTTCGAGAGACTCTGATGCAAGACTAAGTGCTGGGGTCCAACCCCAGCAGGTCCAGGGGTCCCCAAAGGTGTGGACGGAGTCGGCGAAGAAGGAACGACACAGAGGCAGCGTTCAGTTGATCAGCAGCCTAGCCAGGATCTCTAGCCAGGTTCTGGTCAGGATCTCCAGCAAAGTTCTGGTTAGGATCTCCAGCCAGGTTCTGTGTCCATGTTCTCTTGCTAGGTTCTCCAGCCAGGTTCTCCAGGTTCTCCAGCCAGGTTCTGTAGCCATGTTCCCTCACTAGGTTCTCCAGCCAGGTTCTGTCCAGGTTCTGTAGCCAGGTTCTGTCTCTAGGTTCTTCAGCCAGGTTCTCTTGCTAGGTTCTGTCTCTAGGTTCTGTGGCCAGTTTCTGTCCAGGATCTTTTGCCATGTTCTCTCGCTAGGTTCTGTCTCTAGGTTCTGTGGCCAGTTTCTGTCCAGGATCTTTTGCCATGTTCTCTCCAGCGAAGTTCTTCTGTCTCTAGGTTCTGTGTCCTGTTGTCTTGTTACATCTGTATTTATACCAGTTGATTCCAATCCTATCAATCTCTATTCCAAAGGTTAGGGCGTTTCTTATCTCCATTCCAGGGAGTAAAGATTATGTAGCTTAAGCATGATTGTTCGTAATTAGTGATTAATTACCTGCCTGGCACTTAGTTAAGGGGTTTTATTCCCTCCCTAACTTCAGGGGAAAATCCCTACCTGGGGAAACAACCTTTCTCAGAGAGGTGACCTTATTTAAAACACATAGTGCCAAGAAGGTGAGCAAACATATTAAGAACAGTATGCCATATATGCCAGGTCCCTTGAAACAGCAAGGATGGACCGGCTCCCGGCAACTAAGTCTGAGAACCTCTCTTTTACCTGTGTTAGGTCAGCTCACCCACTTTCAAACTGCTCTAGGACTGTGGTCAGGAAACTGCGGCTCACGAGCCACATGCGGCTCTTTGGTCCCTTGAGTGTGGCTCTTCCACAAAATACCACGTGCGGGTGCGCACGTACAGTGCAATTGAAACTTCATGGCCCATGCACAGAAGTCGGTTTTCGGCCTGGGAGAGTCTATTTTGAAGAAGTACTGTTGATATTTGGCTCTGTTGACTAATGAGTTTGCCTACCACTGCTCTAGGAGATAGGGACAATTGTTGTCTGCCTTCTACAGTTGAGGAAACTGAGGCACAAAGAAGCTAAGGCCTTTCCACCTAGCTCTGACCCCCTATGCTATGTAAAAAATAGTTCCAGCAATAACATAAATAGAGCAGCTGACCTATATTGAATACTTGCTCAGTGTTAAGCCTTGTACTACCTCAATTCTCCCTACAGTCTCATGATGCAGGTACATTTTATGGATGAGGGAAACCAAAGCATCAATGGTAAGGAATTTGCCCAATGTTACACATCTAGAAAATAATTTGACATCTGAACATTTGTTCATTTATTTAACAAATTATCATAAACTCTGAGTCTCAGTGTCCGTCGTATGTCTCCTCAATGCTCTTCATGGACCCTTGGCCCCACCCTGACATATCATTTTTGTATTGGTGTCCATCTCTTTCTGATCTCTTTTTGCCTCTAGATTTAAATGTTCCTGGCAGGAATTTATTTGATTTGCTCTTTACTTAAAAATTGATGACCACCATACCTCTGCCTGCCATGATCATTTATCCAGCTCTCCAATCAGTTGTGGCAGAGGTGGGGTCATAGGGACACAATACGGACACTATACCAAGCAGGACTCTTTAATGGCAGTGTCAGATCCCAATTCCAAGTGGGGGGGGGGAGAAAGAAAAAGGGATTTGGAGTACATATCATTGCAAAGACCAAAAGTATTTCTATTTTGGGGCTTAGCTAGATTAAGAAATTTCAAATGCAGTTCTAGAAGAAATCTCTCCTTCTGCCTTGTTCTCTCTTCTCTGTCTTGGTCTTCCCTTCCTTCTTCTCTATGTGTTATCTTTATTCTCAAGAAGAGTCTTCCTTGTAGAAGCAAGGCTTCAGCAACTTCAACCTGACAATTCTACCAGCTTCAAAGCCCTCCCAAAAATATAACACCCTGCCAAAACCGGTTTGGCTCAGTGGATAGAGCGTCGGCCTGCGGACTGAAGGGTCCTAGGTTCGATTCCGGTCAAGGGCATGTGCCTGGGTTGCGGGCGCATCCCCAGTGGGAGATGTGCAGGAGGCGGCTGATTGATGTTTCTAACTCTCAATCTCTCTCCCTTCCTCTCTGTAAAAAATCAATAAAATATATTTAAAAATATATATATAACACCCATTCTCATTGGCCCCAGCAAAAGTCCCAGGTTCACCACCCATAGGCTTTAACTGACCAATTATTGGGGCACAGAGGAGAGAAGAATAATCTGCTTAGCTAACCAGGGATTCTGTACCCATCCCTGAAGTCTAGATATAGAATCACCTCAGTCCACATGTTGAAAGTAAGGATAATGGTTTCCAAAAAGGAGGTGGAGGTATTATTTTATAAGAGTAGTAAGGGAAAAAAGACACCCATGCTGGAGTCCACTGACTCAAGCATGATAGGAGGTGGGATCACTTGGTTCAAGAGATAATCACCCCTTCAGCAAGCGCTGGGGAAGGGAGGGGCATGACACCAAGAAAGACAAAGGACAGGGCAGTCCTGTTAATATCTAGGGCTTGTTAAAATAGGTAGTACACTGCACTGTGTGCAGATATCCTCAATCAGTGCTGGTTATTATTGTTGTTATGATTAATCCAAGGGGGAGGTCTCTTGGGAAAGATGCAATCTGGGGGTGCTGGTTGCATGGATAGCCAGTCCCTAGCTTACCTGATGCTAACAAGCTGCCTCTTCCAGCCATGCAGTGCCCTCCACACAGCCACTGTAGCCTGCGTGTGAACCCCTGCCCTGTGGCCTGTTGGGGTGTTCAAGAGGTGGTATAGCTCCCAACTCCCTGTGTGATGATGGATTCTTCCTGGCTGGGGGTGACTACGTTCCTGTGGACCATCGTTCTCGTTTCTGCAATGGCCAGGACTTCCCTGTGTTTCCTTGTTCAGAGTTTCACTTGGATCCTTCCACTTTGCCTCTGATCCCCATGTACTTGTATGAGTCTTATCTCAAAACCTCTAGCTGCACCTTCCCTTCAATACCACCTCTCCTTTTACCCTCCCTCCCTTCTTCCACTGCCTGGCTAGAATATCTTCATCAAGAATTGCTCCTTCTCCTATACCTGCCAACTGGGTGAGGGTGTGACCTGTGTCCCCTTCAGCTGTCCTGTGAAGACTGTGGCTTCACAGATGAATCCTAGGCTGATGATTGCAAGATGACTAGGGCTGTGGTCTGAGGGGTCAGGGATTGGGACCTACCCTAACCCTATCCCTCTCTGGGTTCTGGAATAAGGGGACTGATGACTTAGACTCCCATGGCTTATGGGTCGCTGACCATCTCCCTGCCCTCTGGTACCTTGGCCCCTCCCCTGAGCCCTGTGGCCCCACTGCTAGTTTCCCCATCTTTGCTCCAAAGCTCCAGTCCCCAGCAAATTCCCACTTTGTCCCATGTGGCTCTGCATGCCCAGCTACATGTGCCAACCCCTCAGATTCAGAGCACTGTAGTAGCCACTTTTGTGCCCCTACCTGCCAGTGCCTGCTTGGCCACCTGCTTGCTGCTGATGGGCTGTGTATCCTGTGCCCACTGTTCCTGCTTCCTGTTCTAAGACCATACTTTCTAGACAGACAAGTATACTCAGCACAGCCACTGCCTAACCCTGGAGCCTTGATAAGGAAGGTACCCAGGTGCTGGCCTGACAAGTGCTGTGGTTGCTGCCAGGCCTCCACAAGTGGCTGGCACCACTGCCTGTTAGCCCAACCCTCAGCAACCCCCTGTCCTGGAGAAGCCACTGGTCTGTACTGTCACTGAAGATTTCCACTTACACACATTTGGAGGAGCCCTCTACGAATTCTCTGGCTCCTGTCTACTGCCTGGCAAGTCTCTATGGCACAGCCCATGCCAACCTTGAGCCCTTTAGTCTGGATTTTACCCCCCTTCTGTGGCCAAATGGCTGTGCTGAGGCCCTGATCCTCTCAGCCTGTGGTCTGTGGCTGAACATGAGTTCAAAAGATCTCAACCACTTCCAGATGAGGCTCCACCCACCATCCTTCACTGTCCTCACTACCCTCAGGTCACCCATAGTGACCCCTCTTTTCCTGCTGATACACCCTTTGACTCTCCCATTGGTCCTCAAAGATGTCTACTCCAACTTCCAATGGCCCTATTCATCTCCTACCAATGGCTACTGACCCCCTCCTCATTGACTTGCTTCATGACTCCTCACTGGCTCTCCACCTGTGATCATTCACAACCCTTGAGACTTCTATTACCCTCTTATTAACTACCCAGATTCCTAAGTGACTCCTAATTGATTGATTCCCCTTTAACCCACAGGCTCATCCCTGACTTTCTTACTGACCCTCCCTCTCACCCCCATTGGGCATCCCATTAACCCATTGCCCCTTCCCAATTGATCCTACTATATTAAATTGACTTTGCTATTAACCTCATTTACTATCCTGTTGACCTCACCCCACTCCCCTACCCCATTGATCTGCACTGAGCTGTGGATTGGCCTTCCCAGGGATCCAATGACTGGCCCATTAATGCCCACATTTAACCCCTGTGGATCTTACCATTAAGAAAGCTCCCATACCATCTGATTCTACCATTGAGCTTCCTATTGATATTGACTCCTCTCTTAAATTCTCAGGCCTTTTATTATCCCAACTGAGCCTCTCTTTGACTAATTTTCTCTCTCACTGAGTCGTCCAGTGTTCCATTATTCATTGACTCACCTTCTGACCCCACTCCCACTTACCCTCTAACTGAGCTTCCCCATTGCCACCCAAAGCCACCTACTAAGTCTACTCTTGGTCCTCAATGACCCATAAATTTGTTCATCCACTTCCTCCATTTGCCCTCTTCTTGATCCTCCCATTAATCCTCATGTGACCCCTTTCCACTGACTCCCTAATTATTCTTTTTACCTTCATTGAGCTCCCACTGACCCCTCTTTAACTCTGATCATCTGCTCTACTATTGATTCCCCCATTAAATCTTTTACTGACCCTCCATTTAGCCTCCAACTGACCTACTGAACCCTCTTGTCACCCCTAATGACTACCCACATTAACCAACCATTAATATTCTCCTTGATCCCTCTCTGATGCTTCCAAGAATCTTTGCTTCCAACTCTATCTAGACACACTTCAGTTTCTTGCTGTCTTAAAATTGGGACAGCTGGGCACATGTGATGCTGTGAAGGCTCTAACCGTGTGAACTCTGTGGCCTGGGAGACCCAAGAGGCTGCCCATTGCTCCTCTGGTTGCAAGTCTCATGGGGTCCCTTAGAGGTTAGGGGATACGTGCCTGTGGGGGAAGGGAGGATGGGAATGGCACAGGCGTGCTCCTTGGAGGGAGAGTGCACACTGGGTCCTTTGTCCTGCTAATGTAAAAAAAAACCATTCAAACCTGTAAAGAATTTTTGTGAGTTTATTTGAGCCAAACTGTCAACAATTGCTGGGAAGCAGAATCTCAACATATTGGGATAATGCTCCAGAGAATGGCAGTTTTTTCACTTTGTTTTATACAGTACAATTAATGGAGGAGACATAAATGGGTTACATGAAATCCGTTGGTGATAGGTTAGGGAGGTGGGAGAAAGCAAAGAGGAAACCTCCGGGATTTGGTAAAGAGTAAAATGATAGCCCGGCTGGTGTTGCTCAGTGGTTGAGCATAGACCTTTGAAGTAGGAGGTCACAGTTCAATTCCAGGTCAAGGCACATGCCCAGGTTGTGGGCTTGATCCCGCTGTGGGGTATGCAGGAGGCAGTCAATCAATGATTCTCTCTTATCATTGATGTTTCTACCTCTCTCTCCCTTTCCCTTCTTCTCTGAAATCAATAAAAATATATTGTTTTAAAAGTAAAATGATAGACATATTTCTTTTACTTAGGTGGGTACAGGAGAGTTAACAGTCATCAACATGATAACAATAACAACGAAGGAATTTGTGGTGTCCATTCCTGGCACCCAGGCACATTTGATTGTTCCCTGAGGAGTACAGAAGAAGGGAAGTTACAAGTTACCCTGACATTTCATAGGTATGTTATCTTAGATGCAAAAAGAAATAGGCTCAGTAAAGATCGAAGGTGATCTTTGTCAAGGAAGATACTGGCCTAGGACATGACTACCCACTATAAACTGCTTTTTAATTAAAGGCTTTTAATTTCAGACCATCCTTTGTGGTTACTTTAGGTCTCTTGAGTTTGCAAGGCCGCCACACAGGCCTTCCCTGACTTAGTCAGGTTAGCATGTGGCCCTTTTTTCGTCCACAGTCCTTAGCATATTTATCTCTTTCTTATAGGTGGAAATCTTAGGGGAGGTCAAGGGAGGGTCTTAATAGAATATGAGGGTGGGGGTAAGGGGGAGAGATCAACCAAAGGACTTATATGCAAGCCTATAGGCCTAACCAATGGACACAGACAACACAGGGGTGAGGGCATGAGAGGGGGGATGGGGGGTAACGTGGGAATAAGGACACATATGTAACAACTTAATCAATAAAGAAATTTTAAAAAATATAATATGGCCCTAACCGGTTTGGCTCAGTGGGTAAGGCATCGGCCTGCGGACTCAAGGGTCCCGGGTTCGATTCCGGTCAAGGGCATGTACCTTGGTTGCAGACACATCCCCAGTTGGGAGTGTGTAGGAGGCAGCTGATCGATGTTTCTCTCTCATCGATGTTTCTGACTCTCTGTCCCTCTCCCTTCCTCTCTGTAAAAAATCAATAAAATATATTAAAAATAAATAAATAAAAAATAGAATATGTATCAGCTTTCCAGGTATACTCTTTTAGGATCATAGTCTCCACTGATGGGTCGGTGCCAGGGCAGGGTGTCAGTCAATGTTGGTAGCTATCCTGAGGCAGCCACAGTGCCACCTGTCCAGTTTTTCTGCTTTTCTTGTTCTGGAGCTGAAATACAACTGAGACCTAGATGTTGTCCTTAGGGAGGAAAAGGTCAGGGAGTCTACACTGCCTGACCAGCGATATGAAAGATCAGGGGTCCAAACTGCATGACCAGTGATATGCTAGGGGTGACAGCTTACCCTGAGGGCGAGGTTCTTGTTTTCCCAGTTTTGTCCCTTGCTGGGCATTCGGGGCTTTCTACCCTGGTGAGTTTTTGTACCTGGTGCATCATCCTTGCTCTGTTCATGTCTAACAATAAGCCCTGCAGAATTGGATGGTGAGCGATTCCTAGAGGAACTCACATTCTTCTGGGTAAAGAGATAGGTAAAACAGGGGTCACATCAGTTGGTTATGAGAACGATAAAGAAAAATGAACCAGGAAAGAGAGACAAAGAGTACAGAGAAGGTTTAGAATTTTAAATAAGGTGATGAGGAAGACCCTACTGAGAAAGCAATATTTGACTCAAGATCTGAAGGAGGTAAGTGAGGGAACCTCTGGGAAGGAGCAAGGCAGAAAGAACACCACGTGCAAAGGTAAGGGGACTGGGAAGGTGCCTAGTGTGTTGGAGGAACAGCAAGAGAGGCCAGTGTAGCTTGTGCTGAGTGAGTAAGAGGCTGAGGGGAGGAGATGATGAAGTCAGAGAAGAGACAGAGGCCAGACCACTAGAAACTTATAGAGTGAGCAGAAGTAAAGAATTGGGAAGAGTATTAACAGGAAAAACATAAGTGTGGTGAAATTCAGCATCCAGAAGTAGAGAGAGCTTCAAAATGGTGTGTGGTCAGTGCTCATGAGGAAAATAATGCCAGAGAAGGGGGCCTAGGATTTATTTAGTGCTTATTCTGTGCTGCATACTGTTCTGAGCATTTTGCATCATTTTGTTACAGGGCAGTGAAAAGCTAGGAACATTCCAGGGCAAGAGAAATAGGAAAACTGAGACAAGAAAGTTAACACAAGGCCAAGCAGTGTGGGCAATTTGCAGCCAGCTTGTGAATAGCAAGCCATTATCTTACTCAAACCAAGGACACTTGAGAGCAAATGGTTAAAAGCCTCTCAAATGAAAGAATGCAGGAAAGGAGGGGGAAAGAGGAAAGGAAAAAGGACAGTTTTACTCCCTAAGTAGAAAAGGCAGCAGTCTCAAGGTTTGGCAAGATAAAATCGCCAGGTGCTTCTCATGAATTGTGGGAAGGCCACAACAAAGTAAAAAGGGACCTTGAGAATTAATCTGTACCAAAATATTCAGCAGAGGAATTCTGAAACCTATTGACAGGAGGGTATAGAATGCCTCGGACCCCCACCCATCTCACTCTTCAGATCAGCTGAGAGCCCTTCTGCGCTTCATAAGTCAGATGTATAGATTTGCTTGCCTTGCTTCTTTAATAAATTTGCACGTCTTACTTTCTTAATAAATTATTTTCTTCATAAATCAGTTTTATCACAGTGCAATCAGGGTCTCTCATTTAAATTCATTTATATGGCCCTAACCCAGCGGTTCTCAACCTGTGGGTCGCGACCCCTTTGGAGGTCCAACGACCCTTTCACATGGGTCGCCTAAGACCATCGGAAAACACATATATAATTACATATTGTTTTTGTGATTAATCACTATGTTTTAATTATGTTCAATTTGTAACAATGAAAATACATCCTGCATATCAGATATTTGCATTATGATTCATAACAGTAGCAAAATTACAGTTATGAAGTAGCAATGAAAATAATTTTATGGTTGGGGGTCACCACAACATGAGGAACTGTATTAAAGGGTCAAGACATTAGGAAGGTTGAGAACCACTGCCCTAACCGGTTTGGCTCAGTGGATAGAGCGTCAGCCTGGGGACTCAAGGGTCCCAGGTTCCATTCCGGTCAAGGCCATGTACCTTGGTTGCGGGCACATCCCCAGTAGGGAGTGTGCAGGAGGCAGTTGATCAATGTTTCTCTCTCATCGATGTTTCTAACTCTCTCTCTCTCTCCTTTCCCTCTCCCTTCTTCTCTGTAAAAAATCAATTTAAAAATAAATTCATTTACATGAGAAGACAAGAACTGGGGTGAGGACATCCCTCTCCCTCTGACTCTGGTAACACCTCTCTGGTGTCTGTGAGAGGTGCCTGTTACAATTTCATTTAATCCTTACAGCAGTTGTTGTATCAGTCAGCTAATGCTGCATGACAAACAACCTCAGAAATCTCCGTGACTTGCCCCAAGCAGCTTTTTCATTCACATATCTGTGAGTTGACTGGCATTTGGCTGATCTCTGCTTGGATCATAAAGCATTTACCATATGCCCAGCATTGCTCTAAGCCAGCCGTGGGCAAACTACGGCCCTCGGGCCGGATCCGGCCCATTCGGCTGTTCTATCCGGCCCGCGGAGCTGAAAGAGCGGAGGGTTAACATGTATTAGTTCACACAAACACTCCATCCATGCTTTTGTTCCGGCCCTCCGGTCCAGTTTAAGAACCCACTGTGGCCCTCGAGTCAAAAAGTTTGCCCACCCCTGCTCTAAGCTCCTTTTGTTAATTCATTTAATTCTCCCAACAACCATATGAAGTAGATAATCTTATACTCCCACTTTACAAATGGAGAAACTGAAGTTTAGAGAGACTAAGTTTCATAGCTTGTTTGTGGCACAACTGGGAGGGATATCCAGGTTGCTGGGAGGCATGGGAGCAGACTCTCAGCCCTTTCCTCCTCCACAGGTGGATGGTGAGTGCTGCCAGCTGCTCTGGGCACTGCCATGCCTGGACCTAGATTACATTAGCAACCATCATGTGGTGGAGTTCAAAGTCTATGGGTTGTTTCTCATGTATGATTGGGGCAGCCAGGTACACCTAATTGTGCCTTCCACCTCCCACAGGAGGCTGGTGGAGCTGTATGTGGCCTTTGGTGGTGATGTTGACTCCTTTGACCTGCATCTGGACACCAGATCCTAGCCCAACGGCCCAGGCATTACCCCCTGTTACTGTCCTAGCCAGGCCTTGGCTTTAGCATCAGCTGCCCCATGCAGCTTGCCCAGATCTTCAAGACTCTCAAACTGTATGGACTCTTACAGGCAGCAGATGGGCCCTTTAGCAGTTGCCTGGGCCATAGCAGCCCCAAACTTTTTCTCAGGACTTGCCTACAGGATGTATTTTGTATCCATGGCCAGCACTTTTGCCTCTGTGATTCCCTCACAGCCTATACTAATATTGTAGCCTGCCAGGAGGCTGGGATTCCCCATGATGCCTCGGAGTGGCCCAAGCTTTGCCATGAATGCTATGGCTGGGTCTGAGATGCATTCAAGAAGGTTCTGGGCTGACAAGAAGAGCCTCATCTCCTGATGGAAGTCAGAAAAGTCCTAACATGAATGGAATTGGCTGAGGAGAGTGTATGGGAAGGGAACCCAAGGGAAAGAAAACTATAATTGCAAAGATGTGGAGGTTGGAAAATATCAATGGGAAGCTGGGAAGCTACCCTGACTGGGGCAGGAGACAAAAGGATTATGTGAACCCTGAGAAGAAGAAAAAGATAAAGGACATCTACTAAGAAGGGTTCCTGGTGGCTAACTGGTCAAAAAAAAAAAAAAAAAAAAAAGCAGAGCCTAGCAGCCATCTCTGCACAAGAGCTTCTCACACACTGTACACTGCACGGAGATCTTCTGCATGTTAAACCTCCTGCCTGCCTGCCTACACTGTGTTTCTGCTGGCTGAGCCCTTATAAAGGTTTCCTGGAGTCCTATTCCAACCAATAGGAATGAAGCTTTCTCCAGCCAATCAGAGCTGCAGCTCTGACCTATCAGAGTGGCTCTATTCTGACCAATTAGGGCAGTGCCTTTGGACCAATCAAACTGTCAGGATTTGGTGTCCTCATTTGCATGATAACAGACCAATCTGGGGACCAGGGGTGGGGACTTATGTCTATATAAGCTAGCTCCCCCTTGGCTCATAGAGTGCATTTTCCACAGTATACCCTCTTTCTCAATCTGGAGCGGAAACACATAAGAGAGCAATGGAGTGGATAGTCTCAGCTCCAGGGCAGCCTCACCATCCAGCTGTTACACAGCAGTGCTGTTTTCACAGCAGTAGTGTATTATGGTTGAGCCGTTTGCACTGAATAAAGTTTCCTTCTTCACTGCACCCCAAATTGAAGATTCCTATTGGCATTGAATTGGTGCCAACGACCATTGGTTGACAATTAGGGGAATTTACGTCCCAAGCACTCATCTTTGCCATCCGCCTGCCGCCTGACTTGTCCATCCCAAAAGCCACTACAGCATCTGTGCACAGACCTGTGGTGGGGACTGTGTCCTACCTGCCAGCCCTGCTCACTGTTTCACTGTAACCGGACAGTGGATCTGGGCTGCCTGTCACTACTTGAGCCAATTAAGCAGAGTCAGGGTTGAATCATATATGAGTGTTTATTCCAATAATGTTGGCAGTATGGGAGAGCAGCAGGTCATCCACAAAAATCTGCTCTGCCTCTCCCCATAAGCCAGCCACTGATATTAGGTAGATATGGGAAGGGAACCCAAGGGAAAGTAAACTATAATTGAAAGATGTGGAGGCTGGAAAATATCAATGGGAAGCTGGGAAGCTACCCTGACTGGGGCAGGAGACAAAAGGATTATGTGAACCCTGAGAAGAAGAAAAAGATAAAGGACATCTACTAAGAAGGGTTCCTGGTGGCTAACTGGTCAAAAAAAAAAAAAAAAGCAAAGCCTAGCAGCCATTTCTGCACAAGAGCCTCTCACACACTGTACACTGCACGGAGATCTTCTGCATGTTAAACCTCCTGCCTGCCTGTCTGATTACATGGGAAAGATTACATGGGAAAGTAGGAATTACAGATATGAGAAAGTAGGCATGGGACAATCATTACAGGTTACAAGCAGGTTGTGGGCTGACAAGAAGAGCCTTGTCATGCGGGCGGGGGGGATGGTTGCAGAGGGCGGGTGCCTCTGGGCACCCTGGGACCAGATTACAGGCAATGGGGGATGAGAGGTATAAAGAGCAGGTGCCTCCAATACTATATTGTTTCAGCAATGAGATTGTAAATCTTTCCATAATGATAGGCAGTTCTTGGGACAGGAGGATGGACTGCATTCGATGTTAGCTCCCTGGCATACAACTCCCAGCCAGGTTAGAATGTGCTTTCTCTAATCAGAACAGAACCAACATGGTTAACAGAGGATGATTAATACTTCTTATAATTGTAGCGGGTCCCCAATATTCTATTTCTGCCCCTAACATTCACCACTGCTTTTTCTATCATCTCATATCTATGAGATTAGTTTTAGATAAAAAGTCTCATTTTGCTGGATTGCATTTGCTTCTGTCTTGAAAGCAGTTCCCAGGGATGGAACACAGTGAATGCAGGATCTTGGGAGATGGTTTTCCTAATTTGTTCAATGCTGTTTTCTATCAATTGAGAATTGTCAGAAAGATTAAAACACCACATTCCTTTAAATTCCTCACCTGTGGTTATGCCACAACAACCAATAATCTATTGCTGCCCGATTCTCTAGAAGTACCTTCCTGACCTGGCTCAGCTCTTGATTTATCCCCTGTCTAGCCCTGGAAGTGGCATTCATGGCTTTTACCATGCCACAGCCAGCCAGGTCACTTCTACATTAAGGGAGCCTACCATTACTAGCATAACAAAAATGGTTAAAGCAATATAGTTAGCAGGGCTCCACGGGTGGAGATCATCATTGTAGTCCAGTGCCACCGCCCTGAGAAGGTCTCCCTTGGTTTGGACCCTGTGATGTTTCTGGGGCATAAACATGGTCAGTCATCCTAAGGAACAAGGCCCCCTGGTGCTGTTGGCAGGGATATATGAATAAACAGTTACCCCACATATCAGAAACCACTCAGCCAGCAGCTTAGTATGTCCATTACTACAAGGGAGGGTGAAATTATCAGAAGAGTTTATATTGTAGTTATTAGATACTTAAAGACAATAGCTAGAACACCTGGTACAAGTCAGACATTCACCACAGGAAGCTACTGCAGCAACCTTTATAAAAATTTGCATTACTACCTCCTTTTCCCAAACAGTGGGTCCCAACATATAAAGGTCCTTATATATGACTTTCTTTCCAAAATGAATGGAATAATTCTATATATTAGCAATAGGTGTCCCAACTCCTACTAGGCATGGGTTTCTCCAATGCCAGCTTCAAAGCAGTTGGAGTGAGAAGCATGTCTCAGGGCAATCAGGGCTGGGCCGGCCAGGGGGAGGGGCTGCAGGAGGTTGGCCGGCTGAACCCACCCCCAATTGGGCCAGTTGGCGGGCCACAGTGCATGTCATAGCTGAAAGGTTCGGAGTGGGCCAGGGTTGCACACCTATGACATGAGGCCAAGAAAGAAAGATTTTATTCCAGGCACCTGGGTGCAGGTGGGCTGGGACCAAGAAAGGCATCAGCAAAGAGAGCAGGGAGAGATAGGTTTTTATTAGTTTTTGCTGGCTGCAAGCCGCTCTGCTGATGTAAGGGTCTGGTCTGTCCTTGGTTCCTCCCATGCCAGGTATCTTCTGGTTATCTGAGCTATGCTTTGCTCAAGGCTGCAAGCTTTCTGCAAGATATCTGTTAAGCACAATAAGTTTTTCTCTGCCCCATTTTATTCTCTTTTAACCCTTTCAATAGCGATCGGTCATTCTGGTCGTTCCGGACATTCCAGTTGCTTGGCTTTTATACATATAGATAATATATAAACATTTCAATAATTTATAGAACTTTTGCTTCCTGGGCAAAAACAGGAAAGACTTTTTTTAAAAACTTTTTTAACAGATTAGAAAAGACTAAAAAATTCTGCATTAGCTTACTTTAGAGTCATTTATCTAACTGAATTTATTATTCACATTACCTATACCTTCCTTTTAAGATTTCTTTCCACAACCCTTCTATAACTTTCAAAACCTTCTTTCCCACTCAGAAATAACCAGCTGTAGAAGTCATTTTATTTTTCCTTCAAAATGCATATCAATGCCTCATGCCTTCTATTACCAAAACTACACAATTTCTTTCCAATTGGTTAGAATTCTTAACTCTTAGAAACCTTAATTTTTAGGTGATCACTAAAAAGCAGGCAGTTAGCATTCTTTAGATTGGCAAATACATTTACACTTTTGAGAGACATATTTCTAATAAAGTATAAAACATTCACTAACAGTTTCAAGTGTATTTTTCTAGCTTTTTGTAATAAAAAGTCAAAAGTCAGCAAACTCAGATTAATTATTTCAGTATCCATTTATTTCAAAATACCAGATATTTAATAATTTCTACTATTTAAACCAGCAGGACTCCAAAGTCTGAAGTTACCAAAGACTTTACTTTTTTTTTTTTTTCTTAACAAAGTGGGAGTGGCCCCTGCCCAAGGGCACTTCTGCAGCTCAGGACATTTTAGGAGAAAATTTGGGGGATTTATAAGGTTTACTTACCATAATTTTCTTTCTGAGTAGACTATAACAACATGAAATCTTGCATATAAGGAGAGATCTCATTGTATTTCAAAACAGAAACAAAAAAACAATCCCTAGCCCTTACCTGACCGGTTTGGCTCAGTGGATAGAGCGTCGGCCTGCGGACTCAAGGGTCCCAGGTTCGATTCTGGTCAAGGGCATGTACCTTGGTTGCGGGCACATACCCAGTGGGGAGTGTGCAGGAGGCAGCTGATCGATGTTTCTCTCTCATCGATGTTTCTAACTCTCTATCTCTCTCCTTTCCCTCTCTCTTCTTCTCTGTAAAAAATCAATAAAATATATTAAAAAAACAACAACCCCTAAAATAAATAAATGAGTGCTCCCAAAAGGTAAGAAAGCAAGCAAAACACATCCTTAACCAAAGTTACATTACAGACAGACAAAACTCTTACTAAGCATTTCAATGGCTGATGGCTTGAGAAGGAGAGCAGGTAGGGTCCCCAAGACTAAGAACTCTGGGAAGTTGTTGAGAAGTTCCTGCAATCAAGGCCACGAGTTCAGCCTGCTATAAGCATCTGTCATCCCCCCTCTCCAGCAAAGTGGGATAGGCCCCATCTTTAAACAATTAAATCAAACAACAATCAACAGAGACACTCATATACGATATTTACAGGTGCACACGACCCACAGACAAGAGCTTCACACCGTACATTCCCAAATACTAATCTCCTCTTGTTCCCAGTTCAGAGGTTATTTAAGAGTGAGACCAAGCAGTATGACAGTAAAACACCCTTTTCCTTTTTTTTTTTCCATTGGCAGATAAGCGTTAGTAGCCCAATACCCCAAGATCCATCCCAATGGAGTATTTTTTGGAGATCGAGCCACCAGCACCCATCCTTGAACAATTTAAGCAAAATTATTATAAGCAAAGTTACACCAGGCGAAAAACACCCTAATATATAATATTTGCAAGTTCACACAACAGACAGACAATCGTTTGTGGCTTACCATGTATTGCCAGACCTTACCCTGAACAGCCAGACAGAATAACCAGGCAAGGACCTTGAGAGGCTGCTTGCAACCAGGAGCTGATCAGGCTCACCCCAGACAAAGGGCAACAGACAACTGACTCCCCCTGTTACAGAACACTAGACTGCTTGATTCAACTTAGATTTTTAGATGAGACAACGGGGTGGCTAGGACTCAAAACAGGAAAATTTCTGGCAGCACTGCAAATAAGAGTCCAGGCATCAGCCCCAGGAACCCAGTCCAAGCAGCAAGTAGGATCCCCAGTACCCACCCAAGAAGATGCCCCACTTGAGTCCCACCAGAGTCGCTAAATTATGTAACTGGACAACCAAGGCATCTTGGGCTTCCTCTCACTACTTGAGCCAATTAAGCAGAGACAGGGTTGAAACATATGAGTGTTTTTTTCCAGCAGTATGGGAGAGCGACAGGTCATCCATGAAAATCTGCTCTGCCTCTCCCCATAAGCCAACTGCTTATACTGATAGGACAAAGATTACATGGGAAAGTAGGAATTACAAGCATGGGAAAGTAGGCACAGGACAATCATTATGGGTTACAAGCCATGCAGACTAGGGGGATGGTCACAGAGGGTGGGTGCCTCCAGGTGCCCCGGGACCAGATTACAGGCAATGGGGGCTGAGGGTTGTAAAGAACAGTGTCTCCAAGACTAGATTGTTTCAGCCACGAGGTTGTAAATCTTTCCATAATGATAGGCAGTTCTCGAGACAAAAGGATGGACTGCATTCTGATGTTAGCTCCCCTGTCCCAGAGCATATAACTCCCAGCCGAGTCAAAATATGCTTTCTCTAATCAGAATGTAAGTGGACAATCAATGAGTCCGTGCTTCCTGTTGTGAGAAATGCTCACCTGTCCAAATTCAAATAATAGACGCAGAGACAGAAGTATGGCGAAAACAAGACTTTTAATATGCTCTCGAGAGCAGATGTCCACCCAGTTGTACAGGCACACCTGGGGCAGCAAACACAGCCCATTTACTCAGTCCCTCCTCTGATTCCTCATTGGCTGAGCACCATGGGTCACCTGTTTACTCAAAAAGGGTGTCCCAAAATTCACACAAGAAGTAATTTTGATAGAAAACACAGGTTTATAATAAAAATTGTATTTTTTTTTATTCATAAAGTACACAGTATAGGGTTATGTATGGAATAGCATATCAGGTAAATGGCCTCCACAGCTTTGCTGGCACATACGCACTCTTATGTTGAAATTTTCCATGACCGTTTTGCATAAATGTGGCTGAATTTCGTTGATACAGCGCTCAATTTCCTCCTTCAAGGCGTGGGTGGTTGTGGGCTTGTTGGCATAAACCTTAGACTTCAAAAAACCCCAAAGAAAAAAGTCCAATGGCGTTAAATCACATGATCTAGGCGGCCAATTCTGATCACCAAAACGGGAAATTACACGACCAGGAAATGACTCATGCAGTAATTGAATTGTTTCTCGGGCTGTATGGCATGTGGCACCGTGGAGGCCATTTACCCGATATGCTATTCCAAACATAACCCTGTACTGTATACTTTATGAATCAATAAAAAAATATAATTTTTAATTATAAACCTGTGTTTTCTATCAAAATTACTTCTTGCGTGAATTTTGGGACACCCTTTATTTTGTGGAAGAGCTACACTCAAAGGGCCAAAGAGCCACATGTGGCTCGTGAGCTGCGGTTGCCAACCACTGGGTTAGGGTATCTTACAACTGATTTATGATGATGATGATTTTGAGATGGGAGAAGCTCAGAGATGTTTAAGTGCTCATGGTAAGAAACCAGACAAGGAGAGGACAGGGTTGGAAATCCAGCAGAGAGATGCCAGGGTGGAGGATACCTGGCTCTCCAAGGAACATGGGAGCCAGAGAGCAGCAGAAGAATTGGAATCTGGGCAGACAAAATGGGTAGTATTTATAAGAGAAAAACAAACCTCAAGTGCCATAAGAGAGGTAGAACCAGCTGTGGGTTCAAGGCTAATTGTAAGAATAGGAGGATGGGCCCGCAAGAGAACAGCTAGGGTATCTGCCACAAACTGGCAGGTAAGCTAAGCCAGAGCCTTTGGTTAAAGGGTCAAGAGACCCCTATGTCTTTTAAATGTCTAGTGTAACCTTGCTCAAGTGACTCAACTTCTCTCTGTGCCTATTTGCTCATCCACAAAAAATAGTAATAATAGTACCCACCACCTAGCCAGTGTGGCTCAGTGGTTGAGCATCGACCTATGAATCAGGAGGTCATGGTTTGATTCCTGGTCAGGAAATATGCCCCGGTTGTGGGCTCAATCCCCAGGGTGGGGCTAGCCGATTAATGATTCTCTCTCATCACTGATGTTTCTATCTTTCTCCTCCCTTCCTCCCTGAAATCAATAAAAAAATATTTTTAAAAATAGTACCCACCACATAGGGTAGCTGTAAGGATACATGCTTGGCATATAATAAGTGCTCAGTAAGTCTAAGCTCTTGAAGCCACTTTTATATTATTACTAGAGGCCCGATGCATGAAATTCGTACAAGAGTAGGCTGCTGGCACCGGCTTCCCTCTGGCACCAGGGATCTGGGCTTCCCTCGAAGCCCCGGCTTTGTCCGGAAGGAAGTCTGACCTAATTAGCATATTATGCTTTTATTATTACAGAAGATTATTGAAGAGGCAGTATATATAGCAGAGTGGTTAAGAACACAGGTCATTGCCCTGACCGGTTTGGCTCAGTGGATAAAGCATCAGCCTGCGGACTAAAGGGGCCCAGGTTCTATTCCAGTCAAGGGCTGTACCTTGGTTGCAGGCACATCCCCAGTGGGGGATGTGCAGGAGGCAGCTGATGGCTGTTTCTCTCTCATTGATGTTTCTAACTATCCCTCTCCCTTGCTCTCTGTAAAAAATCAATAAAATATATTAAAAAACAAACAAACACAGGTCATGAAATCAGAACCCCTGTGGTCAAATCCTGGTCTGCCACTTACCAGCCATGTGAACCCGGGCAAAGCTATGTTATTTCTCTGGGCTTCAGTTTCTTTCAGTTTAAGTGCTCATGGAGAGAAATCAGACAAGGAGAGGGTGGGAAATCCAGCAGAGGCATATAGTATAGTACACATATAGTACTGCAGATCTATCTTGTCAGAGTGTTGGTGAGGACTTAATATCATTTAAAATAAAGCTTAAACTATTTTAAATATTCACTATTTTTAAAGAAATGCATTACATAAATAAAAAATTAAGTTAAGACTCTGTTAAAATATCAATTGCATCATATTATATTAATATGCAGAATTTTTTCGGTTTTTTTTTTCCTTTTAAGCTCCCTTTTAGGAAAGTGTTTACTAGGGAAGTTTTCAAGCATCACAAAAGAGAGAATAGTGTTATGAAACCCCGTTATAGTTACAAAAACTTTACCATTCTTGCTTCCATCTTTCCTCTCATTCTTTTTGTTTTAGTCATGCTGGGGGATTTTAAAGCAAATCCCAGATCTTATTCCGATTGCAAAGACTTGAGATGTATTTCTGATAGAGACACGAGCAGGATTCACAGTGGTTTCTGAGCGCCCCTTGACTCCCGAACTCCCGGCCTATTCCCCGCCCCTAACTCGCCTCCTCTCTCTGCAGGTGAACTGCCCCGGGTGCGGGGTTGTGGTTGCACGCGGGGCGGAGGCCTCCTGAGTTACCATGGAGGGGCCCCCACGCTCTGGGTGGTGTTGGAGCCCCTGGGGGCTGGGGGCCTGCGGGTCTCCCCCGAGCTACCAGGGCGCCTCCTGGCAGCCTGCGTGACTACAACGAAATTGCAGCGGATGATCTGACACTCCCTGGACTTTGGGGTGCCAGCCTAGTCGATGTGCTCCAGGCGTGTTGGGGCTTCAGCAACTGGTGAGGACCCTCCTAGTGCCCCGCGACCCGTCGACCCCGTCCTTCCGGGCGGGGGATGCCGTCATCCCAACTTGTGCGCCACAGGCTGCCTTTGGCGGCCTGGAGCCAACACCTTTTTGCTTGTCGTCCCGTTGTCACCGAGAAGCTTGCCTTGCCCTCCGTGACCCAACACTTAACTGCGTGACCACGTTTCTCGGCACGTCCCCAGGGGTGGGACCAGCGACGCACGGAGCTTCCCGAGATTGTTACAATGACGATGACCAAAAAATGGTAGTGCCTGTCTTCTCCCTCCCAGTGCCCCCGCGCCTGGAAGAGGGGACGGACAAGTGCCCTAACCTCTAGCTCTCTCCTCCGCCAGGACCCAGGAGTTTAGGTCAGAACCCCCAGCCGCCAATCGCCTTCTCTTCCGGGTTCTCAGAACTGCGGTCTCCTCAAGGACACCTATTGCCGAAGGGGCAGGCCAGCAAACCAGGAGCTCCGCCCCTTCACGCGACGTTGTGACGCAGCCGCAGCGGCAGCCAATGGGGCGCGACAACACCGGACAGCGGGAGGCTGGAGGCGGAGGTTTTAGTGAGCGGACCGGAAGTACCCAGTGCCTCGAGCCCGCGTTCCTGCCAACCGGGTTGCTGCCCCGCTGTTCTGGGCCGTCGCCTGCGCGCGCCCGTGGCCCAGCTCTGCCATGAGCCGGCCCAGCCGACTGCAGAGGCAAGTTCTTAGCCTGTACCGCGAACTGCTGCGCGCCGGGCGCGGGAAGCCGGGGGCCGAGGCGCGGGTGCGAGCCGAGTTTCGGCAGCACGCCTGCCTGCCGCGCTCCGACGTACTGCGCATCGAATACCTGTACCGCCGCGGGAGGCGCCAGCTCCAGTTGCTACGCTCGGGCCACGCCAAGACCTTAGACGCCTTCGAGCGCCGGCAGGGCGCCAACGAGGAGCCCGGCGAAGCGGGGGCCCCTACGACTCCGCCTGAGGAGAGTGACGATTCGAGGAACCCTCTCGAATGGAGTCACCGGAGACCCCGCCGGGTGGACGGTGACAGGCTGAAGAGCTCAGATGGAGCAGGGGAACGGTGTGGTGGGGCCAGGGAACCCGCATGATGGGAGGTGAGAGGTCTTGAGAGACTAGCTGGATGGATGGGGGAATCGGAGAGCCGTCCTGGCGATATCGGGTCTAAAGACCACCATGGTGGATGGCAAGATATGCTTGCCCTTGTACGATTCGTAGTAACTTTTACTCCTTCATGAGAGCTTGGGGCGGGCTGGGTCGCCCGCTGGCTGGACTGTGTCAAGCTGAGAGCTACGTGGTAGAAGGCATGGGAGCCAGGACCCCCCCCCCCCGCCCCCGCCCCCGCCCCCGTTGGACCGAAAGAAACTGAAACACCCTTCTCTTCACTTCTGGCTCCTGAACCCCCCCCCCCCCCGCCTTTGTATTTAATTCTGATAACAGCAGATTTTTTTTTGCTGAGGAATTTGAGAAGGTGCCCTGATGGACAACGGAGAGAAGCCCTTTGGAAAACTTTCTCCCCACTGATGGCAGCGAACTAGGACTGGTGAGGAAGGGAGTAGGGTCTCATCCCAGCCGATCATTTGAAGACCCCTCAAGACCTCGACACTTACTGTTTCTGAGGGCGAGCCCTGACTCCTGCACCCTTCCACCCTCAGGACTGTCAAACAAATGGAATAAAGTTGGGGATGTGCTTACTTCCTGTCGGTGGTCTTAAAGATTTCATGTGTTTGGGGATTTTTGAAAAGGCACATCAAGAAGTGACCCTCTGGGAGGAATGGGTGTTGGGAGCTGTCTTCCCCTCTGGAGCCCTGTAGACTGGCAGATTGGTTGAAACAGCATTGATCTCTCTCCTGGGCAGATCCATGAGAGACCCCAAAGAAACCCCAGTTGGCTCTTTTTTAAAAAATATATATTTTATTGATTTTTTACAGAGAGGAAGGGAGAGGGATAGAGAGTTAGAAACATCGATCAGCTGCCTCCTGCACAGTCCCCACTGGGGATGTGCCGGCAACAACCTGAATCGAACCTGGGACCTTTCATTCCGCAGGCCGATGCTCTATCCACTGAGCCAAACTGGTTTTGGCCCCAGTTGGCTCTTTAATGGAGAATAAGGAGGCAAGAGAAGCGATGGTAGAGCTGAGGTCTGGCTGGTAACCACTGAGGCAATAGTGAGGGGTCTTAAGCCCGATTGAGGAGTCCAGCCTCAGGACAAACTTGGCTGTTTGTCAGCAAGACCCAGGGTTTGGGGAGGAGAGGTGGAACCATGGGCCACAGGCAGAACCTCTCCCATGTCCCGGTATGGGCTTACTTTAGACATTCTTTGGGGTACTGCATTTTGCAATCCTGAGATGTGTTTGCACCCAGCTCAGTGGGAAGCAGATGAATTCTTAGATGCAGTTGAAAGTAGGGGGAGGACCTTAGGAAAGGAACCCAGACCTCAAACCAATAGGAAGATGGACAGAAGAGAAAGTCTCTTCCCTAATCCCAGTGGGTACCCAATAGTTATAAAGTGGGGTTGAAATTTGAAGAATTATAAGGACTCTACCAGAAGGCAAGGATAAGCTAGAGGAGATAAAGGGGAGAAATGCAGGGTCCCAGGTGAGACCTGGGGTGCCCTAGGGCACAGGCTGTTTGACTTCTAGTTCTGCTTTGTCTCTGGTTAATATTCACCTAACCTCTCTCAGGCCCTTTGTCACCTTGTTTATCTATCTTAGCCTCAGTGGTTTTCATCAGGGTGGTCCTGTTAGTCCTGCCCTGGCTCCACCTCAGTAAAAGCAAAAGTCAAAGCGGCTGATAGAGTCCTACCCATCCAGCCTCCATTTCTCCTGCATCTGCCATCTTTGCCTCTTGCTCACTCCTGGTCCAGATCTTGTGACCTAACAAGCTTCAGGATGGGAGCTTCTGGCAGCACTGCAGGCGATGAACGAGTTTCCACTGGGGCTGGGCTCCCGGATCATGAGAGGAGGCATTCACTGGGGTATTACAGATGAACAGAGTTTGCTTGGTAGAGAGGATAAGGAAGGGGAATGCCTAGTTTGAGGTTGGAGGTGAGTGGTGATTGAGAGCTTGCACTCCCACTTGGCCAGCATGGCTCCGGTTGAGCATTAGCTTATGAACTGGGAGGTCACAACACATGCCTGGGTTGTGGGTTCAATCCCTAGTGTGGGGCTTGCAGGAGGCAGCCAGTCAATGATTCTCTCATCATTGATGTTTCTTTTCCTTTCTCCCTCTCCCTCTCCATGAAATCAATAAAATAAATAAATAAAAAGATTTTTAAAGAGCTTGCACTCCGGAACTGGAATGCCTAGATTTGAACCCCAGTTCCAACATGGATTACATGATTGTGGGCAAGTGATTTAACCTCTGTGCCTCAACATCCTTATCTGTGAAATGGACATCATAATAGTGCCTCTCTCATGTGACTTTTGTGATGATATAGTGAATTAAGTACATCTTGTGTCAGATGATGTTACCCAACCTCAGGACCCTCTTGCCTACTTCAGTTCACTTACAGCTGAAAAGGGAGGCTTTCAGTTTCTGGCCCTGAGCCCTGGCATCTCTGCTCCTCTGCTGAGAGCTTTCTGAGAGTTATGGAAGGTGAGCTAATGCTCTCAGCCTATGGTGGATATCAGTCACTGGATGAGTGCCCCAGCCTTCCTGTTGTCTGGTCCAGAGAGTGCAACAAGCATTCTATAGCAGTGGTTCCCAAACTTATTTGGCCTACCGCCCCCTTCCCAGAAAAAATATTACTCAGCGCCCCCTGGAAATTAATTTTTTTAAAATTTTAATAGCAATTAAACAGAAAGATATATGTATTAATGTTTCTACCTTTTTCGTAAAATATAGTAAAGAAAGGTGTAAATTAGAAACATTGAAGTTTGAAATTATGAAACTATTTATTGAACTCAGAATAGAAAGGTAATACAAAAAAAGTTAAAACAAATGCACCTGTGGCCATCACCGCCCCCCTGGATCGCTGCAGCGCCCACCAGGGGGCGGTAGCGCCCACTTTGGGAATCACTGCTCTATAGGATCCTCAGAAGAACCATCCCCTCCCCCACCCCAGTTTCCCACAGTGGCTACCACTCCATAGGCACCTTTTCTGGCTTACCCCCTTACCTGTCTCTCTCCCCCGACTCCCTGCCTCCTGCCTCCTGGAATCAAGTCCTAAATAAAGCACCTCACCCAAGTCCTTGGCTCCTTGTGCTGTGTGTAAAGCCCACAGTTGATACTCTGTGTCTGCTATGGTTTTTGTTGTTTTGTTAATCCTCACCTGAGGATAATGTTTCCATTGATATTTAGAGAGAGTGGAAGGGACGGGGAGAGACAGAGAGAAACATCAATATGAGAGAGAAACATTGGTTGGTTGCCTCCTGCATGGGCCCCAACCATGGACTAGGATAGAGCCTGCAAATGAGATACGTGACCTTCAGTATGCAAGCCAATGCTCTAACCACGGAGCAGCTGGTTAGGGCTGCTGCTGTGTTTTTTACTCTGCTAAGGCACAAGGTCAGTTGCTTCTCAACCCCTTGACCCTATCTGTTAAATAAGAATCTTCTGATCTAAGATTTTACAGCAATATTAAAAAATTAATATTAAAATTAATTTCACCTGTTTCTACTGTTTGTGACTACTAGAAAATTTGGAATAATTTGGAATATGGATTATGGGTTAATAATAGAACTGAATCACCCTGGCCGGTTTGGCTCAGTGGATAGAGTGTTGGCTCATGGACTTAAGGGTCCCGAGTTCCAGTCCAGTCAAAGGCATGTACCTCAGTTGCAGGCTCAGTCCCCGTGCAACCAATGATGTGTCTCTCACATCAGTGGGGTTTTTTTTCTCTCTCCCATTTCCACTCTCTAAAAAAAAAATCAGTGGAAAATATCCTCGGGCGAGGATTAAAAAAAACAAAACTGAATTGAGTTGTTAAATTTTCCAATTTTGATGACTGTACTCTAGTTGTGTATGAGAATGCCTTTATTCTTAAGAACTGCACACTGAAATATTCAGGAGCAAACAGTATCATGTCTACAACTTACTCTCAAATGGTTCCAAACAGAGAGTGTCCTCAAAAAAATGTATACACTTTACAGCTGATAGCTCAATTTTGAAAATGAAATGTATTTTAATAAACACTGCCTTTATTCAAAGTGTACATACATTTTTGGGGACACCCTATATATGCACATATGTAAACATGTTAGTGAGAGGGTGGATAGTGAAGTACATGGGGCAAAATGTTAACAATTGGTGAATCTGGGTAAAGGATATATGGGAGTTTGTTGTACTAGTTTAAATCGCCCTGGCTGGTGTTCTCAGTGGTTAAGCATCAGCCTGAGCACTGAAAGGTCATGGTTTGATTCCCAGTCAAGGGCATATACCTGGGTTGCAGGTTTATCCCTGGCCCCTGTTGTTGGGGCAGGTGTGGGAGGCAAGCAGTCGATGTGTCTCTCTCACATTGATGTTCTCTCCCCCTTTCCTCCCTCCTTCCACTCTCTCTAAAAATAAATGGAAAAATATCCTTGGGTGAGGATTAACAATAAATAAGTAATAAATTAAAGTTATGTATTTTTGACCTTTGAAAAAATAACATCTGGTTTCCCTGGCAGATTCTGATTTTCATCCTATTGGGAATGACAGGTTACTAGAATATGTTCTTGTCTTAGGTCACAAACTCAGCTGTCCCAAGGGTCCAAGCCAGATGCATGAGGTGGTCCAGTGGGGCCTTTGGGAATTCTGGGAAACTCACAGTCCCTAAAGAAGACAGTTCCTACCACTCCTGCTCAGTACCCTCAAACAGCAACATCCAGTGTTGTTGATGTGAAGGAATGACTAGAATTTTCTTTATGGTAATGAAAGAATTGTGACTAAATTTTAAAACAGAATCCTGATCTGGAGACGCTTCCTGAATTGTTGGTAAAGCTTCAGAAGAATTTAGGAAAGGAGAGTGGGCACCTGGGAGGATTAAAGGGATTGGCCCTGAGTTGGTAATGATTACAGCTGGTGAAGAGTCCACAAGGACCTGTAATGCTGTTCCTTATTTTTTTGTACAAGTTCCAAAAGTACCAGAATGAAAGTTGAAAAAACCAAACAAACTCCTATGACGCCCATCTCACTCAGACTGGAAGTCCTCACTGTGGTCCACAAGGCTTCACCTGATTTGGCCCCATAACCTCTCTCTTACGTCAACTCCTCCCACTCTCCCCCCCAGCACTCACACTTCAGCCACACTAGCCTTGCCATGCGCCAAGCACACTCCTACCTGTGGGCCTTTGCACTTACTGTTTCCTTTACCTGGAATGCTTTTCCTCTAGGTCTGCACTGTCCAGGATGGTAGCTGAGAGATACTTGTGATTGAGGAATTTTTAATTTTTTAAAAATTTTAAGTAATTTAAAAATTTAAAAGAGAAGCCATGTAAAATATTCCATTAAATACAACCTCTTTGGGTAGGACTACATTTTATTTAATCTGTTGGAAATTAAGTGTCTGAATTGAGATGTGCTATATAAAGAGTGAAATACACACCAGATTTCAAAGATAGTAAGAAAAATGGATTATAAATCCTCATGTATTTTTATATTCATTACACATTGAATTGATGTTTTGTATATATTGGGTTAAAGTATAAATTATTAAAGTTAATTTTCACCTGTTTCTATTATTTAAGTGATTACTAGAAAATTTTACATTATTTTTATGCCTCACTTTATATTTCTACTAGAGGCTCCATGCATGAAATTCATGCACTTGGGGGAGGGGAGGGCGCAGTCCAGGAGCCCTCAGGGGATATCCAACTGACGATTTAGGCAGCAGTCAGACATCCTTAGCATTGCTGCGCAGGTGGGAGAGGCTCCCACCACCACCTCTGCGCTCACCAGCCATGAGCATGGCTCAGTGTGGGAGCACACTGATCACCAGTGGGCAGCTCCTGCATTGAGCATCTGCCCCCTGGTGGTCAGTGCACATCATAGCGACCAGTCATTCTGCTGTTCGGTCGATTTGCATATTAGCCTTTTATTATATACTAGGGGCCCAGTGCACCAATTTGTGCATCTTGAAAGGAACTGTGGGCCACGAGACTGCGGTGGGCACAGGGGCGGGTCTCAGCCCATCCTCTGCATCCCCGCCTGGCCCCTCCCGCCTGGCCCAGCCCTGGTCCCCTGTCTGCCAGCAGCCCCCCTCTGGCTGCTGCAGCTCCCACACGCTGACAGCGCAGAGCGATTGGGACCAGCGCCATAAGCAAGTGTGAGCAGCAGCTGCTGGCCCCGATCACCGCTCAGGAGCAGGGGGAGGTGAAGTCCTCAGGAGCAATTGGGGCTGGCAGCCGCTGCTCACACCCGCTGCTCACACCAGCTGACAGTGCTGAGTGATCAGTACTGCTGACACTGTGGGTGTGAGCGGGGCTGGTCCTGGCAGTGGGTGCGAATGGAGGCTCCGGTGCCGGCAGCGGGTGTGAGCAGGACCAGCACTGGCAGCAGGTGGGAGCACCAGGCGGGACCATGGCGCATGGGAGCAAAGAATTTTCAGTAACCACCAGAGGCTCACCCCGATGACAGTGACCGGTGTCCCACCTTGGTCTGGTGCTCCTGCTCACCTGCTCCACCATCCCGCCACAGCCAACACCCGCCATGTTCTGCGCTCTGCCACCTGCTGCCCATGCCCACCATGTTCCATGCACCCCCTGGTGGTCATCATAGCAATGATGTACATAGTGTACATCATAGCAATCGGTTCAGTTGTTCTGCATTCAGTCTATTTGCATATTTGCCTTTTATTATATAGGACAGTAATGGCGAACCTATGACACGTGTGTCAGAGGTGACACACGAACTCATTTTTTTGGTTGATTTTTCTCTTAAATGGCATTTAAATATATAAAATAAATATAAAAAATATAAATCTTTGTTTTACTATGGTTGCAAATATCAAAAAATTTCATTATGTGACACGGCCCCAGAGTTAAGTTAGGGTTTTTCACAATGCTGACACGCCGAGCTCAAAAGGTTCGCTATCACTGACATAGGATTAGACAGCACTACTCTAGGAGTCCATGTGGCTTGTTTCCTCACTATAGTTTGCTATAATGATGTAATTATCTCCCTGCTACCTCCCTCAACCACCCAAAATTGTACCTCCTTTCCCTTTGCCCACTTTGGTTTTTCTTCTTAGCACTTATCACCATCTGACATATTACATATTTCATCTGTTGCTATTATTTACCATTAATCTCCCCTGTAGAAATCAGCCCCACCAAGGTCAAGAATTTTAGCCTTTGAATTCACTGTCATTGCCCTATTCTTTGAACAGGACCTGGCTTACTGGAAACAGACAATATTAAATGAACGAATGGATGAATGACACATTTGCTCCATTACCCGATCAGTAGGGTCAATATTGCCCAAACTCTGCCCACGCTATTTATGGTGGCTCCAGGGAGACTGCCTCCTCCTTGGTTGGGTACAGAGACTTGGCCTGGCATTTGAAACAGGGCAGACCCAGACTTGCATCCTGACTTACCCCTGAACCTGGAGTCTCCCAGAATCTGCTGCTTCCTTATCCTCCTCCTTCAGTGTCCATCCCCCCTTCAGGTAAGCGCTTCATTTTCTTTGGAGACCCACTCCTTCCTCTATTTCAGTACACATTTCAGGCAGGGCTGACTGCAGCCCACAGGAAAGCAGGTGACTAGCCAAAAGAGACAGCCTTGGGACTTTGGAACTGTAAGGGAAGAATGACTCTCCTATTGGCTACCAAATTGGTGGGATGAACGCTTGGAGGTTTTAAGGGATACTCTGGCCACCACGAGATAATAATGAAGTCAGATCAGAGGAAGGAATTGAGAAATGGAGCTATTATTTGAGCCCCCGGACCCAGCTGTTTTTTCAGTCCCTAACTTTTCAGTTACCCACAAAAATAAATCCCATTTCTGTTTAAATCAGTGGCGACTAGGCTTCAGTCACTTGCTCCCTGTGTGTCCTCAGTGACTTCCCCACTAGAGGCTGTTTCCCGTTCTGTTAACTGGGGACATATCATTTGGTGGCTGTGAGGATTAAAGAAGAGATCTAAATGCACATCCAGGAGCCTAGCACAAGGCTCTGTTCTTGAGTCTGATTCTGTTCCACCTCTTGTCCCAACTCTTTAAGCTCTGGGAAGTGGATGATCTTAGACACCTGGCGCTGGGTACTGGCCTCCAGGACTGAGCCCTGGAAACTCCACTTGGTTGTCATCATGACTCATGGAAGAAGTTTCACACCCTGCACCAGTGATGGCCAGCCTGGGAGCCCACAATGTAGAATGTTTGAACTGAACACATGTATAGATGCAGGTCAGAGGCTACAGCAGGTGCAGCCTGCTTACCACCTGCACCTTTTCTGTACATACTTCTAGCTTCCTGTGGAAAGCACCTGTGCTTCTCTGCCTGAGGGTTCTTTAAAGACAGGAGAAGCTGGAAGTTCTGGGGAGTTGACAACTTCAGGAAGCAATGAGAGATGGGAGCTGTTTACATGAATGCCAATTTGACTCTTGGGTAGAATAACTTTGAATGTGTTCTACACAGTCTCCTACAGGTCACTAGTGAGTTGGCTCCCAGTTCCCAAAGCAGCAACCAGCTCAGCGCTCCCTTCCCGGGCTCACTTCCTCAGACCCCTACCAAACTGCCTAGGATCACCTCCTAAAAAAACTACCTGTGCTTGCATCTTTGTCTCAGGATCTAATGGGCTGATTCAGTTCTGCATTCTGTGCTCAAGGCAAAGAAATCTGTGGAGAGGGCTGTCCAGATATATCAGGGCTGTATCCTAGATTCTGAGTACTCAAGCACCCAATATCTACACATTCTGCAATAGACTGATGTTTGTATCCCTTTAAAATATGTATGTTGAAATCCTAACCCACTATGTGATGGTTAGGGGGTGAGGCCTTTGGGAGGAGATAAGGTCTGAGGATACAGCCCTCATGGAAATGATTATTGCCCTTAATCTCTTGAAACCCAAGAGCTCCCTGCTCCTTCTGCCATGTGGGGACACAGCAAGAAGACAGCCATCTATGAACCAGGAAGTAGGTCCTCACCAGATACTGAATCTGTCAATGCCTTGATCTTGGACTTTTCAGCCTACAGAACTGTGAGAAATAAATTTCTATTGTTTATAAGCCATGCAGTCTGTTATTTTGTTACAGCAGCCCAAATGGACTAAAACACATCCTTTGACAAGTGACCATTTATTACATATGTCTGGACTGTGTACTCAGATTGGGGGGGGACCATTGACATAGTTGAGCACCAAGTAAGGTGTCCTGGCCAGTCGGGCAGGAGAACAGCAGGGGCTCCCTGACTGGGGCAGGAGCAATGTGAAACCCACCAAGAGAAGGAAGAGAAGAAGGAAGAAGGTCAAGGGCCACTTGGATACAGGAGTAGGAGCTCTGTAAAGGAAAATGCAGTGTTAAATATACAGTGGGCTGCCATCATGAGCCCTGTCTCCCTACACCCCCAGACCCATCTCCCAGGCATCTCACCCAGAATCTACCTCCAGCATCACATCCTGGAGATTGGAAGATGCTTGACTCTTCTTGTCCTAAGGGTAGATAGTAACCAGAAGCAGAATACATGGAAGGGACACTTAGTGTGGACTTTCCCTTATTATCATAGACCTACAGGGCTGAGCTTATTTCTCCTCCATTCCTGGCACCCCCTTCCTCCCCAGGGCCCCTCGTGGGCTTGGAATATCTCTAAGTATAGTGGATGTCTTTCCGTGGCTGTCCTCCAACCAATTCCCCTTTTCCTGGTAACAGGGGCTCAATTTGGTGTGCAGGGAGTGTCAGACTTCCCCACTTTCCTAACAGTACACCTCCACTTCCATGATTAGACATATGACCCAGATATGGCCTATCAGAGCCTTCCATCAGGTTGGCCACTGTGATTGGTTCAGGACCCATGGGGAGTGGAATCAGCCCTGGGACTTGGCTGCTAGTACGTCAGCGGCATTCTCCTCTTGGGTGGGTAACCAGTAGAAAGTATGTAGCTACTGGGGCAGCCATTTTGCTGAGAAGGAATCCGCCTTGGGGAAGTAGAATCTCAAGAGCAAGGGTCTGAGCCCTGATAGCATTAGAGGTCCTGAATTCAACAGTACCTGGACTTTTCAGTAATATGAAAAAATTGCATCCCCTCTTTTGTGTAATTCAATTTGGGTCACTTGCCCAAATTGATATACCTAACTGAGGACCAGCTGACCTGAGACTTCTGGAGCAGGGAGCGTCTTTGGTGACATACTAAGTGTTTCCGGTGGCTGAGACCCAACATGAATATGTCCTGTGGAGAGACAGAGTTGTGAGGTCCTGGGACAACCAGTGACAAAGAGACACAAGATTGGGGAAGGGCCAAGATAGAGGGTGTCACAGAGATGTGATGCTGGGGGAAGAGAAGGATCTTGGGAAGACACAAAGAGCAGGGCAGAGCCAAAGAACCTGAGAGGAGAAACATTATTCATTCATTCACTCAACTAATATTTAATGAGTGTCTATTACATGCCAGGCAGTGTTCAAGGAGCTGGGGACACAGTGGCAATGGAAACAGGCAAAGTCTGTATAATGTCAAGATGTGGTAAGTGCCATTAGAAAATAAAGTAAGAGGATAAGGATAATATTTGGAGGCCAGAGCAGGCCTCTCTGAAGAGGTGACACTTGAGGGGAGACTGGAATGAAGGTAGGAGGCAAGCTGGGCATGCATCTTGGGATGGGAGTGAATTTGGAATGTTTAAAGAAGAGCCAAGAAGCTAGTGTGGCTGTAGCGGATTGAGCAAGGGGGAGAGTGAGAGGAAACAAGGAAATGTACATATAGATGGATGAGAAAGAAAAACAGAAAGAATAAGACAGAGGAAGATACAGAAACCAAGAGACAGAGGGAGGGAGGGAGAAAAGCACTGACACGCCAAGAGAGAAAGATACAGAGAGAGGCAGAGGGGGAGACAGAACCGCCAAGATCGCCTTGGAAGGGAAGGACCCTGCTAGGAGGTGCACAGAGGTGTCTTGTGGGTGCCCGGGTGGGGATGTCCCCCACCTGCTCTCACCTCAAGGCCTTGTCCCCTGCTTTGAGGGCCCCTGTGGCCACACAGCTCACAGGGAGCCCCTGGTGTCCAGGCTGTCTTTTGTCCCAAGGGCCCGAAGCCCCCAATGTCCCCTGCTGGGTCCCACTCTAACTCTGCAGGAGTGGGGAGGCTACTGGGTTCCCAGGGGCCCCAGATCCCACCAGGTCCTGGACAGTCTGAATCCGCCTCAATCTCCAAATCCTGGTCCAGTGTGTTGGCCTCCTTGAATACCTGGTCAGAGGACAGAGGTCATGGGGGTTGTGAAATTGGCACCAGGACTGGGGATCACCAGGTTGGGCCATACCAGACTGTAGCTGACCAGCTGGGCCTGCAGCCGCCACAACCGCCAGAAGATGCTGTCTAGGTGGGCTCCAAGGGCCCTCAGGACCTGCTGCAGGGATGCCCAGGCCTGAGGCTCACTCCGCTGTGCCAGCCCCTCACTGAACGCCAGCAGTGCATCTACACGCTCAGCTGTCCCACGTAGGTCTGCCTGTAGGGTCTGGGAACACATGGTTGGACACCACCACCATCCCCATATACACCAGGGGAACCAGAAACCTGGGACCTGGAATTACATGGCCCCTTCCTACCCAGATACCTAGAACATGGAGTAAACCCAAGGGAGCTGGTACCCCTCCTGAGGCCCTGCCCACCTTCCCATACCTTGGCCTCCCATTGCCCACCTGCAGCTGGACCATCCCATTCTGGGCCAATGTCCAGGGCCCCAGGCCTCGCTCTAGGTCCTGCAGCCGAAGACCCAGGCCCAATAGGCAAAGGTGCAGGCGGTCCTGCTCAGTCTCCAATACCTCCCAGCCAGAGATCGGGCTCTGGGAAACACAAAGGGCTGAGTCAGTGCCAATGGGCCAACCAAAACCTTGTCCCCACTCTCATTGCCACCCCTCTTTTGCAGACTCCTCCTTTCTGGATGCTTCTCTGAAGCAGAGTCCATCTCTGGCTCTGCACCAGGGCTGCTCCCACCTTGAGTCCTTTCCAGTGGAAGGCCTGGGGACTTCTAGTTCAAAGTCTCAAGGTTTTCAAAGCTCCTAGAAACTTGGGACATGCAGGACCTGGAGGTCTGAGGGTCACTCTGCTATGCCAGCCCCTCACTGAACACCAGCAGTGCATCTACTGGGAGGGGGTGATGGAGCTGGATACCCCTACAAGGAATGAGGCTGCACCAGGGCCAATCATGAAATAATTCTCTCTCAGTTTAAAATATTTCTGTAATGATTGACAAAGAATCATTTATAGAGTGTCCCTCCCTCCACAGGTGCCCAACACTTTTCCAGAATCATCAATTCATCCCCGTGTGGAGGCTAGATTCTAGGGGAAAGAGAGGAGGTGGGGCACAAGGGGCCTGGGTTACCGCAGCTCACCTCACGGTGTTTGCCCCCAGTGGCGTCCTCATGGGAAGAAGGCGTTGGCAATCTGGGGTGACCAGATGTAGGCTCAGTGTTCTTCAGCCCACCCTGTAAGTGCTCAGAAGGATCCAAAGAGCCCTGCCCCAGTGTCTGGGCTTGCTCTGGCCTGGGAGGTAGGAGGCATTGGCAGACCCTTGGGTGAACCTAGGTGCCCATTATCCACTCTAGCCTACCCATCCCCAGCTTCCTTTCCCACATCCCCAGGTGATCAGAGCCACAGTACCTCTTACCCTCAAAGTGCCCCTGCTACTGCCGTCACCCCTTTAGGACCCAAGTTTCAAAAGCCCCAGCTCCTACCTGAGTCTTTCCTCTTCAGAAGGGCAGACGGTGGGTTCAGCAATGTCCAGTTCCCTAGGGGCTCCAGGGGGATGATTGAGGGGCTCTGAGTGGGGTCCAGGGTCCAGAGATGGGGGCAGGGCCATAGTTGGGGGCCTAGGGATAGAGTCAGTGAGAATACTTTGGTCCCAGACCCAGCCCCTTGGAGATCCCAGCTGCAGCCTAGTTCCTCTCTCTGGAGGGACTGCTGACTCCACCTTTACCCCATTCCCCATAGCGCTGGCTCTGGGACCTGCTGATTTTCACTCCAAAGTGAGGAGCACACTTACCCCTCAGTCTCTAGGGACACACTAACTCTCGTTCCGACTCCCAAAATCAGCTAACTTAAAGGTATCCAGCCTTTTCCTAGACAGTGGTGTCCCCTCAGACATCCACAGGGCTCACCCAGGCCCCAGGCAGATGGAGGCCCAGGAGCAGGCTCAGCTTTACCTCCTTTCAAGTGAAACCTGGACCCAGGTAACTTGATGCCAGCTCAGGTGACAGTGGCACAACTTTTAACTCCCTAGCAAACAAGTAACTGAACTTTCTAAGCTCACCCCAACCCACCCAATGGGGTATAATCCTGCCCCCTCAAGAGTCCTGGATTCTGCCCGGCTCATCTGAGCCATTCTTCTGACCCCCAGGACCCACACCATTTAGGGTCCCAGACTCAGCACCTCTCAAGAACACAAGCATCTGTCCCTCCACCCCAATCCAAAACCAAAGAAAGATTTTTGTTGGTTTATTTGAAATGAAGCCTTTCTGTGGTTCCCACAAAGTTATTGGGAAAATAACTCAGGGGACCCGCCTCTTCCCCAGGGTTTCAAGGTTGCAGGGTTGCAGCTGTCCGAAACTTGATAGTCCGGGAAGCCCAGCAGGTCCTGGGGCCAGGCGTCACTTGCTAAGGAGCAGTCCAGCTCGCAGCACACGGGGCACCCGGCGGATGGTCAGCGAGACACGGGTGCCACGGACCAGGTGGGCTCCAGGCCGTGCCGATGGGCAGGCGGCAGTGTTGAGCGGTAGAGAGGCGGTGTCGAGTGGATCTACACAGGCCGCTGCGATGCCATGGAGGAGGCGTGTGTAGGCAGTGCCACGAAGTACCAGGAGGCTGCGGGGTTCCAGCAACAGCGAGGCGGCCGGCCGGGGTGGGGGCCGGGGCTGCGGGGAGTATAAATGGTCAGTGGGTCCCCAAAAGTAGAAGGGTAGAAGAAGTCAGCAGACTTTGAGAGTCAGGGAGCGAGGGTCAGCGTGTCCCCAGAGACAAAGACTGAGGGGCAAGTGTGCCCCTCATTTTGGAGTGAAAATCAGCAGGTCCCAGAGCCAGGGCTACAGGGAACGGGGTGAGGGTAGGGTCAGCAGTCCCTCTCTGGAGGGACTAGGCTGCAGCTGGGATCTCCAAGGGGCTAGGACCAAGGTATCAGGGGTCACAGGGAACTGGGTTGAGGGCTTGACAGAAGTCAGGAGTTGGGGTGGGCCGGGATGGGGAAGCGGAATGAGGCAGAGATGATCTGGTGTAGTCTGGGTGTATCTGCAGACATCAGGATTTTTGAGGAAACTGGCACAATAGGCAGGGTATCTGGGGTAATCAGGAGCATGCAGCACTACAGAGCGACCTAAGCAGCAGCTGGGGTCAGGATGTCCAGGGGGATTTCTGTGAACACTGTAGTGTCAGAAATGCATCACTCAGAGAAAGAGGTCAGGGACGCTGCTGTCATGAGCAGCCCTAGAGGACAGTCAGGCCATCTAGGGAGTCTTTGAGCAGCAAGCCAGGTGCCAAGGTGTGGGAGGTCAGTGTTGGGGTGCTCTGTACAGTAGGCAGAGAGAGTTAGGATATCTGGAAGGATGTCAAGGACACTCACAAATGAATGGTGAGTTGGAGTATCTGAGGCTATCAGTGTCTGCTAGAGTATTGGGGAACCCTGCATGGGGTATGTGGACATTGGGCTACTGGAGCACTCTGAACATGTGGGCCAAGGGATCTTCAGGGTGTCAGGACATTTCAATCAGCAGGTAGGGGTATAGGGAGTATCTGTGGATATCAAGCTTTCTAGGGCACCCTGCAAGCAGATGGGATAGGTGTCTGGGAAGACATGGTTGCATTCTATGAGGGACAGGGAAGGTATCTGGGAGGTTATCAAGGGTATCTTGCAGGCAGGTGGGATTGGGGCTTCTTAGAGGATGTGGGATGTGAGAGTGCCCACAAGTGACTGGGGCAGTGTCCCAGGGCCCACCTGCTCTGTAGGGTCCTCATCCTTTGGCTGCCGCGGCTCGTAGAGATCCAGCATGGTGTGGGAGCCCAGGCTGATGGTGCTGACGGTCGGGTAGTACAGTGGCCCGTCCTTGTGGGGCTGGGGAGTGGGCACCAGGGCTGGACAGGGCAGGAGTCCACCCCCCGCACCCTCTAGGGTTCAAGGGGGCCTCCCAGGTGGGGACAGGGAGATGAATGCCTGGTGGGGTGTGTGGCAATGGCCTGCCCCATGATGGATCAGAGGTCTGGGAGTTGGGGTGAGGATGTGTAGTTACCATGATGCCCTCCCCAGGCAGATACTGGTTCACAAGGACGTGGTTGGCTGGGAGACCCCCAAAAAGATTGAGGTCAGACACTTTGTCCACGTAGCGCTGAAGCCACAGAGGAAGCCGCTCAGGAACCATCCCTCGGGGATGTGGGAGCCCACCTGGAGGAGGGCAATGGGGTCCTGAGAGCACCTAACCAAGGAGCCCTCGCACCTCAAGCCCTCACTCATGATATCACCAGGTTTGGTAGCACGCTGACCTTCTCAGGGATGCCTGATTCTTTGGAGATCACCACCCAACCCTTCAAAGGTTTCCTGATGCCTCAAAGGTTTCCTGGAACATTTGAAAGCACCAACTTATAAGGAAATTCCTAATCCCATAGAACCTCTACTGACACTTCTGAATCCTCCTGGCCCTTGGGACCCCTTGAACCTTCAAGGGCCCCCTAATATCTTAAGACTAACCAACCTGAAGCACCTGCTCTAACCCACATCCTTAAATCACCCATGCCTCCAGGCAGGAACACTTACCCCAATTCTGTAACTTCCTCCCAGAGAGCTGAGTCCACTTTGGCTTTGGGGCATTGAAGACCTAGGAGGTGGGGAGGGGGTCACTCATTTTTCAGGACCGCTCTGATTCTCCCACCCAGGCCAACATAGAGGTCTTTACCTGGGGTGGAAAAGGGTTATCTCAGTATCTGTGGGAATGGTTTCCTGAGATAGAGTGTTCCCAAGATTTTGCTGTTTGCTCTTTCCCCTGTGGCAGCTGCTGCTAGCCCCAAAGCCCACCTATGTCTACTGGGATTGAGGAAAGGAACCAGGGCTACACAACTTCGGTCTGAATCTACTTAGAACTCTGGCCTGCATTGGGCTCTTTTAGCCCAGCAAATAGTCTGCACCCTGTAATTTCCTGGGCTATCTCAGAATCGTCTAACTTTTGGGACCTTTTATTTCTATTAACTTGGAGGCGGAGGGGAGGAGGAGGAGGAGGGGGAGGAGGGGGAGAAGGATGTACTACACTAGGCTATCTCAGCATAGCAAAGAGAGTACTTTGAAAAGTCTCCACTGACAAGATCCCAAAGTTCTAGAATGAGCCATCTTCAAGAAGTCTACACTCAGTAATCTCCTTGTTCCCTTTATGGTTATGGGGCTGGAATGAGCTATCTCATCACAAGTCTGTGTTCTGTGGCTAACTTTTTCCTGGGACTCAACCTAGACAAGACTAGTTGGAACTGTGCTCTATTATTTTGTGTGTGTGTGTGTGTGTGTGCTCTATTATTAAGGCTCTGGGGCTACAAAGGATTGTCCCAGTGCAAGGACTGACCTTTGTAAAGTTTTCTTTCCCCAAACCTTAAATAGAATACAGACTGGATTACCTCAGCACAGCCCCAAACCTTAAATAGAATACAGACTGGATTACCTCAGCACAGGTGGTCTGTGTTGAGAAATCTTGTTTCCAAGACTCTGGGTCTATGCTGAGCTATTTAAGCAGAGGAAAGAGTATACTCTGTAACATTCTGAGGCCTGGGCTTCCTCAGCACTAAAAATTCTTCATTCCCCAAACATCAAAGGCCTGAACTGGGCTATCTCAGTCTATATTTATAATCTCCTTTTCTCTAAAATAGCAGGAGTGGGCTCTCTCAGAACAGAGAATATGGGCTCTGTAACTTCCTCGTTTCTGAGGCTCTGGGCGTGTACCGGCCTATTCTAGCACAAGGAATCTGATCTCAATAACATCTTTGTTTTGGAAGTTGGACTGGCCTATCTCAGCACAGGAAATCTGAGCTCCATAATAATCACTTCATTTCTAAGAATCAGTTTGGTTTCCCCTAAGCTTCCTGGGAAAAGCTCTTTCTGACAGGCCCAGTGGGTCCTGAGAGTGAGGGATGGGTGGCACGCTTCTTCCTGCCAGAATCTCCATTATAGCCTCAGGGGCTCTCAAGCAGGGACTAGGATTTGGGGAAGGATCTGGAAAGATGGGAAAAACAGACCAGAAGGGCACTGAGGTCACCTGTCGAAGCAAATACTCCTCCTCTTCCTTGGAGATGAAGTCAGGGACATAGTAGATTACAGGTGGTGCCTAGGATGGAGAGATTCCCCTGAAACTGGTACCCTTTGACCTATACGAGGACCCTAGCAATGATGAGCAGCCCCCTCCCTCTGTAGTGAGGCTCAGGATGTTCCCAGACAGGCCAGGGCCTGAAGTTGAGGGATCAATGCCCATTTTGGGGATAGAAAGTGGGAGTGAGATAGGGGAAGAAGGAACCCGGAGGGAGCAGTCCCAGCTCAAACCAAGAGTCAGCCTGCTTATCACTTTATCTTCCACCCTCAGTCCTCCCACCTTCACCCTCTGCACCCCCAGTCCTGACAACCTGCTCCACCCTGAATGGTTCCAGGGCTGGGACCCTGGAGTCCTGATCCTCTGACACCAACTCCATGCACCCGATCCTGTGAGGAGGAGAGAATATGCTAAGGTCACCAAGCCTCCTACCCTCAGGTTATGGTCCCACTTTCTGCTCTATCATGGGTCAGGGCCTCAGCTCAGACCTCTAACCAAACTCACTGAATTTCTAAAACCTGAGTCCTCAGCCTCTCAAAGCCACCCAGTGAGCTCCCAGGCTCTTTGCCTGGACACAGTAAGCACCCAGAACATACAAACTCCATCTACCATGAGCCTATCAAACTGCACATACTTGTTCTCTCATGAGAGAACATCCTCTCACAGAGAACATCCTCTGACCCCACTGGGAGCCTTTCTCAAGAGCTTCACAACCTCTAGGGCTGCACCCCCAGAGCCCCTTTAAACATCTTAACTTGAGACCCCTTCCTAACAACCAGATTGCAACCCTGAGCCTCGCTCTCCAACATTCAGGATGGAGTCCCTATGGGCTCCTCCTGCCTCAAGCCCTTTTAGATGCCACATTGTGAACACACCCAAACTGAATCTCCTCTGACGCATCCATTCTGTCTCTTTGGATCCCCCCACTCTGGACTCCCTCAGATTTCCCTTCCCGCGCACCCCTTCACTGCAGCGCTCTTGGACCTAAAGCCCTGCCCTGACTCCTCTCAAACCTTCTTTCTTCCCTGAATCCCCGAGCCGCCCACCCCTCTCCCCCTTAACACACACACACACACTCCACACTCTGCGCTCCTCGGACCCCCACCCTCAGACCCCTATTCCCGCCCTCCGCCATCCACAAAACTGACCGTCCACCAATGTCCCCACCAATATCCAAATTCAACACCCCTTTTCCTTTCCCAGCCATTTCCGCCCCCTCGTTTCCGACGCAGGAGTCCTGAGACCAATGGGAACTCTCACAGGCCTGAAGGGTCCGCCTTCCGCCCAATTGGCGCTCTCACCCAATATTGTCCCGCCCCCTCACCCTCGTCCAGTGATAGGCTGCGCCTCCCGGCCTCTGAGCCACTGGGGACCCTCAGTTACCCGGCTTCCTGTGGCACCGACCAATCAGCTCCAGAACCGAACCTGTCCACGCTCGAGTGGGCCCAGATGGGAGGGGCAGCCGTGGCGACCACAGGAAGAAGATGGGACTGTTAGGACTCCCCGCGGACTAGATCGTCCTGTGCCCAGGCTGCGGGGAGGCGAGGTTGAAGGAAGGACTTCCTCTCTCGTCCTCCCCCAGCAGCGGTGCAGGGGCAGGGCTGTAATCCCCAGACTCAGGTCCGACACAGCGAAGCCATAGAAACGTCTTTATTGAAGGGGGCAGAGGGGTCATGCTGAGTTCTGGGACATGCAGTTAAGGGGTAGTCTGAGCTGTCCTTGGTAGTGAGGCCCCCAGGTCCGTCCTGGACTCCCTGGGCCTTAAGGGTCTCCCTCACGCTGCTAGTCTGGCCTGGGTGCTGTGACGTCATTTAGGGTCAGTGACTCAGATTTGGTGTTTTGGACCTATGACCAGAACGTGGATTGAAATGAGGGCTCTAGGATTTGGGATCCCCTCAAGGCCTTGGGATGCCCTTCATGTATGAGATGGAGGCTTTAGGATTTGGGGTTCTTTGGGAGCTGGGACTCTTGGAATTTGGCGTCTTGAGATCCATGACTCAGGGCATTGAAGTCCTCTAGTTTTCAGGGATGAGCATAACTGTTTGGGGTCTCTTGGTGCCTATAAATAGGGCTTAAGGTGCCATGGTAGCCTGGGATGCATGACCTGACTGCAGTCTCCTCCATTCCAGGCACAAGGACGTCCATGATTGGGGTTTCCTGGGGGCTTGGGATTGGATTTTTACATATAGGACTCCCTGGGAATTTGGGAATCCCATGGCTTGGGGGTCTTGGAAATTAGGGCTTTGGGGTGTTCTAGAGGCTGTAGGACTTGGGGGCACATGGAAGTTTGGGATCCCCAGTCTCAACATGGGGGCTCCAAATTTTGGGTTCCCCCAAAAGGGAAAGTCATCACTTTAAAAATAGAGAATTTTCTGGAAATCTGGCCAGCAGAGGGGCTGTGGGCCATGTTGGGTGGGCTTCATACAAGGCACTGGGGGATTCTTGAGGGTGCAGAAGATAGGAACACTTGGGGGTCCTGTAATTAGTACTTCCAGGACTATTTTGGTATCTGTAAATTGGAGGTGTCAGTGGCCTGGTTAATGTGTGTCTTCTTCAGGGGTAAGAGCAGGGGTCTTTGTAAATGGAGGGAGCGGTCTCTGATTGCAGTATAAGGGTTTTGGGGTAACTATGGGGAATCACATCTTGAGGGGACTGATGTTAAATGTAGCATAGTGACATAAAGGTCTGTAACTGCAGCTCTGGAGGCATGACCTGTGTTTATTTCAAGGGGATTTGATGGGTTCTTTTTTAATGGGGGAGAGTTCTGGGATGAGTGACTGAGGAATGTTCTGCTGTGGAGCATTATGTGGAAAAGGTCACCATTTGGGGTGATGTGGAAATCTATTATTGGGAGTCCTGCTCTGAGTGGTTGAGGATAGGGACTAGCCTGAAGGAGCTACACTCAAGAAATCTTTCTGGGTAACATGGGATCTGTATTTGGGCATTTATCATGGGGGAATCTGTTAATGATGGGCCTCAGTGATTAATAAGGGCTGGCTAATGGGGATCTCTAGTCTGGATGTGTTATTGGGAATATCTATCTCAGGGTGACCTGGGGGCTCCTTGTGTCAGGAGATGCTAGAGGGACTGTCTCTTTGTCAGGTGTCCAGGGCCTCTAAGACTGCATCTCTGCCCTCAGCATCCAAGGAAACCAGCAGCAGAAGAGCAATCTGGAAAGGAGAACCATGTCACTCCTTAATGCAGGTATGGGAACATCTGGGCCTGTCTCCCTCAGCTCTTCCCCAAATGTTTGGCCTTGCTGGATTCTGCCTCTACCTGTTTGGCTGTGCCTTCCCAGGCTCCTGTGGAAAGTGTTCTGCCTCCCCTAAGTATCCCTTAAAAGTTGAAGTCTCCAGAATTTAGTGCAGGGCCTCACTCCCTAAAGACCGTTTCTCAGTAAGCTGACTAGTCACAAGTTTTCCTAACCTCTATTTCTGGCCCCAACCAGAGCCCCAGACCCCTGTGTCCAATGGCCTGGCTACACACCTGGAGATTGAGTTCTCTGATGCGATGTCCTTTGGGGTCCGGACTGTTGTAAAGGTGCGTTTGGGCTGCGTCACTGAAGGGGAGAGCAAGGTCTCAGGTGAGGGGATGATAGACCCACTTGTGCCCTCAATACCCACCCAGACTCCTGGACCCCACATTCCCAATATCCATCTGAACCTTTTTGTCAATAATATTCTGTGTCCTCCAATACCTACTCATGTCTCCAGTGCCTGCCCAGAGCTTGTTGTTAACATCCCCATATCCCATAGCACCTATCTTCTTGGGGTTCCTGTTTCATCATTTTCCTGGACTCTGTTCCCAGTTTAATACTGGATAATCTGTCACTAGCATGACCCTTCCTCCTGTCCCCAAACTCTCCTCCCCACACTCCAGCCCCCAACTCACTTGTCACTTGATGTACTTTTTTGGCTCCGACATTGTCCCCAGGGGGATCCGTGGATCCACCAATCCTGGGGAGATATGAAGAGTGGGAGGAGTCAGAGCCTCAGAAGCCAGGGTCTGACCTGGAGATGGGGGTCGGGGCTCATGCGGAAAGAGCTCAGGTGTAGGGGTGGGTATCCACACTGTCCTGCTAGTCCAAGAGGAGAAGACAACTGAAGAGAGAATCAGGGTCCTGGGTGATACTTTGAATTGGGCTCACCTCTGGATCCGGGATGCTGGTGCAAAGACTCCATGCTTTGGGGAGCAGGTGAAGTACCGGACACCAAAGACAGAGCCATCATGCTTGCCCGTGGGCTGGTCTAGCTCAATCCCATACCAGTAACCTGAAGCAGAAGAGTGTCAGACCTTGAGGCCCTGCCTGTCTCCCAGCCCAGATCCCCATCCTCACCTGGGGCAAAGTCTGTCTTCCCATAGAAGCGCACAACCCCTTGCTTCTGGCCTGCCACAAGGACTTGGTCTCCAACCGCAGCCTTGGCTCCCTCTCGCTGCTGCAGGTTGCCCAGAGATGGGGATGATGGGGGCTTCTTCTTGCCTGGGGGTAGAGGGTACAGGGGTGAGGGTAGGAGGGGGCTCCAGACACCAGGGCACCAGAAAGCCCCAAGACAGAAATTCTGTTCTGGCTCTAATCAGGAACTCCAGAGCCTTCCCTAGAACTGCAGGGCTTTGGTGTGGAGGGGAACAGTCCCAGCCAAGTTAAGAACTGGGAGGGCCGTAACCAGTTTGGCTCAGTGGATAGAGCGTCAGCCTGTGGACTGAAAGGTCCCAGGTTCGATTCTGGTCAAGGGCATGTACCTTGGTTGCGGGCACATCCCCAGTAGGGGGTGTGCAGGAGGCAGCTGATCGATGTTTCTCTGTCATCGATGTTTCTAACTCTCCCTTTCCCTTCCTCTCTGTAAAAAAATCAATACAATATATTTTTAAAAAAAATAGAACTGGGAGGATCCCAAAATCCTTTCTCAAAGCTGAGGATATTTGGGCCAATAGAAAAAACCAGTCACAGAAATCAGGAACCCAGCCCGGCCGGCATGACTCAGTGGTTGAGCGTTGACCTATGAGCCAGGAGGTCATGGTTTGATTCCCCATCAGGGCACATGCCCAGGTTGCATGCTAGATCCCCAGTAAAGGGTGTACAGGAGGCAGCTGATCAATGATTCTTTCTCATCATTGATGTTCCTATCTTTCTCTCCCTCTCTTTTTCTCTCTGAAATCAATAAAAAAAAATTAAAAATTAAGAAAAGAACTAAAGGTCATCCTCCAAAATTAGGGAGTTTGGACCTGAGGAGAAACTGAGTCATAGAAGCTGGGCTACCCACAGATTATCTCCAAGACTGGCTCCCCTCACACCTCGGGCTCCCTCTCTGACCTTTGTGTTCCCTTCGGCCTTTGCCAGTGACACGGGAGAAGTCCATCCGGGGAGTGCGAGGTGTGGAGGTGACAGATGAAGGGGGTGCGTCCGCTGCTTTGGAGATCTTGGACACAGATGCAAAGAGACCTGGAGGGACAGAGCCTGGGCTGGGAGTTGTCCAAGTCTCTGCGCTATGCCTCTACCCCAATATCACCCTCCAACCCCCATTACCCAGTCAGCCACAGAACTACTGAGTGGACCCCACCCGCCACTCCTTTGGGGCCCCCGGTGGTACTGACCCTGCTTGGGAGGGCAGATGAAGTACCGGACACCGCCAACACTGCCATCATTCTTGCCCTCAGGTTCGTCCAGCTCCACGCCCACCCACTGGCCGCTGGCGAACTCCGTGGTCCCGCAGAACCGCAGTGTGCCCGTCTGGAAAAACAAGGGAGGATGTGGCTTGGGGAGGCCTTAGGAGGCTATGATAGGTCACTGGCTCACAGGCAGTGTGGTGAGGGAGATGAGGGAGCTCCAGACTCAAATCTCAACTCAGACATCACCATTTACTGGCCATATACATAACCTCACTGTGCCTTAATGTGCTCATCTGCAAAATAGGAACAGAAACTGTGTCCACCTTCTAGGATTGTTATAGAGCTGCCCTGTTCAATGCAATAAATAGCCACTAGCCAATAGATGACAATTTAACTAAAATTAAATGAATTACACCAGCCACATTTCAAGTGCTTAATAGCCACATGTGCCTTGTGGTTACTTCATTGGACAGCATAGTTACAGCAACATTTAAAGCTCTCAGATTGGCCAGGTGCTGAGTAAGGGATTAGTGAGTGCTGACAACTATTATCATGTAACTTTGGTCCTGGGACCTCCTGGGTTAGTTTCATCTGGAAAATTGAGATAACAGTCCACCTCCTAGGCTTTGTCTGGTTGAAACACTTTTAATATATGTCAAGTTGCTTAGTTGCAGGGAGTGTGATTATAATAGCGTGAGGCTCCTTTACCTAAGCCTCAGTTCTTGTCTAGAGGATGGGCTAATAAAAAGTGCCACTTTGGAAGGTTAGAGGGATTTGAGCAGTACCTGGCACACAGCACTTAGATGCACCAAGCCCTAAAGGAATTTAGACATTTTAACTAATTTAAACCTCATACTACCCCCTGACATGGGTACTGTTATTAGCTCTTTTGTACAGATGGAGCAACTGATGCCCAACGAGGCAGAATCACTGACCCCAAGCCCCAGAGCTGGTAAGATTTGCCTGAGTAAATCCCTGAGCCTAAGCTCATAACTACTGTGTTATGCTGATTTTCTTAGGGGCAGGGATGGTTATTGCATGTCCTCAGACAAAGGGTTTCACCTCTCTAAGCTTCCTAGAGTCTTCTGGGTTGTAAGATGGGAAGAGTAACTCATCCTGCTTTCAGAATTGTCACGTGAATTTAACTAGATCACACACAGCTTTCCAGATGGGACGGGTGCAAAAAGATAGGGAACAAAATGTAACTCTCATGCTTTCTCAAGAAATAAAATCCAGATTCCTTCCAGTGGCATGCAGATCTGGTATGATCAGCCCCTGCTGCCCTCTCCACCTCATCTTCCATCCTGTATAGCAGGGTCTCTGTACCTGCTGTGTGCTCTGTCTTCATATTTTCACAAGGTGAGTTCTTTCCCATCTCAGTTCATACATCACCTCCTTAGAGAAGTCCTCTTAGAACACCCAGCTAAAACCACCTCTACCCTCACCCAGGGACAACTTACTAAATCCAAGCATTGAATGGTTCCCAAAGCCCTCGTTGCCACCAGAATTGATCTTAACTATGGTTTACTTTATTGACTCTCTTTCATTAGAAATGAAGCTCCATGAAAGCAGGGCTGGGTCTGACATAGCCCTTTATCCCCAAGAATGGGCTTGGTCCAGCATGGAGCCTAAGGGACACCAGTAAATGAATCAAAGTTGGAATGCCTGGACAAAGATTCTCTCTGTTCTCTGGACCTTTTTATCTGCTCCCCCTACCTGAGACCCTCTTCTCCTAGCTCACTCCTCATCCTCAAGTAGGTACATCTTGTGCCACACCCCTGACTGTTCTTCCAAAGGACTGACTACTCTGGGAGCAGAGGTGGGCCCTGACTGGAGACCAAGAAGCTCAGGGGACCCAGATGGAGCAGAGCTTCACTGACCACTCTGATTGTGCTTCCCCATGATAGCCACCGCTACTCTGGACTGTCACTGGCAGTTGATGGATCTGTTTCCCACTGGACTGAGACCTCAACCCAGGTTGGGGCACAAAAGAGGCACTCACAGAACAACTGTTAGGTGAAATAAATGTGAATCATTAGAGGGTGGGTCAACAAAGGGAAAGTCTGCACACTGCCCAATGACCCAGTCCTAAGGGGTGAGGGCTGAGTCCTGCCCTTCCCTACCCGGTCTAGTCCCTGACCTTCTGGCCATCCAGCAGCACGCGGTCTCCCAGGCGCAGGCCCAATGTGCTGAGCATGAGATTGCCTGGAACATTGTCGTAGTTGGGTAGCGTGACCTTGGGGAGGGCGCAGGAGAGTGGCACGGCCTCCTCCAGCAGTGTTCGTAGCTCCTTGGCCACCAGTGCTGCCTCTGCCTTGTCCAGGGTCATGTCCATGGGGTCTGGGACCACCTCCGCTGGCACCTGTCCCTTTCGGTTCTGAGGACCAATGGAAAGATAGGGACAAGGACTCAGTGGTACAGGCTGCACCCCCACTGAACCCATGCCCCAAGACCCTGGGTCTAGGTGAAACAGAGGTGGGACTAGGTCAAACTTTGGGTCAACATGGGACTAAGAAGGGGTGGGACATTAAGGTGCAGACCATGTTCCAGGGAAATCCACCCATGAGATCTCAGGCTAGGGATGTCAAGTAATTGGGAGAGGGACTAGGGGTGGAGCTGCTAGGGACTGAAGGTTATGGTCAAGTGTTGTAGGTCACGCCTTTAGGGAGGCCATGCCCTCAGAGACCCCAGGCCAGGAATGGGGCCATGTGAGGAATGAACACTGAAAATGGGCTCCTATAATACTGAGTCAGTGGTCCAAATGAGCCAGTGGGGAAGGAGGTGAGGCAAGACCTCAGGGGTGCAGGTGTGAACCCAAGATATCTATTCCTGGGATGCTGCAGAGTAACTCATATTAAAGATAGGACCTAGAAATGGATGGGTTGGGGTCAAAGATCATATTGAGGGCTTATGCTGGGCCCAACCCTCTCATTCACCAAGAGTCTCATTCGACTTTCTTCATGATCTCTAAATACTGTCTACATAAGGCCACAACATCAGCCAGGACTGAAAGAAGTCCTTGCTGGGTGACCCTGCCTCAGTTTCCCCATTGTAAAACAGTGCTCCTAATACAGTTCACCTGACATATCATGAACACTAACTAAATGTCAGCTATTATGTCATTTGTTGAAGGTACAGATGATCTTTGTAATGTTTTGAGAGCTTCCAGAGATGCAGGTGGTCAGGGCCCCCCTCATCTTCTGCAGAGGCCTGCTGGCCTGGAAAGGAATGGGGGAGGAAAGAGAAGGAAGATAAAATGCTGAGCCAAGGTGGCAGTACCCGCAGCGCCGGGTTGGCACCATGCTCCAGCAAACATTTGGCTGCACCCAGGCACAGGTTAGAGGCAGCGATGTGTAGGGCTGAGCCATGGTTGAAGTCACTGCACGTGGAGTTCACCACTGGGAGGTGGGTGAGAGGAGAGATTTGGTAAGTGTTTTCGGCACTCTAGGTATCCCCCTACCTTCCAGCCTCCATCTCTTAACAGGCTGCTAACCTCCCAGCCCCAGTGCCTTCCATAAAACCGGCCCCTCCCTGCGAGGTCCAGCCCTGTCCTGGGGTAGTGAACCACTGAACCCCATCTCCAATGCCTCTAGTCTCCAGCCTCCTACTATCTCCTCAGTTTAGTGCCCCCTTCCTGCCAAGCCAGGGCTTAGTTTGGCCCCATCATTTGGTATCTCTCCTTCTTCATACCACATCCCCATCCCCAAAATCCTGGGCACCCTCCCTCTGCTTCCAGGGCCTCTTCTTTCACTGGGTCCTGGCCTCCCACCCCAGCCTGGACTTCGCCCCTCACCTCGAGGCCGAGCACCCTTCAGCAGCACACGCACGAGGTCGGGCACATCAAAATAGGCTGCGTAGTGCAGTGCGTTCATGTTGGTCCAGCGGCTGCGCAGGGTCACGTCTGCGCCCAGCGCCAGCAGCTGCTGTGAGAGGCGCACTGCCGCAGCAGGGTCCCCTGCATGACAGCCCGGGTCAGTCATGGGTCCAGGGCATGAGGAACTTCCTGGGTCTCAGGGAGGGCAATTTGGGATCTTAGGCTGAAGGTTTAGGATGGGGATCTGAGGACCAGAGTTCTGGGTGGTTTTGAAGGTGTCGGGTCTGAGGGCCTAGGTTTTGGGGCATGTGGTTTGGGGTTGGGACACTCACCGACTCCATGGGCCCCAGCCTTGCAGGCATAATGAAGCAGTGTCATGTCGGTCAGCCCATCACGATCATTCACATGGCAGCCTCGACGCAGAATCTGGGAGTACCAGAGGACCAGGGAAGGTTCCCGAAACATGCAAGGGATCCCCATCCTCTCCCTCCTTGGCTTCCCCAGTGTTCTTACCTCATTGCCAATGACATCAATCTTGTGTTGTACTTGGGGCACCCACTGGCGCACAATGGCAAACAGCTCAGGGATGGTGGTCTGCGGGTCAAACAGAATCTCCTGGCACGCCGGGTCATTGGGGTCGAAGAAGGTGAAAGCTGAAGTGGTGAGAGGTCTAAAGTCATCCAAGGCAAGCTGACCCCCTCCTTCCAGAGGAGCTTTAGGGTTTACCTTTAAGACCCTCTCTAAGGCAGGGTCTCAAAGTAGTGGGGCATAGGCCACAGGCATATTCCATGTGGCCAGCATGAGGTTTCAAAGTCAGGAGGTTTCACATAAAAATCTGGATGCCCACTATGTCTTACAAAACTGGAAGACTGAGCAATTCCCATGGAGCAGCAAACACCACCTCTTGAACAGAGTGTGATAAGAAGTGTAGCACCCTCAAGTCTGCGTGCCCACGGAGGTTGCTAGTGCACTGTTGCCCTGACAGAGCATGGGGACAGTTTGGACAAATTTCTAGAGTAAAAAAAATAATAATAAAATAATAATTTAAAACAGAAATCCTAGTTTTTAAGAAAAATCTCCCCAAGTTTTCAAATGCTGTGCAGTCCACATAAAATGTATGCATGGTTAGGACCCAATCTGTGGCCAGCCAGGGTGGTGCTCAGAGGAACTTCCATCTCCCCTATTAGACTGATGAGTACTGCACTCTGTAGTAACCTCAGCACCCAGCTTAGTACCTAGTACATGGAAGAAACTCAGTACATGTTGAGTGAGTAAATGAAACATCAGATGATGTAGAGCCCAGAGAAGTGCAGCATAGAAAGTGTCTCCAGGAATCAGCCTGTGTGCTTCTGTTAAAATCCCAGTCATAAAACATTACTCTTTGGATTAGAATCCTGACCTGGCTCCCATCACATTCAGAATATAGACCACATCCTTCCCTCTGCCTACAGGTCCTGCACAAACTGGCCTGTCTGTTTTCTATTCTCAACTTCCCTGCATCCACACTGGCCTCCTATCCTTCCAACACACCAGGCAAATTCCTGTCTTAGGGACTTTGCACTTGCTGTTTTTCTTATCTGGGGCAGACTTCTCTCAGATCTTCTCAAGGCTTTGCAGGTCTTTGCTCAAATGTCACCTCTTCAGAGAGGCCTCCCCAACCACCCGGTCGAAATCAGCACTTCTGCCCTTCTCCATCTCCTACCCTTTTTTATTTCTTTAATCACAGCACATATCACTACTCAACTTGTTTACACCTCCCTCCCTCTTTTCCTCTTCTTCTCTTTTTTCTTCTTTCTTACTTTCTCACTAGTCTCCCTCATTAGGATATAAGTGCTATGTTCCAATCTGCCATGGTCCCCCTACCCATCCACCCCTTTATCCCCAAAGCCCAGCACAAAACCTGGCACAGAGTAGGTGTTCAGTCAATCTCTGCTGAATTAATGTACCCATTTAATAAACAAATACATGAGTTCCTCTTGGAATCCACCTTAGCCCTCTCTCTGTCCTAGACCACATTTCCAGATTCCTTCACCTTCTGTGACCAATCCTGCTTGTTTTCAGCCCAGACCCTCTCACTTCCCACCAGGCCAAAAGCCCTGGCCGTATCTAGCTGCATTTCCAAAGGAGATTTTCCAGTTTCCTGGGGTGGACCCCCTGCCCAGACATCCAGATAACTTCCTTATTTTTCTACCAAACTGAGGTTAACTTGTTGCCTCTCTGATTCACCTCTATTGGGTGATATGTCCCACTAGTTTTTGACCCTCACAGCCAATGTCTTCTAAAAGCTCCTTATATCCAACTCCAGCTGAGCCCCACCCTCTCTACCTTTTAAACATATGAGACCCATCACTTCTCTGCTTTTAAACAATCCCACAAATGCTTTCTCCCAATCACACTTAGAATATATCCAAAGTCTTCACCATGGCCTTTAAGCCCCATTGCCAACCTCTCACCTCAACTGATTACGCCCCAGCTGCAGCTCCATGAGCTGCTTTCTGTTCCAAACTCAGTCCTGTTCCACACCCAGGGCTCTGCACTTGCTGCTCTCTGCCTGGAACTCTCTTTCTCCACTGATTCTCCTCATCTCTGGGTCTCAGCCTAAATGCTACCTCAACAGCAAGACCCACCCTGACCTCTCTGTCTCAAGTTGCTTCCCTCTAGCCATTCTCTATTTTCTTTTTTATTTTATTTATTTATTTTTTTGTTTTGTTAATTCTCACCCAAGGATATTTTCCCATTGATTTTTAGAGAGAGTGGAAGGGAGGGGGAAGAGACACAGAGAGAAACATCGATGTGAGGGAGACACAGACCAGGGATTGAGCCTGCAACCGTGGTACATGCCCTTGATGGGAATCTAACCTGGGACCCTTCAGTCCATGGCCTGACACTCTATGCATTGAGCCAAACTGGCTAGGGCTCTATTTATTTCTATCTTTTATTTCTTTCATAGCACTTACTCCAATCTGAACTTACCTGTTTATTGATCTGTTAATTATTCAGTCTCTCCTCTCCTGAGAGAAGGGATCATGCCTAGATTGCTCACCATTAAATCTCTATCACCCAGCCGAAACCGGTTTGGCTCAGTGGATAGAGCGTCGGCCTGTGGACTGAAAGGTCCCGGGTTCGATTCCGGTCAAGGGCATGTACCTGGGTTGTGGGCACTTCCCCAGTGGGGGATGTGCAGGAGGCAGCTGATCGATGTTTCTCTCTCATCGATGTTTCTAACTCTCTATCTCGCTCTCTTCTTCTCTGTAAAAAATCAATAAAATATAAAAAAAAAAATCTCTATCACCCAACATAATGCTTGTCACAGAGTAGTAGCAATAGATAAATATCGCTTGATGATTAAATACTTTCAGTTTCTCCAAGAAGAACCCTCTGAGCTCCACACCCTCCTTCCTCAGAACCTTCACTCCTGCAGTTCCTCCTATGGTCACCTATCCTGGGACTCCATTTCCCCCAACCCATTCCTGATTAACCCCCAACTCATCCTTAGGTCTCCCTCAAACCTTCTCCTTAGAGAAACCATGTCTTAACAAACTCTTGCAGTATTCTGTTCTTGGCAAGCACAATTTCTCATCATGTCATGTAATTACATATTTATATTGTATTATTATACTTATTTGTATGGTCATTATAGAGGCCTGTGAGTTCTCTCAGGGCAAAGACTGGATCTATCTTGCTCCATGCTGTGCTACCAGCTCCTAACACAGAGCCAGGTCCACAGCAGACTTTAAGCAAATGTTTGTTGAATGACTAAATGACTAAATGATGTATCATGAACCAATTTAGAGTTATTCCAATTTCATTCTCCAACGAATGAATGAATGAGTGTGGGGGGGGGGGCGCGGGGAGAGGGGGGGCGTTTGGAATACAAGGACTCAGCAGCTAAGACTTCTTCCCTGGCCATCTAAGGCTCCCGGCCAGATTCTGGGGTGGGAGGATGGTTACCGTAGTCCTTGGGGAGGGGGGCAGGTGCTGAGGGGTGCACAACAGGCTTCTGTCGGCGCTCCTGGGTGGGACTGGGGGCCTCGGGAACCTCCTCATCCTCCTCATCCTCTTCTTCCTCCTTGTCCAAGAGCGGAGGGGCCATAGGGGTAGGATCTGTCTTAGTCATGATCCTCGGTGGCCCTCAGGGGACGGCCTTCAGGCAAATCCTGGAAGCAGAGGTCAGCTAGAGAAGGCACCCCACAGGCTCCGGCATCCCAACCCACAGAAGCTCCCAGGGCCTCACATTCCCAGCTCTGGATTTGGAGCAATCATAAGGATGCCCGTTACCCATCAGAGGGCCCTAGCATGTGGGCCCAGTGTCTACCACTTCCCGCAGGCCCAGCCCTCCATTCTTCTATCGCGTCAGGGCCCTCAGTCTAGGCCGCCCCCTCCCCAGGTTTGTTTATCTCCGGATGCTGGATGCTGGAGGCTTCGCCCCTCCCCTTCTCCGCGGGCCTCCCCTCTACCCATCTTACCTTGGGCAAACAGGGCTGCAGACGAAAGCCGAGAGTGGGGGGACTGGAGTAATGGGGTGTCAGTTTCAGGGGAAGTGATGGGTGAGAAGGAGAAAAAAGCCGGTGGTAGATGGGGGGTAGAGAGGGAGGGGCGCTGAAGGCGCATGCGCGCTGTTACCTACGACCCGGCGTGGGGGAGGAGATACTGGGAGGCTCCTCACGCTGATGGAAAGGCTGGACGCAGCGATGGAAGGGGACTGACGCGGAGGATGGGGAGAGAAAGGAAAGAGGTGAACACGAAGAAGGAAGCGAGACACGGAGACGGAGAGATATGAAGCAGAGACAAGGGTAATGGGAAAGCGGAGTCAGTGCTTTTTGACCCTCACCCTCATGATGGAGCTTTTCTGTAAGCCTGGCCAGTTAAGGCGGTGTTGGTGGTGATGGGTGTTTTCTCTGTGAGATCTGAGATCTGACCTCTATACGGGATGTCTCAGAGATATGGTTTCTATCATCATCATCATCATCATCATCATCATCATCATCATTCTCATCACAGAGTTTCCACAGCACTTACCAGGCCCAGAGAGGGTAAGCCACTTGCCCAAGGGCACACAGCAAGTAGGTTTTGGAGCCAAGATTGAAAACAGACAGCCTGGGCTTTTAATTACCTTGCTACAGATCTGCCAACCCTCTCAGAACTTGTATCTTTTTAAATTAATTAATTTATTATTTTTTTAGAGGCATTTTATTTAGACAACTAAAAATAATTAGATGTTCAGAAGCAGTATACAGTGAACAAGAAATCAAGCCAGTTATTGGCCTGTCTCACAGAGACATGGAGAGACAGATATGGGGTGTAGAAGAAATGTAGGAGCAGAGAGACAGGGACATAGATATGGAGGACACAGAAAAATGCAGATGAAGAGAGACATGGGGAAATGGAGAGATAGATGGGAGGACAGAGCAATAGGGAAGCACATGGACAAAGATAAATGTGGAAAAAGATGAGATTGAGAGACAGGGATCAAGTGGGAACAGGGAAGTAGAGAAAGACAGTAAGTCCAGGGGCCCTGGAAGGCTTCATGAAGAGCCCCAGGCCTGAGTCTGAGCTCTGTCCTTGCCCCACTGTATGTCCCTCTTGTGCCCCACCATGATTCAGGCCACAGCCCCAAGCATAAAGCCTCCAAAGGCAGCCACATTGCAGCTCCAGCTGACTGCTACTAACTGGGAATATTAACCCAGCGCTGCTAGATCTGCTGAGCCTTTGGGAAAAATCAGAAATTACTTTAAAGCACTGTTGAAGTCAAACAAACAATATCTGTGGGCCATGTCCAACCCACTGGCTGTCAGGTTGAGACACCTTAGTTCAGAGGCACTGTGGGGGCTCCTTTCTGGAACCCCTCCTACCTCTCTTGTCCAGGCAAGGCCAGACCCTGGGACCTCAAGCTTAGCCTTGGGGTTGTAAGCAGAAAAAAAGCCTGATCAGATTTTGATTTTTAAAAACAGATTTTTATTGATTTTTAGAGAGAGGAAGAGAGAAACATCGGCGTGAAAGCAAAACATAGACCGACTGCATGTTCCCCCACTGAGGATTGAACCTGCAAATACATTTTTTAATATATTTTCATTGGTTTAAGAGAGGAAGGGAGAGGGAGAGAGAAAGAGAGAGAGAGAGAGAAACATGAGAGAGAATCAGTCAGCTGCCTCCTGCATGCCCCACACTGGGGATTGAGCCCGCAACCCGGGCATGTGCGCTTGACTGGAATCAAACCTGAGACCCTTCAGTTCACAGACTGACGATTTATCCACTGAGCCAAACCAGATATGGCTGAAATGTTCTGATTTTTAAATATTGGGCTCTAGCCTAAACAAAAACATATGCTGCGTTGGCCAGGTAGGCCCCACTCGCCCTTCACAGCAGACTCTCCATGCGTAGCTGCTGCACCCACTGTTCTATAGCCCTCGCTGCTCCTGGTGCCACTCTTGGAGTTGCTGCAGCCTTCTCTCCTGCCCAGTGCTGAGCCCAGCCTGTGGGTGCTGAGAGGGGACTCCAGGGCAAGGCCATGCAGGAGCCAACAAAACACTCAGCGGGTTCGGGAACATGGTGGCCGGGCCCTCAGGGTATCCAGTGCTGGTCCTAACACCACCAGGTTTTCAGTGCCAGGTGCTGGGATGGCTGGGCCTGGGGACAGGAGGGAGGGCTGAGAGTCAGGCTCAGTCCCAAGCATAAAGCCTCTAAGGGCAGCCACATTGCATCTCCAGCTGAAGGACTTCCCTCAGGACATGACTCCACACTTTACTTCCCAGGTGAGGAAGGTGAGGGTAGGGCGGTGGGTGGTCAGCCTCCACAATGGGACCACCCTGTGCTCACCTTGGTGGGCAGTGCCAAGGAGATGGAGAGCACAGAATCTGCCGAAGTAAGAAACGTCCTAACCTATAAGAATTTTTATGAGTTTATTTAAGCAAAACTGACGATAATTGCAGGGAAACAAAAAGGTGTTACTGGTGGGGAGAATTTCTCATCCCCACTGTTGTTCATGGGAGTGGAATTCCTGTGATATCCTGAGAAAAAAATTTCTGAGGCTCGATTGAGAAAACAAGTGGTTTTTATTTGTGTGGAATCAAACACCTGAGTTTCCAAAGTCCCATTTCCCATAGTCTAGTCATAGAATGTAACTGGGGCTTCAGCACCCTCCTGCTTCCAGCGGCACTGGGGAGCTAAAATCAGAGCCAGTGGCCAGAGTTTCCTTTCCATGTTGGAGCCAATTCTGGTCCAGCATCAGGCTAGCTTAGCTTGTGTTTCCCCATTGCAGTCAATTAGTCCATTGCCTGTGGAGTCCACATGGCTATGGGCCATATGGGCAAATACAAGAGAGCCAAGAGCAACAACAGAAAAGAGCAATTTCCTTTGTTTAGGCCTATCCCCAAATTTTTGTGATATTGCAGTGGCTCCACCCACTCTGGCTAGTGATCTCTGTCCCCAGGTTTGATTGACAGGCACCTTCCCTAGTCATCTCAACTTCACTGCATATGTGTCTATCTCCCCTTTGTTGGACTCTTTCCCCTAGTGATTTCTGGGGAATGGGCCAGTGGTTCCCTGGGGAGTGTGAACTTGCAGCTTCCTGGTGAAGCTTCCGCAAAGACCAGCATATAATGTCTGGCCTTCCCTTTGCTTCTTCCCTTTCCTATATAATAAAAGCCTAATATTCTTAATGTCTGATCGTCCAGTCATCTGTTCAACCAATCAAAGCATAACATGTTAATGATATGCTAAGGCCGCTCAACCGCTCGCTATGACATGCACTGACCACCAGGGGGCAGACGCTCAATGCAGGAGCTGCCCCCTGGTGTCAGGGCGCTCCCACAGGGGGTGTGCTGCTCAGCCAGGAGCCTGGCTCACAGCTGACGAGTGCAGCGGCGGTGGTGGGAGCTGCTAAGGATCCCCTGAGGGCTCCTGGACTGTGAGAGGGCACAAGCCAGGCTGAGGGACCCTGTCCCCCCGCTCCCAGTGCACGAATTTTGTGCACCAGGCCTCTAGTTATTAATAACTAACTAATTACAATGGTATCAGTGGGACTGAGAAAATGCGGTGGGAAATGGCAGCTTACCACTTATTTTATACATCAGAATCAAAGGTGAAGATGTGCTAGTAAGGGGGCTACATGAAATCCATTGGTGATAGATTACGGAGGCAGGAGAAAGTAAAGTGGGGAGACTGGATGAGTTTGGATGAAAAGGAAAACAAATAGACATATACCATTTTGTTTTTTTAAACCCTCACCTAAGGACATATTTGTTTTAGAGGGAGAGAGAGAAACATCAATCAGTTGCCTCCCATATACTCCCTAATCAGGGAACAAAACTGCAACCTAGGTACATGCCCTGACTGGGAATCGAACCTGCAACCTTTTGGTGTGCAGCATTATGCTCCAACCAACTAAGCCACCCAGTCAGGGCAGACACATACTTCTTTTCACAGGTGGGTATAGGATAGTTAACAGTTAACTACATGATATAATAACAATGAGGGGGATTTGTGGTCTGTCCTCTGGTGTGGTGGTTGCACTTTGAGGAGTGGGAGGTGGTGGAAGGAAATTACTTTGATATCCCACAGGTATGTTTTCTTAGATGCAAAAGACAACAGACAGGCTAGGGTTAAGGTGAATACTGACCTTTGTTTGGGAAAAATACCATCCTAGGACATAGCTACCCACCATGAACTGGTTTTAGTTAGGGGAAATTTTTGTTTTTCTCACCTGAGGATATGTGTTTTTCTTTCATTGATTTTAGAGAAAGCAAAACATCCATGTGAGAGAGAAACATTGATCAGCTGCCTCTGGTATGTGTCCCAATTGGGGATCAAACCCACAATCTGGGTAGATGTCCTGACTAGGAATCAAACCCACAGCCTTTTGGTGCACCAGATGTCACTCAACCAACTAAGCCACTCCAGCCAGGGCAGTTAGGGAAAGTTTTAATTTCAGACCATCCTATGTGGTTATTTTAGATCTCTGAGTTTGCAAGGCCACCATACAGGCCTCCCCTGGGCTTGCCAGATTTAGTATATGGCCCATTTCTTGTCCACACAACACACCTCAGTGCCACTGGAAGCAGGAGGGTGTAAAGTGCTACCTGCTGGTAGTCCATGTGCTGCAACCAGGGGCCATCCTTCAATGGGATGGTGGGGTCAGTGATATTAGGTCCAACCCTACCCTCTCTGAGAACACTCACTCCCAGGGGTCCCTCAGTTCCAAACCTCTGTCCCCCACCCCAGGCTCTCTTTGCCTCCTCTTACCCATATTGCATTCTACCATTCCACCTTTTAAACTCCCAGTCAAGCTAGTTTCAACTCCCATGATTAGCTAGTTTATTAATATTCCTATATAATAAAGAGGTAAGATGCAAATTAACCCTCACACCCTCACAAGATAGCTGTCTACGACCAGGCCGGCAGGAGGGTTAGTGAGGGACGACCAAATGACTAAACAGCAGGCTGTGTGGGGCAACCAGGCCAGCAGGGGGTGGGCAGTGGGGGCGACCAGGCCAGCAGGGGAGGCAGTTGGGGGTGACCGGGGGGGGGGGGGGCGGCAGTTAGGGGCAACCAGGCCGGCGAGGAGGTGCAATGAGGGGCAACTAGGCCAGCGGGGGGGGGGGCAGTAAGGGGTGACCAGGCTGGTGAGGAGGGGGGCAGTTAGGAGCGACCAGGCCAGCAGAGAGGGGCAGTTAGGGGCAATCAGGCCGGCACACAGAGGCAGTGAGGGGCAATCAGGCCGGCGGGGGGGGGGGCAGTTAGGGGTGACCAGGCAGGCAGGCAGGTGAGCGATTAGGAGCCAGTGGTCCAGGATTGTGAGAGGGATGTCCCAGAATGGAGAGGGTGCAGGCTAGGCTGAGGGACACCCCCCTCCCCCATGGGTGCACAAATTTTGTGCACCGAGCCTCTAGTTAATAATAGAAGAAAGCAAAGGGAAGACCAGACATTGTAAGCATGGTCATATGGGCAGCTTCACCAGGAAGCTGCAACTTCATACTCCCCAGGGAACCACTGGTCCATTCCCTGCAGATCACTAGGGAAAGGGATCCAACAAAGGGGGAGATGGGTGCATGTGCAGTGAAGTCAGGGTGATATTTGTCTGTCAGTCTAACCTAGGAAAAAGATAATTGGCTAGTGGGGTGAAGCCACTGCAAGCACATGAAATCTTGAAGGCTTAATTGGTTAAGTCCCTAGTTATAATTCCCAAAGAGTTCCCTCTCTCTTGCTCATGTTCTTCTCTTGCTTCTCCTTCTCCTTCTTTTTTCTTTTGGTTACTCCTCATCTGAGGATATTTTTTCCATTGTTTTTTAGAGAGTAGAAGGGAGGAAGGGAAGGAGGGAGGGAGAGAGAGAGAGAGGATGCAACATCAATGTGAGAGAGACACATCAATTGGTTGCCTCTTGCATGAGCCCCAACCAGGGCCAGGGATCGGACCTGCAACCCAGGTACATGCCCTTGACCAAGAATTGAACCTGTGACCCTCCAGTGTGTGAGCCGACTCTCCACTGAGCCGTGCCAGCCAGGGCTCTGCTCTTGCTTCTTGTTCAATATTGTACTCTTTTGCTCCATGACCCACACTAGCCCCTGTCTCTTCATAGTCCTGTTGCCTTAGAAAGACTATGCAGACCCTACATGTAATAGACTGTAGCTGGGAACACAAGCTAAGCTAGCCTGATGCTGGACTGGACTGTGCTTTAATATGGAGTGAAGACTCTGGACAGTGGCCTTAATTCTTGTCCTGCAGAAGATAAGATTGGACTTTTTTATGGTGAGACAGAGGGAAATGGGATATTGGAATCCCAGGAGTTTAATTCCATGGAAATAAACCTCACTCATCCTCCCCTGCAAGTCTCAGGAAATTCCTTTCCTTGTGACATCGCGAGAACGCCACTTCCACTGGTAACAGGTTGGGACACAGAAGGCACCCCACTGATAACACCAGCATCAACCTGCCCATCCCACCTCTGCTGCCCCGCCCATCCAGCTTCCATCCTCTATGGCTGGATTTTTGCCTCCTTCCTGATCTCCCTGTTCACAGGAGTGCAGTTATAGATTTTAAAAAGATTTAAGACTTGAGAACCAAGATGGCGGCATAGGTTAACGCCGGAGTTTGCTGCCTTGAACAACTACTTCAAAAGTGAAACTAAAAAACGGAACGGACATCACCCAGAACCACAGGAACGCTGACTGAGTGGAAGTCCTACAACTAGGAGGAAAGAGAAACGCATACGGACACTCAGAGGAGGCGCAGTGCTGAAGTCAAATTCTGAGGTGCGGAGGGCGCGGTTGGCATTTTCAATCGGGAGGGAGTCCCAGACTCTGAGCTCCAGATACGGGCGAGTCTTTCGGGACCCAGACTCAAACGGGAGAAGCGGGACTGTCTGGCTTCAGTCAGAGCGAGTGCAGCTTTCTCTCCGAGGTTTGCAGCGGGTGCTGGGACTCAGAGAGGCAGAGCCCCTGGGGACAGGACTGAGAGCCGCCATAACTGCTCTCTCCGGCCCACCCTGTTGATCCTGTGCGACCCGCCCCGCCCAAGCCCTGCACAGAGGCATTTGCCGGATAGCCTCAGGCAAAGGCTAGATTAGCACCTCCCTAGAGGACAGAAGTTCTCTCACTGCAGACACAGCTGATTCTCATAGCCACTTGGCCTGGAGGTCAAACCCTCCCTCGTATTAGCTACAACAATCAAGGTTTAACTATAAGACTGCGCACAAAGACCACTAGGGGGTGAACCAAGGAAGCATAACAAAATGTGGAGACAAAGAAACAGGACAAAATTGTCAATGGAAGATATAGAGTTCAGAACCGCACTTTTAAGGTCTCTCAAGAACTGTTTAGAAGCCGCCGATAAACTTAATGAGATCTACAAGAAAACTAATGAGACCCTCGATGTTATGATGGGGAACCAACTAGAAATTAAGCATACACGGACTGAAATAACGAATATTATACAGACTCCCGACAGCAGACCAGAGGAGTGCAAGAATCAAGTCAATGATTTGAAATGCGAGGAAGCAAAAAACACCCAACCGGAGGGGCGGAATGAAAAAAGAATCCAAAAATGCGAGGATAGTGTAAGGAGCCTCTGGGACAGCTTCAAGCGTACCAACATCAGAATTATAGGGGTGCCAGAAGATGAGAGAGAGCAAGATATTGAAAACCTATTTGAAGAAATAATGACAGAAAACTTCCCCCACCTGGTGAAAGAAATGGACTTACAGGTCCAAGAAGCACGGAGAACCCCAAACAAAAGGAATCCAAAGAGGACCACACCAAGACACATCATCATTAAAATGCCAAGAGCAAAAGACAAAGAGAGAATCTTAAAAGCAGCAAGAGAAAGAAACTCAGTTACCTACAAGGGAATACCCATACGACTGTCAGCTGATTTCTCAACAGAAACTTTGCAGGCCAGAAGGGAATGGCAAGAAATATTCAAAGTGATGAATAGCAAGAACCTACAACCAAGATTACTTTATCCAGCAAAGCTATCATTCAGAATTGAAGGTCAGATAAAGAGCTTCACAGATAAAGAAAAGCTAAAGGAGTTCATCACCACCAAACCAGGATTATATGAAATGCTGAAAGGTATCCTTTAAGAAGAGGAAGAAGAAGAAAAAGGTAAAGATACAAATTATGAACAACAAATATGCATCTATCAACAAGTGAATCTAAGAATCAAGTGAATAAATAATCTGATGAACAGAATGAACTGGTGATTATAATAGAATCAGGGACATAGAAAGGGAATGGACTGACTATTCTTGGGGGGGAAAGGGGTGTGGGAGATGCGGGAAGTGACTGGACAAAAATCGTGCACCTATGGATGAGGACAGTGGGTGGGGAGTGAAGGCGGAGGGTGGGGCGGGAACTGGGAGGAGGGGAGTTATGGGGGGGGGGGGGAAAGAGGAACAAATGTAATAATCTAAACAATAAAGATTTAATTAAAAAAAACACTTGAAATAAAAGGAAATAGATTCTTACTACAAAAAAAAAGATTTAAGAGGGGTGAGGGGAGGTAGAAGAGGGTAAAAGGGGGGATAAATGGTGATGTAAGAAGACTTGACTTGGGGTAGTGAATACACAATACAATATACAGATGATATATTATAAAATTGTATATCACCCTAACTGTTTGTCTCAGTGGATAGAGCGTCAGCCTGCGGGCTGAAGGGTCCCAGGTTCAATTCCAGTCAAGGGCATGTACCTTGGTTGCAGGCACATCCCCAGTAGGGGGTGTGCAGGAGGCAGCTGATCGATGTTTCTCTCTCATCGATGTTTCTAACTCTCTATCCCTCTCCCTTCCTCTCTGTAAAAAATCAATAAAATATTTTTTAAAAATAATTCAGAATTTAGCAGCAGGATTGTCTTTATTTTTTTTAAAATATATTTTATTGATTTCTTACAGAGAGGAAGGGAGAGGGATAGAGAGCTAGAAACATCGATGAGAGAGAAACATCGATCAGCCGCCTCCTGCACACCCGCCACTGGGGATGTGCCCGCAACCAAGGTACATGCCCTTTACCGGAATTGAACCTGGGACCCTTCAGTCCGCAGGCCAGCGCTCTATCCACTGAGCCAGACCGGTTAGGGCAGGATTGTCTTTAAAAAAGTTAAAATAAAATTGTATACCTGAAACCTATATATTTTATTAACCAATGTTACCCCAATAAATTCAATTAAAACAAAAAGGCATGGGTTTGGGGCCAGACAGACCTGGTCCTCCACCTGAGTTCCACCATTTACTAGTTTGTGGTCACAGGCAAGTTACTTCACCTCTTTAAGGCTCAATTAAATGTAGATAATAATGCCTACTGAGGTATATTTTTGGAAAGATTAAAATACAAACAAGGTCTTCGCTTCTTATGCCATCGTTCCTCATCTATAAGGGGAACTTATAAAGCTCAGAAAAAATAAAATAAAATATGCATTGGCAGTAAAAACAATTGCAAACTCTACCAAATGCTTTTCAAAGGTTTGAATGAAAGTGTTTCTTGAATAAATGATCTTTTTCTGTAAGTTTTTTTTTAAGTTGAGACTCAGCGTTTTTTTAAATTGATTTCAGAAAGGAAGGGAGAGGGAGAGATAGAAACATCAATGATAAGAATCATTGATCGGCTGCCTCTTGCACCAAGGATGGAGTCCACAACCCCGGACATGTGCCCCTGACCATATTTGAACCCAGGACCCTTCAGTCCGCAGGCTGATGCTCTATCCACTGAGCCAAACCAGCTTAAGTGAAAAAGTAAAAAGTGGAGTAAGCAGTAAAGTAGGACCTTACTCTCTGTAGGGACCATGCCAGAGACCCCGGATAACCAAGGCCTCTGAACAGGGGAAATCTTAATCAGAATGTTCAAAGCTAAGATACCATAAGCAGGTGCAAAGCCACAGTGATCTCATGGTATACTGCACACGCATGCCCTTCTGTAGCCAGGGGGGTCAACTGGACCTTGGTTCAGCAACCTCAGTACTTCAGTTCTGGCTAGGAAAGAATTCAGAGCCAAGACTCAAACTATAAGAGAAATTTTATTTAGGAAGTCACAGAAGTGGAAGTGAGTGGTGGAGGAAATGGGCTTAGGAAACAAGTTACAGAGGCTAAAGAAAGGTCTTTGAAACTTAGAAGAGAGGAAGGTAAAGGTAAAGTGCTTGGGGGGCGGTAAGAAAGGGAGGGGAAGAGTATGGGGGGGGTGCTCCCAGGAGGGAGAGCATGTGGGTCCTCAGTCCTAAGGGCTTTTGAGGGTGGAGATTTTACGGGAGGTCCCAAAGGAGGATCTCAATAGATTATTCATCCGCTTTCCAGCTACAGCCTTTCAGGGTTGTGGTCTCCTTAATTGGCTGGTTCCAGGGCAAGGGGTCATTAGTCAATGCAGCTGCCCCTGAAGTCAGCCATGGTATCTTTTGTCCGCTTTTGCTGTTTTTCTGGGCCTGGAGCTGAAACATAACTGAGGCCTAGATGCTGTCTCTAGGGAGGAAAGATCAGAGGGTCTCAACTACATGACCAGCTGACCAGTGATATTCTAAGGGAGGAAAGGTTACCCTAGGGCAGTGATGGCGAACCTTTTGAGCTCGGCGTCAGCATTTTGAAAAACCCTAACTTAACTCTGGTGCCGTGTCACATATAGAAATTTTTTGATATTTGCAGCCATAGTAAAACAAAGATTTATATTTTTGATATTTATTTTATATATTTAAATGCCATTTAACAAAGAAAAATCAACCAAAAAAATGAGTTCGCGTGTCACCTCTGACACGCGTGTCATAGGTTCGCCATCACTGCCCTAGGGGCAAGGTCCTTGTTTTCCCAGTTTTTTGGGGGGTTTTTTGAAGTACAATTTCCATTTATTTTTTCCCCAGAGAACTTTTCTTCACTCCTTAAAGACTTAGCTCCTCACATGGGCTTTGGTGGAGGTCGTGGGGCAGCACCTGCAGGTCTAAATCGGGGTGGGGGTGTTCGGTCCTTCCGGGCTTCATGAGAATGGTTCCTGACTACCTTGCTGTGAATGGCACAGCTCACACAGTAATGCAGCTTCACACACAGCTTGGGAAGCACACAGGCGTCGAAGACACTTGCTTCGGAGATATCCCTAATGGCTGCGGCCTCTACTATGTTTTGAATGATAAACTTTTTTTTAAATATGTTTTTATTGATTTCAGAGAGGAAGGGAGAGGGAGAGAGAGATGGAAACATCAATGATGAGAGAATCATTGATCGGCTGCCTCCTGTACGCTGCACACTGGGGATCGAGCCTGCCACCCGGGCATGTGCCCTGACCGGAAATCAAACACTTGACCTCCTGGTTCATAGGTTGATGCTCAACCTCTGAGCCATGCCAGCCAGGCATGACAAACTTCTTAATGGCCTTGTCCTTGGGCATGCACTGGGCACAGTTGCTGCAACAAATAGGCTGCACATGGCCTCGACCTTTTTTGGCACGACTGTTATTTATTCCTTCTTTTCTTGGTCATCTTGGAAACGAGGACCCGAGAGAGTTGTTTTCCCAGTTTTGTCCACCTTCTGTACCTGGCCTATCATCCTTGCTCTGCTCATGTCTGTCTAACTGCCTACCACAGTACAAAAAATAATAATAAGAGATTTAAGAAACATAACCCAAATGCAGATCTGGACCTTGTTCTGCAACAGATTGCTTTGTAAAAAGACATTTTAAGATAGTGGGGAAAATTGCACTTGAAATTGTTCTGGGTGTGATGATTGTATTGATTTATACTTTTAAAATTGTCATCTGTTAAATATTTATGAGTAAAAGACCTAATGTCTGGAATTTACTTTAAAGTACTGCATTAAAGGTGCATGTGAGAAGAGTGTGGATGAAAAGATTGGCAAAATGTTGACAACTGGTGAAACTGAGTGATGGATACATGAGGACTCATTTACACAACTCTATTTTTTATTTATGCTTGAAAATATCTGTTAAACAGTTTTTAAACAAAAACAAAAAATAACCTGATTAAAAAATGGGCAAAACCAAATTTTCTATTATAAAGAATACTAGTAAGAAATTATGTCAATAACCAGTGGCCACTCATCGAAAGCCTTACTTTTTAGATTGCAGTTGCCCTAACAGAGTAATTGCTGTAGGAGCTAAAGAGTGCTAGGGGAAAAGATGCTGAAGAAATGAAGTGGTGTTTATGCTTTCCTGAGTATATGCTATTCAGAGTCATAAAGAGATTTCTATACTTTTGTTCATTAGAGTACTAATATTAGGTTTGAAATAACTTGATGGCAGGAGCGGGCTGTGTGATAATTCTACTTTCTCATGTTTAAAGGATATTGTGTGAAGATTCAGCCTACTGTAATCTTGTAATTTTGCTTTTGGCTAACTCCCTTCTTAAAAATACCATTTTTATTTTTTATTTTTTTTTTTTAAATATATTTTATTGAGTTTTTACAGAGAGGAAAGGAGAGAGACAGAGAGTTAGAAACATCAATGAGAGAGAAACATCGACCAGCTGCCTCCTGCACACTCCCCACTGGGGATGTGCCCACAACCAAGGTACATGCCCTTGACCGGAATCGAACCTGGGACCCTTCAGTCCGCAGGCCAACGCTCTATCCACTGAGCCAAACCGGTTTCGGCTAAAAATACCATTTTTAAAAAACAAGGCGTATTTTTTAGAGTTGCTATGAATGTGCATATTTATATTTCTGAATTAAAATATAAGTTGATTTAAAGTAAAAAAAAAAAAAAAGAAGAAGAAGAAAAAGACAGCCCTAGCTGTTTTGGCTCAGTGGATAGAGCGTCGGCCTGCAGACTGAGGGTTCTGGGTTCGATTCCGGTCAAGGGCACATACCTCGGTTGCAGGCTACTTCCCAGCCTGGGCCCTGGTCGGGGCTCATGCAGGAGGCAACCAATCCATGTGCTTCTCTCACATCAATATTTCTCTCTGTCTTTCCCTCTCTCTTTCACTCTCTCTAAAAATCAAGGAAAAAATATCCTCAGATAAGGATTAAAAAAAAAAAAAAGAAAAGAGAAAAAGGACAAAGAACTTAAATAGATAGTTCTCCAAAGATATACAGATGGCCAACTAGCATATGAAAAGATGCTCAGCCTCACTAGTTATTAGGAAAATGCCAATCAAAACCACAAGATATTACCTCAGAACCATTAGAATGGCTGATATTTCTTAAAAACACAGATAATAGCACTAACCGGTTTGGCTCAGTGGATGGACCGTCGGCCTGTGGATGGGTCCCAGGTTTGATTCCGGTCAAGGGCATGTACCTTGGTTGCAGGCACATCCCAAGTAGGGGGCATGCAGGAAGCAGCTGATAGATGTTTCTCTCTCATTGATGTTTCTGACTCTCTATCCCTCTCCCTTCTCCTCTGTAAAAAATCAATAAAATATATATTTTTAAAAACACACAGAAAATAACAAGTGTTTGCAAAGATGTGCAGAAAATGGAACCCTGTATACTGTTGGTGGGAATGTAAAATGGAGCAGCCTCTATGAAACAGTATGGCAGTTCTTCAAAAAATTAAAAACAGAATTACCATATGATCCAGGCATTATACTTCTGGATATTGACCCAAAAGAATTGAAAGAAGAGTCTTGAAGAGGTATTTGCACACTCATGTTCATAATAGCTTTATTTGCAATAGCCAAAGGAAGAAGAAACCCAAATGTCTATCAACATATATATGAACGAGCAAAATATGACACATACATACAATTAAAAATTATTCAGCCTTAAAAAATTATGACACATGCTATAACATGAATAAACCTTGAGGACATTATGGTTAGTGAAATTAACCAGTCATGCATACACAAAAACAGGTACTGTATGGCTCCACTTACATGAGGTATCTAGAGCAGTCAGATGAAAACAGAAGTAGAATGGTGGTTGCCAGGGACTGGGGGGAAGAGGAAGCAGAGTTGTTCAATTGGTACAGAGTTTCAGTTTTGCAAGATAAAAAAGTCTGGGAGATTGGTTGCACAACAATTTTGAATATACTTAATACTACTGAACTATACTCTTGAAAGTGTTTAAGATAGTAGCACTATGTTACACATATTTTACCATAACTAAAAATTAAAATTAAAAAAAGATGTTTTGGGTTTTTTCTTCCAATAAAATAAATAAAAGCTTTCCCAGTGGGAGTGTGGGGATTATCTGAATAAGGCATCCTCTAGAGCAGTGGTTCTCAACCTTCTGGCCCTTTAAATACAGTTCCTCATATTGTGACCCAACCATAAAATTATTTTGTTGCTACTTCATAACTGTAATGTTGCTACTGTTATGAATCGTAATGTAAATATCTGATATGCAGGATGGTCTTAGGCGACCCCTGTGAAAGGGTCATTTGACCGCCAAAGGGGTCGCGACCCACAGGTTGCAATAGAGGCACACCCACTACTTTTGTGTCCTGCTGGCATTTGTCCCCAACGTTTGTAAAGCAATACACTCTCTATTTAGACCTGGGCTCAAGACTGTCCACCATAAAGACCTCACTTTCCAGCTTCATTTGCAATCAGGGTGGCCACATGATTACATTCTGGTCAGTTTGTTCTGTGGCTGCTGCCAAAAACTGAGACATTGAGCACTTATTTTAAGCTTCTAAATTTTGGGATAGTTTGTTACATAGCATTACTATTACAATCAGTCATCTACATCCCACCTTCACAATGTCTTCAATATCTGTGACATTATTTACGTAATATTTTTCTTAAAATTGACCAATTGTGTTAATCAAATATACCTGAAAGAGAAACTTTACACCAAGTTACAAATGGAAAACCAGTATCAATTTCATAAATAGAAATGAATCAAAAAAACACCTGGGTAGCACCCATCTGGCATGGCTCAGTGGTTGAGTGCTGACCTATGAACCAGGAGGTCATGGTTTGATTCCCCATCAGGACACATGCCTGCGTTTGGGTTTGATCCCTAGTGTGGGGCATGCAGGAGGCAGCCAATTAATGAGTCTCTCACGTCATTGATGTTTCTATCTCTCTCCCCCTCTCCCTTCCTCTCTTGAAATCAATAAAAATATATTTTAAAAAACAAAACAAACACCTGGATACCTTTTCTTGCTGAGGGCTATGAGGCCAGCTCTCTTTGTTAAAAAGGAAGAGTAAGGCCCTAGCCAGTTTAGCTCAGTGGATAGATTGTCTGCCTGCGAACTGAAAGGTCCCAGGTTTAATTCTAGTCAAGGGCACATGCTCAGATTATAGGCTTGATTCCCAGTGCGGGGCGTGCAGGAGGCAGCCGATCAATGATTCTCTCTCATCAATGTTTCTATCTCTCTCTCCCTCTTCCTTCCTCTCTGAAATCAAGATATATATATATATATATATATATATATATATATATATATATATATATATATTTTTTAAAGGAAGAGTAAGGAACTTAGTGGATGGGGAACAATCCTATATAATAAAAGGGTAATATGCAAATTGACCCTAACAGCAGAACGACTGGGAATGACTGTTCACTATGACACACACTGACCACCAGGGGGCAGACACTCAATGCAGGAGCTGACCCCTGTTGGTCAGTGCGCTCCCACAGGGGGAGCTCTGCTCAGCCACAAGCCAGGCTGCCAGCTGCCAGCACAGCAGTAGTGGCAGGAGTCTCTCCCGCCTCCTCAGCAGCGTTAAGGATGTCCAACTGCAGCTTAGGCCTGCTCCCCGCTGGCAAGTGGACATCCCCCGAGGGCTCCCGGGCTGCCAGAGGGGTGTCTGACTGCCAGCTTAGGCCCGATTCCCCAGGCCAGGCTAAGGGACCCCCCCCACACACACACCCAGTGCACAAATTTTTGTGCACCGGGCCTCTAGTCTATACTAATAAAGAGCTAATATGCTAATGGTTGGGACACCATAACGCGTAATGACCAGACCATCAGCATATTAGTTCTTTATTAGCTCCTATCAGCAGGAGGCTGCCTGCCTGTGCCTCAGGACGTTGCTCCGGAGATGGGAGCTAATAAAGACGAGGCAGGACCATCCTGTGCCGGGAAGGGCAGAGGTGAGAGCCTGTAGCGCCCCCACCTCACCAGTCCTTCGCCACCCACCGCTCACACTCAGAGTGCCCTGCCACCCACCTGCCAGGGGAAGGAGCACAGCGCAGCAGGTGGGAGGCTTCCCCGCTCTCCTCCGGTGCCATGATGGGATGGAGCTGCCGCAGTGCTCTGGAGACAGGGCAGAAGCAGGGAGGCGCCCAGAGAAGGCGGGACCAGCCCGAGGTGACTCAAGGCACTGAGGACGGGGCTTGAAGTGGCTAGAGAAGGCCAGAGGGGTCGGGAGCTGAGCCAGGCATGCTGGAGCTCTGCGTGGAGAGGTTCAGGTGTCAAGGTAGGGCGGCATGTGGGTGGGTGGCGCTGTGCAATTTCGTGTGCTGGGCTTCTAGTACTATCTATAAGAGACTTGGTAAATAACTCAGCCACATGTTCACTAGAGTGCTATGTAGCTCTAAAACATATACTGTGGAGGACTCTAGGAACTGACATGCTATTGTCAGTATATTCACATATACTATGTGAATAAAGCAAGATTCCAAATAGTGTGTCAGCTTTAAGTTATTGTGGTATAATGGTCTCCAAAAGATATGTCCCTGGAACCTGTGAATATTACATTTTATAATAAAGGATGTGATGAAGTTAAGGATCTTGAGATGGGGAAATTCTCCTTGATCATCTACGTTGGCCTTAAATGAAATACCACAGACAAAAGAGAAGATGATGCAACCATGGAGGCAGAGATTGGAGTGATGTGGCCACATGCCCGGGAATGTCTGCAGACACCAGAAACTGGAAGCACGGTACAGATTCTTCCTTAGAGCTTCCCAGTGAATGCAGCACTGCCAACACTTTGATTTTGGCTCAGAAAACCTGTTATAGACTATGAGAGAATAATTACTGTCTTAAGTCACCAAGTTTGTTATAACAGCCACAGGAAACTAGTATAGTAATAAGGGGGAAAATGTGAACATATATTCAGATTTGCTTGTATTTGCATAAACACTAGGAAGGACACATAAAAAACTAAAGAGACCACCAGAGGAGAGGAGGTGGATGAGATGGACAGAGGTGGAGATGGGAGCAAGACTTCTCAGGCAACAGGTAGACAGAAAATGAAAGTGGGAGGTGAAAGAGAAAAGATGTGGCACCCACAGACCTGATCCCCAGAGCCCACAACTAGGAACTCTGGCTGCTGCAGTCCTTTTAGCTTCGGTCTAGACATCAGGGATGGTACCTTAAATGTGAAGTTCTCAAATGGAATCAGAGCAGCTCAAGGGGCAAAAGAAGGTAGTGAATATCATAAACAAACAAACAAAAAACAACTCTTCCTAATTTGGCCGTTTTCATTCTCTGGTTCCTTTGGATGGCAACATTTATGACAGGCAATAGCCCTCTCTAAAAATCCACTTTAGAGTGAATGGCCAGTGTCCTCCTTTTTTATAAAATAGTTTAGTCTTGTTGGTTGGTCATCTTATCTAGAGCATGGAGTAGCACACACTATAGAAGCTCTTCTTTTCTTCCTTACTTACTCATAATTTCTTCAGGGTTATTAAATGCCCAACTAAAAGACTACATTTTCTAGCTTCCTTTGCAGTTGGGGGCAACAAATGATAAAGAACCAACACTGGGGGAGGCTTCTGTGAAGATTTTGTAAAGGGGGCTCTCAGTTTAGAGTTGAGTCCTTTTTGCTTGTCCTCCCTTCCTTTTTCTTCCTACTAGGAATGGTAGAGCATGATGGCTGGGGCACTGGCAGCCATCTTGCATGGAAGCTATGTGCTAAGGATGACAGAGCAGGAAGGCCCTTCATCTGTAATGAACGTGGAAGCCTCCACACCAGTGCTGGTATGCCAATCTCTGTACTTGTTTTATACGAGAGAAAAATAAACCCTGAGGTAAATTGTATTATTATTAAAAAGTGCCAAAACCGGTTTGGCTCAGTGGATAGAGCGTCGGCCTGCGGACTGGAGGGTCCCGGGTTCGATTCCGGTCGGGGGCATGTGCCTGGGTTGCGGGCATATCCCCAGTGGGAGATGTGCAGGAGGCAGCTGATCGATGTTTCTCTCTCATCAATGTTTCTGACTCTCTGTCGCTCTCCCTTCCTCTCTGTGAAAAATCAATAAAATATATTTTCAAAAAAAAAAATAAAAAAAAAATAAAAAGTATTTGCTGCCCTTCCCTACATGAAAATTATATATTTCCACTCCATTCACCCAAGGCTTGCCATAGACTTGTTTTGACCAAAGGAGTGAAATGGCATGGGCCACTTCTAAATATACAATTTAGCAGGAGCCACTGGGTGGTTCTCCCCACTTTCCTCTTCCCCCTCCCAGAAGACCAGCAATATTCCACATCAGGGTAGTTCCTTTAATTAGTTACTAATTAGTTACTAATAACAGAAAAGAACAAAGGCACCCTGGTGAGGCTTCAGCTTTGCACTCCCTGGAACCACCAGCCTACTACCTGCAAAACACTGGAAGAAGGGGACTGGACAGAGGAAAGATAGATGCATGCCCAGTAAAGGTGGGGTGACATAGGGAAGGTACTTGCCTGTCAATCACACCTAACAGAGATCACTGGTCAGAATGGGTGCGGCCACTGCAAGTGTGTGAAAATTTGGGAATACATAATCTCCTAAACAAAGGTGTCTTGGCTCTTGGTTCCTCTTGGCTTGTGGGCTCTCTTGTTTTGCTCCTGCCCAGGTTTCCTCCATAGCCTTGTGGCCCTGCAGACCCCACATGCAATGGACTAATGGATTACAGGAGGGAAACTCAAGCTAATGTTAGCCTGATGCTGGATTGGAACCAGCTCCAACAAGGAAAGAAAACTGGGCACTGGCCCTGATTTTAGCTCTACTGAAGCCCCACCTATACTTCTTTGACTGGGCTAAGGGAAATGGGACTTTGGACATCCAGGAGTGTAATTCCATGGAAATAAAGCTTTCTACCATATTTCATCCTCCTATGGGGGCCTCTAGAAATACTTATTCCAGCAGTACACCAATAACACCATTTCCACTAGCAACCAGGGAAGACCAGGCCCTCTTTTGTCCTGTAAGACCTTTATCCTGAGTCCCCAATTAAGATGGTTTGGAGTAGAGCCTTGGCTGGTATAGTTCAGTTGGTTGGGCATACTCCTGTGCATGGAAAGGTTGCTGGTGATTCCTGGTCAGGACACAGGCCCAGGTTGCAGGTTCAATCTGTGGTACAGGAGGCAGCTAATTGATGTTTTACTCTTACACTGATATTTCTCTCTCCCTCTCCCTCTTCGGAGCTTCTACTCTCTAAAAATCTACACTAGCCCTGACCGGTTTGGCTCAGTGGCTAGAGTGTCGGCCTGTGGACTGAAGAGTCCCAGGTTCGATTCCGGTCAAGGGCATGTACCTTGGTTGCGGGTACATCCCCAGTAGGGGGTGTGCAGGAGGCAGCTGATGGATGTTTCTCTCTCATGGATGTTTCTAACTCTCTATCCCTCTCCCTTCCTCTCTGTAAAAAATCAATAAAATATATATTTTTTTAAAAAGCTACACTAATAAAAGACAAAGATGCAAATTGACTGTACCTTCACTATGCCCCAAGCCATGCCCGCCAGCCAATCAGAGCAACTATATGCAAATTAAACCAACCAAGATGGCGGCCGGCAGCCACAGAACTAGAGCAAGCAGGAGGCTTGGTTGCCTGGGCGATGGGGGAAGCCAAGCTTCCTGCCAGCCCTGAGCCGGCTTCGGCCGCCGCTCATGGCAACAAAGTTTCAATTATAGAAGACAAATAAACCCCAGATACCTGCTTCCAGCCAGCCTCCACTTGGAGTTTGGGTGGTTGGCGGCAGTGGCCAGCCTGTAAACAGCCATCAGCCCCTCACCCGGGATGGCCACACCCTCATGGCACTCTTCTGGCTGAGTGGTGCTCCCTATGGGAGCGCACTGACCACCAGGGGGCAGCTCCTGCATTGAGTGTCTGCCCCCTGGTGGTCAGTGCACATCATAGTGATCGATCGTTCTGCCATTGGGCCAAAACCGGCTCTCTGACATCCCCTAAGGCAGCCGTGGGCAAACTACGGCCCGCGGGCTGGATCCGGCCCATTTGAAATGAATAAAACTAAAAAAAAAAAAAAAAAAAAAGACCCTACCCTTTTATGTAATGATGTTTACTTTGAATTTATATTAGTTCACACAAACACTCCATCCATGCTTTTGTTCCAGCCCTCCGGTCCAGTTTAAGAACCCATTATGGCCCTCAAGTCAAAAAGTTTGCCCACCCCTGCCCTAAGGGGTGCTAGATTGTGAGAGGGCACAGGCCAGGCTGAGGATCCCTACCAGTGCACAATCGGGGCCAGGGCGGGATGTGGGAGGTTGGCCAGCCGGGAGGGATCACAGGAGGGCTCCAGGGTGTGTCTGGCCTATCTCGCTCAGTCCCAATCGGCCAGACCCCAGCAGCAAGCTAACCTACCAGTCAGAGCATCTGTCCCCTGGTGGTCAGTGCCCTTCATGGTGAGCAGTTGAATGACCTTAGCATATTGTTAGCATATTATGCTTTGATTGGTTGAACAGACAACTGGACACTTTGCATATTAGGCTTTTATTATATATGATTGTCAATGCTTTAGGGGTTTGGTTGTGATTGTTACAGGATGGGAATGTGTTCGGGGAGTTGAGTCAAAGAATGGCTTAGTGGACTAGATTGGGGGCAATGGCACTAAAGAGAAGAAAGGATTATGGATGATGCCCAGGTTATGTATTTAGTTCTTCAATTTTGACGACTTGCCTGTCCATGAGCTCTGCCAGGACATCAACAAGATCTGTCAGGATCCTTTGTGTCTAGCAGGAGCTTACTTAGGAGACACTTAGGATTGCTGAATTAACAAATGGTGCCAGAGTGATTATATATATATATACACGAGAGGCCCGGTGCACAAAAATTTGTGCACTCGGGGGGGGGGGGGGAGGGGAGAGTCCCTCAGACCGGCCTGTGCCCTCTCGCAGTCTGGGACCCCTCGGGAGATAACGCCCTGCTGGCTTAGGCCTGCTCCCGGGTGGCAGAGGGCAGGCCCAATCCCTAGGTGCAGCCCCTGGTCGGGCTCAGAGCAGGGCTGATTGGGGAGTTGGGGCGCCGCCCCCTGTCATGCACAGAGCAGGGCGGATCAGGAGGTTGCAATGCCACCCTCAGTCACGCTCAGGGTAGGGCCGATTGGGGGGCTGGGGCACCTCCCCCATCACACTCAAGGCAGGGTTGATGGGGAGGTTGCAGCGCCACCCCCTGTCACACACAGAGCAGGGCGGATCAAGGGGTTGGGGCGCTGCCCCCTGTCACTCACAGAGCAGGGCCCATCAAGGGGGTTGGGGCTCAGTACCCTGTCATGCACAGAGCAGGGCCCATCAGGGGGTTGGGGAGCTCCCCCGTCATGCACAGGGCAGGGCCCATCAGGGGGTTGAGGAGCTCCCCCCTGTCACTCACAGAGTAGGGTCAATAGGGGAGTTGGGGCACCGCCCCCTGTCACCCACAGAGCAGGGCCGATCAGGGTGTTGGGGCACCGCCACTGTCACACTCAGGGCAGGGCCGATGGGGAGGTTATGGCTCTACCCTGTCACACACAGAGCAGGGCCCGTGGGAGGGGAGGGGTGTTGGGGCGCCGCACCCTGTCACACACAGAGCAGGGCTGATCAGGGGGTTGGGGCGCCGCACCCTGTCACACACAGAGCCGCAGGGCGATCAGGGTGTTGGGGAACTCCCCCCTATCAGGCACAGAGCAGGGCTAATCAGGGGGTTGGGGCGCCTTCCCCAGTCACAAACAGAGCAGGGCCGATAGGGAGGTTGTGGCCCCGCCCTCTGTCACACACAGAGCCACAGGGCGATCAGGGGGTTTGGGCGCTGCCCCCTGTCACGCTGATCCCGGTGCCGGGAGGCCTCGCGGCTCCGCTATCCCGGTGCTGGGAGGCATATTACCCTTTTACTATAAAGGATAGAGGCCTGGTGCACGGGTGGGGGCCAGCTGGTTTGCCCTGAAGGGTGTCCTGGATCAGGGTGGGGGTCCCCACTGGGGTTCCTGGCCAGCCTGGATGAGGGGATGATGGCTGTTTGCAGCTGGTCACACACCCTTCAGGGTAGGGGTCCCCACTGGGGTGCCTGGCCAGTCTGGGTGAGGGGTTGAGGGCTGTTTTCAGGCTGGCGGGTGACTGAAGCTCCCAACCTCTCCTTTTTTTCTTTTTTTTTCTTTTTTATTCTGGGCCAGCTTTAGCTCTGAGGCTTGGGTCCAGCTCTTAGGCCTCAGCTGCTGAAAGCAGGTATCTGGTTTGTTAGGGTTCTATAATCGAAACACTGTTTCAACTCCAGCTCTGAGATCCCGGCTGGCTGAAAGCAGGTTTCTGGGGTTTTGTTTAGCTTCTATATTTGTAACAATGTTTCAAACTGCAAGCTCGGAGGCCGGCAGCGGCAGGCAGGTAACGTTGGAGTCCTCCGTCACTGAAGCAAGCAAGCCTCATGTTCGCTTCAAGCTGCCTGGCTGCCGGCTGCCATCTTGGCTGGCAGTTAATTTACTTATCGCCCTGATTAGCCAATGGGAAGGGTAGCAGATGTACGGCAAATTACCATGTTTCTCTTTTATTAGATAGGACTAGAGGCCCGGTGCGCAAAAATTTGTGCACTCGGGGGGGTAGGGGGGTCCCTCAGCCCATCCTGTGCCCTCTCACAGTCTGGGACCCCTCAGTGGAAGACCACCTGCTGGCTTAGGCCTGCTCCCTGGGGGATTGGGCCTAAGATGGCAATCAGACATCCCTCTGGCAGCCCAGCAGCCCTCGGGGGATGTCCACTCGCCAGCTGGGAGCAGGCCTTAGTGCTGCTGAGGAGGCGGTAGAGGCTCCCACCACCACCGCTGTACTGGCAACCATCAACCTGGCTTGTGGCTGAGCACAGCTCCTCCCATGTCAGAGCACCCTGATCACCAGAGGGCAGCTTCTGCATTGAGTGTCTGCCCACTGGTGCTCAGTGTGTGTCATAGTGACCAGTCATTCCCAGTCCTTCTGCTGTTAGGGTCAGTTTGCATATTACCCTTTTACTATATAGGATAGAGGCCTGGTGCACGGGTGGGGGCCGGCTGGTTTGCCCTGAAGGGTGTCCCCGATCAGGGTGGGGGTCCCGTTTGGGTGCCTGGCCAGCCCGGATGAGGGGATGATGGCTGTTTGCAGCTGGTCACACCCCTTCAGGGTGGGGGTCCCCACTGGGGTGCCTGGCCAGTCTCGGTGAAGGGCTGAGGGCCGTTTTCAGGCTGGCGGGTGACTGAAGCTCCCAACCTCTCCTTTTTTTCTTTTTTTTTATTCTGGGGTTTATTTACCTTCTATGGCTGTCACTGGAGCTGAGAGCCGGCTTTAGCTCTGAGGCTCAGCTCCAGCTCTGAGACCTCGGCTGCTGAAAGCAGGTATCTGGGCTTTGTTTAGCTTCTATAATTGAAACACTGTTGCAACTCCAGCTCTGAGGCCCGGCTGGCTGAAAGCAGGTTTCTGGGGATTGTTTAGCTTCTATAATTGCAACATTGTTTCTTAGACTGCAGCTCAGAGGCCGGCAGCAGCAGGCAGGGAACGTTGGCTTCCTCCAACACTGGAGCAAGCAAGCCTCCTGTTCGCTTCAGCTGCCTGGCTGCCAGCCGCTATCTTGGTTGGCAGTTAATTTGCATATCGCCCTGATTAGCCAATGGGAAGCATGTCAGAGGTATGGCTAATTACCATGTTTGTCTATTATTAGATAGGACTAGGGGTCCAGTGCACGAAATTCATGCATGGGGGGGGGGCGAGTGGGAGGAGGTCCCTCAGCCAGACCTGCACTCTCTCCAATCTGGGAGCCCTCAGGGGATGTCCTACTGACAGCTTAGGCCTGCTCCCTGTGGTTTTCTGCTCTCAGGGGACCTGCCTTCTTGATGCCACTGCAGGTCCTGGTGTCTGCTCTCTGTGGGGGCCTGCTTGCCCTTCACCACCAGGGCCAGGGGCAAGCAGGGCCCTGCTGTCTGCTTTCTGTGGGGGCCCTGAGAAGGACTGCTTGCCCCTTGCTGCCACAGCCAGGAGTAAGCAGGGCCCTGCTGTCTGCTCGCTCGCTGCGGGGGACTGCTGTCTGCTCGTTCACTGCAGGGGACGTTCCCATCCCGCCCCCAGCCGCTTGTGCTTACGCCGGCTCAGAGGACCTGGGTCCCGGGGATGTTCTGCCCTGCCCCTGGCTGCTCGGTGCCTGCGTGCATAGGCCCAGAGTTGCCAGGGGCGTTCTGGGACCCCAGTTGCTCCAGGCCTACATGCAGGCCTACAGACTCAGAGCAGCCTAGCTCCCGAGAATGCCTGTCCCCAGGACCCAAGCCACTCAGTGCCTGCACATGCAAATTAACCCGCCATCTTTGTCAGGTTAATTTGCATACTCACTCCTGATGGGCTGTGGGGCGTCACAAAGGTATGGTCAATTTGCGTCTTTCTCTTTTATTAGCGCGCGCACGCGCACGCACACACACACTAGAGGCCCGATGCACAAAATTCATGTAAGGGGCTCAGCCCTAGCAGCCCCAGTGCAGACCTGGCTGGCCCTTGCAGCCCCAGCTTCGTCTGGAAGGTCGTTCAGAAAGACCCTCAGAAGGTTGTTCAGCTGTTCGGTCTAATTAGTATATTAGCTCTTTATTATATAGGATACACACACACACACACACACACACACACACACGTATACTTATTTATTTTTTAATCCTCACCTGAGGATATTTTTTCCATTAATCTTTTTTTTTTTTTTAAAGATAAGGCCTTCTTTTTTTAAAATATATTTTATTGATTTTTTACAGAGAGGAAGGGAGAGGGATAGAGAGTTAGAAACATTGATGAGAGAGAAACATCGATCAGCTGCTTCCTGCACACTCCCCACTGGGGATGTGCCCGCAACCAAGGTACATGCCCTTGACCAGAATCGAACCCGGGACCCTTGAGTCCACAGGTTAACGCTCTATCCATTGAGCCAAACCGGTCAGGGTTCCATTAATCTTTAGAGAGAGAATGGAAGGGAGGTAGGTGGGGGAGAGAGAGAAACATTGATGTGAAAGAGACACATCAACTAGTTGCTTCTTGCATGCACCCTGATGGGGCTGGGTATTGAACCCACAACCAAAGTATGTCCCCTTGACTGGGAATTGAACCTGACCCTTTGGTCCATGAGCCAATGCTCTAACCACTGAGATAAACCGGCCAGGGCAGAGTGATATATTTTAAAAAGCAAGTCTGAAGACACTGATTTAGGTTTAAAGACTCTTCTGCATCTCCCCTACCCTGCACAGGGTCCCCCAAGGAACTTGAACTGCTGTGTTTCCTGGGGAGCCCATATGAAATACATTCATCGAATTCATCCAACAAATATGTACTAAGCATCATCACTATACTAGGTAGAGAGGACACAACAGAGACTAAGACAGATAAAAATCCCTACCTTCATGGAGCTGATATTCTAGTGAGGGATACAATAAATGAATAGATCAAATACATGGTGTGCCAGATAGTGAAAAGTATTCAAGGGAAAAATAAAACAGAAGGCAGACAGGAAGAATATGTATGTATCTGGGAGAGGGCTATCATTTCACATAGAGTGACAATCATAAAGGGAAGAACTTTCCAGACAGAGCAAATAACACAGAGAAAGGCCCTGGGGCAACAATGTGCCTGACAGGCTAGAGAAACACCAAGTAGGCCAATAACACTGGAGCAGATTGAGAGGGGCAGGACGGAGATGAGGTCATACAGGGATCCAGTTTCTGTAGGGCTTTATAGGCCTGCTTTCTGCCTGTTCCAGCCTATTGTCTTTTATACAGTGAACAGAGGGCTCTGTGACTGCATGAGGGGAACAGAATATGAAAGTGGGTTGACCAGTGAAGCTATTAAAATAGCGCAGTAGGGAGGTGATACTGGCTAGTACCAGGGTGGGGCAGAGAATGGGGTTAGAAGTGGTCAATTCTGGATAGATTTTAAAGGGAGAGTCAAGAGCATTTGCCAATGGACTGGACAAGGAGCATGTCCTGGCCCAGTTCGAATAACAAACCTGTAGTCCAACGACATCAGGTTTATTTACCACAGCAATGAGGGAGACTCCACACCAGCGGTACTGTGGGGAGTCTCACCAAAGGAAAAGATAGTTATTATTGGGTTTGGGGGAAGGGTGAAATTTAGGTGAGATGTAAATGAAAGTGGCCAGGCTCAATGCAAAGTAGAACTGTATATAAAGGGATCAATATCAAGTCTGTCCTGTCCCCTTGGAAACAATAACGTTTACATAGAGGTGGAATGCTGTGTCCAGAATCACCTTACCTGAGCTCTGCACCGGGACTGTAAATTGAGGCTGCTTGTGTCAAAGTGACCTAACTCCTCTCATTCTTACCCATTAACTTGAAACAACAAAGTTTGTGATAGTCTATGATTTTAGAGAACAAAATTTCCTAGTCAGTAAGCGAGTAGTGGTCAAAGAAAGGGAGTTGTGTCCTTTTACATCTGCAGCATATCCCTGAATAAAATATAGAAATATTTTTTCCTTTTAACTACTCATCCGGCTTTTTTTGTGTGTCTGTTATTCCAGCCAAATAAATGGGAAGGCAGATTTTTTTACAGTTCAAGCTAATTTTTACTTTCTCAAGTGTGAGGAAAAAGAGGTAAGGGTGACTCTAAGGTTTCTGTCTTGAGGAAGGAAGGATGGAGTAAGCTATTAACTAAGGTTGTGGAAGGTTTGGGGGAGACAAGATCAGGAGCTGGGTTTCGGATGTTTTGAGTTTGAGATGTCTCAAATTCGTGGAGATGGTTCGTGGTTCCTTACAGACCCAGGAACAACCTCACTTCTCCCAACAGAGCGCCCCCCCTCCCCTTCTTCCGCCCGCTCCATTCACTCACTACCTGTAGTTAATCGTCCAGCCCTGTTTTAACGTATCTGCATCTTTGTTATGTGCGGTGAAACGCTGAGAATACCGTCTCTTCACCTGCCAACCCTGCTTCGACACTGCAAGCTGGACCAAGTGCCCGCATGGGGACTGACCTTCGCCCCATTACTGCGCTCACTTGTAGAACCTCACAGGGCGGTTGTCGGCGCCCCGCAGGCCGGCAGTGTTGGAGCATTTCGGAGCCCAGCAGCACTGGGGCATGGCTGTCCAGCCCGTAGTTTCCCGCGGTCTGCAGCAGCACTTCGGTGGTCGCCCGCTTACGCTCTCTCCTCTGGGCTCATTTCAGAGCGGGGTGCTTCCTCTCGTGCCTCGGGAGGGAGGAGTGCGCCTGCGAACTACCCGCCCTTCCGGTTACCACACCTGCACCCTGGTCATGTGGTGAATGGGGAACCAGGAATACCTCCCCGTCACCCGGATCTGATCGCCAGGTCAGGGAGAGATGGCGTCACGGCGCTTCCGAGCCTGACGACTCGTCAGTCTGCTTCGGCTCCACCCTGGCTTACGTCCGGGAGACGCCGCTGCCAGGCTGTTGCCCTGAGGCGGCAGCAAAAAGCGAGATGTGGCGGTTTTGGTCTTGGCCACGTAAAAGTTTAAATCGGTACGTTTTAGTGAGTGAGGAAAACGCAGACTAGAAGCGCCACCATGCTTGAATCTAGCTGTGGCCCCACCTCGCCAAACGCTCCACTCCGCCTCTTATTCCTCATTGGTCAAAAGCACCGCCCGGCAGTCCTGCGATTGGCCAAACGGGCGGCTACCGCATCCAATGGGCGGCGGCGCTGGCTTTCCCGCTGCGGTTCGTTACTTGAGAGGGTCGTGGTGGCGGCGGCAGTTGGGTGTAACGGTCGCCCGGCTCCGGTGCGACCATGGCGGCCTTGGGGCCCGGAGGCTACGCGCGGAACGATGCGCGGAGAGGCCAGTCCTCCCCGCCCCCCTCTCCTGCGCTCTGCCTCCGCCGGCGGACGCGACTCCCCACGGCGCCCGAGGACACAGTGCAGAACCGGGTAAGGAGCGCTTGCCCTGCCCTCCCAGGCCCTTCCCTTAGATATTTGGCCCCGCCTATCAGCTCCCGGCGTTTGACTCTCTGGCCCCGTCCCGTTCCTAAGCCCCGCCCCTTTCGTCTAGGTTCCTCCCATTTTCCCATCTCCTCCTCTCTCGGGTACGCCGTCATTCCTAGCCCCTCCTCATACCCTGACCCCACCCTCAGCCCTGGGAGCATTCCTGGGTTCCTCCCTGGTGTCTACCTTCCTGCATGCGATTTCCCTCGGGCTTTAGACGTCTTTCTGGGCCCTTCCACTTTTGTTGACCTCGCCCCGCCTGAGCTGCCCCAACTCTTCCTCAGCTCTACCCCGCCTTCCCTCACCCCCCCCGCCCCCCCGCCTTCCCTTCCATTCTCCCTTTTACCAAGGTGGGATTCTTATTCCATATAGCCACCCATAATTATGGTGAGGATGTGAGTAATTGTAATATCTCAGCAGCGCTACTTGGAGGGAGGCTTGCAGAAGTTCTAAGACACACGAACAAAGATGATTTTAGAGTAGGTAGAGGGAATTCCATTAGCACAGCAGCAATTTTAAAAATTGTTCTTTAGCCCTAACTGGTTTGGCTCAGTGGATAGAGCGTCAGCCTGCGGACTGAAAGGTCCCGGGATCGATTCTGGTCAAGGGCATGTACCTTGGTTGCGGGCACATCTCCAGTGGGAGATGTGCAGGAGGCAGCTGATCGGTGTTTCTCTCTCATCAATGTTTCTGGCTCTCTATCCCTCTCCTTTCCTCTCTGTGGAAAATCAATAAAATATATTTAAAAAAATTGTTCTTTAACTTTCTGAGCCATGAAGTATGTTTTTATGTAATGGAGATAACAGTAACCATACCATGGAGTTGCAGGGAGATGAAATAAAATTGTGAAATGACCTGCTTGGCACAGAGTCCCGATAAAGGATGGATACAAGCTGCACTCTGCTGTATCACCCACTCCTGGCTGCAAGGCCTGGGCACGTGGCCCCTATCCACCTCTCTGGTGGTACCTCTATCCTCCCTCATAAAAAGGTTCAATCTCACTCCCCTGCTGTCTGTTTTCTGAGGCACCAAGCTCTTTCCCACTTCCTAGCCTTTGTGTTTGGTGAGTCTGGGCTGTTTGCCATAGTCTACCTCAGTGGTTCTCAACCTTGGCTGCACATTAGAGTCACCTGGGAATCTTTTTAAAATCCTGATTTCTGGGCCTCATCATTAGTAACAAAGAAAGAATTTCCGGAGGATGAGGCCCAGAAGTCAGGATTTTAAAAAAATTCCCAGGTGATTCTAATGTGCAGCCAAGGTTGAGACCACTATGTTAGAGAGTATTTGTGAGGATTAAGTGAGCTCATATATCTTAAGCACTTAAAACAACACCTGGTACATTGCAAAAACTCTTGTTAGTATTAGCTACTACTGTTATGATTGTGAATTTTGGGTAATTGATGTCATTTATTTTCCTTGTTTGGTGATTGTTCACTTGTTTCTTTACTTGTAGAACCTCTATACTATAAATTTCCTTTTTTTTTTATATTTTATTGATTTTTCACAGAGAGGAAGGGAGAGAGATAGAGAGAGTTAGAAACATCGATGAGAGAGAAACATTGATCAGCTGCCTCTTGCACATCCCCCGCCGGGGATGTGCCCGCAACCCAGGTACATGCCCTTGACCGGAATTGAACCCGGGACCTCTCAGTCCGCAGGCTGACGCTCTATCCACTGAGCCAAAACGGTTTCGGCTATACTATACATTTGATGAGGGAGTGGACATTGTTCACTTTTGCTCACTGCTGTGTCTTCCCTGCATGGCTCGAAGTGCTGACTTTGGAGCCAGACTATCTGAGTTTGTATCTCCAGCTTGTCATTCTGCTGGTGTGGGACCTTGGACCTCAGTGTCCTCATCTGTAAAACAGGGCTGATAATAGTGCCTTCTTCCTTGAATTGTTTTGGGGTTTCAAGTCTTGCATCCACATGAAATACTTAAAAATGTATTCAAAGGTCACCTTCTTAGTGAGGCCTTCTTCCCTAACCTTGTGCTCCCAGTTTCTTTTCCTGCTTTTTCTTTATTGCTCTTATCATCACCTGATACCTATTTTGCATATTTTTTCTATTCATTTTTTTGGAACGTCCTCCATCCCATCACCACCAGAATGTGAGCTCCAGAAGGGCAGGGATTTTTGTGTGTTTTCCTTACCATGCTATGCCTTTAACCTGGCCCTGTGTATTTGTCAAAGGAATGTTGAGGAAAACAAATGTTAGCTGCTGGTAGATGATGATAAAAGGGTGTCCCAAAATTCACGCAAGAAGTAATTTTGATAGAAAACACAGGTTTATAATTACAAGTTGTAAATTTTTTATTGATTCATAAAGTATACAGTATAGGGTTATGTATGGAATAGCATATCGGGTAAATGGCCTCCGTGGCTTTGCTGGCACATACGCACTCTTGTTGAAATTTTCCATGACCGTTTTGCATAAATGTGGCTGAATTTCAGTATCCACTTGTTGTTGTTCCATAATCCATTCAATGAACTCTATTCGCTGTGCGTGGTCAGTAGGCTTCAGTTCTTGAGTCAATTGAACTTCGTAATCATGAAGATGCAAACCTTTCGTGAGAATACGCTGTAGAGAGCTTCTCAAAATGTCCAATTCTTGACCACAGTGCCGAATTGATGTCCCTGGATTCTCGGCAACACTCTCATGAACTGCTTCAATGTTTTGTGTTGAACGACTTGTTGAAGGACGGCCAGAGTGTTTAAGATCACTAATTGATCCAGTCTCCTTAAATTTTTTAATTAATCTCTTCACAGTTGAAGTTAAATCACTATTCTGACCATATTTTGCACGAAAATTGCAAACTGTAACTGCCAAACCTTCATTATTTTTAAAATATCGCTCAACAGTGAAAACGCGTTGTTCTTTTGTGTAGCGCTCCATTTTTAATAACCCTGAACTGTCAGCTGTCACGCTATCTTTTTTTTTCGTTGGCAACATTTTACGGCACAAATGGCGTAAAATTCAAATCTTGCGTGAATTTTGGGACACCCTTTAGAAGCTCAGTGAGTGTGTTGAATATAACAAGAACAGAATGGGTGGCTGAGGTGGCTGTGTCACATGGGACCTGCTGAGGGTAAGTGCTTTTGACTTGGCCTTTCCCCCTGTAGGTGTCACTGGAGAAGGTGCTTGGCATCACAGCCCAGAACAGCAGTGGCCTAACCTGTGACCCCAGCACAGGCCGCGTGGCCTACCTAGCAGGGTGAGTGGATGGGCCTTGGTTTTTCCATCTGTAGAATGCAGATAATGTTCCCTACCTCTGAGGGCTGTGGAGAAGATTCCATCTGTATCTACAACAGTACCTGGCATGTAGTGAGCACTATGAAGGCCTTATTGTGACTGCAGGTGGGAGATGGCAGTGATTATGGGAAAGAGAGGTGATTAAAACTCAAGCCATATCAGACAACCTGGATTTGTGTCCCAGGTCCACCATGTGCCCCTCTCTGAGCCTCTGCTTCTATGGTTATAAAACAGAAATAGTGATACCCTCCTCTTGGATTGTTGAGAGTACTGAAGGACATTGTGCAACTGTATATTGCACAAATACCAATCTAGTCTGACACTGTTCTGGGCACCAAAGGGACCCCCCCCCCTCCCACCCTCATAGGGCAGGGCAGACCCATAGTCATTACTAATGAACATGAATCTGTTAGTCTTGGGGAAGTAAGCAATCCAAGATAAAGGACAGGGGCAGGCTTTTGAATCTGACAGGTATAGATTCACATCCCCACTCTGTCCCAGACCTACTGGATAGCCCTGGACAAAGGACTTCCCCTCTCTGGGCTTCAGTTTCCTCCTCTATAAAATGGGAGAAGATTCCTGACCTTTTCTGGCAGTTGTAAGGATTTAAAGAGATCGTGCACACAAGTCTTTATTAGCCCAGGGCCTGGAAGGATAATTACCACAGAGGAAGTGTTGGTTTCTATTTAAGAATGTTTTAATGATAAATGTGAAGTGCCTTAGAATTCTCAGCATAGACATCTGGAAAGAGGAGGTAAACAGAATCTTCTGCTCAGAGGGAGCCTTTTTTATGTGTGAGCTCTCTTCTGTTGGGGACAGAATATCCCTGGACCCCAATACTCCCCTCAGTTTGGGCACATTTTCTTCTTTCTTCTCAGCTGTGTGGTGGTGATTTTGGACCCCAAGGAGAACAAGCAGCAACACATTTTTAACACTGCCAGGTAGGCTGGGGCCTGGGCGTGGGCAAGAGTGGAACCCTGGAAGTGCTCATGATTAGGTGACTAATTCATTCACTCACCCATCAGTTCAACAACATTAACCAAGTGTCTGCTCTGTGTTAGGTATTATCCCAGGTGCTGGGGTCACAACAGTGAACAAAAGAGATGAGAATCTTTGCTCTCTGTAGAGCTGACAGCTCAGAGAGGGAGACAGACTAAAGCCAATTGGCTAGCAAGCCCGCTGTGACCATTGCTATGGGGAAATGACAAGGGATGTGTTAGGGAAGGTTTATAGGCAGAGAGTAGGGGATAAGCCATATCAGAGAGCTCTGGAAAGGCCTTCCTGAGACTGAGACCTGGAGGAAGTGAGGGGGAAACCCATGTGAAGGTGAGGGAAAAGTATTTCAGGCAGAGGGCAAAGTCTAAGAACCTCGGGTTGTTTGAGGAGCAGCCAAGGATCCACATGCTTGGAATAGAGGTGTGGGTGGGGGGAGGTAAGGCAGGAACAGACAGAAGCCACATCACCTGGGCCTTAGGGAGGGGGTTGGATACTGACTGCAAAGAGAAGCCACTGGAGGGCATTTATTTATAGGTTAAGGATATGCTTTTTACACCCTAACCTTCCAGCACCCTCAGTCTCCTTTCCCTGTTTTACTTTTCTCCACAAAAAGTACTTCTTTCTCAATATGCAACAAAATTTCCTCACTAATGATATTTATTGTCTGCCTCCCTTCCATAGTGTGAGTTCTCTGAGGGCAGAGATTTTCTCTTAGTGAATTTCTATGTCCCTTTCACCTAGAGCAGTATTTAGCACATTGATGGCACTTATTATTTCAGGAATGAATGAATGTGATTTAGAAAGATCGCTCTAACTGCTAGGTTACTGTGGAAGGCCCTTAGCTCTGAGTAGGCCCATGTTGGTGTCCAGGGATCTGCCTTTGGGTTGATTGATCACTGTGCCACCCAACAAATGGCATGGAAAGGGTCCACTCTCAACCACTGATGAGTCTGTCTTAGGAGGAGGTGTGGCCAGAGTAGAGGTTTTCATCCAGCTGCATTTCAGAGTCACCTGACCCCTGGGCCTCACTCCCAGAGAAGGCCTAATCATTGGCCTGGAGTGAAGCATGGGTATTGGGAACTTTAAAACTCTTTAATCCTCACCTGAGGATATTATTTCCATTGATTTTTAGAGAGATTGGAAAGGAGGGAGGGAGGATATGGGGGTGAGGGGGAGAAATGTCAGTGTGAGAGAGACACATCGATTGGTTGCCTCCCACACATGCTCCCACCAGGGCCAGGGATTGAACAGAAACCCAGGTATGCACCCTATACTGGGAATCGAACCCTCCACCTTTGGTGCACAGGTTGATTCTCTAACCACTAATCAACACCAGCCAGGGCTAAAATAATTTTAGACTTAACAAGACTAGTGCAAAGAGTGTGTGTAAACCTTTTACCCATATTCCCCAAATGTTAACATTTTATCACATTTGCTTTATCATTCTCTGTCTATATATATATAAATTTTTCTCTGAATCATTAGAGAGTAAATTGGAAGCATGATGTCCCTGTATCTCTAAATACTTCGGCTTGTATTTCCTGCGCGGGGAGGAATGATGTGGTCCTTTAAAACTGCAATACATTCAACAATATCAGGAAATTAAAATTGATACATTACTACCATCTACTCCTCATTCAGGTTTCACCATTTGTCCCAAGAATGTCCTTTATATGTAGCAAAAGGATTCTGTCCAGAACTATGCATTGCTTATCATTGTCTCTTTAGTCTCCTTCAGTCTGAAGCAGTTCCTCCATCTTTTCTTGACTTTTATGACCTTGACACTTTTGAGGATTACAAGCCAGGTAATTTGTAGAATATGCCAACCTTTGGGTTTGTCTGATGTTTCCTCATACATAAATTCACGTCTACATCTTTGTCAGGAACCCTCAGAAAGAATGCTGTGTTCCTCTCAGTACATTCTATCAGGAAGTTCATGATGTTGATCTCTCTCGTGACTGGTGGTGTTCACTTTGAGCCCTTAATTAAGGTGGTGTCTGCCAGGCTTCTCCATTATGAAGCCTCTCTTTTCCCCTTAGGGCTGCTTCTCTGAAACTTTGCAGATATTACCCTGTTTCTCACCAAACTTTTACTCACTAGTCTTAGCATGGCTTTGACATTTTTAAAAAGCTCCCGAGGGAATTCTGACATGCAGCCAAGACTGAGAACCTCTGGCCTACAGTCCAGGGCTCTGCCCTGTATGGTTAGGTGTCCTTGGGCAGGGGACTTACCTGTGTTGAAGTTCCCTCATCTCAAAACTGACTAATGAGTGTCCTGACTTCTGGAATGTGTGTGAGGAATCAGCGTACTGATGCCCATATAGCATTTGACAGAGGGCTGGGCACAAGGTCAGGACACATGATAGTCAGGAGTACTTGCAGACAATAGAAAACCCACAACGAACATGGTTTAAACACAAGGGCATGTTCTTCCTGCACATAAGTGTGGAGGTGGACACCCAGGGGACTGGTGTCTCTGTGAGCATTAGGGACCCCACTTCTGTCTTTCTGTTCCACCATGCTTATTGTGAGGCTTCTGTTCTTGAAGTCACCACTTGACCCAAGATGGAGTTCTGGCTGTATGTACTTTCTTCAGAAGGGGAACAAGTGGAGAGCAGGACAGAATTCCCTTCGAGAAGCTTTTCTGGAAATTGCAACAGCACCTCTCATTGGCCAGACTAAGTCATGTAGCTGTACCTGTGTAGCTACAAGTGAGTGAGGAAATGTACTCTAGCTGGAGACATTGCCAACCCAATTAAAACTGATATTCTGTGAGTGGGGAAGGAGGGGTGAGTTGCGATTAGGTAGCCAGATTACCTTTGTTGCTGTAGGAACAATGGGAAGCCATCAGAGGGTTGAGTTGATGATAAATGTTCTATAAGATTGTCAGAGACTTACTGAAAGACTTACTTAGTTATCTGCACACCAGTTTACTCATGTGAGGGAGACAACTACTAGACTGTTAAGGAAGAGATGTAAAAACAGCATTAAAAAAAGAGAGAAAAAAACAATGCAGTCTTGGAGCAATGAAACTTGCTACAAAAAAATGTGCAAACTAGTCTGATTATTCAGCCATTGTGCTGGCTATCTTGGAGTATCAGAGAGAAGCATATTGATTGGCAACAGGTTTTCCAGAACATCTTGAGCGATTAGCAGTGGAGCACATGCTGTGGCTGTCTCAGTGTGATTGTCTGCCAGGGTCCTCCCTTCAGCACCACCTCCATAGTTAGGCCAGATCTGTACCATTTCCCGCATCTGAATTTCTCAGGATTAGAGGGCTGCTGGGGTCTTAGGAAGCCCACTGTTGTAGAGGGAGAGGAAGGAAAGTCCCCATTCAGTGTCCACCCCATCTGAGTTTGGAGTTTAAGGGAGAAGGGACCTTTGCTTTTATAGAACCCCATTTCCCTATGCTCCTAGCAGCAGGGAATGCAGGGATGCATCATGTGCTGTGCTGGGCACATAGGCAGCACTGGCTCTGTGGGAGCTGCTGGTGCTCACCTCTCCTAGCCTCTCCAGGCTTAGGAGCGAGGAGTGGGCAATGTGCTGTGAGCTCAGCCAGGCTTGGGTCTGGCTTCCCACCCTTAGTGGAACCAGTGATATCAATCCTTTTCCTTGCCCTCAGGAAGTCTCTGAGCTCTCTGGCCTTCTCCCCTGATGGGAAGTACATAGTGACGGGAGAGGTGAGTTGTGATCATGATTGAGTAGGTGGGGAGGTGTCTTGGGGCCATTCCTTCTGTCTTCACAGGCCTGGGGAGTCCCTGGAATAGCTCGTTCCTGGCCACAAAAGCCTCCTGGCAGATAGGGGAGGTAGCTTTGGGGCATATCCTGGGGCAGTGCCATCTTCAGCCCTGCCAGCCCTTCTAGCCCTGCTTGCTATTGAAGCCAGCAGCAGTTAACAGCTCCACCTTTCCTAGAACGGGCACAGGCCTACTGTGCGAATCTGGGATGTGGATGAGAAGAGTCAGGTGGCAGAGATGTTGGGCCACAAGTACGGCGTGGCCTGTGTGTCCTTCTCCCCAAATATGAAGCACATTGTGTCCATGGGCTATCAGCACGACATGGTACTCAACGTCTGGGACTGGAAGGTGAGCCAACTGGTGGGTGTGTGGGCAGGCAACCAGCTGCTGGAGCATCCTGGGTATCAGGCTTTGGAAGAACTAAATGAGATAACTTGGTAAAGTGCTCATTCATCCAGCAAATATTTATTGAGCACCTGATCCCTGTTTTAGGCACTTATTGAAAGGCATATGACAAGTGCTCAATTAGTGGGAAAATAATTATTTTTATATTGACCAGCTGTGACCTTGATCAAGTGACTTAACTTCTCTGTGGGTCTGTTTCCTTATGGATATTGATCAAGTGACTTAACTTCTCTGTACGTCTTTTTCTTAAAATGGATATTATAGTATACACCTGGTTGAATTGTGAGAATTCAATGAATTGGTATGAATCACTGGACTCTGAAATAGCTGAGGGAGGACTTGGAATCTGCAGAAATGGGTACCAAGTCCTGGTTCTGTTCATAACCTGCTGTGTAACCTTGAGCACATGATATCTTCCCTTTTAGCATGGCAGAGTAGGAGAAGTACCTCCCTTATAGAGCTATTGAGAGGATCCCATGAGTTATCCAGTGAAGTGCTCAGCAGGGCCCAGAATGGGCGCTCCATTGATGGCAGCCATGGTTGCTATCCTTACATCCCAGCTGTGGCTGTCCTCCACACCAGCAGTCGCCATCCGGTGGTCCGCGGACTACTGGTGGTCTGTGAGGTCTGAAAGGTTGGCGACCGCTGCTCTACACAATGTGGGCTGTAGAGCTTGGGCTCAGGGGCAGCTCTGGAACTTACTCTCATGTGGGTACCTTCCCAAGCCTCAGTCTCCTCTGTAGTGGTAATAAGAGTGTCACACAGGTTCTCCCATAAGTTAGCTTATTGGAGGGTCCAAGGAAAACAGACTTGGAGCAGAGGAGAGTGAGGAGACGCAGGGCTGAGGGCAAAGGCTGAAGTCTAATGGGGTGGGTGCTAGCATGAACTTTTCTGTACTGATTCTTCCAGAAAGATATTGTGGTGGCCTCCAACAAGGTATCATGCAGGGTCATCGCCCTCTCTTTCTCAGAGGACAGCAGCTATTTTGTTACTGTTGGTAACCGGCATGTTAGGTTCTGGTTCTTGGAAGTCTCCACTGAAGCAAAGGTGAGTTTTGTCCCTGCCACCTCAGCCAGGCCTGGGGAGTAACTGTCAGGGGCAGAATGGACTCCTGTTTCTTCCTGAGACACAGGGCTGTCTGGCCTCTCAAGCCTGTCTCTGCCTCTGGCCTGCTCTCCAGTGCTGACTGGCAAGCCCTGCTAGGAATCTCCCCACTGCACTCCCTTCCTCACTGGCCCTGGGCCACGCCTTTTTCCGGGGCTGCTGCCTTCCAGCCACTCTGCCTGGAAGTGTGTTCTATGTTTTTCTTTCCTTCTCCTCCTCTTGGAGGAGTTTCTTAGGGTCCTCCTGTGTAGTTGTGTTGTTCCTCTGGTCATGAGAGACCCGTCATGCCGTTGTTAGAGTAGAGGTTATGTGAACAATGTCTCACTGTGCCCTGCTATGCCTCCAGGTGACGGGGACAGTGCCCCTCATAGGGCGCTCAGGCATCCTGGGTGAGCTGCACAACAATGTCTTCTGTGGTGTGGCTTGTGGCCGGGGCCAGATGGCAGGCAACACCTTCTGTGTGTCCTACTCGGGCCTCCTCTGCCAGTTCAACGAGAAGAGGGTGCTGGAGAAGTGGATCAATCTGAAGGTACCCCACCTCTCTGCTATCAATGGGGGAAACATTTTTTCCATGACATGATCTCCTGGGACACTCAGCAGTGTTTCTGCCCGGTGGTTGATCACACCAGCTCTGGGTTTGTTAATCCTCACCCGAGGATATTTTTCCCATTGACTTTTAAAAGAGATTGGGGGAGGTAGGAGGAGCGGGAGAGAACATCAATGTTCTCTGAGATGGAACTTGCAACTCAGGTATGTGCCCTTGACCAGGAATTGAACCCCTGACCCTTCAATCTGTGGACCAACACTCTAACTACGGAGCACACCAGGCAGGGTCCAGCTCTGGGTTTGACCTTATAAGTTCTGCTTGTATTATTCTGGTAAATGACTTGCCCTACCTGAGCCTCAGTTTCCTCATCTGTAAAATGGAAATACTGCTGTATACCTCACAGAGTTGATGAGATAATATAGGTAATGGCATTCAGCACAGTGCTAGTCCCCTGAAACGGCGTCAGGTTACAATTGCTTTACTCACCTTTTGATTCAGTTCTCATTTCTCTTCATTGAGCACTCTTGGCTAGTAGGACAACTGCATTTTTAAATTTTTAAAATAGATTTTTATTGATTTCAGAGAGAGGAAGGAAGAGGGAGAGAAAGATCATTGATGAGAGAGAATTATCAATCAGCTGTCTCCTGCACATCCTGCACCGGGAATCAAGCCCACAACTTGGACATGTACCCTGACCAAGAATCAACTGTGACCTCCTGGTTCATGGATTGACACTCAATTACAGAGCCACATTGGCTGGGCCTGAATTTCTTTAAATATATATGTAAAGTATCATTGACTTAATCATTTTCAGTCAAAAAAGTCTATACCAAAACAACATTTTAAACTAAAAGATGATATATCAGTAAATTGCAGAACCACTTTTCTTTTCGTTTGAATCCTCATCTTAGAACTCATGCAGCTTTTAAGCAAGTCAGAAGCTTTTGACAGATAGATGTGTAGCCCCTGAGTAGTTGTCATAACTGACTCATAAATTAAGTCCCTGTGAATTTGTAGAAACTCCTCTAATCTATTTCCAGAGTTCGGGCATTTCCTGACTGTATCTATATGTCCTGGCAGGATACAGTCCTTCCTGTATACAGTAACTTTTTTCTATGCTGCTTTGAAGTATAATCTCTATGAAGTTGTTTTTAAACAGTAGGAAATAAAATTTAAGCCTAAAACTCAACCCTGTTACTGCAAGTGACCTATCTTTAGTCACAGTCTGCTGAACAGATATTTTCCACCCACAGCTGAGTTCTTCTGTAGGTAGCAATGATAACTCTATCCCAGTCTACCTGCTGGCACATTTCCTTCAATAGTGATCTTACGCTATATCCTGATTTCAAAAATCGTAAAATTTACTAAGATGGGCTTCTTAAACCCAGGAAACTATAAGGCTTCCCTGGAGGCCCAAGTTCTGTCAGTCCCCATGTCCCTGAAATGGGCCACACAAAGCACAAAGTTCACTTGGGTCCCCTTTTCCCCCACAGGTCTCCCTGTCTTCCTGCCTCTGTGTCAGCCAGGAGCTCATCTTCTGCGGTTGTACAGATGGGATAGTTCGCATTTTCCAGGCCCACAACCTACATTACCTCGCCAACCTGCCCAAGCCACACTACCTTGGGGTGGATGTGGCCCAGGGCCTGGAGCCCAGGTACTACCTGAGGGAAGGTAAAGGGGCCCACCCAGAGTCTGTCTATTGGTATACATGCATACTTTTAGATCCATCTCCATACTAGCCAGCCCTAGGCAGGAAGCAGGATACAGCTATAATGAGGCAGCAAAATCTCTGCCACTGTGAAGTCTTCAGTCTAGTGAGAGAGCTTGATGGTAAACAAATAAGATCATTTCAGATAGTCATAAGTGCTTTGGTGAAATAAAATAGGGACTCATATTTGGGTGGCCAGGGTAAGCTTCTAGTGAGAAGGAGCCAGCTGTGTGGAGAACTGGGTCCTGACAGCAGGTGGAAAGGCCTTAAGGGAATAGCACACTGGGCCTGGTGTGTTGCAGGAATACTGAGCGGCTGTGTGGTTGGAGCCCAGTGTGCCCAGGGGAGGAGAATAATAGGAGATAGGTCTGAGAATGGATGGAGGCTGGTAGAAGGAGCTTATAGTCTATTCTGAGGTCCATGGGCAGCTACTAGGGATTTCAGGTATTAGCATTATGTGATCAGGCCTGGAGCATTAGATCACTCTGGCTGCCATGTGAAGAATAGGTGGAAAAGCTGAGCTATGACATATTTTCCCTTTGTTGTAAGTCATTTTGTGGGGGCAGAGGAGCTACCTAACCAGAAGTGCTGGGTACTTGGGGTGACCTCTCTGTAGATTACTGGACACTGCCTCTGGAGTGCCTTTTCTAATAGCCTTGAGGGGGCTATTGGGTATCTCAAAGGAAAGAGGGTGGGTCAGCAACTCACAGTGGTGTGTTGTAGCAGCCAGGCTGCCCAGCTCTGCCAGCTTCTGCTTTGTGCTGTGTGGCCTCAGGTAGGTCACTGTATCAACTTGTGCTTCAGTTTCTTTATCTATAAAATATAGTACCTACCTATCATGGAGGTTGTGGGGATTCAGTGCAGCTAAAGCTTTTGGAACACAGCAGGTGCTCAATAAACTGTAGGGAGGCCCCAGATCAGGGGACAACAACTCTGCTCCCTGCACAGAGATGTTTGGTCATGTGTTGGTGGAGCCCATGAGAGAGAAGGCCTGAGGCATGTGCCCGTTATCCTTCCATGAGAGAGGACAGAGCTTAGGTTGGGTGAAATGAGTGGAGAATAATGTTAACAGGGGTTGAAATTCAAATGTTCTCAAGGGCCAAGTGGAAGCTTTCACTTTACAACCTCTGTGTTAGAAACAGAGCAGAGGAAGAGAGAGGATGGAGAAGTGGAGTTGGAGTGGGAAAAATGGACCACCGTGGCATTGACATGAAATAACTCAAGTGTCACCGTGTCACCACAGGCAGCTGTCACTACCCACAGTGACACTGATGGTGATTGATGACCCATGTTGCTTTGTTAGCTTCCTCTTCTGCAGGAAGGCAGAAGCAGTCTATCCGGATACGGTGGCACTGACCTTTGACCCCATCCACCATTGGCTATCCTGTGTGTATAAGGACCACAGCATCTATATCTGGGATGTCAAAGATATCAACGAAGTAGGCAAGGTGTGGTCGGAGCTCTTCCACAGCTCCTACGTCTGGAATGTGGAGGTGAGTCCCTTTCCCCTCCCCAGCCTTTGTTCAGCCCCCATTTGAAGAAAGCTTCTGCAGAGTTTGGTGATCCCATTTAGCCATTCCTTCAAAGGATGCCTTATTCCTTCAAGTGGACTCCAGCAATGTGCCAGGTACTGTTCTTGGTGCTGGGGACACAACTAGGAAGGAAACGGACAAAAGTCATGCCCTCATGGAGCTCACATTTGAGTGGGAAAGTAAACCCATAAACATCAGTATAAGACATGCCAAGTAGCAGTACCTCTCAGAAGAAAACTGAAGCAGAGTAGGTGAAAAGGAGATCAAGGCTACTTGCTATTCTAGAGAGGAGAGTGGTCAAGGAAGGCTCTTTGAGGACTTGACTTTGAAGCAGAGAACTGCAGGAAGTGAGGGGATGAGAGGCATGTGACCACTTGGGAGAACAACAAGAGCAAAGGTCCTGTAGCAGTAGCCTGTGTACCTCAGAGAGCCTTCTGTGGAAGCTGTTTGTGTCATTTAGTGCTTTTTTATTTGTGTTGAAGATGTTTTTATTTTCTAAGAATAAATCTGTGGAGATGTTTTCATTCTCTAAAGCTGTTCTAAGTACTCCTTGCAAATTAGATAACTGATGGAGAAAGAATTGTATTCTACTTTTTTTCCCTCCTGAAAATATCCTACTACTAGGAATGTCTGTCCTAGAGAACTTGTGTTTTCAGTGGCCTAATTCAGAATTGGAAAAAATAACCTTTGGAATAAGTATTGATTTAGCCTATTGACTGTTTGAATTCTTTTGCTTTCCTGGATCTGATGCTTCTATTACTAGCACTTTTCTCACTTAACAAGAAAGTTTTTAAATAACGTTAAAATTTTATATGTAAACTAGAGGCCCGGTGCACGAAATTCATGGGGGGGGCGGGCGGGAGTCCCCTCAGCCCAGCCTGCACCCTCTCCAATCCAGGATCCCTCTCACAATCCTGGACTGCTGGCTCCTAATCGCTTGCCTGCCTGTCTGGTCGCCCCTAACTGCCCCCCGCTACCAGCCAGGTCGCCCCCAACTGCCCCCTCCCTGCCGACCTGGTCGCTCCTAACTGTCCCCCCCTGCCAGCCTGGTCACCCCTTACTGCCCTCCCTGCTGGCCTGGTTGCCCCCAACTGCCCCCCTTTGCCGGCCTGGTTGCCCCTACCTCCCCCCCCCCCCTTCCCTTGCTGGCCTGGTCGCCCCTCATGGCTCCCCCGTTGACCTGGTCGCCCCACACAGCCTGCTGTTCAGTCGTTTGGTCGTCCCTCATTAACCCCCTGCCAGCCTGGTTGTAGGCAGCCATCTTATGAGGGTGTGAGGGTTAGTTTGTATATTACCTCTTTATTATATAGGATAAGATATGTTCTCCTTGAAAAAAAGTTGTAATATTAAAGGTAAAACTAAAGTCTTTTTGATCACTTCCCCACTGCCAGTACTACTCTCTCTCACCCATATTATCAGGTTTTTTTTTATGTTTTTTCAGTTCATTTTCTTTATCTACCTGTTACTTATTTATTATATTTATATATAAATATAAATTTTATTTATTGATTGATTGTATAATTCTGTATGTAATTAAAATATAAATCTTATTCTTATATTTTTATATGTTTATATTTATCTCCTCAACAACAATATCTGTAGATAGATCTTCTTAGGACCTTTTTATTAATTCTGGAAAATTCTCAGCCAGTACAGGTTTAAGAATTGCCTCTATCACATTCTCTCTCTTCTTCTATAAATCTTATGTACTATTTCTATTTATCCTTTATTTTTACTTTTAAAAATTATATTTATTTTTTATACTCATTACCTTAAAAATTTTATTTATTTATTTATTGATTCTAGAGAGAGGAAGGAAGAGAGAGAGATAGAAACACTGATTTGTTCCACTTATTTATGCATTCATTGGTTGCTTCTTGTTTGAACCCTGACCAGGGATTGAACTCACAACTTTGCCATATAGGGACAATGCTCTAACCAACTGAGCTATCTAGCCAAGGTCTTATCCATCCTTTCGTTTCCTTTCCTTCCCTTTCCTTTCTTTCCTTCCTTTTCTTTCTTTCCTTTCTTCTCACCCGAGGATATTTTTCCATTGATTTTTAGGGAGAGTAGAGGAGAAAGGGAAAGACACAGAGAAACATCAATGTAAGAGAAATACATTGATTAGTTGCCTCCTGCACAAGCCCTGACCAGGGCCCTGGCTGGAGAGGAGCCTGCATCCAATGTATGTGCCCTTGACCGGAATTAAACCCAGGACCCTTTGGTCACAGGTCGATGTTCTATCCACTAAGCCAAACCACCTAGGGCAGTGGTCGGCAAACTACCACATGCGGGCGCGCATGTACAGTGCGATTGAAACTTTGTGGCCCGTGCGCAGAAGTCGGTATTTTGTGGAAGAGCCGCACTCAAGGGGCCAAAGAGCCGCATGTGGCTCGCGAGCCTTAGTTTGCCGACCACTGATCTAGGGCACCCTTTATTTTTAAAGATAAAACAGAGATCTTAAAAAAACCACACAGCCCAGGCTGGGTGGCTCAGTTGGTTGGAGCATCATCCTGTACACCAGAAGGTTGTGGATTTGATTCCTAGGTTGCGGGTTCTGTTCTCAGTTGGGGCGCATATGGGAGGCAACTAACTGATGTCTCTCTCTCTCCCTTCCTGTCTCTAAAAATCAATTAAAACATCCTCAAGTGAGAATTAACCCCCCGCCCCCCCCCCCCACACACACACATATATAAATAAAAGTACAATTCATTGACTGTCGTTAGCAGCTGTTGATGTTCAATGCCAGATCCATTTATTCATTGGGAATTGCAATATGGTAATATTCTAATTCTATCATTTCTTTTTATATATGTATACTAGTCCCCCCACCCCTGCCCCCGGTGCACAGATTTGTGCACATTGAAAGGAAATTAAAAGGTGGTCGGCATGGCGGGACTGGGTGAGAAGAGCTGGACACCCTGGAACCAACCTCCCATGGTCCCTCCACAGCCGGCCATACCTGGGGCGGTGCAGCAGCTTGAAGGTCGTCTGTGGAGTGAACAGGGTCCCTCCAGCAGGTGGAGTCCCTCAGCCTGGCCTGTGAGGATCGGGCCGAAACAAGCTCTCCGACATCCCCTGAGGGCTCCCGGATTGCGAGAGGGTGGTTCTTGGGTGGGTTCCCTCCTCTCTGGCTCTGGGTGCATCACCCAAGAATCATAACTACCAAGTCACGACAGCTCGGCAGCTCCTGTGTTGAGTGTCTGCCCCCTGGTGGTCAGTGCATGTCATAGCTACCGGTTGGAGCATCTGCCCCCTGGTGGTCATTGCGCATCATAGCTACCAGTCAGATGGTTGCTTAGGCTTTTATATATATAGATATGTTTTTATTGATTTCAGAGAGAGGAAAGGAGAGGGAGCAAGAGATAGAAACATTAATGATGAGAGAGGCCCCACTGGCGTGGCTCAGTGGTTGAGTGTTGACCCATGAACCAGGAGGTCATGGTTCAGTTCCCAGTCAGGGCACATGCCCAGGTTGCAGGCTCAATCCCGTGTGGGGGCATGCAGGAGATAGCATAGATGTTTCTATCTCTCACTCCCTCTCTCTTCCTCTCTGAAATCAATAAAAATACATATATTTTTTAAATGATGAGAGAGAATCATTGATTGGCTGACTCCTACAGGCCCCCTACTGGAAATCGAGTCCGCAACCCAGGCATGTAACCTGATTGGGAATCGAACTGTGACCTGGTTCATAGTTCAGTGCCCAACCACTGAGCCACACCAGCCAGGCTATCATTTATTTATTTATTTATCCTCACCCGAGGATATTTTTCCATTGATTTTTCTATTATAATCACCAGTTTATTCTGTTCATCAGATTATTTATTCACTTGATTTTTAGATTCAGTTATTGATAGATGCGTATTTGTTGTTCATAATTTGTATCTTTACCTTTTTCTTCTTCTTCCTCTTCTTAAAGGATACCTTTCAGCATTTCATATAATACTGGTTTGGTGGTGATGAACTCCTTTAGCTTTTCCTTATCTCTGAAGCTCTTTATCTGACCTTCAATTCTGAATGATAGCTTTGCTGGATAAAGTAATCTTGGTTGTAGGTTCTTGCTATTCATCACTTTGAATATTTCTTGCCACTCCCTTCTGGCCTGCAAAGTTTCTGTTGAGAAATCAGCTGACAGTCGTATGGGTATTCCCTTGTAGGTAAGTGACTTTCTTTCTCTTGCTGCTTTTAAGATTCTCTCTTTGTCTTTTGCTCTTGGCATTTTAATTATGATGTGTCTTGGTGTGGTCCTCTTTGGATTCCTTTTGTTTGGGGTTCTCTGCACTTCCTGGACTTGTCTATTTCTTTTACCATGTAGGGGAAGTTTTCTGTCATTATTTCTTCAAATAGGTTTTCAATATCTTGTTCTCTGTCTTCTTCTGGCACCCCTATAATTCGGATGTTGGTATGCTTGAAGCTGTTCCAGAGGCTCCTTACACTATCTTCGTATTTTTGGATTCTTTTTTCATTTTGCTCTTCTAGTTGGGTGTTTTTTGCTTCTTCGTATTTCAAACCTTTGACTTGATTCTTGCGATCCTCTAGTCTGCTGTTGGAACTCTGCATAATATCCTTTATTTCAGTCCGTGTATGCTTAATTTCTAGTTGGCCCTTTTTCATAACCTCGAGGGTCTCACTAGATTTATTGGCAGTCTCACCAGACTTTTTGAGGGTCTTACTAAATTTATCGGCGGTTTCTAGAAAGTTCTTGAAAAACCTTAAAAGTGTGGTGTTGAACTCTATATCCAGTATTTTGCTTTCCTCTATTTCTGTCATTTGTGTCCTGTTTCTTTGTCTCCACATTTTTTATGCTTCCCTGTGTTGATAGAGTGGCTTTCTGTGCTAGGTGTCCTATAGGGCCCAGTGGCTCAGCCTCCCCAGTTACCTGAGGTGGACACTCTTGGTGCACCCCTTTGTGGGCTTTGTGCACAGTCTTGTTGTAGTTAAGCCTTGATTGTTGTAGGTATCACTGGGAGGAATTGATCTCCAGGCCAGTTGGCTGTGAGAATCAGCTGTGTCTACGGTGGGAGAACTTCTGTGCTGAAGACACCCTTCTGGGGCAAGACTTGCTTCAGTGGGGCTTTGGTGCTCACTGAGTCTGCCCCCTGAGTGTGTCCCTTATGGATCTGAGGAGTTGTAATCTGGCTCTTGGATCTAAGGAGGTGCTAATTTAGCCTCTGCCTGAGGCTACGCAGCAGGAGCTACGAAGAGATCTGCAGATTCCCCTTCCTTGTTTGGGGTTTGGAGGTGCCCAGATGAGGCCCAGCTGTGAAGCAATGCAAGCTGCTGTGGGGCCTTGGGCCTTCTCTTGGAAGTTCTGGGTCTGTCTGGCCCAGCTGCAGTTTGTTAGGTAATTTTCAGATTGCAAAGGGCCAGGCCTTTCATATGCAAAAGCCTCTGCACACAGCTTGGGTGGGGCGGGGTCTCAGGGGATCAACAGGGCGGAGCAAGCAGCTATGGCTGGTCCTCAGCCCTGCCCTAAGAGGCCCCGTGTCTCAGTGTCCCGGTATTTGGTGCAAGCACCTCTGAGAGGAAGCCACCCTCGAGTTCCGAGGGTTGCCCGCTGCCAGACAGTCCAGTTTCTCCCCGTATGAGTCTGGGTCCCCAGAGACTTCCCGGAACAGGAGTTCAGAGCAGTCGGGGTCTTGAGACTCCCTCCCGATTCAAAAAGACAGCCACGTCCTCAGTTGCCAGCCCTTGCCGCATGCGCCTCCATACCTCTGCACTTTATTCCGCACCTCCTCTGAGTCTCAGTGCTTTTCTCTTTCCTTCTAGTTGTAGAATTTCCACTCAGCCAGCCTTCCTGTGGTTCTGGATGATGTCCGTTTTGTCTTTTTCTTTCCATTGATTTTTAAAGAGAGGAAAAGAGCAGGAGAGAAGATGGAGAAACATCGATGTGAGAGGCACATCAATTAGTTGCCTCCCGCATGTGCTCTGACCAGGGTTGGGGCCAGGGATCAAGCTGCAACCAGTACATGCCCTTGACTGAAATCGAACCTGGGACCCTTCAGTCCGCAGGCTGACGCTCTATCCACTGAGCAAAACCAGCTAGGGCATGTCATTTCTTTTTATTAGTTGAATTACTTATGTGAAGAGACACTTCCCCTCATCTACCATTTGGTCACCCAGTGGTACACTTCATATAGGAAAAGCAAGATAAATGCTTGATTTTTTTTCCCTTTATTTATCAGTTTTTGAGATAATGAATTGGTTCCCTATCCTCTAAAGGTAACTAGTTGTTGTTGTTTTTTAATATCATTATAAATGCATATGTTTAAATATATTAAATACATTTTGTTCATTGCAATTATTAACATTATTGAAGCTCAAATTGTCCTATGCCAGTGGGAGCCTTTTCATCTTAGCTCCTGAGTCCTCTGGACATGACCCTAATAGTCATTGATAAATACCTTGCTATGACCAGATGTTCCAGCCTCATCTTGTACATTTCCTGTCCCAGGCCTGGAATCAGCCATTTATTTTCGTTGTTTTTAATCCTCACCCGAGGATATTTTTTCCACTGATTTTTTTTTTTAGAGAGAGTGGAAGGGAGGGAGAGAGAGGGAGGGAGAGAGAAATGTATCGATGTGAGAGGGACAGATTGATTGGTTGCCTTCCACATGTGCCCCAACTGGGGCCAGGGATCAAAACTACAATCCAGGTATGTGTCCTTGCCTGGGAATTGAACCTGAGACTCTTTGATGCACAGGCCAATACACTGAGCCACAGTGGCCAGGGCCAGCCATTTTTTGAAGAAGCCCTTAGCTTTTGTTTGTGTGTGTGTTTTCAGTTCAAAGTGGTATTTTAGAATCACAGTCAGGGTGCTGGCTATGCTCATAGCTATTGGATTGATCCTTCCAGAATTCTTGTTATCAAAGACATAGGTGATGATGGAATTATAATATCCCCAGTTAATCATTTACTTATTCTTGCCTTATATATAAAACAGTCTAAGAATGACAATTATTCCCTTTTGAAAACAGTTAAAACATTTTATTTTATTTTTTGCATTCATTCTCTCTATTCTCCCCAATTTTTAAAATAATCATACTGGCCCTGGCCGGGTTGGCTCAGTGCTTAGAGTATTGGCCCTCGGACCGAAGGTTCATGGTCATGGGTTTGATTCCCTGTGAATGAAATCTGAAAATCTGGAAGAGATTCCTCAGGTGAGGATTAAAATCATAAATAAACTAGGGGCCCAGTGCACTAAATTCGTGCACTGGGTGGGGGGTGAGGGGGAGAGTGTCCCTCAGCCCAGCCTGCCCCCTCTCACATACTGGGAGCCCTCAGGCGTTGACCCCCATCACCCTCCGATCGCCTGATCGGCCCCTTGCCCAGGCCTGACGCCTCCGCCAGAAGTGTCAGGCTTGGACAGGGGACCCCCATCTCCCCCCGATCACTGGCTCTGGCCCCCGCCCAGGCCTGAGGCCTCTGGCCCAGGAATCATGCCTGGGCAGGGGACCCCCATCTCCCTCTGATCGCTTGCTCCACCCCCCGCCCAAGCCTGACGCCTCTGACCCAGGCTTCAGGCCTGGGCAAGGGGACCATCATATCCCCCCAGTCCCCGGCTCCGCCCCCCACCCAGGCCTGATGCCTCAGCCAGAGGAGTTGACCCTCATCACCCTCAGATCACCAATCACCGGATCGGCCTCTTGACCAGGCCTGAGGCCTCCGGCAGAGGCGTCAGGCCTGGGCAGGGGACCCCCAGCTCCCCGCGGTTGCAGGCTCCACCCCTGCCCAGGCCTAACGCCTCTGGCCTAGGCGTCTGGCCCGGGCAGTGGGGACCTGCAGTGGCAGTGGGGAGCGCCGCGATCGTGGGCTTCGCTTTAGGCCCAGGCAAGGGACCCCTAGCTCCTGGGACTGCCAGCTTCGACCGTGCCCAGCTCCCATAGCTGGCTCCACCCCTACTTCCTGCTATCACTGGCCAGGGTGGCAAAGGCGCCTGATTCTCCGATCATGGCTGGGGGCAGGGCAAAGGCTGCCCCAGGGCCGCCTTTGCCCTGCCCCCCAGCTCTTAGCTCCCCCCTGGGTTTCCGATCACTGTCAGTGGCAGGGGGCTTCTTCCTGCTTTCCCTTTCGCCTCCCTGCATTGTGCCTACATATGCAAATTAGCCGCCATCTTGTTGGCAGTTAACTGCCAATCTTAGTTGGCAGTTAATTTGCATATAGCCCTGATTAGCCCATGAAAACGGTATCGCCGTACGCCAATTACCATTTTTCTCTTTTATTAGTGTAGATAAATTAATCATAATCATACTGTAAATGATCTGGTCATGTAGCTATTATATACTAGAGCAGTGATGGCGAACCTTTTGAGCTCGGTGTGTCAGCATTTTGAAAAACCCTATCTTAACTCTGGTGCCGTGTCACATATAGAAATTTTTTGATATTTGCAACCATAGTAAAACAAAGATTTATATTTTTGATATTTATTTTATGTATTTAAATGCCATTTAACAAAGAAAAATCAACCAAAAAAATGAGTTCACGTGTCACCTCTGACACACGTGTCATAGGTTCGCCATCACTGTACTAGAGTCTATCCCTTTTGACCTGATTTATTTGGGGGATTTTAAGGGTACATATATATTGTAAAATACACGTAACACAAAATTTATCATTTAAATCATTATAACATGTACAATTCAGTGGCATTTAGTATATTCACAGTGTTCTGCAACAGCTACTACTGTCTAGTTCTGAAACATTTTCATCGTCCCAAAAGGAAACTGTCTGTAATCATTAAACAATCACTGCCTATTACCCCAATAACAACTAATCTGCTTTCTGTCAGTATGGATTTGCCTTTTCTGAATATTTCATATAAATGGAATCATGGAATATGTGGACTTTGTGTCTGATTTCCTTCATTTAAGCATAATGTTTCCTTTTTTTGAAAAAAACTTTATTGTTGAAAGTATTACATATGTTCCCTCCGCCCTTTGACTTCTTATAGCCTACTCCCACCCCCTGTCCCAGGCCTACACCTCCCTATTGTCAGTGTCCATGGGTTATGCATATACACATACAAGTTCTTTGGTTGATTTCTTCCCCCCCCCCCCCCCCACCCCTCGACCTCCTGCCTTCCATCTGAGAGTCAATAGTTTGTTCTATGTCTGTGGATCTATTTTGTTCAACAGTTTATTTTGTTCATTAGATTCCACATATGAGTGGGATCATGTGATACTTTTCTTTCTCTGACTGGCTTATTTCTTTTAGCATAATACTCTCTGGTCCCTCCATGCTGTCTCAACGGGTAAGAGATCCTTCCTTCCTTTTTACTGCAGCATAGTATTCCATGATGTAAATGTACCACAGCTTTTTTATCCACTTGTCTACTGATGGGCACTTGGGCTGTTTCCAAATCTTAGCTATTGTAAATTGTGCTGCTCTGAACCTAGGGGTGCATATATTCTTTCTGATTGGTGTTTCGGGTTTCTTAGGATATATTCCTAGAAGTGGGATCACTGGGTCAAATGGCAGTTCCATATTTAATTATTTGAGGTAACTCCATACTGTTTTTCCATAATGACTGCACCAGATTGCATTCCCACCAGCAGTGTACTAGAGTTCCCTTTTCTCCACATCCTCGCCAGCACTTGTCATTTGCTGTTGGTAGCCATTCTTATAGGTCAAAGGTGATACCTCAGTGTGATTTTAATTGCCTCTCTCTGATGATCAGTGACTTTGAGCATTTTTTCATGTGTCTCTTGGCCATCTGTATGTCCATTTTGGAGATGTATCTGTTTAGGTCCTTTGCCCAATTTTTAAAAAAGATATCTTTATTGTTGAAAATATTACATATGTCTCCTTTTTTCATCCATTGACCCCTCTAGCCCGACCCCAGGCCTGCACCTCCCTATTGTCTGTGTCCATGAGTTATGTATACTGTTTTCCATAATGGCTATACCAATCTGCATTCTGGTACTAGGGTTCCCTTTTCTCCACATCTTGGCCAGCACTTGTTTATTAATTTGTTGATGATAGGTATTCTGACAGGTGTGAAGTGATACCTAATATTTCTTTTAATTTGCATCTCTCTGATGATCACTGACTTCGAGTATTTTTTCATATGTCTACTTTGGAGAAGTGTCTACTTAGGTCCTTTGCCCATTTTTTAGTTGGGTTGTTTGTCTTCCTTTTGTTAGGTTGTATGAGTTCCTTACATATTTTGGATATTAACCCTTTATCAGATGTATCATTGACAAATATGTTCTCCCATACTGGGCTACCTTTTCATTTTGTTGATGGTTTCGTTTGCCGTGTAGAAGCTTTTTATATTGCTGTAGTGCTATTTGTTTATTTTCTCCTTAGTTTTATTTACCCTACGAGATGTATCCGTAAACATATTGCAATGAGAGATGTCTGAGATTTTGTTGCCTGTGGTTTCTTCTAGGATATTTATGGTTTCACAACTTACATCTAAACATTTTTATCTATTTTGAGTAGATTCTTATGTATGGTGTAAGTTGGTGGTCTAGTTTCTTTCTTTCTTTTTTTTTTTTGCATGTATTGGTCCAATTTTCCCAACACCATTTATTGATGAGACTGTCTTGACTCTGTTGTGTGTTCTTGCCTCCTTCGTCAAATATTAATTGAGCCTAATGGCTTGGGTCAATTTCTGAAGTCTATTCTGTTCCATTGATCTATATGCCTCTTCTTGTGCCAGTACCAGGCTGTTTTGATTACTGTGGCTTTGTAGTATAACTTGATATCTGGTATTGTGATCCCTCCAACTTTGTTCTTCTTTCTCAAGATTGTTGTAGCTATTAGAGGTCTGTTTTGGTTCCATACAAATTTTTGGAGTACTTGTTTTAGATCTGTGAAATATGCCATTGGTATTTTAGTAGGAATGGCATTGAATCTGTAGATTGCCTTGAGTAGTATGGACATTTTAATGATGTTAATTCTACCAATCCATGAACACAGTATATTCTTCCACTTGTTTATATCTTTATCTCTTTTTTTAATGTCCTGTAGTTTTCCAAGTACAGGTCCTTTACCTCCTTGGTTAAGTTTATTCCTAAGTATCTTAATTTTTTTGTTGTTGCGGTAGTGAATTGGATTGTTTGTGTAGTTTCTCTTTCTGAGAATTCATTATTGGTGTATAAAAAATACATCGATTTTGGGGTGTTGATTTTGGGGTGTTCATTCTTTTGTTTCCCTTGTCTATTTTTCACTTCTAGAAACAATTTTATTTTGTTCTTTTTCAACCCTGCTTAGTTATTCTTTATAGTTTCTGGTTGGCTACTCATACTTTCAATCTTGTCAAAGATCTATTTCTTTAAACATATTAATAGTTATTTTTTATTCTGTCTGATGTTTCTGCTGCTGCTTGCTCATGGTACCTGGTTTCCTTTTGTGTTTGGAGAGCTGCCAATTTTTCTTGGATGTTTATTTGTGGGGATGTTTTATGGCCTGGGCTGAAGATGGGGCACATGGACGATATATGGTAGCATTTTGTGTCCCTTTTCTCTTGCTTATTTTTAACATAGAAAGCATTAAATTATGCTTATTTATCTGCAACTTACTTTTTTGTTGTTTTGTTAATCCTCAGCTGAGGATATTTTTTCTATTGCTTTTCAGAGAAAGAGGGAGGGAAGGAGAGAGAAAAAAAAACATCAATATGAGAAAGACACATCGACTGGTTGCCTCTCATAGGCACCCCGAACAGGAGTGGGGAGTGAACCCGAAACCCAGATACGAGTGCCCTTGTCCTGGAATCAAACTCGTGACCCTTTGATGTGCGGGCCAACGCCCCAACCAGGGAGCCATGCTGGCTAGGGCTCTGCAACTTACTTTTCCCCCACCAAAATGCAACAGTATATCATAGTGCTGTCATTGAAGTGGTTGTAATGAATTGCCCTTTGCCTTGTTATCTGGGAACTGTAGGTGTATCCTGAGTTTGAAGATCAGAGAGCTTGTCTGCCAACTGGATCTTTTCTGACTTGTTCCTCAGACAACACCATTCGCTTCTGGAACATAAATAGCAGCCCTGACTCTCCCTGGCAGAAAAACATCTTCAGTAATGTGAGTGACTTCAAGGTGAACCATCTTTTAGGAAGAACAAAGACCTGCTTTAAGCTAGGACATTGAGACAGGAGGACGTTTTATAGGATCTTGCTATTAGACTGCACTTGGGGCAGGAACCAGAAACCAAGGCAGGTTACTTTTTTGTTTCTCTCTCTTCCTCTCTTTCCTTCTGAGTAGAATAGCTCTCTTTCTGCCAGTGAGCAGCTGCTGTCCAGGTGTGTCTACCCAGCCACTCCAGGCAACCTGACATACTCAACAGAAGAGAAATTGCTCCCCAAATCTTCAGTTAGAGCTCCTTAGGAGAGCTCTTAGGTCCCTCAACCAAGCCAGGCAGGGGCTTCCTCTGTCAACTAGCTGCCATGCAGTAAGGCCATGGGTAGGGGTGCTGGCAGAACCCCAGAGAGAGCCATGAAGTGAGGCTGGGGAGAAAACATTTTGCTGAAGAAATGTTTGGTATTGCTAGGTCACTAAGGGAGTTTCTCTGAGGAACTGAGACCTGAATCATGCATTTGTTTATTCTGAAGATACTTATTAAGGTCTGTGTATGCTACATGCTGGATACACATCAGTGACTAAGATAGACCCTTCTGTACTCATGGCACCCACAGTCTAGTGGGGGGAGGCAGAGAGTGAACTAATAACTGTACAAATTGTGATATAATCATAAGCGTAGTAAGCACCATGAAAGAAAATTGCATAGTGCTAGTAGGATATATAACAGAGTCATCTGATCTTACTTGTGGCATCAGGGGCAACTTCCTGGAGGAAAGACAACTACAGTGAGATATGGAGGATTGGTAGGAGTGAAGAGGGGCAGGGAAAGTGTCCCATGCCAAAGGAACAGCTTGTGCAAAGGCCCCGAGGTGGGAAAGAGATTGGTGAGAAGTCAATGGTGCTGGGGGAAAAAAGACCATTAATGCCCTAACCGGTTTGGCTCAGTGGATAGAGCATCGGCCTGTGGACTGAAAGGACCCAGGCTTGATTCTGGTCAAGGGCATGTACCTTGGTTGCGGACACATTCACAGTAGGAGGTGTACAGGAGGCAGCTGATCAATGTTTCTCTCTCATTGATGTTTCTAACTCTCTATCCCTCCCTCTTCCTCTCTGTGAAAAATCAATAATATATATATATTTTTAAAAAAGGTCATTAATGTAGGGAGTGTATAGCAGGTATTCCTTTACTACTCCCTTCACCCTCCACCCCAATGCTATAGCATCTTCTCTTCTGCACCTGTGATATACATATTATATTTGGCTGTATACAATAGAAAATCCCAAAACAAGAGTTAAAATTTTTTGTTTTCTGACTCATAAAAATAGTCTAGAGGTAATCAGTTCAAGCTGTTATGGCAGCTGCAGGAAGCCCTCAGAGATTCAAGAGCCTTCTAGCTCTCACTCTGCTCTTTATCATCCCAAATGGCTGCTAGAGTTCCGGTCATTATATCAGTGAATTTCAGGCAGCAAGAAAGAAGCAGAAGGGTTCTCGCTTGCTTTATATCTCATTGACCAGAATTTATTCACAGAGCCTCATCTAGCTGCAAGGGAGGCTGGGAAACATAGTTATTATTCTGAGTAGTGAACCTCCCAGGTCAAAATTGGAGTTCTGTTTACTAATGAAGAATGGGAGACTGGCTCTTGGGATACAAAATTTCAGAGGTGTTTCAGACCATCTCACAGTACTGACTTCAGCCCTCTCTTTCCTGCAGACCCTACTGAAGGTAGTGTATGTAGAGAATGACATCCAGCACCTTCAGGACATGTCACACTTCCCAGACCGGGGTAGTGAGAATGGGACACCTATGGACGTGAAAGCCGGGGTACGAGTCATGCAAGTCAGTCCTGATGGCCAACACTTGGCTTCAGGCGACCGAAGTGGAAATCTGAGGCAAGTGGGCCCTTGTGGGTGTCCAGTGTACACTTTCCAGTTCAGGCTCAGGTACTTGGGGTGGTGGGGAGGAACCCTGGCCTTTGCAACTCCAGCTACTCATTGAGAATGAGGGGCTGTGAGTAGTAATTCTGTTACCAGCCACCCCTTGGAACTTATGCAAAGAAGTGTCTTCCAAAAGGGCTGAGATGGAAGTAGCTACTGGGACCTCACTGCAGAGGTTTTTCAAGATGTTACTGGCTCAGTAGGCACTGGTGGCATATGAGCCCTGTTAAAGGGACCAGGTTTAAGTTGATGAATGACAGCTGTGACCACATGGGTACTGGGGCTGTCAAGGGATGGAAGGGGCCAGGGAAACTAGAGACACATCCTCTAAGCTGTCATGTGTTCTCATTGTCCAAGAAGAACAGAAAGTGCAGGATTTTTTTCTGTGAAAATTCTATTATTTCTTTAAATGCTGGCAACTGTTTTGATATCAACCACCACATGAGGCAAACAGAATATATCAGTGGGCTGCTGTCTGCCATGAATGACAAAAACAGTAACAAGAGCTACGTGGGCACAGCACTCTTACCCCAGGCTGGCCACTCGCCTGATACTGTGTGTAACGACCAATTTAGTATTCTCATTGGCCCTCGATGTAAGTGCTGCTATCAACCCCATTTTCAGATGGGTTAACTGAGTTAAGAGAGGCCAAGTGGCTAGGCCAGCCGTGGGCAAACTATGGCCTGTGGGCTGGATCTGGCCCATTTTAAATGAATAAAACTAAAAAAAAAAAAAAAAAAAAAAGACCATACCCTTTTATGTAATGATGTTTACTTTGAATTTATATTAGTTCACACAAACACTCCATCCATGCTTTTGTTCCGGCCCTCCGGTCCAGTTTAAGAACCCACTGTGGCCCTCGAGTCAAAAAGTTTGCCCACCCCTGGGCTAGGCTAAGATTACATATGTAGAGAGAGAGAAATTGGGATGATTGTCTCTTATTTCAACTCTGGATGACCTCTTGATTGTTTTATTTCATTTGGAGAGAATGAGGAAAGTCTAGATTTAAGACTCTTTAAGAATGACAGATTGGAATCAAATGTTCCCCCTATAGGTTCTATCCTTGAATATGACCTCTGACCCCTGCCACCCCTTCCCTCTGGGATTACCTCTGATACAGCTCTGCCCTAACCCTTGTTTTCCCCAGAGGACTGTCCTAGATCTGGCCCATGGAACCACAAAGGGCTGGGTGCTCACTGTGATACTCCCACATTTCCTTTAAGATGACATGTTTCTAGATGATAACAGTGGTTGGGTATCTCTAAACTAGTTCTCCATGTCACCTGCCTGGCAATGGCAGAGTGCCCGGGGTGGGAGCAGGGGTGGGAGGGCCCTCCGAGAAGGGTATAGCAGTCAATGTATGTCTCCCAGGATCCATGAGCTGCATTTCATGGATGAGCTGGTCAAGATGGAAGCCCATGATGCTGAGGTGCTATGCCTGGAGTACTCCAAGCCTGAGACTGGTGAGCCCGTGGCAGGGGGAAGTCAGGGGAGTGCCCCCCCCTCCCCCCCCGGCAGAGCCACATAGAGGGGTAATTGGTATCTGGTAGGACTCTGAATGACAGCTGGAAGTCCTGTGTTTAATAAGGGCCCCTGTCTTGGGCCCTGGGACCAAGGTGACTAGGACTCCAGAAAGCAAGGCACTGGCAGGCAGGACTGGACTTGACTTGCTTACCCTGGTGCCCAGTCCCCTGAAGAGGTGAATGCCGAATGTATGAATAAGTTCATCCTCTGCTAATGAAGATAGATTGATAGTTAAACATGCTATTTTCAAAAAGGTTTAATGCCTACAGAAAAATTACAAGAATATTATAGGGAAGTGAGGTGTCGGAGGCGCCGCTGGGAGCTGCCACGTCCGAGGCCGGGAGCCACCGCCGCTGCAGCCATGGTGTCAGTAATTAACACTGTGGACACCTCCCATGAGGACATGATTCACGATGCCCAGATGGACTACTATGGCACCCGCCTGGCAACCTGCTTATCAGACAGGTCCGTCAAAATCTTTGATGTACGCAACGGAGGGCAGATCCTCATCGCAGACCTCGGGTCATGAGGGACCAGTGTGGCAAGTGGCCTGGGCCCACCCCATGTATGGCAATATCCTGGCATCCTGTTCCTATGACCGAAAAGTTATTATCTGGAAAGAGGAAAACGGCACCTGGGAGAAGACGCACGAACACACAGGACACGACTCCTCAGTAAATTCTGCGTGCTGGGCCCTCCATGACTACGGCCTAATCCTGACCTGTGGGAGCTCAGATGGGGCCATCTCCCTGCTGACCTACACTGGGGAAGGCCAGTGGGACGTGAAGAAGATCAACAATGCTCACACTATTGGCTGCAATGCCGTCAGCTGGGCCCCTGCTGTTGTACCTGGAAGCCTCATAGACCAGCCTACAGGTCAGAAGCCCAACTACATCAAGAAATTTGCCTCAGGCGGCTGTGACAACCTCATCAAGCTGTGGAAGGAGGAAGAGGATGGCTAGTGGAAGGAGGAACAGAAGCTGGAAGCACACAGTGACTGGGTTCGAGACGTGGCCTGGGCCCCTTCCATTGGTCTCCCCACCAGCACCATCGCCAGTTGTTCCCAGGATGGTCTTGTGTTCATTTGGACCTGTGACGATGCCTCAAGCAATACGTGGTCTCCCAAACTACTGCACAGGTTCAATGATGTGTGGCACGTGAGTTGGTCCATCACAGCCAACATTCTGGCCGTCTCGGGTGGAGATAATAAGGTGACCCTGTGGAAGGAGTTAGTCGACGGGCATTGGATGTGCATCAGTGATGTCAACAAGGGCCAGGGTTCCGTGTCTGCTTCCGTCACAGAGGGCCAGCAGAACGAGCAGTGACAAGACTGGCGGGCCCAGCTCCCCACCTGCCAATTCCTGGACCAACTGACCAAACAGCAGCAAGGAAGTGCTCCAACAAGATGACTTTCCCAGGAATAGTTAAAACTGCAACGAGATTGATCATCTGCCTTAACATGATTTGATATGGTTTGTAATTTAAAAAGTACTCATTATGAGGAAGAAACTACAAATGATCTATTATTTAAAAATATTTTTTGGCCATTTTTATGTACCTTCTGGGTTCAGGCATTATTTGGGAGTTTTTGTTTCCAAAGTAATTAAACATGATGTTTATAAAAAAAAAAAAAAAAAAAAAAAGTATTATAATGGCCGTAACCGGTTTGGCTCAGTGGATAGAGCGTCGGCCTGCGGACTCAAGGGTCCCAGGTTCGATTCCGGTCAAGGGCATGTACCTTGGTTGCGGGCACATCCTCACTAGGGAGTGTGCAGGAGGCAGCTGATCTATGTTTCTCTCTCATCGATGTTTCTAACTCTCTATCCCTCTCCCCTCCTCTCTGTAAAAAATCAATTAAAAAAAAAAAAGAATATTATAATGAACACCCACATGTTCTTTAGTCAGATTCTCCACGTTTTTTTCTTTTAAATTCTGTCTGACTCTGTGGCTGTATAATGACTTTATCTGCTTCCCCTTTCTCCATTTCTCTCTCTGTGTTTGTGTGTATATATACACACATGTAATAAAATAATAGCACATACATTCTCTTTTTTACTAAACTATTTGAGAGTACTAGTAAATTGTAGGTATGATGCCCATTCACCTTTAAATGCTTCTGTGAGCATTTCCTAGGGCTTATCAAATGTGGGAGTTTCATTTTGATGCTATATTGTCATCTTATGGTCCTTATTTACATTTTGCCAAGTGTCCCAATATTGTCCTTTTAGCACCTTTGTTTTTCCAATCCAGGTTCACATGAGAGAAAGAGCGAGGGAAACGAGGGAGGGAGAGAGAGAGGAAAAAAAAGAGAGAGAGAGGAGAGAGAGGAGAGAGAAACATCAATATAAGAGAGACGCATCTATTGGTTGCCAGGATCGAACCTGTAACCCAGGTGTGTGCCCTCGACCGGGAATTGATCCCACGACCCTTCGGTGGGTGGGCCAGCACTCTAATCACGAGAAACACAACCAGGGCTAGACCAATCATTTAATAGAGTTTCCTTCAATTTGGGTTTGTCTGTTTTCCTCATAATTTGATTTCGATAATACATTCTTGGTAGGAATGTAACTTAGGCAGAGGTATATCCTCATATGTTAATGATCTTTCCCATGCTCTTCTTTCCTTCTTCCTTCCCTGGCACCCTCTATCCCACAAAAATTTCTTTGAATCTCTCTTTATTCAGTTTATCTTTCCTGAGTTCCCTTCCATCTCTAGTCGTACGTTAGACCTCAGATGTACCAGGTGAACAGCGTAGGCACTGTCTAAAGGGGCCAGCAGGGCCGGGCTGGAGTGGCTCAGTGGTTGAGTGTTGATCTATGAACCAGGAGGTCATGGTTTGATTTCTAGTCAGGGCACATGCCCGAGTTGCGGGCTCAATCCCCAGTGTGGGGCATGCAGGAGGCAGCTGATCAATGACTCTCTCTCATCATTGATGTTTCTATTTCTCTCTCTGTCTTCCTTCTTCTCTGAAATCAATAAAAATATATTTAAAAATAAATAAATAAAGGGCCCAGCAGGGAAGGCCTAGTGATAGAAGGAAGTGTGGCAGTGTGTTTGTAGTCAATAGGGCCTGGACAAGGCCCATGTAGTCAGAGCTCAGAGAGTGAAGGGGCAGTGTTTTGGGGAAGCTGAGAAGTTAATAGGGCTTCACCTGGCATGCCAAGGTGTAGGAAGGAGTGCTGGGCTCTATTACAATGTCTGCTGGATTAATGCCTGGATTAATGGGATGTGAAATGCCAGGATTTGGGGGGATTGGGGAAAGATTGCACAGAGCTGAGGGAGTGTTCCCTTTCTGGGTTTGGAGCAAGTTAGCAGCAATTATGGAACCAAAGACCTGGAAAGTTCAGCCATGCTGCTCTCTAGGAGGCCACGGCATCAAGTAGTCTCCGGGAAACCCAGGGCCACCCTCTCCACTCACAGGGCTTACCTTGCTTGCCTCGGCCAGTCGGGACCGACTGATCCATGTGCTAAACGTGGAGAAGAACTACAACCTGGAGCAGACCCTGGATGACCACTCCTCCTCCATCACGGCCATCAAATTTGCAGGTGAGTCCCTTCCCTCCCACTTCCACCACCTCATTTAATGGGTTCCTTTGGCTGCAAGTAACAGCAAAAACTCTTCAGCTTAGACCAAAAAAAGGGAGAAACAAACTCTAGATTCAGACACAGCTGGAGCCAAAGGTTGAATTTTTAAAAATTAAATTATTAGGACTCTTTCCCTCTGTTACCTATGCTTTTCTCTGGAGGGCAGGATCTTGGTTGTCACTGGGCCACTGGAGAGAGATCTCCCTCCTTCCTATCCCTTTGGTAGAAATTGGAACCGACTTCCCTTTTGCTGGTTTGAGGCACCTGCCCTTTACAGATCAGCTATTGGTGCCAGGGCTTTAGAGGATTCTCTTCGGCCAGGTCACGCTCATGTGCCCAGCCACCGCCTACCTCCGCTCCTGATCCTGGAGGACTGACATTAGATGAGTGCTGGTCCCCAAAAAGAAATCAGGGTGCCAATCCTATGAGAGGACAGGATGAACACTGGTGACACTGACAGGAAAATAAGTAACAGTGACAATTGCTGGAGGCTAATTCTTTGCTGGGGATTATCCTTGTGCCATCCCAGTAGTATCCCCTTCCTTAACCCATTTTATAGCCAGAGTCACACAGCTAGTAGGTGCAGGCCTAGGATCTTGCCTATGGCTGTCCTTCTCCATAGCCCATACTCAACCAGGAAATCAAAGGGATTCTTCCAAGGCTGAAAAGATTCAGTATGGAGATCCCTGTCCCTCAGGAGTTCCAAGGGGAGGGAAGGCAGGCCCTGTGGGATGTAAGTGATCAGACTAAGAACATGTTCAAAATTCTATTTAAGGAGTATATATTCATGGGAGAATACATTCATCTAGTCTAAGTTCTTGTCTATGAAATGTTATTTACATATAATTTTGTGACTGAGAATGTATTAATGTCCCTTGGTCCTCCCCACTTCTTGCCCTGCCTCTCTAGCTAAGGTGATAGGACGCTGAGCAAAAACAAGTTAACTATGTTTTCTGTGTCTTGATGAAGACCTCACAAAAGCTGATCAACTAAAACTTCTCAGACATCCTTAAAACCCTGCTCTTTCCATTGGCTAGAGGTAGTTAGAATAAATCAGCAAATCTGGCAGTTTGGCCCCTCACCTTTTTTTTCCCCCCCTCACCTTTTTTAAAAAAATTAATTTATTGATTGATTTGAGAGAGAGGAGAGCGATGGAGGGAAGAAGAGAGGGAGAAAGAGAAAGAAATATATATAGAGAGAGATCTGCTGTTCCACTTATCTATACATTCATTGGTTCATTCCTGTATGTGCCCTGACCAGGGATCAAACCCACAACCTTGGTGTATGGGGATGACTCTCTAACCAACTGAGCTACCCAGCCAGGGCACTGACCTCACCTTTAATGAATGGTCTAGATCCAAGAAAGATGATAATTGGGCCAGGAGTAGGTCCTTTAGGCCACCTTCTGAAAGGTGGGCCTTCATTAGAGCCCCAGCCAGTCTGAGAGGATGAAGCTTCTAAATCCAGCTCCTAAGTGCCCCACTCTGCCAGGCTGGCTCACTTGGTTATGCTCAAAACATTGACAATAGTCAATATAAACTGGGCACCAGTCAGTCCTAACCTGTCTGAAACTACCCTGCTAAAGAAGGACTCAGTCTTCTAACTCTTTCCTGTGAGGCCTGTCCAAACAAGTAGAAGATAGTACATATAGTTTACAGAATATAAAATGTGCCATATGACAACATTTCAATCAATATCAGGCTGCCTATATGAAGGTGGTTCTATAACATAATGGAACTAAAAAATTCCTATAGCCTAGTGCAGTGGTCGGCAAACTCATTAGTCAACAGAGCCAAATATCAACAGTACGACGATTGAAATTTCTTTTGAGAGCCAAGTTTTTTAAACTTAAACTATATAGGTAGGTACATTGTTATTAACTTAATTAGGGTACTCCTAAGCTGGCCTTTGCTAAAAACGTCCTCAGTCTGATAGAGGTACGTTTGCTGAGGTTGACCCCTTCCAACTCTCCCATCCACACTCGTCTTGTATACTTGTTTCGTCTATCTCCTTTCCGCAAACCGACTTCTGCGCATGGGCCATGAAGTTTCAGTCGCACTGTACGTGCGCGCCCGCACGTGGTATTTTGTGGAAGAGCCACACTCAAGGGGCCAAAGTGCCGCATGTGGCTCGCGAGCCGTGGTTTGCCAACCACTGGCCTAGTGATATCGTAGCCACTGTAATATCACAATGCAAAGTACTCACGTATTTGTGGTGATGCTGATGTAAACAAATCTTAGGTGCCAGTCATATAAAAGTATAGCACATACATGCCCTAACCGATTTGGCTCAGTGGATAGAGCGTCGGCCTGCGGACTGAAGGGTCCCAGGTTTGATTCCGGTCAAGGGCATGTACCTTGGTTGCGGGCACATCCCCAGTAGGGGGTGTGCAGGAGGCAGCTGATCAGTGTTTCTCTCTCATTGGTGTTTCTATCTCTCTATCCCTCTCCCTTCCTCTCTGTAAAAAAATCAATAAAATATATATTTTTTAAAAAGTATAGCACATACAATTACATGCAGTACATAATAATAATAATAATAATAATAATAATAATAAACACCTAAGTTACTGGTTTATTTACTATATTTTAGCATGTACTCTTTATACTTATAAAACAAAGTTTTCTACAAAACAGTATGCCGTGTTACACTGGCAGCAGCCTTATACACCTTGTCTAACTGAGTCTCTTGATCTTATCATTTTCTCTAATGCTTGATTTAATTTTGTGTAGTAACATGCTGTACAGGCTTATAGTCTGGGAGCAATGGGCTATCCCATACAATCTAACCATGTAATAGGCTGTATCATGTAAGTGCACTCTGTGATGTTATCACAATGACAAAGTCACCTGACAACACATTTCTCAGAATATATCCCCATCATTAAGAGGCACATGACTGTAATACAGTGAATATCCACATCAAGGTTCATAGTCAATAGGTATGAACTAGAACACATACACCAATTTTTTTATATATATTTTATTGATTTTTTACAGAGAGGAAGGGAGAGGGATAGAGAATCAGAAATATCAGTGAGGGAGAAACATCGATTAGCTGCCTCCTGCATACCCCCTACTGCGGATGTGCCCGCAACCAAGGTACATGCCCTTGACTGGAATCGAACCTGGGACCCTTCAGTCCCCAGGCCGACGCTCTATCCACTGAGCCAAACCGATCAGGGCTACACCAGTTTTTTATAGCCAGCGGTTGTTCTGATTGTTCTTGGTCCTGACATTACAAAATGTTTAGATCTATCACTCCAGGTTAAAAAGCAGAACAGTAACAGTAACGTGCAGGCCCTCTCTGGGTCCTTCTCATGTCACACTCCCTCCTACAAATGGCTCACTCCCGTCTGTGAGCCAGTGACTCCTGCTTGAGTAACATCTTAACTTGTATGTCAGTCCTGGGCTCTCTCAAATGTCTTGTCATAAAGGAGCAGCATCTGTTGTACCAAGCCTCTGAATATTTATTTTGTCTTTTAATTTTCACCTCAACTCTGTGAGATATTTGTGCTGTTATTCTATAAAGAAAGAATAATAGCCCAGGCAGTGTGGCATAGGGGTTGAGCATCAATCTATGAACCAGGAGATCATGGTTCAATTCCCAGACAGGTTACATGCCCAGGTTGCAGGCTTGACCCCCAGTAGAGGGCGTGCAGGAGCAGCCGATCAGTGATTCTCTCTCATCATTGATGTTTCTATTTCTCCCTTCTTCTTTGAAATCAATAAAAATAAAAAATATATATTTTTAATAAAGGAAGAACAATAATAAAAGTGCTTACCAGGTGGCAGCCTCTGTTCCAAAGGTTTCACACAGTTTCTTAGGGCGGGGGCCATTATAGGCCCATTATACAGATAGGAAGCTGAGGTTTGAAGAGGAAACATGGTTCAGAGCACAGCATTTAACCAGAGAATGCCAGGCTTCAGTCCTGGTCCTGTCCTGACTCTCTGTGCACCCTGGGACAAGACTATGTGACTCAGCCCCTGGGTCACATTTGTGTAATGAGTGGCTAGTGAGCAGTCAGGCAGAGGGAAGCACAGGTGGCATGGGGCCTGGCCTGAGATATGTGGGGATATTCTGATAGTTCTTGATGGCATGAGCCTCCCAGTAGTCTACCTGTCTTAGACATGGTGCCCCTTCTGTGTACCTGGCTTTTGTTTCCCTATCTGTCCTTGTTCAACAGAGGCCTCCCTTGCAGCTGCTCCACCTGTACACCCTCACACACAGTGCTCACATCTTACAGACTCCTATCTGCACCTAGCACCCACCTCACCTCTGGAAAGCCCTCCCTGACCCCTAGCAGAATTCCCTTGCAGTGGAGTTCTGTAGCTAGGATCCTGGCCCTAGTCAGGCCCAGTGGTGACCTAATACACCACCTCCTCCTCTTCCAGGCAACAGAGACATCCAAATGATCAGCTGTGGGGCCGATAAGAGCATCTACTTTCGCAGTGCGCAGCAGGTAGAGTGAGGTGGCCTCCTTGGGGGCTGGGGTTTGGGGGCTTTTCAGAGTTGTCCTTGAAGGCCTGCCTGCCCTGCCAGGGCTCCGATGGGCTTCACTTTGTCCGTACTCACCATGTGGCAGAGAAGACCACCTTGTATGACATGGATATTGACATCACCCAGAAGTACGTGGCTGTGGCCTGCCAGGACCGCAATGTGAGGTAAGGAACTGTGCTGGGCTCTTACTCAGCCTGGCCTTGGCTGCTTTATAAGTGGGGCCTGTATGGGACCTAGTTAAGTCTGTTTTCTCATGAGCTATCTGCTCTCCTTCACCCTGCTCATCTGGTCCCTGAGAAGCTGAGTGGGCAGAGGGACCCAGCAGGTGTTTCTTAGGAGCTGGATTCACCTAGGCTTAGCCTCCAGATTAGCAGAGGGTTCCTTCAAGCTCTCCAGAAGCCTATGTGGGGTGACTGAGAGGTGCTGATATGGCTTATAAATGTATTATTTCACCTATATTCCCTGAGCACTTGTCTGGGATAGACAGTAGCAGCAGTGAGCAGGGCAGCTCCAGGCCCTGCCTTTACAAAGCTCACAGTCCTGTGGAGGAGAAGTGGACACTTCACCAGGCAGTGACAGCATGAAGTGGTCAGGGCTGGGATAGGGGAAGCCAGAGGGGTGGGCTCTGGAGAGATACCTGAACCCACCTGGGAATAAAGCAGGGCCTGGTGGAAGGAATGTCTGAACGGAGACTGTGAAGGACCCAGAGGACTGAGCCAAAGGAGGGGAGAAGAGAGTGTGCAGAGGGCATAGCATGCACAAAGAGGTTCTCACCTCCTTCATTTGCTCATTCAAATTGGGTGCCAGGCACTCAAGCTTGCTCTATGGCAGGGAAGAGAGGCATTAACTCAACAGACACCCTAATAAGTAATTTCCATGACTTCATCCTGAGATGGGATTTCAGTCCAGGCATCGAATGGGGGATAAGCAGTGGCAGTGGGCTTCCAGAGAGAGGAGGAGGGGGATGGGCAGGTCCATGTTGGCCATATTCTGCAACCACCTCCCCAGAGTCTACAACACCATGAATGGAAAGCAGAAGAAATGCTACAAGGGTTCCCATGGCGATGAAGGGTCTCTGCTGAAGGTGAGGAGCCACAGCCCCCAGGGTGAAAACTAAACACAGACCTCACACCAAGGCACCCCTTTGTGTCTGCTATCCTGGTCAAAGGATCACTTGCTGGCCAACTATTCACTCTGGTCTTGCTGAGAGCCAAAGAGTAGCCCACACTGCTTCACCTTTATTTACTGAGCCCTTCCCCAAGTGGAGCCGTTTTGAGTGGCAACAGAATGTGGTGGGAAGATTCAGAAAGGCCTGGGCTCTCTTGCCAGGCTTATCTCCTGCCTGTGTTATCCAGGCCAAGGCAAGGACCTTTTCAGAGCCTCTGGACAGGGTAAGAGTTCACACTGACTGTAACCTTGGGCAAGTGTTATCTTTCCAGTCTGGCTCATCATCTGTAAAATGCAGATACAGAGAGCTTCTGTCACAGGGGTGTTCTGTGGAGGAAATAAGTCACACAGGTATAGTGCTAAGCACAGGGCCTGGCTGCCATCAGTACCATTGTTGTGGCTCTTAGTTTCTTTATCTGTGAAATGGGAACAGGAGTTCTTATTGAATCAGGGTGTGTGTCGTGAAGGCTATCTGGGATGAGTCCATGTGCCAAGTGTTCAGCACGAGGGTGGTCCTCAATCAGTGGGGGTTGGGAGGGTGGGGAGAAGCAGGCAGCACAAAGCATCACTTGCATCCTCTTCTCGGCAGGTCCACGTGGACCCCTCAGGCACCTTCCTAGCCACAAGCTGCTCTGATAAAAGCATCTCGGTGATAGACTTTTACTCGGGCGAGTGCATTGCCAAAATGTTTGGCCATTCTGGTGGGTGTACCTCCCTACGTGAGACATCTCCCCACCTGTCCCCACATAGCCTTCTGACTCAGAAGGTCAATACAGCTTCTCTGCTCTGTTTCTAGAAATTGTCACCGGCATGAAGTTCACCTATGACTGTCGTCATTTGATTACAGTATCTGGAGACAGGTGGGAAAGGCGTTGAGGCTGCCCCTGGCTGACCTCCCTTTAGGAGTGGGTGGGACCTACACTATGGGGAGAGCAGGGGCTCAGAGACTGGAAACACCAGGCTCACAACCTGCCTGTGCAGAGAGCTCTTCTGAGTGTTCCAGCTTTCTCTCTCCTTGATCAGCATGCATCTTGGTGTCACACCTAGCCCTGAGTTCAAATCCCATATCTGCTACTTATTTACTTGTGACCTTGAGCAGGTCATTTCCCTCTCTCAGCCTCAGTTTGCAACTTTGTAAGAGAGTTGATACCATCTACCTTGAAATGATATGGTGAAAATCAAATGTGATGATCATATATGTCATTCTGATATATTTCCTTATATAAATTGTATATATACTAATTTATAATAAATATAATAAATAAAAATAAATTTCTTACCACATGGTTGTTACTCAAAGAAGTCCCTTTTGTCACTCCCTTCAATTTACTACAATGCTTTCTCACAGCCCCCTTCGTTGGTCTGGAGGACTTCAGAACAGGTCCTGGTTAGCTGTTCTGGAGCCTACGCAGGATGTGGACCTGACATGGTCTGGAGCCCCTGCACTAAGCTGATGGGCTGTGTTTTCCGGAGGTGCCAGGAAATTTGGTCTTGGCTGTGATGACTCAGGTGGCTTCAGAGTTAGATTGCAGCCATAGTCATTGTTCCTCCCCCTCCACATCTCTCTTTGGCCTCTACAGCTGTGTGTTCATCTGGCACCTGGGCCCAGAGATTACCAACTGCATGAAGCAGCACTTGCTGGAAATTGACCATCTGGAGCAGCAGCAGCAGCAGCAGAATACAAAGGATGGGAAATGGAGCAGCCACCCCAGGTCCTGGCAGCCAACTATACATACCCCATCTGTCCTCCCTCAGAGGAATATGTTCCTGCCCTAGGCCCCAAGATGCATGATGCTGGGGACATAGCCACAGCCAGGACAGCCCTGGGCCCTGCCTTCTGTGCACTCGCAGTCTAGGATGGGAGATGGACTTTGAATACAAAGTTGTGATAACACATATGAGAAGGGTTTTGGAGTGGAAAAGCAAAGTATTTGGAGAGCCTGTGAGCACTGTAATATGGGAAGCCCCAGGAGGCTCCGGGTGTAGGGAGGAAGGTCAGGACGGGGTCCAGTGGCTTTGAGATATCTTCTACTCTTTAAAGTTTTTATGCTGAAAGACCACTTTTATTTGGAGTGAATTCATGCTCTAGTTTTTTATTTAGGATTTTGGTTTGGAGGTCTCAGTTTTATTGGGAGATTATGGGATTTTTTTTTTTTCTCTCTCTCCTGCTCCTGGAGCTGTCCCCATCTCTTTGTCTTGAGGCTTTGTCATTGCCTCCCTGTGGGGACCAGCCCTTGATATGTGCTGCCTATCCTGCAGTAGTTTTTGAGATATTGTAGATATAGGCACCTAGGGAGAGAGCAGCTACCTTTGGCTCCTGGTTTTGAGTCTCACACCCTACCCTGGGGCTGGGGCTGGGGCTGGGGCTGGGGCAGGTCCTGGTGCCAGTGCCCACCTCGTGTCAAGCATGTTTTAGTCTCCTGTATTCCAAAGGAGCTAAAAATCTCATTGCTACCCCCTACTTCCTAAAACAGAACCCAGCAGCTCAATACTTAAGCCCCACTATCTGCTTTGCTTTTCAAAGGTCCCATTGCTGTGGCTCTTGGAGTGTTTGTCTTATTTTTTGAGCCCAGACTTTCTCATATCTCATTTATTATGGTGATATGTTTCTAGCAGAGAAGTGAGACCTCCCAGCACCATCTTTTTTTTTTTTAATATATTTTATTGATTTTTTTACAGAGAGGAAGGGAGAGGGATAGAGAGTTGGAAACATTGATGAGAGAGAAACATCGATCAGCCGCCTCCTGCACACCCCCTACTGGGGATGTTGCCAGCAACCAAGGTACATGCCCTTGACCGGAATCGAACCTGGGACCTTTCAGTCTGTAGGCCAACACTCTATCCACTGAGCCGAACCGGTTAGGGCTCCCAGCACTATCTTGACCAGAAGTTAGTAATATGTTCATTTGGGACCTAGCCCAGGGCCCTGGCCCTAGGCAGGTCCCTCTAGTACCCTACTTACCTATTTCTCTCCTTAACTTCCTCATTCCTGGTTTCAGGCAAGAGACATATGCATCCATGCCCAACAAGATTTGCTCCCTAAGATCTGGAGAGCAGACAGAGGATGAGCTGGAGGAAGAGTGTGAACCTGAAGAATTACTGAAGACGCCATCCAAAGAGAGCTTGGATTCAGGTTGGGAAAGGGGCCCATCCGAAGGAGCCCTCATTTGATCTCTGTCAGTGTAGGGGTCATTGCTAGGTTTCACCCACTGCTTTGTTTTCATGCCTGGCACATACTAAAGTTCAATAATCATATTTTAGCCAGGACTCTCTCAGTGTAATAGCACCAGACTCTCATTGGCTTAAACTGGAAAGAGAATTTATTGGTTCATGTACCAGAAAATGTAAGAGGATTGGCTTTGGCATAGCTGGATCCAGGTAGTCAGGTGATGTTAAAGGAATGTATTTTTCTGTGTCTCTTAGATCTACTTTTCTCCATATTGGCTTCCTTTCCTGGGAGGGGTGTAAAGAGGATGTCCCAGAAGAAACAGAGCATGTTAACCAGAAGACAGAACAAATTTTATAGTCCAGGCAAAAGGGAGAGCAGTAGCTTAATGACTTTACAAAAGGCCAGGCCCTCTATAAATTTCTGCTCCTCTGCATATTGCCTTGTGACGTAGGCCCTCATGGTTGTAAGATAGTTGCTTAAGTTCCAGGCATCAGAAGCATGGTTGAATAGGACATTTCCTCCCAGAATCTTTTAGAAAGGACCTTTTCCCAGAAGCCCTGACAGACTTTTCTCGGGTCCCCCTGGCATGATTGCTCCAGCTATGAGAGAGGCTGGGAATAGTGATTAGCACTAGGTGCTTTTAGTGTGGGTGGTGGGCTCCAGCAACAAGGGGCCAACAGGCACAGGCCAACTGATGGCTGATTGGCAGGCAACAGAATCATGAGAATTCAGCTTTGGGGGAAATCAGGATAAGTTAATTTTCTTCATCACCCACCCTCACTCCTGATCCAGTGTCCTCTCCAGGTGTGACTCCTTATAGGCCTTTTCATGAACATTAATATACATATGTACGTATCCATAGGAAACACAAATTTATGCCCATAAATTGTATTATACTACGGTATCGTTCTGTATCTTTTCCCTCTCAAAAGTATCTTATCTACCTGTATGTTGGTGGCTACAGAGCAGAGACTTCTCTCTTTTAACCAGCACCATAGTAGGGTATTTTAAGTTATTCCCTCTGGGTGGGTATTTAGGCTTTTTCTAACTTTATACTGTTGTGCAGGAGGCTATGCTGACCACCGCTAGTCCTCCTCAGGCATTTGTGAGAGTGTTTCCCCAGGACAAAGGCTGAGGACTGGCAATGCTAGGCCCCGGGTTAGTATATTTTTTCTCTTAAAAGAGGACCCTAAGGGCCCTCCAAATCCACTTACTGCCTCACCCATTTTCCCTCTTCCTTCCCCCATGTTTTTGCCAGCATTTGATAGTATGAAGCATTTTAATTTTGGTCACATCTTATGGGTAAAACATTATATCCCATTGTGTAAATGTGCATTTCCCTGACAATTAGTGAGGTTGGGCATCTTTTGATATGTCTGTGGGTTCTATATTGTCTGCTTGGAGAATTGCCCATTTATATATGTTGCCCATTTGGTTGTTGGGTTATTTATTCTCTTTTCATGGATTCTGTGTATCTCTTCAGATCCTCAGTGCCTGCTGACCAACGGCAAGCTGCCACTCTGGGCAAAGCGGCTGGTGAGTCTGCCTGGAGACTGACACCTGGGAACTAGCACAGTAGGGGTACTCTCCTCCATGTTCTTATTTATTTTCCTCTCCATATCTCTCTTCCCTGGAGAACCCCATCACCCTTCTAGTCTCAGCTTAGATAGCCCTTCATTCATGCAACATGTATTTACTGAGCACCTACCCTCTGCTAGACATTGTAGTGGGCATTAGACACAGCAATGAATAAGGCAGACAAATCTCTGCCTTCACAAGCTCATTTCCTTACATAGGAGATCAACAAGATCCACAATAAACTATTTTTGGAGCTGGTAAGTGCTATGAAGGGAAAACATTTGAGAAGGAAAATAATATTAGGATTGAATGGATGATTGTTATCTTTGAGGAGGGGCAGGCTAGGAGCTGGTAGTATACTAGTAGAAGCTGGTAGCAGAATCCTAAACCCTAGGTTGGAGGGTTTATTTTAGGAACAATATCAGGCCTCAGATCAGGCTTGCAGGGAAATACCTCCTGCAATCCTCTTCCCTGCAGACAAGATCAGGGCATCTGGCCATGCTCTCTCAGGCCCCCAAGCTTCCCGTTATTACTGTATACTAGAGGCCCGGCGCACAAAATTCGTGTGCAGGTACGGTCCCTAGGCCTGGCCTGTGATCAGGGCCATCTTCCCTGGCTGCCCACAGCTGGCCCCGCCCCCCGCCACTACCCATCTCCAGTTCCCCATTTGCCATCAGATGGTCAGAGCCTGCTGGCCAGGGGAAGGGACCAAGAGGTCAGCCGTTTCTGCCCACTCGTCGGCCCTTCTCCCGCTGTGGGTCACCCTTCGTGTGTGGGGTGACCAGCAGGGCGGTGGCCTTGGCCTGGTGCCACCCGCGTCCTCCGCCACCCACCCCCAGTTCCCCGTTCGCCATCGGGTGATTGGAGCCTGCCGGCCAGGGAGAGGGATCAAGAGGTGGTCAGTGTGCCTCATAGTGACTAGTCAAATTGTCGTCTGGTCGTTCCGTTGTTAGGGTCAATTTGCATATTACCCTTTTATTACATAGGATAGAGGCCCGGTGCATGGGTGGGAGCCAGCCGGCCTGCCCTGGTGGGCCGTCCTAGTGGGGAGTCCCTGCTGGGGGGCAGGGCTGCAGTCGTTCTGGTCTCTGGTCTTTCCATCATTTCAATCACTGGGCTTTTATTATATAAGATTATAATTGGAATTACATTCAACAAATAATCACTGTACATTTGCTTTATGCAAGCTTTGTTTTAAGTCTTTTATGTGTGTTACCTCATTTAATTCTCATTGAGATAGGGGCTTTTCATATCCCCATTTCACAATAGGGAAATTGAGGCCCAGAGAGGTTAAGTAACTTGTCCAGGGTCACACAGCTAGGAATTAGAGGACATGGAATCAACCCTAGGTGGCCTGAGTTCTCAAACACCCACCCTCCACTGTCTCAAGCAACAGTCTGGGTAGCAGGCATCAGTGGGCTGGACCAGGGTGGGAGGGGAAGTAGCTGTATCTTGGATGTGTTTGAATGACAAAGCTGACAGGTTTTGCTGAAGAAATACAATGTGGAGTATGAGGGACAGAATAAGAGAGAGGAATGAAGGATGACCTTCAATGTTTGGGGCCTGAGCAACTGGAAAGAATAGCTGAGATGGGGGAGGCTTTAGGAAAGCAGATTTGGGGGGAAGATCAGTTTTCTTTGTGTTTGCTTTGAAATATCCACTAAACATCCATTGGAGCTGTAGGGCAGTTGCATGTATACTTCTGAAGTTTAAGAGCAAGGTTCAGGCTGGAGATCGATGTCTGGAAGTTATTTCTGAGTAGTCTTTAAAGCCAAGAGACTGGATGAGGTCTGTGCAGTCCCTGGCCCTTATTGGAGTTCGTGATCACTTAGCTGGCTGCCTGACCATCTCATCATCCTCAGCTTGGAGATGATGATATGGTGGATGGCTCAGCCTTCTACACCAAGCACAGCTACCAGCCACATGGCCGCTGGGCAGAGCGGGCTGACCAGGAGCCCCTCAAGACCATCCTGGATGTCCGTGACCTGGATTGCTACTTTACCCCCTTGAAGTCCGACAGTCTGGAGGACTCCGTTCTGGATATAGTGAAGCCACAGAGCCTGGCAGGCCTGCTGAGTGAGGTAAGGACTGCCCCTGCTCCACAACCGTCTGCTTAGGACCTGGGGCCTCAGTGCTCTCATTTGGAAACAGGCCTACCTCCCACTTCAGGGGCACGAGAGGGTTGCCTGAGATGGCAGAGGGCAGAAGGGTGAGCCCAGGCCCGGTGCAGAGTGAGACTTCTTAGGGCAGACCAGGAATCTAGGAGATGGGTCACTTTAAGGATTAAGAGCTTGGGCCCAAGAGCAGGCCTGTGCCTGAGTAGAGGGGCATTTGAACAAGTGGAGCTCGGCTCTACCTCTTCCCTGCTGTGTGAATTAGAGCAAGGCTTGTCTCTCTGGGCTTCAGGTTTCAAAAATATAGACATTTAAAAAAAAGATGACTAAAAAGATTTCTTAAAATGGTTATTGAAAAATAGCCCTCAGAGGCCTGGCTGGGGTGGGTGGTTCAATTGGTTGAGCATCATCCTGTGCATGAAACGTTGCCTGTTCGATTCCTGGTCAGGGCACACACCTGGATCGTGGGTTTGATCCCCAGTCGCAGAGCATACAGAAGGCAACCAATTGATGTTACTCTCTTACATCGATGTTTCTCTCTATATCTACCTATCTATCTTTCTCTCTTTCTCTACCTCTCTCCCTCTCCCTTCCTCTTTCTAAGCATGTCCTTGGGTGAGAATTTAAAAAAAAAAATTGCTCTCAGAGAACTTTTACAGGAATTCAGTGCTAAGAACAGGGCCTGGGTCCCCTTAGAGGTACTGAAGCAATTTTAGTTCTTATTTTATTATTTTGCAAATAAAATTCTTCTTTATCCTATTATATGTTTTTTTTTATTGTGGCATAATATATACATGCAGTTATGCACAAATCTTAGGTAAATAGCTTGATGAATTATTACCTGTGTATATACCTATGTATATGTACCACCAAGGTAAAATGCTCTATTTTCTACCTCCAGGAAGACCTCTGTGCCCCTCCCAGTCAGTACTTCCACCCAGAGTAACCAGCATCTGACCTTTCACCATGGACTGGTTTGTCTGGGTTTTTTTTTTTGTTGTTTTTTTTTTAATATATTTTTATTGATTTCAGAGAGGAAGGGAGAGGGAGAGAGAGACAGAAACATCAATAATGAAAGAGAATTGGTCAGCTGCCTCCTGCATGCCCCCCTACTGGGGGTCGAGCCTGCAACCCGGGCATGTGCCTTTGACCAGAGTTGAACACAGGACCCTTCAGTCCGCAGACCAGTGCTCTATCCACTGAGCCAAACCAGCTAGGGCTGGTTTGCCTGTTTTTGAACTTCATATAAATAAACACTTAGAGAGTCAGAGCCATACTTATTCTTTATTTGTAAAGGGGCTTATGATAATGCAGTTGGATACAGAGTGAGCTCATGGTGAACAAAAGGCTTGGTCCAGGCCCTGGTGCGCAGTGAGCATCCAATAGTGGGGGCTACCATTATGCCCAGCTTCTTTACTGTAACACTTAGAAACTTGGAGGGGCCCTGGTTGCCACAGCTGCCTCAGATGGCTGTGCCTCTTCACCCCACAGTCAGAGAGTCCCCAGGAAGATGGCTGTAGGAATCCTTCCTTCCTGCCTCTACAGAAGGAGTGCTCTGAAGCCAGAGAGGTCGTCAGCTCCCTGGAGGTAGAGGTGACCGTCCCAGGGACAGACAGGTGAGTATCCTTCACATCAAGGGGAGCCTTAGTTGGAGAGAGGAAGCCTCGGCTGATAGGCACATTCTGGAAGAACTGCTCTTGCAGTAGGCTGTGGGAGTGGGGAGGAAGGGGTATGGCCCAGATGGAGTAGAAGCCCAGCACTGCAGCGTGTTTCCATGGTTCTAGGTGGAGGTGCAGGGCACTCCGGGGGGAAGGGAGCCTTTGGAGGAGGGAGGAGAGGCAAAGTAGTGCTCCCAAGGGGAGCAAGGTACAGATGCTTCGGGGTTCTGGGTAGGGACCAGTTGTTTACTAAATAGTATGTTATCATTCCCTCGCTCCACCCCTATTGGCACTGCAGCAAGTATGGCTCAGAAGAAGTGGAGAGGGAGCCTGGAGACCAGCAAGGTGACTCCTATCTCAGGGTCTCCTCCATGGGCTCGAAGGATCAGAGCAAACTTGCGGGTGAGTGGGGGCCTGGCAAGGACCCTGCTGTAGTCTGTTCATCCCACCAGGCCTCTTTCTGGGCACTGATGATGACCTTAGCCCAGTTTTCCTGAAATTCAAGAGTCTGTCACAGAAGACAGACATGGTCCTTGATGTTACCAGAGGATTCTGGAGCCAAACTGCCCACTGAGGGCAGCCCAGCTCTGCCACTTCCTCCAAGTGTAACCTTGTTGTCCATAAAAATAGGGGGCGAGTATTATCATCCCCATTCTCCAGATGGGGAAACTAAAATCCAGAGAGAAAGTGAACCACTTACCTGACTCACCCAAAAAGAGCCTGGCTTTGGGCTCCTGACTCTCCCATATCCCCTCCCTGCTTCTTTAGATTCAGGGGATTCAGAAGCCTACTTGGAGTGTACCTTGACCACCATCCATTCCTCCCCTCCACAGCTGGACTCAGACCCTCGGTTTGATGTGACAGTGACCCCTATACCAGGTAAATGGGCCAGGCATGAGGAAGGGCAGTGCATGGGTCTTGGTTAGGGGGTGGTCATGATACATAAACACTGGCCCCACATCAGCCCTACACTTGGTGCCCACTGAGCCTCACCTGGAAGACAGAGCCATCAGTCTTTCCTTCTCAGCCTGGTGGCATCAGGGTGTGTGCTGGGCAAGTCCAGCTTTCTCCATTGTTAAGTGTCTTTGTCAGGGTATCTGCCATGACTAAATGTTGAAGGTTCTCTCCCGCTTGCTCCCTTTGCCTCTCACAGCATGCCCAGGAACTGCAGAAGAGTTGTCGCGGCCTGAGCTGGCAGGCATATCCAATGGCTCCCTGCCCCAGACCCCTGAGCAAGAGAGGTTTCTCCACCATCACTTTGAGACGCTTACTGACACCCACCATGAGGGTAGGGCCCTGCTCCTCTCAGCCCTACCTGGGCGGGCCATCTTGTGCTAGGCACTGTGTGGGCATCTCTGGGTTAGGGCTTTCCCTAGCAGGGCTGATGAGAATGGTGGGAGGGCATACGTTTTATCTTCAGGACTGAGCTGCACAGTTTCTTCTTCCTGATCCAGTTGCTCTGTGTTATCTATTGATGGGGGTTTCAGATGATTTGCCTGCTGCTTTGTGGGTCTGTCTGGACCTAGGACTAGTTTGGCTAGGGGGATTCTGAGGTCTCCCTTGGCATCTTCCCCTAGAGCTCTTTCACAGATCCCTAAGAGATGTGACGGCCTCTGCGGATGAAGACTTTTTTAATCCCCGGCTGAGCATCTCAGCCCAGTTCCTCTCACGTCTCCAGAAGACATCCAGGTAGGAGCTGGTGAACTGCTGAACCTTCCAACTTTCTGTATTCCAGGATGGGGCTATGTCCTCCCAAGCATCCCAGGGCAGGCACAACTGCCTGGTTTCCTCCCCACAGGCTCAACCACACCTTCCCTTCCCCGCTGCACCTGCACCTTGTGAAGTCCCCGGAGGTCAAACTCATAGACCTCCAGGGGAACCAGGCCAGAGCAGAACCAGGTACTGGCTACACCTTCCCAGGGAGGACCAATGTGAGTACTTGGGCCACCTCCTCAGGACATAGGGCTGGGAGCTGGGTAGCCCTGTCCTCGCCTCATGGCTATGCTTGCAGGTCCTCTCTGGGAGGAAAGCTAAGGAGTCACTTGACAACCTGGAGGCCTGGTGCCCACTGAGTGAGTATCACCATTCCTAGTAAACATCCCTGGGCTTCTCAGCAAATGGCCCTGGATGCCCAGCTGGACCATGGGTGGGGATGGGGAGGGTCCACTCAGAACCTGCAGCCATCCTGGGATGGGGCCCTCTCAAATCAATTTTGTGGCTTGGATGTGAGAGTGAACTGGCTGCTTCCTTTACAGCCCCCTGCCTCACAGGCCCACTTCCTGTGTTCCCTCCTCCTCAGCGCTGCCCACAGATAGGAAGCCTCTGGCACCCACAAACCTACCCACTCCAGGCCTCCACATCCCCTCTACCTGTTCCTATACAGAGGCCACTGCCAGTTCCTGTGCCAAGATGTCACCCAGCATTTCCCTTGAGGACAGTGAGGACCCTGTCTTGGTTGACAAAGAGAGAGGGAGACCCCTCTGCAGGCCCTCATCCCTGGGGAAGCGGGCCTCCATGGACCAGGAGCTTCAGGCCATCACCACCACAGCAGCAACCAGTTCTGACAGTGAGGGCCGAGAGCCTGCCCTGCCCTCCCAGGGCAACTATGAAGCCCGGGCCAGCTTCAAGCAGACCCTGTCAGGTGTCTGTGACAGGCTCTTACTGCCCTCACCCCCACAGGAGCCACCTACTACTTGTGTCTGGTCCCAGGAACCTGTGGCCACCCAGTCTGATGTCACAGTCACAACAGCTAGCTTCCCGGCTTCCAGCCCCGTAGATATGAGCTCGCTGAGGCTCCACAGCTCCACCTTTCTCCCAAGGCTTCTGGCCGCTGAACCCCTCAACACCCCTGCACACCCCAACAGCCCCCCACTTCCAGAGGCCATGCCTGGCAGCATCACTTCCCTCCTGGAGCTCACCCCTGGTGAGTATCACCCTTGGGATAAGGGGTTGTCTCTCAAGCTCATCTCATTTAACAGCTCCAAAGGTAGGCACTTGACCTGGCCACAGGGGCTATGCCATTCATTTATTCTTTACTGAACTATTTAGTGAGCACTTTGTATGTGTTGGGCTTTTTGTTCTAGGCCCTGAGGACATGGATGGGATGAGGTGGTAAACAAGACTACAGAGAATTGACACCTTAATTGGGGAAGATGCCCCAACTAAATCTATGAGGAAAGTGTTAAGTGTATCACGTAGTGATGTGCTAAGGAGGGAAATAAAGAGAAAGGGTTTAAGGAGTTAGAAGCGGGGGCAGTTGTTAGTTTTGTTTTTTTTAAAATATATTTTATTGATTTTTTACAGAGAGGAAGGGAGAGAGATAGAGAGTTAGAAACATCGATGAGAGAGAAACATCGATCAGCTGCCTCCCGCACATTCCCCACTGGGGATGTGCCCGCAACCAAGCTACATGCCCTTGACCGGAATCGAACCCGGGACCCCTCAATCCGCAGGCCGACGCTCTATCCACTGAGCCAAACCGGTTTCGGCGGAGTTGTTACAGTTTTTAAATTTTTTTTATTGATTTCAAAGAAAGAGGGAGAGAGAGAAACATCAATGATGAGAGAGAATCATTGACCAGCTGCTTCCTGCATGCCCCCCACTGGGATTGAGCTCGCAACCTGGCAATGTGCCCTGACTGGGACTCCTAGTTCATAGGTTGACGCTCAACCACTGAGCCACATCAGCCAGGCTGTTGTTATAGTTTTAAACAGAATGATGAAAAAAGGCTTCAGAGAGAAGGTGGCATTTGAGACGTGCAGGAGGGGAGGAAAAGGAGGCTTGGGGACTGAGGGAAGTACATACTGCAGGCAGCGGGACAATAATTGGGATCAGTCCAGTCACCATGGCCTCTCTTAGACCAGCTATAAAGTTAGAGGTGTCTTTTTCATTCCCTCCCTTCTATCCCCAGATGCACTCAGTGTACTCCGGGACAGCCCTGGACACTGGGGAGAGCCTGGAGTGCCAGCCAGAGTCCTGTCCCCAGCTCCCCTTGAGGTGAGCAGTGTGGGGACCATTGTGCACAAACTACAGACTGCCTTCCAAGAAGCCCTGGACCTTTACCACCTGGTGAGCCAAGCCCAGAGTCAGGAGAAAGGGCTGAGGGAGTGCCTTGGGACTGTCTGGCCTAGGTGGTTCCTAACAATATTGGCACCCTTTGCAGATGGTCTCCAGTGACCAGTTGAGTACCAAGCAGCGGCAGGCACGGACTGAGCTAGCCTCCACCTTCCTTTGGATCCACAGCCAGTTAGAGACCAACGACTGGCTGGTTGGGAGTGATGTGGCCCCAGCCCAGGCCCTCCCCAGCCCTGACCCCCCCTCCCCACCTACATTGTGCCCCCTGGCCAGCCCAGATTTGCGTGCCCTGCTGGAACACTACTCGGAGCTGCTGGTGCAGGCTGTGCGGAGGAAGGCACAGGGGGACTGAGGGTCAGCAGCCCTGCTACTTTCTGATGAAATAGGTATTTTTAAGCAAATAAACAGACAATTTGGAGGAATGGTTGCTGGTGCCTATCTTGGCACATCCACAAAGCTCCTTCAGGTGGGTGCAGGGAGGGAGGGTGGAGGGCAGTGCTCTGGTGGACTATCCCAGAGAACTCTCATAAGCACTGATGCTAGGCCCTGTTCTCGGAATCTGTCAGTGGGAACACGGACCACCATTCCCAGGAAGTTTGGGAACTGCAGTAATGATGATCCCAGCACTTGGTTTTTGTGTTGCTTATCCTTAGCCCACTAAGCTGCTAAGGGATCATATGTGGTCCTTGCCCAGTGAGACCCACCTGTACCCCAGAGAGTGGCCAGTCCTTCTTTCCTACCCGCTACTGATGCCCAAGAACCCACTGGAGCTGCTGTGATCACCATGTGCCAGACCCTGACTACCAGTACACATATTACCATACCACTGGCCCCTGGGTCAGGCCCATCCTGGATCCTCTGAGAACCAGGCTTTTGTTCCCATCTGCAGCAGGGGAAATTGAGGAGAGACAAACAGGTTTATCCATTGGACAATCCAGGCAGCATTCCCAGGCCACCCAGCAGCTGGGACAGTAATTATTACCCCAGCAGGAGGACTGTATCCAGCTACAACAACCCATGAGCTCCCAGTACTAGTACCAGCTTCCCTAGGCAGCAGGCATCTAGCTATGTGCGTATCTGCTGAGAGGGCCACTCTTGCCACAAAAGCCCCCACTGTCCCAAGTGTATAAAAAGGAAGCCAGTGCCCCAGCTGGTTTGGCTCAGTGGATAGAGTGTTGGCCTGTGGACTGACGGGTCCCGGGTTCGGTTCCGGTCAGGGGCCCATGCCCAGGTTGCGGGCTCCACCCCCGGTGGGAGGCGTGCGGGAGGCGGCCAATCAATGGTTCTCTCTCATTGATGTTTCTATCTCTCTCTCCCTCTCCCTTTCTCTCTGAAATCAATAAAAAACATTAAAAAAAAAAAAAAAAAAAGGAAGCCAGCAGGGGTGGGGCCCTCTCCTAAAGCACAATCCTACCATGCAGACTGCTACGGCCTGAATTCCCACTTGCCTGAGTTTCTCCCTGCTCTGTTTGATGGTCATGGCCCACCAGAAACAGGCTGAGAGAGATCCAGTGTCTTGCCCAGGGTCCTATAGAACTGAAACTCTAACTTAGGCTTGCCTGGTGGCAGAGCCAGACCCTTCAACATGAGGACATGGCCTACAGCTGCCTCCATAAGTATTAATATACATCAGAACCAATCAGGCAGTTGTTAAAAATAAAAAATCCTGCTGGCTGGTGCCCAGGTGCCTGTCATTGTTCTACAGGGGTAGAGTGAGGAACAGGAGAAACAAAACATCTGTCCTTGTGGTATTCACCTTCTAGAGAGCAAAACACAAGAATTAAAACAATAACTGTGTAACGAGATAAGCTGAGGGAATTCTCTATGCTGGTTGAAGTGTCAGGGAAGGCCTTTCTGAGGTGACATTTGAACTGAGGCTCAGTAGAGGGCACAGGCCATCTGGACATCTCAGGAAACTATCCAGGCAGAACAGCCAGTGCAAAGGCCCCATGGGAAGATCAAAGGTACATGTAAGGAATGGCAACAAAGCCAGGACAGCTGGAATAGAGTGAGCTAGGGGACAGGCAGTGAGAGGAGAATGAGATCACACCAGGCAAGGCCTTACTGCTTCATGACATAAAAATCCAAGAAACCACCACACAATTTTCCCCCCTAAATAAAGTCCCTAATATTTGTGTTTGGGGAGATGCCCAGTCTTACTTATTTTTCAAAGCTCCCTCTTCCTGCCTTAATGAGCCCAGGTGGTCAAGGGCTAGTAGTAGGACTGCATCTCTGCCAGGCCAACAGGCCACCCCTGGGAGACGGGAGACCATTCTCCTTGCTCCTGCCTTGCTTGGTCACAGTCGCCTAAGAGCCCTGAGGCAAAGTTTGGCATCCAAGACCCTGGACACCCAGGAGACCAACTTGAGACTCTGTCCCTTGAGAAAATTACCCCTTCTCCCACTCTGTATTATAGTTAAGCTTTCAACTCCAAGTCGCAAACACCTGGCTTATGGGGGTGCACGCTATAGGGACATTTGTTACTCTTGTTTCTGCTCTGTCGCTCCCTATGAGCCTGAGTTTCACCTTCCAGCTTAGGTCTTCACAACTGCAACATGACTGCCATGCACTCAGCAGCACACCCCCACCCAGCCAGTAGCAAAAGCATGAAGCAAAACAACCTTCAGGGTGATGGGGGGAAATTGCAAAGCCTTCCTAGACACCTTCCCCTTCAGAGCAGTCACAGGCGATGGGAATGGAGATTGCTTTGATTTGCTTGGGCTGACCATCTTGCCTGTGCTGGACATGGTTAAACAAAATTGGGTTCTCAGCACAAAAGAAGTGGGCTAGTAGTTCAAAAGAATCCAATATGTCTGCCACTCTCCACTTCCTAATGTCAGCTCTTCAGCCCTAGAAGGACCAGACTTTCTCTTGGACTAACCAGCTGGTTAAGAAATCACTGCTGATGAATGTGTATGCAGGCAGTTCATGGACCAGCAGGAAGAGAAGAGCATGTTCTCATGGGCAATTTCAGAGAGTTTAGTGAAGGAATAATTTGCAAAGGAGTGGGCAGGGGAGAGTGAAACCACAGCACCTCGGACGTGGTACCAAAGGAGAGCTGTCACACTCCCACCCTACACCACAAGACACAAGGGAGTGAAAAATCCAGAAGAGCAAATCCTGGAGGGCTGCCCTAGGGGGACTTGTGTCCCTGGCAACCCCACAGAGAGGGAGTTGAAATCCCCTCCCCAAATCTGCAGGGCTCCCCATTGTCCATTCCCTACTGGAAGCCAGAGGGAAAGGAGCCCAGATGATGCTGCCCACCCAGGTCAGCCACCCATGACACAGCAGAGCAGAAAGGGAGCCTGAGGGCAAATAGACACCCAACCCCAGATTTCTTCCCTCGTGTCTTTTCAGCAACAGGAATCAGTTGCTTCAAGAGACATGTTGTGCATGGAGAACTGGGCACCCAAGCAGAAACAGAATGGCTCCCCACTCATCAGCTCATTCTTTAGTGCAACCTGGCCCCTGCACGCCACATTGACAGCTCCTAGATACGGGGCTGCCAGGCCTGAGCCAGGCATACTAGTCATGGCTGCATGAAATCCAACAACTGTAAGATGGCAACACTTAAAACCCCTAATGGAATACTACTCAGCTGGAAAAAAAGAAGGAACTCTTTTTCTTTGCAACAGCATGGATGGACCTAGAGATTATTATGCTAAATGAAATAAACCAGTCAGAAAAAACTACCACATGATCTCACTTATATGTGGAATCTAATGAACAAAATAGAACCAGAGACATGACTGACAGATCTCAAAAGGGAGAGTGTGTGTGGGGAGGGACTGGATAAAAGAAGGTGAAGAGATTAGCCAAAGTACATATATGCATAGCCCATGGACAGAGACAACAGTGTGGTGATGGCCAGAGGGTGATGTTGGGGGAGGCAGGGACTGGGTAGAGATGGGCAAAGAGTGGGAAGATGAGGGAAATCTTTAATAGTGTCAACAATTTTTAAAAACCCATTGAGCCCTGACCAGTTTGGCTCAGTGGATGGAGCGTTGGTCTGTGGACTGAAGGGTCCCAGGTTCGATTCTGGTCAAGGGCATGTACCTTGGTTGTGGGCACATCCCCAGTAGGGGGTATGTAGGAGGCAGCTGATCGATGTTTCTCTCTCATCGATGTTTCTAACTCTCTATCCCTCTCCCTTCCTCTCTGTGAAAAATCAATAAAATATATTTAAAAAAAATATATATATATATATATATAAAATATATATTATTATATATATATTGAAAATATATATATATTTTTTAAATATATTTTATTGATTTTTCACAGAGAGGAAGGGAGAGGGATAGAGAGAAACATCGATGAGAGAGAAACATCGATCAGCTGCCTCCAGCACATCTCCCACTGGGGATGTGCCCGCAACCCAGGTACATGCCCTTGACCGGAATCGAACCTGGGACCCCTCAGTCCGCAGGCCGATGCTCTATCCACTGAGCCAAACCGGTTTCGGCAATAAAATATATTTTTAAAAAATATTTTAAAAACAACAACCCATTGAACAGGTGTGCCACATCGGGACAGCCATGGGTGAACCTGAGAGGGGGCAGTGAAGGATAGAGAAGACAGACAAAAGAATAATGCTGGGGCTAGGTGGGACACTGCTTCTCTGATGGAAAGACAGCACCACAGCCTGCAAAGCCAAGTCTCTTTATTTTATAGCCAGATTCCACGAGGCAAAGTAAGGGCGTGGTCAAGATGTTTACAGCGTTCTCTTGGGTTTCAAATGTACTCAATTACATGCACCTGATCAAGCTTTGTTTACTAGTTGCACCTCCTGCAGCCTATATCACTTAGCCACATGGGACCACAGGTTCGGACCATAAAGTCAAGCTTACAACTATAGCCTTTGGCTATAATTGTGCTTGGAGGGCTTTGCCCTCCAAACTAGGACTTGCATGTGGCTTTGCCATGAGAGGACCGTGCCCTCTCATTAGTCTGAGGCTTGAACCTGTCCAAACACTATAGCCGCTCTCCACATACAGGCAGCTCAATTGAAACTCAGATGCTTGCCTAGCTACTCACCCTCAAGACTTCCTAATAACCCTTCTGTTTATATGTCTGCCACATGCCAGATCCCATGGCCAGCATTCTCCCCACATGCTCTGCATGGATCTTTAACACAAACCAGTGGTAGAGAGAGACTTACTAGTCCAAGATCCTGCAGAGACACATTGGCAAAGCTCTGGGCTAGCAGACTCAGCACTGCCTCACTTGCTTCCCCAAATGAATCAGCAGGACTGACTATAAGGAGTATGAATAAATGTTGCTTCTTTCACCACCAAGCCTTTATATAGACTGTTCCATCTGTCTGGAACACTCTCCCCTTTCATCCCAATCCTCATTCCCTCAGGGCTCATACCCAGGAAGTTATTCCTCAACCCTTAGGCTGGATCAGGAGTGGCCCCTCCTGATTCTCCCCATCACAGTTTAGATCACTCTGCCTCCGCTTCGCCCATCATGTCATTCTGGGCAGTCAGTCACTGGTGTGTCTCCCTCAAGGACCAAGCTATGTGTTTGTTTTCAGTGCTGAGTTAGACATAGTCTGTAATTGGAGTTCATAAAATTGTTGGGTGAGTAACAACAGCATGAGGAATGTTAAAATCCTTAACCCCTGGTTAAGAGTCCAATGACCAATCTAGAACACAGCTTAGCCCAGGGGCGGGCAAACGTTTTGACTCGAGGGCCACAGTGGGTTCTTAAACTGGACCGGAGGGCCGGGACAAAAGCATGGATGGAGTGTTTGTGTGAACTAATATAAATTCAAAGTAAACATCATTACATAAAAGGGTACGGTCTTTTTTTTGTTTGTTTTATTCATTTCAAGCGGGCCATAGTTTGCCCACGGCTGGCTTAGCCAGAGTGCTGAGGTAAGGTCCTTGGCAATGGTTTTGAAATGTGTGGAGACTGAAGGAGAGCTGTCCCAGGCAGTCACTAGGAGCTGGATATTAACGAGTATTTTAACGTCTGCTACACCTTAACAGTGTGCTTCTGGTTGAACATCAGTTCTAGGTATCTGAGGATCAAAAAGGTGGAGTTCCTGCTTGAAAATGCACAGCCTGGAACCTCACTCTGTCTTTACCTATTAGATCCTGCTGTCTCTCTATCCTCTGGAGCAAGTAATCAGTCACCCCTCCCCTGCTTCCTCAGACAGCTACTGTGATTTGAATAACTAAATAGGATGTTGCCTGGCAAACAGACCCTTAGGTCTTCAGCCCTGTTGGTACTATGGGAAGACACTCAAAACCCCTGTGGTCTCTGTTTCCTCTCCCCATCCCCAAGAGCTTCCTAGGCTACCGTCTTGCCCTTGCTTGACCTACTTGGGGGTCCTAGAGCTTGTCTGTCCCTGGAGGCTGGAGAGTACCTTTAGGAATCTGTCATAGAAGGGAAGGAATGGTAGGCCCCAAGACAGGTAACTGGAAGTCTGCTCCCTGGGCCTGTCATGAAATTTGCATTGAGAGAATGAAGCTTCTTCATGGCTGGCCCCTCCCTTTCCACCTGGGATAATCATGCTGGTGAGGTCTGACAGCAGGTGAAAGAGGCAGCCCCAGTGTGTGTGTGCGTAACCACCTTACCATTCCTGGAGGTGATGCCCCATGTCTTCCTGGTCAGGAGTAAGCGTCTGCAAACACCTAATTGGGACTACCTGACTGACCAACTCTGGGAAGATGCCTATGTCCCAGGTTGGCCCCTTACTAAGCCTGGAGGTGAGGGGCAGTGAAGACACAAATCACCGTCTGGCTTCTCTTCCCAGACTGCAGCAGCCCGAAGGGGCCACCAGCACACCAATCTTCCAACCTTGGGGAGTCCTGGGCAGCAGTGAGTCTGCAGGTGGCCCACAAGACCCTGCTCAGTTTTGAAACAGAATTTTTGGACTGGAATTCGGATTCTTTGTCCACCGGAGTTGAAGAATGAATCCACGGACAGTGGGTAGTATAGCAAAGGTGGAGATTTATTGATGAACAAGTACAGACTCCCATGTGGGGAGAGGGAAAGAGTCCCACAGAATGGACTCCCACGTGGGGAGGGGGAAAGGGTCCCACAGAATGGACTCCCACGTGGGGAGGGGGAAAGGGTCCCACAGAATGGACTCCCACGTGGGGAGGGGGAAAGGGTCCCACAGAATGGACTCCCACGTGGGGAGGGGGAAAGGGTCCCACAGAATGGACTCCCACGTGGGGAGGGGGAAAGGGTCCCACAGAATGGACTCGCACGTGGGGAGGGGGAAAGGGTCCCACAGAATGGACTCCCACGTGGGGAGGGGGAAAGTCCCACTGGCTTCCTGTTTCCATGGTTTATAAAGGCTGCAGTTCCTGTGTCCTGATATCCCCTCTGATTGGTCAATATTCCCTTTCAAATTGGTTACTATAGTGACTTCTGAGGCCCTCCTCCATCATTGTCTCCTAGGCGTTCTTCCTTCTTTATAGACTTTTGGCTAGTTCCAGTTCTCTTGTCTTCTGGAAATGTAACTACATCTGGCTTCCTTGTCTTGTGGAAATGTAACTTCCCCCCCATCTGTAGCCCAATGTTTTTTCCATGGACCCCAATTCTAAAAATTTCCTAAACCTGCCTATATTCCCCTAAAATTCCTGTTTTAGTTTCACCCCTGCCCACTCAGCCTCAACAGAACCTGACTACTCCTTACTCCCCAAGCCCATTGCATATGTCCTTCCAGCCTCAGGACCTTTCCACCCATTGTTCTCTCTGCTGGGAATGCCTTTTCTTTCTTAGTAGTGAGCTGTTAGGCTTCATCCCAAGCACAACTTCCCCACGGTGGGCAGCCCTTAGGGATCTCTGTCCTGTGGGGCAGAATTCCAGCCAACAAGTGGATAGTGATTTGTTGTGGTAAGGGCTTTCACAACGCCTTTGACCTCACATGAGGATTCACACCAGTGCCACATGAGGATTCACACCAGTGAGCAGCAACAAGGACATAGAGGGGCTACTGGATCCTGGGTGGGGATGGAACAAAATAGAGGGAGGTGCCCTGGATATAGAGTTTTCATTTGTTTGTGTTTGTGGAGGAGAGACTCAGCTTGGAACATCACATACTTAATCAGATGGGTGTAATGTAGCACCAGGGTAGGGGCCTGCTGAGAGGTGTAGGGTGAAGACAGGTACTGGTTACAGGATTGAGGTCCCAAATTGAAGGGTGCAAAGGGAAGCCTCCCTCCGCCCTCCTAGCTCCAGGGGAACATCCTGGTGAGGAGGACACAGGTGTCTGGCCTACGTTTGTACTGAGGCTGCAGATGGTGGGGTAGAAGCTGCACTTGGAGTACAAATGGGGAAACACTCAGGGGGCAACGTGGGTTGGCTTTGGTCAGGAGGTCATTTCCCTGTCTGTTCTGTCTGCCCAGGGATCCATCCATTCCACTGCAGAGTTTGTGGGAAAGCATTTACATAGCACTGATAGCTTGAAACGCATCTTGCCAAGGTGCACGGCCGGTCAGCCAGCCAGCTACACTTACTGCTTACCCTGAGCTCCGTGAGAAGTTACATGTGAGCACGATCTGTGGCTTCACTAGTTCGAGGCCAACACTTTCGCGCAGCACCGCGCCCTGCACCGCGCTGCTTGAGACTGTGCACCTGGTGTCCAATCCATGAGAGGCAAATAAAATAAACAGCACAGGCACTCACAGGACACAGCATTTATTCCACGAGGGGGAGGGTGGTTCACTCGGTCCAGCGGTGGCCGCAGTGAGGGGCGGTGCACACATAGTACAGGCGCATGGCGTCCTGCCAAAAAGGATGCAAGGTTAGGAAGGTTCTGGACCCAGGGGAGGGCACAACATGGAACGTCCATCCAGCAGAGCCTCACCCCCCAAAAAGACAAGGGGGCCTTTCCCACCAGTAAGGGCCCAGCTCAGGACGCCAGGAAGGGCAGGCTCCCCTCAGTATTGGTATCCCCGCTCCCAGGAAGGACCAAGGACACAGGATAGACAGAAAGCCTTCTTCATGCCACTCACCTCCGCACGGGCACTGTGCGACTGGAAGAATACCGCCTCCTTGTGGCCGCACCTGAGGGGACAGTTAGCCACTCAGTTACCAAACCCTTCCCTCCCGCCTCCTCCCCTTTCTGCCGGGTGAGGACGAGCCACTCTCCCTCCGGAATAGACAGCTGCGCGCTCACTTTTGGCACGGGTGGTCCTCGGTTCGCGGCAACGTGGGGTCCTGGGACACGTCGGCGATGATCTGGGTCAGTTCGCTGAGCGAGAAGAGGGTGGATAATTATGCTCTGATAGGGGCTCCAAGAACCCCGTCCCTAAAGTCCAGTCCTGCACTCACTCCACTTCGTGCGTGATTTTGTTGACGTAGATGCAGCTGTTGTCGGCTTCCTGCTGGTAGTCACAGTTCCGGCACTGCGGGAGGGCGCGTGGGGCAGGAAGAGGCCACTGAAAGGGTGGGCAGGGGCTTCCCCGGAGAGGAGGATCAGGGGATGGAGTCTCAAGGTTGGGATAATGGGGTGTATCGAGAATCACCTCGAGATAGGGAAAGACGGGAAGTCGGGTTCATTTTGGGATATTAGAAACCAGGACAATCGGGCGGAACAGGGAGTAGCGGCCATGTGGAGCAGGGCGGGGCCACGATGGGGACGGGTGGACCCGTGGGAAGACCGGGGCACCCGCGGACTCGTGCTCACCGCGTAGAGCAAAATGCGGTTCTCCTTGTCCTCCTTGGGGTAAAGCATGTTGTTACTGTGGGGACGGGAGGCCAGAGGTCAGTCTGGGGCCATTACTTGCTCCCCTTCCACACCTGTTACCCCGTCTCACCATTCCTGGCAGAATCGAATACCCACGAAACCCGGTTCGTAGGTCCCGTCCGGTTCCATAGCGCAGCACTACCCGCTAAACCTCCCGCTCTCGTTCGCTCCGCCTCACGACCGGTCGCGGGAAGGGTCAGGCTTAGTGGCTTCGCCTAGAGAGGGGCGGAGCTGCACACAAGCACTGGCTGCTAGCGGTTTTGTGCTCGGCTCTCTGCGTTTAGATTTGATTAATTACTTGCTTCAATCTTTTGATATCCTAAAGTAATTGCTTCCGATCTGTGGGTCTCGCTTCCCCAGTTTATAGAATAGTATGGGACGAGAGCCGGAAATACGACGCGTCATGTAACGCGAAAAGCAGTTGGCATACTCCTAGAAGCCATTGCTCTTGGGGAGCCGAAGGCCAGTGCGCATGCGCGAGCTTCCCTCCGGGCGGGGGAACGCCTGCCAGTCTTTCCTCCCGGCTTCACCTTCGCCGCCCGGCCGTTTCCCGGGCTGCTATTGGAAGAACTGCACCCAGTCCGGCCTCTCAGGATTGGCTGGACCTACCTAGGAAAACGGGAGCGCTTCCGGAGCTGAGGAGACAGCGGCGATTGGCGGACCTTCCTGCAGGAGCGCGCCGATTGGCCAGGTCGGGAGCAGGGAGAGGTGGATATCCCCGTGGTGGCCGCGGCGGAGCCGGCGAGAGGTGGCTGACGGGGCTACAGACTCCCCCCTCCCCCCACACACCCCCACCCCCAGAGCGCAAGATGGAGGTGACGGGGTTATCGGCGCCCACTGTGACCGTTTTCATCAGCAGCTCTCTCAACAGCTTTCGCTCCGAGAAGCGGTACAGTCGCAGCCTCACGATAGCTGAATTCAAGGTGTGGCCGAGGGGCGGGGTCCGGAGGGGATGGGCAAGGGAGAAATGGATGGGCTTCCCCATCACAGGGAGGGGCCAGAAATAAACCGAGGTTGCAAGGATTGGGGACCGGGCCTCAGTGGAGCGAGGCCAGAAGGAACCGGAGGTGCCAGAGAAGGGGGCAGGGCCTGGGAAAATCAGAGGTTTCAGGGGCGGGCACAAGAGCAGAGGGGGCAGGGCCAGGGATAACCAATTGGGTCCTAAAATGATGGGTCTCTTGGAGGAGTAAGGAGGGGGTGATGGTTATTGATACAAGGGGCGGGGAGTCTGGGTAGGGGGTGTGGCCACTGACAGCCTTCCTCCTCTCCAACCTCTCCACATCCCCTACTCCTCGCAGTGTAAACTAGAGCTGGTGGTGGGCAGCCCTGCGTCTTGCATGGAACTGGAACTTTATGGAGCTGACGAGAAGTTCTGCAGCAAGCTGGATCAGGAGGATGCGCTACTGGGCTCCTACCCCGTAGATGATGGCTGCCGCATCCATGTGAGACCTCCCTACCTGGGATCCCTCCTCTCCATCCATTTATTTATTTTTAATATGTTTGTATTGATTTTAGAGAGAGTGGGAGGGGGAGGGATAGAAAGATAGAAACATTAATGAGAGAGAAACATCGATGGGTTGCCTCCTGCAAGCGGGCCTGTGCCCTGGGAATCAAATGGGTCGTTGGCTAATCACTGAGCCACCCTGGCTGGGCCCCATTCATTTATTTATTTAACAAATGCTTGCCATACTTTGTCCTGTGTGATTACCAAGATAGGCCCCCATGAAGCCTGTAGTCCAGTATGGAGAGAGACAGACTCATCACCAGTGACAGCCAGAGTGGTTTGGGCTGGGGCAAGCCCAGGGGACTGGGGACACCCAGAAGAGGTGCTTGACTCCATCTGGGATTATCAGAAGGGGCTTTCTGAAGGAAGAGATGCCTAAGCTGAGACTTGAAGGATGAAGAAAGGACGACTTAAGAGAAGAGGTGGGAAGGGATGCCAGCTGGAGGAAGCAGAGTGTACAGAGGCCTATAGTGTGAGGTGGGTCAGGGTGAGCGATGAGATGTGTTGGGAGAAGCTGGAACACAAAGGACCTCTGCATGCATCAGCTGATATCATCTCTGTCCTCACACCCACCCCCGACCCTCTGCCATATTCCTCAGGCATCTCAGCATCCCAGATGAGGTTACCTTCAAAGGTGCTATACATTGAATGTAACCTGAGCCTGATGGCTCTTTTTCTATGCTCACATGGCATACTCTTTCCTTCCAGTCTTTACTTAAATGTCAACTTTTGAGTGTGAGGCCTTCATTGGCATCAGTGTAAAATTTAAACCTCCTTTATTCCTTTATTTGATTTTTGTCCATGGCTCTTATCATCCTGTGACATACTGTGCATTTTTCCTTAGCACCTGGAACAATGCATGGCACAGAGAGGATGCTCAGTGAATCATTTTTGGATGAGAGTTGAGTCCATAAAATAAGACTTGGAAGATGGTATAATTAACCTTATTTTGCAGAAGAGAAAACTTAGCTTTGCCCAGCCAGTGTAGCTCCGTGGTTGAACATTGATCTATGAATCAGGAGGTCATGGTTCAATTCTGGGTCAGGGCACATGCCCAGGTTGTGGGTTTGATCCCCATTGGGGGGCGTGCAGGAAGCAACTAATCAATGATTCTCTCTCATCATTGATGTTTCTATCACTTTCTCCTCCTCCCTTCCTCTCTAAAATCAATAAAAATATATTAAAAAATAAAAACAAAGAACAACTTAGTTTTAAGATGGAATATACTGTCCTAAAGGTGAACTACAGCTACATATTTTACTTCAGTCTACATGACTCTAGAATTCTAGTCAGTGTGCCCAGAGAACGGTCCTTTTTTTTTTTTTTAACTTTTTAATATCTTTCATTTTATTTAGTAACTGTTCATTGAGCATCTGTGTTACACCAGGGGTATAGCTATGAACCAACTCTGAGAAGGTTTCTGTTTAGCTCTGTCCAATCTGAGATAGATTTTAGCTAAATATTCACAAGAACAAAAGTGAGGTGAAGACCATGCAGAAGGAGAACAAAGAGCTGGAAATCCTATACCAAGGGACATGACCCATTAATGAGGACCTCTCAGAGGGGGTGCTGCCTTAGCAGAGACCTGAATAGGAAGAGTTAACTGAAGAAGGAAAAAGAGTGCCCCAGAAGAAGGGTACAGCATGTGCAAATACTCTGAGATGGGAGGTATAAGTGGGTACAAGAGACTGAAGAGTGTCCACTCCTATGGCAGAGGGGAGTGGGAGCCAAGGGAAGACTCTGAGTTAGGAGAGCCCTGGTCTGACTGAAGGGTTCACAGGCCCTCTCTGATTATGTGTGGAGAGCAGACTGTGGAGGGTAGAAGGAGTAGGAAGACAAGTGAGGAGGCAACTTCCATAGTCCAGATGATGTGGTAGGGTGGGAGTGGGCCAGGATTGTGGGTCAGCATTGTATGGCAAGACCACAGCACTGAGACTGGGCTGCCCTGAGCAGGCCAGGCATGGGCAGTGGCATCCTCAAACAGGAGGTTTTCACACATGAATTTGAGTATAGAGACAGACTGACTTCTGAGTCCATTCAGGGAAGGTCCTAGAGGTGGAATCTCTGGGGAATTTTTATTTTTTCTAAAACTTTTTCTGTCTATAAATATTACCTATATTTGTTTAAAATAACAGCAACCTCAAACTTACAAAAATCCCTAATATAGAAGTAGAAATTCTTAGTGACCCTTGACCAGAGATAAGAGCCATTTCTCTTTTCGTATGTTAGCCCAGTGGTTCAGGCCAAACACCTCAGAGTGTTTCCTGAGCCCTCTATTTTCCTCACACCCACATCCAATCTGTCCCCAAACCCTGCAGGCTCCACCTACAAAATCCGTCCAGAATCTAAACTCTTCTCCCCCTCCAGTGCTCCACCCTGGCTCAGCCTCCATCCTCTCCCTCTTGGACATACAGCCACCTCTATCTCCTGCTCCCATATCCCTTCTTGCCCCCCAGTCTGTTCTCCACACATAGCCAGAGGGAACCTATGAACTCTCCTGGCTCATAGCCTCCCTGGCTGCACTTCATTCCAGGTAAAAGCAAAGTCTACAGTGATCTGTTGTGTCTACCATATCCCTGGCTTATTCCACACAAGCCATGCTGGTCTCTCTGATGTTCCTCAAAAGGGCTAAGGACAGTTCTACATCTGGGACTTTGTGCCTGCTCCTTTTCATCCTTCAGGCTTTGGGTCAGACATTCCCTCCTTTTAGAAGCCCTCCCTGACTACATTCCCAGGCTCCTTAAGCTTCTTTGTGGTATTTTTTTTACATCAGACCTTGTTATCTTCTGGTGTTTAATACACATACCTGTGTATTTGTATATGGTCAGTCTCCCAGCAGGCGTTTATCTGTTTTTGCACTGCATCCCTAGCACCCAGCACAGGGCCCAGCTGGGCGCCTTGGAAGAGCTCAGCAAGCAGTGAGTTAATGAACCTTGAGGGTGGTAGAGGAAGAGATGCCCCAGGGTCTGGATGTTGAGGCCGCTTAAGAGGCTCTCAGAAGCCCAGAGAGGACAGATGTGCTGCCTAGAGGTTTCACGCGCAAGACCCGAGCTCCACTCTTTGGTTCTTGTGACTTGGGGGCCAGCAGAGATGTTGACGCCAGTATTCAGAGTTCGTATAGGCGTGAGGAAAGGGAGATGACTAGCGCAGACACCTGCTCTCATCCCTTCTGCCAGGCTCAGGAGATGAGAAAAGGCTGGGATAAAGTGAGGGTAGAATACAGTTTTTCCTAGACAGGAGATACTTAAGTCTATGAAATGCTCCACTGTGCAACTGTACCTCCACTCCCAGCACCCCAAGCCTCCGTGACCAGACCCTGATCCCCTCTGACCCCTCCTGTTACTACTATAGGTGATTGACCACAGCGGTGCCAGCCTTGGGGAATATGAGGATGTGTCCAAGGTGGAGAAATACAGCATCTCACAGGAAGCCTATGACCAGAGGCAAGGTATGGGGCACTTGGGGATAAATGGAGTGTATGGGGGCCAAAAGGAGTGTGTGTAGGTGGGTGGTGATATTGGGGGACAGACAATAGACAGGGACATTGAGGGGAAGCTGGTGGTGAGGGCAGTGAGGGGGCAGATGGCTGGGAGGTGTGAGGGATTGTGGGAGGCAGATAGGTACATGGGAAAGCGGAGGGGGCATTAGAGGGATCAGGTGTTGAGGGATCGGGTGTGGGGGGAGTGGTCAGGGTCGCATGGGGGCAGAGCGTGGTGGAATGTGGAGTGGATAGGGCAGTGAGGTGATCAGTACAGATGTGGGGAAGATGAGGGATTCAGGGGACAGATGGAGGTGAATGTGATGCTGAAGGGATATGGGAAGATGGGGTGATGTGAAAGACTGGAGACAGGAATCTTTCCTTTAGTTTCTGGATTGTGGAGAGGCCCCAGGAAGCCTGGGGAGAGGCCAGGGCTGTGGTGGGAGACGTGGGGGACTTGAGTGATAGCCCTTTGACACCTAGAACAGGCGAGTTTCTCTATGAATGTTAGCCCTGTGAGAGTGGAAGGTTATCTCATTAGGCCAGAGGCCCCACTAGGTAGACCGTGTCTGACCCTCATCCCCTACCCCACCCACAGACTCAGTCCGCTCCTTCCTGAAGCGCAGCAAGTTAGGCCGATACAATGAAGAGGAGCGGGCACAACAAGAGGCTGAGACCAACCAGCGCCTCACGGAGGAGAAGGCCCAGGCCAGTGCCATCCTTGTGGGTAGTCGTTGTGAGGTGCGGGCACCTGGACAGCCCCCTCGCCGGGGCACCGTCATGTATGTAGGTATGTGGCCACTGAGGCCTTATGCCCTGCCCTGCCTGATGTGGGCAATGCTGGGGACCCAGCCCTCAAGGAGATCCCAATTTAGTAGGAGAGTCAGACAAAGCAGCTGACAGGGACAACCCAGAATGTTCATGGCAGGGAATTGGGAAGCAGAGGCAGAATGTCTGGGTTGTGATAGAAGAAGTGGAGGCCAGAGTAGTTAGTTCTGAGGCAAAAGTGGTCAGAGCTAAGATGAGGAAACAGGCAGAATTTTTAGAGCTGTGATGGGGAAAGCAAGGCTGCAGTGATAAGGGCAGTGATGAGGAAAGCATAGGAAACTGTGTGAGCTGAGAGGAAGTACCAGACCTCTCCTTGAGAGTAATCCAGAGTGCTTCCTTGGGGCAAGGACTATTTGAAGGAAAGGGAGAAGTGAGCCAGGTGAAAAGGGGGCTGAGTGTTCCAGCCAGAGGGAGTAATGAGTGCAAGGGCTGTGAGCAGGAACGAACTTGATCAGTTTGAGGCAGAGAAAGGAAGTAAGCATGGCTAGTGGGGAGTGAGCATGCATGACTTTGGAGATAGTAGAGAGGAGTGTGGGTTTTATTTCTTGTAACAACTTTATTGAGATACTAGAGGCCGGTGCATGAAATTTGTGCACGGGTAGGGTCCCTAGGCCTGGCTGGCAATCAGGACTGATGGGGGCCTTCCTTCTGGCTGCCAGCCAGGGCTTTCCTTTGTTCCATGTCGCCCCCTGGTGGTCAGCGCACGTCATAGCGAGCTGTTGAACTCCTGGTTGAACTCCTGAGGGGACACTTTGCATATTAGCCTTTTATATATATACTAGAAACCCAGTGCATGAAATTCATGCACTTGGGGAGGGGGATGGTCCCTCAGCTCGGCCTGCACCCTCTTGCAGTCCAGGAGCCCTCAAGGGATGTCCAGTTGCCGCAGAGGCGGGAAAGGCTCCCACCACTGCTGCTGCACTTGCCAGTTGTGAGCCCAGCTTCTGGCTGAGCGGCACTCCCCCTTTGGGAGCACACTGACCACCAGGGGGCAGCTCCTGCATTGAGCGTCTGCCCCCTGGTGGCCAGTGTGCATCATAGTGAACAGTTGTTCTGCTGTTCAGTCGATTTGCATATTAACCTTTTATTATATAGGACTAGAGGCCAGGTGCATGAAAATTCATGCACTGAGGGACGGGGGTGAGGTCCCTCAGCCCAGCCTGCCCCCTCTCACAGTTTGGGAGCCCTCAGGGGATGTCCTACTGACAGCTTAGGCTCCCTCCCCTCGGGGAGTGGGCCTAAGCCACAGTCTGGCCTCCCTCTGCGGGAGGCAACCGGCTGACCAGGGGAAGGCGATGCCCCCATCACACCTCCACTGCTGCCACTGCTGGCCGCCACGGCTGCCTGAGCCTCGGCCCTTGCAGCAGCAGCTGCCATCCGCGGCTTGCCTGAGCCTTTGGCTGGCCCTTGCAGCGGCAGCTGCCAGCCGTGGCTTGCCTGAGCCTTGGGCAGCTGCTGCTGCTTTGTCCAGAAGGACATCCAGAAGATGTCCACCCTAATTAGCATATTACCCTTCTATTAGTATAGATATATAGATAATTAATATGTCATAAAACTCACCCATTTAAAGTGTACATTATTCATTCATTGGTTTTTAGTATGTTCACAGAATTGTGTAACCAACACCACAATCAATTTTAGAACATTTTATCTCCCCATAATCACTAGCTCAGTGATGGCGAACCTTTGACACGTGTGTCAGAGGTGACACGCGGACTCATTTTTTTGATTGATTTTTCTTTGTTAAATGGCATTTAAATATATAAAATAAATATCAAAAATATAAGTCTTTGTTTTACTATGGTTGCAAATATCAAAAAATTTCTATATGTGACACAGCACCAGAGTTAAGTTAGGGTTTTTCAAAATGCTGACACGCCGAGCTCAAAAGGTTTGCCATCACTGCACTAGCTGTCACTCCTCATTTCTGAAACCCTGTCTCTCCCAGTCCTCGGAAGTCATATAGATTTATCTTTTCTGGATGTTTTATATAAATGGAATCATGCTATATTATGTGGTCTTTTGTGACTGCCTTCTTTCACCTAGCATGTTTTCAAGTTTCATGTATTAGAATAACGTTGCTATGTACATTCTTGTATAAGTTTTTGTGTGAACATATATTTTCCTTTCTCTATACCTAAGAGTGGGATTGCTGGGTCATATGGTAACTCCATATTTAACCTTTTGCGGAACTGCCAGATTATTTTCTATAGTGGCTGCAATTTCTCCACATAATAGTTATTGTAATGGGTGTGAAGTGGTAAAGCATATGGGTTTGATTTGTAGTTCTTTGATGGCCAATGATATTGAGCATCTTTTCATGTATTTAAGTGGCAATCTGTATATCTTCTTGAGAGAAATGTCTGTTCACATCCTTTTGCCCATTTTAAAATCGAATTGTTTATCTTTTTGTTGTTGAGTTGTGTATTAGTTTGCTAGGACTGCCATAACAAAGTATCACACACTGGATGGCTTAAACAACAGAAATTTATTTCTCATAGTTCTGGAGGCTGGAAGTCCAAGATCAAGGCCTTGGCAGGTTTGGTTTTTTCTGCCTATCGTTGGTTTGTAGAAGGCCATCTCCTCTCTGTATCTTTTTTTTAAAATATATTTTATTGACTTCTTACAGAGAGGAAGAGAGAGAGATAGAGAGTCAGAAACATCGATGAGAGAGAAACATCGACCAGCCGCCTCCTACACATCCCCCACCAGGGATGTGCCCGCAACCCAGGTACATGCCCTTGACCGGAATCGAACCTGGGACCTTTCAGTCCGCAGGCCGACGCTCTATCCACTGAGCCAAACCGGTTTCGGCTCCTCTCTGTATCTTAACATGGTCTTTCCCTCTGTGTGCATTGACTCATTTCTGGTGTCTCTTTGTGTCTCCAAATTTCTTCCCATAAAGGACACCAGTCAGTTTTAATCACACATTAACTTAATCAAAAGCTCTTTATGTATTCTAGATACAATTCCCTTATTAAATATATGATTTGCAAATGTTTTCTCCCATTCTGTGGGTTGTTTTTTGTTTGTTTTTAAATTATTATTTATTTAATCTTTATTGTTGAAAGTATTACATATGTCCTCTTTTTCCCCCATGGGTTGGTTGTTTTTTTACTTTCCTGATAGTGTCCTTTGAAGCACAGAAGTTTTTTTATTTTTATGAAGCTCAGTTTATCTGTTTTTTTTTTTTTCTTTTGTTGCTTGAGCTTTAGGTATTATAGCTAAGAAGTCAATGCCTAATACAGGGTCACAAAGATTTATGTCTGTATTTTTTCTTAAGAGTTTTATATATATATTTATATATTTCAAATCTCAGCTGACTTGTTTTTTCTCTTTTTTTTTCCCCATCACCATTTATTCCCCCATACCCTCTTCTACCTTCACCCACCCCCCTCTCCTCTTTCTAAGACTTTTATAGTGTTACATCTTACATTAGGGCTTTGATGACCTTATTTTGTGTTCATTTTTGTGTACAGTATGAGGTATGAGTCCAATGTCATTCTCTTGCATGCAGATATCTTGTTGTTCCAGCATTATTATTATTATTATTTATTATTGATTTCAGAGAGGAAGGGAGAGGAAGAGATAGAAACATCAATGATGCGAATCATTGATTGGCTATCTCTGCACACCCCCCACTGGGGATGGAGCCCGAAACCTGGGCATGTGCCCTTGACCAGAATCGAACCTAGGACCCTTCAGTCCATAGGCTGACGCTCTATCCACTGAGCCAAACCAGCTAGAGCGTCCCAGCATTATTTGTTGAAAAGATTATTTTCTCATTGAATTGTCTTGGTACCCTTGTCAGAAATCATTTGACTATAAGCAGTGTGGACTTTATGCTGAGTGGGATTGGCAGCCTTTGAGGAATTTGGGTCAAGATAGTGGTGCTATTTCCCTTTGATTTTTACAAAGATCCCTTTGGCAGGGAGTGTCAAATGAGTAGGGAGTAAGGGGTAGGAGCAGAGCGACCAGTGAAAGCGGCTACCACATTAGTCTGGGCAGGAGGTGGCAGTGGTCCTAGTAAGGAATAGTTTTCCTCAGTGGGCAGGCACAAATCTGGGGTGAGCTGTGTCTGGAGTTTATTGGGATTTCTCCTCTGGGCAGGACTCACAGATTTCAAGCCTGGCTACTGGATTGGCGTACGCTTCGATGAGCCACTAGGGAAAAACGATGGCAGGTAATAAGTATTCCCACTCAGATGTCTGTGTGTGTGTCTGTACCTGTGTCCGTGCTTGCATATGTGAGCATATATGTGTAAGTGCATGCTTACTGGGCGAGCCTATCCATCCTAGCATCTGGGGAGGGAGCCATGTGGGGGGCTGTCTGACCACCAACTTTTCTATCATGCCCGGCAGTGTGAATGGGAAACGCTACTTTGAATGCCAGGCCAAGTACGGTGCCTTCTTCAAGCCGTCAGTTGTGACCGTGGGGGAATTCCCTGAGGAGGACTACGGGTTGGATGAAATGTAATGCCCAAGGAAGGGCATCCTCTTGCTCCAGCTACCTTGCCCACTTATTGCCCCTCCCTATGTGTGCCCATGACTCTCTTCCCCTGACCCTGTTTTTATTTTACTCACTTTGTTCTTGCCATTGACTTTTGAGACTTGTGTATTAAATTTGCTGGACCTAGCCCTGGCCAAGTAGCTCAGTTGGTTAGAGTGTCGTTCCTATATGCCAAGGTTGTGGGTTCAATCCTGATCAGGGCACATACAAGGGTCAACCAATGAATACATAAAGAAATGGAACAAATCGATCTCTCTCTCTCTCTTTCTCTCTTTCTCCTCCCATCCCCTCTTTTCCTCTCTCTCTAAAATCAATAAATTAAAATTTCAAAAAAAATTGTTAATTGCCAGACACGGGAAGCCTTTGGAAGACTTGGTGATTATAGGAAGGGCTGGGGCAGCTGGGTAGGTAAGGGTGAAATAGGAGGTTGAGCAAAGTAGAGATAGGACAGGGTGAGGCTTTATCCCCTAGCTCAGCCATGGGCAAACTACGGCCCGTGGGCCGAATCCGGCCCGTTTGAAATGAATAAAACTAAAAAAATAAAAAAGACCGTACCCTTTTATGTAATGATGTTTACTTTGAATTTATATTAGTTTACACAAACACTCCATCCATGCTTTTGTTCCGGCCCTCCGGTCCAGTTTAAGAACCCATTGTGGTCCTCGAGTCAAAAAGTTTGCCCACCCCTGCCCTAGCTGGTAGCTGGAGGCTCATGAGACTCTTTTATGCCTTTATTGGTTAATATAATATTCTGCTGCCATGACAGATAGGCCCACAATAATAGTGGCTTTCGCGAAATCGAAGTTCATTTCCATGTAAGGACTTAATCATAAGAACTAATGTGACCCCTCCATGTCAAATGCCAGTCTTCATCTCCATATATCTTGTTGCTCTCCCATCTCCTCCTCCTGATTCCTACCTCATCTGCTCCAGGCACCCGGAGCAGAGAGAAGGGAATACCCCTTGTTTTTAGGAATATATATGTACAACTCAAAACTTGTTCCTGTTAGGTTTGATCAAATAATTGAATCGATAACCCCTCCCCTGGGAACTGACCTTTAGACCAGCGGTTGCCAACTGGTGGTCCATGAGGTCTGAAAGGTTGGCGACCACTGCTTTAGACCATATCCCCCTTTTATATATATGTATGTGTGTGTGTGTGTGTGTGTGTGTGTGTGTGTGTATATATATATATATATATATATATATATATATATATATATATATTATTGATTTTTCACAGAGAGGAAGGGAAAGGGATAGACAGCCAGAAACATCGATGAGAGAGAAACATTGATCAGCTGCCTCCTGCACACTCCCCACTGGGTATGCGCCCGCAACCAAGGCACATGCCCCTGACCAGAATCGAACCCGGGACCCTTCAGTCTGCAGGCCAACACTCCATCCACTGAGCCAAACTGGTCAGGGCCCAACATACCGTTTTGTTTAGACCACATTCCATTTGCTAAGACCATTAACCTTCCCCTCCCGACCTTCCCAGGATTTGGACCACCCAGAGAATTCTCCGCCCAGAAAAAGCCCACCTAGAGTCCTTTAAAACCTCTGACTCCCCATCCCTGGCTGCTGGCACCATTTGGGGGCTCAGCCCATCTGGGTTTCCAGATGACCTAATAAATACATAATTCTTTACCACTTTCAGCCTCGATTGTACTCCTTTGGCAACCCTAATAGTCCTATTTCGTTGGCTAGAATTCTGTCTTGTGGCCATTTGTAACTGCAAAGGGGGCTGAAAAATTTTTTTAAAAAACTTTTTACAGAAGTCTGTTTATTGAAAGGATCTGAAAATAGTAATAAGACTTTCAACAACATTTAATAAATTTTCAGGATATTAACAATATGAAACATTAAGAATTTACTTAAAAAACCCATAGCTTTCTAGACCATCCCAACATCATGCTGCTTCAGGGCGTGGGTAACACTGGAATTTTGTCTACACAAGTGAAGAAATTTCATTTTTATTCTGGGCAGCCATGTTCCTAGCTAAATATCAGATGTTCCTATACTATAGAAGCTGGGGAGAAGGGATGTTGGGGGTCAACAAGTAGTTCTACCATAGTCCCTGTGGGTGGGGGGACTGTAGCTGTTCACTTAATAAGGTTGACCCTTGAACAACATGGGTTTAACCTGTGCAGGTCCACTTACATGCAGATTTTTTCAATACATACTGTAAATTTATTTCCTCTTCCTTATTTTCTTAACTTTTTCTAGCTTACTTTATTGTAAGAATACCATATATAATATATATAACATAAAATATGTGTTGCCTGGTTCAGAGCATATCCTATCTAATAAAAGAGAAACATGGTAATTAGCGTACGACCACTACCCTTCCCATTGGCTAATCAGGGTGATATGCAAATTAACTGCCAGCCAAGATGGCGGCCGGCAGCCAGGTAGCTTGAAACTAACATGAGGCTTGCTTGCTTCAGTGGCAGAGGAAACCAACGTTCCCCGCCTCCCTTGCCGGCCTCTGAGCCTGCAGTTTGAAACACTGTAACAAATGTAGAAGCTAAACAAAACCCCAGAAACCTGCTTTCAGCGAGCCGGGATCTCAGAGCTGGAGTTATACATTGTTTCGATTATAGAACCCAAACAAACCAGATACCTGCTTTTAGCAGCAGAGGCCTCAGAGCTGGAGCCAGAGCTAAAGCTGGCCCAGAATGAAAAAAAAAAGAAAAAAAGGAGCAGTTGGGAGCTTCAGTCACCTGCCAGCCTGAAAACAGCCCTCAGCCCCTCACCCAGACTGGTCAGGCACCCCAGTGGGGACCCCCACCCTGAAGGGTGTGTGACCAGCTGCAAACAGCCATCATCCCCTCATCCAGGCTGGCCAGGCACCCCGGTGGGGACCCCCACCCTGAAGGGTGTGTGACCAGCTGCAAACAGCCATCATCCCCTCACCCAGGCTGGCCAGGCACCCCAGTGGGGACCCCCACCCTGATCCAGGACACCCTTCAGGGCAAACCAGCCAGCCCCACCCATGCACCAGGCCTCTATCCTATATAGTAAAAGGGTAATATGCCTCCCAGCACCGTGATCAGCAGAGCCGAGAGGCCTCCTGGCATCGGGATCAGTGTGACGGGGCAGCGCCCAAACCCCCTGATCGCCCTGCGGCTCTGTGCCTGATACGGGGAGCTCCCCAACCTCCTGATCGCCCTGCGGCTCTGTGTGCGACAGGGTGTGGCGCCCCAACCCCCTGATCAGCCCTGCTGTGTGTGTGACAGGGTAGAGCCATAACCTCCCCATCGGCCCTGCCCTGAGTGTGAGAGTGGCGATGCCCCAACCCCTGATCGGCCCTGCTCTGTGGGTGATAGAGGGTGGCGCCCCAACGTCCCCCCCCCAACGGGCCCTGCTCTGTGTGTGATGGGGTAGAGCTATAATCTCCCCATCAGCCCTGCCGTGTGACAGTGGCGGCACCCCAACCCTGTGATCGGCCCTGCTCTGTGGGTGATAGAGGTTGGCGCCCAACCCCCTGATCCGCCCTGCTGTGTGTGTGACAGGGGGCGGTGCCCCAACTCCCCTATCGGCCCTACTCTGTGAGTGACAGGGGGGAGCTCCCCAACCCCCTGATGGGCCCTGCTCTGTGCGTGACAGGGGGCAGCGCCCCAACCCCCTGATTGGCCCTGCTCTGTGCGTGACGGGGTGGCGCCGCAACCTCCCCATTGACCCTGCCTTGAGTGTGACAGGGGGCGGTGCCCCAACCCCCCAATGGGCCCTACCCTGAGCGTGACTGAGGGTGGCATCGCAACCTCCCAATCTGCCCTGCTCTGTGCATGACAGGGCAGCGCCCCAACTCCCCAGTCGGCCCTACTCTGAGCCCGACCAGGCGCTGCACCTAGGGATTGGGCCTGCCCTCTGCCACCCGGGAGCAGGCCTAAGCCAGCAGGGCGTTATCTCCCGAGGGGTCCCAGACTGCGAGAGGGCACAGGCCAGGCTGAGGGACCCCCCCCTTCCCTCCCGAGTGCACAAATTTTTGTGCACCGGGCCTCTAGTATAATATATAATACCATATATAATATATAACACATAAAATATGTGTTCCGGAGTAGCTCAGTTGGTTGAGCGTCATTCTGTGCACCCAAAGATTACCAGTTCAATTCCCAGTCAGGGCAATGGAAGAAACATTCAAGCCTACAGAGAATTTTTTTTTTTTTTGAGAATTTTTAAGGGCTTATTTGAGCAAAACTGATGACACTTGCTGGGAAGCAAAATTCCAACAGATCGAGAAATGCTCCAGAAAATGGCAGTTTTGCACCTTATTTTATATATTACAATTAAAAGAGGAGGCATAGCCCTAGCTGGTTTGGCTAAGTGGATAGAGCGTCGGTCTGAGGACTGAAGTGTCTCGGGTTCAATTCCAGTCAAGGGCACATGCCCAGGTTTCGGGCTCGATCCTCAGTAGGTATGCAGGAGGCAGCTGATCATTGATTCTCTCTCATCATTGATGTTTCTATCTTTCTCTTCCTCTCCCTCTCTGAAATCAGTAAAAAATACATATTTAAAAAAGGCATACGTGGGTTACATGAAATCCATTGGAAGTGGAAGAAAGCAAAGGGTTGGGGAAACCTCTGATATTGAATACAAAGTAAAATCAGACACAAACTTCTTTTACGTAGATCAGTCGTTCTCAACCTTGGCTGCACATTAGAATCACCTGGGAATCTTTTTAAAATCCTGATTTCTGGGCCTCATCCTCCAGAAATTCTGTTTGTTACTAATGATGAGGCCCAGAAATCAGGATTTAAAAAAGATTCCCAGGTGATTCTAATGTGCAGCCAAGGTTGAGCACCACTGTTCTAAAGGTATGTTAATCTACATGCAAAAAGATAATAAACAAGCTCAATTAAGATAAAGATTGACTTGTCAGGGAAGATTCTAGCCTAGGATGTAACTACCTGCCATGAACTGCTTTCAGTTAAGTTTTAATTTCAAACCATCCTATGTGGTTACTTTAGGTCTCAGTTATAAGCGACGGAAATGGCACCAGGTGTCTGATCGGCAGGGTCAGACCAAGTCTGGGTTCAGCAACCTCAGTACTTGGGTTCTGGCTAGGAAAGAATTCAGAGCCAAGACCCAAACTGTAAGAGAACATTTATTTGGTAAATCACAGAGATAGAAGAAGCAATTCCTAGAAGAAATGGGCTTAGGAAACAAGTTATTTCCGGGAGGGAAAGCAAACTGGCCCCTCAGTCCTAAGGGTTTTGAGGGTGGAGATTTTAGGAGAGGTCCCAGGCAGTGGTCGGCAAACTCATTAGTCAACAGAGCCAAATATCAACAGTACAACAATTGAAATTTCTTTTGAGAGCCAAATTTTTTAACCTTAAACTATATAGGTAGGTACATTGTTACTAACTTAATTAGGGTACTCCTAAGGCTTACGAAGAGCCTCACTCAAGGGGCCAAAGAACCAAGTGTGGCTCGGAGCCGCAGTTTGCCGACCACAGTCCCAGGGGAAGATCTCAATAGAATATTCAGCAGTTTTCCTGGTGTGTCCTTTCAGGGTTGTGGTCTCCACTGATTAATTGGCCAGCACCAGGGGGGTCATTATTCAGTGCAGCTGGTCCTTCAGTGAGGCTGGCTCTTATGGTCAGCCTTGGCTGGTGTTGCTTATTTGGGCCTGGAGCTGAAATACAACCGAGGCATAGATATTATTTCTAAGGAGGAAAGGTCGGGGTCCAAACTGATATGCTAGGGGAGGAACAGTCACTCCGGGTTCCACCATACTGTTGTCCTTTGCTAGGTACCTGCGGCTTTCCATCCTCGTCCTTGCTCTGCTCATGTCTGTCTAACTGCCTACAACATCAAAGCCACTATGCAGGCCTTCCCTGAGTTTGTCAGGTTTAGTATGCGGCCCCTTTTCATCCCCAAAAACCTATACCTGCTATGTGAAAGTTGACCACAGTTAGGGATTAGAGACTCACTTTACAGAATGACCTGGTGCTTAAGCTTTAACAGTATCAGGGGGCCCAAAAAGGAAGGGTCAGTGTGCTGTGGTAATACCAGCTGCTATAACAAATACCCCCTCCCCCACAGTCTGATACAGGGATTCTGGTTGATTGGCAGCAACCTCCATGTGGGGATTCATATACCCAGTCTCCATCTTGTGGCTCCATCATTTCCATGGGCTCAAAATTATCTGCTGCCAGCTAGCAAGTAGGAGAGGACAGTGTGGAGGAAGTTCACCATATTCTTTTTTTTTTTTAAAATATATTTTATTGATTTTTTACAGAGAGGAAGGGAGAGAGATAGTTAGAAACATCGATGAGAGAGAAACATCGATCAGCTGCCTCCTGCACATCTCCCACTGGGGATGTGCCCGCAACCCAGGCACATGCCCTTGACCGGAATCGAACCTGGGACCCCTCAGTCCACAGACCCGACGCTCTATCCACTGAGCCAAACCGGCTTTGGCCACCATATTCTTTAATAACCTGTTGTACACATTTCACTTCTGCTCATATTTTAAAAAAACACACAAATTTTTATTGATTTCAGAGAGGGAGAGAAATAGGAACATCAATAATGGGTGAGAATCATTGATTGGCTGCCTCCTGCATGCCCCACACTGGAGATCGAGCCTACAACCCAGGCATGTGCCCTGACAGAACTGAACTGTGACCTCCTGGTTTATAGGTCGATGCTCAATCACTGAGTCATGCCGGCCAGTGCAGCCACCCTAGATGCAAAGTGGGCTTTGGAACATACTCCTGTGCTGAGCAGCTACCTCCCAGCTACTACCATGAAAAAGAACCATGGGCCCTAGCCAGTTGGCTCAATGGATAGAGCATCAGCCTATGGACTGAAGGGTCCTGGGTTCAATTCCAGTCTAGAGCACATGCCAGGATCGTGGGCTCAATCCCCTATGGGGGATGTTGCAGGAAGCAGCTGATCAATGATTCTCTCTCATCATTGATGTTTCTGTCTCCCCCCCCCCCTTCCCCTCTAAAATCAATAAAAATATATTTTAAAAAAAGAAAGAAAGGAACCATGGTGTGGTTCAATGGTGTGCCCAGCATTGAAGCATTGACCTCTGCCTATTACCAGATTCATAACTTCAGGGGAAGCAACAGGAACAGGTGGGATTTCCTTCCACCAGACCCATTAAATCCCCCTGCCCCCCTGACAACTGCACTTGCCTAATTTGCACCCTCCACCATCCTCCTTTTAATCCTCAGGTCAGTGCAGATGGAAGACAGTGAATGTCCAACCCTCCCTACATTTTTTGAGCCTCTGTTGTATGGCAGGCCTGATGCTGGGAACACATTCATAAATTGGACATAGTCCTTGCTAGAGAGTTGAGGACAGACAGACATAATTACCAAATGTTGCCCTTTTATCCACTTTTGGCTGTTATATTTAATTATGAGTAAGACTGCTGGTAGTGGGGGAGAGAGAACAAACCACTAAATCTGCAGGGTGATGCTGGTACTAAGGAACGGAGGGGAGACACTTGAGTAGGAGTCACTGGAACAAAAGGGCTTTGTACGTCTGAAGTAATCCCTTCTTTGATTCCTGCTGATCAGAAACTTGATCCCCGAGCTAAACACAAACTTTGGCTGAATGCAACCTTTGCCCTGTAGCAGGGCTAAATTACCAACTCAAACAAGCTAATGGTCCACTTAAGTTGATTCCTGTACCAATTTACAGACTTGGGATAATTCACTAGGCTAAGAGGTGTTATAACCTTAGTAAAGAAGAGCACAGATTCTGAAACTGGACAGCCTACTTAGGTCAAACCCCAGCTCTCACTCAGCAGCTGGCAGGCAGAATAGTAACTATTCCTCTTTGGGTTTCAGCTTCATTCCTGTAAATTGGTGCCAATAATAGTAACGACCCCAAGTGATTGTGTGAGCATTAAATGAGCTAATAAATGTAAAGCGCTTAAATTGAGAGCCAGGCACATAGGTAAATGCTTCCTCAGTATTAGCTGTATAAAAACGACTACATAGCCCTAGCTAGTTTGGCTCAGTGGATAGAGCGTTGGCCTGCAGACTGAAGGGTCCCAGGTTCCATTCCAGTCAAGGGTACATGCCAGGGATGCAGGTTCAATCCCCAGTAGGCGGTGTGCAGGAGACAGCTGATCGATGTTTCTATCTCTCTCCCTTCCTCTCTGTAAAAAATCATTAAAATATATTTTAAAAAATATGTTTAAATAAAAACAATATATATTACAGTCAACAGTTACCATGCTGACTATATATAATACAGTCAACAATTACTATGCTGGCTTTCACAAGGGCCTGCACCCAATTTCTTCACTTTTTCTCCTCCTGTCGCACCTTTCCTGGCCCAAGTCTTAGTCACCCTCTCAGAAAGGGATTCCCTTATTTTCTTTTTCATCTTTTTTGTTAATCCTTCCCACAGGATACTTTTTGTTAGGCACATTCTTGCGCTCCATACTGCCCCGCTTGGGGCTCTTGCCCCTCCCGGCGATTTCCCTGTTATCTTCATTATAGGTTTCATGATTAACGGCCTTCAGTTTCCAGTGGACCAGCTACATCTGGCCCCCACCTGCACCTAGTCCAACCTGTTACTCTGACTGACCTGTATAAGAGACATAAATATCCCGCTCCCTCTACTCTGCCTGCTGATGTGATTTTGGACTCAGCCCCTCTGCTAGCAGAAGTAACAATAAATTTATAATTCGTTTCCCCTTTCAGCCTCATGTGTACCTCCTTCTGTTACTAGAAAACCCCCGGGTGGGCTCGGGCTGCCTGTCGCAATGTCCAATAATGAAGGCAGGGTTGAATCATATAAGGCCAGCCAACCAAGAAGATAGGGAGCTTACAGGCATCCAAAACCTGTATTACAGCAAGGTACAGGGGACAGGATTATATAGGAAAAATGGACTGGGCTGAGGTTGGGAACAGAATGCGATTACATGCAGTCCTGGACATCAGCAGACGTCAACCGTTGTTGTTGGTTGTCAGGTAATGAGATGATGGTTTGGCTTCTGGTGGGGTCGGCCTGAAAATGTGTAATGGTTCTGCTTGCTTATTGGGTACAGTATACATTGTCCATAGCTGAATCACCTCCCCAATCACTTTGTTCGAGATCAAAGGGAGTATGCAAGTGCACTGGCCTGAGAAATGAAACTTAGAAAAGAAAAAAAACTTAACCCTCTGTTCCATATAAGAAACTTAACCCTCTATTCCTATATGAATATGTATTTCAGAATTAAATAATATGATTATCTTTCAGATTAATTCAGGTGCTCTATCAGATTATAAGTCCTATTGCTTCGGCAACCCTAACATTTGGTGCCGAAACCTGGGAGGGTTCCATGGGGAGGGGGAGCCATCACCTGGGCTTCGGTCACCCGGAGTTCGCTACTTGGAGAGCAGTAGGCAACAGCAGCTCAATCTCGGTTTACCTCCCAATGCTATTCATGATCTCGGCCTTGATTAGGCCTCCCTCCCTTACGGGCTCTCCTGAACCAGCCAAGGAGGACCTCTCCTTCCCATTGCTGACCCCCCACTCAACACTGGCTCATTTCATCACTGGTAAGTGACAAATGGATCATCCCTCCATTTTCTTGCTGGGTACATGATTTTTATGTATTACTTTCCTTAGAGATTTCTGATTTGCCATCTCAGACAAAGACCTAGTGCTAGGTCTGAAATCCTCTCCAGTTCGGCCTCAACCCTAGGACAGGTCCCACAGTCTTTCTCCTCCCAAGGGATGCCTGCCATGTGGATTAGACTGTCTTCCCTCCAGAGCCTGACAAGACAGTGGGGACACCCTCCCTCTAGTCTAGCTTCACAGGTCTCCCTTTGTTCCTTACCTCCTCTTTCTAATTTACACCATGGGGAATTCTTTTTCTGTCCCCCCTCCCCCCCCCCCCCCGAAAAAAAACATGCCTCTGGGATGTCTCCTTCGTCCTTTCCACGGAGGTCCAGCCAAAGTGCCTTATCCACAATATAAATTAGACAATGATTCACACTGGCCAGAGCATGGAACTTTAGATTTTAGTATTCTCCGGGACTTAAACAATTTCTGTTACTGCAATGGGAAAGGGTCAGAGATCCTCTACTGAAACCAGACAACCAATGGGTCCAGGCTGCCTGTCACTACCTGAAACAATTAAGCCAATTAGGAGACAGGGTTGAATCATATAGGAGTGTTGATTCCAATAATGTTGGCAGTATGGGAGAGCAGCAGGTCATCCACAAAAATCTACTCTGCCTCTCCCCATAAGCCAGCCACTGATATTAGGTGAAGGACAGAGATTATGTGGGGAAGTAGGAATTACAGGCATGGGAAAGTAGGCACGGGACAATCATTACAGGTTACAAGTCATGCGGACTGGGGGGTGGCAGAGGGCGGGTACCTCTGGGTACCCCTGGACTGGATTACAGGCAATAGGGGCTGGGACTTAAATTCCAAAGAGCTGGTGCCTCTGGGACTAGATTGTTTCAGCCACGAGATTGTAAATCTTTCCATAATGATAGGCAGTTCTTGAGACAAGAGGATGGACTGCATTCCGATGTTAGCTCCTGTGTCCCAGGGCGTACAACTCCCAGCCAGGTAAGAATGTGCTCTTTCATCAGAACAAAATCATCATGGTTAACAGAATGATTAATATTTCTTATTTTATTTCTCATAACTAACAGCTAGTCCCCAATACAGTATTATATTTCTGCCCCTAACACTACGTCCAGGCCTTCTTCCTTCTCCACAGTCGCCCTTCTCTCTGTCAGGACTGCATCACTTACCAAATTCTTCTTCATTCTAAACCTTCCTGCGTGCAGTCCCTTCCTGCTGAACTCTTTGACCAAGCTGACATTTGGTCCCAAGAACCTACTGCTCCTCTCTTAGCTATAGCACTATTCTCTCCTATAATCTCCTCTATTCTCCTCTCTTCTCTTTCAAATAGAAAACCACAAAGTTTGTCTCTTAAGTAATTAGAAAAATCTGACCCTCAAACTTTAAAAAGAGAGATTGATTTTCTTCCCCAATATCAACTCGGGGACAGGGAAGTCTGGCCTGTAAATTAATCTCTAAATTGTAGCACTGTTCTCCAATTAACTGTTTTACTAATACTTATAGCCCTTTTACCAAGCTAGGGATTTAAGGAAAACTTTCCTCACAGCCCCATCAAACTGCCTGCCTCTCACAAAGGCAGAACAGCTGCTTTCCTCCATCCTCCACCCTTCTCTTTCCCAGGGAGCAGCAGCTGTTTAACCCTTTCTTTGCTATAAGACTGCAGACACTTGTTTGTAGAACTGTAGGCACTTGCCTAACAGTCCTGCCACTACCAGGAGTGGAACTCATTATTACCCAAACTATAGCATGTTATCTCTAAGGAAAGTAATACATAAAATACATGTTAAAGAAATTATTTGGGCCCTATCCGGTTTGGCTCAATGGATAGAGCGTCGGCCTGTGGACTGAAGGGTCCTGGGTTCGATTCTAGTCAAGGGCACATGCCCAGGTTGCAGGCTCAATCCCCAGTAGGGGGTGTGCAGGAGGCAGCCAATCAATGATTCTCATCATTGATGTTTCCAATCTCTCTCACCCTCTCCCTTCCTCTCTCTGAAATCAATAAAAATATATTTTTAAAAAAATTATTTGGGTCTGTTAAGGGCCAAGAATTTTGGGGATACTTTTTATCCAATAAACAGCCTCGGGCATTAGAAAAAATTACCAAAACAAGCCTTAGGACCTTAGACCCCCCACTGAGCAATTAACAAGTAACTTTCAGTGTTTTTAACACCTTAGGGCAGAGGAAAAGCAAGAAAGCCATCCCATAAAAACAAATGACTCAGTTTTTAAAAAATATATATATATTATTGATTTTTTTACAGAGAGGAAGGGAGAGGGATACAGTCAGAAACATTGATCAGCTGCCTCCTGCACACCCCCTACTGGGAATGTGCCCGCAACCAAGGTACATGCCCTTGATTGGAATCGAACTTGGGACCCTTCAGCCTGCAGGCCCACACTGTATCCACTGAGCCAAATCGATTAGGGCCAAATGACTCAGTTTTAAGCCATATGTCACCTCAGGGCTGTGCCCCCTCTGCTACAAGTTTAGCCACTGGAAGAGGGACTGTCCCTGGGCAGAAAGGTCCCCAGGGCCAGAACCTACCCACACAATGGCCTTAAACTGATGGGGCCCAACACTCCAGTCAGCCCTCTCTAAGAGCATCACCATTAAAGGGATGGAGCCAAGGGCGTGACAGGTAAGAAGTAAATTTTTCTTAAATATGGGGCTGCATATTCTCTCACCAAGGCCTCTTCCAAACCTGTTTAATCACTGGGGTAAATTGACATCCCTAACACTACCCTTTCATTCTACCCCTTCAACTGCAGGCTTGAGAATCTTACTTTTAGTAATGCCTTTTAGAAACTACAGGGAGGAATACTGCCCCTCCCCTTGTAAGGAAAGAATGTGGCACTTTTGAATCCAAGTGGCTGGCAAGGGTGCAGGGCCTGCTTCCCCCACCCCACCCCCCTTTCTTCATTCTAAACAAAAAGGCTGCCCATAAGGCAGTCAACTATGACAAACAATGAAATCATTCAGGGCCCTGATTAAAACCCAGCTCTCTTCCTCTTCTGCCTCATGGAGGCCTTACAGAAATTTACTACCTCAGACCATACCTCCCCAGAGGGAACCCTTCTTCTGAAAACCCATTTTATATCCCAATCAGCTTCCAACACATCACGAACTTAAAAAAATAGACACAGGTCCACAAACCCCTCAAAAAGACCTCGTTAACCTAGCCTTTAAGGTCTTTTTAAAAAAATATACTAGAGGCCCGGTGCATGAAATTCGTGCACGGTGTGTGTGTGTGTGTGTGTGTGTGTGTGTGTGTGCGCGTGCATGTGTGTGTGTCCCTCAGCCCAGCCTGCACCCTCTCCAATCTGGGACATCCCATCCCTCTCACAATCCAGGACTGCTGGTTCCCAACTGCTCGCCTGCCTGATTGCCCCTAACCGCTTCTGCCTGCCAGCCTGATCACCCCTTAACCACTCCCCTGCCAGCCTGATCGATGCCTAACTGCTCCCCTGCCAGCCCAATTGCCCTTAACTGCCCTCCCCTGCTGGCCCGGTCACCCCTAACTGCCCTCCCTTACCAGCCTGGTTGCCCCCAACAGCCCTCCCCTGCAGGCCTGGTCCCCCCCAACTGCCCTCCCCTGCAGGCCTTGTCCCTCCCAACTGCCCTCCCCTGCTGGCCTGATCACCCACAACTGCCCTCCCCTGCCAGTCATCTTGTGTCCACATGGGGGCGGCCAACTTGTGTGTTGGAGTGATGGTCAATTTGCATATCACCTCTTTATTATATAGGATTTTTTCTTTATTTTTTTGTTTTTAAGTTTTGTTGCTTTTTAGGAGGATATTCTTTTTTAAAAATATATTTTTTATTAATTTCAGAGAGGGAGAGAGAGATAGAAATATCAATGATGAGCCCTGGCTGGTTTGGCTCAGTGGATAGAGCATTGGCCTATGGACTGGAGGGTCCCAGGTTCGATTCCAGTCAAGAGCACATGCGTGGGTTGTGGGCTCGGTCCCCAGTGGAGGCCGTGCAGGAGGAAGCTGATCAATGACTCTCTCTCACATTGATGTTTCTGTCTCTCTCTCCTTTCCTCTCTAAAATCAATAAAAATATATATTTTTTTAAAAAGAAACATCAGTGTTGACAGAGAATCACTGATTGGCCGCCTCCCGCACTCCCCCTACTGGGGACTAAGCCTGCAACCCGGACATGTGCCCCTGACCAGAATCAAACCCGGGACACTTCAGTCCGCAGGCTAACGCTCCCTCCACTGAGCCAAACTGGCTGGGACGGATATTCTTTGGGGGTCGAGACTGCAACCCAGGCATATGCCCCTGACTGGAATCGAACCCACAACCCTTCAATCCTCAGATCGACACTCTATCCACTGAGCCAAGCCAGCCAGCGTTAGCCTTTAAGGCAGTGGTTCTCAACCTTCTGGCCCTTTAAATACAGTTCCTCGTGTTGTGACCCAACCATAAAATTATTTTCGTTGCTACTTCATAACTGTAATATTGTTACTGTTATGAATCATAATGTAAATATCTAATATACAAGATGGTCTTTTTTTTAAATTAAATCTTTATTGTTCAGATTATTACAGTTGTTCCTCTTCCCCCCCGCCCCATAGCTCCCCTCCACCTGGTTCCTGCCCCACCCTCTGCCCTTACCCCCCCTCCCACTGTCCTCATCCATAGGTATACGATTTTTGTCCAGTCTCTTCCCGCACCCCCCACACCCCTTTCCCCCCTGAGAACAATCAGTCCACTCCCTTTCTATGCCCCTGATTCTATTATATTCACCAGTTTATTCTGTTCATCGGATTATTCACTTGATTTTTAGATTCACTTGTTGACAAATGTGTATTTGTTGTTCATAATTTGTATCTTTACCTTTTTCTTCTTCTTCCTCTTCTTAAAGGATACCTTTCAGCATTTCATATAATACTGGTTTGGTGGTGATGAACTCCTTTAGCTTTTCCTTATCAGTGAAGCTCTTTATCTGACCTTCAATTCTGAATGATAGCTTTGCTGGATAAAGTAATCTTGGTTGTAGGTTCTTGGTATTCAACACTTTGAATATTTCTTGCCACTCCCTTCTGGCCTGCATAATTTCTGTCTGAGCTGACAGTCATATGTGTACTCCCTTATAGGTAACTGACTGTTTTTCCCTTGCTGCTTTTAAGTTTCTCTCTTTGTCTTTTGCTCTTGGCATTTTAATTATGATGTGTCTTGGTGTGGTCCTCTTTGGATTCCTTTTGTTTGGGGTTCTCTGCGCTTCCTGGACTTGTAAGTGTATTTCTTTCACCAGGTAGGGGAAGTTTTCTGTCATTATTTTTTCAAATAGGTTTTCAATATCTTGCTCTCTCTCTTCTTCTGGCACCCCCATAATTCAGATGTTGGTACACTTGAAGTTGTCCCAGAGGCTCCTTACACTATCTTCATATTTTTTGGATTCTTTTCCTTTTGTTTTTCTGGTTGGGTGATTTTTGCTTCTTCATATTTCAAATCTTTGACTTGATTCTTGGGATCCTCTAGTCTGCTGTTGGAACTCTGTATTATATTCTTTATTTCAGTCAGTGTATGCTTAATTTCTAGTTGGTCCTTTTTCATAACCTCGAGGGTCTCACTAGATTTCTTGAGGGTCTCACTAAATTTATTGGCAGTTTCTAGAAAATCCTTCAAAAACCTTAGAAGTGTGGTTTTGAACTCTGTATCCAGTAGTTTGCTTTCCTCCATTTCTGTCATTTGTGACCTTTTTCTTTGTCTCCACATTTTTTATGCTTCCCCGTGTTGACAAGAGTGGCTTTCTGTGCTAGGTGTCCTATAGGGCCCAGTGGCTCAGCCTCCCCAATTACCTGAGGTGGACACTCTTGGTGCACCCCTTTGTGGGCTTTGTGCACAGTCTTGTTGTAGTTAAGCCTTGATTGTTGTAGGTATCACTGGGAGGAATTGACCTCCAGGCCAATTGGCTGTGAGAATCAGCTGTTTCTGCAGTGGGAGAACTTCTGTGCTGGAGACACCCTTCTGGGGCAAGACTTGCTTCAGTGGGGCTTTGTTGCTCACTGAGCCTGCCCCCTGAGTGTGTCCCTTATGGATCTGAGGAGTTGTAATCTGGATGGTCCCACTCTGACCACTGGGTACACTAGCTCTTGGATCTCTAAGGAGGTGCTAATTTAGCCTCTGCCTGAGGCTACCCAACAAGAGCTATGGAGAGATCTGCAGATTCCTCTTCTTTTTTTGGGGTTTGGAGGTGCCCAGATGAGGCACAACTGTGAAGCAATGCAAGCTTCTGTGGGGCTTTGGGCCTTCTTTTGGATGTTCTGGGTCTCTCTGACCCAGCTGCAGTTTGTTAGGTAATTTTCAGATTGCAAAGGGCCAGGCCTTTCATATGCAAAAGCCTCTGCACACAGCTTGGGTGGGGCGGGGTCTCAGGGGATCAACAGGGTGGAGCAAGCAGCTATGGCTGCTCCTCAGTCCTACCCTAAGAGGCCCCATGTCTCAGTGTCCCGGTAATTTCTGCAAGCACCTCTGAGAGAAAGCTGCCCTCGAGTTCTGCCCGCTGCCAGACAGTCCAGTTTCTCCCCATACGTGTCTGGGTCCCCAGAGACTCACCCAGAACTCGAGTTCAGAGCAGTCGGGAGCTTGAGACTCCCTCCCGATTGAAAAAGACACCGGCGTCCTCCATTGCCAGCCCTTTCCACACGCGAGCCTCCGTACCTCTGCACTTTACTTCCGCACCTCCTCTGAGTCTCAGTGTGCTTTTCTCTTTCCTTCTAGTTGTAGAATTTCCACTCAGCCAGCCTTCCTGTGGTTCTGGATGATGTTCGTTTTGTCTTTTAGTTGTATTTTTGAAGTGGTTGTGCCAGGCAGCAATTTCCGGTGTTTACCTATGCCGCCATCTTGGTTTCTCCCTGCAGGATGGTCTTAGGCGACCCCTGTGAAAGGGTCCCGGTAAAGGGGACCGCCAAAGGGATCACAACCCACAGGTTGAGAACCACTGCTTTAAGGTCTTTAATAATAGACAAGGAGACCCAAATCCAAAAACAAAAGAGAGATCAGGCCAGGGCTGAGGCCCAGAAGGAGGCCTATCAACTCCTTGCCATGGCTCTCACGAACCCCAAATGAAGTGCCAGTCTTCCAACCAAGGGTAAGTCAGGGGCTAAGCCTCCTCCAGGCTCATGCTTCAAATGCAACAAGGATAGACACTGGGCCAAGTCCTGCCCAAATCCGAGACCCTGGGCTGGCCCCTGCCCAAGGTGCAGAAGTCTGGCCCCTCCAGGTTGAACCTCAGCCAGTCCAGCAAGGCCACCCTCCAGATCTAATTTGGAGCTCCCAGACCTCCTGGGACTGGCCACTGAAGATTGAAGCTGCCCAGGCCCTGACAAGGCCCCACAGACTTACCTAGTACATTACCAGGACAGAGTCTCGGGTAATATTTGTGGTGACAAGTAAGCTGATCTCCCTTTTAATTGACACTGGGTCCACTTATTCTGCCCTCCCCAAATTCACTGAGACCCTTGTCCCCTCCTCAGTCTCTATTATGGGGGTTGATGGACTAGTCTAACAGCCATTAGCCACCCCTCGTCTATACTGCATTTTACTAGACACCCCCTATACCCACTCTTTTTTCATTCTATCTCAGTGCCTGACTAGGGCTACCACACATCCCTTCATAAAGCCCAGTTGTTCCAAATGACAGTCACCTACCTCAGTTTCACTCTCACCCCACCAAGCCAAGCCATTACCTAGGACCGTAAACGCCTTATCTCCTCTATGACTGTCCCCTCCTCTAGACAAGAAATACTCTCCTTGAGCTCGCTAGGTTCTTTTGCCTCTGGATTCCCAACTTTAGTCTTCTCGCAAAGCCCCTCTATAATGCAGTGAAGGGTCCCCCCAACTGAGCTTTTAGATTCCAAGGCCAGCTCTTCCTGGCCCTCATCTTTGGCCCGTGCATCCTAAGAGCCCTTTCCTTCTTCCTCCAAAACTGCATTTAGGCAATTACCAACAGCTCCATAAGAGAAATGACACTATTCCAGACCTACACTAGATATCATCCCTTCCCTCAATCACAGATTAATTAGGGACTTCTCTACACCACACCTAAACATGAAGAAGTTACAGAAGAATGAGATTGGCCTCCCTCATCAACCCCAGCTTGCAGGAACCCCAGCTGCTAGGAACCCTAGCTTACAGGAGGGAAAAAGAGAGAGAGGCTTGAATGTTAGGCCCATTCTTGCACTCCATTATGCCTTACGTGGGGCTAGTGCCCTCCTGGCGATTTTCCTGTTATTCTCATTATAGGTTTCATGATGAACGGCCTTCAGTTTCCAGTAAACCGCCTCACTGTTTCCAGTGGACCAGCTACACCTGGCTCCCACCTGCACCTGGTCCGACCTGTTATTCTGACTGCCCTGTACAAGAGATATAAATATCCTGTTCCCCGTAATGTGCCAGCTGGTGCCATTTTGGTCTCAGCCCTTCTGCTAGCAGATGTAACAATAAATTTATAATTCTTTACCCCTTTCAACATCATGCGTTCCTCCTTCAGCAACCCTAACACTTTTCCCATTGATTTTTTATTTTTATTTTTAGAGAGAGTGGAAGGGAGGGGGAGAGACAGAAACATGGCTGTACAAGAGACATAGATTGGTTGCCTCCCTCATGCGCCCGGACGGGAGCCATTGATAGAACCTGCAACTGAAGTACATGCCCTTAACTGTAAACAAACCTGAGACCCTTCAATCCATGGGCTGACGCACTAACCACTGAGCAAAGAGGCTAGAGCAGATCTCTGTATTTTCCATGGAGGACACTAGCCTCCCAAATCCCTGCAACCTCAGCATTCTTAGTCTCCGCACAGTCGCAGTGGCCACATGGGGGCAACAGCACTCCACGCTGACACATTGTCTTGCATTGGGCTGTGGCTCCAGCGTGGCAGAGGAACTGAATTTTCTATAGAACACTCGCAGCCTCATCTGGCTCAAGTTTAGAAACAGAGGTCTTGCTTCCCTCCCTGAGGCCCTGGAAATTGTGGGGTGAAGGGATTTGGCTCCCTCAGGTGAGGAAAGGAGGGGGGGTCTATGCAAAGTTGGTGATGCGCAGATTCTGCCAGTCAGTGAATTAATCAGAGGGGGGGAACCGATGTCCTGGCTGGGGAGCGGGGCTGATTTTTCTGGTCAAAGTAGACGCTGGCCCGCCTGTGCTCCCTCCTGCTTTCTTGCATCTCAGCCTTTCCCTCTGCTCGGGTCCTGGTCAGCTCTCAAGCAGCATTGAAAAGCTCCCATTTTTTTATTTTATTTTTTTGCTTTTACATTTTAAAAGATTGATTTTAGAAAAAGAGAAATATACACACACTCACACACAAACACCATCAGCAGACTCCACATAATTAGACACCCACTGGTTGCATCTTGTATGGCCCTGACCAGGAATCCAGGCCACAACCTTGACGCAACCAACTGAGCTACCTGGCCAGGGCAGCTTTTACTTTTATTAGTATTTATTGTATTCTGAATTTACTTCCAGGCCATAAGTTTTTGTGTCTCCAGTTTCTCCTGGGATAACTTTTCTTTCTCTGCAGCCTCCTCTTCTGGTTTAGGAACAGTCTGCTCTTTTCCAGTAAAGATCATCTCCATGTGGCAGGGAGAGCTCATGGGTGGGTTAACCTGCCCACGAGCTCTGTACGTTCTGCGCTGTATCTTGGGAGCTTTGTTCACCTGGATGTGGTCAATGACCAGAGAATGTACATCTAAACCCTTGAGTTCAGCATTGCTCTCTGCATTTTTAAGCATGTGCAGCAAAAATGGAGCACTGTTTTTGGGCCATCAACCCCTGTGCCCAGCGTCACTGTTTGGCCTGGGCATACCTACCAACTCCACCATTGTAATGATAGAATGGCACACAGTGCTTCTGTAAAGTGACATCCTTCAGATACTTAACACTTCAGAAAAGTGTTAGGGTTGCTGAAGGAGGAACACATGATGCTGAAAGGGGTAAAGAATTATAAATTTATTGTTACATCTGCTAGCAGAAGTAACATATTTTCGAATATGCATACCCTTGATGGCCTGGACAGTTTCATGACTGTTTTTTTCTCTCCTCTCTCATGAGTGTTTTTAAAGTGAATACTAAGATTTGAACCTCTTGATTGGCATGATTTTGTGGAATTTTCTGGGTCAAGTGTACAGTGAACCATTCTCAAAGGTCATGACCTCTGGTCACTTTCCAGGAGAGCGAAGCACTCCCATCTTAGAGGAAAAAATGTCCCTTTCTCTTTTCTCTCTTCTTCACAATTAAAATAAAAAAATAAAAATATATATTTTTTAATTTATTGAATATATATATTTTAATTTATTGATTTTTTTTGTATGGGGGGCATCAATTTGTTGTTCTACTTATTTATGCATTACTTGGTTGCTTCTTAAATTGTTTTTGTTTCATCTTTTTATCAGGTAGTCTTCTTATTATTGATTCATGGGAGTTTTTATTGTTGTTTTAAATATATTTTTATTGATTTCAGAGAGGAAGGGATAGGGAGAGATAGAAACATCAATGATGAGAGAGAATCATTGATCAGCTTCCTCCTACACGCTCCCCACTGGGGATCTAGCATATAACCCGGACATGTGCCCCTGACCAGAATCAAACCCAGGACCCTTGAGTCCACAGGCTGATGCTCTATCCACTGAGCCAAACCGGCTAGGACACTTGGTTGCTTCTTGTATGTGCCCTAACTAGAGATGGAACCCACACAATCTTGGAGTATGGAAACAACACTCTAACCAAAGAACTTACCCAGCCAGGGCCACAATTAAAAATTTTTGACATATTGACAGAATTTAAAATTAGAATTGTTACAGGAACCTCTCACAGACATCAGACAGGTGTTATTGGACAGCCCCCTGAGTCAGTGGGAGAGGGCTGTCCCCATCTCTATTCTCATTCTCGTAGGAACAAATTCAAAGGAGTGACCCTGATTGTGTTGTGATAAAGCCAATTTATTAAAAATATTAAAGCAAACACATTTATTAAAGAAGCAAGGCAAGCAATTCTGCATCTGAGCCAGAGCTCAGATGGGCTTTCCTATTTAGCTTGAAAAAGCCAGTTTGGTGGGGATTTGAGGAGTTATATACCCTCCTGTCTGTAAGTTTAAAAAAAATTCCTCTGCTAGATACCCTGGTAAAGATGAACTCCCTTCTTTTCTTTGTTATGGCTTTCCCAGAATTTATGAGAACAATCTGGTAACTTTATGTTGACAAACCCAAGACTGCTGGCTTCAATGTTTAAATAGTAAGATGAAATAAAACTGTCCTCCCTTCTTTTCCTTCCCCCTTCCTTCCTGCTGTCTTAGTTCCAGGGTGATCTATACTAAATAGTCTCTGGTTAGTGAGAAGTTGAATCAAGATTCCTCCTCCTCCCCTTCCCCTTTCCATTCCCTTCCTCTCCTACATTTTTTTGTGAGGAGGAGTTTTAACCCTTTGTTCTCAAGATAAGTTCCTGCTATAAGTGGTCTGCAAAACTTTTTGGCCTTGTCTAATTCTCCTGTCTCAGTCTCCCTATTTCTTGTCTTGGAATTTTCCTAGATTGTCACTATCCTATAACATTCCCCCCTCAGAGACTTCCATCCCTAAAATCTTTTAGGGTTGATGAGGGAAAGCAATCTGTTTTCAGTAGCTGCTTCCTGCTGACAATTGGTCATAGTCCCTGGCTGTGTTAGAGTATGGAAGTCCTCTCCACGCCTGATCTAAGATAGACAAAGAAATGGGATTTGAGACTGGAATAGAGAGGTGTTGGTTGATTCTTTTAAAATAGGGATGGACTGGAATTCCCAAAAGGCCATCACTTCGACATGGAGTCTCACTTTAGGAGGTGGTAATGCAGATAGGCTTTCAAAGTGTGACCTAACTACACTAATAAAAGACAAACATGCAGGGAGAAACTAAGATGGCGGCATAGATAAACACCGGGAAATAGTCGCCTCCCACAGCAATTGAAAATTATCCCAAAGGATGGAGCAAACATCGTCCAAAACAACAGGAAGGCTGGCTGAGTGTAATTTCTACAACTAGAAGAAAAGAAAAGCACGCTGAGAGCCAGAGGAGCTGCGGAGGCTGAGTGCAGAGGTACGGCGGCGGCTCGCGCGCACGGAAAGGGGGTGGCACCTGAGGACACGGCTGTCTTTTTGAATCACAAGCTCCCGACTGCACTGATCTCCGGTTCTGGGAAGTCTCTGGGGACCCAGGACTCATACGGGGAGAGGCTGCTCTCTCAGGCAGCAGCGGGCGAACTTGAGGGCGGATTTCCCTCAGAGGTGCTTGCAGCCATTACCGGGACACTGAGACGCGCGACTCCGGGCGCGGAGAATCAGCCATTGCTTCTTTCTCCGGCCTTTTGACTCCCTGAGACCCCGCCCCACCCAGGCTGCGGCAGAGGCTTTTGCATGTGAATGCCCCGGCCCTTTGCAACCTGATAATTACCTAACTGCAGCCAGGCCAGCCAGACCCGGAACTTCCAAGAGAAGGCCCAAGGCCCCGCAGCGGCTTGCATTGCTTCACAGCTGAGCCTCTTCGTGGCCCGGCTGTGAGGCCTCAGGCAGGGGCTGAATTAGCACCTCCTTAGATCCAGGAGCCACTGTACCCAGTGGTCAGAGGGGGACCATTCTCCCACTTCAGACACAGCTGCTTCCCACAGCCAATTGGCCTGGAGGTCAATTCCTCCCAGTGATCCTACATCAACCAAGGCACCAAGAGTGCACCAAGAGTGTCCACCCCAGGTAACTGGGGAGGCTGAGCTACTGGGCCCTACAGGACACCTGGCGCGCAGGGCCACTCTATCAACACAGGGAAGCAGCCAAAATGCGGAGACAGAGAAACAGGTCACAATTGTCAGAAACGGAGGAGGACAGATGACTGGATATAGAGTTCAAGGCCACGTTTATAAGGTTTTTCAAGAATTTTATGGAAACCGCCGATAAATTTAATGAATCCCTCAAGGAGTATAGTGAGACCATGGAGGACATGAAAAAGGACCAACTAGAAATTAAGCATACACTGACTGAAATAAAGAATATTTTACAGAGATCCAACAGCAGACAAGAGGATCCCAAGAATCAAGTCAAAGATTTGAAATACAAAGAAACAAAAAATACCCAACCGAAAAAGAAAAAAGAAAAGAGATTCAAAAAGTATGAAGATAGTGTAAGGAACCTCTGGGACAACTTCAAGCGTACCAACATCAGAATTATAGGGGTACCAGAAGGAGAGAGAGGGCAAGATATTGAAAACCTTTTTGAAGAAATAATGACAGAAAACTTCCCCCACCTGGTGAAAGAAATGGACCTACAAGTCCAAGAAGCGCAGAGAACCCCAAACAAAAGGAATCCAAAGAGGACCACACCAAGACACATCATAATTAAAATGCCAAGAGCAAAAGATAAGGAGAGAATCTTAAAAGCAGCAAGAGAAAGACAGTCAGTTACCTACAAGGGAGTACCCATCCGACTGTCAGCTGATTTCTCAACAGAAACCATGCAGGCCAGAAGAGAGTGGCAAGAAATATTCAAAGTGATGAATACCAAGAACCTACAACCAAGATTACTTTATCCAGCAAAGTTATCATTCAGAATTGAAGGTCAGATAAAGAGCTTCACAGATAAGGAAAAGCTAAAGGAGTTCATCACCACCAAACCAGTATTATATGAAATGCTGAAAGGTATTCTTTAAGAAGAGGAAGAAGAAAAAGGAACTCTTACCATTTGCCACAGCATCGATGGAACTGGAGAGCGGATAAATACCACAAGATCTCACTTATTTGTGGAATATAATGAACAACATAAACTGATGAACAAGGACTGATCCAGAGACGGAGAGGCTTTGATTGGACTGGCGGGCCTTGGAGGGAAGGTAGGGGAGGGTGGGGGCAAGGGGGAAGGATCAACCAAAGGACTTATATGCAAGCATATAGGACTAACCAATGGACACGGACAATGGGGGGGTGAGGGGATGAGCGGGGGGGAGGGGGGTAGAGGGTACACATATGTAATATCTTAATCAATAATAAAAAAAAAGACAAACATGCAAATCGACCATACCTTTGCTATGCCTTAAGCCATGCCCACCAGCCAATCAGAGCAACTATATGCAAATTAACCCAACCAAGATGGCGGCGGGCAGCCACGGAGCTGGAGCAAGCAGGAGGCTTGGTTGCCCCAATGATGGAGGAAGCCAAGCTTCCCGCCTGCTATGGCCAGGCTCTGAACTCCACTCAAAGCAACAAAGTTTCAATGATAGAAGATAAATAAACCCCAGATACTTGCTTTCAGCCAGCCGTGGCCAGGGAGCTGGAGCGAGTAGGAGGCTGGGTTGCCCCTGGTGATGGAGGAAGCCAAGCTTCCCTCCTGCCTGCCCTGGCCAGCTCTGAGCTCCTCTCAAGGCTACAAAGTTTCAATTATAGAAGGTAAATACATCCCAGAATAAAAAAGAAAAAAAGGAGAGACTGGGAGGTTCCGTCGCTGGGGGGGGGGGGGGGGGTTTGGCCAGCCTGAAAAACGGCCCTCAGCCCCTCACCCAGACTGGCTAGGCACCCCAGTGGGGACCCCCCCACCCTAAAGGGGGTGTGGCCAGCCTGAAAACAGCCATCAGCCCCTCTCCCAGGCTGGCCAGGCACCCCAGTGGGGACCCCCACCCTGAAGGGGGTGTGACCAGCTGCAAACACCCATCAGCCCCTCACCCAGGCTAGCTAGGCACCCCAGTGGGAACCCCACTCTGATCCGGGACACCCTTCAGGGCAAACCAGCCGGCCCCCACCCATGCACCAGGCCTCTATCCTATATAATAAAAGGGTAATATGCAAATTGACCCTAATAGCAGAAAGACTGGGAATCACTGGTCATTATGACACACACTGACCACCAGGGGGCAGACACTCAATGCAGGAGCTGCCCCCTGGTGGTCAGTGTGCTCCCACAGGGAGAGCTCTGCTCAGCCACAAGCCAGGCTGCCAGCTGCCAGCACAGCGGTGGTGGTGGAAGCCTCTCCCGCCTCCTCAGCAGCGCTAAGGATGTCCAACTACAGCTAGGCCTGCTCCCCGCTGGCAAGTGGACATCCCCTGAGGGCTCCCAGGCTGCCAGAGTGATGTCTGACTGCCAGCTTAGGACCAATTCCCCCAGGGAGCGGGACTAAGCCAGCAGGTGGTCATTCCCCAAGGGGTCCCAGACTGTGAGAGGGCACAGGCCAGGCTGAAGGACCCTCCCGAGTACACAAATTTTTGTGCACCGGGCCTCTAGTATTGTATAAACAAGTAATTAGGTATTTAGGAATATGCCTATGAAAACAGAAGAAAAAAAGCCTGGCCAGCATGGCTCAGTGCTTGAGCATTGACTTATGAGCCAGGAGGTCATAGTTCCCGGTCAGGGCACATACATGCCCAGGGTTGAGTGCTAGATCCCCAGTGTGGGGCATGCAGGAGGCAGCCAATCAATAATTTTCTCTCATCATTGATGTCTCTCTCTCATCCTTTCCTCTCTGAAATATATATATATATATTTATATATATATATATGGCATAAAATATGAAAAGACAAATAACATAAAATACAGAAAAAAACCACCCTGGAAACTCAACAGAAGAATAGCTGGAGAGAACTCTGATAACCAAGGATGAAAACTGGAGACCACATAGAGATTGGTAGTAAGTGTGGAAGCACAAAAGGGGTGGCCAGGCTCCCATAGACAGCAGCTGAAAGTCTGGAGGGATATTTCAGCTATGGAGGGTTCCCACTGAGAACTCTGGGGTCTAAACCCCAAGCTGGGCTCCCCAGCCCAGAGCACTAGAACTGAGAAAGGTGCCCATATAATACCTGGCTGTGAAAAGCAGCAGGGTTGCTGTCTGCCAGGGAGAGACTAGAAATGCAGGCACCCTCTTAAAGGACCAACACACAAAATTTTCTGTGCAGCCACTCACCTTGGGCTCCAGCAGAGGGAGGGCAGAGTGTACTGGAGCTGTGTGAGGAGAGTCCAGAGTTGGGGGCTCTAGGGTTGGAGCTTGGAAAGCAGCCACCACAGTTTCCTATGCTGAGTCATTCCCTCACACTGCAGAGGACATCTTTCTCCTACAGACCTTAGCTATCCAGGTGGTTTTGACCTAGGGCAGTGGTCGGCAAACTGCAGCTCTCGAGCCACATGTGGCTCTTTGGCCCCTTGAGTGTGGCTCTTCCACAAAAATACCACGTGTGGGCGCACACGTACAGTGCAATTGAAACTTCGTGGCCCATGCGCAGAAGTCGGTGTTTTGTGGAAGAGCCACACTCAAGGGGCCAAAAAGCCGCATGTGCCTCGTGAGCCATGGTTTGCTGACCACTGACCTAGGGGAAAGACAGTCAACACACCCTGTTGGAAGAATCCTCACCCCACTCTGATCAATAGCGTGAGGCCAATCAAGGCTGATAACAATCTGACTGGTAGCAGAGGCGGATCTCTGGAGGCTTTGAGACTGCGGGATCTCCTTCTGGGCCTTGGGGTAGGAAAAGCAGGCCCTGGTGCATATGTTGGTCCGCTCCAAAGGCATCCGGCCCCAGCAGAGGGAGCCACAAGCTGTGGATTGCTGATAGACCCAAACAGGATACTCAGGGCCAATCAGAAATAGGGTCTGACATTGTCCTGCACTAGAGATTGGGAGATGTAGCAGATCTACCTAATATAATACGTAGACACAAACTCAAACAAGCAGCCCAAATGGGGAGACAAACAACCCCCAAATGAAAGAACAAGAGAATTCTCCAGAAGAGATAAATAAAATGGAGATAAGAAATTTATCTGATATAGAGTTTAGAATAATGATGATAAAGATGCTCAACCGCATGAGAAAAGATATAGTAACTAAAAAAAAAAAAAAAAAAAAAAAAAAAAAAAAAAAAAAAAGAACAGTCAGAAATAAAGAGTGACATAGCACTAATAAAGAACACACTGGCCCTAACTGGTTTGGCTCAGTGGAGAGCGCGTCGTTGGCCTGCACACTGAAGGGTCCCAGGTTCAATTCCAGTCAAGGGCACATGCTGGGGTTGCAGACTTGATCCCCAGTAGGGGGCGTGCAGGAGGCAGCCTATCAATGATTCTCTCTCATCATTGATGTTTCTATCTCCATCTCCCTTCCTCTCTAAAATCAATAAAAACCTTTTTTTTTTAATTTTTTTTTTTTTTAAAAGAACACACTGGTAGGAATACACAGCAGATTAGAAGGGTAGAAAATCAATCAGGGAACCAAGATGAAAAAAACACACAATTAAAAAACAAGAGGACAGCTTAAGGGATCCCCTATGGAAATGGTGAATAGGATGCAGGAACCTGTAAATATCTGGACTGAAGATAGAAATTTGGGTATTGATAGCCTAGAAATGGAATTTAAGCAATGCATGTGAAGGAGATCTCAAGGTTAAGGTCAGGCAGACAGACCTGGATAACAATATGATTGTAATTGGCAGTGAGTGCTGTGAGAAAATGCAAGGTACAAGCATGTTAACTGGAAGCTGCACCTAGTCTCAGATGGAGGTGGAGACAGGAAGGGCTTCCCTGAAGAGGTGACTTCTGACACCCAAAGCCTGAGTAACTACAAAACCAGGAAAGCAAAAACAAGCAAGCAAGCAAATAAACCAGGGGTCCTCAAACTACGGCCCGCGGGCCACATGCAAATGCAAATATTGTATTTGTTCCCGTATTGTTTTTTTTACTTCAAAATAAGATATGTGCAGTGTGCATAGGAATTTGTTCATGGTTTTTTTTTTAAACTATAGTCCGGCCCTCCAACGGTCTGAGGGACAGTGAACTGGCCCCCTGTTTAAAAAGTTTGAGGACCCCTGAAATAAACAGAGATGGAGTATTCTAGGTAGAGGGCACAGCCCATGTGAAGGCCTGGCAGCAAGTGAGCCCTGGAGGGCAGAAAACAAGCTGCTCAGTCTGGCATGGAGTGTGTGTGTTGAGAAGGGAATCTGAATTAGTCATCACCAAAAGTTTTGGGATAGCCAAACCCAGGTTCCAACCTGGTCCTGACACCCTCTGTGACCTCAGGTAAGTGACCCTGCCTTCAGAGCCTCCATTTTCTCTCCTGTTAGTTCCTGTTCCATAGACAAGGCTTGGGTAGCAGTTCCTTGCCCTGCCCCCAACAAGCCCTAAGGCAGCATTAGCCTTGACTATGGGTTTCATCTGTTTTGATCTTTTTATGTGAGGTATTATCATATTATATTATTTAAGAATCAGTGCAGCAGGTTAATAGTTAAGAGTACAAGCTAGGGAGTTTGACCTCACAGTTACTTTACTTATTTCTAAAATGGAGAGAAAGACTGTTATGAAGACATATGAGCTGATATATTGAAAGTGTTTAGGAGAGTTATTTTTATCAGTATTACCTAAGAATGAGCAAGAGTCAGCCACTTGAGGAATCCAGGTGGGCTCCAGGAGGAGGGAACAGCATGGGTACAGACACAGAATAATAGCTACTAAGCTCTAGTCCAGTGATGGCGAACCTATGACACGCGTGTCAGAGGTGACACACGAACTCATTTTTTTGGTTGATTTTTCTTTGTTAAATGGCATTTAAATATATAAAATAAATATCAAAAATATAAGTCTTTGTTTTACTATGGTTGCAAATATCAAAAAATCTATATATGTGACACAGCACCAGAGTTAGGGTTTTTCAAAATGCTGACACGCTGAGCTCAAAAGGTTCACTATTACTGCTCTAATCACTTATTTTTTTAAAAAAAATATTTTTATTGATTTCAGAGAGGAAGGGAGAGGGAGAGAGAGACAGAAACATCAATGATGAGTGAGAATTATCATTGGCTGCCTCCTGCATGCCCCCCCACCCCCCCCACCCCCCAAAGCCTGAAACCTGGGCATGTGTCCCACTGGGAATTAAACCACCTCCTGGTTCATAGGTTGGTGTTCAACCACTCCAGCATGCAGGCTGGGCTAATCATCCTATATAATAAAAGGCTAATATGCAAATTGTCCCCTCCACCAGGAATTCCACTGGAGTTCAACCAGGGGTGGGCCAGCCCACCAAAGCAGGCAGCCCTTTCCCCCCTCGGGCCCCCCGCCGCTGCCAACCAGCCTCCCCTATCACATTCGGGGTGGGGCCCGGCCAACCTCCTGTGTCCCCTTCCCCCAGCCTGATCAGCCTTGATGGGGCAGGCCGCCCCCACCCATGCACCAATCCGTGCTCTGGCCTCTAGTTTAATTATAATAGGGGCTTAGTGAGGGGGGCACCGAAGTCTTTGTTCCCATTTTACAAAGTATATAACTGCTCAGAGGTTTCAAGTCACTGTTTTTGGAATGTCACAGTTATTAAGGGGCAGAGCCCAGATTCAAAGTCAAACCAAGCCAGCCTCCAGGGGAGAGGCTAAGGGCCAAACAAGTCAAACAGCCTGGTAGCTAGATTTAGCTCCTTATAAAAAGCCCGAAAAAATACTGAGTGTGCACAGGTTGGAGACTGGAACCAGAGAGCAAGGGAAGCCTCCAAAGGCAGCTGGAGTCGCCACTTTTTCTCCCAGTTTTGGCATTCCCCGCCCACCCCGCAACCAGGCCTTGGCCAGTGGACTCGTCCTGTGCCAGACCCCCTCTTTAGAGATGGGAAGTCTGAGATGACACTTCGGGGCCGTCCTGGAAAAATGACTCTGGTGACCCTGACTCAGAGGGTAAAGGAATGCGGGTGGAGGCGGCGTCTCACAAGGCAGTTTTGGTAGGCGGCAAAACCCTACCCAGTTTGACCGCCATCCTGCTGCCCCAAGGTCCCGGGAAATCTAGACTAGCGGTAGACCCCGCACAATGCGGGCGGTTGGCCCCCGATCGCGAGCTAAATAAAATTCGGGGCTTCCAGATGCTGTCGCGACAAGACCAGGATAGGGGCCGAGAGCCAAGAGCCGCGTTTCTGGCGGGCCGAAAACCGTATCCGTAGCCGGGTGGAGACCAGTTTAAGGGGAGAAAGTTCACAAAACCTATGGGGTCACCTTAGAGGTCTTGACCCGGGTTGGAGAGGTGTTGGGAAGACCTCAGATCTGTGAAATCAGCGCGGGGACTCCGTCCGGGCGAAGCCCAAGCAGCTACAACCAATGGACGAGGCCGAGCGCGCGCGCAGGCGCAGTGGTAAAGACGGCAGTAGGACCGCGCGGAAGCGGGCGGGGCGCCCGGCCTGGGCTAACCCGAGGCGCCGCCTGAGTCACGCGCCCCGCCCTACGGAACCGGCCTCCGCCAGAGACCCGGGAGCAGCGGAGACGAGCGGACCCGCGAGAGGCGGTGAGCGCCCAGCCACACTACCTTGTACTTCGTACGGCCCCAGACCCGACGAGATCCTAAAGTCCCGGCTTCAGAGGTCCCCAGACTGATGATCTGAGATTCGAACCTGCAGACCTGTCCTGCCCGCGTTATCTCGCCCCGGACACTCTTCCACCCTCCGTCCTTGGACTTGAGAGGTACCCCGTAAATTATGCTCTCGTGCCCCCCATTCTAATGGGAACCCCGTTATCCCTGGCCCTGGTCTTACTCCCACGATCTCAGACCCGAGCCCACAGACGCAGCGGTGACACTGTGATCCCGCTGCGGGGAGTATCTGAATTTCCAATCCCACATCCTGAATTTCCAAAACCTTGTCCCGGGGGCCTCCAGGCCGAGAATCTGACCCGCCTGAGACCCATAGTCCAGTTCTGGGGCCCTGACTAGAGCCCCCAGACACATCCGGAATGTCTTACACTAACTTGGCGCTCCCGGGAACCCACCAGACCCGGACCCCCTAGCCTTAATGATGCCTAAGCGTAGACTCACCCAGGGTCATTCAAGGCTGACGAGGACCCTTTGGATCCAGAAGGGGTTTCAAATGTCATCATCAGTCCCTACCGCACCCATCCGAGCACTGCCATCCCCCAGCAGCCCGGACCACCATTCTGAACGGACTCTTTAAGCCCAGCCAGAGGCCTCACTCCCCACGTCCAGCTACCTGAATTTCTCATTGTTATGGGTTGGGGTGGGTTCGCGACCACCTAACCACTTTTTTCTCTTTAGGAACCTAGAGTCGCAGCCATGTTCCTGGTTAACTCGTTCTTGAAGGGCGGCGGTGGCGGCGGGGGAGGCGGGGGCCTGGGCGGGGGCCTGGGGAATGTGCTCGGAGGCCTAATCAGCGGAGGCGGAGGCGGAGGCGGAGGCGGAGGCGGCGGAGGCGGCGGAGGCGGCGGAGGCGGCGGCGGCGGTGGCGGTGGCGGAACTGCCATGCGCATCCTGGGCGGGGTCATTAGCGCCATCAGGTAGGGCGGGGCCTGAGGGGGCGGGGCCTAACGTTGGAGACTGTCGGGCGAGAATAGAATGGGGTAACCTGGAGACTGACCTGGAGCCTTCATTAGGCTGGGCCGGGCCTGGGCTGGGAAGCCGTCCTTGAGGGGCGGGTCGTAAGGAGGCGACTGCAGCTCGTGGAAGCGGGGTTACACCTGGGGGGTTGCCCTCTGTTGGATCGTTGCTGGGTCCGGGCCGGGCTTTGGGAGGTGGGGCTTACTCGGGCTGGACCCCGCCGGCTTCCGCTAACCTGAAGATGAACGTTAAGGGGGCGGAGCCAGCGAGGCTGGGTGTCACTTCATGGGGGCAAGGCTTGTGTTATGCGCCTGGCGCGGCCGTCCTAGGTGGGTCCATGAGAAGGTGCCCCCAGAAGAGGCCGAACCTACTGGGATAAGAGAAATAGCTTTGAAGGGGCTCAGCCTGGCTGGGGACTAGCTGGATTAAAATAGAAAAATGTCCTGGTGGAGGTAGGGCAGATTTTCTAATTAGCCTAATTAGAGGCCTAATTAGCCTTGGCCATTGAGCAGTGATCCCTCCAAAGAGCTGGAACTAATGGAGCTGGGGCGGGGTGCTGGGAAGACACAAGAGTTCAGGAAGCCGTAGCGATGAACTATGTTCCTAGACAGATGGGATCGGAGGAGTTTGACTCCCCGAGAAGCGGGGGCAGAACTTTTACGAAGTGAGCCCTCGGAGAGGCTGAGTCTATTGAGGGAGCTGCCATTGGGCAGGTGTGCTCTGGTAGGAGTGGAGCCTACCTTAAGGTCAGGCCTCTGAGTTTCCTCACGGGCGCAACCAGGGCAACAAGGATAGGGACAGGTGTGCTCGCTTCGGCAGCACATATGCTAAAATTGGAACGATACAGAGAAGATTAGCATGGCCCCTGCGCAAGGATGACACGCAAATTCGTGAAGTGTTCCATATATTAAAAAAAAAGGATAGGGACAGGTGAGGACAAAAGAGATAGGGCAGGCGGAGGGAGCAAGCAGGGATGGTGGCAGTCTGGGTTTGCGCGGGTTGGGGTGTGGGAGCTAGTGCTAACTCCCCTGTTTCCCTCCAGTGAGGCGGCTGCGCAGTATAACCCAGAGCCCCCGGTAAGCTGCCCTCCACAACCTGAGACCTTGCTTCCACTCTGAGGCCTTTTCCAGCACTTCTCCTTGTCCCTTTGGAGAAGCTCACCCCTTCCATGTCCCTCTCATTAAGTATCTCCCTTGTCATGTCCACAAACAGCTATTACCCACTCCTTATTCACTGACCACCTCTCATTCCTTTGATCACTCAACTACTCAGTCCACTCTGGGTGGCAATCTAGGGCTGTACTGGCCAGGGCTCCCCTCCCCACCTCTTACTCTATCTTCTACGAGATCTCCTCCCTCTGCAGCCCCCACGCACCCATTACTCCAACATTGAGGCCAATGAGAGTGAGGAAGTCCGGCAGTTCCGGAGGCTCTTTGCCCAGCTGGCTGGAGATGTAAGTAACCCCGTCCTAACTCTTCCATAATTTCCCTTGGGTGGCCCTTGTACAGACATTCAACCATGGCTATCCCAAAGTTCCTATCCTCCTTCATAACACGCCCAGATCCCTTTCAGTCACCCCTGACCCACCCCAAACTTCCCTGTAGGACATGGAAGTCAGCGCAACAGAACTCATGAACATTCTCAACAAAGTGGTGACCCGACGTGAGTGACTGGGGTTAACACATTGGGCAGGTTTAGAGGTATGGCAGCTGGGGTAGTAGAGACCTCTGGCCTCTGACCTTCAACCTGTCCCCCACAGACCCTGATCTGAAGACTGATGGTTTTGGCATTGACACATGTCGCAGCATGGTGGCCGTGATGGATGTATCCTTGAGGGCACTCTGGAAGAGGCCTTGAGTGAAGAAGGAATTTTCTGAGAGCATGAGTGGGAACCAGGGTACAGCTTGCATACCCACAGATGTGGATAGGAATACATTAGAACACACCCACCTATGGACATGTGGCAATCAATAATAATATCAGCTATCATAACTGGCACTTGTACATCAGAACCATTCTGTTAGACACATACAATTATTATATTCCATTCTATAGGTAAAGAAACAGACTCAGAGAGAGGCAGTCATTTGTCTGAAGTTATAAATAAAGAGTAAGTGGCAGGATAGGAATTTGGACTCCAGGTCTTTTGGGCTTGAGAACCTAAGCTTATAATTTCCTTTGGGTGACCCTTGTACAAACATTCAACCATGGCTATCCATAGGTATGCCTACATGCACATATATACATGCACACACAAGAGCACACCCATATACACGAAGATATGTGATGGCATATGCACAGGAACACATGTGTCTATTTGCACATGGCCAGTCATTAGCTGATTTTGGATATATGCACACTCAGCACATAGGTCAGTACAGACACACACATATATTCATGTTGTGTGATCATGTGATTATATAAGAGTTACATGCAAAAGGTTTAGCATAGTGTATAATAATAGAGTGGTCTGTACATGTTTGGTGTTACTGTGATCATATGCAGGTAGTTTTTTTGTTGTTATCCACATCAGAGGATATTTTTTCCATTGCTTTTCAGAGAGAGTAGAAGGGAGAGAGACAGACGTGTCAGTATGAGAGACACATATCAGCTGGTTGCCTCCTGTACTATTGGGAGATGGGAAGTGAATCTGCAACAGGTATGTGCCCTTAACTAGGAATTGAACCCACAACCCTTTGGTGCGAGGGCCGATGCTCTGACCACTGAGCAATGTCAGCCAGGGCTGCAGGTAGATTTTTCAGCTCTCAATCTGTTTCTGTCTCTGTGACTGGGGAATATTACTTGTGGGACTGGTGTCTTGAGGATTTAGTGAGCAAAGTTATGGTCTGAGAAGCTTAAAACTGGTGTGTATACTAGGTAATCTGGTAAGTCTTGGTAGGTTGTTATTGAGAATTTATCAAGTGCCAGCACCGGAGGTAAGAGCTTTCTGCCAATATCTCATTCTGCTCTGATCACAAACCCATTATGTATTCACTACTGTCCCCTCATTTTCTTAGAGCTCTAAGACTCACAGCCCCTGTTTTTTTTATATGTTCTAACATTTAGGAAATCAAATTACTATCAAGGATTTAATAAACGAGAAATTAGTAACTATTCAGGTGAGAAATTTATAGTTTGGAAAAGTTCATTATAATTCCACAAGGTTATGTTTAAAGAGAGTCCTAACCATTTAGAAACATAAAGTGGCCCTGGCCAGGTAGCTCAGTTGTCCTGATAGGCCAAGGTTGTGGGTTCAATCACTGGTTAAAGCACATACAGCAACCGAGGAATGCATAAATAAGTGGAACAAAACAAAATTGATGTTTCTCTCTCCTTCCCTCCTTTCCTCTTTCTCTACAATCAATAAATAAAATGAAATGAGAACATAAAGTAAAATTTGTATGGATAAAACAAGAAATAGCAACACATCCAAGGTAACATGACTAGGGTGAGATAGGAACTGGGGTTTTAGCCCATGTTTCCCTGCTTGGCAGTTACCATTTTGATGTACACAGGGTGTACAATGCACACATTTAGTACAGCTATTCTTAACACCCTTCTGCCAGAGTGACACAACAGGAAAGCTGGGTTTCGAGGAATTCAAGTATTTGTGGAACAACATCAAAAAATGGCAGGTGTGTGGTGACCTCTTAAACTTAGCATGAAGACTTCTAAGCCATGGAGATGCTGTGCCCCATGATGCTCATTTGGTCCCTGAACTCCCTGTCCCCACAGGCCATATACAAACAGTTTGATGTTGACCATTCAGGAACCATTGGCAGCAGTGAACTTCCAGGGGCCTTTGAGGCAGCAGGTATGGCTGGTGGGGACATGGTGGGGATGGGAGTAGGATTGGTGAGACAGCCCCACTGAGCTGGTCTGAGTCTGAATCTGGGACTGGGAGTGGGTTGGGCTTCATGGCCCCGGCACCTGAGAGACTAAATCATTGTCAGGGTTCCATCTAAATGAGCATCTCTACAACATGATCATCCGACGCTACTCAGATGAGGAAGGGAACATGGATTTTGACAACTTCATCAGCTGCCTGGTCAGGCTGGATGCCATGTTCCGTGAGTGACACTGCAGCTCTCTTCGGAGCAGGGGTGGATTTTATTTGTTCAACATCCAAGGGATTACCCAAGGTCTTTGAGCCTAACCCTGAGGTGGGCAATGGTAGGGGCACTGCAGTGACCAAAACAGCCCCAGATCCTGCCCTCACATCACTCACAGTCCAGTGGAGGAAAGGCAAATCATCAGTGACAGCTCAATGGTTGCTTCTGGGCTAGAGGAGGTTCAGGGTAGAGTGATGGGGGCTCTGAGGGGAAGCTCAGGGCAGAGTGCATTTAGATTTGTGATTATGGAATCTCTGAGGGCTTCAAACTAAGAGGCAGCCTGAAGGGTTAAGGAGGGCTTCCTGAAGGAAGGCACATGTGAGCTGAGACTTTAGGGGTGAGGAGGAGTGATCCCGTGAGAGAGTGGGGATGAGTGTTGCAGTGGAAACAGCCTGTGTGAAGGCCAAAAAGGAAAGAGAGGATGGTAGTTTTGGTGTTTTTTGTTGAACTCAGTTCAGCATGCTGAAGAGGGGGTGGGATGGTGAGACAAAAGGCTGTGAGGAGGGGACAACAGGGACTGTATCATAAAGGTTCTTTTGAACATTAATGCACTGAATCTTTAAGATCACCCTGAGAATTGGGAATTATTGTCCCCATTTTATAGAGAAGGAGTCTAGGGTTCAAGGAGACAAAATAGTTTGCTCACAGCCACTCAGCAAGGAAATTAATTCCAAAGCCAGAATTTGAACTCCGACCTGTTTGAGAGAGTTGAGTGAAAGGAAGCAAGAACAATGGGCATGTAGGGCTGTGAATGCCAATTTTTAGGGGTGCTCAGAGAGTGGGGGCAATGGAGAGCTACAGTAGGTTCTAGGCAGGGGAGGGATGGTCAAATTTGGCTTTGATCCCTTGGCATCCCAAGAGACTAGGGAGGACCATACATTAAGAGCATGGGTAGAGGAAAAGGGACAGGTATGCCAGGGCTATGAAGGGAAGGCAGGAGTGGACAATAGGGCAGATGATGCCAAAAGTCATGTGTGAGAAGGCCCAAGAAATGTCCACTGGAAGAGGGTCAACAGTAACTGCTGGGAGTGCTGCATCTAGGACACCAGGTAGTATGTGGACATCTGAGGGTGGTAACAATGTAGAATGAGAGAGAGGAAGCAAAGGCAGTGTGGGCACCTGTTTGCCCAGGTTTAGCTGTGGGTGGAGAACATGGAGGGGAGTTTCAGGGCAGGAGTGGGAAGCATGCCAGACGGTAAGGCAGGAAGTGAAGCCTGCAGAGTTTCTTTCCAATAGTCTGTTTAAGCTAGAACTGGAGGGCTCAGAAGTCGGTGGGAAGCTGGGACTTGGGCAGAGGGTGATGGTACATGGAGGCCATTATTGAGGTGGGTAACAGCCTGGGTTTCAATCCCAATTTCCTCACTTTCTCACTGCGTGACCTGGAACACGACACTTCTCTGTGCCAAATTTTAAAATGACACATCTCTCAGAATTGGATTAAATTAGTTAATATATGAAAAGCACTTTATACAGTGCTTGGCACAAGGTGCTAAATCAAGTACTAGCTACTATTATCATCCCATATATTAGTATATTTTTATCCTAAAAGCCACCCCCTCCCCCCTTCCCCAACCCTTTTCTTCTCTAGGTGCTTTTAAATCTCTTGATAAAGATGGCACTGGACAAATTCAGGTGAACATCCAGGAGGTAAGAACTCCCATCCTGCCCTCCCTTTAGCTCTGAACTGGATTCCCTCCCCCCTATTTTCCCAACAGTCCCTGGGGAGGGCAGAGAAGGGCTTCTGGTATTCTAATCCCAGTTCTCACTCTCTGTGCCTTTCTCTCCCCAGTGGCTTCAGCTGACTATGTATTCCTGAGTGGGAACCCCAGACCTCTCCTCATCACCTCACATTAGGTGTCACCTTGGACATTTTGGTCTCTCCCAGGGCTGATCCTGTCTGCAGTCATGTCTTTGTGGGTCCTGCTGACCCACCAGCTTTTCCATTTTCTGTTGGCAACTAGCTTCTCAGACAACAGCTAGGGCTCAACGTGTCCCACCATGCCACGCCCCAAGTTACATCTGGCTCTAGGACACTCTAACACCCTGTCCCATGGGTCGCTCCACCCTCGGCATACCCACTCCACAGCCCTTCTCACGCATCTATGCTAAGTTGTGTCACTTCCACACCCCAAGGTAGGAAGGGAGATTCTCCTAAGTTCTGGGAGAATCACCCTAGGCCCTATGCACCGTGGCACACCAGTTCAGTTAACCACCCAGCCATCTGAACTCCAGGTCCTAACAGGCCACATATGCTCCAATGCCTTTGTATTCTGCCCCAGCCTGCTAGACCCAGGAGGAAATAAATGCACCCCAGTTGCTGCTCTAAGATCTGCCTCCTGTTCTGAGAGTTGAAGGGTGGCTTAGGCTCTGTCTGGGGCAGAGGGAGTCTTGGTCCTGGTGGTGGAGTGGGGGTGGTTTTGTGGGTCTTTGTGTCTATCCCAAAGGCTGGATCTGCATGTCTTTCTCACAGTGGATCCCAGTCAAGTTATATCCTCATTCTTGCTAAGATACTTGAGAGAGTCTGGAGTTGAGAGTGGGACACAGAGGCCTGGGCACTCCTGCTCCTGCTGCAAGAGCAGGGCTGGTGGGAAGTGTCCGTGTCACCCCTGGTTCTGTCTCCCAAGGTCATGTTTGTCCGCTCTCATCTGTGCATGAGTGAGTTTGTTCTTCACTTGCCTCTTAACTATTTCACCATGACCACATTTAGCATCTTCCTTCCCACCCCCCAGAGCCTCTGAAGGGAGAGGAGGGCTGCTATCCTAGGATACATATCCCTGTCCCACTCAAGGACACCACCCTCGGTCATCAAAGCCTGAGGGGGCAGGGGCAGCCCAAGGGTACTGTTTGGGGTCCCCAACCCCCCTGGGAAGGCTGAGAGGCAGTGACATCCTAGGAACAGTCCTGGTCTAAAATGAGGGACTCAAGGCTTGGGCGATGGGCTGTCCATAGGACAGAGATTACTTGCTAATGGGAGGACGGAGTGAGGGGTGCACATAGAGGCCAGGGCGGGGCTGGGTTCCCCAATTAGCCAGCACATTTATTGATGCTTGTTCAAGTCCTTCAGGTCCTGCAGGCTTCTTGGTCTCACTTCTGGTGGGGGAAGGAAGCCCAGCCAAGGCAATACAGACTGTAGACCGTGCCTGGGGAAGGAGTGTAGGGGATACAGAATGAGACCCTAATTGCTTCCTTGAACCCCATATTGGGTTTTTAAACCCACCTGCAGACTCACCAACCACCAGTCTGGATCCCAGCCCCAGTTCATGGTTCAAACTCCCTCCTCAAACTGCACTTGAGGTGGGGAATACCTGGTCTTTGATCCAGACCAGGCCCTGAGCTTTCTACCCAGCTCCTGCCAGGCCCCCAGGGCTCCTCCTGGGACAGAAGCCCAAGTCCTAGGGAGCTCCCCTGTCCCCCCTATATGCTGGCCTGGACGCCAGTACAGTCCCCAAACCTGGCCAGCCCAGAACCCAATCCCCTCCCTAAATTCCAGCCCGAGAACCAGCCCCCTTCCTCACTCCAGCTTGAGCCCGCCTCCTGCAGTTCAGTCCGAACAGGCCCTGCACTCACCTCCCAGACACAGTCCCATGGTCAATCGGTAGAGAATGTTGTCGGTTCCCCCGCCCTTCAAGTGCACCGGAAGGTCATTGTCCGCCTGATGTTGGGGGCGTCCAATAAGAAAAGGGTGCTGTTGTCGCGAAGACGGTCTCCCCCGCCTCCCTCTGGATCGAGCTTGCGGCCCCCGCCCCGCCTACCTGGAAGAGTTTCTGTTTCTCCGCCACTCGGTTCTCCAAGCGGTTCCGAGCTGTTGAGCTGAAGGAGCGAATCAACGCCTGGGAAGCCTGGGGGAAGGCGGTGGGTGGGAATTAGAGGCACCTGGAGAGGCGTCTCGAAGTGGGTCCAGCGGGGGTTACGGGGGCGGCCCTGGGACTTGAAAGCTTCCCAAAGGCAAGATCAGAGTTGCCAACACGAGTGGGGGAGGGTGGACTGTCAAGAAAGACCCCGAAGGGGACTAGCGCCTGGAGGGTCTGACTTGGAGGTTACGGTAACCTCACTGGTGGTCCGTGAGGTCCGAAAGGTTGGCGACCGCTGGACGGTCCTGGAAGAGGAGCGGACCCAAAAGGGAGGCGCAGTCCCCTGAATTAATGGTAGAAGCCCAGGTCCTGGAAATATCCCCTATGGAGTTTCCAGACAGCCTGAGAGGTCCCGGGAAGGGAAAAGTGTTAAATTCCCAGTGCCTGGGTCCCGAGGTGTTAGGAGCCCTGGACGAAGGGAAGGTTAAACCCTGGACTCTGGGCCATGTTAGTGTCCCCGGCTATCTTGGATTGGGAGGTAAGGGTGGGGGTCCCAGGCTGTTAGGCGGGAGACTCGAACCCTGAATGGGCTCACGTTCCAGTGCCCCAGATCCCCGGACGTTTAGAGTGTCTCGTATTGGGGTGAAGGCTTCCGGGATGGGGGGCCCGGCCCGTGGGGGCCCTCACCCGCATGGCCCTCATTCTGCGTCCTCCTCTGCGGCTGGAGTCACCTCCCTCTCCGGCAAGGACACACAGTGGCCTCCCCTCTTGGTGCATCCCAGGCCACGCCCCAGCTACATCACAAGTCAGGTCAGTCTCCGCCTCTGCAAAGTGGGGTGGAGCCGGAAAAAGCCTGCGGCCAGATTCGGATTCGCCCAATAGGCCCGCAGAGGAGACTCTCCAACCCCACCCCCGCGCCGAATGGTTGAGGCATCCATCTATTACTCATCTCGGAATTTCCATTGGTCCAAGTGGGGAGGAAAGCGGTTCCAAGGAATATATGTTTTGGTTTGTTTCTGAGGAGGAATTGCGCCTGGGGCAAGTGCATTTTCTTCAAGTCTTCTCGGATCTCCTACCCTGATTGCTACTGCAGAGCCAGCGAGGTTGGGATGACACCCAACCAAACTGAGCCACACCGGCCAGGGCTGGATGAATTTAAAATAAGGTTTGTGGATTAGATAATAACTTTATACCAGTATTAATGTCCCTATTTTGATGATTGCATAATGTTTATGTAACAATGTTTTTAGTATTGGGGGGTAAAAGGGTATCATATCTGTAACTTACTGTAAAATGATTAAGACACAAGATATATATCCATATTCTGTTCGATTCTACTTCTATCTGATTCTGATGTGCAGCCAGGGTTAAACATAGTTTTATCGACCAGTAATAATCCTGGCCTTGTCTAACAATTCTCTTTTAAAGAAGGCTTTTATAACAATCAAATTCCCTTAACACTTTCAGCCCTGGCCGGGTAGCTCAGTTGGTTAGAGCATTGTCCCATTACACCAAGGTTGTGGGTTCCATTGCACATACAAGAATCAACCAATGAATGCTGTAGGGGAGCTAGAGATGTAATATGTCTCCAGCAGTAAAGGCGTGGGGGAAATGTTTAACTTTCTGTGACTGTAACTCTCTGTAGCCGCAGGTTTGACCGACTACCCAGAAAGTCAGAATACCGCCCAAAGGTAAACATCACGCCCCAAGAAGGTTAATGAATGTATAGGGTGTGGATAACTGCCTGATGTTATCTGTTAATTTAGACTTGCATTGTACTTTCTGGTGGCCTGCCACATGCTTTTAATATGAACCCTCTATAAAACAGAGACCCTGTCCTGGGATGGTGTGGATATATTACTGATGGCCACTGCTGGAAGCAAGCAGCTGCTTTGCCTGTTTGTGTGTTTCTCCTATTAAGCTCTAATGAACTTGAATAAGGTTATATGTCAGTTCCTTGGAATCCATCCTGAATTTAGACTTTTGGGGCTTTCCCTCAACAAAAGCATAAATAAGTAGAACAAAAAAGTGATGTTTATTTCTCACTGTCTCCTTTGCTTTCTCTCTAAAAGCAATCCATCAATAAAAATTAAAGAAAACAAAATCCCTTAACACTTTCAAACTATGCTTGTAAATTGAATATCTTAGATTTTTTCTTAGAGGCCCAGTGCACAGATTTGTGCACCGACAGGGTACCCTGGCCTGGCCTGCTCCCTCTCATAATCTGGGATCCCTCAGGGGATGTCAGAGAGCCAGTTTCAGCCCGATCCCTACAGGCCAGGCTGAGGGACCCCACCCATGCACAGATCCGTGCACCAGGCCTCTAGTATGCATATAAGATCTTTGGTTAATCTCTTCCCACCCTCAACCCTCACCCCTTCCCTCTGAAATTCATCAGTCTGTTCCATGTTTCCATGCCTGTGGTTTCTGCTCCTGTGTTGAGCATCTTCCCCCTGGTGGTCAGTGTGCATCATAGCTACCAGCCTGTTGGCTGGTCAGCCAGCTGCTTAGGCTTTTATATCTACACTAATAAAAGAGAAACATGCAAATTGGTGTCACTCCACTATGCCCACCAACCAATCAGGATGAGTATGCAAATTTGCCCAACAAAGATGGTGGTTAATTTGCATATACAGGCATGGAGCAAAGATTGAAGGCTCCGGCTGGAGTGAAGACTAAAGACTGAAGAGGCTTGGCTTTTCCGCTGTGGCCGCAGTGGAGAAGCCAAGCCTCACTGCGGCCACAGTGGAGAAGCCTAACCTCAAGGCTTGGCTTCTCCACTGCGGCCGGACTAAAGGCCTGGGTCCCGGGTGCCGGAGGAAAACTGGTGCTGGCAGCCAGGGGAAAGAAGGCCTATTGCATGCATGCAAAGGGCTTCTAGTATTAGTATATAGATGGTAGGCTTGAAACTGGACAACCAATGGGTTGGGGCTGCCTGTAACTACTTGAGCCAATTAAGCAGAGACAGGGTTGAATTATATGAGCATTTATTTCAATACTGCTGGCAGTATGGGACAGCAGCAAGTCATCCACAAAAATCTCTCCACCCCCACCCCCATAAGCCAGCTGCTTATATTGGGTAGGGCAAACATTACATGGGGAAGTAGGAATTATAGGCCTGGAGAAGTATGCAATGAAGGCTGGAGTGGGACACTATTGTTTGGGCAACAAAGTTGTCGATCTTTCCATGATATTAGGCAGTTCTTGAATGAGAATGGACCTCATTCTAAGGTTGACTGCCAGGTCCAAGGTTGACTCCTAGGTCCCAATGGTGTACAACTCCCAGCCAGGTTAGAATGTCCATTCTTTAATAAGAACAAGGCAATCACGGTTAACAGTGATTAATATTTCTTATATTATAGCTAGTCCCCAATGTTCTATTTTTGCCCCTAACATTTCCCCACTGCTATTTCTATCATCTCATATCTATGAGATTAGTTTTAGATAAAAAATCTCATCCTGCTAGACTGCATTTGCTTCTGCTTTGAAAGCAGTTCACCCATGGAACACAGCGAATGCAGGATCTAAAAAAGAGGAAGACATTGAATACAGCAGCAAGCAATTAGGCTACAAAAAATAAACAGGAGAAAATTTAAAAAGAATTCCTGCATCCCAGACAGGTTGGGTAGCCAGGAAGTTAATGTGGATAAGTAAAAAAACAAAACAAACAAAAAAAACCCACACCCCTTCTGATTGTTTTATCTTGGAGATGGTTTCCCTAATTTGTTGAATGTTGTTTTCTATCAATTGAGAATTGTCAGAAAGATTAAAACAGCACATTCCTTTAAATTCCTCACAACCGTGGTTATGCCACAACAATAAATAATCTATTGCTGCCCAATTCTCTAGAACTACCTTCCTGACCTGGCTCAGCTCTTGATTTATCCCCTGTCTAGCCCTGGAAGTGGCATTCATGGCTTTTACCATGCCACAAGCCAGCCAGGTCACTTCTACATTAAGGGAGCCTGCCGTTACCAGCATAACAAAAATGGTTAAAGCAATATAATCAGCAGGGCTCCACGGGTGGAGATCATCATTGTAGTCCAGTGCCACCGTCCTGAGAAGGTCTCTTTTGGTTTGGACCCTGTGATGTTTCTGAGGCATAAAAAGACAGTCACCCAAAGGAACAGGGCCCCCTGGGGCTGTTAGCAGGGATATATGAATAAACAGTTACCTCACATATCAGAAACCACCCAGCCAGCAGCTTAGTATGTCCATTACTATAATGGAAGGTGAAATTATCAGAACAATTCATATTATAGTTATTACATACTGAAAGACAACTAGAACTCAGTAAAAGTGTGACATTTGCCACAGGGAACGACTACAGTAACCTTTAGAGAAAACATCCCTGCATCCTTTCCCAGACAGTGGGTCCCAACATATAAAGGTCCCCATATGTGACTTCCCAAAATGAATGGAATGATTCCATATATTATCAATAGGTGTTCCAACTCCTACTTGGCAAAAATGTAAAGGTCCATTCTACAGAGGCTCCTCCATTGTCAGCTTTAGAGCACTTAGAGTGGTGAGACACACGTCTCAGGATCCCATCCATTTCTCCTCCAGTTGGCCCATCATCCTTGCTCTGCTCATGTCTAACTGCCCAGCACATCCCCCCACTCAAGGATGTTGGCTCTGAATTCTTTCAGAGAAAAGGGGCAAGGGTCTGATGTGTAACTGCTTCATGCTGAGGAGAGAGGAAGTTTTCCTTCAGAGGCAAGAGATCCTTGCTCTCTGTCAGAAGTGTGATGAGGATTGGGCATGGAAGGAGGGAGCAATGGTGTCTAGAGGTGGTATTCCCTGATACGAGTAGGACTTGTAACCTGTGGAGGCAAACTGTGTTATGAAATTTTGTATATTGGGGTAAAAGCTAGAGATAAATTCAGGATCCAGTTCAATTCATAGGTGAAATATAAAGCTTTGAGTCTAATATTCACAACTGTGTGTTATAAAGTCCACTGAAACACAATTTCTCCCCGCGCCGCCCCCCCCCCCCCGCCAAATAAAAATCATCCTTGTTTTTATTAAGGAGCCAAATTAAGACCAATTTATTTACTGTATTGTTATGGTTTCAATTTGGCCTGATCATTTGTGTGAACACAATAAGAATAGCAATTGATCATATAAGCCTTTTTTAAAAAAAAAATTTGCTTTGCTGGAATTTCATGATTGAACTTTAGCCCCTCAGGGCAAAGAGCTGAGCCACCTAGCTGCCCTCAGGTTTTCCTGCAATACCTGTAGACTTGGGTGAATTCCTCACGTTCTTGAGGTTCCCAAAATGTCTTAAGGTTCCTTCCTTGCCATCTCTCAGGAAAGCAACCTTGCTTCAATCCTTACCTGGAAAGGCTGCCATGAAACACGTGATCAAGCAAGGTACCACACTTTTATCCAAGGGGCTCTTATTTGGCTTCATTCTTTAAAGCTTTCTGGTGACAACCAGAGTCCAGGCATGTTAGACACAACATGCCAAAGTGTTGGTTAATAAAACCACAATTGGAAACTGGTCTTACTGAATTCATGCAAAGAAACGTATTGTCAAGACGCATTCATTAAGAATTGCCAAATTCGCCCTATCCGGTTTGGCTCAATGGATAGAGCGTCAGCCTGCGGACTGAAAGGTCCCGGGTTCAATTCTGGTCAAAGGCACATGCCCGGGCTGCAGGCTTGATCCCCAGTAGGGGACGTGCAGGAGGCAGACAATCAATGATTCTCTCTCATCATTCATGTTTCAGTCTCTCTCTCCTTCTCCATTCCTCTCTCTGAAATCAATAAAAATATATATATTTTAAAAATTGCCAAATTCTGGAGGAATAAGGTAGGGAAAGAAACATAATTTACCAAACTGCTTTGAAAATGCTTCCTTATATCTAAAAAACAAAGATTAAAAATCAGCAATACTTTCAACAAAAGTCACAAAAACTATAATTATTTTTAGTTCATTTAGTCCCATAATCAATTTTTGTTTCCCCTGATTTGACTTGCCAGTACTTCTATAAATCCAGATAAATTTATAGGCTCCTGGAGATTTTTAAATTTTAGTTATGTGCATATATAAGTAGAATATAGTTGTTAGTTCTTTATTTAATAAAGCTTTCAGCAGGCGTGGCTAGTGGTTGAGTGTTGACCTATGAACCAGGAGGTTGCGGTTTGATTCCCGGTCAGGGCACATGCCCAGGTTGTGGGCTAGATCCCAGTGTGGGGTGTGCAGAAGGCAGCCAATTGATGATTATCTCTCATCATTGATGTTTCTATCTCTGTCTCCCTCTCCTTTCATCTCTGAAATCAATAAAAATACTTAAAACAAAACAAAACATAAAACAAACAAAACCAGCAACAACACTGTGACAAAAGGGTCATAAACGCAAGCATAGGCTAGCAAAACTTCAGTTCCCACAATTAAGAAGATCAATTTTTAAAAATATATTTTTTATTGTTGATTACAGATATTTCCCATTCTCTCCCCACCCCCCTGCCACCTTCCTCTAAACCCATAACCACCCACCCAGGTCTTCACTACCCTATTGCATGTGTCCATGGGCTATGCATATCCTATCTAATAAAAGACAAAAAGGGTAATTAACCGTACCTCCACTACGCTTCCCATTGGCTAATCAGCGAGATATGCAAATTAACTGCCAACAAAGATGGCGGCCGGCAGCCACGCAGCTGAAGCGAGCAGGAGGCTTGCTTGCTCCAGTGATGGAGGAAGCCAAGGTTCCCCGCCTGCCGCGGTCCGGCTATGAGCTCTGAAAGCAACAGCTCCAAAAGCAACAAAGTTTCAATTATAGAAGCTAAACAAACTACAGATACCTGCTTTCAGCCAGCCGCAGCCTCAGAGCTGGGAGCGCCAGTGAAGGCAACAGAGTTTCAATTATAGAAGGTAAATAAATCCCAGAATTAAAAAAAAAGAAAAAAAGGAGAGGCTGGGAGCTTCAGTCGCAGGCCAGCCTGAAAATGGCCCTCAGCCCCTCACCCTGACTGGCCAGGCACCCCAGTGGGGACCCCCACCCTGAAGGGGGTGTGGCCAGCCTGAAAACAGCCATCAGCCCCTCACCCAGGCAGGCCAGGCACCCAAACGGGACCCCCACCCTGATCTGAGACACCCTTCAGGGAAAACGAGCTGGCCCCCATCCATGCACCAGGCCTCTATCCTATATAGTAAAAGGGTAATATGCAAACTGACCCTAATAGCAGAAAGACTGGGAATGACTGGTCACTATGGTACACACTGACCACCAGGGGGCAGATGCTCAATGCAGGAGCTGCCCCCTGGTGGTCAGTGTGCTCCCACATGGGGGAGCTCTGCTCAGCCACAAGCCAGGCTGATGGCTGCCAGTATAGCGGTGGTAGTAGGACCCTCTCCCACCTCCTCAGCAGCACTAAAGATGTCCAACTGCAGCTTAGGTCTGCTCCCCGCTGGCAAGTGGACATCCCCTAAGGGCTGCAGGGCTGCCAGAGGGTTGTCTGATTGCCAGCTTAGGCCCAATCCCCTGGGGAGCAGGCCTAAGCCAGCAAGTGGTCATCCCCCGAGGGGTCCCAGACTGCGAGAGGGCATAGGCCTGGCTGAGGGACCCCTCCCTAGTGCACAAATTTTTGTGCACCGGGCCTCTAGTCCTATCTAATAAAAGAGAAACATGGTAATTAGCGTACATCCGCTACCCTTCCCATTGGCTAATCAGGGCGATATGCAAATTAACTGCCAACTCCAAATTAACTGGAGTTGATACAGAGTTTTGATTATAGAACCCAAACAAACCAGATACCTGCTTTCAGCAGCAGAGGCCTCAGAGCTGGAGCCAGAGCTAAAGCTGGCCCAGAATAAAAAAGAAAAAAAGGAGCAGTTGGGAGCTTCAATCACCTGCCAGCCTGAAAACAGCCCTCAGCCCCTCACCCAGGCTGGCCAGGCACCCCAGTGGCGACCCCCACCCTGATCCAGGACACCCTTCAGGGCAAACCAGCTGGCCCCCACCTGTGCACCAGGCCTCTATCCTATATAGTAAAAGGGTAATATGCCTCCCAGCACTGGGATCAGCGGAGCTGAGAGGCCTCCTGGCACCGGGATCAGTGTGACAGGGGGCAGCACCCAAACCCCCTGATCGCCCTGTGGCTCTGTGTGTGACAGGGGGCGGGGCCACAACCTCCCTATCCTCCCTGCTCTGTTTGTGACAGGGGAAGGTGCCCTAACCCCCTGATTAGCCCTGCTCTGTGTCTGATAGGGGGGAGCTCCCCAACCCCCTGATCGCCTTGCAGCTCTGTGTGTGACAGGGTGTGGCGCCCCAACCCCCTGATTGGCCCTGCTCTGTGAGTGACAGGGGGCAGTGCTCCAACCCCCTGAGTGGCCCTGCTCTGTGCGTGACAGGGGGTGGCGCCGCAACCTCCCCATCCACCCTGCCTTGAGTGTGACGGGGCGGTGCCCCAACCCCCAAATCGGCCCTACCCTGTGCGTGACTGAGGGTGGCATCGCAACCTCCCGATCCGCCCTGCTCTGTGCATGATAGGGGGCGGTGCCCCAACTCCCCAATCGGCCCTGCTCTGAGCCCAACCAGGGGCTGCACCTAGGGATTGGGCTTGCCCTCTGCCACCCGGGAGCAGGCCTAAGCCAGCAGGTCATTATCTCCAGAGGGGTCCCAGACCGCGAGAGGGCACAGGCCGGGCTGAGCGACCCCCTCTCCCCCCCCGAGTGCACAAATTTTTGTGTACCGGGCCTCTAGTCTATACTGATAAAAGGGTAATATGCTAATTAGATCAGGAGACCTTCCAGACGTCCTTCCGGACGGACATCCTTCTGGACAAAGCCATGGTGGTGCATCCAAGGCAGAAGCAGTTAGGGATGATCAGGCTGGCAGGGGAGGGCAGTTGGTGGATCAGGCCAGCAGGGGAGGGCAGGTGGGTGCGAGCAGGCTGGCAGGGCGGACAGGTGGGGGTAATCAGACTGGCAGGAGGGGAAGTTGGGGGCGAGCAGGCTGGTGTGGGGGCATTTGAGGGTGATCAGGCTGGCAGACAAAGTGGTTAGGGGCGATCAGACAGGCAGGCAGGTGAGCGGTTAGGAGCCAGCAGTCCCGGATTGTGAGAGGGATGTCCGACTGCCAGCAGTCTGACATCCCCCGAGGGGTCCCAGATTGGAGACGGTGCAGGCTGGGCTAAGGGACAACCCCCCCCACTGTGCACAAATTTCATGCACCGGGCCACTAGTCCTATATAATAAAAGCCTAATATGCAAATTGACCAAACAGCAGAACGATCTGTGGAATGACCACCAGGGAGCAGACACTCAATGCAGGAGCTGCCCCTAGCCTGCAGACCCCAGGCCAGCCAAGGCAGGTGCCAGTAGGGGCTCCCCAATCACCCTGCAGGTTGCCCCACAAATCGGTCCTTATTGCCCGCCAGGCCTAGGGACCATACCCATGCATGAATTTTGTGCACCAGGTCTCTAGTAAGTATGTAAATTCTTTGGTTTATCTCTTCTTGTCCCCCTAATCCCACATCTAGGTATGTCAGTCTGTTTCTTGCCTCCATGCTTCAGGTCTTACGTTGTTGGTCAATTCATTTTGCTCATTAGATTCCACAAATAAGTGAGATCATGTGATATTTGTCTTTTTCAGATTGGCTTATTTCATGGATTGGAAGAATTAGCATAATATTTTCTAGGTCCATCTATGCTGTCCCAAAGAGTAAGAGATCCCTCTTTTTTACAGCTGTATAGTGTTGCATAGTGTAAATGTCCCACAGTTTTTTTATCCACTCATCTACTGATGGGCACTTGGGCTGTTTCCAAATCTTAGCTATTGTAAATAACACTGCTATGAACATAGGGGTGCATTTATTCTTTCTGATTGGTTTTTAGGATATATTTCCAGAAGTGGGATTGCTGGGTCAAAGGAAGTTCCATTTTTACTTTTTTGACTATGCTCCAATCTGCATTACCATCAGCAGTGAATTTCACATCCCTTTTCTCCACATCCTCGCCAGCCCTTGTTGTTTATTGATTTTTTGATGGTAGCCATTCTGACAGGAATGAGGTGATATCTCATTGCGGTTTTAATTTGCATTTCTCTGATGATTAGTGACTTTGAGAATTTTTTCATGTGTCTCTTGGCCATCTGTATGTCCACTTTGGAGAAATGTCTATTCAGGTCTTTTGCCGATTTTTTGATTAAATTGTTTGTCTTTTTTGTTGAGTTGTATGAGTACTTTACATATTTTGGATATTAACCCCTTATCAGATGTATTATTGGTAAATATGTTCTCCCATTTGGTGGGTTTCATTTTTAATTTGATGGTGGTTTCTTTTGCTGTGCAGAAGCTTTTTACTTTGATGTATTCCCATTTGTTTATTTTCTCCTTAGTTTCCTTTGCCCTAGGAGATGTAACTGTAAATATATTGCTATAAGAGATGTTTGAGATTTTGGTGCCTATGTTCTCCTCTAAGATTTATATGGTTTCATGCCTTACATTTAAGTCTTTTATCCATATTAAGTTTATTCTTGTGTATGGCTAAGTTGGTGGTCTAGTTTCATCTTTTTGCATGTGTCTGTCCAGTTTTCCCAGCACCATTTATTGAAGAGATTGTCTTTATTGTATGTTCTTGCCTCCTTTGTCAAATATTAATTGACTGTAATGGTGTGGGTCAATTTCTGGGGTCTGTCTCTGTTCTGATCCATTGGTCTATATGCCTGTTCTTGTGCCAGTACCAGGCTGTTTTGGTTATAATAGCTTTGTAGTATAGTTTGATATCTGGTATTGTGATCCCTCCTACTTCCTTCTTCTTTGTCAAGATTACTGCAGCTATTTTGGGTCTTTTTGGGTTACATATAAATTTTTGGAGTATTTGTTCTAGCTCTGTGAAATATGCCACTGACATTTAATAGGGATTGCATTGAATCTGTAGATTGCTTTGGGTAGTATAGACATTTTAATTATGTTAATTCTTCCCATCCATGAACATGGCATACACTTCCATTTGTTTGTATCTTCCTGTATTTCTTTTTCAATGTCCTATAGTTTTCGAAGTACAGGTCTTTTACCTCCTTGGTTAAGTTTATTCCTAGGTATCTTATTTTTTTTTGTTGTTGTTGCAGTGGTAAATAGGATTGTTTTTTTAGTTTCTCTTTCTGAGAGTTCATTATCTATAATAATCTATAATAATAAAAGTATAATATACTAATTAGACTGGACATCCTTCTGGATGACCTTCTGGACGAAGCCAGGGCTGCGAAGGAAGCCAGGGTCACGGGTGCCAGAGGGAAGCTGGTGCCAGCAGCCGGGGGAAGGAAGGCCTACTCTTGCATGAATTTCGTGAATTGGGCCTCTAGTCGTTGTATAAAAGTGCCATCAATTTCTGGATGCTGACATTGTATCCTGCTACATTGCTGAATTCATTTATTAAGTCTAGTAGTTTCCTGGTAGAGTCCTTAGGGTTCTCTATGTACAATATCATGTCATCTGAAAATAAGGACTGTTTTACTTCCTCCTTTCTAATTTAGATGCCTTTATTTTATTTTTTCAAATGTAGTGGCAATTATTATTATTTTAAAATTCTTTATTGTTGAAAGTATTACATATGTACCCTTTCTCCCCCATTGACCTCTCCCACCCCTTCCCCCCAGCACAGGCCCTCACCCCCCCCCCCCCATTGTCTATGTCCATTGGTTATGCTTATATGCATATAAGTTCTTTGGTTGATCTCTACCCGTCCCACCCACCTCCACTGCCTTTCCTCTGAGGTTTGATGATCTGTTCGATGCTTCTATGTCTCTGAATCTAGTGTTGTTTTTTTTTTAATTTGTTTGTTTGTTTGTTTGTTCTTCGTTCTGGATCTATTTTTGTTCATTAGTTTATGTCGTTCATTATATTCCACAAATGAGTGAGATCATGTGATATTTATGTTTCTCTGACTGGCTTATTTCACTTAGCATAATGCTCTCCAGGTCCATCCATGATATTACAAATGGGAAGAGTTCTTTCCCTTTTTAGGGGTGGAGGAGGGACTGACTGAAGAGGTGGGAGAGAGGAGGAAACCAGGGGGTAGGGGAGGGCAGAATTGGAAGAGTTGGGCTGTTTTCATTTAATATTCATAAGGGGGTGTAGTGCGTGGACTGCAGCAAGTCAGAGAGGATGTCACAGGACTTCTTACTTGGATGTGAAAACCATCTAATGATACCACTGCTTTTTGTGCCACCAAGAAATGTCTCAAAACCTTACATTTTAATTTCTTTACCAATTTATTGAACACGTACTTTGTGCAAATCATTTAATGCAAATCACATTAAAATGTTTTCTAAAATTAGCTAAGTGTCTCTGGTCACAGGTGTGATATTTTGCAAACTTTACAAACTACTACACTGAAGTTAAAGTAGCAATCCATTTAATGTTTTACTTATCATTGTAATTTTTTTAATGTGTTAAAGGATTTTTTATTACTTAAAAATCATAGTTATTTCATTCATTCATTCATTTATTCAGTGAATATGTACTGAGCACTTACCATACTTTAGGCTTGGTACTAGAGACATGTCTGTACCTTTATAATAAAGTACTAGGGGCCCAGTGCATGAATTCATGCACCTTGAAAGGAACTGTGGGCCTTAAGGCTGCTGTGAGCACAGGGGTGGGTCTTGGCCCATCCTGCCGAGGCCCTGGTCCCCTGTCTGCCAGCAGCCCTGCTCCTGCTGTTGCTGCTCCCATGCGCTGATGGTGTGGAGCGATTGGGGCCAGCACCAGCAGCGGGTATGAGTGGGGCCAGCACCATCAGTGGGTGCAAGTGGCGGCTGCTGTTCTGATCGCCGCTCAGGAGCAGGGGGAGGTGGAGAAGTCCTCATGGGCAATCAGGGCTGGCAGCCACCACTTCCACCCACTGACAGTGCTGAGTGATCGGAGCCAGTGCCGGACGCTGGCAGTGGGTATAAGCGGTGGCTCTGGAACTGGCAGCGGGTGCGACAGGGCTGGCACCAGAAGCAGGTGCAAGTGCCAGGAGGGACCGCAGTGCCTAGGAGCAAAGAATTTTCAGTAACCACCAGAGGCTTGCCATGATGACAGCGACCGATGCTCCGCCTTGGTCTGGTGTCCCTGCTCACCTGCTCCACCATCCTGCCACAGCCGATGCTGCCATGTTCTGCGCTCTGCTGCCTGCTGCTGATGCCCTCCATGTTCCATGCATGCCCCCTGGTGGTCATCGCACGTCATACTGACCGGTTGTTTGGTTGTTCGGTTGTTCTGCCGTTCAGTCTATTTGCATATTAGGGTTTTATATATATAGATGTTAAGCCCTCACCAGCGTCTCTCCGTGGTTAGAGCGCCAGCCCGAGAACCAGAGGGTCATGGGCTCAAATCCCAATCAAGGCCACATATATGGGTTGCAGGTTTGATCCCTGGCTCAGGCTGGGGCACGTGAGGACGGCAACCAATCCATGTGTCTCTCTCACATCTCTCTCTCTGTCCCCCTCCTCCCCTCTCTCTAAAAAAGTCAAGAGAAAAAATATTCTTGGGTGAGGATTTAAAAAGAAAAAGTATGCTAAGTGCCATGATGCAGGAAGTTTCAGAGCATGTAGAAGAGATGTCTAATCCAATCTTGGATAGTTAAAAAAGGCTTCCTGGAGGATGTGACATCTAAAAGAGCCCTAACGCTCATTCATTAGCTAGACCAAATCGGTTAGAAAGGGAAAGGGTGGAAAGAAAGTATTCTATGGGAAGAAACCAATTCTTTAAAAATGCCAAGAGGCAAGAGAAAACTCTGCTCAAGAGTTCTTTCTTTTTTACAGCTCAGTAGTATTCCATTGTGTAGATGTACTATAGTTTTTTATTTTTAGTTTATATTTTTTTTATTAGTTACGGTATTACAAATATGTCCTCATCCCCCCCATTAACCCCCAATCTCCCCCCCCCCCCCCGCACACTCATGCTCCCATCCCCCTGTTGTCCATGTCCATTGGTTTGGCTTATATACATGTATACAAGTCCTTCGGTTGATCTCTTCCATTTCTGTCATTTGTGACCTGTTTCTTTGTCTCCACATTTTTTATGCTTTCCTGTGTTGGTAGAGTGGTTTTGTGTGCTAGGTGTCCTATAGGGCCCAGTGGCTCAGCCCCCCAGTTACCTGAGGTGGACACTCTTGGTGCACCCCCTTGTGGGCTTTGTGCACAGTCTTGTTGTAGTTAAGCCTTGATTGTTGTAGGTATCACTGGGAGGAATTGACCTCCAGGCCAATTGGCAGTGAGAATCAGCTGTGTCTGCAGTGGGAGAACTTCTGTGCTGGAGACACCCTTCTGGGGCAAGACTTGCTTCAGTGGGGCTTTGTTGCTCACTGAGTCTGCCCCCTGAGTGTGTCCCTTATGGATCTGAGGAGTTGTAATCTGGATGGTCCCACTCTGACCACTGGGTACACTGGCTCTTGGATCTAAGGAGGTGCTAATTTAGTCTCTTCCTGAGGTTACCCAGCAGGAGCTATGAAAAGATCTGCAGATTCCCCTTCCTTTTTTGGAGTTTGGAGGTGCCCAGATGAGGCCCAGCTGTGAAGCAATGCAAGCTGCTGTGGGGCCTTGGGCCTTCTCTTGGAAGTTCTGGGTCTGTCTGGCCCAGCTGTAATTTGTTAGGTAATTTTCAGGTTGCAAAGGGCCAGGGCATTCATATGCAAAAGCCTCTGCCGCAGCCTGGGTGGGGCGGGGTCTCAAGGAATCAACAGGGCGGAGCAAGCAGCTATGGCAGATCCTCAGCCCTGCCCTAAGGGGCCGTGTGTCTCAGTGTCCTGGTAATTTAATTGCTGCAAGCACCTCTGAGGGAAAGCCACCCTCGAGTTCCAAGTTCTGCCTGTTGCCAGACAGTCCAGTTTCTCCCCGTATGGGTCCTGGGTCCCCAGAGACTTCCCGGAACTGGAGTTCAGAGCAGTTGGGAGCTTGTGACTCCCTCCCGATTCAAAAAGACAGCCGCGTCCTCAGGTACCAGCCCCTTTCCGCGCACGCTCAAGCCTCCGTACCTCTGCACTTTACTTCCACAGCTCCTGACTCTCAGTGTGCTTTTCTCTTTCCTTCTAGTTGTAGAATTTCCACTCAGCCAGCCTTCCTGTAGTTCTGGATGATGTCCGTTTTATCTTTTTGTTGTATTTTTGAAGTTGTTGTAGGAGGCAGCAATTTCAGTGTTTACCTATGCTGCCATCTTGGTTTCTCCCGTACCATAGTTTTTAATCCACTCAAATGCTGATGGGCACTTAGACTGTTTCCAAATCTTAGCTATTGTAAGTTGAGCTGCTATGAATATAGGGGTTATATATTCTTTCTGATTGGTGATTCTAATTTCTTGGGATATATTCCTAGCAGTGTGATTACTGGGTCAAATGTGAGTTCCATTTTTAATTTTTTAAGGAAACTCCATACTGTTTTTCATATTGGCTGCACATTCTGCATTCCCTTCAGTAGTGTATGAGGGTTTCCTTTTCTCCACATCCTTGCCAGCACTTGTCATTTGTGGATTTGTTGATGATAGCCATTCTAATAGGTGTGATGTGGTACCTCATTGTTATTTTGATTTGCATCTCTATGATGATCAGTGACTTTGAGCATTTTTTTCATATGCCTCTTGGCTTTCTGTATGTCCACTTTGCAGAAGTGTCTATTTAGGTTCTTTGCCCATTTTTTAATTGGATTGTTTGTCTTCCTTTTGTTAAGTTGTATGAGTATTTTATAAATTTTGGAAATTAACCCCATATTGGATGTATCATTGGCAAATATGTCCTCCTATGCAGTGGGCTCTCTTGTTAGTTTGTTGATGGTTTCTTTTGCTGTGCAGGAGCTTTTTATTTTGATGTTGTCCCATTTGTTTATTTTCTCCTTAGTTTCCATTGTCCTAGGAGATGTATCGGTAAACATATTACTACAAGATGTGTTTGATATTTTCCTACCTATGGATTCTTCTAATATATTTATGGTTTCCCATTTTATATTTAAGTATTTTATCCATTCTGAGTTTGTTTTTGTGTATGGTGTAAACTGGTGGTCTAGTTTAATTTTTTTTGCATGTATCTCTACAATTTTCCCAGCACCGTTTATTGAATAAACTGTCTTGACTCCATTGTATGCTCTTGCCTCCTTTGTCAAATATTAATTGAGCGTAATGTCTTGGATTGATTTCTGGGTCCTCTGTTCTGTTCCATTGCTCTATATGCCTGTTCTTGTGCCAGTACCAGGCTGTTTTGAGAATAGTGGCTTTGTAACATAATTTGATTTCTGGTATTGTGATTCCTCCAACTTTGTTCTTTCTCAGGATTGCTGCGGCTACTTGGGGTCTTTTTTATTCCATATAAATTTTGGAGAATTTGTCCTAAGTCTGTGAAATATGTTGTTGTTATTTTATTTTTAATATATTTTATTAATTTTTTACAGAGAAGAAGGGAGAGGGGATAGAGAGTTAGAGACATCGATAACAGAGATCAATCAGCTGCCTCCTGCACAGCCCCCAGTGGGGATGTGCCCACAACCAAGGTACATGCCCCTGACCCGAATCGAACCTGGGATCCTTCAGTCCGCAGGCCGACGCTCTATCCACTGAGCCAAACCGGTTTGGCTGTTGTTGTTATTTTAATAGAGATTGCATTGAATCTGTAGATTGCTTTGGGTAGTATGGACATTTTAATGATGTTGATTTTACCAATCCATGAACATGGTATATTTTCCTACTTGTTTATTTCTTCCTTTATCTCTTTTCTCAACGTCCTGTAGTTTTCCGAGTACAGGTCTTTTACCTTCTTAGTTAACATATTGCAGACAGATCATGAGAATTCTCGTGTTTTCATATTACAAAGTGCTTTACAAAGTATCATACTTTAAAAAGACATTAGCTCGTAAGAACATGTAATAAATAACTTCAAAATGCAATGGGTAGTTAATTTTAAGTCGTGCCTTTAACATTTATGTAAAACGTTTTTTGTACTCATTCAATAGAAACTTATCTGGCCACTGGATAAAGCTAGCAATAAAACTACTGTGTTAAGTTTATTCCTAGGTATTTTAATCCCATGGTAAATGGGATTTTTTTTTTTTTTTAGTTTCTCTTTCTGTGAGTTCATTATTGATGTATAAAAATGCCCCAGATTTTGCCGAAACCAGTTTGGCTCAGTGGATAGAGCGTCGGCCTGCGGACTGAAGGGTCCCAGGTTCGATTCTGGTCAAGGGCATGTACCTGGGTTGCGGGCATATCCCCAGTAGGAGATGTGCAGGAGGCGGCTGATCGATGTTTCTCTCCCATCGATGTTTCTAACTCTCTATCTCTCTCTCCCTTCCTCTCTGTAAAAAATCAATAAAATATATTAAAAAAAATGCCCCAGATTTTGAGGTGTTAATTTTGTATCCTGCTACATTGCCTAATTCATTATTAAACCTAGTAGTTTTTTGATGGAGTCTTAGGGTTTTCTATGTACAGTATCATGTCATCTGTGAATAGTGACAGTTTTACTTCCTCTTTTCCAGTTTGGATGCCTTTTATTTCTTCTTCTTGTCGGATCACTAAGGCTAGCACTATATTGAACTAGTACTATATCGATCTAGTACTATATCGAACAGGAGTGGTGAGAGTGGGCATCCCTGTCTTGTTGCTGTTCTTAGGAGAAATGGTTTTAGTTTTTGCCCATTGAGTGTGATGTTGGCTGTAGGTTTGTCATATAGGGCTTTATTATGTTGAGGTATGATCCCTCTATTCCCATTTTGATGAGAGTTTTTATCAAAAAAGGGTGTTAGCTTTTGTGAAATGCTTTTTCTGCCTCAATTGATATGATCATGTGATTTTTGTCTTGCAGTCTGTTAATGTGCTGTATCACATTTATTGATTTGTGAATATTGTACCAGCCTTGCATCCTTGTAATAAATCTCACTTGGTCATGGTGTATGATCTTTTTAATGTATTGCTGGATGCTCTTTGCTAATATATATATTTTTAATATATTTTTATTGATTTCAGAGAGGAAGAGAGAAGGATAGAGAGATAGAAACATCAATGATGAGAGAGAATCATTGATCGGCTGTCTCCTGCATGCCCCCAACTGGGGATCAAGCCTGCAACCCAGGCATGTGCCCTTGGCCAGAATTGAACCTGGGACCCTTCAGTTTGCAGGCAGCCGCTCCATCCACTGAGCCAAACCGGCTAGGGCAGTGGTCGGCAAACTGCGGTTCTCGAGCCACATGCAGTTCTTTGGTCCCTTGAGTGTGGCTCTTCCTAAGCCTTAGGAGTGCCCTAACCTAATCTAATAAAAGACAAACATGCAAATTGACCGTATCTTCGCTATGTCTTAAGCCACGCCCACCACCCAATCAGAGCGGCTATATGCAAATTAACCCAACCAAAAAGGCGGCTGGCAGCCACGGAGCTGAAGCAAGCAGGAGGCTTGGTTGCTCCAGTGATGGAGGAAGCCAAGCTTCCTGGCCAGCTCTGAGCTCCCTCAAAGCAACAAAGTTTCAATTATAGAAGATAAATAAACCCCAGATACCTGCTTTCAGCGGGCCGTGGCCACGGAGCTGGAGCGAGGAGGAGCCGGCTCTGAGCTCCACTGAAGGCAACAAAGTTTCAATTATAGAAGGTAAATAAATCCCAGAATAAAAAAGAAAAAAGAAAAAAAGGAGAGACTGGGAGCTTCCGTTGCCAGGGGGGCTTGGCCAGCCTGAAAATGGCCCTTAGCCCCTCACCCAGACTGGCCAGGCACCCCAGTGGGGACCCCACACCCTAAAGGGGGTGTGGCCAGCCTGAAAACAGCCATCAGCCCCTCACCCAGGCTGGCCAGGCACCCCAGTTGGGACCCCCACCCTGAAGGGGGTGTGACCAGCTGCAAACAACCATCAGCCCCTCACCCAGGCTGGCCAGGCACCCCAGCGGGATCCCCACCCTGATCCGGGACACACTTCAGGGCAAACCAGCCGGCCCCCACCCATGCACCAGGCCTCTATCCTATATAATAAAAGGGTAATATGCAAATTGACCCTAACAGCAGAAAGACTGGGAATGACTGGTCACTACGACACACACTGACCACCAGGGGGAAGACGCTCAATGCAGGAGCTGCCCTCTGGTGGTCAGTGTGCTCCCACAGGGGGAGCTCTGCTCAGCCACAAGCCAGGCTGATGGCTGCCAGTACAGCGGTGGTGGTAGTACCCTCTCCCACCGCCTCAGGAGTGCTAAGGATGTCTGACTGCAACTTAGGCCTGCTCCTTGCTGGCAAGTAGACATCCCCTGAGGGCTCCCGGGCTGCCAGAGTGATGTCTGACTGCCAGTTTAGGCCCAATTCCCCAGGGAGAGGGCCTAAGCCAGCAGGTGGTCATCCCCCAAGGGGTCCCAGACTGCGAGAGGGCACAGGCCAGGCTGAGGGACCCCCCGAGTGCACAAATTTTTGTGCACTGGGCCTCTAGTTAATAACAATGTACCTACCTATATAGTTTAAGTTTAAAAAATTTGACTCTCAAAAGAAATTTCAATCATTGTACTGTTGATATTTGGCTCTGTTGACTAATGAGTTTGCCGATCACTTGGCTAGGGCAATGATTTGCTAATATTTTGTTGAGGATTTTAGCATCTATGTTCATTAGGGATATTGACCTGTAATTCTTTCTTTGTAGTGTCTTCATCTGGTTTTGGGATTAGGGTAATGCTGGCTTCATAGAAAGAGCTTGGAAGTGTTCCTTCCTCTTCAAATTTTTGGAATAGTCTGAGGAGGATAGGTGTTAGTTCTTCTTTGAATGTTTGGTAATACTGCCTTGTGAAGCCATCAGGACAGGGCTTTTGTTTGCTGGAAGTTTTTTGATTACTGCTTCAATTTCATAAGTAGTTATCAGCCTGTTCAGTTTTTCTTATTCTTCCTGTTTGAGTTTTGGAAGGTTGTATTTTTCTAGGAATATGTCCTGTTCATCGGGGTTGCCCAGTTTGTTCTAACAGAGTTGTTCATAGTATTTTTTTTTTTTTATAATCCTTTGTATTTCTGTGGGGTCAGTTGTACTTCACATCTTTCATTTCTGATTTTGCTTATTTGGGTCCTCTCTCTCTCTCTCTCTCTCTTTTTTTTAAAAATACATTTTATTGATTTTTTACAGAGAGGAAGGGAGAGAGACAGAGAGTTAGAAACATCGATGAGAGAGAAACATCGATCAGCTGCCTCCTGCACATCTCCTACTGGGGATATGCCCGCAACCCAGGTACATGCCCTTGACCGGAATCGAACCTGGGACCTTTCAGTCCGCAGGCCGACGCTCTATCCACTGAGCCAAACCGGTTTCAGCTGGGTCCTCTCTCTTTCTTTGTTGGTAAGCCTGGCTAGGGTTTCATCAATCTTGTTTATCCTTTCAAAGAACCAGCTTGTGGTTTCATTGATTTTTTGTGTTGTTTTCTTTTTTTGTCTCTGGTCATTTATTTCCATTCTGGTCTTTATTATTTCCTTCCTTCTGTGTACTATGGGCTTTTCTTGTTGGTATCATTCTAATTCTTTAAGTTGTAGGGTTAGATAACTTATTACAAGTTTTTCTTGTTTTTTTTTTGAGGTTGGCCTGAAGTCCTATGAACTTCCCTCTCAGGATTGCTTTCACTGTGTCTCATAGATTTTGGATTGTTGTGTTTTCATTGTCATTTGTTTCCAGGATGTTTTTTTTTTTTAATTTTTATTTATTTATTTATTTATTTATTTTTTTATTATTAGTTAAGGTATTACAAATGTGTCCTCATCCCCCCCATTAACCCCCAACCTCCCCCCCCCCCCCACACACAAACTCATGCTCCCATCCCCCCGTTGTCCATGTCCATTGGTTTGGCTTATATACATGTATATAAGTCCTTCGGTTGATCTCTTCCCCTTACCCCTGCCCTCCCCTCAGGATGTTTTTTTTTATTTCTTCTTTGATCTCTTTGGTGACCCAATCATTGTTTAATAGCATGCTATTTAGCTTCCATGTGTTTTATTGGTTTTGAGTGTTTTTATTGTAGCTGATTTCCAGTTTTATGCCACTGTGATCTGAGAAGATGCTTGATATGATTTTAATCTTGTTGACTTTGTAGAGACTACCACGTTAGGTAGTCCTAATGTGGGCTACCTTTGAAAACATCCCATGAGCACTTGAGAAGAATGATATTCAGTAGCTTTGGGGTGAAATGTTCTGAAGATGTCAATTAGTTCCACCTGATCTAGTGAGTCATTTAGGATTGCTGTTTCCTTGTTGATTTTTTGTTTAGAAGATTTATCCAGTTATGTCAATGGGGTATTAAAGTTCCCTACTATGATTGTATTGTTGTTGATCTCTCCCTCGATATCTTCCTGAAGTTTTTTTATGTATTTGGGTGCTCCTGCACTGGGTGCATATATGCTTACCAGAGGTATATCCCCTTGTATTGATCCCTTTAGTATTATGAAATGGCCTTCCTTATCTCTTGTTATGGCCTTCACTTTGAGGGCTATTTTGTCAGATATAAGTATTGCTACCCCAGCTTTTTTCTATTTCCATTTGCCTGAAAAAATTATACCACCCCTTCACTTTCAGTCTGAGTACTTTGTTCTGAGGTGGTAGTCACCATATATATGGGTCATGTTTTCTTTTCTTTTTTCTTTTTTTAAAATATGTTTTACTGATTTTTTACAGAGAGGAAGGGAGAGAGATAGAGAGTTAGAAACATCGATGAGAGAGAAACATCGATCAGCTGCCTCCTGCACATCTCCTACTGGGGATGTGCCCGCAACCCAGGTACATGCCCTTGACCGGAATCGAACCTGGGACCTTTCAGGCTGACGCTCTATCCACTGAGCCAAACCGGTTTCGGTAAGGGTCATGTTTTCTTATCAATTCAGCCGCTGTATCTTTTGATTGGGGCATTTAATCCATTTATTTTTAAGGTTATCATTGATAGGTACTTGTTTGTTGCCATTTTTATTATTTACTTAACTTTTAAATTTTTTATTGATTTCAGAGAGGAAGGGAGAGGGACAAAGAGATAGAAACATCAGTGATGAAAGAGAATCATCATTAATCGGCTGCCTTCTACATGCTCCACACTGGGCATTGAGCCTACAACCTGGGCATGTGCTCTGATCGGGAATCGAACTGTGACCTCCTGGTTTATAGGTCGATGCTTAACCACGGAGCCATACCGGTCTGGCGCCGTTTTTATTCTTTTATTTTACAGAGCTCCTCAGTTTATTGGCAATTATTTATGCAACATAAGTGGTCGTTTGTCCAGTTCTGAGGCACTCAAACCAGCAGAGTCCATTAGTGATTGCTCTTTAAATAACTTATGAGAAGCAAGCACAATTAGCAAGGAGCCCACATTGAGAATCAAGCATCTTGCCTGCACACCCATTGATGGCAAGCAGGCTGGGAGCGGGCAGGCACCAGGTGCTGGTGTAGTGGAAATTTCAAGGCACATATGCCGTCCTAACAGATAGCAGCTCCAGGGTCTGCCCTTGAGACCGGGGTCACATCTGGAACCACCAAGCTCATGCTTTGTGCATCACACCCCCTTTGGTCTACCATGGTTTTTATCACCTAACATGCGTCAACCTCGGATGTGTTGGGGGCTGCGTGCTCGGAGTCACAGTCCTTGCCCTTTACATTCTGAAGACAAGAGAGATGCAAAGACCGGACAACGACATGGCAATGATGTTTCTAGCACCACTAGGAGGTCATTGTTAGGGCGTCTTTAGATATCTGTCTTCGGAGAGATGTGGGGGTGGGGGAGTTCCATCCCAGGAGCCAGAGGAAGGGGATGAGGGAGGGGATGCTTCCAATGAGATTCAAGGCACTAAAGCAGCGGTTCTCAACCTGGGGGTCGAACGACCCTTTCACAGGGGTCGCCTAAGACCATCGGAAAACACATATATAATTACATATTGTTTTTGTGATTAGTCACTATGCTTTAATTATGTTCAATTTGTAACAATGAAATTGGGGGTCACCACAACATGAGGAACTGTATTAAAGGGTCCTGGCATCAGGAAGGTTGAGAACCACTGCAAAGGGTGGACGGATGGGGTGGGCCTTGGAAAAAGTCAGCCGGAAGCAGAGGTCCCCAGAGAAGAGCGGGTGGCTGGGTAGGCGACCTGGGCCTCCCCCCCCCCCACCACTCCTAAATGTGACCCTCCTGTCCAGCCAGAAGGTCCAAGGTACCCACCCCCAGGACTTTCCAGCCAGCCCAGGCGAGATCTGGGGTCCACCTTCACAATCCCGTCTTCTCACTGCGATGGCTCGGCTGCTGGCACTCAGATCAGCACACAGCTCACGTTTATCGGACACCAGCCCGTCAGAGTTCAATTATGGCTTTTTGACTTAAAAATCATGAAGTGTTTTCCTAACTCTGTTCTCTCCCTGTGACCCAACCCTCACCATGGTGCGTGGGGCAGGAGATCCCTGAATGGACCACAGAGACAGAAAGAGTTGCACCCCTTGGTGTGGCCCCACATGGAATATGCCAAACCTGGGTCGGGGAGAGCAGGGGCAGACCCGAGCACACGGCTCACGGCTCAGGTCCGTCTGCAGGCACAGCAGACAGTCGCGGGTGCACAGTGGCTCCTGCAGACGCCACGGGGAGGCGCTGGCCTCGCTGCCTGGCAGCACCCGACAGGCTAAGCCAGTCTGAGCTGTGACCGCCCCGGGCCTTTCCGGGCCTGCTGGCCCCCAGCAGGGCCCCCCCAAGTCCTCGGGGAGAGCCAACTCCACTTCAATCGAACCGCGCATCTCAGCAGAGGGTGGGCCAAAGGCTGTGGTTCAAGCGGAAGTAGGGAAGGGCCGAGGCCAGGGCCCAGTCTAGTACCCAGGCCAGGCAGGACCCCGAGGCTGCGGGAAGCGGTGGGAGGGGCCGGCCCTGGGGGTAGGGAGGCTGAGGGGGCCAGCGGGGCGGGGACTGGCCTGGGAAGCTGGGGAGCTGGGGCTGCGTCGGGTAAGGAGGTGTCCCTCCCCCGAGGGGTAGGAGGGCTGTTGAGGATAAACCAGGACTGGGAGTCCGGCCCCGCCAAGGGGTACCCGGGGCCAGAGGCACCAGAGGCGGGCGCGGGATCGCTAGGCCAGGGCGGTGTGTCCTCTGTGGGGACCAAGAGTAGCTCCAGCAGCCCTGGGCCCCGGCTGGGCTGACGGGAAAGGGGGACCCAGAGGTCCGCTATAGGAAAAGGGGGGCTGGGACACCACGGGGAAGGGTGCTGGCTGCGGCACCCTGGGTGGTGGGGCCCATGGGCAACTCCGGAGAAGGTTTGTAGGGCAGAGGGTAGGGAGGCACCCCTGCCGGCTGCGGGGCGGGGTGGCTGCTCTTTGGCTGCAGGGGGGTCGCCTGGGGTCCTGGCGAGATGGGAGAGGCGGGCGGAGAGGAGGGGTGCCACCTCTGCCCGCGGGCTCCTGGGAAGCTCTGGGCTTCCTCACCACGTCCTGGAGCTTCTCCACGAACCCGCCGCAGGTGCGACAGCCATGGCTCAGACTCTTCTACCTTCATGCCTTCGACCTGCAGAAGGTCTAACAAGGTCCCCAGCTGTTACGCCGACTAGACTTTCTCCATCTTTTCCTTCTGCTCCTGGCATCGCTCTGCGAGCTTCCGGAGCTCCTGATACTTTTCCGAAAGGTTTGAGCGGCTGATCTACAGGGGCCTTGGGACTCCAGGTTCCGCTCAGCCAGGCTGCTTTTGTTGGCCAGTGCCATCTCTTGTTCTAGCTGCAGGTCCTAGACCTCAGGGGACTCCTGGGCCAGGCGGTTGAGGGCCTCCTTGCTGGGGTCCAACCCCAGCAGGTCCAGGGGTCCCCAAAGGTGTGGACGGAGTCTGCGAAGAAGGAATGACACGGAGACGGCGTTCAGTTGATCAGCAGCCTAGCCAGGATCTCTAGCCAGGATCTCCAGCCAAGTTCTGTCCAGGTTCTCTTGCCATGTTCTCTCGCTAGGTTCTCCAGCCAGGTTCTGTCTTTTATTGTCTTGTTACATCTGTATTTATACCAGTTGATTTTAATCCTATCAATTTCTATTCCAAAGGTTAGAGCATTTCTTATCTCCATTCCAGGGAGCAAAGATTATGTAGCTTAAGCGTGATTGTTCATAGTTAAAGTGATTAACTACCCGCCTGGCATTTAGTTAAGGGGTTTTATTCCCTCTCTAACTTCAGGGAAAAATCCTCACCTGGGGAAACAACCTTTCTCGGAGAGGTGACCTTGGTTAAAACACATAGCTCTAAGAAGGGGAGCAAACATATTAAGAACAGTATGCCATATACACCAGGTCCCTTGAAACATGCTATGCAGATGTTTCTTCCCTGCAGCGACTGTGTCAAGCAGCAACGATGGACCGGCTTCTGGCACCTCCTGGTCGTTCTGAATCTCCTCCAGCTCCTCCAGGGTCTTGTCTTTCAGGGTCTCCATCTCTCCCTGCAGGGCCGAAGCCGCCCTGGGGAAACCACAGCCCACACCCACCCCATTTTTATTCTTTATGTCTGTGTTTCTCCCTCTCTTTCTATTCCTTCTTCCTACACCACTCCCTTTAGCATTTCTTGCATTGCTGGTTTGGTGGTAATAAACTCTCTTAGCCTGTTTTTGTCTATGAAACTCCTGATCTCACCTTCAATTTTGAATGACAGCCTTGCTGGATAGAGTATTTTTGGATTCAGTCCCTTGCTTTTCATGACTTTGTATATTTCTTTTCTTTTTTTTTTTTTTGTTCATCAGATTATTTATTCACTTAATTCTTAGATTCACTTGTTGATAGATGCGTATTTGTTGTTCATAATTTGTATCTTTACCTTTTTCTTCTTCTTCCTCTTCTTAAAGGATACCTTTCAGCATTTCATATAATACTGGTTTGGTGGTGATGAACTCCTTTAGCTTTTCCTTATCTCTGAAGCTCTTTATCTGACCTTCAATTCTGAATGATAGCTTTGCTGGATAAAGTAATCTTGGTTGTAGGTTCTTGGCATTCATCACTTTGAATATTTCTTGCCACTCCCTTCTGGCCTGCAAAGTTTCTGTTGAGAAATCAGCTGACAGTCGTATGGGTACTCCCTTGTAGGTAACTGAGTTTCTTTCTCTTGCTGCTTTTAGGATTCTCTCTTTGTCTTTTGCTCTTGGCATTTTAATTATGATGTGTCTTGGTGTGGTCGTCTTTGGATTCCTTTTGTTTGGGGTTCTCTGCGCTTCTTGGACCTGTAAGTCTATTTCTTTCACCAGGTAGGGGAAGTTTTCTGTCATTATTTCTTCAAATAGGTTTTCAATATCTTGCTCTCTCTCTTCTTCTGGCACCCCTATAATTCGGATGTTGGTACGCTTGAAGCTGTCCCAGAGGCTCCTTACACTATCTTCGTATTTTCGGATTCTTTTTTCATTTTGCTTTTCTGGTTGGGTGTTTTTTGCTTCTTTGCATTTAAAATCTTTAACTTGATTCTTGCGCTCCTCTGGTCTGCTGTTGGGAGTCTGTATAATATTCTTTATTTCAGTCAGTGTATGCTTAATTTCTAGTTGGTCCTTTATCACAACATCAAGGGTCTCATTACATTTCTTGAGGATCTCACTATATTTATCGGCGGTCTCATCAGTCTTTTCGAGGGCCTTACTAAATTTATCGGTGGTCTCACCAGTCTTTTCAAGGGCCTTACTAAATTTATCGGCGGCTTCTAGACAGTTCTTGAGAGACCTTAAAAGTGTGGTTTTGAGCTCTATATCCAGCATTTTGCCTTCCTCCATTTCTGTCCTGTTTCTTTGTCTCTGCATTTTTTATGCCTTCTTGGTGCACCCCCTAGTGGTCTTAGTGTGCTGTCTTGTTGTAGTTAAGCCTTGATTGTTGTAGGTAACACTGGGGGGATTTGACCTCCAGGCCAACTGGCTGTGAGACGACTTTGTATATTTCATTCCATTCCATTCTGGCCTGATGCATTTCTGTTGAGAAATCATTTGATATTCTAATGGGAGATCCCTTGTAGGTAACTTTCTATCTCTTGCAGTCCTTTAGATTCTTTGTCTTTGACACCATTTTAATTATGATGTGTCTTGGTGTGAGTCTTTTGGATTCATCTTGTTTGAGACTCTGTGCTTCTTGGACTTGTGTGACCTTTTTTCTTCCCCACGTCAGGGAAGTTTTCTGTCATTATTTCTTCAAACAGGTTTTCTATTCCTCACTCAGCTTCTTCTCCTTCTGGCACCCCTTTCATGTCGCTTCCTTTCATGTTGCCCCAAAGCTCCTTTAAGCTCTCTGCCTACCCCCCCCCCTTTTTTTCCCAATTGCTGTTCAGATTGGGTGTTATTTTTCTTTCTTTTTTTAAAATATATTTTTATTGATTTCAGAGAGGAAGGGAGAAGGAGAGAGAGAGAAACATCAATGATGAGAGAGAATCATTGATTGGCTGCCTCCTGCATGCCCCCTACTGGGGATTGAGCCCACAACCGAGGCATGTGCCCTTGACTGGAATTGAACCCAAGAAAGACCCCTCAGTCTTCAGGCTGAAGCTTCATCCACTGAGCCAAACCAGCCAGGGCTGGGTGTTATTTTCCTACCCTGTCTTCTAACTCGCTGATTTGGTCCTCATCTTCTTCTAGTCTACTGTTGAAACCTGCCAGGGTGTTCTTTATTGGAGCTATGTCATTCTTCATTTCCTCGTGTTTTTTTTCTTCTTCATTTCCTCTTGATTCTTATCCATGTTGGTGAATTTCTCATTCAGCTTCTTATAATTCTCATTGAGCTGCTTGTAATTCTGTCAGATGTTTAAGCATCTTTATAACCATTACTCTGAATTCTTTATCTGACAAATTATTTGCCTCCATTTCATTAAGTTCCTTTTCTGGTGATTTCCCCTTTTCTTTCCTTTGGGGATTGTTTTTGTCTCCCCATTTTTGCTGTCCCTTGTATTTGTTTCTATGTAATGTGAGTTGCTGTCTCTTCTGGCCCTGGGCAACTGATTGAGGTCCAAGAGGTTGACGTGCCTAGCGGCCCAGTGGTTTGGTACTCCTTAGCCCAGAGGCTGGGTCTGCTTTGAGTCTCACACCTTTATTGTCTCTGCTCTGAGTTGTTCTCCCTTTCCCCACAGATCTTGTCCCTCAGGTGTCCGCTGTAGATGCTCAGGGTTGGCGGGGCACTTGCACAGTTCCTTTGGTGTGCAACTCCTTGTGAGGTCCCAGAGCCCTCTGGCATGCAGTTCACTGTGTAGCTCCAGCGCCTGTGGCAGGGTGGTGCCGAGGTGCCTCTGGCATGCACTTATAGTGCAGCTCTGGGGTCTGGGTAGGGTGTTGTGTGAGGTGCCTCTGGCAAGCACTCACAGCACGCAGGTCCTGGGGCCTGGGTGGGGTGGTGCAGGAGGTCTCTCTGGGCACTCACCATGCACATCTGGGAGCCTGCAGCGAGGTAGTGTGGCACTCACTGAGGGGGCGCAGTGGAGGTCCCTTCTAAATTATGGCTGATGAGCAGCTCACTGCGCAGGTTTGGGGGTGGTGTCCCAGGCCAGTCTGGGTGTTGGTTTGGCTGCACTCTTAGCCTCTGCTGCTCCCCCTTTTGAGATGGCATGGTCTCTGTGCCAGAGCCATGCCCAGCCTGGGAGTGCCTGTGGCAATAGCAGCGGCTCCCTGTCCAGGAGAGCCTGATCCACCAGTCCCCAAGACTTCTGCAAAATCTGTCCCTCACTCACCCCCACACACACCACACATGTCCACACTCTCTCCTTGCACTCTTTTACTCACACTCTTTTCCTCACTGCCATTCTGCTGGCTGCCATGTTGCGATATGCCAATTTGGGTACCTTTTATTACTTCTTCTTGTCTGATTGCTGTGGCTAGGACTTCCAGTACTCTGTTGAATAAGAATGGTGAAAGCAGACATCCTTGTCTTGTTCCTGTTCTTAAGGGAAACACGTTTAGTTTTTGCCCATTGAGTATTATTTTGGGTATATGTCATATCTTGAGGTATGATCTCTCTATTCCTACTTTAGCGAGAGCTTTTATCAAAAAAGGGTGTTGGGAGAGCAACAGGAACTAAGAGGAGCTCAAACCGTTATAGTCTCGCCTTCAGAACTTTCGGAAAACATCACAGCCCTGCCAATACCTTGATTTGAGCCCAGAAAAACGTCCAACCCACAGAACGGTCAAACTTCAAGTGAAGGCCGGCCGCGACAGTGACGCAAGATGCAGCCAGCATGGGCTCGGGAGTAAAAGTCCCTCACAATTTTCGACTGTTGGAAGAACTTGAAGAAGGCCAGAAAGGTGGAGGAGATTGAACAATTAATTGGGGTGTAGAAGATGACAAAGACATGACACTTACAAGATGGACAGGGATAATAATTGGGCCTCCAAGAACAGTTTATGAAAACCAAATGTACAGCCTTAAAATAGAATGTGGACCTAAATACCCTGAAGAACCCCCCGTTGTAGGATTAAATTAATATGAATGGAGTTAATAGTTCTAATGGAGTGGTGGACCCAAGGGCCATATTAGTGCTAGAGAAATGGCATCGTTCATATAGTATCAAACATGTCCTGCACGAGCTTCGGCATCTAATGCTGACTAGTGATAATATATCACTCCCTCAGCCACCTGAAGGGCAGTGTTACAGCAACTAATCAAAAAGAAAGCCACAGGCCCACCCCTCCCCCATTTGATTTAAGCAGTCTTCATTTTCCACAGTAGTAATCTTTCTAGATACGTCTTGTAGACATCAAAGTACTGGAAAGGAAGCTCCTGTTCAAAGGCAGTTTATCTTAAGATGCTGTAAGTGATACTAATTTGTTGTCCGTTTGAAATATAAGAAAAAAAAAAGGGGGTGCTGGATTTTGTCGAATGCTTTTTCTGCATCTATTGATATGATCATGTGGTTTTTATTTTTCAATTTGTTTCTGTGATGTATCACATTTATTGATTTGTGAATATTGTATCAGCCTTGCATCCCTGGAATAAATCCCACTTCATCATGGTGTATGATCTTTTAAATATATTGCTGGATCCGATTTGCTAATATTTTAAAAAATATTTTTAAATTGAATTCAGAGAGGAAAGGAGAGGGAGATAGAAACATCAATGATGAGAGAGAATCATTGGTTGGCTGTCTCCTGCACGCCCTCTACTGGGGACCGAGCCCACAACCCAAGCATGTGCCCTCGACAGGAATCGAACCTGGGACCCTTCCATCTGTAGTCTGATGCTTTATCCACTAAGCTAAACCCGCTACGGCTAATTTGCTAATATTTTGTTGAGGATTTTATTATCTGTGTTCATCAGGGATATTGGCCTGTAATTTTCTTTCTTTATAGTGTCTTTATCTGGTTTTGGAATTAGGGTAATGCTGGATTTGTAAAAAGAGCCTGGGAGTGTTCCTTCCTCTTGAATTTTTTGGAATAGTTTGAGGAGGATAGGTATTAGCTCTTCTTTGAATGTTTGGTAAAATTCACCTGTAAATCCATTCAGTCCAGGACTTTTGTTTGCTGGAAGTTTTTAAATTACTGTTTCAATTTCATCAGTTGTTATTGGTCTACTCAGGTTTTCTGATTCTTCCTGATTGAGTTTTGGAAGATTGTATGTTTCAATAAATTTGTCCATTTCACCCAGGTTGTACAGTTTGTTGGCATATTCATAGTATTTTCTTACAATCCTCTGTATTTTGTGGTGTTTGTTGTTATATTGCTTCTTTCATCTCTGATTTTATTTATTTGGGTCCTCTCCCTTTGTTTCTTGATGAGTCTGGCTAGGGGTTCATCAATCTTGTTTATCTTTTCAAGAATCAGCTCTTGGTTCTATTGATCTTTTCTACTGTGTTTTTAAGTCTCTATGCCATTTATTTCTGCTCTAATGTTTATTATTTTCTTCCACTTTCTTTGGAAGTTCTCTTTCTAATTCATTTAGCTGTAGGGTTAGACAGTGTTAGTGCTCTTTCTTGTTGTTTGAGGTAGGCCTGTAGTGCTATCAATTTCCCTCTCAGAACTCCTTTTGCATAGGTTTTGGGTGGTTGTGTGTTCATTTCTTTTGTTTCCAGGAAGTTTTTAACTTCTTGCTTGATCTCATTGGTAACCCATTCATTGTTTAATACAAGCTATTTAGCCTTCATGTATTTGAGTGTTTTGTTTTTTATTGTCATTGATTTCTAACTTCATGCCATTGTGATCTGAGAAGATGCATGGTATTATGTCAATCTTCTTGAATTTGTATAGGCTTATTTTGTGTTCTAACATGTGGTCTATCTTTGAGAATGTTCCTTGTGTGCTTGAGAAGAATGTATATTCTGTTGCTTTGAGGTGAAATGTTCTGTAAATAACAGTTAGATCCATCTGATCTAGTGTGTCATTTGAGGCCTCTGTTTCCTTATTGATTTTTTATCTGGAAGATATATCCATTAATGTCAGTGGGGTGTTAAAGACCTCTAGTATGACTGTATTGTTCTCAATCTCTCCCTTAAAGTCCATCTAGAGTTTTTTAATGTACTTGGGTGCTCCTATATTGGGTGCATATATATTTACAAGGGATATATTTTCTTGTTGAATCATTCCCTTTAATATTATGAAATGACCTTCTTTGTCTCTGGTTATGGACTTTATTTTAAAATCTATTTTGTCTTATATGAGTACTGGTGACCTGGTGCACGGATTCGTGCACATTGAAAGGAAATTAATTAGAAGGTGGCTGGAGGGGCAGGACTGGGCGAGAAGGGCCAGACACGCCCTGGAGCCAACCTCCTGTAGTCCTGCCCCGGCATCTGCAGAGTGAGTGGGGTCCCTCCGATAGGTGGGGCCCCTCAGCCTAGCCTGTGGGGATTGGGCCAAAACTGGCTCTCCAACATCCCCCAAGGGGTCCTGGAGTGCGAGAGGGCACTCTGCAAAGTTGCTGTTATACAGGGTGTGGAATGCAAATGCAAGTGTGCAGTAAGCTAGATTCAGGGCCAACAGTGCCCCAGTAACAATATAACCCACGGCCGAAGGTGGAATCGTGTGGCCCCACAAGGAATCGGGCTCCTTCCTCTCTGGTTTTGGGGTGCATCACCCGAGAACCACCACTGCCAAGTCACTGCAGCTCGGCAGCTCCTGTTTTGAGCATCTGGCTCCTGGTGGTCAGTGCATGTCATAGCAATCAGTCGGACGGTAGGAGGGACACTTAACACATTAGCCTTTTATATATATAGATTGCTACCCCAGCTTTTTTTTCCTTTTCCATTTGCATGGAATATATTTTTCCATTCCTTCACTCTCAATCTGTGTGTATCTTTTGTTCTGAGTTGGGTCTCTATAAGAGATACATATGGGTCATGTTTTCTTTTCCACTCAGTCACCCTATGTCTTTTGACTGAAGTATTTAATCCATTTACATTTAAGGTTATTTTTGACAGGTCTTTACTTATTGCTATTTTTAGTTTCTTTATGCTTATGATCTACTCTCTGTTCTTTTCTTCTTCCTCTTAAAGCATTCCCTTTAACATTTCTTGCATTGCTGGTTTGGTGGTAATGTACTCCTTTAACCTTTTTTTGTCTGGAAAATTTTTATTTTACCTTCAATTTTAAATGATAGCCTTGCTGGATACAGAGTCTTGGATTTAGGCCCTTGCTTTTCATTACTTTGAATACTTTATGCCACTCCCTTCTGGCCTGAAGTGTTTCTATTGAGAAATCAGCTGACATTCTAATGGGAACTCATTTGTAGGCAATTTTATGTCTCTCTTGTTGCCTTTAAGATTCTTTCTTTGTCTTTAACATTTGCCATTTTAATTATGATGTGTCTACGTGTGGGTCTCCTTGGGTTCATCTTGATTGGGACTCTGTGCCTCCTGAACTTGTGTGACATTTTCCTTCACCAGGTTAGGGAAGTTTTCTCTCATTATTTCTTTAAACAGGTTCTCTGTTCCTTGCTCACCTTCTTGCCTTCTGGTATTCCTATCCTGTGGATATTGTTACCTTTAATATTGTCCCAGAGCACTCTTAAGCTCTCTTCTGACTTTTTAATTTTTTATTTGCTGCTCTAATTGGGTATTTATTTTGACCTTGTCTTCCAAATTGCTGATTTGATTCTCTGCTTCATCAAATCTAATTTTAATTCTTTCCAGTGTGTTCTTTTTTTTTTTTCACTTTCATCTTTTAATCTTAAAATTTTAATGTAAGTTTATGCAATAGTATACACAATGAAAAGAGGAAAAATACATAAAGGCTTTTATCTATATTTTAAAACTAATGTTTCCAAGTTGCTGACTCTTGATCATCAAGTAGGTTTATATACAATTCCAGTTAGTATAGGAGCCTGAATACTTTGACCTATGAAAATACACATTCAACATTAAGTACAAGAAAGTGAAAAACTAGAAAGTAGCAAACTCAAGAATTTAACTCAGGATTACAGACCCCAAAGCCCTTTTATCAAGTGCCTTTCTTCACAGAGCCTTGGGCCTCTGAGGGTCTATGACTACAGGAGGATGGAGCCAACACAGTTCTGTGACAGAAGCTGGCTGATCTAGTCTCTACTATATTGATTTGAAGCAAATCAAATCTTAATCTTTCTATGGCATCCACAATCCTTCCTGGGATGGTATGTCCTCAATTTTAAGATATCTGCTCTCCTACTTGAAGGTTATGCAATGCGAAGTAACTCACACATTTTAGCCTAAATCTTCTCTCCCTGTGAACCCTGCAAAAAATGACCAATATTTAAAATGCATACCCTAATGCAAGGATGGTTCAACATATGCAAATCAATGTGATACATCACATTATATAACATTAACAGAATGAAGGGGGGAAAAATCATATAATCATCTCAATAGATGCAGAAAAAGCATGCAAGAGATTTCAACATCCATTTGTGATAAGAACTCTTAATGGCCAAAACCGGTTTGGCTCAGTGGATAGAGCGTTGGCCTGCAGACTGAAAGGTCCCAGGTTCGATTCCGGTCAAGGGCATGTACCTGGGTTGCGGGCATATCCCCAGTAGGGGGTGTGCAGGAGGCAGCTGATCGATGTTTCTCTCTCATCAATGTCTCTAACTCTCTATCTCTCTCCCTTCCTCTCTGTAAAAAATCAATAAAATATATATATAAAAAAAGAACTCTTAATGAATTAGGCATAGAAGAAACATATTGCAACATAATAAAGGACATATATGATAAGTCCATAGCTAACATTATATCCAGTGTGTTCTTTTTTTTTTTTTTTAAATATATTTTATTGATTTTTTACAGAGAGGAAGGGAGAGAGATAGTTAGAAACATCGATGAGAGAGAAACATCGATCAGCTGCCTCCTGCACATCTCCTACTGGGGATGTGCCCGCAACCCAGGTACATGCCCTTGACCGGAATCGAACCTGGGACCCTTCAGTCCGCAGGCCGACGCTCTATCCACTGAGCCAAACCGGTTTTGGCTCCAGAGTGTTCTTGATGTCAGATACGTTATTCTTCATTTCTGTCTGGTTCTAGTTAATGGTTTCATTTCATTGTTTATGCTGCTATAGTTCCTACTGAGTTTCTTGTAATTTTCACTAAGCTCCTTAAGCACCATTAAAACCATTACTTTGAACTTTGTGTCTGATAGGTTGCTTGCCTCCATTTCATTTAGTTCTTTTTCGGGAGATTCCTTATTATCTTTCATTTGGGGGTTGTTTCATTGTCTTACCATTTAGCTGTCTCTTTGTATTTGTTTCTATGCAGTAGGTAGAACTGCTATGCCTCCCTTATGTAGAAAGTATCTTGAGTCTAGTGGTGCAGTCTCTTTTTTCACCTGAGCTGGATGTTTTAGAAATGCCCCTTGTGTGCATTATTTGGGCTTTCCTGTTGTAACTGGGACTTGATTGTTGATGTTCCTCTCATGGGAAGGATCTCCTCTCCAACTTTTTACCAGTGAGGTTCAACCCCAATATCATTGTGCTAGCTGTTATATAGGTGCTGACAGAACAGAGTAAGACACAACAGAACCAAAACAAAAACACCCCCAAAAACAATGCAACAACAACAGGAAAGACTTAGAAGGGGAAAAAAAGCAAAGCAAATAAAAAATAAAAAGGATACTATAAGACATGTGACCAAAGACTTGGAGGGAATATAAAGAAAAAGAGAGAAAGAAGAAAAAAAAAATGGCAGTATGGAAGCAAGAAGGAAGCTAAAAGAACTTGTATAGGAAGAAAAAAGAAAATGAAACAGAAAATAATTGAAATAATAATAATGAATTTTAAACATATTAATAATGGGTATATTAAGATTAAGATAGGAAAAGTAAAATGGAATAAAATGAGAAAAAAGAGAAAAACAAAACAAGATAAGAAAAATTAATAATAATCAAAATAGGCTAAAGTAGAATGTAATAAAAGGAAAGAGAGAAATTAGAGATATGCAAGAAAAAAAGAAAAAGGGTCAAACAAAAACCCCCCAAAAATCCACATACACACACACACACACACACTCATATGAAGACCTTTGGGTCTGCTATTTGTGGGGCTCTCTGGATTTTGCTCTGAAAAATTGAATCTGATCCCTTGGTGTGTCTATGTCGGGCTTCTTGGAAGCTGCTCTAGTGTAGGGCAGTGTGAGTCACTCCCTTTCTGGCCCTGTGCAACCTGATTGAGGTCTGAGAGGTTGAAGCTCCTATTAGTCCAGTGGTTAGGGACTCAGCCCAGAGGCTGTGTCTGCCTTGAGTTTCACGTCTTCATTGTCTCTGTTCTGAGTTGTACTCCCTTCCCCCATGGACCTGGTCCTGTAGGTGTCAGCTGCAGGAGCTCGGGTCCGTGGGGGTATGTGTGAAGTCCCGCTGGTGTTCCACTCACTGCTTGGTCAGGGAGTGGGGCTGGGGGAGGGGTGTCCAAGGCTAGACAGGGTGGTGGCAAGGCTGTGCTCCTAGTCACTGCAGCTCCCCCCTTCAGGATGGGGGAGTACCTGGTTTTTGAGCCATAGCTGTGCTCGTTGGGGGAGTACCTGTGGTGGTAGCAGCCGCTCTTTGTCCAGGAGAGCCTGATCCGCCTGCTCCTGAGACTCCTGTCAGCTCTCTCTCTCTTTCTCACTCTCTCTCTCACACACACATACCCCTCTCGCTCCGCTCCCTTACTCACACTTTCTCCCTCACTCCAGTCCTGCCATGTATGTATGCACTTTCTATTGCTATTGTTACAAATTACCACAATAGTTACTTGAAATAATGTAAATTTACTCTCTTACTGTTCTGGAGATAAAAATCCAAAATTAGTTTCACTGAGCTAAAGTCATGATGTTGGCAGAGCTAATTCCTTCTGGAGATTTCAGAGCACAGTCAATTTCCTTATCCTTATCCTTTCCATCTGCATTCCTTGGCTCATGACTCCTAAATTACTTCAACCCCCTGCTTCAATTGTCACATCTAATACTTTGATCTTACCAAAACCCTGTGGGCCCGGTTGTGGCTCAGTGGTTGAGCATTGACCCATGAACCAGGTCACGGTTTGATTCCTGGTCAGGGCACATGCCCAGGTTGTGGGCTCGATCCCCAGTGTGGGGTGTGCAGGAGACAACTGATCAATGATTCTCTCTCATCATTGATGTTTCTGACTCTCCTCTCCCTTCCTCTCTGAAATTAACAAAAATATATTTTAAAAAACCCCAAAACCCTTGTGGTTACATTGGGCCCACAGGTGTAGAAATAATCCAGGATCATTTCTCCTTCTCAAGACCCATAACTTAATAAAACCCCCTTTGTCCTATATGACAGGAGTTTTAAGATGTGGTCATCTTTGTGAGGCCATTATCTAGCCTCCCACACCCAATTGTTTTTGTATGGTGCTGTCTGTAACCTTGTCATTGAGCATGACTAAAAGCAGGCCTAGCACCTAGCCATAGCAAGAACTCAAATAGTTTTAAAGGCCTTGAGTACTATTTTGGCTTTTAAAAAATATATGTTTTTGCCGAAACCGGTTTGGCTCAGTGGATAGAGCATCGGCCTGCGGACTGAAGGGTCCCAGGTTCCAGGGGAGTGTGCAGGAGGCAGCTGATCGATGTTTCTCTCTCATCGATGTTTCTGACTCTCTATCCCTCTCCCTTCCTCTCTGTAAAAAATCAATAAAATATATTTTAAAAAAATATATATGTTTTGCCCTGGCTGGTTTGGCTCAGTGGATAGAGTGTTGGCCTGTGGACTGAAGGGTCCTGGGTTTGATTCTGGTCAAGGGCACATGCCCTGGTTGTGGGTTTGGTCCCCACTGTGGTACATGCAGGTGGCAGCCAGTAAATGATTCTCTCACATCATTGATGTTTCTCTCTCTCCCTCTCCCTTCCTTTCCAAAATCAATAAAAACATATATTTAAAAAAATATGTTTTTATTGCTTTCAGAGAGGAAGGGAGAGGGAGAGATAGAGACATCAAGGATGAGAAGAAAACATCCATCAGCTGCCTCCTGCACACCCCCTACTGGGGATCAAGCCCACAACCCTGGTGTGTGCCCTGCCTAGGAATTGAACTGCAATCTTCTGATTGATGGGTCAATCACTGAGCCACACTCACTGGGCTTTCTAGGCTTTTAAGCAACTTCATTTTTTTTTTTCTATCGTCTGTTAATATTGTGGCTTTTTCTGTCTGTCTGAGTTGTCTTATTGGGCTAATAACCCTAATATGAATTCAGACCCTGGTTCTGCTGCTTACTTAGCTTTAGCCACCCCAAGTCTGTTTCATTTGTAAAATGGGATTATGACTACATCCCAGGCAATGTATATGAGAGAGGGAGAAAGGGCTGATCCCCAGTTGGTATGGTATGAGGGGAAAGGGACACAGGTCCATATGGGTGTCAGAAGGGGTACATGGGTGTCAGAGAGTGAGGATGGATCCTCCAGATTTGGGGGGAGGGCATGCATAGTTAGGTGAGTCTGGAAACCTCTTCCCTGTCCTTCCCCAGCTGTCTCAAGACCCTGACTGTCCCCAGGAGAGAGCCTGAGTTGGGATGCCCTCTGAATTTCAATGACTCTGTCCTTAGTTACAAGGCCATCATTGTCCCTTGAAGGTGAATATGTTTGCTTGCCAAGGTCTGGAGGGAGCATCTTTCGTTCCAGGCCCCACCCCAGGCCTTTGGGCCTCTGATAGAGGGTGAACTGCCCAGGAAAAATCTCTTACCTTTCCTGGTACCCTTTTTCCTTCAGATTCTTATTTTAGCAAAGTCAATTAAGCCAGCGATGTTTTTAAACTTCCAGAATCACTTTTATTTCTGTTGAAATAGGAAGATGACCCAGTTAATTGATAACCTTCACACTCCATCTTAGTTAAGCCTACTGCTGGATCTTTTCTGTCAGGAGAAACACATATAAAATCATGATTAATTTTCACACTGAACATTATCAGAATGTTTCAAAAACAGTTTGGTGAACTGAAAGGGATCTAATGAATCCTTTATTTTATTTTATTTTTTAAAATATATTTTATAGATTTTTTACAGAGAGGAAGGGAGAGAGATAGAGATTTAGAAACATCGATGAGAGAGAAACATCGACCAGCTGCCTCCTGCACACTCCCCACTGGGGATGTGCCCGCAACCCAGGTACATGCCCTTGACCGGAATCGAACCTGGGACCTTTCAGTCTGCAGGCCGACGCTCTATCCACTGAGCCAAACCGGTTTCGGCGATGGTGAACCTTTTGACTCGGCGTGTCAGCATTTTGAAAAACCCTAACTTAACTCTTGTGCCGTGTCACATATAGAAATTTTTTGATATTTGCAACCATAGTAAAATAAAGATTTATATTTTTGATATTTATTTTATATATTTAAATGCCATTTAACAAAGAAAAATCAACTCAAAAAATGAGTTTGTGTGTCACCTCTGACACATGTGTCATAGGTTCGCCATCACTGCCCTATACTATGATATTTAGTTATTTTTGTGGTTGCAAAGCATCCTTCTCTGTCATTTCAGATGAGATCACAGAGTGACCTGTCCCTCTCTCATTTCATCTCATCACAGGAAATAATGGACTGTGAGCATGGGTTTCAAGTGGCTTCAATAGTTTCAGTGAGATGGAGCTAGTGACCTCAGCAGCATACAGAGCCAAGGTTGAGGGGGAGGGGAGGAGCTTAGTGCCGAGCTTGGCCTCTATTCAGTGAGGGAAGACTGTTGATACGACATGCTTATGTTAGGTTTTAGACCCAACTCTCTGGTGGCAAATAAGAGATGATGAGGGCTGAATTAAGGCAATATTAAAAATTATAACAATGATATAATTGATTATAAAAATAACACAAGTTAATAAATACATTTATAAATTAAGTATTAATGAATATAATTACTTAGTAATAGTAATAACTATTAGACATTAAATATTATATAAATATTATATAAAGACTATAAGTAATTTTTTTTTTTATTTTTTATTCATTTTTTACAGAGAGGAAGGGAGAGGGATAGAGAGTTAGAAACACCGATGAGAGAGAAACATCAATCAGCTGCCTCCTGCACACCCCCTACTGGGGATGTGCCCCCAACCAAGGTACATGCCTCTAACCGGAATCAAACCTGGGACCCTTCAGTCCACAGGCTGATACTCTATCCACTGAGTCAAACCGGTTAGGGCCTAAGTAATTATTAAATAAGCTGGTAATGCCGAAACCGGTTTGGCTCAGTGGATAGAGCGTCGACCTGCGGACTGAAGGGTCCCAGGTTCGGTTCCGGTCAAGGGCATGTACCTGGGTTGCGGGCACATCCCCAGTGGGAGGTGTGCAGGAGGCAGCTGATAGATGTTTCTCTCTCATCGATGTTTCTAACTCTCTGTCCCTCTCCCTTTCTCTCTGTAAAAAATGAATAAAATATATTAAAAAAAAAAAAAGCTGGTAATGATACTAAATAGTAATGATTCCCCTCACATTTGTGATCTGCTTTACTTTGCCCTTTTTTCACCTTAATATCTCTTAACATTAACCTCCTATAAGTGGTCTTATTAAGAAAATTAAGTCTCAATCTGATTAAGCTTCTAGATATCAACTACCAATTAATAGGAAATACCAGGGATAGAGGAGCATGTTAAATTACACAAGGATGCAGCCAACAAAAAGCAGTCTCTGGAAAGTCTCCAGGGCAAACAACTTCGTTTCTTCAAAAAATACATTGCAAGGAAAAAAAAAAAAGGATGAGGGAGAATGCATAGACTTAGATTTAAGAGACATGACTATCAACTGCAGTTTGTGAACATTATTTGTTTTTTTTAAAGTGACATTTATAAAATCATTAGAAAGCACTATCATATATGTAATGGATTTAAAGCAGTATTGTCAGTTTTTTTAAGGACTAAAAAGCCTTTCTAAAGTTGTAATATATTTTAGAGATAAATACTGAGATATTTATGGATGAAATACTATGTTTTGGATTTACTTTGATAAGATGGAGGTGGGGGAGAGTGAGTGAGATTACAGATAAAACAAGACTGGTCATGAGCTGATAATTATTGAAGCTAATGATGGGGGCATTGGCCTACATTATAACATTCTGTGTATTTTTAAAACAATGTATTTTTATTCATTTTTTACAGAGAGGAAGGGAGAGGGGGTAGTTAGAAACATCGATCAGCTGCCTCCTACACACCTCCTACTGGGGATGTGCCTGCAACCAAGGTACATGCCCTTGACCGGAATCGAACCTGGGACCTTTCAGTCCACAGGTCAACGCTCTATCCACTGAGCCCAACTGGTTAGGACACATTCTGTTTATTTTTATATATGTTCACATTTTTCACAATAAAGTTAAAGTATATACATTTTGATCTTGCACTTCCACTTCTAAAGATGTGTAAGGATATTTATTATAGGATTGTTTGAAAGAGCAAAAGAATAATGAAAAAATGAAATTGATATGGTTTAAATAAAATTATGAAACATACACATGATGGAATACTATGCAGCTGTTAAAAATAAGGCAGCTATATATGTATTGATAGGGTCCAATCTTCATGGTGTATGGCTAAGTAAAAATAGCAATGTATAGAGATGTGCTACCATTTGTGTCAATTTTTTAAATAAAGAATAAGTTATGCCCTAGCTGACTTGGCTCAGTGGATTGAGCGTCAGCCTGCAGACTAAAGGGTCCCAGGTTCGATTCCAGTCAAGGGCACATGCCTGGGTTGCGGGCTCGATCCCCAGTAGCGGGTGTACAGGAGGCAGCCAATCAATGATTCTCTCTCATCATTCATGTTTCTACCTCTCTCTCCTTCTCCCTTCCTCTCTGAAATCAATAAAAAGAAATATATTTTTTTAAAAAGAGTAAGTTATGTATAATTATGCAATATAAAAATCAGGGCATATATACAGGACCTTGATACCAGTGATTGCTAAATAATAGTTAATAGGGTGAAGAGTGGGCAGAGATAGCGTGGAAACTTGTCTATATACCAAATTATATAACTTTAAAATTTTTATCTTGTGCATGTGTATTAACTATTCAAAGTGACAATTTTTAATGTCATAGGTTAGTTAAACCACTTAAAGAAAAAATGACATACAGAACACTGCTTTCTCATCATTTGTAGGCAGTGGCACATGCAGAAAATGCAGGTGCTTTTATGGAGCATTCAGGGTATCTGAGAAGATGGATAGCATTAGGGGCAAAACAGGCCCCCCTGCCCCAGACACTGCCTGGCTACCACAAGGGCTGAGGATCTATTTCTTTTCTTTCTTTTTTTTTTTTAAAAATATATTTATTGATTTTTTTTTTTTTACAGAAAGGAAGGGAGAGGGATAGAGAGTTAGAAACATCGATGAGAGAGAAACATCGATTCAGCTGCCTCCTGCACACTTCCTACTGGGGATGTGCCTGCAACCAAGGTACATGCCCTTGACCGGAATTGAACCTGGGACCCTTCAGTCCATAGGCCGACGCTCTATCCACTGAGCCAAACCGGTCAGGGCTATTTCTTGAGATCTGGATTCACAAGTCCAGATCCAAAGGTCAATGGGGCTGGATCAAGGCTCTTCTCTTCATCATTGTCCTCTCCTAGAGTCACACCACCAAAGTTCTAAAGACATCATTAACCCAGAACTTGTGAAATCCCAAATATTCCATTTAAAGTTAGTTTCTTAATTTTAATAGATTGGATTAAATTAGAATAAATTTTACTTATATTTATCTTCACAAATAATAACCATCTACAATTTATTTTTTGGGCGCTATCCTTGTTGAGATTTTTTAAATCATAATTTTATTTACCCTTGAAAACGAACTGGCAGATAATCCCTCCTCTCAGGGATTATTGGTTTCTTGAAGTTTTTGTAGGAAAACTACTTTCTCTGAAGAGACAGAGCTTTGATGACTTTTTATGTCCTTTCATAATCTTTGATTTATCCAGGTATTCTACATCTTCTTGAACCAATTTTGATATTTTAGAAAATACATTCTCTCTAGATTTCAAATATATTAGAATAAAGTCATGCATAGGAGCTACTTCAAAAAAATCTACCCCTTCCTCATTCATACTGGTAAATGTGTTTTTTCTAGATCAGACTTGTGAATCACTTTATATCGTGTTGCATAAACTACGTCCAGATTAAGTCTACTGTTTTCTACTTTATTGAAATGTTCTTTTCTTTTTAATACTAATTCTTTTTAAAAAAATATATTTTTATTGATTTCAGAGAGGAAGGGAGAGGGAGAGGAAGATAGAAACATCAATGATGAGAGGGAATCACGGATCGGCTGCCTCCTGCAAGTCCCCCACTGGGGATCGAGCCCACAACCCGGGCATGTGCCCTTGACTGGAATTGAACCTGGGACCTTTCAGTTCACAGGCTGACGCTCTATCCACTGAGCCAAACTGGCTAGGGCTAATACAAATTGTTACTGTTGACTTGGGTTTGTTTATGTGGTAATTTTTCCTAACTTTTAGTTGGCCATTCATTCATTCAGAGTGCTTGATATGTGACCTGCAATGACTAGGTGTTGAAGATTCGCATTAGGAGAACAAAACCCTTACCTTCAATTTTTGCTTCTGACAAAAGTACAGCTTTGGCTACAATGATCTGGTTTTCATACATAGAATTCACTGTCATTCATTTCTAGTTTGTACATTTAGCTTTTATTTTTCTTGAAATAAAGATATACAGTACTTGTGGTTTTAGATTTCTAAATGGCAGATTTCTTTTGGCTACATTTCTGTTAACTTTTAATTTTCTGATTTTTGTTTTTTGCTTTTTAAAAAAATATATTTTTATTGATTTCAGAGAGGAAGGGAGAGGGAGAAAGCGATAGAAACATCAATGTTGAGAGAGAATCATTGATCGGCTGCTTCCTGCACGCCCCACACTGGGGATTGAGCCCGCAACCCAGGCATGTGCCCTTGACTGGAATCGAACCTGGGACCCTTCAGTCTGCAGGCCAACGCTCCATCCACTGAGCCAAACCAGCTAGGGCTTGCTTTTTTTTTTTTTTCAGATAAAAGATGGGAGACCATGCTCTATTGACTTTGCTCCTATGAATAGGTAGCTATAGGCACCTAGGACTACTATGAATTTCTAACCTTTTAAGTGAAGTAACTTCTCATGATAATTATACTTTACTGTTTTTCAGAATGAATTATCATAAGTTATGAGGACTTTCTGATATTTGATATTCATTCAGAAGGCCCTCTTCTCACATGTTCCTTAACAGTAAGACTGTTAACTAATGATAATAACTAATATTTATTCAACACAGGCTTTATTTAAAATATCGGACAGTCCTCACAAAAACTCTATTAGGTAGGTATAATTACCATTGCTTAAAAACAAGTAAACTGAGGAACAGAGAGATTGCATAATTTACCCAATGATATACCATCAGTAACTGGTAGAAATGAGATAATGTTAAGTAAGGTATATGCTACGGCAAAAGGCACATTCACAAAATATTTTAATTGGGTTATTTTCTCTTAGGAGTTCTCAGAAGGTTGATACATTTTGAGTGGTAAGAGAGGACTTTACATTCATATTAATATTTTTTCACCATAAGTTCTCTGATATATAGTAAACAGTGATTTTGAGGCAAAAAGAATTCCCACGTTTATTGACTTTTCTTCTGGTATGAGTTGTCTGATGTTCCACAATGGAAGTGACAAATGAAGGTTTTCTGATATTATACTACATTAGGCATTATCTAATATTAAGTCAGGTGTGAACTCCATTAAAGGCTTTCCTGCATCCCTAATATTAAGAGCTTTCTAACCAGTATGGGTTCTATAGTGTTCAATGAGATGTGCACCAAGAATAAAGGCCTGTCCACATTCTCTACATTCGTAAGGCTTGATACCAGGATGAATTCTCTGATGTTCAGTAAGTTGTGAACTGCGAATAAAGGCCATTCCACATTCCCTACATTGATAGGGTTTCTCACAAGTATGGATTCGTTGATGATGCGTCAGTTGTGAAACACGAATAAAGGCTTTCCCACATTCCTTACATTTGTAGGGCTTGTCACCTGTATGGATTCTTTGATGTTGAATAAGGTATGAACTACGACTAAAGGCCTTCCCACAGTCCTTACACTCATAGGGTCTGTCACCAGTATGAACTCTCTGATGTCGAGTAAGCTGTGCATGCTGTCTAAAGGCCTTTCCACATTCTTTACATTCATAAGGTTTCTCCCCAGAATGAATTCTTTGATGTCGAGTAACTTCTGAGCTATGAATAAAGCCCTTTCCACATTCCTTACATTCATAGGGTTTCTCCCCCGTGTGAATTCTCTGATGTACAGTAAGTTGTGAATGCTGTCTAAAGGCCTTCCCACATTCTTTACACTGATAGGGTCTAGCACCTGTATGAATTCTCCGATGAACAGTAAGTTGTGAGCCACGAATAAAAGCCTTCCCACAGTCTTTACATACATAAGGTTTCTCACCTGTATGGGTTCTTTGATGCAGAATAAGTTGTGAATGCTGTCTAAAGGTCTTTCCACATTGTTTACATTCATAGGGCTTGACACCAGTATGAAGTCTCTGATGGAGAATAAGTTCTGAAGTACGACCAAAGGCCTTCCCACATTCCTTACAGTCATAAGGTTTCTCACCTGTATGGATTCTTTGATGCTGAACAAGGTGTGAGGCTCGACTAAAGGCCTTTCCACATTCCTTACATTCAAAGGGCTTTTCACCCGAATGAGTTTTCTGATGTTGAATAAGGTGTGAGCCACGGCTAAATGCTTTCCCACATTCATGACATTCAATCAGTTTCTTTTCAGTCTCATTGCTCTGATGTAGAGTGAGGGATGCATGATGTTCAAAAGTGGGTATGTTTTCATATGTGACTTTTACTTGCTTGAAACAGCATTCCTGGTTTACTTGTTGTCTTTCAAACTGGCGTTTGTATTCCCAGTCTTCTCTAAAACTAGAGCTCTCAAAACCACAGCATTTAAGGCTTTCCATTAGCTCCCAATTGAATGTCTCTATTTCAAAAATATCTTTTTGTGGAAATTTCTCACACCTGGACTCCAAGTCTGAAAAACATATATATATATATATACACATATAAATGAATACAAGTTGTTCTCCTGGTCTAAAAGAAATAAAAAAATTCTACAGTAGACTAGAGACATAAAAGAAAATAACCATAAAAGGTGAATAGCTTATATTGAGGCAGGATAGAAAGAAATTAGGGAAACTCACTAAGTGGAATGAGGAAGTAGGAGTGGACATCACAGGACCATAGTGTCAGATCCTCTCACCAGAGCCCCAGCCTCCACGCATGATCATGGGAAATAGTTTATGGCAGGAAAGTCCTGCACTGGTGCAGAAGTCAGCAATAGCAAGAACTGGCTAAAACCAGATCAATCTGAGATGGAGAAAAAACTGACCAGAGAAAGACCCCAAAGCTCATTATACCATTACTAGTGGCCCAGTGCACGAAATTCGTGCGGGGGGGGGGGGGGGTTTGTCCCTCAGCCCGGCCTGCACCCTCTCCATCAGGGATCCCTCTTGCAATCCGGGACTGCTGGCTCATAACCACTCACCTGCCTGTTGGCCTGCTTGCCCCCAACTGCCCCCCCTGCCTGCCTGCTTGCTCCCAACTGACCCCCACTGCCGGCCTGCTCACCCCCAACGGCCCCCCCCCTACTGGCCTGATCACTCATAACTGCTGTCTCATCCTGGCCTGATCACCCACAACTGCCCTCCCCTCTTGGCCCCTAACCGCCTCTACCTCAGCCCTGCCACCATGGCTTTGTCCAGAACGTCTGGAAGGTCTCTCAGTCTAATTAGCATATTACCCTTTTATCAGTACAGATAGAGGCCTGGTGCACAGGTGGGGGCCAGCTGATTTTCCCTGAAGGGTGTCCCGGCTCAGGGTGAGGGTTCCCTTGGGGGGCGGGGCGGCCTGGGCGAGCAGCCTGTGGTCGTTTGCAGGCCGGCCATGCCCCCATTGGGGTGGGGGTTCCCACTGGGGACAGTGCTGGCCTGGGTGAGGGGCTGGGGCTGTTTGCAGGCCATCCATGCCCCCATGGGATGAGGGTCCCCACTGGGGGTGTGTGGCCAGCCTGGGTGAGGGGCTGAGGGCCGTTTTCAGGCCCCTCCCTCAGTGGCCAGCCTGGGTGAACCAAGCCTCCCGTGCACTCAGGCTGGCTCCGTGGCCACCACCCACAGGCTCCTCCTTCAGCGGCTGGCCAGGGTGGGTGGGAAGCTTGGGTCGCCCCTGGCAACAGAGAAAGACAAGCTTCTTCCGTCACTGGGGCGACCCAAGCCACCCGCTCGCCCCGGCCTGCTCCGTGGCTATCGCCCACAGGCCCCTTCTTCAGCGGCCAGCCCAGGCAGGCAGGAAGCTTGCCTTCCTCCATCGCCAGGGGCGACCCAAGCCTCCTGCCCACTCCAGCTGGCTCCGTGGCCGCTGCCAACTTTGTTCTGCTAATTTGCATATTCCCTCCTGATTGGCTGTGGGGGTCGTGGAAGTATGGTCAATTTACATATTTGTCTATTATTAGTGTAGATTATAATGAAAACTGACACCATTATAATGAGAAAGACACCAAAGCTCATTATACCATTATTATAATGAAAACTGACACCACAAGTAGAAGGGAGGCTGAGAGTGAACATCATGACACTTGCCGAATGAACCATATTAGGGAAAAAGCCCCTCCCGACCGGAAGGTGGGGCCAGAATTTGGCATCACAAAGTTCAGAAATAAACTATCCTTGGAAACACATAAAATACTAAGAATTTACTGACGCAGTGCACAACTCACTTGTGAGTTCAACACAGTACATTCAGATGTGTACTTTTGCTTCTTTCATAGTGGTGCCCTGTGAGACTTGCAACCAGGGGAGCAGCAGGGGGCACCAACTTTGATCCTATCTCCAGTTATCCACATCCTAGCCTCTTTCTTTAAAAAAAAAAAAATATCTACACTAATAAAAGAGAAACATGGTAATTAGCGTACGACCGCTACCCTTCCCATTGGCTAATCCCCCAGTCACTCACAGAGTAGGGCCGAGATATGCAAATTAACTGGCAGCCAAGATGGCGGCCGGCAGCCAGGCAGCTGATGCGAACAGGGAGGCTTGCTTGCTTCAGTGACGGAGAACTCCAACGTTCCCCGCCTGAATTGCCGGCCTCTCAGCTGCAACTCTAAGCAACTATGTTGTGAATATAGAAGCTAAAAAAACCCCAGAAACCTGCTTTACTCAGCGGGGCTTCAGCCAGGCGGACCGCAACATTGTATCAAATGCAGACAGTAAACAAAGGCCAGAAACCTGTTTTCAGCAGCCAAGGCCTCAGAGCTAAAGCTGGCCCAGAATAAAAAAAAAAAGAAAAGAAAAAAAGGAGCGGTTGGGTGCTTCAGTCCCAGCCTGAAAACAGCCCTCAGCCTCTCAGCCAGACTGGCCAGGCACCCCAGTGGGGACCCCCACCCTGAAGGGTGTGTGACCACCTGCAAACAGCCATCATCCCCTCACCCAGGCTGGCCAGGCACCCCAGTGGGGACCCCCACCCTGATCCAGGACACCCTTCAGGGCAAACCAGCCAGCCCCACCCATGCACCAGGCCTCTATCCTATATAGTAAAAGGGTAATATGCCTCCCGGCACCTGGATCAGCGGAGCCGAGAGGCCTCCCGGCACCGGGAACAGCGTGACAGGGAGCAGCGCCCAAACCCCCTGATCACCCTGCAGCTGTGTGTGTGACAGGGGGTGGTGCCCCAACCCCCCCGCCCCCCACGGGCCCTGCTCTGTGTGTGACTGGGTAGAGCCATAACCTCCTCATTGGCCCTGCCCTGACTGTGACAGTGGCGGTGCCCCAACCCCCTGATCGGCCCTGCTCTGTGGGTGATAGAGGGCAGCACCCCAACCCCCTGATCCACCCTGCCCTGAGTGTGACAGGGGGCGGTGCCCCAACTCCCCTATCGGCCCTACTCTGTGCATGACAGGGGGGAGCTCCCCAACCCCCTGATTGACCCTGCTCTGTGCATGACAGGGTATGGAGCCCCAACCCCCCTGATGGGCCCTGCTTTGTGCGTGACAGGGGGTGGTGCCGCAACCTCCCCATCGACCCTGCCTTGAGTGTGACAGGGGGCGGTGCCCCAACCCCCCAATCGGCCCTACCCTGAGCGTGACTGAGGGTGGCATCGCAATCTCCCAATCTGCCCTGCTCTGTGCATGACGGGGCGGCGCCCCAACTCCCCAGTCAGCCCTACTCTGAGCCTGACCAGGGGCTGCACCTAGGGATTGGGCCTGCCCTCTGCCACCTGGGAGCAGGCCTAAGCCAGCAGGTCGTTATCTCCCGAGGGGTACCAGACTGCGAGAGGGCACAGGCCGGTCTGAGGGACCCCCGTCCCCTGAGTGCACAAATTTTTGTGCACCGGGCCTCTAGTATATATATATATTTTAATTGATTTCAGAGAGGAATAAAGAGGGAGAGAGAAATAGAAACATCAGTGATGAGAGAGAATCATTGATCAGGTGCCTCCTGCCTGACCCCTACTCGGGACCAAGCCCACAACCCGGGCATGTGCCCTTGACCGGAATCAAATCTGGGACCCTTTAGTCTACAGGCCAACGCTCTATCCACTGAACCAAACTGACTAGGACTCTCTATTTCTACTTGAATAAAACTTGCTTTTGCTTTCAATGAGATTTCACTTGAACTCATTCTTCTTTTGTTTTGTTAATCTTCACCAGGATATATTTTCCATTGATTTTTTTTTTTTAAGAAAGAATGTAGGGCAGACACCGCTGCCACCCACACCCCACGGCGTGTGTGGAAGGTGCCTCCTGGCTCCCACCAGATTTCGTCCGGGCGGGCGAGGGACCGTCCAAACACGGGGGCCGCAGATCAGCTTCCCACTCCGCTCAACTGGTCAGAACCAGCGTTTCTCACCAGCCTGCAGGTGATGCCGAGGTGCTGGTCCTCGACCGCACTTGGAAGGAGCCTGGTGTGCGGGAGCCTCTCCTTGCGCGAGCTGCACCCCTTTCTGCATTTCACCTCCTGTCACTCAGTTCAGGATCGGATGGAAGCAGGGTGGGGAGAGGGGCTGGGGTGTGGAGAGGTGCGCTCCTGGAGGCTAAGGAATTGCAGTGCCGAGCGAAGTCAGCTCCACTGCACACCTGCAGGGGCTCGGATGCTTTTGAGTGAATACCACAGAATTTGAACCAAGATGGTGGCATAAGGTACAGACCTGTGCGTGCTGCCTCCCACAACAACACTGAAAATACCAACTATAAGACAAAACAGTTATCATTCAGAACCATGGGAAAGCAGGCTCAGTGGAAGTTGTACAACTGGAAGGAAAGAAAGAAGCGCATTGAGACTGAGTAGGATATGCAGAGGCACCAAGAACAGAGGTATGGAGTTGCGTGCCAGGCGGGCTGCAACTGGATGCGCGTTTTTTTTTCAATCGAAAGAGGTTACAAACTCTCAAATCCACTGAGCTTGTTTGGGGTGGGATTCTGAGGTCCCAGACCCCTATGGGGAGAGGTGGGACAGCCTTGCAGTGGGTCGGAGAGCGAGGGTGGCTTTCTCGCGGAGCTGCTCGCCAGCACTCGGGGACACGGAGACGCAGGGTCACGGAGAGGCGAGGGATCGCGGAGACGCCATTGCTGTTTGCTCTGCCCTGGTGACTCCGAGACCCTGCCCTACTCAATTTACATCCCCGCCCAAGCTGTGCCAGAGGCACAAAAGGTACCACCAGCGCTTTTACAGCATAACCCAACAAACTGCAGCTTTCAACTCCTCGCACCCATAAGGGACACACTCAAGAAACAGAATCAGGTTTGGAGGAAGACAGAACCGGATCCAGGTGGGCCGGCAACATGGAATTGCTGTACCAGCAAACACACAAACAGGTCCACCAGATCCAGTCTCACATGGAACGCCGGGAGATGGCAGACAAGCAGTCTGTGCACTTAGTAGAAAACGAAATCTAAGCAAGCATACCAGATATTCAGCCAGCAAGAATGCCTGGAGATTTTGTCCAGCAAGGAGCTGCCCAACAAAAGACAGAATACCAAACTTCGTGTTGACCAGTTAAAGTATGATGTCCAGCACCTGCAGACTGCTCTCAGAAACTTCCAACATCGGTGATATGCAAGGGAGCAGCAGGAAAGATAGTGAGAGGAGCTTCTGTCTCGCACCTTCACCCCCAACGTGGGATGTGGCGCCCCCTGCGAGGCTGTGCCGGCTCCTGCGAGGCTGCGCCAGCCCCTGTGAGGCTGAGATGGCCCCTGTGAGGCTGAGACAGCCCCTGGGAGACTGAGACAGCCCCTGTGAGGCTGAGACGGTCCCTCTGAGGCTGAGACGGTCCCTGTGAGGCTGAGATGGTCTCTGTGTGGCCAAACACAGGGACACATCGTGGATGGAAATAGCTACATTTTCCAGGTGTATCGCCTGGCAAGAAAAAGCGTACACCTATGGATGAGGACAGTGTGTGTGTGTGTGGGGGGTAAGGGCAGAGGGTGGGGTGGGAACTGGGTGGAGGGGAGCAATGGGGGGACAAAAAGGGGAACAACTGTAATAATCTGAACAATAAAGATTTATTTAAAAAAGAAGAATGTAGGAAGGGAGGAGAGGATAGAGAGGGAGAGAGAGAAAGGGAAACATCAAAGTGAGAGAGACACATTGACTGGTTGCCTCCTGCACGTGCCCCATCTGGGGCTGGGGATGGAACCTGCAACCCACAACAGCAGCTCTTCTACTGTAGTCACAGCTGGTCCTCACAGGCAATTAGCCTGAAGGTCAATTCCTCTCAGTGATACAGATAGCAATCAAGGCTCAAGTACAAGACTGGGCACACAGCCCACACAAGGGCATACGTAGAGTGCCCCATTCAGGTAACTGGGGAGGCTGAGCCACTGGGCCCTACAGGACATCTATTACACAAGGGCACTCTACCAATTCCAGGAGACATAGCAGCTCTATCTAATACATGGAAACAAACACAGGGAAGCAGCCAAAATGTGGAGATAAAGAAACATGTCACAAATGAAAGGACAGAAGAAATCTCCAGAAAAAGAATGAAATGAAATGGAAGCAAACAAACTACTTGATACAGAGTTCAAAACCATGGTTATAAGTCTGCTCAAGATCTTAATGAGAGCTTCAAGGGACTTAGAATTTCAAAGATTTCAGTGAGACTTTCAAGGATCTTAGTGAGAATGTCAAGAAAAAGAACCAGTCAGAAATTAAGTATACACTAATTGAAATAAAGAATAATTTACAGAGATTCAACAGTAGAATAGAGGATTCTGAGAATAAATCAATGATTTGGAATATTAGGAAAGAAAAAAAAACCCAATCAGAAGAGCAAAAAGAAAAAAGAATCCAAAAATATGAAGACAGTGTAAGGAGCCTCTGGGACAACTTCAAGTGTACCAACATCCTCATTATTGGGGTGCCCTAAGGAGAAGAGAGAGAGCAAGATATTGAAAACCTCTTTTAAGAAATAATGACAGAAAACTTCCCATACCTGGTGAAAGAAATAGACTTACAAATCCAGGAAGCACAGAGAGTCCCAAACACGATGAACCCAAAGAGGCCCACACCAAGGCACATCATAATTAAAATGCCAAGGGTTAAAGACAAAGAGAGAATCTTAAAAGCAGCAAGAGAAAAGCAGTTAGTTACCTACAAGGGAATGCCCATCTGACTGTCAGATGATTTCTCAACAGAAACTATGCAGGCCAGAAGGGAGTGGCAAGAAATATTCAAAGTGATAAATAGCAAGGACCTACAATAAAGATTACTCTACCCAGCAAAACTATCATTTAGCATTGAAGGTCAGATAAAGAACTTCACAGAGCCCTGGCTGGTTTGGCTCGGTGGATAGTGTCGGCTTGTGGACTGGGGGGGGGGGGGGGGGGGGCGGGGTCCCAGGTTCAATTCCAGTCAAGGGCTCGATCTCCAGTGGGGGGCGTGCGGGAGGCGGCTGATCGGTGGTTCTCTCTCATCATTGATATTTCTAGCTCTCTCTCCCTCTTCCTTCCTCTCTGAAGTCAATAAAAATATATTAAAAAAAAAAAGCTTCACAGACAAGAAAAAGCTAAAGGAGTACATCACCACCAAAACACTATTACATTAAATGTTGAAGGGTATTCTTTCAGCAGACAAAGAGGAAGAAGAAAGGATAAAAAATATGAAAAATAAAATGGCAATAAATCAACAACTGAATCTAAAAATCAAAATAAACAAGGAATCTAATGAATAAAATAAACTGATGAATAAAATAGAACCAGAGGCATGGAAACATGGGACACACTGATGAATCTCAGAGGGAAGGGTGAGTGATGGGAAGCGATTAACCAAAGAACTTAAATGCATATATGCATTACCTATGGACACGGACAACAGGGTGGTGAAGACCTGAGGGAACAGGAACCGGGTGGAGGGGGGTCATGGGGAGGGGGAAGGAAAGACATCTGTAATACTCTCAACAATAAAGATTAAACAAACACAAAAAATAAAAAATGAAAATAAAAAATAAAAATCAATGGAAAAAATATTCTCCAGTTAGGATTAACAACAAAAAACAACTACAACCACCACTAAAACTAAAATTTTGTTTACAATTATGTAGCCTTTTGTCATTAAAATCTTTTTTGTAACTTTGGTTAAATAAATAATGTAAGTACTATTACACAATGACTTATAATTTTATTTGACCAAATATTAAAAAAAAATTGGTATAGCCCTAGCCAGTTTGACTCAGTGGATAGAATGTCAGCCTTTGGATTGAAGGGTCCCAGGTTTGATTCTGGTTAAGGGCACGTGCCCGGGTTGCATTCTCAGTCCCCAGTGGGGGGTGTGCAGGAGGCAGCTGATTGGTGATTCTCTCTTATCATTGATGTTTCTATCTCTCTCTCCCTCTCCCCTTCCTTTCTGTAATCAATAAAAATATATTTTAAATAATTGAGCCCTAGCTGGTTTGGCTTGGTGGATAGAGCATCGGCCTGCAGACTGAGGGGTCCCAAGTTTGATTCTGGTCAAGGGCATGTACCTTGGTTGCAGGCACATCTCCAGTAGGTGGCGTGCAGGAGGCAGCTGATCGATGTTTCTCTCTCATCGATGTTTCTAACTCTCTATCTCTCTCCCTTCCTCCCTGTAAAAAATCAATAAAATAAATTTAAAAAATTGATATATCTGACAAGCTTCCCAAGATTAAAAAATTAAAGCCTTTTCTTTGACTTTTGAGGTTTTTTTTTAAAAAAATTTGGAGTTTTTCAAAAGGATCCTTAAATCATTTCAAAGATTTGTTCTCTTTTTATAAAAGAAAAACAAATTAAACTAATCAGGCATATTTAGTATGTTAAATACATAGGACAATTGTCAAATAAATAATGCCAGAAAACTCAGTTTTCCTGTCTTTTTTTTTAAAATATATTTTTATTTATTTCAGAGAGGAAGAGAGAGGGAGGGAGAGATAGAAACATCAATGATGAGAGAGAATCATTGATGTGCTTGCCTCCTGCACATCCTCTACTGAGGATCAAGCCCACAACCTGGGCATGTGCCCTCGACCTGAATCAAACTTGGGACCCTTCAGTCCGCAGGCTGACACTCTATCCACTGAGCCAGACCAGCTAGGGCTCCTCTGTCTCTTAAAATTGTAACTTTTACCAAAAAAAGACTGATAAATTCTACTATGCAGTGGTGAAAAGAAAACAGAAAAAACTTGCATATGAACAAAAACCACCAAAAGCGAAGTAAAAAAGAGACAAATGCCTGAGAAAAGATTTGAAATTTATATTACGGATAACAAAATAATCTTTATAATTCGTAAGAAGTTTTTTAAAATAGAGAAATATCCTAAAAAGGTTAAACATACAGTTACTATCTGATCATAGGTATACATATAAAAGAAGTGAAACTAGGGATTCAGATACTATACACAAATATTTATAACTAGAGGCCCGGTGCACAAAATTTGTGCATGGGGCGGGTTGTCCCTTAGCCCAGCCTGCACCCTCTCCAATCTGGGACATCCCTTTCACAATCCAGGACTGCTGGCTCCCAACCGCTCGCCTGACTGCCAGCCTGATCACCCCCTAACCCAGAGGTCCTCAAACTATGGCCCGTGGGCCACATGCAAATACAAATATTGTATTTGTACCCATTTTGTTTTTTTACTTCAAAATAAGATATGTGCAGTGTGCATAGGAATTTGTTCATAGTTTTTTTTTAAACTATAGTCCAGCCCTCCAACGATCTGAGGGACAGTGAACTGGGCCTCTGTTTAAAAAAAGTTTGAGGATCCCTGCCCTAACCACTCCCCTGCCAGCCTGATCACCGCCTAACTACTCCCCTGCTGGCCCGATCGCCCCCAACTGCCCTCCCCTGCTGGCCTGGTGGCCCCCAACTGACTTCCCCTGCTGGCCTGGTCCCTCCCAACAGCCCTCCCCTGCAGGCCTGGTCACCCCCAACTGCCCTCCCCTGCTGGCCTGGTCGCCCTAACTGCCCTCCCCTGCCTGCCTGATAACCCACAACTGCCCTCCCCTGCAGGCCATCTTGTGGCCAAATGGGGGTGGCCATCTTGTGTGTTGGAGTGATGGTCAATTTGCATATCACCTCTTTAATATATAGGATAACATTATTCACAATAGCCAAAGGGTGGAAAGAACCCAAGTGTGCATCAATAGGTGAATGGATAAACAAAATGTGATATATCACATAATTCAGCCTTAAAAAGAAATGAAACTGTGATAACTACTATAACCTGAATGAACCTTGAACACATTATGCTAATTGCCCTGGCCAGGTGGCTCAGTTGGTTGGAGCATTGTCCTGTACACCAGAAGGTTGCAGGTTCAATTAAATTCTGGGTCAGGGCACATACTTAGGTTGTGGGTTCAATCCCTGGTCCTGGCACGCACAGGAGGTAACCGATGACTATGTCTCTCACATTGATGTTTCTCTCTCTCTCTCCTCCCTCTCTCCTTCTCCCCCATTCTAAAATTAATTTTAAAGCCTATATTCTTAGGTGAGGAATAGAAACAAATAAAAAACACATTATGATAAGTGAAATAAGCAAGATGCAAAAGGCTACATATTCTATGATTCCACTTATATAAGATACCTTGGATAGACAAGCAGAGACAGAAAGTAGAACAAGGATTACCAGGGGCTAGGAGGAGAGGAAAATGGAGAGTTATTGTTTAAAGGGTACCGTTTATGTTTGGGATGATGAATAAGTTCTGAAAATGGATAGTGGAGATGGCTGCACAACACTGTGAGTGTAATTAATGCCAGTGAATTGTATAGTTAAAACTGCCAAAACTGGTAAATTTTATGTAATGTTCATCACAATTTAAAAAATATATTTTTTATCCCAGAACTACAGCTTAGAAAATATACCAGCCAAATATTCTGTAAAAGATAATACTTATTATGGAATAAATAGCAATGGGATTACTAGCAACAAAATATAGAATTTCAGTGGAGTAATCTTATATACGCTGAATTTATGCATATTCAATGATATGGTTCAAAAACACATACAAAGTGGGAGGCAGAATAATGTTCCCCTAAAGATCTCCATGTTTTAATCCCTAGAACCTGTGAATATTTTATGTTACATAGCAAAGGAGTTATCACAGTTTCATTTCTTTTTAATTTATGGAGATGAAATTATGGTTGCTACTCAGCTGATGCTCCAACCATGGAGCCATACTAGTCAGGGCCAGATGACTGATTTATATTATTACTGTTAGTGAAGAATAACGCATACTATGTATTTATGAAATGTTATAAGAACAATAATAGTATGAAACGAAATTTAAGGGGAGATCTTGGATTGTCTGGGTGTGCCCAATAATTACATGGGTCTTTATAAGTGAAAGAAAGAGGCAGGAGAGTCAGAGTAAGAGACAGAGAGAGATCTGAAGATGCTACGTTGCCAGCTTTGAAGACAGAAGGGGGTTAAAGAATGCAGGCAACCTCTAGAACAGTGGTTTTCAACCTACTGGACCTTTAAATACAGTTCCTCATGTTGTGACCCAACCATAAAATTATTTTCGTTGCTACTTCATAACTGTAATGTTGCTACTGTTATGAATCGTAATGTAAATATCTGGTATGCGGGATGGTCTTAGGTGATCCCTGTGAAAGGGTCGTTCGACGGCCAAAGGGGTTGCGACCCACAGGTTGAGAACCGCTGCTCTAGAAGTTGGAAAGGGCAAGAAAACGAATTCTCCCCTAAAGCCTCCAGAAAGAAATGCAGCCCTGCAGACACCTTGATTTTATGCATTTTGGACTTCTAATCTCCAGAACTATAAAATAATAAATTTGTGTTTCAAGCCCCCAGTTTGTAGGCATTTGTTACAGAAGCCACAGAAAACTCATAGGGAAAGAAAAAAAACTGAGTAATTCATTCATATATCACACCTGTTCAATCTTATCCTTAGAGTCTACCCTCCCAAGGAAATGTAGGCTAGAGCCAAAGTAATAAGCTTCCTGGAAACAAATGAAATTGAACACACAACAACTCAAAATCTCTGGGACACAGTAAAAACAATCCCGAGAGGGAATTTCATAGCACTACAGGCCTATATCAAAAAGTAAGAAAAAGTAATAATAAATGAATTAACCCTACAACTTAAAGAATCAGAAAGAGAACAATAAGAAAAGCCCAGAGACTTTATAATTAAAAGGCCAAAAATTAAAGACAAAGACAGAATCTTAAAAGCAGCAAGAGACAAGCAATTTGTGACCTACAAAGGAGCTTCCATAAGGGTGTCAGCTGATTTCTCATCAGAAACTCTACAGGCCAGAAGGGAATGGCATGAAGCATTCAAGGTAATGGAAAGCAAGGATCTGAGACCAAGATTACTATATCCAGCAAGGCTATCATTCAAAAACAGATGGTGAAATAAAGACCATTCCAGACAAAAAAAAAGGCTAATGGAGTCTATCACTACCAAACTGGCACTACAAGAAATGCTAAAGGAACTGCTGTAATGAGAAGAAATAGCGAGAGAGAGAAAGAGAGAGAGTGAGAGAGATAGGCATACGTAATTAAAATAGCAAATAAATAAGTACCTATTAGTAATGTTAAATGTAAATGGATTAAATGCCCCAATCAAAAGACATAGGATAGTTGAATAGATACAAAAACATGACCCAACTATATGCTGCTTAGCAGAGACTCACCTCATAACAAAAGACTCACACAGGATGAGAGTGAAGGGATGGAAAAATATTTTCCAGGCAAATGGAAAAAAAAAATTTGGGGAAGCAATACTCATATCTGACAAAATAGACTTCAAAATGAAGGCCATCACAAGAGACAACAAAGGTCACTATATAACACTAAAGGGATCAATCCAATAAGAGGACATAACCCTGCTAGACATATACGCACCCAACATAAGAGCACCTAAATATATAAAAACTTCTAGAGGACTTTAAGGGAGAGATCAACAACAATACAGTTATAGTAGGGCACTTTAACATCCTGCTGACTTCAATGAATAGATCTTCCAGACAAAAAGTAAGCAGGAATTAGTGACTATAATGACACACTGGATCAGATGGATTTGATTGATATTTATAGAACATTTCACCCCAAATTTGCAGAATATACATTCTTCTCAAGTGCACATAGTTCATTCACAAAGACAGACCACATTTTAGGACAAAATCAAGTCTCTACAAGTTCAAGAAGATTGAAATCATATAAAGCATCTTCTCAGATCACAATGGAATGAAATTAGAAATCAGCTATAGTAAAACACCCAAAACATTCAAACACATGGAGGCTAAATAGCATGTTATTAAACAACTAAAGGCCCGGTGCATGTGCACCGGTGGGGTCCCTCAGTCTCTGGCCTGCGCCCTCTTGCAATCTGGGACCTCTCGGGGGATGTCAGACTGCTGGTTTTGGCCCAATCCCTGCAGGCAGGTGATGCAGGGAGCAGGGCTGGAACTAGATTTCTTATTGGCCGTGCAAGTAGTAAAGGGTGTAGCACATCATGGTGGGTAAAGAATGTGACTGGGCCTACCACTGGCTGGGCTAGAGCTAGATATTTATTGACTGTGCAGGTTGTGAGAGTGTGGCCTCACTTTCATTGGTACCTGACGCTGTGTTGCTTTTGGCAGTCCTTGGTGCAGCCAGTGGGGATTAGACCGAAACAGGCAGTCCAACAGCCCCTGAGGGATGTAGTAGTGCGAGAAGTGGCAGGGGGCTGGGGAGAAGCTTGAGCCTAGGCCAGGTGCCACACTGGTCCCGCTCATTCCGGCCCTGCTGTGCCTGCTGCCGCTGCCACTTGGTAGCACTGCTGCAGAGGTGTGAGAGGCTCACGCCACCGCAGCTGTGTTTGCCAGCTGTGAATCCAGCGTCTGGTGCCCGTCGGTCAGCTGAGCGGTGCTCCCGCTGTGGGAGTGCACTTACCAGAGGGCAGCTCCTGCATTCAGCGTCTGCCCCCTGGTGGTCAGTTCATGTCATAGTGACGGGTCAACTGGTCATTCAGTCTCTTAGGCTTTTTTTTTTAAAAATATATTTTATTGATTTTTTACAGAGAGGAAGGGAGAGAGATAGAGAGTTAGAAACATCGATGAGAGAGAAACATCGATCAGCTGCCTCCTGCACATCTCCCACTGGGGATGTGCCCGCAACCCAGGTACATGCCCTTGACCGGAATCGAACCTGGGACCTTTCAGTCCGCAGGCCAATGCTCTATCCACTGAGCCAAACCGGTTCCGGCCAGTCGCTTAGGCTTTTATATACAGTGGGGCCTTGACTTACGAGTGTCCTGACTAACGAGTTTTTTGAGATACCAGCTGTCTCTCGGCTGATTTTTTGCATTGAGTTGACAAAGTAATTTGAGTTAACGAGCTCGTTAATGAGTTCCTTAGCGAGCTCGGTCTCGGAACGAATTAAACTCATAAATCAAGGCCCCACTGTATATAGATGAATGGGTTAACAATGAGATCAACAAAGAAATAAATAACTTCTAGGAAACAAATGAAAGTGAACACACAGCAAATCAAAATCTCTGGGACCCAGTGAAAGCAGTCCTGAGAGGGAATTTCATAGTACTACAGGTCTACCTCAAAAATAAGAAAAAGTAATAATAAACCATTTAACCCTACAACTTAAAGAATTAGAAAGAGAACAACAAGAAAAGCCCAGAGTAAGTAGAAGGAAGGAAATATTAAAATTAGAGCAGAAATAATTGATATAGAACCTAAAAAAAACAAAAACAAAACAAAACAAAATCAATGAATCCAAGAGCTGGTTCTTTAAAAAGATAAACAAGAAAAAAAAAAAAGGTAAACAAGATTGATGAACCACTAGCAAGACTCATCAAGAAACAAAGAGAGAAGAACCAAATCAATAAATCAGAAATGAAAATAGCGAAGTAACAACTGACATCACAGAAATACAAAGGATTGTAAGCATATACTATGAACAACTACATGCCAACAAGCTGGACAATGTGGATGAAATGGACAAATTCTTAGAAAAGTACAATCTCCCAAAACTGAATCAGGAAGAATCAGAAAACCTGACTAGGCCAATAACAACTGATGAAATAGAGGCAGTAATAAAAAAAACTCTCAGCAAACAAAAGCTCTGGTCCAGATGGCTTCACAGGGGAGTTTTACCAAACATTCAAAGAAGAACTAACACCTATACTATGTAAACTATTCCAAAGGATTCAATAAGAAGGAACACTTCCAAGCTCTTTTTATGAAGCCAGCATTATCCTAATTCCAAAACCAGATAAAGACACTACAAAGAAAGAAAATTACAGGCCAATATCCCTGATGAACACAGATGCTAAAGTCCTCAACAAAATATTAGTGAATCAGATCCAGCAATGTATTACAAAGATCAGACACAAGGATCAAGTGAGATTTATTCCAGGGATGCAAGTCTGGTACAATATTTGCAAATCAATAAATGTTACGCATAACATAAACAAATACAAAGATGAAAACCACATGATCATATCAACAGATGTCAAAAAAGCATTTGACAAAATCCAGCACCCTTTCTTGATAAAAGCTCTCACTGAAGTGGGAACAGAGGGATCATACCTCAACATAAAAGCCACATATGACAAACCTACAGTCAACATCATACTCAATGGGCAAAAACTAAAACCATTTTCCCCAAGAACAGGAACAAGGCAGGTCTGCTTTCATCACTCTTATTCAACACCAGAGGTCCAATGCACAAATTTTGTACAAGAATAGGCCTTTCTGCCCCCGGCTGCCAGCACCAGCTTCCCTCTGGTCCCTGGGACCCGGGCTTCCCTCTGGCACCCTGGACCCAGGCTTCCCTCCGGCCACTGGAAGGCACCCGGGACCCAGGCTTCCCTCACAGCCCCGGCTTCGTCTGGAAGGACGTCTGATCTAATTAGCATATTACGCTTTTATTATTATAGACTAGAGGCTATAATAATAATATAGACTAGGGGGGGAATGTCCCTCAGCCCGGCCTGCACCCTCTCTAATCCGGGACCACTCAGGGGATGTCCAATTCCTGGTGTGTTGGCAGTTAGACATCCCTCTTACAATCTGGGACCCCTGGCTCCTAACTGCTCACCTGCCGGCCTGATCCCCCTAACTGCTCTCCCCTGCTGGCCTGATCACCCCTAACTGCCTCTGCCTCAGCCCTTCCACCGTGGCTTTGTCCAGAAGGTCATTGGAAGATGTTCAGTCTAATTAGCATATTACCCTTTTATTAGTATAGATAATACTGAAAATCCTAGCTACAGTGGTCAGACAAGAAGAAATAAAAGGCATCCAAATTAGAAAGGAGGAAGTAAAACTCTCCTTTTTCACAGATGATACGGTATTGCACACAAAAAACCCTAAAGACTCCACTGAAAAACTACTAGATTTAATAAATGAATTCGGCAATGTAGCAGGATACAAAATCAGCACCCAGAAATCAATGGCTTTTTTATACACCAATAATGAACTCTAAGAAAGAGAAAGTAAATAAACAATCCCATTTAACATTGCAACAAAAAAATTAAGATACTTAGGAATGAACTTAACCAAAGAGGTAAAATACTTGTAATCAGAAAACTACAGGATGTTGAAAAAGAGATAGAGAAAGATACAAACAAGTGGAAAAATACACTCTGTTCATGGATCGGTAGAGTCAGTATCATTAAAATGTCCATATTAACCAAAGCAATCTACAGACGTCATCACAAGATGGCCACCCTCACGTTGTCAAAGATGGCTGGCACAAGATGGCTGGCAGGGGAGGGCAGTTGTGGGTAATCAGGCCGGCAGGGGAGGGCAGTTAGGGGCAACCAGGTCTGCAGGGGAGGGCAGTTGGGGGCAATCAGGCTGTCAGGGAAGCAGTTAGGTGTCAATCAGGCCGGTAGAGAAGCGGTTAGGGGGTGATCAGGCTGGCAGGCAGAAGCGGTTAGGGGTAATCAGGAAGGCAGGCAGGTGAGCGGTTAGAAGCCAGCAGTCCCGGATTGTGAGAGGGATGTCCCCAAAAGGGTCCCAGATTGGAGAGGGTGCAGGCCGGGCTGAGGGTCCTACCCTCAGCCCGGCCTCTAGTTAATATTTACTAACATTTATTAAGTCGTCATGATTGCCTGGCGTGGTTCTGGGAATTTTTACATTATTATTAATGTACACAAAAGCCACAATAACTACATGAGACACTATTTTTATCCCAATTCGCAGAGGAGAAAACTGAAGCACAGAGAATGTAAATAACTTACCTAAATTCTCAAATCTAGTAAATGGCAGAGTCAGGATTTAAACTAGGGCAGTCTAACTCCAGAATCTGTCCTTAGCCACTACACATCCTTACCTCTCAAAAGTTAATAGAATTGCAGAATGAGGTAAAGTGAGAAGCTGTTTTAAGGAAATAAGTATAGCCCTGTCTGGTGTGGCTCGGTTGGGTAGCCTGTGCACCGAAAGGTTGCTGGTTCTATTCCCAGTCAGGGAACATGCCCAGGTTACGGGCTTGTTTCACTATAGGGGTGTGCAGGAGGCAGCCAATTGATGCTTCTCATTGACATTTCACTCTTCTCCTCCCTTCCTCTCTCTTTAAAATCAATTAAAAAATATTTTAAGCCAAAACCGGTTTGGCTCAGTGGATAGAGCGTCGGCCTGGGGACTGAAAGGTCCCAGGTTCGATTCCGGTCAAGGGCATGTACCTGGGTTGCGAGCACATCCCCAGTAGGAGATGTGCAAGAGGCAGCTGATTGATGTTTCTCTCTCATCGATGTTTCTAACTCTCTATCTCTCTCCCTTCCTCTCTGTAAAAAAATCAATAAAATATATTTAAAAAAAAATATTTTAAGAAAGAAAATAAGTATTTGTTAAGGGATAAAGAGACTTGCAAGAGAAAGGATCCAAAGTACAGGTTAAAAGGCGGCCACTGTGAAAATAAGGACGCATCTCATTTTGAAATGGGATGAAAATATGAGAAAAGGAACAGAGAGGAATTAATGGGGGTAAGGACAAGGTTCCCTTGGCAGCTGATGCTGACAAGGTCTTTGTTCTTCATGACTCTGGTTTTATTTTCTTCAGTTTTTGGTAGGGCTTTGAAGGGAATTTCCTGACAAGATCTCAAGTTACTATTTGATAACTCATCCACTGGGCTATTATTTCCAACTAGAGGCCTGGTGCATAAATTTGTACACAAGTGGGGTCCCTCGGCCTGACCGCCAATAGGGGCTGTCTTGCTCAGTCCCAATCGGGGCCAACTGGCCAGGGGGAGGGACCGTGGGAGATTGGCCAGCCATGGGAGTTTGGCTGTGGGAGTGCACTTACCACCAGGGGGCAGTTCCTGCACTGAGCATCTGCCCCCTGGTGGTCAGTTCGCGTCATAGCTACCAGCCAGTCATCACAGTCGCTTAGGCTATTATATATAGACTAGAGGCCCGGTGCACAAAAATTTGTGCACTCAGGGGGCGGGGAAGGTGGGGGTCCCTCAGCCTGGCCTGTGCCCTCTCACAGTCTGGGACCCTTCAGGGGATGACCACCTGCTGGCTTACGCCCGCTACCCAGGGGATTGGGCCTAAGATGGCAATCAGACATCCCTCTGGCAGCCCAGCAGCCCTCAGGGGATGTCCACTTGCCAGCGGGGAGCAGGCCTAGCTGCAGACGGACATCCTTAGTGCTCCTGAGGAGGCAGGAGAGGCTCCCACCACCACCGCTGTACTGGCAACCATCAGCCTGGCTTGTGGCTGAGCAGAGTTCCTCCCAGGTGAGAGCGCCCTGACCACCAGAGGGCAGCTCCTGCATTGAGCGTCTGCCCCCTGGTGGTCAGTGTGTGTCATAGTGACCAGTCATTCCCAGTCCTTCTGCTGTTAGGGTCAGTTTGCATATTACCCTGTTACTATATAGGATAGAGGCCTGGTGCACGGGTGGGGGCCATCTGGTTTGCCCTGAAGGGTGTCCCGGATCAGGGTGGAGATCCCGCTTGGGTGCCTGGCCAGCCTGGATGAGGGGATGATGGCTGTTTGCAGCTGGTCACACCCCCTTCAGGGTGGGGGTCCTCACTGGGGTGCCTGGCCAGTCTGGGTGAGGGGCTGAGGGCCATTTTCAGGCTGGTGGGTGATTGAAGCTCCCAACCTCTCCTTTTTTTCTTTTTTTTTTATTCTGAGATTTACCTTCTATGGCTATCACTGGAGCTGAGAGCTGGCTTTAGCTCTGAGGCCCGGCTCCAGCTCTGAGGGCTCGGCTGCTGAAAGCAGTTATTTGGGTTTGTTTGGCTTCTATAATTGAAACACTGTTCTAACTCCAGCTCTGAGGCCCGGCTGGCTGAAAGCAGGTTTCTGGGGATTGTTCAGCTTCTATAATTGCAACATAGTTGCTTAGAGTGCAGCTCAGAGCTGGGCAGCGGCAGGCGGGGAACCTTAGCTTCCTCCATCACTGGAGCAAGCAAGCCTCCTGTTCGCTTCAGCTGCATGGCTGCCAGCCACCATCTTGGTTGACAGTTAATTTGCATATCACCCTGATTAGCCAATGGGAAGCGTGTTGGAGGTACGGTTAATTACCATGTTTGTCTATTATTAGATAGGACTAGAGGCCTGGTGCACAAATTCATGCACAGGTGAAGTCCAGCCAGCCCGCTTCAATGGGGGCCCATCAGGCCAGGCCGGTGGGGCAGGAGAGGCTGCGGGAAGTTGGTTGGCCGGCCCCATGCCTGATCGGGGGTGGGGCTGGATGGGGAGGGGCTGCAGGCGGTTGGCCGGCTGGCCACACCCTTGATTGGGTTGTTGGGGGCCTATTGGGGGCTGGATCAGGCTGGTTGGCTGCTGCAGTGCATGTCATAGCCATCAGTTGTTCTGGTGGTTCCACCGTTCCGTTCGCTGGGCTTTTATATATATAGATGACCTCCCCCACTGGATTAACCTTTGCTCACCTGTGCACCTTGGTCCTGTTATATCATTTGCAATCATCCAGGGTTCTTTCCCTCGCTCCAATAAGGAGATGATATCAGGCTTAGAAATGGAAAGTCCTGTTTATAGGAAAAGAAATGGGGAATGATCATGCTGTTCCAAAATTCAAACCTAGTCTCTTCATCACCAAGAAAGAGAGGCAATTACATAAAGGAAGGTGTGAAGGTTGTCCAAAGGATGGGAAGATGGAGGTGCCAATGAAACTATCCAATTCCATTTCCACAAAGCACAAAACAATTCCTTTGGAACAGAGAGCAGAAATTCAGCTGGAAACTTGTAAGTGTCCCTAGATATTCACCCCGAAGAAACTAGAAATTCCAGAAGGCTAGTTGAAGTATTTGGAATTGATAATTATGGTGCTTATTCTCTGTCCCCCCTCCAATCTATTCTTTGCTGTTTCTGACCCTGCTCTGTGTCCTGGACAGCTTACGTGTAAAGAACTGTATTATAGTGGCCCTATCATTTTTCACTGGTTTTGGCAGATGGAAAGCATCAGTAGGAGATCAGCAGGCAGGAGGAAACAGACTTCAGGGTATTTCTTATCCCGCTCTCTCCCTTCTTTGACCCAAGAGTTGTGGAAGTAGCTTTAGTTGCTGCTAGCCAGGCCCTTCTCCATGATTTTACCTCTCACAATCTTCCAGTGGCAGTGTTTCCTCCCTTTACCCCTTCTGGCCAGGGGTGGTAACAGCCTCCCACTGTTGCAGTTCCTGGGAGCCTTGTTTCTGTTTGCCTGTGTAGTTATTACACAACTAGAGGCCCAGTCCACGAAATTCGTGCACTCAGTGGGGGTGGTCCCTCAGCCCGGCCTGTGCCCTCTTGCAGTCCAGGAGCCCTTGGGGGATGTCCTACTGATGGCTTAAGCCTAAGCTGTCAGTAGGACATCCTTAGCGCTGCTGCAGAGGTGGGAGAGGCTCCTGCCACCGCAGCTGTGCTCGCCAGCCTTGAGCCCGGCTTCTGGCTGAGCAGTGCTCCCCCTGTGGGATTGGGCCTAAACCGGCTCTCCGACACCCCCCGAGGGGTCCTGGATTGCAAGAGGGTGAAGGCCAGGCTGAGGGACCCCACCAATGCACGATCTGGGCCAGGGAGAGACGCAGGAGGTTGGCCAGCTGGGGAGGGACCGTGGGAGGGCTTCAGGGCATGTCCAGCCCATCTCACTCAGTCCCGATTGGCTGGAGTCCAGCAGCAAGCTAACCTACTGGTCAGAGCATTTGCCCCCTGGTGATCAGTGTACGCCATAGCGACTGGTTGACCAGTTGACTGTCTGTACTCTGGTGGTCAATGCACATCAAAGTGAGCAGTTGAGTGGCCTTAGCATATCATTACCACATTACACTTTGATTGGTTGAACAGCCTATCGGTCGACCAGACACTTAGCATATTAGGCTTTTATTATATAGGACTAGAGGCCCGGTGCACAAAATTCGTGCACAGGGTGGGGGGGGGGTTCCCTCAGCCAAGCCTGCACTCTCTCCAATCTGGGACCCCTCGGCGGACATCCGTCTCACATTCCGGGACCACTGGCTACTAACTGCTCACCTGCCTGCCAGCCTGACTGCCCCTACTGCCCACCCTGCTGGCCTAGTCATCCCCAACTGCCCCCCTTGCTGGCCTTGTCACCCATAACTGCCCCTCCCCCACTGGCCTGGTTGCCCCTAACTCCCCCCCTTCCCTGGCCTGGTCGCCCCCAACTGCCCCCCCTGCCAGCCTGGTTGCCCCACGCAGCCTGCTGCTCGGTTGTTTGGTCACCCCTCACTAGCCCCCCTGCCGGCCTGGTTGCCCCACGCAGCCCGTTTGGTCGTCCATTCAGTTGCGATGGTCGCTTAGGCTTTTATATATATAGATATCCTTACCTAGTGAGACCAAGTTACCAAAGTTCTCCAAAGTCACATCCCTGTACAAGTCCCTCTGGGCAGGTTCCAGATACTTCCATTCTTCCTGAGAGAACTCTATTTCCACATCCCTGAATGTCACCAATCCCTGAAACATGCATTACTAGTAAATGAAAGGACTTCTTAATTTTTTCATTTATTACAAACATTTTCAAAATTACACAAAAGTATAGAGAATAGTATAATGACCCCATAAATCCATCCCTCTGTTTGAACAATTAACAAGAGTTTGCAAATCTTGTTTCATCTTTTCCCTTTCATTTTCTACCCCTGGTGTACTTTGAGGCAAATTCCACATACCCAACATCATAGTATTTCACCCACAAAAACTTTAGTATCTAACAGACTAGGTTTTTTTAAAAAGCATAACCAGAATAACATTATCACACTTAGTAACATCCACACTAATAAAAGACAAAGATGCTAATTGACCATACCTCTGCTACACACATCAGCCAATCAGAAGAGTATGCAAATTAACCCAACAAAGATGGCCGTTAATTTGCATACTGAAGGCAGGGCGGGACAGCGCCATCTGCCACCTGCCGAGCTGCCATCCATGCCTCCTGTGTGTGACCCGGGGTGGCTAGGCGGGATAGCAGCGGAGATGGGAGGGAGCGAGGTGGCGGAGAAGGGAGCTCCCTTCTCCAATGCTTTGCTCCGGCCTCAGGAAGCCCTATTCTTGCAGGAATAGGCCTGAGGAAGCCCTATTTTTGCAGGAATCTTCTTGCAATGGGCCTCTAGTTAATAATAATTTTCTTTGATCTTCAGGCCCATGCTCTATCCACTGACCGAAACCAGTTAGGGCAACAATAATTTTCTAATAACCAGATCAAGTGCCCCAACTTTCTCAAAAGTAATTTGCTGTTGGTTTACTCAAATCAGGATTCAAAAATTGTGTTTTGTTATAGGTTTCCTAAAGTTTCTCAAATCTCTAACAGGCCCCAAAGGCCTTTATAATCTTTATTGCTTTATTTATTTATTTATTTATTTATTTATTTACTTACTTACTTATTGTTAATCCTCACCTGAGGATATTTTTCCATTGATTTTTAGAAGAGTGGAAGGCAGGGGGGAAGGCAGGGGGAGAGACAGAGAGAAACACATCGATTGGTTGCCTCCCACGAGCCCCAAAGAAGGCCGGGGATCCTGGGATTGAGCCTACAACCGAGGTACATGCCCTTGACCGGAATCAAACCTGGGACTCTTCAGCCTGCAGGCTGACGCTCTATACATTGAGCCAAATGAGCCAGGTCACTATCTATTTATTAAAGAAACATCTGAATCTGTAGAATTTCCCATACTTTGGATTTAACCAACTGCACCTTCATCATGTAGTTTAACATGTTCTACTTCCATATTTTCTGTGAAATGTTGTTAGATCTGGAGGCCTAATTGACATATTTTTTGAGAGGACATGAATATGTTAGAGGTGGTACTGTGTACTTTCTGTATGTCTCAATAGGAGGCACATTATGACTAGTTGTCCCAATTTTAGTAAGGTTAAAATTGATGAGTAGGTTCAGGTTTTAACAATCTGATCCATCCAGGAAAATGTCTTTAAGATAAAAAGGGTGTTGCAGGAAGGAGGTGATCAAGCAAGCAAACTAAGGCTGAATGCCTATGCCATTAAGGAAGTACAAGAAGCAAATTTATATGACTAAAGGCTTACACGCTTTTGAATATTCTGGTGGCTACAGATAAGAAAGATCTCCTTCATATAGCCAGACTCTCTTCTATTGTCCACAAGGTCAATGAATGAGCAAAATCTAGCTAAATGGGGTCTTATAAATAAACAAAATAACATATACAAAACACACAGCAAACATGGGCCTAGCAAATAATAATGTCTTTAAAAATGCATTCCTTTTTACCATTTTTCTTCCTTGAGATAAAAAATGTCTTATAAATCTCTATCTTAAAATATAGCATTTATAGAAGTTTTAAATCTATCCTGAAGACTCAGGATCATAGTCTTTGGATCTCAACACAGATTTTACCTTCCTCTTCAGAATGCACTTGGGACCATGCAGAGGGTGGTCTAGTTGTCATAATGGGGGAGATTGGGCTGGGAGGGGAGCAGTATGCTACTGACATTAGTGCTGGCTGGCATCAGGAATGATAAGTGTCCCGAGTTATCTGGGCTTTGTACCTAGGACAGTCCCATACAACAAAAAATATACTGCTGAAAATGACAGCAGTATTCCCACTGCTTCTTTTTGCCAGACATCATGAACAATTTTTGGTTATGGCAAATTTTATAATTAACACAGGGATTTTATTTGCTATATAATATTGTACTTTATATCTTACTAGAGGACCAGTGCACGAAACGGGGGGGCGGGGAAGAGAGGGACCCCTCAGTCCGGCCTGCACCCTCTCTAATCCGGGACCCCTTGGGGAATGTCCGACTGCCAGTTTGTGCCTGCACTTTTAACAGATGACAGCTCCATTGTTGTTTCTTTCTTTTCATGCTTAAACCCATTGGAATTAGTAGGTGTTCAAAGTGTGTATACATTTTGGGGGGACACCCTGTATATCTCTAGTCAGTGGTGAAAGGAACCAATGGCGGATTTGGAACCCCCAGACAGGGAACCTCGCTCACTCCCGCATGTCTCCCCACTCCACTTTCCACCTTTGCGGGCAGCGGGAGAATCAATGTTTTCTCTCATTAATTCGGAAAAGCACGTCCTGTCACCCGCTGCCCAGCAGGAGCGCGCTAGGCCCCACACGAGCAAGGCTCAGTAAGGGTAGCCTTCACTCATGGGTGCTGGCACCCAAAGTGCACATTCCTCCTCTGCAGTCGCCCTGACTATCCCACCATTTCACTGAGAGAATGGAACTTCTTGCCTCCTCTGGGCTCCTGATCTTGAATGCTGACCGAAGGCACCTCAGCGAGAGCCACCGCGCTCACCAGGTGTGCCTGTCTGCACTTGCTCCTGCCTCAGCACCTGCTTTAGCTCCATGGAGGTGATCTCATCACTGCATTGGCCTCCTGCGGGAACAGGGCGTCACCACTCCGCCCTCTCACTGTCATCTCACAGGCGCCCACCCCAGCACCCAGAACACCCAGACACTCTCCAAAGGACGTGAGCGTGCTGGAGGGGATGTGCGCACATTCTCTGGGGGACACAGGCATGCTGGGGTTGATGGAAGTGTGGCGGAGTGGGACTTGTATGCGCAATGGTCCGGGACTGTTGTAGGCTTGCGTAGGTGACAGCGCGCTGGGGGACATTCACATGCCAGTGGGGGAGGAGAGGATGTGTGCACCAGAGGCCTGCAGCTGCAATGATCCGCAAACCCCCCCATGGTGCAGCCAGGAGGACATCAATCTGGCCCGCCATGGTGGCTGTCCGTGCAATCTTGCACCTTCTAGGCCAGGAGGCAGGACTTGCACAGCCACTCCTCAGTGGTGCTGATGGCTTGCAGGAGCTACTTCAGGTCGGCCTGTAGGCTCCGCTTGGTGTGCTCACGGATGCCGTAGCCGCCATGTGGGGAGTACAAGCCGCCCTCTGCTGGCCTGCCTCCCCCGCCCAGAGGCTCCTCGCACGCTGCCCACAGGCCTGGCAGCTCCATGCCTCAGCGGCTGGCTGGGGCTAGGCTGGCTCCGTGGCTGCCACCCAGAGGCTGGCCCTCAGTGGCCAGCCGGGCATGCGTGAGGCTTGGCTTCCTTTGTCACCGGGGTGATGAAGGAAGCCAAGTGTCCTGCCCGCTCAGGCAGGCTCTGTGAAGAGCCTCTGCTGGCGCTGCCATCTTTGTGGCTATAGGCACCTCCATGTTTGTCATGGAATGATGGTTAATTTGCATATTACAATTTTATTAGTATAGATAAGATATAATCATTCCACTATTTTGAGGGCATTTAGCTTAAATGAGATTTGTGAAATCTTCACAGTTACTTATATACTGTGAATAGTTATCATCTTTCACTGTCTACTTTTCCTTGGTCCCGAAATAAGAGAGCTGATGGAGCCACGCCAGCATGGCTCAGTAGTTGAGCATCGACCTATGAACTAGGAAGTCTCAGTTTGATTCTGGGTCAGGGCATATGCCTGGGTTGTGGGCTCGATCCCTAGTGGGGGATATGCAGGAGGCAGCCAATGAGTGATTCTCATCATTGATATTTCTCTCTCTCTCTCTCTCTCTCTCCCTCTTCCTTCCTCTCTGAAATCAATAAGAATAGATTTTTTAGCCGAAACCCGTTTGGCTCAGTGGATAGAGCGTCGGCCTGCGGACTGAGAGGTCCCGGGTTCGATTCCGGTGAAGGGCATGTACCTGGGTTGCGGGCATATCCCCAGTGGGGGATGTGCAGGAGGCAGCTGATCGATGTTTCTCTCTCATCGATGTTTCTAACTCTATCTCTCTCCCTTCCTCTCTGTGAAAAATCAATAAAATATATTTTTTAAAAAAAATTAAGAATAGATTTTTTTAAAAAAGCTGACAGAGGCTATATCTTAGTCACATAAATGTGGCCCATAACCAACACATATTGTTCAATCTCAAAATGAACCATTTTACAGTTATTCATCTCTCATAAATCACCTTGCAAAAATGAAGACGTTTTGATAGTGTGAAATATTTTATGACTTTAAAGAGGGGGTGACATTTAAAAGTAGAAAAAAGGGAAACTACCCAGTTTAATAAAAAAGATCAAAGCTATCTGATCTTTGGCTCCTGTTAATGAGAGGATCTGCCCTAGCCAGTTTGGCTCAGTGGATAGAGCATAGGCCTGCGGACCAAAGGGTCCCAGTTTCGATTCCAGTCAAGGCATGTACCTTGGTTGCAGGCTCCTCCCTGACTTGGGCCCTGGTCAGGGTGCATGCAGGAGGCAACCAACTGATGTGTTTTTCTTACATCAATGTTTTTCTGTTTTTCCCTCTCTCTTCTACTCTCCCTAAAAATGAAAAAACATCCTCGAGTGAGGATTAACAACAACAAAAAACCCAAAAAACCACAAAAAACCAAAAATGGATAGAGGGAATTTCAACTTACCTGGGCCATTGCTTTTAGAACTACCCGATCTACTCAGATTTCTCTAGGTTCTTCTCTTGGACTAGTAGAGTCCTGAAAAAGCAGAGGAAGATGGAGCAAGTCTCATAAATTAAGCTTGCTTCAGTAATCCTAAATAGATGAGCTGAAAAACAACTGAACTTCCAGTGTTCCTGCTCTGCTTCCCCTGCCCTCCCTGGGTCTTGCCACACAACACTAATGCAAAGAACTACAGAATTAACAAAACCCAGCCCCTCCTTAAACCCTAGGGAAACCAAAAGATGGTTTCATGCAGATGTGCTCCAGCACTGACACAGAACCCAGGCACCTCAGCAGAAGGGATTCTGGCCTGAACAGTCCCCTATCTTGTTTCTGATAGTCTATACCAGTGATGGCGAACCTTTTGAGCTTGGTGTGTCAGCATTTTGAAAAACCCTAACTTAACTCTGGTGCTGTGTCACATATAGAAATTTTTTGATATTTGCAACCATAGTAAAACAAAGACATATTTTTGATATTTATTTTATATATTTAAGTGCCATTTAACAAAGAAAAATCAACCAAAAAAATGAGTTCGCATGTCACCTCTGACATGCGTGTCATAGGTTCGCCATCACTGGTCTATACCCTAGATAGCTACCCACCTGTACCAAGCAGATCTTCCTTTCCAGCTGCAGCAAGGAGGATCATAATTCATACCCACTTTACCCTCTAAGGCTGAGGACAGTACCATCTTGTGAAAAAAGACATTCTTAGACAATGTCTTCCAGCTTCTGTGGTCTCTACAGGCAAAATCTCTTGGGTATTTCCCTGGTTTACTTTCTAAGTCCAAAAGGGTACCATTCTGCCAATACCACCAGAGACTTTGTCAAAGCCTCCAGTCCCAGCTGGACTCACTGGACAGGAGCAAGAAAACCACAGTAATACAGGCATCTTACAAGCTTACCTGAGTGGCAACTCAATTTGTAGCAGCCTTTTGGCCCAGCACTTCTTATTTTCCATTTAAACCCTCCCTATTGCTTTCCTGCAGAACATGGCTTCCTCACTGACTAGCAGTTAGCACGGCAGAAGTTCTATGGAGAATGGCCTGTATCCCCAGGTAATGAGATCTCAGGGGTTTTAAGGAAGGTAGCAAGGTTGGTTTTAATTAGAGGGGCAAGAAGCATGGTGAGGGTGTCAGGAGGAAGACTAATGTAACCAATGGGGGTGGTGTCGAGGAAAATTTCCTGTAAGATACAGAGCATGATTTGGGATCTAAAAATCAGAAAATTTAGTAGTCAGGAAAGGCACAGAAGAGCATTCTGAGCAGAGTAAAAAGCAGTGGCAAAACAGTGGACCAACTATATGGTGTGTTTGAGGAGTATTTGGAATGACGTATATAGTTTGGAAAAGGTCTAGATCAGTGTGTGCTGTCCAACAAACTTTCTATGCTGATGGAAATCTGTATTGTCAATAATGTAGCCATTAGCCCCATGTAGCTAATATGACTGGATAACTAAAATTTTTACTTAATTTAATCCAAATTTAAATTCAATTAGCTCTAGAACTTAGGCAGTGGTTCTCAACCTTCTGGCCCTTTAAATATAGTTCCTCATGTTGTGACCCAACCATAACATTATTTTCGTTGCTACTTCATAACTGTAATGTTGCTACTGTTATGAATCGTAATGTAATATCTGATATGCAGGATGGTTTTAGGCGACCCTGTGAAAGGGTCGTTCGATGGCCAAAGGGGTCGCGACCCACAGGTTGAGAACTGCTGACTTAGAGGATGACAGTGCTGGAGATGACATTTAGAGGTTGGAAAATGAAAGTGTATGAATGAAATAAAAGAACTATAAGAGCAAGGACCAGGTCTCATCATCACTGTGACTGGCACTTGCCACGGTGTCTGAAGGCTATAGGTGACCAATGAACACTGACTGAATATATAAAAGTTTGGTTTTCATTAATTAATAAGTAGAAGACCACTGAAGAATTTAAAGAAGGAAGTGATAAGGCCAATATGACCAGATTATTTTATTGGAGAGGAGTAAAACTGAAGTTAGGAATATCAACTGAAAGGTGCTTGTACTTTCCCAAGCAAACTAAGGATCTGCCCCAGGATAGTTAGTGAAAACAAGAAGGAAGGGGATACATTCAGGTATAGAGAAGAAGTAAAATCTAGTCCTGTCCAGTGTGGCTCAGTTGGTTGAATGTTGTCTCGTGCACCACCAAAAGGTAGCTGGTTCGTTTCTTGGTCAGGGCACATGCCCAGGTTTTGGGTGCAGACTCTTGTTGGGGTGCATATGGGAGGCAACCAATAGATGTTCGATGTTTCTTTCTCTAAAATCAATAAAAACATATTAAAAAAAAGAAGTAAAATTAACAGGCTCTGGCATCTAATTGGACATGCCAGCAGAGAGAAAAAGAAATCGGGAATTCTCTCTTATTTACTAAATTCCTACTTCAATTGGCATTTTCTTGTCTGTGAGGAAGATAATAAATGTGAGATTTACTGTCTCAGTAAATCTTTTATATTCTAATGGAAAGAGGAAGTAGCAAATATACTGTTTTTTAAAAAAAAATATTTTTATTGATTTCAGAGAGGAAGGAAGAGGGAAAGAGAGATAGAAACATCAATGATGAGAGAGAATCATTGATCGGCTGCCTCCTGCACGCCCCCCACTGGGGATCGAGCATTTGCCCTTGACCGGAATCTAACCTGGGATCCTTCAGTCCGCAGGCCTGTGCTCTATCCACCAAGCCAAACCGGCTAGGTCTATACTGTTTCTTTTTATATGCCAGGTGGCCAAAGTTTTATGGAGAAAAATAAAGAGGAAGGGGATAGGGAATTTGGGGGCAATGGAGGGTAGCCTGAGACTTTTTATTGAGAAAGTGATATATAAGAATGAAGTGAGTGAGCAATGCAGATATCTACAGGAGGTACATTCCTAGCAAGGGGACAATTGCAAAGGCTCAAGGCAGGAGCAGGCTTTCTTTGATCAACAGAGGAGACTAGAGTGGCTGCAATGAAGTATATGAGAGAAAGAGGGTCAGAGGCTCATCTGGGTCAGAGAAGTAGCTGGAATCTTGATCACATGGGGCTCTATGTCATTGTAAGAATTTAGGTTTTTACTCTTGAGTAAAACAGGAAGCTACTGAAATGTTTTTAATCCAAGGAATGACATAATCTGATTTACACTTAAAATGATTACTCACGGAGAATGAACCAAAAAGGATAAAGGGGTGGAGGAAGCAGGGAGACCATTAGGTCACTGCAGTAATCCTGGCAAGGGGGAAGTGCGGTTTGCATTAGGGTGGTGGTGGTGGAGGTGATGAGAACTGATTAGATCAAATTCTAGAATCTAGATATTCTCTGAAGGCAGAGTTGACAGGATTAGCTAATGTTAGATATATAAAAAAATAAAGGCAAGATGACACTAAGATTTTGGGCTTGAGCAACTAGAAGTATGAAGTTGCTATTTTTTAACATGAAGGACTGCACGAGGAGCAGGTTTGGTGAAACCACTATGAGTTCTGTTTTAGACCTTAATACTTGAGATGACTATTACATACCCAAGTGGAAATGTCAAGTGTCCATTAGACATTTGGTTCTGGAGTTCAGGATAGAGTACAAATGTAGAAATATAAAGTTGGAAATTACTGATGTACAGATGACATTTAGAGCCCTGAGACTAAGTAAGTGCACATACAGAGTGAGTGAAATTAAGGAAAATGTCTGTAAAAAATAATATAAACAAAGCCACTTTATAATTCTTTTTTAAAATATTTTTTAATTGATTTTTTAATAGAAAGTAAGAGAGAGCGAGAGTTAGAAACATCGATCAGCCGCCTCCTGCACACCCCCTACTGGGGATGTGCCCACAACCAAGGTACATGCCCTTGACCAGAATCGAACCTGGGACCCTTCAGTCCGCAGGCCGATGCTCTACCCAATGAGCCAAACCAGTTACAGCTACAAAGCCACTTCAAAATGGAATGGAAGTTGCCATCCCAGAGGAACTGCCTTGTATTCTTACTCCTCAAACCTTTGGAATGTTAAAACTGGGTAAATAACCTTTGGACTGGGCCTAAAGCAATACTGTATCTCAAACAACTGTTTGCAAAGATAATAGGAAAGCAGATATCATGATTATTGAATTGAAAATTAAAAACATTCTTTAGAATTAGCATCACTGTATTAGTTTATCTGCACTTATAGAAATGCCTTCCTTGTAATTTTCCCTTTCCCTTTCTCTTGAAAACATTCTTTGCATTTGTCTCCTAATCTGAACACTGATTCAGGGCCAGGGGGCTTAAATTTGGTTGAAGAATAGAGTGATGAAAAGATAAAAAAGGAGTCTGAAAAGGAGAAACCACTGGGATAAAAGGAAAAATAAGAGACTTGGGCTTCACTGGAAGCCCAAAGAAGAAAGTAAACCAAGAAGGAAGGCGAGAACAGTAGCCAAATAAAAAATGAAAACTGTCCACTTGGCATTATAGAGATCATTAGAAATCTTGATAAAAGCTGATTCTCTGGAGTGGAGGAAACAAAAGCTTGGGTGGAGTGGGGTTCAGGAGAGAATGGAATTGGAGACAGAAGAGCCATCCCTTTCAAGGAGCTGTGCTGAAAAGAACAGGAAAACAGAGGTAGCAGTGGATATGGGGTCCAGGCAGAGTTCTTTGTTTTGAATGTGGGAGAAATTCTGGCATGTTTTATAGTAATGGGAATAATCCATAGAGAGAAATTGATATGACAGGAACCCAGGAGACAACTGCTGGAGCAATGATCTTGAGTAGGAGAGAGGGGATGGGAACTAGCACTCAAGTGCTGGGGACTGAATTACAGAAGATCACAGATAGCTTATCCCTGGGGAAGGCAGAATACAGAGTTACAGAAATGATTCCCAGGATTCCAGGGTGACGTGATTTGGTGCCATTCATATATACTTTTCATTTACTTTTATTTTTACAACCACCCTGTGGGTTAAAGTTTATTATATTTCCCACATTATACAGAAGAGAAGCTAGAATGCCTGAGAGGTTACGAGATTCACCCAAGGCCACAGTGCTAGTAAAATCTGAGATGGGATAAAAACCCAAGTGTTCTATTTTACTGCCCATGGAAGTTTCTATCAGAGTAAATTGGTTCCCTGTGGTTACTGCCATTAAGAATGAACAATAAATCCCAGAGTAGAAAGGGGGCAACTGAAAGAGTTGGGGGTTAATGAGAGAAGGAAACTAGAACCTCTGTAAGTGCTTTGCCACAGAAGACAGTGGTTTTGTGACAATAGTTTCTTCTAAGAATTATCAGAGAAGGTACCAGATGTGTTAGAAATTGAGATAGTGGAGGTGGTAGGGAGCCTAAGAGAACATCTCAGAATTCAGAGGAAAAATACACAGAAGAATGAATTCTGAAAATAAAGATCAGAGATATGGAAGAGAGAAATCCAGAAGACCTAAAATAGAATAAAAGTGATTAATAGAACAGCTGGAGAAATAATGAATAAAATATTTTCTGGAGGAAATGAAATACTTGAATCTTTAAATTAAAAAGAATTCTTGAGCGCTTATAAAAATTCATAAAGAGCCACATCTAGATGCATCCTGATAATAATTCTGAAATTGTACTTACCAGTAGGATATTCATTAATCTTAAATGCCCATGGACTATTTAGAACTCACCAGGCATGTTCCCTTGGAAGCTTTGTATGCTCTTTCTAGAACGCTCTTCCACCAGACAGCCATAGAGCTCACTTTCCCTCTTCAAGAAGGTTTTTGCTTAAACTTCACCTCTGTAACCAAACTATTAAAATATTACCCATTGTCATTCTCTCCAGCCATCCCTGCTTTATTTTTTTTATAGCTCTCAGTGCTACTAAATGTTGTACTATACATTTGCTTGTCAATTATTTGACTCTTTCACTAAACTTAAACGCAGGGATCTTGTTGGTTTGGTTCATTATTAATTCTTCAAGACAAAATATTGCCCTAACCGGTTTGGCTCAGTGGATAGAGTGTCAGCCTGCGGATTGAAAGGTCCCAGGTTCGATTCTGGTCAAGGGCATGTACCTTGGTTGTGGGCACATCCCCAGTAGGAGATGTGCAGGAGGCAGCTGATTGATGATTCTTTCCCATCAATGTTTCTAACTCTCTATCCCTCTCCCTTACTCTCTGTAAAAAATCAATACAATATATTAAAAAAAAAAGACAAAATACTGCATGGGAGGCACTAAGCACTGCAACGAATACCCAAGATCACAATGAAAACCTTAAATACTGATCAAAGTAGAAATTTCTCAGTCTATCTTTTGTCAGCCAAAAAGAAGTTCTAGTTTGATAAAATATTTACTGTACAAAATTAAATACTGTAAAAATATTTCAGATAAATATATTTTATGAACACATGACATAAAGGCAGAAAAACAAAAAAGAAAAAACATGTTCTTGAGAAGATTAAAAAGTTCTACCCCCAAATATTAAAATCAAAATGAAAAAGCAAATGAAAACAACAAAAACCCTTCAAACTGCCTTTTTTTTTTTTTTTAAACCCAGGTACATGCCCTCAACCAGAATCGAACCTGGGACCTTTCAGTCCACTGAGCCAAACCGGTTTCGGCCAAACTGCTTTTAAAATTAAATTTTCAGAAAAAAAGCAGTAATTTTAGGTAAATGAGCAAGGGGGTGGGGAAAAGAGAGAGAGAGAAGAGAAAAAGAGAGAGAGAGGAGAAACATCGATCTGCTGCCTCCTGCATGGCCACTACTGGAGATTGAGTCGGAAACCTGGGCATGTGCCCTGACCAGTCCAATGCACAACCACTGAGCAACACTGGCTGGGCATGTCTGGGCCAGGCATGTTTTATCCTTAAAGATGCCTTTGGTTACCTCTGGGTTGTGATCTTCAATTTACTTAAGTGCATGTTTTTTCAATAACCATGTATTAATTTTTAAATGTGTATTTTCTCATTAAAAATTTTAAAAAATGTTTTTATTGATTTTAGAGAGAGAAGAAGGGAGAGGGAGAGAGAGAAACATGGATCAGCTACCTCCTGCACAGCCCTTACTGGAGATTGAGCCCATAATCTGGGCATATGCTCTGACCAGGAATCGAAACAGTGACCTACTGGTACATGGGTCTCTGAGCCACACCGGCCAGAGCTAAATGTGTATTTTTAAATTCTGTAAATGTAAGCTTATTCCCAAATAGCAGAGGAACAAGAAAATACTTTTTTAAAAAAACAAGCTCAGGATATTCTAAAAAACAGTTGTATTTTTGCTTGGTTAGTTTCCAATAATTGAAAACTTCTTTATTTCGTAACTATAGTCATGTGTACCAAAGTCTCACCTGGAAAAGAACTAAAAGTCACATGGATATGTCCTCTGTATAAGTGATGCTTCTTTACAGCCCTTCTTGATGGATGGGTTTATTATGTTTCTGCACCTGTCCTATTTCCTGCAATGTTCTCCAAACAGCTACAGAATCATCATGCTCCATCCACTGGTCATACTTTGGATTTCTGATAATGCAAATGAAAGCTGCAGGGAATATAGCAATTCAAGGAAATGAATGTATTTCTACAAAATTCTTATGGGGTCAGTCAACTTAGTTATAATATGACATGAAAACAGCTACTCTGGTTATACAAATATCTCCCTCTTATTAAATCTCACAGCATACTACCAGGCTAAGCTAGTGCTATTTATCAACCTTTACTTTGGATATTTGTATGCAAGTTTATACAAATCTCCCTTATAAAATCATTTGCAATTTTTAAAATAGTGACTGTAACTTTTTAAAAGTATTTTTTTCTCCCTGAATTCTAGTAGATTCTGCATACTTGCAAATTCTTAATAAATATCTAATGCTTAGCCCTAGCTGGTTTGGCTCAGTGGATAAAGCGTCAGCCTGCAAACTGAAAGGTCCCAGGTTCGATTCCGGTCAAGGGCACATGCCCAGGTTGTGGGCTTGATCCCCTGTGGGAGACTTGCAGGAGGCAGCCGATCCATGATTCTCTCTCATCATGGATGTTTCTATCTCTCCCTCTTCCTTCCTCTGTGAAATCAATCAATATATATATATATATATATATATATATATATATATATATATTTTATTGATTTTTTACAGAGAAGAAGGGAGAGAGATAGAGAGTTAGAAACATTGATGAGAGAGAAACATCGATCAGCTGCCTCCTGCACATCTCCTACTGGGGATGTGCCCGCAACCCAGGTACATGCCCTTGACCGGAATCGAACCTGGGACCTTTCAGTCCGCAGGCCGACGCTCTATCCACTGAGCCAAACCGGTTTCGGCAATAAAAATATATTTAAAAAAAATATATATTTTATTGATTTTTTACAGAGAGGAAGGGAGAGAGATAGAGAGTTAGAAACATCGATGAGAGAGAAACATCGATCAGCTGCCTCCTGCACATCTCCTACTGGGGATGTGCCCGCAACCCAGGTACATGCCCTTGACCGGAATCGAACCTGGGACCCCTCAGTCCGCAAGCCGACGCTCTATCCACTGAGCCAAACCGGTTTCGGCAAAAATATATTTTAAAAAAATATCTAGCCCTAACCGGTTTGGCTCAGTGGATAGGGCGTTGGCCTGCAGACTGAAAGGTCCCAGGTTCGAGTCCGGTCAAGGGCATGTACCTTGGTTGCGGGCACATCCCCAGTGGGAGGTGTGCAGGAGGCAGCTGATGGAAGTTTCTCTCTCATCGATGTTTCTAACTCTCTGTCCCTCTCCCTTCCTCTCTGTAAAAAATCAATAAAATATATATTAAAAAAAAAATCTAATGCCTAACCCCAAGAAATTCATTATAAAAACACAAGAAGTTGTATGCACAGGAATATTTTTTGGGACTATTTCACAATTAAAATATCCTATATAATAAAGAGGGAATATGCAAATTGACCATCACTCTGCCACAAAGATGGCGGCGCCCACAGCAGAGCCGGGGGTTTCTGTAACACAAGATGACTGCACCCATAGCGGAGGCTGAGTTCCCGTAATGACCCTTAATGAGCAATCAGCAGGGACCTGAGGCTGCGCCCCCACCCCTGTCCCCGTGGGGATTGACAGGGGACCTCAGGCCACACCCCCCTGCCCAGTGGGGCTTGATGGGGAACCTCAGGACACACCTCCCTACCCTGGCACCAGGCCAGGGAACCTGAGGCCGCACCCCCCACCTGGCAGGGCTTGACAGGGGACCTTAGGCTGTGCTGTGCCCCCCCACCTGGCAGGGCTTGACGGAGGACCTCAATGTGCACCCCCCGCCCCAGTGCTGGGCCCGGGGACCTCAGGCTGCTCCCCTCGTTCCGGGTCAGGGGATCTCAGGCTGTGTCCCCCGCCCAGTGGGGCTTGATGGGGGACCTGAGGCTGTGCCCCACTCCTGGCGCCAGGATGGGGGACCTGAGGCTGTGCTCCCCGCCCGGCAGGGCTTGACAAGGGTGGGACTGGCCGGGTCTGGATCTAGCCCAATAGTTGGGGGGGCTGGCCGGGCCTGGGTCTCGTGTGATTTTGAGGTGCATGTGGGTGGGCGGGGACTTGACTCTGGGTCCCGTGGTGCGCCCCAGACTCTGACAGGAGGAAGATTTTCATATACATTTTACTAATTTTCTTTGATCTCTGACACTTCTATTATAGAGAAAGGGCAAATAGCAATATTAAAATATTTCCTCTAATTAATCCCCTTTTAATGTGCATGAATTTCATGTACCGGGCCACTAGTATAAGTATAAATACTCTTTAGTAGGCCGTAAAATGAATACATTAAGGCGCATCTCAATAATGAAATACTATACAGTGATTTTAAAATGTAACAATGATATAGTCAATACATTATTAAATGAGGCAGGTCTAATGGACATCCCTGCCTGAATAGTCAACACATTCTGCAGCTGAACCCAGCGACAGAAACAGAGAGGAACATAAAGGCACGGCAGCTGTGGTCTAGCAGCCGTCATTACCATGCGGAAAACACAGTCCCAGACAAGTAGCTGCCTGCCCTCATCTCCCAGAGAAGTAGCCCCAGCAGACCCTGTAGCTGCTAAGGGTCCGATTACAGCACACACTCTTGGCAGCCCCGACAACTAGAGAGCAAAAACATTTCTCCCTGAGCAGCAGGTGCATACTGCTGCTAAACCCATGAACAGTGGCCAAGACACAGAGGTGTGTCAACTGAAGTTTGGCAGCCACCATTACTGGGAAGAGGACAAGGCCACAAATGCAAGAATAGGCCCAACCTGCCCCCATCCATTGCAGTGGAGTCCAGTGGAGGCACCTGGGACACCTCAGATAGTATAGCACTGCTGGCAGCATCTTGTTGTAGGCAGCACTGGGATCACAGAGGCCCCATCACCCACCACATTTCCTCACTAGGGTAGAGCCCTGAGAAGGAGGTGACAGAGGGGATGCCCACCTCCCCAGGGAATAGAGGGCATTTTCCACAGTGCAGGAAACACCACTCTACAGAGATCCTGGAAGCCCCAGCAGTGCAAGCAAGAGAAAAATAAAAACTTGCACCCCCCTACTAAAAAACAAAAGAAACTTTCTTACCCACTTCCTAAAATAAAGTGTCAAATACACTTTTAAAAAATCAGTTTTCATGCCCATAAAAGCAGAGACATAATGCATCAGATACCATGAGTAATCTCCAGAAAATAAGCTTAAAGACATGAAATGTGATTTAAATGACAAAGAATTTGAGACTGACGTTTATGAAAAAACTCCATGTGAAACAAGAAAACTCAGAAATACAGTTCAATGAACTCAGAAATAAAATCAACAAACAGAATGAGTACTTTGCCAAAGAAATGGAAACTATAAAAAAAAATAAAAAAAAATTCTGGAGCTGAAAGAGCTCAATAAAAGAGATGAAGAATGAACTAGCAAGACTTAAGAAACAGAGCAGTCCTAGCCGGTTTGGCTTAGTGGATAGAGCAGGGGTTCTCAAACTTTTTAAACAGGGGGCCAGTTCACTGTCCCTCAGACCGTTGGAGGGCCAGACTATAGTTTTAAAAAAAACTATGAACAAATTCCTATGCACACTGCACATATCTTATTTTGAAGTAAAAAAACAAAACGGGAACAAATACAATATTTGTATTTGCATGTGGCCCGCGGGCCGTAGTTTGAGGACCCCTGGGATAGAGCATCGGCCTGAGGACTGAAGCGTCCCAGGTTCGATTCTGGCCAAGGGCACATGCCTGGATTGCAGGCTCAATCCCCAGTGAGGGGCTTGCAGGAGGCAGCCAATCAATGATTCTCTCTCATCACTGATGTTTCCATCTCTCTCTCCCTCTCCCTTTCTCTCTGAAATAAATAAAAATATATTTAAAAAAAGAAAGAAACACAGCAGACCAGATGGAGAAAATAATTAGTGACATCGAAAATATAAATCTAGAAATGATTCAGATGAAAAGCGGGAGATTTGAGAGTAAAAAAAAAGGAAAGAAAGAAAGATCTTTCTGATGGAGAACTATCTGACGCCATCAGAAAGAGCAATATAAGAATAATGGATAGCCTGGCCAGTGTTGCTCAATGGTTGAGCATCAAACCATGCACCAAGAAGTCACTGGTTCCTTTCTGGGTCAGGGCACATGTCCGAGTTGCAGGCTTAATCCCCAGTAGAGGGCGTGCAGGAGGCAGCCCATAGATGTTTCTATTTCTCTCCCCTTCCTTCCTCTCTAAAAACTAATAAAAACACATTAAAAAAATAATGGGTATACCTGAAGCAGAAGAGAGGGAATAGAGGGCCTATTTAAACAAGTAGCTGACAAGAACTTTTCAAACCGATTAAAAAAATGGATTCTTTATAAAAAATCTTTACTGTTGAAAGTATTACATATGCTCCCCTTCCCCCCCCCCCCATAAACCACCTTCAGCCTGCCCCCAGGCCTTCACTACTCTATTGTCTATGTCTATGGGTTATGCATATATGCATACAAGGTCTTTGGTTGATTACCTCCCATCCACCCACCCATACTCCTCCACCTTCCTTCAGAGATTCCGCACTCTGTTCCATGCTTCTATGTCTCTGGATCCTCTCCATTCATCAGTTTATTTTGTTAATTAGATTCCACATATGAGTGAGATCATGTGATACTTGTCTTTCTCTGAGTTATTTCACTTAACATGATACTCTCCAGTTCCCTCCATGCTGTCTCAAAGGATAACAGACTCTTCTTTTTTTACTGCTGCATAGTATTCCATGGTATAAATGTACCACAGCTTTTTTATTCACTTGTCTACTGATGGGCATTTGGGCTGTTTACAGATCTTAGCTATCATAAATTGTGCTGCTATGAACATATGGGTACATACATTCTTTCAGATTGGTGTTTTGGGTTTCTTAGGATATATTCCTAGAAGTGGGATCACTGGGTCAAATGGCAGTTCCATATTTAATTTTTTGAGGAAACTCCATACTGTTTTCCATAATGGCTGTACCAGTCTGCATTCCCACCAGCAGTGTACTAGGGTTCCCTTTTCTCCACATCCTCACCAGTACTTGTCATTTGTTGATTTGTTGACGGCAGCCATTCTGACAGGTGTGAGGTGATACCTCATTGTTGTTTTAATTTGCATCTCTCTGATGATTAGTGACTTTGAGCATTTTTTCATATGTCTCTTGGCCATCTGTATGTCCCCTTTGGAGAAGTGTCTATTTAGGTCCTTTGCTCATTTTTTAATTGGATTGTTTGTCTTTCTTTTATTAAGTTGTATGAGTTCCTTATATATTTTGGATATTAATCCTTTATCAGATGTATCATTGCCAAATATGTTTTCCCATACAGTGGTCTCCCTTTTCGTTTTGTTGATGGTTTCTTTTGCTGTGCAGAAGCTTTTTATTTTGATGTAGTCCCATTTGTTTATTTTCTCCTTAATTTCCCTTGCCCTAGGAGATGTATCCATAAACATATTGCTATGACAGATGTCTAAGATTTTGCTGCCTATGGTTTCTTCTAGGATTTTCATGGTTTCACGACATGCTTTTAAATCTTTTATCCATTTTGAGTTTATTCTTGTGTATGGAGTAAGTTGGTGGTCTAGTTTCATTTTTTTGCATATATCTGTCCAATTTTCCCAACACCATTTTAGAAGAGTCTCTCTTTATTCCAGTGTATGTTCCTGCCTCCTTTGTCAAATATTAATTGAGCATAATGGCTTGGGCCAATTTCTGGGGTCTCTGTTCTGTTCTACTGAGCTATATGCCTGTTCTTGTAAGAACTGGATTCTTGAATCTAAGAGGCTAAAAGAACACCTAATTATCTCAATCCAAATTTCTCCAAGGCATATTGTATTAAAACTGTCAAAAATTAATGATAAAGAAAGAATAATCAAGGCAGCCAGGAAGAAGAAGATGGTAACCTAAGGAGGAAATCCCATGAGATCATTATAGGGTTTTCCAGCAGAAACTTTACAAAATTAGGAAAGAATGGATTTAAATATATAATTACTGAAAGACAGAAATCACCAGCCAAGATTAATTTATCCAGCAAAGTTATCCTTCAGATATGAAGGAGAAATAAAGGCTTTCCAGACATACAGAGGCTGAGAAAATTTACCGCTACAAGACCTGAATTATAGGAAACACTGAAGGATATTCTTCTACCTGAGACAAAAAGACAAAAGGATACAAAACTATGAATAAGATGACCAGCAGACAGAAGGAAGTAGGAAATTGTAACTCTTGTTCAGAATAGGATCCTATCTAATAATAGACAAACATGGTAATTAACCATACCTCCGACACGCTTCCCATTGGCTAATCAGGGCGATATGCAAATTAACTGACAACCAAGATGGCGGCCGGCAGCCAGGCAGCTGAAGTGAACAGGAGGCTTGCTTGCTGCAGTGAAGGAGGAAGCCAAGGTTCCTCGCCTGCTGCTGCTGGGCTCTGAGCTTGCACTCTAAGCAACTATGTTGCAATTATAGAAGTTAAACAAAACCCATGCTTTCAGCCGGCTGGCCGGCCAAGCTGGAGTTGCAACAGAGTTTTGATTATAGAACCCAAACAAACCCAGATATCTGCTTTCAGCATCTGAGGCCTCAGAGCTGGAGTCGAGCCTCAGAGCTAAAGCCGGCTCTCAGTTCCAGTGACAGCCATAGAAGGTAAATAAATCCCAGAATAAAAAAAAAAGAAAAAAAGGAGGGGTTGGGAGCTTCAGTCACCCGCCAGCCTGAAAACGGCCCTCAGCCCTTCACCCAGAGTGGCAAGGCACCCCAGTGGGGACCCCCACCCTGAAGGGGGTGTGACCAGCTGCAAACAGCCATCATCCCCTCATCTAGGCTGGCCAGGCACCCGAGCGGGACCCCCAACCTGATCCAGGACACCCTTCAGGGCAAATCATCCGGCCCCCACCCGTGCACCAGGCCTCTCTTCTATATAGTAAAAGGGTAATATGCCTCCCAGCACCGGGATCAGCGGAGCTGTGAGGCCTCCTGAACCCGGGATCAGTGGAGTCACGAGGCCTCCCGGCACTGGGATCAGCGGAGCCGCGAGGTCTCCTGGCACCAGGATCAGCAGAACTGTGAATCCTCCTGGCACTGGGATCAGCAGAGCCTCCCAGCACCGGGATCAGCTGAGCAGCGAGGCCTCACTGCCCCTGTGTCAAGCAGAGCTGCGAGGCCTCCCAGCACCGGGATCAGTGGAGCAGTGAGGCCTCCTAGCACCGGGATCAGCTGAGCAGCGAGACCTCACTGCCCCTGTGTGAAGCAGAGCTGCGAGGCCTCCCAGCACCGGGATCAGCGGAGCAGCGAGGCCTCACTGCCCCTGTGTCAAGCAGAGCTGCGAGGCCTCCCAGCACCGGGATCAGTGGAGCAGTGAGGCCTCCTAGCACCGGGATCAGCTGAGCAGCGAGGCCTCACTGCCCCTGTGTCAAGCAGAGCTGCGAGGCCTCCCAGAACCGGGATCAGCGGAGCAGCGAGGCCTCACTGCCCCTGTGTCAAGCAGAGCTGCGAGGCCTCCCAGCACCGGGATCAGTGGAGCAGTGAGGCCTCCTAGCACCGGGATCAGCTGAGCAGCAAGGCCTCACTGCCCCTGTGTCAAGCGGAGCTGCGAGGCCTCCTGGCCCCTGGAGCAGCGTGACAGGGGGCAGCGCCCAAACCCCCTGATCGCCCTGCGACTATGTGTGTGACAGGGGGCGGGGCCACAACCTCCCTATCCGCCCTGCTCTGTTCGTGACAGGGGAAGGCGCCCCAAACCCCTGATCGCCCTGCGACTATGTGTGTGACAGGGTGCGGTGCCCCAAACCCCCCATGGGCCCTGCTCTGTGTGACGGGGTGGAGCCACAACCTCCCCATCGGCCCTGCCCTGAGTGTGAGAGTGGCGGCGCCCCAACCCCCTGATCCGCCCTGCTCTGTGTGTGACAGAGGGCAGTTCCTGAACTCCCCTATCGGCCCTACTCTGTGTGTGACGGGGGAGCTACCCAACCCCCTGATCGGCCCTGCTCTGTGCGTGACGGGGGGAGCTCCCCAACCCCCCTAATGGGCCCTGATCTGTGTGTGATGGGGGCAGCACCCCAACCCCCTGATGGGCCCTGCTCTGTGCGTGACAGGGGGTGGCGCCGCAACCTCCCCATCGACCCTGCCTTGAGTGTGACAGGGAACAGTGGCCCAACCCCCCAATCGGCCCTACTCTGAGCGTGACTGGGGTGGCATTGCAACCTCCCTATCCGCTCTGCTCTGTGCATGACAGGGGGCGGCGCCCCAACTCCCCAATCGGCCCTGCTCTGAGCCCGACCAGGGGCTGCTTCTAGGGATTGGGCCTGCCCTCTGCCACCCGGGAGCGGGCCTAAGCCAACAGGTCGTTATCTCCCGAGGGGTCCCAGACTGTGAGAGGGCACAAGTGGGGCTGAGGGACACCCCCCCGCCAGTGCACAAATTTTTGTGCACTGGGCCTCTAGTCTATATATATAAAACCCTAATATGCAAATAGACCTAAGAGCCGAATAACCGGTTGCTATGACATGCGTTGACCACCAGGGGGCAAACACAGAACATGGTGGGTGTTGGCAACAGGCGGCAGAGCACAGAACATGGTGGGCATCGGCTGTGGCGGGATGGTGGAGCAGGTGAGCGGGGGCGCCAGACCAAGGCAGGGCACCGGTCGCTGTCATCAAGGCGAACTTCTGGTGGTTACTGAAAATTCTTTGCTCCCATATGCCATGGTCCCACTGGGCACTCGTACCTGCTGCTGGTGCCAGAGATGCTGCTCACACCCACTGCTGGCACCAGCCCCGATCTCTTGGCACCATCAGCAGGTGCAAGTGGTGGCTGCCAGTCCCGATTGCCCCTCAGGGCTTCTCCACCTCCCCCTGCTCCTGAGGGGCTATCGGAACTGGCAGCTGGCTCTCACACCCCACTGCTGGCGACAGCCCTGCTCGCACCTGCTGCCAGTGCCAGAGCTGCTGCTTGCACCCTCTGCTGGCGCTGGTCCCAAACACTCCGTGCCGTCAGCAGGTGTGAGCATGGCCAGCGCCAGGAGCAGGTGTGAGCGGGGCCAGCGCCGTCAGCATGTGGGAGCAGCGGAGGTGGGAGTGGGGCTGCTGGCAGACAGGGGACTGGGGGCTGCGGCGGGAGGGGCCAGGTGGGAGTGCGGAGGATGGGCCAAGACCTGTCTCTGTGCACACTGTAGCCTCACAGCCCACAGTTCCTTTCAAGGTGCACGAGTTTGTATACTGGGCCCCTAGTCTGTATAATAAAAGCCAAAGTGACTGTTATGGCAGAACAACCAGAACAGCAGATCGCTATGATGCACACTGACTACTAGGGGGAAGACGTTCAACACAGGAGTTGCTGTCTGGTAGTCAGTGCGCTCCCACAGAGGGAGTGCCACTCATCCAGAAGCCAGGCTTATGGCTGGCAAGTGCAGTGATGGCGGGAGGATCTCCCGCCTCTGCGGCAGCGCTAAGGAGCAGTGAACCAAACAGTAAGGAGCAGCGAGCTGGGAGGTAAGGAGCGAAGGGTCCCGGACTGCGAAAAGGATGTCCGACTGCTGAAAGGTGGATGTCCCCTGAGGGGTCCTGGACTGTGAGAGGGTGCAGGCCAGACTGAGGAATCCCCTCCCCCCGTGCATGAATTTTGTGCACCGGGCCTCTAGTTAAACAATGAACATAAAATAAAGGTTAAAGGAGATAAAAACATTTTTAAAAAGAACGTGATAATATTACAAGTTGCAAATGAACTCACAACATAAAAAGGAATAATTTGTGACAACAAAAACATAAAAGGGGTGGGGGCAAAGGTCTGAATTTGTATAAGAGAATAGAGATAAGATACAACTAGAAGAAAAAGTACTACTGTATATATGAAACTTTCTTTTAAATTCACCTAATGGTAACTACAACACACACACACTCACATGCACACATCTACAACTGAGACACATAACAAAAAAAAAGAGGAAACAGAGGGTAAAATCATAGACTACTACCAAATTAAAATCACAGACAGAAACATAAGGGAAAAGAAACAATGGCTATACAGAACTACCAGAAAACAGAAGACAAAATAGCTATAGCATATCCTTATCCTATATAATAAAGAGGGAATATGCAAATTAACCCTTATGCCATCACAAAATGGTTGCACCCACAGCAGAGGCGAGGTTCCCATAACGAGCGATCAGGGACCTAAGGCTGCATGGCGCCAGGCTGGGTCGGGGGACCTGAGGCTGCACTCCCCACCTGGTGGGGTTTGATGGGGGACCTGAGGCTGCGACCCCCGACCCAGGGGGGCTTGAGAGGGGTGGGGCCTGCTGGGTCTGGATCTCACCCAATGGGGGTCTGGATCTTGCGCGATTTCAAGGTGCACACAGGTGGGCAGGGACTTGACTCTGGGTCCCACGGTGTGCCCCAGACTCTGACAGGAGGAAGATTTTCATATACATTTTACTAATTTTCTTTCATCTCTGATACTTCTATTATAGAGAAAGGGCAAATAGCAATATTAAAATATTTCCTCTAATTAATTCCCTTTTAGTGTGCACAAATTTTGTGCACCGGGCCCCTAGTTTATATATAACAGGCTAAACGACAGGCCCACTGGCTGACTGGCTGGTAGGTATGACATGGACTTACTACCAGGGGGCAGCTGCTCAATGCAGCAGCTGCCGATCAACAGCAACTTTGCAGAGTGCCCTCTTGCACTTCGGGGCCCCTTGGGAATGTCAGACTGCCAGTTTCAGCCTGATCCCCGCAAGCCAGGCTGAGGGACCTCGCTCACGCCATAGATGCCCTTTGAGTCCTGGTGCTGCCCCAGGTGCAGCTGGCTGGGGAGGGACCATGGGAGGTTAGCTCCAGGGCGTCTTACCTAGTCCTGCCCCGCCAGCCACCTTCTAGTTAATTTCCTTTCAATGAGCATGAATCCGTGCACCGGGCCTCTAGCATATCTATAATCACCCTCAATGTAAATGGACTGAACTCACCAATAAAAAGGCACAGAGTAGCTGGATGAATAAAACAACAAGAAAACTATATGCTCCCTTCAGGAGATACACCTCAGCTGCAAAGACAAACACATAAAGTAAAGGGGTGGAATACTACTCCAAGCAAATGGCACCCAGAGAAATGTGGGTGTAGCCATACTTATATCAGACAAAATAGATTTCAAGATAAGAAAGGTAACAAGAGACAAAGCTGTGTGTGTGTGTGTGTGTGTGTGTGTGTGTGTGTATTTAATCCTCATTGGAGGATATTTTTTCCACTGATTTTTAGCGAGTGGAAAGGATTGGGTGGGAGAGAGGAGAGAGAAACATCAATGTAAGAGAGACACCTTGATCAGTTGCCTCCACATGCGCCCCGATGGGGCCAGAGATTGAATCTATAACCCAGGTATGTGCCCTTGACTAGGAACCAAACCCTAAACCCCGCAGAGCACAGGCTGACATCTAGCCACAGGACAATACTGGCCAGGGCAAAGATGGATATTTTATGATAAAGGGGAAAATACATAAAAAAGACATAACACTTATTACTGTATTAGAGGCCTGGTGCATGAAATTTGTGCACTTGGGGTGGGGGCAGTCCTTCAGCCCAGATTGCAAGAGGGTGCAGACCAGGCCGAGGGACCCCACCCGTGCACGATCAGGGTGGGGAGGGACGCGGCAGGTTGGCCAGCCGGGTAGGGACCATGGGAGGGCTCCAGGGCGTGTCCGGCCATCTCATTCAGTCCTGATTGGCCGGACCCCAGCAGCAAGCTAACCTACCGGTCAGAGTGTCTACTCCCTGGTGGTCAGTGCATGTCATAGCGACTGGTCGACTGTCAGCCCCCTTGTGGTCATTGCACATCATAGCAAACAGTTGAGCGGCTTTAGCATATCATTAGCATATTACGCTTTGATTTGTTGAATGGCCGACTGGAGAACTATACACTTAGCATGTTAGGCTTTTATTATATAGGATATGCACCCAACCTGGGAGCACCAAAATACACACACACACACACACACACACTCTGACACTAGTGGCCCGGTGCACAAAATTTGTGCACATTAAAAGGGGATTAGCCAAAACCAGTTTGGCTCAGTGGATAGAGCGTCGGCCTGCGGACTGGAAAGTCCCGGGTTCGATTCCGGTCAAGGGCATGTACTTTGGTTGCGGGCACATCCCCAGTGGGAGATGTGCAGGAGGCAGCTGATCAATGTTTCTCTCTCATCGATGTTTCTAACTCTCTCTCTCCCTTCCTCTCTGTAAAAAATCAATAAAATATATTTTAAAAAATAAAATAAAAAAAATAAAAGGGGATTAATTAGAGGAAATATTTTAATATTGCTATTTGCCCTTTCTCTATAATAGATGTGTCAGAGATCAAAGAAAATTAGTAAAATGTATATGAAAATCTTCCTCCTGTCAGAGTCTGGGGCACACCATTGGACCCCGAGCCAAGTCCCTGCGCACCCATGTGCGCCTCAAAATCACACCAGACCCAGACCTAGCCAGCCCCCACAACTATTGGGCTAGATCCAGACCCGGTCAGTCCCACCCTTGTCAATCCCCACCAGGTGGGGGGCACAGCCTCAGGCACCCTGGCCCGGCGCCGGGGCTGGAGGGTGGTGCCTTAAAGTTCCCTGTAAAGCCCCGCTGGGTGGGGGACACGGCCTGAGATTCCCTGTCAAGCCCCACTACTTCATAATTTTAATTTTGCTACTGTTATGAATTGTAATATAAATATCTGATATGCAGGATGTATTTTCATTGTTACAAATTGCACATAATTAAAGCACAGTGATTAATCACAAAAACAATATGTAATTATATATTCAATATGTGTTTTCCGATGGTCTTAGGTGACCCCTGTGAAAGGGTCGTTCGACCCCCAAAGGGGTCGCAACCCACAGGTTGAGAACTGCTGCATTAAACCAAATAGACATAATTGATATTTACAGAGCTTTGTATCCCAGAACACCAGATTATATATTCTTCTCTAATGCACCTGGAATATTCCAAAGGATAGACTATATGTTGGGAAACAAAACTAGCCTTAACAAATTTAAGAAGATTGAAATCATACCAAGCATATTATCTAGCCCCAGTGCTTCGAAATTGAAAATCAACTGCAAAAAGAAAGCAGGAAAACTCACAAATATGTGGAGATTAAATAATATGCTATTAAACAATAGCAGGGTCAAAGAAGAACTAAGAGATAAAAAAATACATAGGGACTAATGAGAATGACAATATGACATATAAAAATTTTGGGTATACAGCAAAAGTGGTAATAAGACGGAAGTTTATAACATTACAGGCATGCCTCAAGGAACAAGAAAAATCTCAAATAAACAACCTAACATTTTACTTTTAAGAACAAAGCCTAACGTCAGTATAAGGAAGGAAATAATAGAAATCATATGAAAATTAAACAAAGTAGAGAACAAGACAATAGAAAAAATTAACACAACAAAGCTTTCCCTTTAAAAAGATTGATAAAATTGCCGTAGCCGGTTTGGCTCAGCGGATAGAGCGTCGGCCTGTGGACTGAAAGGTCCCAGGTTCGATTCCGGTCAAGGGCATGTACCTGGATTGCGGGCACATTCCCAGTAGGGGGTGTGCAGGAGGCGGCTGATCAATGCTTCTCTCTCATCAATGTTTCTAACTCTCTATCCCTCTCCCTTCCTCTCTGTAAAAAATCAATAATAAAAAAAAAAAGATTGATAAAATTGACAAACTTTGGCTAGAAAAAAAAAAAAAGAAAATACTTAAACAAAATCAGAAATGAAAGTGGAGAAGTTCCAACAGACACCACAGAAATACAAAGGACTATAAAATAATATATGATACTATAACCACCAAATTCAATAACCTAGAAGAAATGGACAAATGCTTAGAAATATATAGCCTTCCTAGACTGAATCATGAAGAATTGGAAAATCTAAATAGACTCATGAACAGTGAGTCTACTTAGATTTTCCGAAGTAAAAGTCCAGGACCAGATGGCTTCACTAGTGAATTCTACCAAGCATTCAAAGAGTACTTAATACCTATCCTTCTTAAACGCTTCCAAAAATAGAAGAAATAGCAATACTATCTAATTTATTTTATGAGGACAACACTACCATGACACCAAAACCTGGCAAAACACACACACACACACACACACACACACACACACACCACACATGCAAATTACAGACTAAGCCTCTGATGAATATAGATGCAAAAATCCTAAACATAATATTAGCAAATTGACAACAATACATTAAAAAGAACCAGGTAGGATATATTCCAGAAGGGCAAGAATGGTTCAATATATGCTAATTAATCAATGTGATACACATTAACAAATGATAAAAATCACCTGATCATATCAATAGGTGCAGAAAAAGCTTTTGACAAGATACAATGTCCAATTATGATTAAAATGTTCAATAAAATAGGTATAGAAGGAAGGTACCTGAACATAATAAAGATCATATATGACAAACCCTCAGTAAATATCACATTCAGTGGTGAAAAACTGAAAGTATTTCCTCTAAAATCAGAAATAAGACAAGGATGCCCACTCTCACTACTCTTATTCAACAGAGTACTGGAAGTTCTAGCCAGAGCAATCAGGTGAGAGAAATAAATAAAAGGCATACAAACTGGGAATAAAGAAGTAAAATGATCTCTTTTTGCAGATGACATGATTCTTTATATAGAAAACCCTAAAGATTCCACCAAAAAATTACTAGAAACAATAAAGAAATACAGTAGAGCTGCAGGATGCAAAATTAGTGTACAAAAATCCATTGTGTTCCTATATACTAACAATGAAATTAAACAAAAATATAGAAAACAATTCCATTTACAACTGCAACAAAAAGAATAAAATACTTAGGAATAAACTTAACAAAGAATATGAAGGACCTATACACTGAAAACTACATTATTTTAAAAAAATTAAAGCAGATACAAAGAAATGGAAAGATATTCCATGTTCATGGATTGGAAGAATCAATATAATTAAAAGGGCCATATTACCCAAAGCAATATACAGATTTAAAGCAATCCCCATCAAAATACCAAAGACATTAAAAAAAATTGATTTCAGAGAGGAAGGGAAAGGCAGAGAGAGATAGGAACATCAGTGATGAGAGAAAATTATTGATCAGCTGCCTCCTACACGCCCACACTGAGGATCAAGCCCACAAATCTGGCATGTGCCCTGACCGAGAACTGAACCGTGACCTCCTGGTTCATAGGTCCACGCTCAACCACTGAGCAACGCCAGCCAGGCCCAATGACATTTTAAAAACAAATACAAGAAAAAATCAAATGTGTATGGAACCACAAAAGACCCTGAATAGCCAAACAATCCTAAGGAAAAAGAACAAAGCCAAAGATCACTCCCTGTCTTCAAATTATACTACAGCCCTAGCAGGTTTGGCTCAGTGAATAGAGTATTGGTCTGTGGACTGAAGGGTCCTGGGTTGGATTCCGGTCAAGGGCCCGTACCCAGTTGCAGGCTCCTCCTGAGCCCAGGCCCGGGTCAGGGCTCGTGCAGGAGGCAACCAATTGATGTGTTTCTCTCACATCGATATTTCTCTCTGTCTTTTCCTCTCTCTTCTACTCTCTCTAAAAATCAATGGAAAAAAATATCCTTGGATGAGGATAAAAAAAAAGAAATTATACTACAAAGCTACAATAATCAAAATAGCATGGTATTGGCAGAAAAACACACACTGACTAATAGAATAGAATTGAGAGCCCAGAAATAAATCCACATATATATGGGCAAATAATTTTTGATAAAGGAGCCCAAAACATATAATGGAGAAAAGAAAGCCTTTTCAATAAATGGTGTTGGAAAAATTGGAAAGCCACATGCAAAAGAATGAAACTAGAGACTATTTAATAAAAATTAAATCAAAATGGATCAAAGACCTATATATAAGACATGCAACAATAAAATACATAGAAGAAAACATGGTCTCAGAGAGGATTTTATGAATTTGACCCCAAAGCCAAGGGAAGTAAATGCAAAAATAAATGAATGGGGTTATATCAAACTAAAAAGCTTTTGCACAGCAAAAGACACTATTAACAAAGCAAAAAGGCAACCAACCAAATGAGAGAAGATATATGCAAACAATATCTCTGCTAAGGGGCTAATATCCAAATATACACAGAACTCATACAACTCAACAACAAAAACAAACAATCCAATTAAAAAATGAGGAGAGGACCTAAACAGACTTTTCTTCCAAAAAGACATACAAATGCCCCACAGATATATGAAAATATGCTAAACTTCACTAGCTAAAAGGGAAATGCAAATCAAAACGACAATCCTCAGACCTGTTAGAATGGCTATTATCAACAAAACAAAAAAGAACAAGTTTTATGGAGGCCATGGAGAAAAAGGAACCCTTATACACTATTGGTGGGAATGTAAATTGGTACAGCCTCATTGGTAAATGGTAAGAAGGTTCCTAAAAAAATTAATAATAGAGCTACCATATGACCCAGTAATCCCCTTTCTGGGTCTCTACCCAAAAACTTTGAAAACATTTATTTGAAAAGATATATGTACACCTATTCATCACAGGTTTATTCATGGTGGACAAGACATAGAAACAATCTAAGTATCCTTCGATGGATGATTGGATAAAGATGTGGTACATATTCACTACAGACTGCTACTCTAAGCTGATAGATCCTCCCTTCCCCCAACTGGTGAGCGGAGTATGACGTAACCTGCAGCCCAGAAATACCTGAGTGACTAACCAGGTACCTTATATGGACTATACGTTGGACCACCAATCCACACCTGCCAAATACCCTAAGCCCTTGCCCTATATGGACAATGAAGTAAGCCACCAATCAGTGTGCGCCGAGTATACTAAGCCCCCACCCCTCCCCATTCCGCCCCTCAAAAGGCGTGCTCACCCCTGCACGTGTTGCTGTCCTCCCCTTGCGAGACAGCCCGGCAGGTCCTTCTCCTCTAATAAAGCCTGTAGTCCTGGTTTTTGCCCTCTATCTGATCTTTCATAAGCCATAAGAAAACATGAAATACTGCCACTTGTGACAACATGGATGAATTTTGAAAATATCATGTTAGGCAAAATAAGTCAGACAGAAAAGGACAAGAATCATGTAATTTTACTCATATGTGGGATATTAAACAGAAGCCAACAAACCTACAAATGAGACAAACAAATTCATAGACACAGGCAACAGTATGGTGGTTACCATAGTGGAGAAGGGGGGATATTGAAGAGGGTAAATGGGGTCAAATTTACAGTGATGAAAGGAGACTTGACTTTGTTGATGAGCACACAATGCAATATACAGATGATGTATTTTAGAATTGTGCAATTAAACTTATACAATCTTATTGAACAATGTCAACCCCAATGAATTTAATAAAATTAAAAAAGTGATACCATTCTATAAAATCCCAAAGAAAAATATTTAAATATCCATCCAAATATTAAGAATATTTATCACTAAATTAAGGAATTACATTTTTAGCAAGTTTTTAGATTTTTGCATTAAGCTTATGTATTTTATAATAAAATTATAACATTATTTCCATTTAAACAAAAATGCATAACCAGAGTTGTAGCTGTATTTATTAAGAGCAATTGAGCCAATGTCTATGTCAAGAATGGGGACAAAAAAGGAAATTAGTGTGATTCAAACAAATAACAAGTTCTTTAACAGTCCTTTAAATGTTGATAAATGAGATAGCTTCATTTTGTGAATGACCAATGTCCAAGAAAGGACTATTTCCAGATTAAATAAAAGTGTATGCAAACCAAAAAGCATGATTTCAGATACACAGTGAGTTACTTATTCATTCAATTATTTTATTTATTTATTTTTCTAAAATATATTTTATTGAGTTTTTACAGAGAGGAAAGGAGAGAGATAGAGAGTTAGAAACATCGATGAGAGAGAAACATCGACCAGCTGCCTCCTGCACACTCCCCACTGGGGATGTGCCCGCAACCCAGGTACATGGCCTTGACCGGAATCGAACCTGGGACCTTTCAGCCCGCAGGCCGACGCTCTATCCACTGAGCCAAACCGGTTTCGGCACATTCAATTATTAATTAAAAAAATTTTGGATGGAATCTTTGCACAATTTCAACACTATTTTATTAATTATTTGGAATGTTGTATCATTAAAATGTTTTCATTGTTCTGGCTAACTCTTTGTAAGCATATTTTTATTAGCCAGATAATATTCCATCATACAAATGTAAAACACTACTCTTCTGTTTCCTTATTGTTAGGCACAAATTTTGGACATTTCAAAGACCTTACTGTCTTTGATTTTATATCTTTGGTTCTAAATTTTCATGGGTCAGGAGTCTCCTTGAGAATCTTATGAAGTTCTTGCTTGAGTAGCTCTGATGGTTGGAGTGTCCTCCCAATACATGAAGGTTGTGGGTTCAATCCCCAGTCAGTGCACATATGGGAATCAACCAGTGAAGGCATGAATAGGTAGAACAACAAATTAATGTGTTTTTTCTCTCTCTCCCTAAAATCAATCAATCAGTAACATTTTTCAAAGAAGAAAAAATAATTGGCTTAAAGAAAAAGCCAATTTAAAAAGAAAGAAATAAAATCTTATGAAATCATGAACTTTCTTCTAAGAAAAAATAAAATGAATAAATATATGCAAAAACTGTGTATAAAATTTCATAGAGTTTGCCACACCCTGAAATTTAAGGGTGGGAATAAAGACCTTGTTTAAACCCTGCTGTAACCACTTACTCACAAACATCAAGTACTACGACTACATTCGTTTATTTTAATTAACTTATCAAAAGAAAAACAAGGAATTTGGCCTGAAACAAATTTAAGGCTATTCCAAAATCAAATTAGATCTGTGAAGGGGTTAACTGGAGAACACAAGGCTTGAGCCTTACAAAATCTAACAGACGTCAAAGGGAAAGCTCGTTCTGCAGCCTAAGCCTTGCACAAACATGCTCCCCTTGAGTGACTATTTTACAGAAATGCCTAAAGATCATAACTCCTGCACAGCCCCCAGGAAGTAGGACGTCTGGCACCAGAAGAAGGACAAAGGGCAAGGCCGTAAAACTGAGGTCCTGATACATGTGTGAAGCAGAAGCCCTGTCTGCAGCTCTCCCAGACTACCGGACCGCTCCCTCCCCAATTCACTGCTGGCACTTTGAGTCAGACCACCTACACCCAGGTGACATGAATAAATATCATTCTGATTACACCGAGCCTTGAGTCCATTCTGTGTGATCCCAGTCCAACCCCGCACCTTACAATCTGGTCACTGAGACAAACTTATCCCAGATTTGTGAATCCAGACTTCTGTAATAGGTCCTCACATTTTCTCCTAAAAGATAGGAATAGCAGAAGACCTTTTTCGTCAAACCATACTGTGAAAATTAGAGATATCAATAATGAGTGCTATAATGACCTAGGGTATCTAAAAATAATTACGCAGGGGCCAGTGCTTATAAATCAACAAATCACAACTGTCCAAAAGATGTAGATCTATGCCATTAGAATTCTTGGGTGCAGAAATAGTGAAAATAATAAACAGAACAACATTAAAATATACTGTAAAGCTTCTATAATTAAACTGTGTGGTAGTAATGCATAGACAACCAACCAGTGGAATAAAAGAGAAGGCTTGGAAATCAACCAAGTATATATGGAAATTTAGTATATGATAGAGATGGCTGCTTCTCAAATTGCCGGGGCAAAGACAAAGTTTTTAATAAGTGGTGCTGGGAACACTGTGTAGCCAGTTGGAAAATATAAAATTAAACCCATATGTCGTAGCATATACAAAATTAAATGCCAAATGGATCAGGGAATCTAAATGTAGAAGATGAAATAATACAGGTATTAGAAAAAAACACAGATAAATTCTAAATTCCTCTTTAATCCTGGAGTTGAGAAAGGCTTTCAAAATCAGAAGCAATAAAAGAAAATATTGGTAAATGTGTACATAAATATAAGAAAAAATGCATGACACAAAACACCATAAAAGTAAAAAGAGCTCTGGCTGGTGTGGCTGAGTTGGTTGAGTGTTGTCCTGTCAGGGTACATACGCAGGTTGTGTGTTTGATCCCCAGTTGGGGTGTGTACAGGAGGCTACTGATCTGTTTCTCTCTCTCTCTCTCTCTCTCTCTCTCTCTCTCTCTCTCTCTCTCTCTCTTCCTCTCCTTATCTCTCTCCTTTTCTCTCTAAAATTAATACAAAATACTTTCAATAATAATAAAAAAGAGGAACGTCAAAAAATAACCGACAAATAGAGAAAATACTTGCACCATACATCACAGATGAAGGGCTACTATTCCTAATGTGAAAAGAATTCTTGGTCCTCCTCGGAAGAAGGCTGCAGGGAGTGGCCTGTCCCAATGCCCCTCCTAGGCCACAGACAGGCACACAGGGCCCCATTGCTGGGACCCTATGCACCGGGACACATGGGCCTCACTCAAGAGCACCTCAACCATGGCCCCCTACGGGTTCTGCTGCCTTGACTCCAGGCCCATCTGGATGCACGGACCTGCCTTCCTGACCTGAGGTACTCAAACCGGTGCACCTAAATGACTGGCCCCACGGCCACAGTGACCAATGCCCCAGATGCATGCACCTGCCATCCTGACACATTGTGCCTGACCCAGTACCCCCAGAAGACGACCTGCTGGGCCCAGTCCTTCAGTTGTGACCAGGCGCCCCTGCAACACAGCCTGCCTCACTGGGCCCCCCAGACTACCGGACTGCTAAAATGGGGAGACAAATAAGTCCCCAAATGAAAATAAAAAGAGGAATCGCCAGAAAAAGATGTAAGTCGTGAAACCATAAAAATCCTAGAAGAAAATGTAGGCAGCAAAACCCAGACATCTTACGCAGCAGAATTTTCACCAGTGCATTGCCTAGGGCAAGAAAAACAAGGGAAAAAAATTAATGGGACTACATGAAATTAAAAACTTGCATGGCAAAAGAAACCAGCATCAAAATGAAAAGGAAATCCACTGTATGAGAGAACAAATTTGCCAGTGATACACCTGATAAAGGATTAATTCCGAAAATATATGAAGTACTGATATAACTCAACAAAAGACAAACAATCCAATTAAAAATTGGGTAGAGGACCTAAATAGATACTTCTCCAAAGAGGACATGCAAATGGCCAAGAGACGTATGAAAAAATGCTCAATGTCATTAATCATCCAAGAGATGCAAATTAAAACAACAATGAGATACCACCTCACAACTGCCAGAATGGCTACCATCAATAAATCAACAAACAACAAGTGCTGGAAAGGATGTGGAGAAAAGGGAACCTTTGGGCACTGCTGGTGAGAATGCAGACTAGTGCAGCCACTATGGAAAACAGTGTGGAGTTCCCTCAAAAAATTAAAAATGGCCCTGACTTATTTGGCTCAGTGGATGGAGCGTCGGCCTGCAGACTAAAGGGTCCCAGGTTCAATTCCGGTCAAGGGCATGTACCTTGGTTGCGGGCACATCCCCAGTAGGGGGTGTGCAGGAGGCAGCTGATCCATGTTTCTCTCTCATCGATGTTTCTAGCTCTCTATCTTTCTCTCTTCCTCTCTATAAAAAAATCAATAAAATATATTTTTAAAAATAATTAAAAATGGAACTGTCAATTGACCCAGTGATCCCACTTCTAGGAATATATCCTAAGAATCCAGGAACACCCTTATGTTCATAGCAGCATTATTTACAATAGCTAAGAAACAGCCCCAGTGCTCATCAGTAGATAAATGGATAAAAAAAACCTGTGGTACATTTACACAATGGCATACTATGTAGCAGTAAATAAGAAGGCTCTCCTACCCTTTGAGATAGCATGGAGGGACTGGGAGAGTATTATGTTAAATGAAATAAGACAGAAGAAAGACAAGTATCACATGATCTCACTCATATGTGAAATCTAATGAACACAATAAACTGATGAATAAAATAGAACCAGACACATGGAAACATGGAACAGACTGACGAACTCAGAGGGAAGGATGGGAGGAGGGAAGAGATTAACCAAAGAACTTGTATGCATATATGCATTGCCCATTAACATAGACAATAGGGTGGTCATTTCGTGCACCAAAAGGTTGCCGGATTGATTTCTACTCAGGGCACATGCAGGGGTTACAGCTTGATCCCCCGTAGGGGATGCGCAGGAGGTAGCCAATCAATGGTATGCTCTCATATTGATGTTTCTCTCTCAAATTGATGTTTCTCTCTCTCTCCCTTCCTCCCTCTAAAAATCAATTTTAAAAATCTTTAAAAAAATTACAAACATTTTTGTGCCTCAAAAGACACTGTCAATGGAGTGAAAAGGCAAACCAATGGGATGGGAAGAAATATTTATGAATCAAATATCTGGTGAGGGTTTGATATTCAGAATATAGAAAGAACTCCGACAACTCAACAACAAAAAACAAACAGCCCGATTAAAAACTAGGCAAAGGACTTTTCTCCAAAGATATACGAATGACCAATAAGCACAAGAAAGGATTCCCAAAATCACTAATCATTAGGGAAATGCAAATTAAAATCATATGAGAGAGAAACCAAGATGGCGGCATAGGTAAACACCGAGATTGCTGCCTCCCACAACCACTTCAAAAATACAAGTAAAATACGTAACGGACATCATCCAGAACCACAGGAAGGCTGGCTGAGTGGAAATTCTACAACTAGAAGGAAAGAGACTCAGAGGAGGTGCGATGCGGAAGTAAAATACAGAGGTACAGAGGCGCATGTGGAGAGGGCTGGCGGCTGAGGACACGGTTGTCTTTTTCAATCGGGAGGGAGTCTCAAGCTCTGAGCTCCAGTTCCAGGCCAGATTCATACGGGAGAAACTGGACTGTCTGGCATCGGTAGGAACTTGAGCGCAGCTTTCTCTCGGGGGTGCTTGCAGCGATTGCTGGGACACTGAGAAGCGGGGCCTCTGAGGGCAGGACTGAGAGCAGCCATAACTGCTCGCTCCACTCTGTTGATCCCCTGGGACCCCACCCTGCCCAAGCCGTGCACTGAGGCTTTTGCATATGAAAGGCCTGGCCCTTTGAAATCTGATAATTACCTAACAAACTGCAGCTGGCCCAAGGCCCCAGGGCAACTTGCATTGAGTCACAGCTGGCTCCTGCTGGATAGCCTCAGGCAGAGGCTAGATTAGCACCTCCTTAGAGATCCAGGAGCCAGTGTGCCTGGTGGTCAGAGTGGGACCATCCAAATTGCAGCTCATAGGATCCATAAAGGACACACTCAGGTGGCAGACTCAGTGAGCACCAAAGCCCCATTGAAGCAAGTCTTGCCCTGGAGGGGTGTCTCCAGCACAGAAGTTCTCCCACTGCAGACACAGCTGATTCTCACAGCCAAGTGGCCTGGAGGTCAATCCCTCCCAGTGTTACCTACAACAATCAAGGCTAAACTACAACAAGACTGTGCACAAAGCCCACAAGGGGGTGCACCAAGAGTGTCTACCTCAGGTAATTGGGGAGACTGAGCCACTGGGCCCTACAGGACACCTAGCACAGAAAGCCACTTTATCGACACAGCGAAGCATAAAAAAATGCGGAGACAAAGAAACAGGACACAAATGACAGAAATGGAGGAAAGCAAACTACTGGATATAGAGTTCAAAACTACACTTTTAAGGTTTTTCAAGAATTTTCTAGAAACCGCCGATAAACTTAATGAGACCCTCAAGAAATCTAGTGAGACCCTCGAGGTTATGATAAAGAACCAACTAGAAATTAAGCATACACTGACTGAAATAAAGAATAATATACAGAATCCCAATAGCAGACTAGAGGGTCGCAAGAATCAAGTCAAATATTTGAAATATGAAGAAGCAAAAAACACCCAACTGGAAAAGCAAAATGAAAAAAGAATCTAAAAACATGAAGATAGTGTAAGGAGCCTCTGGGACAGCTTCAAGCGTACCAACATCTGAATTATAGGGGTGCCAGAAGAAGAGAGAGAGCAAGATATTGAAAACCTATTTGAAGAAATAATGACAGGAAACTTCCCCTACCTGGTGAAAGAAATACACTTACAAGTCCAAGAAGCGCAGAGAACCCCAAACAAAAGGAATCCAAAGAGGACCACACCAAGACACATCATAATTAAAATGCCAAGAGCAAAAGACAAAGAGAGAATCTTAAAAGCAGCAAGAGAAAGAAAGTCAGTTACCTACAAGGGAGTACCCATAAGACTGTCAGCTGATTTCTCAACAGAAACTTTGCAGGCCAGAAGGGAGTGGCAAGAAATATTCAAAGTGATGAATGCCAAGAACCTACAACCAAGATTACTTTATCCAGCAAAGCTATCATTCAGAATTGAAGGTCAGATAAAGAGCTTCACTGATAAGGAAAAGCTAAAGGAGTTCATCACCACCAAACCAGTATTATATGAAATGCTGAAAGGTATCCTTTAAGAAGAGGAAGAAGAAGAAAAAGGTAAAGATACAAATTATGAACAACAAATACACATCTATCAACAAGTGAATCTAAAAATCAAGTGAATAAATAATCTGATGAACAGAATGAACTGGTGATTATAATAGAATCAGGGACATAGAAAGGGAATGGACTGACTATTCTTGGGGGGAAAAGGGTGTGGGGGATGCAGGAAGAGACTGAACAAAAATCGTACACCTATGGATGAGGACAGTGGGCGTGGGAACCGGGTGGAGGGGAGCTATGGGGGGAAAAAAGGAACAACTGTAATAATCTGAACAATAAAGATTTAATTTAAAAAAATAAAATATAATAAAATCATATGAGATACCACTTCACAGTAGGATGGCTATTATTTAAAAAACAAACAAAAAACAGAAAATAAGCACTGACACGGATGTGGAGAAATTGGAACCCTTGTGCACTGCTGGTAGGAATATAAAATTGTGCAGCAGCTGTAGAACATATGATTCCTCAAAAAATTAAACAGAACTACCATGTGATTCAGCATTTCCACTTCTGGGTATATACCCAAAGTAAGTGAAAGCAGGGACTCAAACAGATACTTGTAAATCCATGTTCACAGCCAAATATTCACAAGAGCCAAAAGATGGAAGCAACCCAAGTGTTCATTGACAGATGAATGGATAAACAAAATATGGTCTATGTGTACAAATAAATATTATTCAGACTTTAAAAGGAAGGAGATTCTGATACATGCTACAACATGGATGAATCTTGAAGATATTAATGCTAAGTGAAATAAGCCAGTCACAAAACGACAAACACTGTATGATTCTACTTGCATGAGGTCCTTAGAATAGTGTAGTTTATAAAGAGCAGAATGGTCGTTTCCAGGGGCTAGAGGGAGGGGGTCTGGAGAGTTATTGTTTAACTAGAGACCCAGTGCACAACATTTAGGGTTAGGGTTTAGGGTTTAGGGTTTGGGTTAGGGTTAGGGTCTTGCAGTCCGGGACCCCTTGGGGGATGACCGACTGCCCGCTTAGATGGTCGAGGCTCCTTAGTGCAGCGGCAGTGTCAGGAGCCTCTCCCACCACTGCTGCTGTGTTCGCCAGCCATGAGCCCACTAGCCACGAGCCTGGCTTCTGCTGCATGGCGCTCCCCTGTGGGAGCGCACTGACCACCAGGGGGTAGCTCCTGCGCTGAGCATCTGCCCCCTGGTGGTCAGTGCACATCATAGGAACTGGTCGTGCTGCTGTTTGGTTGATTTGCATATTAGCCTTTTATTATATAGGACTAAGGGCCGGTGCACAAAAATTTGTGCACTCCGGGGGGAGAGGGGGGTCCCTCAGCCAGGCCTGTGCCCTCTCACAGTCTGGGACCCCTCGGGAGATAACGACCTGCTGGCTTAGGCCTGCTCCCGGGTGGCAGAGGGCAGGCCCAATCCCTAGGTGCAGCCCCTGGTCAGGCTCAGAGCAGGGCCAATTGGGGAGTTGGGGCGCCGCCCCGTCATGCACAGAGCAGGGCAGATTGGGAGGTTGTGATGCCACCCTCAGTCACGCTCAGGGTAGGGCCAATTGGGGGGTTGGGGCACTGTTCCCTGTCACACTCAAGGCAGGGTCGATGGGGAGGTTGCGGCGCCACCCCCTGTCACGCACAGAGCAGGGCCGATCAGGGGGTTGGGGCGCCGCCACTCTCACACTCAGGGCAGGGCCGATGGGGAGGTTATGGCTCTACCCCATCACACACAGTGCCGGGCCCGTGGGGGGGGGGGGAGGTTGGGGAGCTCCCTCCTATCAGGCACAGAGCAGGGCTGCTCAGGGGGTTGGGGCCCTGCCCCCTGTCACACACAGAGCTGCAGGGCGATCAGGGGGTTTGGGCGCTGCCCCCTGTCACGCTGATCCCGGTGTCGGGAGGCATATTACCCCTTTACTGTATAGGGTAGAGGCCTGGTGCATGGGTGGGGCCGGCTGGTTTGCCCTGAAGGGTGTCCTGGATCAGGGTGGGGGTCCCCACTGGGGTGCGTGGCCAGTCTGGGTGAGGGGCTGAGGGCTGTTTTCAGGCTGGGAGTGACTGAACTTCCCAACCGCTCCTTTTTTTCTTTTCTTTTTTTTTATTCTGGGCCAGCTTTACCTTGAGGCTTGGCTCCAGCTCTTAGGCCTCCGCGGCTGAAAGTAGGTTTCTGGCCTTTGCTTACAATGCTGCGAATCTGCTGGCTGAAGTCCGGCGGTATTTGTTACAGTGTTTCTTAAACTGCCTGCTCAGAGGCCTGCAGCCGCAGGCGGGGAACGTTGGTTTCCTTCGTCACTGAGGCAAGCAAGCCTCATGTTAGTTTCAAGCTGCCTGGCTGTCGGCCGCCATCTTGGCTGACAGTTAATTTGCATATCTCGCTGATTAGCCAATGAAAAGGGTAGCGGTCATACGCCAATTACCATGTTTCTCTTTTATTAGTGTAGATGGGTTCTGAGTTTCATTTTTGAAAGATGAAAAAAGTTCTGGAGATGGATGGTGGTGATGGCTGTGCAATAATGCTTTGCTTTCTTAATGCCACAGAACAGTACACTTAAAAATAGTTAAAATAGTAAATTTTATGTTATGAATATTTATCCATAAAAACCCCTAATAAACTGATGACATTGATAACCTACATTGGGTGATTGGATACAGTGTGGAAAGAATGGGAGAATGTGCCCAGTCGGTGTGGCTCAGTGGTTGAATGTCTGCCTTTGAACCAGGAGATCTCGGTTCGATTCCTGGTGGGGGCACAATGAACCTTTAATTATTGATGTTTCTATCTCTCTCTCCCTTTCCCTTCCTCACTGAAATCAATCAAAATATATTTAAAATAAATGGGGGAATGGGATTGGGAGAGAAGAAATGATGGAGGAGTGACTGAGTATATCATTTTGTGTAATTCTGACTTTTAGAACAATGTTAATGTTTCACATACTCAAAAAGACTAAAGACAGAAAGAACTGTATGGGGTATGGGAGTATGGTTAGCAATTCTTGAACTATTTTCTACTCAGGACTGAGGCAAAAAATATATTGTGGTTAAACAGAGCCAAGTTTTTCACTGTCAGAGAAAGGAATTACAAAAAAAGAAAAAAAAAGAAAAAAAGAAATGGAGGTCATAAGAATAAAACCTGTTGTGTTGAACCAGAATAGGCGACATCATATGAAATCATGGATTATCTGTACAGATATACATATATATATGTTTACATACAGGTTTGTGTATGTATAGATACATACATTTATTTCAAGAAGCGAAGACATCCCAGTAGCTATGAGCACATCTAATCTTGATTTCTAAATACCATCTATAATAATAAAAGCATAATATGCTAATTAGACCGGACAGCCAAACGACCTTCTGGATGTCTTTCCGGATGAAGCCGAGGCTGCGAGGGCCAAGCCCTTTGCACAAATTTCATGCATTGGGCCTCTAGTTTTCTGATTAAAGGAGCCAGTGCTCCTTGGGAATCTGCTGATTCCAGGGCTAGGGCTGAGAAAGTACAGTATCAGCTTGGAACATATATTGTTGTGCATTAAAATAAATAAGTACTAAAAGAAAGAGAGAGAGAGAGAGAGAGAGAGAGAGAGAAAGAGAGAGAGAGAGAGAGAAAGGGAAAGAGAAAAGGAGATCACGTTGAAATGACACAGGAGCCAACTCTAAGGGGCTCCCAGTGGTCATAATAATTGAGCAACAACATAGTGATAGTAATGGATTATAACCTATAGAATAACAATTAATCCAGTATATACTTTATAATGTAGTAAATAAGTAAATGGGAGAGAAGGAAAACCTCTAACAGTAGGATTCCAATTAATACATAAAGAAGGAATGATGGAAACAAAAAAACCCACCATTTGGCAAATAGCTGGCAATAACATTTTCAGGTAAGAATTAACAATGGCTTAAGATTACTAGGCGAAAGTAGGATGAGAAACAGGATATTTATAATAGATTTAAAGTATTTCTCCATAAGACACTTTAATTATAATGGGAAAAATAGTGGAGACACCACTGTAATCAAGTTATTAAAGTTAACACCACTAATAATGAAACAAATTGACTTCATGGGTCTCTTAATATAATGCACTGAGAACATATCACTTTTGGGACATTCTTGCCTCAAATGCATAATCTGAATTTAATAATGAGGAAGCAGTAGACAACCTCAATTTGAGGAACATTCTATACTGCATACTTCACAAAATAAATGGCCAGTCACAAACACAACCACGCATCCACTCTTGAGACACACAGGACACAACCACACGATCACAGACACAGTCATAATCTCACACCTACTAAGAAGACACAAAGTCACACAATCTCACCACCATGACACACAAAGTCACAGACTTCCTAAACCAAAACCCACAAATTCCCAGCAGTCACAATTACATACCCACTTAGAGGATACACACAATTACTGGCACTCTACTCAATGTTAACTGTGAATCCAACACTTACTCTAGAGACACAATCACACTTACATAGGCAAAGACAACCCACACCCGCACACCACACCCCAAGGGACACAGCTGGAATACACACGCAGTGTCATCACCCAGTCACAGACACACGACAATTACACATGGTACCAGACACGGTCACAGTATCACGCAACCATACACCCACCCTGGAGACATGCAATCATAACCCAGATACCCGCACCCGTCACACTCACACCTCCAAAAACAAGACGTGCGGTCATACGTACACAACGGAGACACAGTCACAAGGACCAAACCACACTCCAACACAGTATCACACTTGGTTACAAAAACACAACCAGACACATACCCTTAAGACACGTGAACACAACCGGACACTCACAGTCACCCAACCACAGCTACACTCACTCAGAATCTGGCATTCTCAGCCCGCTACCGCCAGCGCGCAAAGACCAGAAACTGGACACGCTCCATCCGCCCGGATTCCCAGACCCCTCACCTTCGGCCTCCCCTTGGTAGCGTCCGGGTCCCAGCGGAGCTAAAGACCTTGCCACCACGTCGAGAGACGTAATGTCGGGCCGCTGTGGTCTCTGGGAAACGTAGTCCAGATCCGGACCAGCCAAACACGATGGCGTCCTCGTATTTCAGAATTTGAGCTTGGCTCGTTTGACACGGCACTCGGGAGACTTCAAAGAGGGAGTTCCCGATCCAAACCTACCACCAGGATTGAGCTGATCTTCCTCCAAGGCAAGTCTACTTATCTCGAGAGCGCCATAATGATAGAAAGGGGCAGTCAAGTTCGCACAGGACAGAGGCAGAGCGTCGACCAGCAAAGCCTTAAGGGAAATGTAGTCCAAAGCCGGAACAGCGGCATTGTTGATAGAAGGTAACCTGATACCACCCGGGGCCTGGCCGTGGTGACTGTGCGTGCTGCGTCGCGAAGACTTGTGGGAGTGCTCGGTAGGCTCCCCTCTCTCCCCTGCCCCCACCCCCCATGCGCAGGCGCAGCACACCGAGTGGACATTTTGGTCTTTGTCTTCTGGTCAGCCGGCCCCTGGGTCCACGTGGCGTGAAAGTAGGAGGTGGGATGTGGGAATTTTGGGCCGGTCGGGTCCGGGAGGTTAAAGGGGAGATTCCGAGTGTATTGGGGTACGGCGCGGGGGAGAGGGAGTGGGTTTAAGAGCTTCTGGCCTGTCTGGGGTGGGGTTGGGGGGGATCTCCGAGGAGGATTCGAGCGTGTGTGACCCTCAGTTTGACCGGATGTTTGAGGTTATTGAGTGAGAAACTGGTTGCAGGATTGTGTAAGGATGAGTTTGAGAGGGAGCTATGGGAGACCAGCATTGAGTTAGTAACATTGGAGAAGCACTTCCCTTGTCGAAAGTGCTGCTGATAATGGTGCCATCTTCGTGGAGCATCAGTTTTCCTTGACGATTTGAAGGGCGGGGAGGAGCCAAGTGGTAAATACTAAAATGGATTTTTATATAAAACCGCATTTCTTTTTAATTGGGGTAAAATGCAACTCACCGTGATTTTTTTAAGCAACCAAGAATGTTTCAAAGGAACTTTTTGTTTGAGAGCGCCTGCTTCAGACGGTCTGATTCCCCTGATTTGGGGGGTACTTAAATAGCGCTGCTATTAAATCATGGACCAAGTATCAGCGTTGCAGTTTGAGAAGCAGCGCCGTACAGCGCAGAAAGCCCAGGATTAGGGAGTCAAGGGTTTGGGGTCCTAGGTTAGACAGTTACTTCCTTCTTTGAAGACATTTTAGTTGCAATCTTTATCCGTGAGTCTGGAGTAGATTCTAGGTGTCCTAACTCCTAAATGAATCTAGGTGTTCTTAGATTGTATAGAATTTGTGAAGTAATGAAAAAGTTACTTTTGCTTGCAAAGATGCTTTTTGTAAGGAATCCACCCACAGTTATCCCTCACATTTTTAATAAGAGAATTAAAGTTATTGGGCACTAAATTAAAATAGACAAACAACAACAGTTAGAAGACATAACAGAAGGAAACCGCTATTTACAAGAGCAATCGAAGATTGAGGAGTAAACTTGAGAAATAGGCAAAACTATTAGAAAAGAATTTAAAAATACTAAGGGGTGTAACATTAGATGTGAACAAATAGATATACCATGTTTTTCAATAGGAATATCTAAGGAAGTGTGTGCAAATATCTACAGTCCCTGCCCCTTTGTAACTAGATAATTGGATTCTACACTTCATATGGAAAAATAAACAAGCTAGAATAGCCAATAAAATGGAAAAAGAAAAGGAGTTGCATGGGGATGTGAGAACCCACTGGTAACATATTTGAAAATATAAATCCTTGGAAATTTAAATAGTATTAGTATTAGCATGGAGCTGGCCTGGGAAGGACAATTCAGCAATATCTATAATTGCAAATGTTTTTTTTTTTGTTTTGTTTTTTTTAGCCAGCTGTTTCATATCGAAATTAATCCTACAAATGTATCTGCATTCGCATTGAATTATACAGGTAAGAGGTTGTTCATTTTATTTATGTTTGGCATAGGAAAAGATTAGAAACAATTCTTGCCCATCATTCGGAGACTGATTGGATAAAATTATGGTACATCTACAGAACAGAATAATATGCAGCTGTACAAAAGAATGAAAAGGAAGCTTTTTGTATACTGACACTTGAAATAACTCAAAAAATAAATTAAGTGAAAAAAGCAAGATGCAGAATGTATGGTATGCTTCATTTGGAGTAAGAAGCAGGAGAAACATATATATATTTGTTTCCATTAAAAAACTCAAGATACACCAGACACTAATAAAAGTGGCTATCTCTGTTGGGGATAGTTGTACAAGGATAGATGGGGCAAAGGCAAATACCTTTTTATGTTTGTTTTCTAACTTTGAGTTTAGTATATATTCAAAAGTTAAAGTGTTTGTTTGTTTGTTTGTTTGTTTTTAAAGGTGGAAACAAGCTTTGGAGTCAGACGGCCTCCGTTAACGCCTTCCTCTGCCACTTTGTACCTTGGTAATCTTAGGTACTTAAACCTTGTGCCTCAATTTCTCATCTAGTAATATAGAGAAAATAATAGTATTAGATTCACAGGGTGGTTGTGCAGATCATGGAGTTCTGAATTCTATAGAATAGTTCCTGATATATAGTAAGTACTGGATAAATGTTAAATAGTATTGTTATGCCATGTGCAAAATAATACTTCCTCAGAAATAGTATAGTTATTTGTACTATTTCTGGTAGAAATTTCTGAAAGATTCAGATGTGTACACACTCCTTTCTTATTTCCACCTTTAAACATTTTGGGGTGAGGGGCATTTCTTTTTATAATTGGAATGAAGAAGTTAGCTTTCTGGGTTCAAGTTACATTCATCTTAGAAACTCATCACCACCACCTTCAGGAACTTTGTTCTTTGATTTCTATGGTGGTTACTTTCTCATGGTCCTAATTCAGAACCTCTGATATTTTTAAAAAATTTCAATTGTGACATTTTAGGGACAGAATAAGTAGGTAATGATCTTCACATTGCATAATATCAGGAGAGACATACTATATGACTGAGCAAACATTAAAGATTATATTTTTCCCTTTTTGTCACTGGCAGTCCAACATCCCCTGACGGGTCCCAGGTTGCGAGAGGACGCAGGCCAGGCTGAGGGACCCCACCGGTGCACAAATCCATGCACCAGGCCTCTAGTAATAAATAATTCTTGTCTGAAAGGGTACTTTTGTCAGGGGTTGGAAAGTGATAATTTTCTTTTTTTAATTAAATCTTTATTGTTGAAAGTATTACTGTGTCCTCCCCCCCCCCCCCCCATTGATCCCTTATAACCTGCTCCCATGACTCACCTGAGACCTTCAACACCCTATTTATTGTCTGTGTTCATGGGTAATGCATATATGCATACAAGGTCTTTGGTTGGTCTCTTCCTACCTACCCACCCCACCTCCACCTTCCCTCTGAGATTCTATAGTGTGTGCCATGCTTCTATGACTCTGTATCCACTCTGTTCATCAGTTTGTTTTGTTCATTAGATTCCCCATATGAGTGAGAACATGTGATGCTTATCTTTCTCTGACTGACTTATTTTGCTTAGCATAATACTCCAGGACCCTTCTGTCTCAGAGGGTAAGAGATCCTTCCTTTTTTACTGCTGCATAGTATTCCATGGTATAAATGTACCACAGCTTTTTTATCCACTCATTTACTGATGGGCACTTGAGCTGTTTCCAGTTCTTGGGTATTGTAAATTGTCCTGCTGTGAACATAGGATTACACACATTCTTTCAGATTAGTGTTTTGGGTTTCTTAGGATATATTCCTAGAAGTAGGACCACTGGGTTAAATGGCAGTTCCATAGTTAATTTTCTGAGGAAACTCCATACTGTTTTCCATAATGGCTGCACCAGTCTGCATTACCACCATCAGTGTACTAGGGTTCTCCTTTCTCCACATCCTTGCCAGTATTATCCTTCCTATATAATAAACAGGTAATGTGCAAATTAACCCTCACGCCCTCACAGATGGCTGCCTACGACCAAGCCAGCAGGGGGTGTTAGGGACAGCCAAATGACTGAACAAGCAGGCTGCATGGGGCGACCAGGCTGGCAGGGTGGTTACTGAGAGATGACCAAACGACTGAACAGCAGGCTGCGTGGGGCAACCAGTCCGGCGAAGGGGCCATGAGGGGTGACCAGGCCGGCAGGGGGGCAGTTGGGGGGTGACCAGGCTGGCACGCAGAGGCAGTGAGGGCCAATCAGGCAGGCAGGCAGGTGAGCAATTAGGAGCCAGTGGTCCAGGATTGTGAGAGGGATGTCTGACTGCCGGTTTAGGCCCAATCCTGGCCTAAACTGGCAGTTGGACATCCCCCGAGGGGGTCCCGGATTGGAGAGGGTGCAGGCTGGGCAGAGGGGACCCCTCCCCACCGCACCCTGTTCATGAATTTCATGCCCCGGGCCTCTAGTGTTGAATTCAGACCTGTCTTGTTCCTGTCTCGGGAAAAATGGCTTTATTTTTGCCCATTGAATATGATGTTGTCGGTAGGTTTGTTATATATGGCCTTAATTATGTTAAGATATGGTCCTTCTATTCCCACTTTGCTCAGAGTTTTTATCAAAAATGGGTGTTGGATTTTGTCGAATGTTTTTTCTGGTTCTATTGACATGATCATGTGATTTTTTTCTTTCAATTTGTTTATGTGATGTATCACATTTATTGATTTGCAAATATTGTGCCAGCCTTGCACCTCTGAAATAAATCCCACTTGGTCATGGTATGATCTTTTTAAAATATTGCTGGACCCGATATGCTAATATTTTGTTGCGGATATTAGCATCTGTGTTCATCAGGGATATTGGCCTGTAATTTCCTTTCTTTGTGGTGTCTTTTTCTTTTTAATATATATTTTTTTATTGATTTCAGAGAGGAAGGAAGAAGGAGAGAGAGATAGAAACATCAATGATGAGAAAGAATAATTGATTGACTGCCTCCTGCACACCCCCTACTTGGGATTGTGCCCACAACCCAGGCATGTGCCCTTGGCGGGAATCAAACCTGGGACCCTGCAGTCTGCAGGCTGACGCTCTATCCACTGAGCCAAGCCAGCTAGGGCTCTTTGTGGTGTCTTTATCTGGTTTTGGAATTAGGATAATGCTGGCTTCATAAAAAGAGGTTGGAAGTGTTCCTTCCTCTTGAATTTTTTGGAATAGTTTGAGGAGGATAGGTGTCAGTTGTGTTTTTGAAGGTCCGGTAAAACTCCCCTGTGAAGCCGTCTGGATTGGGGCTTTTATCTGCTGGGAGTTTCTTCATTACTGCATCTATTTCTTTGGCCTATTCGGGTTTTCTGATTCCTCCTGTTTGAGTTTTGGAAGATTGTATTTTTCTAGTAATTTGTCCATTTCATCCTCATTGTCTAGCTTATTGGCACATAGTTGTTCATAGTATTTTCTTACAATCCTTTGTATTTCTGTGGTGTCATTACTACACTGATTTTGTTTCTTTTTACTTATTTGAGTCCTTTCTTCTTGTTTCTTCTTGAATCTGGCTAATGGTTCATCAATCTAGTTTATCTTTTCAAAGAACCAGATTGGTTTCATTGATTTTTTTGTTGTTGTTTTTTTTACCCTCTATGTCATTCATTTCAGATCTAATCTTTATTATTTTCTTCCTTCTACTTACTCTGGGCTTTTCTTGTTTTTTAAGTTGTATGGTTAAGTTTATTATTAGTTTTTCAAAATTTTTTTTTATTTTAGTAAATCTTTATTGTTCAGATTATTACATTTGTTCCTTTTTTTCCCTCCATAGCTCCCCTCCACCCAGTTCCCACCCCACCCTCTACCCTTACCCCCCCTCCCGCCCCCCTTACCCCCCCTCCCGCCCCACTGTCCTCATCCCTAGGTGTACAATTTTTGTCCAGTCTCTTCCCGCATCTCCCACACCCCTTTCCCCACCAAGAATAGTGAGTCCATTCCCTTTCTATGTCCCTGATTCTATTATAATCACCAGTTCATTCTGTTCATCAGATTATTTATTCACTTGATTCTTAGATTCACTTGTTGATAGATGCATATTTGTTGTTCATAATTAGTATCTTTACCTTTTTCTTCTTCTTCCTCTTCTTAAAGGATACCTTTCAGCATTTCATATAATACTGGTTTGGTGGTGATGAACTCCTTTAGCTTTTCCTTATCAGTGAAGCTCTTTATCTGACCTTCAATTCTGAATGATAGCTTTGCTGGATAAAGTAATCTTGGTTGTAGGTTCTTGGCATTCATCACTTTGAATATTTCTTGCCACTCCCTTCTGGCCTGCAAAGTTTCTGTTGAGAAATCAGCTGACAGTCGTATGGGTACTCCCTTGTAGGTAACTGACTTTCTTTCTCTTGCTGCTTTTAAGATTCTCTCTTTGTCTTTTGCTCTTGGCATTTTAATGATGATGTGTCTTGGTGTGGTCGTCTTTGGATTCCTTTTGTTTGGGGTTCTCTGAGCTTCCTGGACTTGTAAGTCTATTTCTTTCACCAGGTAGGGGAAGTTTTCTGCCATGATTTCTTCAAATAGGTTTTCAATATCTTGCTCTCTCTCATCTTCTGGCACCCCTATAATTCTGATGTTGGTACGCTTGAAGCTGTCCCAGAGGCTCCTTACACTATCTTCGTATTTTCGGATTCTTTTTTCATTTTGCTTTTCTGGTTGGGTGTTTTTCGCTTCTTTGCATTTCAAATCTTTGCCTTGATTCTTGCGACCCTCTAGTCTGCTGTTGGGTGTCTGTATAATATTCGTTATTTCAGTCCGTGTATGCTTAATTTCTAGTTGGTTCTTTATCACAACATCGAGGGTCTCAATAGATTTCTTGAGGATCTCAATAAGTTTATTGGCGGCTTCTAGACAGTGTTTGAGAGACCTTAAAAGTGTGGTTCTGAACTCAGTATCCTCCATTGACAGTTTTGTCCTGTTTCTTTGTCTCTGCATTTTTTTTAAAAATATATTTTATTGATTTTTTACAGAGAGGAAGGGAGAGAGATAGAGAGTTAGAAACATCGATGAGAGAGAAACATCGATCAGCTGCCTCCTGCACATATCCCACTGGGGATATGCCCGCAACCCAGGTACATGCCCCTGACCGGAATCGAACCTGGGACCCTTCAGTCCGCAGGCCGACGCTCCATCCACTGAGCCAAACCGGTTTCGGCGTCTCTGCATTTTTTGTGCTTTCTTGGTGCACGCCCTAGTGGTCTTTGTGCACAGTCTTGTAGTTAAGCCTTGATTGTTGTAGTTAATACTAGGGGGATTTGATCTCCAGGCCAACTGGCTGTCTTTTCTTGGTTTTTGAGGTAAGCCAGTATTGCTATCAACTTGCTTTTCAACACTGCTTTTGCTGTGTCCCAGAGATTTTGCGTTGTTTTGTGTTCATTTTCATTTGTTTCCAGGATGTTTTTGATTTCTTTCTTGATCTCATTGGTAACCCATTCATTGTTTAATAGCCTCCATGTATTTGAATGTTTTTGAGTGTTTTTACTGCAGTTCAGATTTCTAATTTCATTACATTGTAAACTGAGAAGATGCTTGATATGATTTCAGTCTTCTGGAACTTGTAGAGCATGTCAAACTTGCAGCCCACGGACCACATGCGGCCCACAACGAATATTTTTGCGGCCCAGTCAATATAATGGTATGTAAGGAACATTTTAATAAAAATTTCAACTTAATTTTTATAGTATCTTGTTATACATAATCCTATCTAATAAAAGACAAAAAGGGTAATTGACTGTACCTTTGCTACGCTTCCCATAGGCTAATCAGGGTGATATGCAAATTAACTGCCAAGGAAGATGGCGTTTAATTTGCATATGTAGGCACCAAGCGACGGAGCGAAGCCGGCTGCCCCCGGGCAGGAGCCGCGAGCGAAGGCCGGCGTGGCAAGCTAAGAGCAAAGAGGGGGGCCCCTGATGCGCCGCGGCCTCCGCCACACCGCTGGGATGCCCCCAGGGCCCGCGGCGCACGGCTAGCCGGGGGCTTAGCTAAGCCCCCAGCCCTCGCGCGCTGGCCCCTCCCGGCGAAGAGCGAAGGCCTGGGTTCCGGAGGAAACTGGTGCCAGCAGCCAGGGGAAGGGGCCCCCAAGGGGCCCCAGACTGTGAGAGGGCACAGGCCTGGCTGAGGGACCCACCTGAGTGCACAAATTTTTGTGCACCAGATCGCTAGTCTATACTAATAAAAGGGTAATACCTTCTGGACAAAGCCATGGTGGCGGGGCTGAGGCAGAGGCAGTTAGGGGCGATCAGGCCAGGAAGGGAGAGTAGTTGGGGGTGATCAGGCTAGTGAGGGGGGGCAATTTGGGCAATCAGGCTGGGAAGTGGGGACAGTTGGGGGTGAGAAGGCTGGTGGGGGGCAGTTCGGGGTGAGCAGGCAGGCAGGCAGGCAGAGTGGTTAGGGGTGATCAAGTAGGCAGGCAGGTGAGTGGTTAGGAGCCAGTGGTCCCAGATTGCGAGAGGGATGTCCGACAGCCGGATTAGTCCCGATCCCACAGATCGGCCCTAAACTGGCAGTCGGACATCCCCCGAGGGGTCCCAGGTTGAAGACTGTGCCGGCTGGGCTGAGGGATACCCCTCACTGCCCCCCGCACTCCCTGCCCCTTACACGAATTTCGTGCACCCGGCCACTAGTTATTAATAATGAACTACAACATTCACTATTGACTGATTATTGTAATTGTGTTGCATTCATTTTCTTTACGTTCCGGTGCTCCATTTCTCTCCACTAATACTAGCAGTGAATATTTTAGCAGCTGATTGCCATGTCATTCATTAGTCTTGGACTGACTTGTTTGATGTGAGCAACAGGAAATATTTCGTTTCTGGAGAACAAGAAAAATAGGTTTAGTATTTGCGTTATGCTTACTAATTTTTGCAGTTATTTAGTATCTGGTATGTTAATGTTTAAGAAAAAGGTTAATTTTTATTAAAATGTTCTATCCTATCTAATAATAGACAAACATGGTAATTGACCGTACCTTTGCTATGCTTCCCATTGGCTAATCAGGGCGAATGGAAATTAACCGCCAACTTTGTTGGCGCAATGCTGGGAGGCGAAAGGGGAAGGACGGAAGAAGCTGCCTGCCACTGATGGTGATCGGAAACCCAGGCGGCAGGCAAGAGCCAGGTGGCAGGGCAAAAGGCCGCCTTTGCCATGCCCCCCGGCCATGATTGGAGAACCGGAGCCGCCTTTGCCCGCCCCCTGGTTGGTGATCGGAGAAGCCAGGTGTGGCAGGGAAGAGGCGGCTGTTAGCAGCCGCCTCTTCCCTGCTCCCCCTCCTCCCCCCCACCGCCTCCAGCTGGTGATGGATAATCGGAGAAGCCAGGCGGGGCAGGGAAGAGGTGGCCACCAGCAGCCGCCTCTTCCCTGCGCCCCACCCCCGGCTGGTGTTCGGAGAAGTGTCTGTATTTTTTTTTTCTTTCAAAGTACCTGTATTTTTAATAATTTCTTGACATGGTAAAAGAATTTTACATTACGATTCAAGGGTGGTGGGGTGAGGAGAAGGAGCAGCAGGACAATCCAACAAACAAAAAGGGAAAGAGAAATGCATGGTGGAAGGGATTTGAAGGGTGGGTAGGGGCATTGCCCAACTAAAATGCAGTTGGTTTGTTACTGAGTACTATTCATGGGAAGACAGCATCCTGACTCCTTCTCTATACAGCATATTGGGAGTAAAAATGATGCATCCAGGTGGAAATATGATTGGCGTCGGAAGACAGGGAAAGAAGTCAGAAATAGACACTGAGAGAGTCACTGGCTGTCTGGCTGCAAATACTGACTCTCCAGTTGTGATAGAATAAAAAAGTGGGGGATATCTCTGGAAGATTCAAGAGATAGGGGGCAACTCTTCTATGGTTTTGACTTGCCCAACAGATTTCCACATACACACGTGTACACGCCTATGTTTGCATGCACACACATATACACATAACTGACTGCCCTCCCTGGAAGCACAGAAGAAGAAGAAGAAGACCCCAGAAGAAGCTGCCCACCTTTGGTCCACGCGCCAGTGCCTGCAGCTGTCTGCAGCCCAGGAGACGGACAAGCTACCTGCCCGAGGTCCCAGGCTGCACCCACCTGGAGAAGCTGCCAGCCCTGTGGTCCAGGGCCCCAGCGCCTGTGGCTAGGGAAATAGGTTCCCTCTTCTCCTACAGCAGTCATTACTTCAATATTCCCCTTCTGAATTTCTCTCCTGTGCTGCAACCCAATTCCACTTTTCATCGGAAGGATACGGAACAGAGAGAGCAGTGTTAAAAGCTTACATTTTTAAGCCGGTAAGGTTGGTACTTAAACATATAAATGGAAAACTAGAGTCCTTAAAGTAACAAAGGCTACAAAAGGCAAGGATAGCGCATGACCTATTATATCCTGCAGTACATTTGGGACTGAAAACTTTGCAATGATGACAATTAGTGAAGATATGAATCAACTAAAATAGTTGACAGGGACAATTCTTCCATCTTTGAAAATATCTACATCAAATCTGTTTAAATAGGTTTTCATCTGCATAATATAACACATTCTGACAAGACCACCACCACCACCAATGTGGTCAGTGTTGTGCTGATAAATGTTTAATAACTGAGGGACCCCCCCGAGTGCACAAATTTTTGTGCACCGGGCTACTAGTTATTTTATGTTAATGATTACTCATTTATTTCAACCCTTTGTATTCAGCATGTCTCTATCAAAATAAAACTAGTTTCTATGAAAATTGAAGGTTTTGTTTTTTTGGGGCCCACGTAAACTTAGCCTTGTTTATTTGGCCTGTGTTAGCCTTTGAGTTTGACATGCTTGTTGTAGAGACTTGCGTCCTAACGTGGTCTGTCTTTGAGAATGACCCATGTGCACTTGAGAAGAATGTATATACTGCGGCTTTGGGGTGTTCTATAAATGTCAATTAAATACATCTGATCCAATGTGTAATTTAGATTCTCTGTTTCCCTTTTAATTTTTTTGTCTGGAACATATATGCAGTGAAGTCAGTGGGGTGTTATGTTTCTTACTATGAATATATTACTGTCGATCTTTCTCTTAAATTCCATTAGAAGTTTTTTTTAATATATTTAGGTGCTCTTATATTGGGTGCATATATGTTTACCAGGGTTATATCCTCTTGTTGTATCAAACTCTTTTGTGTTATGTAGTGACCTTTGTTGTCTCTTGTGATTGCATTCATTTTGAAGTCTATTTTATCAGAGATGAATATTGCTACCCCAGCTTTTTTTTTTCCTTTTCTCATTTCCATTTATTTTGAAAACTTTTTCCATTCCTTCACTCTCATCCTTTGTGAGTCTTAAGTTCTGAGGTGGGTCTCTTCTACACAGCATATAATTAGGTCATGTTTTTATCTTCATTCAGCTACCCTATCTTTTGATTGGAGCATTTCATCCATTTAGATATAGTTTATTATTGATAGGTACTAATTTATTGCCATTTAAATTCTATACGCCTATGTTTCTCTATTTGTTCTCATTACAGAAGTCTCTTTAGGATTTATTGTAGTGCTGGTTTGTTGGTCATAAACACCTTTACTTAATCTTTTCTTGTCTGGGAAGCTCTTTATCCCACCATCAATTTAATGATAGTCTTGCTGGATATAGTAATCTTAGTTTTAGATCCTTGAATACTTAATGCCCTTCCCTTCTGGCCTGTAGAATTTCTGATGAGAAAACAGCTGACAGCCTTATGGGAGCTCCTTTGTAGGTAACAAATTGTTTCTCTTTTGCTGCCTTTAAGGTTCTGTCTTTGTCGTTAATTTTGGCATTTTAATTACAAAGTGTCTGGACGTGGGTCTGTTTGGGTTCTTCTTACTTGGAACTCTCTGTGCTTCCTTAACTGGTGTGACTTTTTCCTTCACCAGGTTAGGGAAGTTTTCTACCTTTTCTGCATCAATTGATATGATTATGTGATTTTTGTTTCTCAATTTGTTTATGTGATGTATCACGTTTATTGATTTGCGGATATTGTACCAGCCTTGCATCCCTGGAATAAATCCCACTTGGTCATGGTGTATGATCTTCCTAATGTAATGCTGGATCCGGTTTGCCAGAATTTTGTTGAGGATTTTGGCATCTACGTTTATCAGGGATGTTAGCCTGTAATTCTCTTTCTTTCTGGTGTCTTTATCTGGTTTTGGGATTAGGGTAATGTTGACTTTATAGAAAGAGCTTGGAAGTGTGCCTTCCTCTTGAATTTTTTGAAATAGTCTGAAAAGGATTGGTTTTAGTTCTTCTTTGAATGTTCGGTAAAACTCCCCTGTGAAGCCATCTGGTCCAGGGCTTTTGTTTGCTGGAAGCTTTTTGATTACTGTTTCAATTTCATCAGTAGTTATTAGTGTATTCAGGTTTTTGAATTCTTCCTGATTGAGTTTTGGAAGCTTGTATTTTTCTAGGAATGTGTCCATTTTGTCGAGGTTGTCCAGTTTGTTGGAGTAGAGGTGTTCATAGTATTTTTTTACAATCTTTTGTATATCTGTGGGATCAGTTGTTACTTCACCTCTTTCATTTCTGATTCTGTTTATTTTTGGTCCTCTCTCTTTGTTTCTTGGTGGGCCTGGCTAGAGGTTCATCAATCTTGTTTATCCTTTCAAAGAACCAGCTCTTGGTTTCGTTGATCTTTTGTATTTTTTTTTTGTCTCTATGTCGTTTATTTCTGCTCTGATCTTTATTATTTCCTTTCTTCTGCTCACTCTGGGCTGTTCTTGTTGCTCTCTTTCTAATTAAGTTGCAAGGTTAGATAATTTATTACCATTTTTTCTTGTTTTTTGGGGTAGGCCTGTAGAGCTGTGAACTTCCCTCTCAGGACTGCTTTCATTGTGTCCCATAGGTTTTGGATTGTTGTGTTTTCATTGTCATTTGTTTCCAGGATGCTTTTTATTTCTTCTTTGATCTCTTTGGTAACCCAGTCATTGTTTAATAGCATGCTATTTAGCCTCCAAGTGTTTGATTTTTTTTATTGTAGTTGGTTTCTAGTTTTATGCCAATTGTGATCTGAGAAGATGCTTGTTATGATTTCTGTCTTCTTGAATTTCAAGAGATTATGCCTGTGTCCTAATATGTGATCTATCTTTGAAAATGTCCCATGTGCACTTGAGAAGAATGTATATTCTGTAGCTTTGGGGTGAAATGTTCTGAAGATGTCCATTAAGTCCATCTGATCTAGTGAGTCATTTATGATTGTTGTTTCTTTGCTGATTTTTTGTTTAGAGAATTTATCTAATGGTGTCAGTGGGATGTTAAAGTTCCCTGCTGTGATTATAGTGCTATCGATCTCTCCCTTGATATCTTCCAGAAGTTGTTATATTTATTTGAATGCTCCCGCATTGGGAGCATATATGTTTACCAGAGTTATATCCTCTTGTGGAATTGCTCCGTGGAATTGCTCCCTTTATTATTATATAGTGGCCTTCCTTATCTCTTGTTATGGCCTTCACTTTGAGGTCTATTTTGTCAGATGTAAGTATTGCAATCCCAGCTTTTTTCTCACTTTCTTTTGCCTGAAAAATTACTTTCCATTCCTTCACTATCAGTGTGTGTAAATTTTTTGTTCTGAGGTGGGTCTCTTGCAGACAGCAAATATGTGGTCCATGTTTTCTTACTCATTCAGCTACCCTGTGTCTTTTGATTGGAGCATTTACTCCATTTACATTTAATGTTATTATTGATAAATTCTTGTTTGCCATCATTTTTATTCTTAAATTTTGTTTTTCTTCTTGCTTTTCTGTGTCTTCTTTTTACAGCAGTCCCTTTAGCATTTCTTGCATTGCTGGCTTGGTGATAATAAACTCTCTTTGCCTTTTTTGTGAAGCTCCTGATTCCACCTTCAATTTTGAATGATTGCCTTGCTGGGTATAGTATTTTTGGATTCAGTCCCTTGCTTTGCATTATTTTGTATATTTCATTCCATTCCCTTCTGGCCTGGTGTGTTTCTGTTAAGAAATCAGTTGATATTCTAATGGGAGATCCCTTGTAGGTAACTTTCTGTCTCTCCCTGGCAGCCGTTAAGATTCTTACTTTGTCGTTGATGTTTGCCAATTTAATTATGATGTGTCTAGGTGTTGGTCTTTTTGGGTTCATCTTGTTTGGGACACTGTGCTTCCTGGACTTGTGTGGTTTTTTCTTGCCAATATCAGGGAAGTTATCTGTCATTATTTCTTCAAACAGGTTTTCTATTCCTTGCTCCGCTTCCTCTCCTTTTGGTACCCCTATTATGCGGATGTTGTTTTGTTTTGTGTTGTCCCCAAGCTCCCTTCGGCTCTTCTCTTGCTTTTTAAGTTTTCTTTCCGGTTGCTCTTGTGTTTGTGTATTTTTTTCCTACCTTGTTTTTTAATTCTCTGGTGCAGTCTTTGGCCCCTTCTAGTCTACTGTTTAAGCCTTCCATTGTGTTCTTTATTGCAGGTATGTCATTCTTCATTTCCTCTTCGTTCCTTTTCATGTTGGTGACATTCTCATTCAGCTCCTTATAATTCTCATTGAGTTGTTTGTGTTTGTCATCCAGGCATTTGAGCATCCTCATAACCATTACTCTGGCTTCTTTCTCTGACATGTTACTTTCCTCCATTTCATTTAATTCCCTTTCCTGTGATTTCTCTTTTTCTTTCATTTGGGGATTGTTTTTTTTTTCTTCTCCCGATGTTTTGCTGGAATGTTTAAATTGTTTCTGTGTCCTAGCTCCAACTGCTTTGCTATCCAGGTTCTTTTGGGGGTGGTGCTACTTGTGTGATCTCTCAGGTCTCCTGGGCTTGGTGATCTAGCGGAGCTCCCTACTTGAACTATTTGGGTTCTCTTGATGCAGTTGGATCTTGAATGTTAGTTTCTTATTCATGGATGAAATCTTGTCATGGGTTTTGTTGTGCAAGCTGTTTTGGATGTGATTGTGGTTCCGGCTCTTGTGGAAAAAGTGGTCTGAGGTCTCAATAGTATGGGCTCACTGTGGGTTCCTAGAGTCCACTTCCTGGGAGGAAGGAGTCTCGGGGCCTGAGGCTCAGGTACTGCAACTTTGGCCTGTGTGGTATAACTCTTGCTGGATTAGCATCACTCTGCAACTCACTATAAGGGGCTTGGAGCCCGTTATAGGTGGGGGGGGCGGGTGTCTTGTAGTCTGTGGTTGAGGCAGTGGGACTCTGGCCAAAGTGATTTCCCTCTCTGAATCACGAGAGGGTTCAGGATCCAGCCCCTGGGGGTGTGGGAATCTCGAGGTCTGTGGCTGAAACAATGTGACCTTGTCCAGGGAGGCAAGTCCTCAGTAACTCATCAAGGTGTCCACAGGTAGGTAGCCAGGAGGGGGATGTCATGGATCCTACTGAGGGAGGTGTGTGGCCTTGGTTGGAGAGGCACACGCCCAGTGGCAGCACACAGAGGGTTCCAGGAGCTGTCTGTAAGGGGTGTGTGCTCGTGGGCCGACATGCTGGATCAGAGTGATTGTGGGTTGCCACCGGTCCCGTGGAGGGAGAATTCCCAGTTTCTGCTTTGGAGGATGTGCACCCTTGGTTGGATATGCATGCCCAATGGCTGCTTACAGAGGTGCCCAGGAGCTGTCTGCTGGAGGAGTGGGTTCAGGGGGCCCTCGTGCTGGAGCAGTGCTGCTGCGGGTACTGGATGCCAGCAGCCGGGGTTGTGCCTTGAGGCGGCTTAGAGAAACACCCACGGGCCACCTGCAGGGTCAGCGGGTTCAGGGGGCTTGCACACTGGATCGGTGCAACTGCAGTGACCGGAGGTTGGCAGCTGAGTAGGGGGAAGTCCGAGTTTCTGCTGTCAAGGCCTTGAGCCCTTGATTGGATACAAGTGTGCCTAGTGGCAGCTCACCGAGGGACCCAGGAGTCGCCTGCTGAAATGGTGGCCTCAGGGGGCCTGCGTGCTGAAACTACACGACCACGGTGTCTGTGGATAGGTAGCTGGGAAGGGGGAGGTTCAAATTGTTACTGCTGGGGCCGTACACCCTTGTTTGGATATGAGTGCCCCCAGCCAGGGTTGAAGGAGGCATCCACGAGCCACCTATAGGGACAGCGGGCTCAGTAGGCCTGTGTGTGGAAAGGCACAACTGCGGTGTCCAGAGTTCAGCAGCCGGGGAGGGGGATGTCCCAATTTTTGCTGCCTTGCACCCTTGGTTGAAATCGCGTGTGCCCCGCGGGGGCTCACAGAGGCACCCAGGAGCCGTCTGTCTGGGTGGTGGGGCTCAGGAGGCCTGCGCTCTGGAAAGGCGTGACTGTGGTGTCCAGAGGTCTGCAACTGCGGAGTGGGAAGATTCAGTTTTTGCTGCTGGGGTCTTGTGCCCTTGGTTGTATTCCCATGTGCTCAGTGGCGGCTTACAAAGGTACCCTGGAGCCATTTGCCAGGGCGGTCTACTCAGAGGGGCCCTGGCACTGAAGCCGTGTGACTGAGGTGTCTATGGGCAGGCAGCCGGAAGTGGGGGAAGTCCGTGATTCTATTTCCCTGGGCCTTGAGCCCTTGGTTGAATTTGTGCATGCCCAGTGGGGGCTTACAGAGGCACCGCGATCCGTTTTCGAGGGTAGTGCACTCATGCACTCAGAGGGGCCCTGGCGATGAAGCCGTGCGATCGGGGTGTCTGTGGACAGGTATCCAGGAAGGGGGAATTCAGAATTTTTACTGCCAGGGCAATGCGTTGTTGTTTGTATAAGAGCATGCCCAGCGGGGGCTCACAGCGGCAACCAAAGCTGCCTGTGGAGTGGTGGGCTCCAAAGGCCTGATCGCTGGAAAAGTGTGACTGTGGCTTCTGGAGGTCTGCAGCTGGAGAGGGGGGAAGTTGCACTTACTGCTGTGGGAGCTGTGCACCCTCGGAGGTGGAGGTCCTAGGGTATGCAGGTCTGCGGGTGGGACAGCAGGATTTTAGCTGGAGTGGCTGCAGGGTCGCGGGCAGTGTCCAAGGCCTGGCTCATTGATGGAGTTGCAGTCAGATGGGACATGGATGCCTGGAAGCAGTCCACCATTAGTCTGGGGCTGGTGCCGTACGCTGGGGTGTTCTCTACAGCAGGGCTCATCCTCCAGTCAGCTAGACTGGCTTCTTCTCCAGATGATCTCAGTGCTGCATTCCTAGAAACTATTAGGTGTGGTCTTATATATTATCTCCTTTTTATTTAGCTCTTCTGGCAAATTCTTTTGTTCTTTCTTTTGGGGCTTTTTTTTTTTTTTATTGTCTCCTCATTTTAGCTGTCTGTTTTGATTTGTGTCTGTGGATTAGGTAAATCTGCTACGACTCCCAATCTCGAGTGCAGGACAGTGTCAGATGCTGTTTGTGACTACCCTGAGTACCCTGTTGGGAGCAATCCCTAGCTTTTGGCTCCCTCTGCAGAGGCTGGATGCCTTTGGAAAGGATCAAGATGTGCACCATGTCTGCTCTTCCTAGCCCCAGGCCTGGGATTAGATTAGTCAAGGACTCAAAGCCTCCATAGACCTTCCTCTGCCTGTAGTGCCATTGACAGTGAGACTTGACTAACCTTGGGTGTCGACCACAAGGTGGGGCAAGGGATGTTTTAACTGGGTGAGGCAACTACCTTCCCCCCATAGCAAAGGTCTGCAGGTGAAAGATGTCCTTCACAGCATGAGAGAATGACAGCACAGGAAACGGGTGTCTGCCCTCTGAGCTCCAACCCCAGAGCCCCCATCCTGGCTTTTGCTCACACACTCCAGTCCATTCTGCCCTCTCTATGCCAGAGCCTAAGATGAGTGGCTGCACACAAAATTTTGTGTGTTAGCCCCTTTAGAGGGTGCCTCCATTTGCAGCCTCTCCCTGGCAGACAGCAACCCTGCTGCTTTTCACAGATGTTATGTGGGCACCTTTCTCAGTTCTGGTGCTCTTGTCTGGGGAACCCAGATTCGGGGTTAACCCCAGAGTTCTCAATGGGAACCCCCCATAGCTGAGATATCCCTCTGGAACTTCAGTTGCTATCTGTGGGAGCCAGGTTAGCCCTTTCATGCCTCCACCTTTCCTACCAGTCTCTTTTCAGTATCCACTTTTTGTCCTTGGTTATCAGGTTCTCTCCAGCAGGGTTCCATCCTTGATGTTTCAGGGTGGTTTTTCTGTATGTTAGTTGTATTTTCTGTTCGGTCCTGGGAGAATGTCAGTGTAGCTTTTACTTAGCCACCATTTTGGAATCTTAAGCAATGTGATAATTTTCTATTTTTTCATTCCTTTTACAGTTATTTTATTGCTACCTTAAATTGTTCCTAAAATTTCCTGCCATTTACTTCTTTAAGCGTCATCTTATTTTTTATTTTTAAAAGCCACTTGAGGACATTTTTTAAATTGATTTGGAAAGAGAGGGAGAGAGAGAGAGAGAGAGAGAAAGAAAGAAAAAAATATGTTGATATGAGAAACATCGCTGGTTGCCTCCTGTATGTGCCTCAACCAGGGATTGAACCCATGACCTAGGTATGTGCCTTTATTAGGAATTGAACCTGCAACCTTTTTGGTGTACTGGATTATCCTCTTAGTAACCGTAGCTAGGCCCTAACCGGTTTGGCTCAATGGATAGAGCGTCAGCCTGCGGACTCAAGGGTCCCAGGTTCGATTCCGGTCAAGGCCATGTACCTTGGTTGCGGGCACATCCCCAGTAGGGAGTGTGCAGGAGGCAGCTGATTGATGTTTCTCATTGATGTTTCAAACTCTCTATCCCTCTCCCTTTCTCTCTGTAAAAAATCAATAAAATATATTTACAAACAATAACCGTAGCTAGTTTTCTTTGTAACACTCATCAAAGTTTTAATTCAGGGACATTCTTTTAAGCTGACTCCTGTTTCATTTTGACATACCACCATTTAATTTTGAAAGCTTTCTTACCTAGGGCCTATCTTATACTTTCCCTTCCAGACATGGAAATGGCCATGTCTTCAAAGAGCTCCAGTTCCTTTTATTGGAGAACTAGAGTCCTGGTGTATAAAATTCATGCACGGTTGTGGGGGGGGGGGTCCCCTCAGCCCAGCCTGCACCCTATCCAATCCAGGACCCCTCGGGGGATGTCCAACTGCCTCTCGCAATCGGGACCTCTGGCTCTTAACTTCTCACCTGCCTGATCACCCCTAACCCCTCTGCCTGATCACCCCTAACCCCTCTGCCTGCCTGATTGCCCAGGACTGCGGGGCATGCGGCTTGGCCCTTCTCCCGGGCTGCAGGCGCAGCCACTGGTGCCCAGGACCTCAGGGCAGGCGGCTTGTTCCTGTCCCAGGCTGCAGCCTGGCTGGTCCCCATTCCTCTCTCCCCAGTGTTGATTTTCTGAGCCTTTACAACATGACAGCATGAGGGTGTGACAACTATTTGCATATTTAGCTCTTTATTTTATAGGATAGTGTTAGAGATCAAGATCTGAGTACTGCATGTTTTTATTGCTGCAGAGGTGACATTGTTTTAAGGCCATTTCAGTAACAGAGCTAGGAAATGTATTTTTAAAAACCATGAGTTCATATTATTATTTCTAATTCAATATGAATAGTACAGCTCTTTGCTTACTAATTATCTCCTAGCTGTATTTTGTAATAAAAATTCTGAAACAAGTTAACATAAATACTTATTTTCTTAGCTTTGTCTTATATTATAAAGAAAATGGTTTCAAAATAACAATGCTGATATTAATAGTAACCATAAATACTATATCATGTGAGAATTTTTTTTTTTTTAAATATATTTTATTGATTTTTTACGGAGAGGAAGGGAGAGAGACAGAGAGTTAGAAACATCGATCAGCTGCCTCCTGCACATCTCCCACTGGGGATATGCCTGCAACCCAGGCACATGCCCTTGACCGGAATCGAACCTGGGACCTTTCAGTCCGCAGGCCGACGCTCTATCCACTGAGCCAAACCGGTCTTGGCGAGAAATTTTTTTGTATTGATTTTTGTCTTTATTGTTTTTGTTTGACCAATGATGTATGGTCAGAATTCTCTGTTCTTAAGTCATTTGAAATAAATCCTTTCTTTGCGGAATTGTTACCAAGTTAACAGTTGGGTTTGTTTCTTCAGTTTGTTCTCAAGTTCAAGGACTGCTTTTTAAAAAATGAATTTGATTATTTAGAAAAGTAATGCATTTCTGATGTAACAAAAAATATATTTCAGAGATATCTTGTCTCATTCTATTCCCCTCCCCTATCACATTCTTCGTTTCAATTACATATATTTTCTTGTTTATCAAGTGAATTTTTTGTTTGTTGGGCTGCTAGTGTATATTTATTCTTCCCTCCTATTCCCCACCCTCCTTCTTACATTAAAATTATACTATATACATCACTTTCTCACTTCCTTCACTTAACAATATGGCCTGGAGATGCCTTTTCTTAATTGTTATCTTTTTTCTTTGTAACATCTGAATACATAAGATGTTATTATGTGCATATAGCATAGTTCATTTAGTTATTGGACATTATTTTGTTGGCCATTTGGGTTGTTTCTAATCTTCTGCAGCTACTAACTGTAATAATGAATTTTTGTTTTATCTATGTCATTTTGTACTTAATGCAGGAGTATCTCTAAAGTAGATTGATACAAGTGGAGTTGCCCATGTAGCTAAGTACTTAATAATGCCCATTAGCAAAGTACAAGAGTACCTTTTCTCGCAGAACCTTACCATCAAAGTATAGTGTTGAATAGCTAATTTTATTTTATTGGTTGTTGTTTTTTTGCCAAAGGCATAAGTGAAAATTGGTATCTCAGTGTAGGTTTAATTTACATACCTCATCAGTGAGTTTGAGTATCTTCCATATGTTTAAGGCTTACATGTGTTTATTTGGGAACGATTTCTATCCCATTCTCCTTTTTTCTTTGGGGGTAGCTTTTAATTCTACCTGTTACATTAGACAGTTTAGCTTTATGTGAAATTAGTTGCAAAATTTTTTTCCAGTTTTAAATTTGTGTTTTGATACTGTTCATAGTGGTCATTTCTTAATGCAGAATCCAGAGGTAAATTTTTATTTTTATGTAGTTAGATTTATTAATTTTTTTATTTATGGTCATAACATGCCTTTCTCACTCCAGATTTCACCTATACTTTCAAATACCTACAAGGCTAAAATTTTTATAGGGTTTTGTTTTCATATTTATATATATTTTTTATTAATTTATTTAGAGTTTACCTTGGTATATGGTATTAAGTTTTTATCTTAATGCCAGATTTATCTTTTTCCAATTGACTACCCATTTCTTCCAACACCATTTATTTCAAGGTCTTAAATTCACTGTTTTAAGATTCCATTTTGATCATATACTAAATTCTCATATGTATTTAGTCTATTTCTGGACTTCATACTCTCCTCCATCTTCCAGTCTATATTTGTGTACCACTATTTAACTCTATTTTCGAGGTTTTATAATTTATAATTCTTTGTAGAGTTTCCTAGCTATTTTTGCTTGTTTGTTTTTCTATGTAAATGTTTGAATTAGCTTATTCTAGGGGGACAAAACACCTTATTTTAATTGGTATTGCATTAAACTTTTAACTTAGGGAAAAGGGACATTAGATCTTTATGATGTTAAATACTCCCATCCATGTTCATGATAAGTACAGTTTCTGGAGTGTTTAAAAATTCTCTTTATATAGGTTTTAGACCAAATTTGTTTCTGGGTATTTTATCGTTTATATTGCTATTATGAATGGAGTCATTATGGGAAGCTTGTTGATTTCTATAAATTAGTTTTATTCCCTGCTTAACATACTGAGCAGTTGTTTATATTAAATAACTGAGGCAGTGGGCATCTTGTCTTTATTTAGAATTTAATAGAAATGGCTTCATCATGGTTTTTGTGGTCAGATACAGATTATGATTTCCTGTACAGTATTGCTATATAGATTACTCAGGCTGCCTGGATCTCTGGGGATGTGAGTAGAAATAAAAAGTTTAAGGCTGAGGCCACTGCTGTATCTCAGATACAACAACCAGGAAAGATCATGTTAATTGAGAGGGGAAAAAACGTTTACAAACTGTGATACTGTAGTCTTTAAACAAACAAACAATAGAAATAAGATGTTCATTCTTAATTCTGTTTTCTTTCCTTTCACTCTTTTTTCTTTATGCAGTTCTTTTTTTGTGTGTGTGTTCTTTGTATAGCTTTGCTTGTTTCTTAAAGTTTTAATGTCTTTTTTAAAAAACATTTTGTTACATTGTGTTTCATTTTTTATCTACTTTGTGGCAATATTTTTCAGATGAGTTTATTTAAACTGTTGGAAAATTATGCTGTTTATTTTCACTGTTTTTTATAGTATCCTCTTATGGACACAAATAGATTCTTTTGTGTTACTCATGTTTGTATCAGATAGATTTTCCTAGACTAGTACCAGGAAAAAGGCATAGTATCATTCTATGGTTCAAAGTTCACCTGCCTTTCTACTTTTTAAAGCACGGGATTTGTGTACCTTCTCTGGCTCAATGAACTAACCTTGTAAGGCAGACTTCTGTTTCCATCTCGGTTTCCCATAATTTTTCATAGGACTTGCCTTTTAGGATGATGTATTCACTTTTAGAAGCTGGTAAATCTGAGGATGCTCCACTCCCAAGTACAGCAGGTCCTGGAATAATGTTCTTCCCTAAAGTGTCCTTTGGCTATAAAGTTGATGAGATGCCATGGGAACTGAACTCTTGTTTATATCAAGTAGCCTGTGGTAAAATTGGTTTTGTAATACATTGTTTTGCTTAAAGTTGCAGAAGCTATTGATGATGTTAAGTAAGGACTTACTGTATTTTTTAAGCCTACTCTTTTTGCTTCCCCCCTGCAGTCCTTTTCTGTTTAATTAGTTTTTGCTTTCATTAGTTACCTCTTAGGATGAGGCCTACTCATTCTGTAAGGAAATATCTGCAGATTTTTAAAGTTTGAAATGTTTAAGAGTCCCCCTTAGCATTTCTGGTTTTTTCTAGACTTCTTGCAACTTTCTGCTTAGGCCTCCTTTTTGGTTCTGCCTTTGGCAGAGGTACATGGAATTTGGGAGTTGGTTTTTTTTTTATCCCTAATTTTCTTCATTATTAGAATTGGTTACAAGTTTTTACTCAGGGTGAGTACCTTATTTTGAGAATGAATATTTGCTAGTTATTTCTGGGATCTATTAAGTCAAAGACTTCTCTCCATTATCTAGTCTTGATACACCTACCACACTATTGTGGTTCCTGTAGCATCTGTGTTTTGGGCCACACTTACATATAATTTAGAGTTAACATATATTATCTCTCTACTAGTTTCACTAAAGATTGACTGGTTGATTACTCCTTCCTGTTGTTCTTGATGTTTGTATGATTTTTCGAAACAAAGTACTTGAAAGATTCAAAACTAAGCAGCCACAATGTTCCTGTGAAACTTTTTCTAGCCTCCTACATTGTTGGTGTTTCTAGGATTCTCTCTGTCCTTGACCATCTTTTTCACGTACGTGTATATATATTTTAATCCTCACCTGAGGATATGTTTTTATTATTTTGTTTTGTTTTGTTTTTAGAGAGAGGGAGGAGAGAGAGAGAAAAAACATCAATATGAGAAACATTGATTGCTTGCCTCCCGTAACCCACAACCTTTTGGTCTATGGGATGACACTCCAACCAACTGAACCACTTGGCCAGGGCAGAATGTATATTCTTTGTAAGCACTTACATCTCTGTAACATTCCATATGTGTCTTTTTTTTTTTGTTAATTAAATCTTTATTGTTCAGATCATTACAGTTGTTCCTCTTTTTTCCACCCATAGCTCCCCTCCACCCGGTTCCCCCCCCCACCCTCAGCCTTCACCGCCCCCCCCCCACGCCCCCCACTGTCCTCATCCATAGGTGCATGATTTTTGTCCAGTCTCTTCCTGCATCCTCCACACCCCTTCCCCCCCCCCCCCCCCGCAAGAATAGTCAGTCCACTCCTTTCTATGCCCCTGATTCTATTATAATCACCAGTTTATTCTGTTCATCAGATTATTTATTCACTTGATTTTTACATTCACTTGTTGATAGATGTGTATTTGTTGTTCATAATTTGTATCTTTACCTTTTTCTTCTTCTTCCTCTTCTTAAAGGATACCTTTCAGCATTTCATATAATACTGGTTTGGTGGTGATGAACTCCTTTAGCTTTTTCTTATCTGTGAAGCTCTTTATCTGACCTTCAATTCTGAATGATAGCTTTGCTGGGTAGAGTAATCTTGGTTGTAGGTTCTTGTGATTCATCACTTTGAATATTTCTTGCCACTCCCTTCTGGCCTGCAAAGTTTCTGTTGAGAAATCAGCTGACAGTCTTATGGGTACTCCCTTGAAGGTAACTGACTTTCTTTCTCTTGCTGCTTTTAAGATTCTCTCTTAGTCTTTTGCTCTTGGCATTTTAATGATGATGTGTCTTGGTGTGGTCCTCTTTGAATTCCTTTTGTTTGGGGTTCTCTGTGCTTCCTGGACTTGTAAGTCTATTTCTTTCACCAGGTAGGGGAAGTTTCCTGTCATTATTTCTTCAAATAGGTTTTCAATATCTTGCTCTCTCTCTTCTTCTGGCACCCCCATAAATCTTCATATTTTTGGATTCTTTTTTCTTTTTTCTTTTTGTGTTTTTTGCTTTTTCGTATTTCAAATCTTTGACTTGATTCTTGCGATCCTCTAGTCTGCTGTTGGATCTCTGTATATTATTCGTTATTTCAGTCATTGTATGCTTAATTTCTCATTGGTCCTTTTTCATATCCTTGAGGGTCTCACTAAATTTCTTGGAGGTTTCTAGAAGATTCTTGAGTAACCTTATAACTGTGATTTTGAACTGTATATCCAGTAGTTTGCTTTCCTCCATTTCTGTCATTTGTGACCTGTTTCTTTGACTCTGCATTTTGGCTGCTTTCCTGTGTTGATAGAGTGGCTTTGTGTGCTAGGTGTCCTATAGGGCCCAGTGGCTCAGCCTCGCCAGTCACCTGAGGTGGACACTCCTGGTACACCCCTTTGTGGGCTGTGTGCACAGTCTTGTTGTAGTTAAGCCTTGATTGCTGTTGGTATCACTGGGAGGAATTGACCTCCAGACCAATTGGCTGTGAGGACCAGTTGTGTCTACAATTAGAGAACTGCTGTGCTGGAAACACCCTTATGGGGCAGGACTTGCTTCAGTGGGGCTTATTGCTCAGAGTCTGCCCCCTGAGTGTGTCTCTTATGGCTCTTATGGATCTGAAGCGTTGTAATCTGGTGTGTGGTCTCACTCTGACCACTGGGTACATTGGCTCTTGGATCTCCAAGGAGGTGCAAGGTCAGCCACTGCCTAAGGCCAACCAGTAGGACCTACAGAGAGATCTGCAGATTCCTCCTCTTTGTTTGGGGTTTGGAGGTGCCCAGATGATGTGCAGCTGTGAAGCAGTGCAGGCTGCTGATAAGCCTTAGGCCTCCTTTTGGAAGCTCTGGGGTCCTTTGACCCAGCTGCAGTTTGTTAGGTTTTAGATTGCAAAGGCCAGGCCATTCATATGCAAAAGCCTCTGCTCACAGCTTGGGTGGGGTTGTAAATTGGGTGGTGCGGGGTCTCAGGGAATCACAGGGCGGTGCAAACAGCAATGGTTGCCCATCGGCCCTGCCCCAGATAGATCCCTGGGTCTCTGTGTCCCGCAGCCCCGGGCAGGAACAATGAATGCTGCGAGCACCTCTCAGAGAAAGCCGCCCTCGTGTTCTGGCCCAATGCAGACAGTCCAGTTTCTCCCTGTATGAGTCTGGGTCCCCAGAATCTCTCCTGGAACTGGAGTTCAGAGCAGTTGGGAGCTTGTATCTCCTTCCCAATTGAAAAAGACCACAGCGTACCCATTTGCTAGCCTGTTCGCACGCCTCCATACTTCCGCTTTCGCACCTCTGCACCTCCTACCAGTCTAGATGTGCTTTTCTCTTTCCCTCTAGTTGTCGAACTTCCACTCAGCCAGCCTTCCCATGGTTCTGGATGATATCTGTTTTGTCTTTCAGTTATAGTTTTGATGTGGTTGTGCAAGGCAGCAAGTTCAGGTGTTTACCTATGCCACCATCTTGTTTCCTCCTCTGGTCCAACTTTTGAAGTATCACTAGGTATGAATTCTTTAAATACTTTAATATTTCTAGTTATCATTTTTTCTTTAGATTCTAGCAACCAGCTCCCCCTATTATCTTTAATCTGAATGTCCACACTTGTACTTACACTGCCTCTGTGTAATTGTTCTTTCTTTCATTGATTCTCTGAGTCTTATATCCCCCAATGTGTATAGACTCCTTCCCTTATGCATTGTCTTTTATAGGTTTTGAGTCTTTACATATTGTCTGACATTTAGGTTCGTTTTTATTACTGACCACTTTCTTGCATTCTTTCAGTGGTTAAATGGTTCAGAATTCTATTTTACATCTGTGATCATACTTCATATTGTCTTATCCACTGTGCTGGGTTCGTAAGCCTGAGTGAGGGCGGCGAAAGGATGAAGAAATGACAAAGAGAATAAGCTGGATCTAGGTGGATCTTCCTGTGCCTGGCTGAGGCCACAGAGAGAGATCCAGAGGCAAGCTGAGCCTTTATTTTATAGCCAGAGGTAAACAAGGTAGTGGTCACCATAGTTACAATGTTCCTGTGAGTTTCACTTGTTTTGGTAGCACTTGCTGCACCTCCCACAGCCCATTAGTTACCTAGGAAGGATGTAGGGAGCGTCATATGGTTAAGCCTAATTATGCTAACAGGACTGTGCCCTCTAAGCTGGGACTTGTTTGTGGCTTTGCCAACAGGTCAGTCCGAGGCTTAGCCCTGTAGCGGCATCCTACAATCCACCTCCCCCATTTTACATCAACAGACTGCTTTCCTCCCTTCCCCTCTCATATACCTCTTTCAGAAGTTGTTGCCTAGGAAATCAGTTCTGTCTTTCTGGAGGGACGGAGAGAGGAAGGGAGGGCATGTGTATATTTTTAAATATAATACATGAATGTAAAACATTTTTGAACATTAAGGTAAATGAAAGAATTCTCTTCTAACCTTTGAGTTTTGATCCTAACACTTTTTCAAAGATGCAGTCACTTTCACGTTTTTATTTATTTTAAAAAATGATTTTAGAGAGAGAGAAACATCGATGTGAGACATTGATCTTTTTCCTCCTGCCATGGTCCCAACCTTGGATTGAACCTGAAATCTGGGAATGTGCCCTAACCGAGAATCAAACCCACCACCCTTTGATGAGCAGGACGATGCTCCAACCAAACCATGTTGGCCAGCGCAAAGTGCAGTCACTTATAAGAGTTTCACATGTATCTTTCTTGAGGTAGTCTATGAATAACCCAGCATATATTATCTATCTGTTTTGCAAATACGAATATACTAGAGCCCTGAATTTCGTGCACTTGGGGGGTCCCTCAGCCTAGCCTGTGCCCTCTCACAGTCCAGAAGCCCTTGAGGGATGTCCGACTGACTGCATAGGCCCACTCCTCACGGGGCCCCTAGTTCATAAATAATGATAATAATATAATGCTAACTTTTATTGAGTGCTTACCGGTGCCAGCCACAGTTCTAAGCACTTTATACGGTAACTCTTTTAAATGATGATTGTTTTGTATTCCTTTTTAGAAGAAGCCTGAGAAGATGATGAGCAGATAGAGGGGCAACAAGACTTGGAAATCAAGTTGCATCCATCTTCAGTAAAATACAGACTGAGGAAAAAAGCAGTGAATGTAAGAAAATTGGAAAAATACTTCCTCTGATCTCAGACCTTTTATCTTTTAAGGCAACATCCTTTTCAACTTACCTAGAAAAAATTTGAAACACAAGACTTAATCGTGAGGGACATTGTGTAGGAACAAATCATCAATTTTATTGATTTAAAAATTTTGCCACACTTTCTCCTTATGGTAATAACCCTTTTTAAATGTAAATCAGTGTGGAAATGCCTTCAGTTAAAATAGTTTGATCCCTATCAGGTACCAGAACATTCATACTGGATTCATACCCTATGAAGTAACTGAATGTGGGAAAACTTTCACTTGTGTCACACCTTATGAAATGAATGAAGTCAGGCTGGAGAAAAACCCTGCGCTTCTAAGGAATATTGAAAAGCCTTTAGCTAGATGACATTTCATTGAGCAGAAAAAAATTCATACTGAAGAGAAACCACTGAATATAACAAATCACTGAGTATTAGAATATTTATACTTTGAGAGAAAGCTTTGAATTCAATAAGATAAAGTTCTATCTTAAATCTATCCCTTACTTTACATTTGAAAGGTCATACACAAAGAAGCTCTGCTAATGTAAGAAATGTGGAAATACCTTCAGCCAAAAGTAAATCCTCATTCATCAAAAAATTCATACTGGAGAGAGAATTTGTGAATGTTGGAAAGCTTCCTTTCAGATGTCACACCACAGTCAGCAGAGAATTTGTAGTGGGGAAAACCCCTTTGCTTGTAAGGTATGTGGGAAAGTCTTCAGCCACAAATCAAATCTCACTGAGCATGAGCATTTTCATAATAAAGAGAAACCTTTTGAATGTAATGAATGTGGAAAAGCCTTCAGCCAAAAGCAGTATGTCATTAAACATCAGAACACCCATACTGGAGAGAAGCTTTTTGAATGTAATGAATGTGGAAAATCGTTCAGCCAGAAGGAAAACCTTCTTACCCATCAGAAAATTCACACTGGAGAGAAGCCTTTTGAGTGTAAAGATTGTGGGAAAGCTTTCATTCAAAAGTCAAACCTCATCAGACACCAGAGAACTCACACAGGAGAGAAGCCCTTTGTATGTAAGGAGTGTGGCAAAACCTTCAGTGGCAAATCAAACCTTACTGAGCATGAGAAAATCCATATTGGAGAGAAACCCTTTAAATGCAGTGAATGTGGAACAGCTTTTGGCCAAAAGAAGTACCTCATAAAACATCAAAACATTCACACTGGAGAAAAACCCTATGAATGTAATGAATGTGGAAAAGCCTTCTCTCAACGAACATCACTTATTGTACATGTGAGAATTCATTCAGGTGATAAGCCTTATGAATGCAATGTATGTGGGAAAGCTTTCTCTCAAAGTTCATCTCTTACCGTGCATGCGAGAAGCCATACAGGTGAGAAGCCCTATGGATGTAATGAATGTGGGAAAGCTTTCTCTCAATTCTCAACCCTTGCTCTGCATTTGAGAATTCACACAGGTAAGAAACCTTATCAGTGTAGTGAATGTGGGAAAGCTTTCAGCCAGAAGTCACACCATATTAGACACCAGAAAATTCATACTCATTAAAAACTCTAAATACCTTGAAAATTGGAAAGCAATTCGATGGAGTTTACACCTATGGCAAGCACATCAGAAGTAATCGTTCTTAAGGAAAGGGTCAGAAATGAGGGAAGCGAAAGCTAAAAACTTATGGGATACCAGAGAATTCATACTGAAGAGAAAGACATAAAAATCCTATGCCCAACAAAATCCCACAGTAAAAGTAATGCTGAAACTTCAGACACATTTCCACTAAAATTGGGAATGGGAAACATGCTTATCATTACTGTCTATCTGCCTAGATCTGGAGATCTTCACCATTGTAATAAGAACAGTAAGTTATATGTGTTAGAAAGGCAAATACTTTTATGGTATTGTTTTAGCAGAACAGAAGAGATTTTGGAATACCTATGCATTTATTAGAATTTAGAATTGGAGAAGAAAATGGGACTATTTAAAAAATGATTTGGAGGTGATTTGTTCTCCAAGGAAAAAAAGATCATGAACTATGCATAAAGGTAAAATCCATGGGGATTAAAAACAGGAATATGGCCCAGCAGATGTTGCTCAGTGGTTGAGCCTCAACCCATGAACCAAGAGGTCGATAATTCCATTCCCACTCAGGGCACAACCTGGGTTGCGGGCTCGATCCCCAGTAGGGGGTGTGCAGGAGGCAGTCAATTTTGATGTTTCTCTCCCTCTCTTGAAATCAATAAAAACACATTAAAAAAAACAAACAGGAATATTGAAAAACTGTGTAGTGAAATGGTTATGACCCTGGGAGTAGGGAAACATCCCTTATAATGAATTAAAAATATTTAGCTTTTCTACTCTTGAGTTTGTATGCTCAGGAAATATATACCAGGCTATTTACTGTGGTATGATTTGTAGTAGCCATAAGTTGGAAACAAATGCCCATCAGTAATAAAGTAGAAAGTACTTATGATGGGATATTATGTATCTGTAAAATGTAACAAATGAAATCTATATGTGTTACAGAGAATGGTATAAAAAATGTTGAGGAAAATGAAGCCGCAGAATGACAGTTCTGATACCATGACATTTTTGTAAATTTGAATTAAAACTTCCCTTATAAAATTCAGTACTATATATTGGTAATAGATACATATATGTATTTATGTATGTATGTTTTTAAAATGTTTTTGAAATGGATTGCAAGGATAGAGACCAAACTCTTGATAGGGGCTGCCTGTGAAGAGTTGAAAAAGGAAGGGGATGAGTGTGGGAGGGGTGGAGTGAGGAATTGGTTAAAGAGGACTTCATTTTTTATATGTAAACATCTACTTCTCTAAAAAACAGAAGAGACTGCTAGTAAATACATATATAAAAATACTGAGTAGTTCTGGATTGTGTTATATGGATATCGTGTCTTATTTTTTTGTACTTTTCTGTATTTTTCAAGTTTCTCAAAATTAATCATGAGGGTGAGGATGGGATCACTGTACCTATAGAAATCATGTTCCAATGGATTTATTCCCAATCAAATGCTAAATTTTTTATAGAAAATATTTCTAAAATTTAACAATGATGAGTAGACGGACTTGTTCTCTATGTAGTATGAAATTATCTATTTTATTAAAATTAAGAATGATAGCATAATCCAAATCTGTTTAATTTATTTTTACATGTCAGTGTATACTGTGTGTTTGTCTATTCATTTTACAACATATCATTTGAGCTTAAAAATGTTGATAACTTGTAAAGTTTACACAGCCTTCGTGTAACTTGTCTTTTTAGATAAACTTTCTGGAATGTCAAATTTACTGTCCTATAAATTACCTTGGGAACTGTGTGTGCATTAAAAATAAGTTTGTGATTGTTTTCTTTTCAAAAGAAAATCATTGAACTGCACACAACTTCCACAGTTTGAGTTAAATGCTAACACCTGGATCTCAATTATAACCTGCAGATTTTCATTCCTCCCAGTACTTTGACAAATACATCCTTTTGGGTCCATCTACCCTCCCCCCGCCCCCCGCCCAGCTTTATTGATATGTAATCAACAAATAAAATAGTAAGATATTTAAAGTGTACGATGTGATGCTTTGATATACATAGACATTGTGAAGGGAATCCTCCCAGCCCCCCTCAAGTTACTGTTTGTTTCTTTTAGAGAGGTGTAGAGGATAGGATGTGTATAAGAAAAGTGGTCCAGACCCTGAACAGAATTTTATTGTGTAAACCAATCCTTCCTGAAGATGATTTTTCTTTGGTTCATATTTACAGTATAACTTTATATAAATATTATTGATTAAAAGTTTCCTTATATAATGGTGACGATCAGCAATACAGCATTTTGAGCTTGATTTCAAAAGCTGCTTTTTAAAAAGCTTTTAAACTTGTTAAATACTACATCATTACTGTGTATTTTTTTTGTTAGCTTTTATGGAGGAATGACCATGAATTATATACTTAGTTATCTAAATGAAACTTAGTCCTTTCTATTATAGAGCCCCATCCACTACCTTTTTAAAAAGGATGTTACATACTAAATCTAAGAAATTGCACCAGATATTTGTGCACCATTTAAAAATTACCTGCATTTATCACCCAAAGAAGGAAAAACAAAGATTTTAGCCAAAGGTAAGTTTTCCTAAACTGATTTTTCGCTCCTTAATCTCTTGTGATTCACTTAACTATGAACTCTGCTCTTGTGTTTGTGTAGCTTTGGAGTCAACAGAATAAATCGTATGACTAAAGACAAAACCAGGGAATACCTTAATATGTATTTATGGGCCATGGCCTAGGGCCCCTGCCTAGCAAGACTGGTTGTGTTGACCTGTAGAGGAAAGTTGAATCTGAAATTCAGAATCATTTTTATTCAGCATGTCAGGAGGCAGATGAGCTGAACCCTATCTTACTCCATCCTAATTGATAGAATATAGATATTAGTGACTTGAACATTGGACACCTAAATTGTCATTCAAGGCTTGTAAGATAAACAGTAGTTGGAGGAGTGAACTTTAGGAAGAGTCTGCTTTAGCTCGGTGGAGTTAATTAGCATATGGAGCCAGGGAATTCCTGGTAATTCTATATCAGGAATCTTGTGGAAAATAGATTGGTATGTAAAACGAGAAAATGCTGGTGACCAGACTAAAATATACCAAGGGTTAAATAGGCAAAAGAACTTTTCATATAAATGTTTTTATTAAAGGAATAGTGAGTATAAAACAATGATGTCTATTTTCTGGAGTTAAGAGAGCTAAAATTTTGAGAAACAAATTTGGGAATTATTGGGTTAAAGCAGCAGTTTTCAACCAGTGTTCCACAAGAGGCACACTGATGTGCCATAAGAATTTTTAAAACATGCTATACCTATTTAGGCGCACTGACCTCTTTTCCCTTAAAGATTGTCAAAAGATGACAACAGCCAACAACAATAGCTGTCCAGTATAAATGAATCAAAAGTATGCCTTTTTTTTTTTTTTTTTGGTAAGATCGGGAAATACTTTTTTGGTGTGCAGCAGAATTTTAGTAATTATGCGTGCCATGAAATGGAAAAGGTTAAAAATTGCTGGATTAAAGCATTCTAAGGTCCTTTTCAAGTGATTGACAGACATTGACTTAAGTGTACAGTGCATGTTAAAATAACTAGGGCAGCCATTAAGAGGGAGAGAGGGACCGGTGGCAGGTAGAGAGAATTTTTGAACTAGAAGAAAAGAATGGAGGAAAAAACCACAAAGAAAGGCAGGAAAGTGAGTTAACAAAAACAAAACAAGTAGAAACAACATAAATCTAAGTATATAAGTAATCCTAAAGCATGGAAATGGACTCAACAATTCAGTTAAAATCAAAGATTTTGAAATGGGAGTTTTATTTTAAAGTACCTATAGGGTATTTACAAGGGATACATCAGTTTGGTTCAGTGGATAGAAGTCGGCCTGCAGACCAAAGGGTCCCAGGTTTGATTCCAGTCAAGGGCACATGCCCAGGTTGTGGGTTGACCCCTAGTGTGAGGCATGCAGAAGGCAGCCAATCAATGATTATCTCTCATCATTGATGTTTCTATCTCTCTCTATGAAATCCTACCTAATAATAGACAAACATGGTAATTAACTGTAGCTCTGACATGCTTCCCATTGGCTAATCAGGGTGATATGCAAATTAACTGCCAACCAAGTTGGCGGCCAGCAGCCAGGCAGCTGAAGCGAACAGGAGGCTTGCTTGCTCCAGTAAAGGAGGAAGCCAGGGTTCCCCGCCTGCTGCTGCCAGCCTCTGAGCTGCAGTCTAAGAAACAATGTTGCAATTATAGAACCTAAACAAACCCCAGAAACCTGCTTTCAGCCGGCCGGGCTTCAGCCAGCAAGACTGCAACATTGTTTCAATTATAGAACCCAAACAAACCCAGATCCCTGCTTTCAGCAGCCGAGGTCTCAGAGCTGCAGCCGGGCCTCAGAGCTAAAGCCGGCTCTCAGCTCCATTGACAGCCATAGAAGGTAAATAAATCCCAGAATAAAAAAAAGAAAGGAGAAGTTGGGAGCTTCAGTCGCCCGCCAGCCTGAAAACAGCCCTCAGCCCCTCATCCAGGCTGGCCAGGCACCCCAGTGGGGACCCCCACCCTGAAGCAACAAGATGGCAGCTAATTTGCATACTGAAGGCGGGCAGCAGCGGGCAAGGCTGTCCGCAGTCTGAGACCGGATCCGAGACCCTGCCCGGTGAGGGGCAGTGCTTGAGGCTGTCCGCAGTCTGGGACCCGGATCCGTTACCCTGCCGGGCGGGGGACAGTGCTTGAGGCTGTCTGCGGTCCTGGGACTGGATCTGTGACCCTTCCCGGTGGGGCGGCAGCTCGCACAGGGGCGGATCGGCCAGGGTTGGGCAGGGCAGGACACCTGGCTTCCGCCCAGCCCCAGTCACTCTGGGCAGGTGAGCAGCGCAGAGAGGGGAGGCAGGCCGGCAGAGGGCGGCCTGTACTCCCCACATGGCGGTGGTGACAGCTGTGAGCGCACCAAGCGGAGCCTGCAGGCTGAGCTGAAGTAGCGCCTGCAGGCCATCAGTGCCCAGGAGTGGCTGCGCAAGATCCGCCTCCTGGCCCAGCAGGTGCAGGATCGCAGGGAAGCCACCATGGCGGGCCAGACTGACGTCCTCCTGGCCACACCATGGGGGTTTGCGGATCTGCAAAGCCAGAGGCCTCCGGTGTACACATCCCCCCCTGGCATGCGAACATCCCCCAGCACACTGTCACCCTCCCGCGCCTGCAACAGTTGCAAACCAAGGCATGCACAAGTTCCCCCCGCCTCTTCACCGCACTTCCATCAGCCCAGCATGCATAACACCCCCACAGGATGTGCACACATTCCTTCTGATGCGCTCACGTCCTTTGGAGTGTATGGGTGTTCTGGGTGCTGAGGGTGGGCACCTGTGAGATGACAGTGAGAGGGCGGAGTGGCGATGTTGTTCCCACGGAGGCCAGTGCAGCTACGAGATCACCTCTGGGGGGGTTAATGCAGGTGCTGAGGGAGCAGGTGCAGACAGACACACCTGGTGGGCGCGGGCGGCCCTCACTGAGGTGCCTTCGGTCAGTGTTCAAGATCAAGAACCCAGAGGCGGAGAGGAATTCTGTCCTCTCAGTGAAACAGTGGGATAGTCGGGGCGACTGTAGAGGAGGAATGTGCACTTTGGGTGCCAGCACCCATGAGCGAAGGCTGCCCTGACTGAGCCTCGCTTGCTTGGGGCCTAGCGCACTCCTGCTGGGCAGTGGGTGACAGGACGTGCTTTTCCGAATTAATGAGAGGAAACGTTGATTCTCCTGCTACCCACAAAGGTGGAAAGTGAAGTGGGGAGACATGTGGGGAGTGAGCGAGGTTCCCTGTCTGGGGATTCCAAATCTGCTGTTGGTTTCTTTCACCGCTGACTAGAGATATGCAGGGTGTCCCCCCAAAATGTATACACACTTTGAACACCTACTAATTCCAATGGTTTTAAGCATAAGAAAGAAACAACAATGGAGTGGTTATCTGTTAAAAGTGTGGGGCACAAACTGGCAGTCGGACATTCCCTGAGGGGTCTCAGATTGGAGAGGGTGAAGGCCAGACTAAGGGGCCCCTTCCCCCCCACCCCCCGCACGAATTTCGTGCACCAGGCAAGTAGTTAAGTAAATAAAAGGATAAGGACTCAAGTGAAAAAATACAGAAGATATACAAGGCAAATAGTATCCAAGAAAAAGCTGTTGTATTTAAATATCAAACAAAATAGTCTTTAAGGCAAATACACTTTTAAAAAGAGTTAAAGTCACTAGAGAATAGTAAAAATTTCAACTCATCAGGAAGAAGTAATGACTCTGGTCTTGTATGTTCCTAAATAATATAGCCTGGGAATATTCACAAAGCAAATAAACAAATTGACAAATTTACCCAATATTTTAAAACTATCTCAAGCAAAGCCAATTCTAAATTCATTTCTGTCATTTTTAAATTTCTTATACTTGGATGCCTAAAAAGATGGGAGATGGAGTTCTTTGTAAGAGATGAGAACTGACTCCCAAATTTTTTCATGGTCTTGACCTGGCTCTTTCTATAGGGTTCTTTCCTCAACAGTTATGGATAACCATTCAGGCTGGCCTCATAGGGCTATGTGTAAGTTGGAAGGTTTACACCCTTTTAGAGAACTGTGTCTCAATTCAGGAGTGCCAAGAAGCATGGATAGAATGGGGTGGGAAAGTTATAGGACACTAGGGGCCCAGTGCACGAATTCCTGCACCTTGAAAGGAACTGTGGGCCACGAGGCTGCTGTGGGCAGGTGGGTCTTGGCCCTTCCTCTGTGCCCATGCCTGGCCCCTCCCACTGTGGCCCCCAGCCCCCTTTCTGCCAGTAGCCCTACTCCTGCTGCCGCTGCTGCTTCCACACACTGCGCTGGCCCCACTTGCACCCGATGACGGTATGGAGTGGTTGGGGCTGGTGCCAGCCGCGGGTGTGAGCGGCAGCTGCTGCCTTGATCGCCCCTCGAGCAGGAGGAGGTGGAGAAGTCCTCAGGAGTGATCGGGGCCGTCAGCTGACACTCACACCCGTTGATGTCAAGCAATTGAGACCAGCACTGGGCGTTGGCAGCGGGTGCAAGTGGCGGCTTTGGCACCGGCAGCAGATATGAGTGGGACCGTTGCTGGCAGCGGGTCTGAGAAGCAGCTGCCGGCCCCAGTTGCCCCTCAGGTGCAGAGGGGGGTGTGGAGAAGCTCTCAGGGACAATTGGGGCTGGCATCACCGCCTGCACCCGCTGACAATGCTGAGCGATTGGGGCTGGCACTGGACACTGTCAGCAGGTGCGAGCAGGGGTTCCAGTGCCGGCAGTGAGTGCGAGTGGGGCCAGTGCTGGCAGTAGGCATGAGCGCCCAGTGGGACCACAGCACGTGGGAGTAAAGAATTTTCAGTAACCACCAGAGGCCCGCCCTGATGACTGCAACCGGCACCCCCCCTTGGCCTGGCGCCCCCGTTCACCTGCTCCACCATCCTGCCGCGGCCGATGCCAGCCGTTTTCCATGCTCTGCTGCCTGCTGCTGATGCCTGCCATGTTCCGCATGTGCCCCTGGTGGTCAGTGCACATAATAGCGATCTGTTGTTTGGGTGTTCCGCCATTTGGTTTATTTGCATAGTAGGGTTTTATATGTATAGGTATATATATATTTTACCCTCAAGTCTCTCTTCCCACTGACCCTACATGTTTTTACAGTGCAATAAGAAGTCCTAGGGCAGGGGTGGGCAACCTTTTTGTGAGTGTGTGCCAAAACCAGCAAAATCTCTGACTCAAAATTCTTCTGTGTGCCAACCCTAATTTTTTGAGAACATGTTACGCCTACTTGATATCTCTTAAGGTGTACATATGTGAAGAACCTTGAAGAAATAATAAAATTCATTCAAGCGACAAAAACACAGTATATGATGATGAAAAATACATTTATTTTTTAATGTATACATGTAAACTGATAGTCCGACAGAAAACTTTATGACTCCATTTGATATTATCAGTGGGACTTTTGCTACTGCATCACTGATGACAGATTTTACATCAGGTATATATTTCATGACCTTCAGAGATATGTACGAGCTACTACTTTCATCTGTCAGGCTACTCCTATTACAAGACTTAACAAAATTCACCACTAAGAACAAAGATTCACAATTGTAAATGGAAGATTATAAGAGAGGGTTTCGCGTGCCAACAAAAGTTACTCGTGTGCCATGTTTGGCATGTGTGCCAGGGGTTGCCCACCCCTGTCCTAGGGTATGATAGGAAATTTCTGAATAGGTAGAATTATGGATGATTTACTATATTTTTCTTTTAAAAAAGTAGAGATATCCTATATAATAAAAGCCTAATATGCAAATCAACTGAATGGCAGAACGACAGGTCGCTATGACACGCACTGACCACCAGGGGCAGACGCTCTATGTAGGAGTTGCCCTCAGTCTGCAGGCCCTAGGCTAGCCAATGCGGGTGCCAGCAGCGGTCCCCCGATTACCCCGCTGGTCACCCCACAGATCGGCTCTGATTGCCGGCCAGGCCTAGGGACCCTACCTATGCACGAATTTCGTGCACCGGGCCTCTGGTTGTTTAATAAAAGTGAACAATAAAATTCTATATTGCGTTCCTTGTAAAATTTCTGTTTGACCAACTTGGAGTCTTACTGGAATAATCCATAATCCATTATATTTAAGCTTTCAAATCTGATTACATAAATTAAACAGATATACACTTTCCCTTTAAACTTTATAATACACATGATATGTTTTTATTCATTACTATTTTCTACCATTTTGAAAATATATGTGAGAAGAGGGGGACCAGAAAATTGGTTTAAGTTTTCCATGCAGATAATGATTAAGTAGAGATAGAGAAAATGAAAATACTAATATTGAATTTCTCAGTGAGTGGGGAGTTTATTTCCTACAGTTAACATGGAAAAATATCACAAAACTTGCCCTACCTGGTTTGGCTCAGTGGATAGAGCATCGGCCTGCGGACTGAAGGATCCAGGTTTGAGTCCGGTCAAGAGCACATACTCGGGTTGTGGTCTCAATCCCCAGTAGGGGATGTGCAGGAGGCAGCCGATCAATGATTCTCATCGTTGTTTTTATCTCTTCCTCTCCCTTCTGCTCTGAAATCAATAAAAATATATTTAAAAAGGAAAAGAAAAGAAAAATATCACAAAATTTAAGCCATCTAGTATTTTGTTAAGCCCCAAGTTTGGTATTTTGCTCTTCTCTCACAGTTCTGGAGGCTGGTAGTCCAAAACCCAAGGTATGATCAGGGCCATGATCAATCCCAAGGGGTTAGGGATGAATCCTTCCTTGCCTCATACAACTTTTGTGGCCCATTTTTTGGCTTTTGGTGGCATCCCAGTATCTTCACATGACCACCTACTCTATGTGTCTCCAAACCTCCCTGTGTATAAGTATACTAGAGGCCTGACACACAGAATTCATGCAAGAGTAGGCCTTTCTTCCCCAGGCTGCTGGGGGAAGCACCCGGGACCTGGGCTTCCCTCACAGAGGGAGGCCCCGCCCACCCACCGGAGCCCCCTGATTGATCACCCCCCTGCCGGTGACCTGGGCCTCCCTCTGCGGGGCAATCATGGGGCGATGGCCGGGCCCCCGGCCAATCGCATCACACCCGCCTTGGCTGGCCTGGTGCCAGTGGGTGTCATAGCATGGTCCCGGATGGTCGTCCAGATGGTTGTCCGGACGGTCATTCTGCTGTTTGACCAGTCAATTTGCATTTTATGTTTTTATTATATAGAATAAGCTATTGGGTTTAAGGCCTATCCTAGTCCAGTATGATCACATTTCAACTTCATTACATCTTCCAAGATCCTGTTTCCAAATAAAGTCTCATTCACAAGTACCATGGTTAGGGCTTAACAAATCGTTTTGGAGACAATCCAACCCACAACCTGGAAATCAGTAAACTTAGATGAAACAGCTCATTCTGTGAAAATAAGCTGATACACAAATCCTTAAAATTACCAGCATAAGTTTGATCAAATCTAGTTGAGTTGCAAGTTTCTTTTTTAAAAGCACACACACACACACACACAAAACGTAGATCTATGAGTTTTCTCAAAACTATTCCAGAATGAGTTTTGAGCAAGTTACAGTATAGGAAGATAAGCAGTTGAAATATAGGAAGGGGTATAAGCATAGACATAGTTCTCACTGAAGGGCTTTATGTGAGGATGAGGTATAGAAATGTGTAGGTAACAAAAGACATTCAACCTTTTTCTGGAATCCATGGGAAATGAGCAACATCAACTCTAGAGGGCTATAGGGGAATAGAAACCCTTAGAAAAAGCATGGCTAAGTTAAGGCAGAAAGTAGAGGTAGAACCTTTATTGAGATTTAGCTCATTAGCAGTGTTTGTGCCATTCTCAATGGCACAGATAGTAGTGGAGGGGAAGTATGGGTTAAGATGGTAGACTGCAGTGGCTGTGCCAACAGGACTGATGAGTAGGAGCTGAAGAGGTCTTACAGTTGGTTTGGCTTTTTGGTGTAAGGTCTCTGGATTATTTCAGACACATTTTTTTTTCTTTTTAAAAAATGTATTTTTATTTTATTTAGAGAGAAAGTGAGAGGGATAGAGAGAGAAAAACATCAATGATGAGAGAGAATCATTGATTGGCTGCCTCCTGGGGAGGATCTAGTGTGCAACCTGGGCATGTGCCCTAACTGGAATCGAACCATGACCTCCTTCCTGGTTTATAGGTCTATGCTCAACCACTGAGTTGCACCAGCCAGGCTCACTTTTTTTTTTTTTAACCTATAAACAGAACCAGTTTTAATTTTTTCTAACTTCATTTAGTTGAAATGGTTGAATGTCTGGTTGCCTGGGTTGCTGAGATAATTGAAGGATTCTAAGCCAATACATAATCCAGGAAGGAAATGGCAAGGAGAAGCCAATTTTTTGAGATGATAGACACATACAGAATGTGGTTATTGGGTAAACATGCAATCTTCATATATGTCCCAGGAAAATAAAAGTTAATTTTATTTTGACATACTAAGAATAAATATGGGTCTTTCATATTTTATTCACTTTAAAAAATTTATGTACTAGTACTTTATCAACTAAAAATAGATTGCTTGATGGTTCCAGAACTTGCTTTGCATTTTTTCCACATTAGCAATTTTTCTTACGCTTTTTTTCCTATTTGGTATATCCATCTGCTATATTTCTTAATTATCAGCTATCAAAATGTATTCATCATCGAAAGCAGAGATCACTTGTTACTCTTTTATTGAGCCTTTCCTATACCTGCCTGCCTTTGCCCACTCAGGAATCATAGGTTTCTAAATAGTAACTACCAATAATTGAGTCTTTAATATTTGCTGCACTCACTGTTCTAAAAGCTTTATCTTGTGTTATGTTCATATCAAGTCTATGAAGTGTAGTCACTTATTTCTATTTTACAGATTAGGAAATAGAATTTACAAAGCTGGTAATTTGCCATGCATTTTCTTTTTACAGATGAGGAAATAGAAATTTACATAGCTAGTAATTATTAGTTCTCAAACCATTATTGTAATAGTGCATCTTTAGAGATAAATTGGGAAGCTAAAGACGATTTCAGTTTTTTTACTTTATAAGTGAACAAGGCAGGCCAATTGATTTGAAGTAAAATGAAGCAGTTGTACTTAGGAACTATAATTAGCAGACTGGATATGGCAGAGTACCAAATCAGTCAATCTTAACAGCTTGATAAGTTATCACTGGACTGGGCAAATGAAATTAAAATTATGAGAGAAAAGAAAAATGTATAAATAGATCTGTGGTAGGCAGTTAGACATGAGCAGAGGTCACCAGGGAGGAAAGCCCTGGGTACTTAGCAATGGGAATGGCTGGGAAAACAAGGACCTTGCTCCCAGGGTAACCTCTCCTCCCCTGGCATATGATTGATTGGTCATGCGATTTGGATCCCTTGACTTTTCATATCGCTGGTCATGTGGGATAGAGATAATATCTAGGCCTCAGTTGTATTTCAGCTCCAGGTCCAGAGAAGCAGCAAAACTTGACAAGCAACACCGAGGCTGACCTCAGGACCAGCTGCATTGATGACTCCCTGCACTGGCACTAACCAATCAGTGGAGACCTCCACCCAAAATGACCCACCTGGAAAGCTGATGAATATTTTATGGAGATCCTCTCCTGGAACCTCCCCTAGAGGACAGAGGACCCAGCGCCCTCTTCCAGGATCATGCCCAAACCTTTCTCCTCTCCTCCTCCTTTCTCTCTGTAGGCGCGTTACATCCTGAGCCTCTTTCTTCTACCACTCACTTTTACCTCTGTGACTTTCTAAATAAACCGTCTCATAATTTGAGTCTTGACTCTGAATTTTTTTCTAGCCAGAACTCAAGTACCGTGGTTGCTAAGCCAAGGTCCAGTCTGACCTCACTGGTCTAACACCTGGTACTGTTCTTGCTGTTGGCAACTGATCTAGAATGTTCTCTCTCGGTATGATAGACATTTAAAGGGGCAAAAAAAGAACAGGCTACAGGGTATACATAATAATTTAAAAATAATAGAAATGTTATCAGCACCAGAAAAGATGTTATCAGACAGCCTTCTGAGTTGAAGGAAGAGGGCTATCCCCTCCTCGGTTTTTGTCAGTCTCATAAGAAAGACTTCTGCCCTAACCGGTTTGGCTCAGTGGATAGAGCGTCAGCCTGCAGACTGAAAGGTCCCGGGTTCGATTCAGGTCAAGGGCATGTACCTTGGTTGCGGGCACATCCCCAGTAGGAGGTGCGCAGGAGGCAGCTGATTGATGTTTCTCTCTCATTAATGTTTCTAGCTCTCTATCCCTCTCCCTTCCTCTCTGTAAAAAAAAAAATCAATAAAATATATATTTTTAAAAAAGTATACTTGGCATATGGCACAAGTGGGCCCACCCAGCTAATCTGAGCCCACCACCTAGTGGGGATTCAGGATTTTTATACTTTCCTATCTACAGGCTTCAAGGTTCCAGGACCAAACTGGAAATACAACTAAAATATAGAAAAACTCCCTGAATAATCAACTGAAGACTCACTGGAGAGAAACCTGATAACTAAAGACAGAAAGTGGAGACTGCATAGAGACTAGTAGGAGGGGCAGAGGTGTGAAAAGGCTGGCTGGGCTCCCACAGACAGCAACTGAAATTCTGGAGAGATATCTCAGCTGTGGGGGATTGCCATTGAGAACTCTGGGGTCTAATCCCCAATCTGGGCCCCCCAGCGGAGAGCACCAGAACTGATAAAGATAGCCACATAACATCTAGCTGTGAAAAGCAGCGGGTTTGCTGTCTGCTGGGGAGTGATGGCTGGAAATGCAGGCAACCACTTAGAGCAGTGGTTCTCAACCTTCCTAATGCCTTGACCCTTTAATACAGTTCCTCATGTTGTGGTGACCCCCATCACAAAAACAATATGTAATTATATATGTGTTTCCAATGGTCTTAGGTGACCCCTGTGAAAGGGTCATTTGACCCCCAAAGGGGTCGCGACCCACAGGTTGAGAACCGCTGACTTAGAGGGCCAATGCACAAGATTCCCTGTGGAGCTGCTCAGCCCGTGCTCTGATAGAGGGAGTGCAGAATGGACTGGAGCTGAGTGAGCAGAAGCTAGGGTTGGGGGCTGTAGGGTTAGAACGTAGAAGGCAGACACCCAGGTATCCTGTGCTGAGTCATTACCTCAAACTTTTTTTTTTTTTTAATATATTTTATTGATTTTTGACAGAGAGGAAGGGAGAGAGATAGAGAGTTAGAAACATCGATGAGAGAGAAACATCGATCAGCTGCCTCCTGCACATCTCCCACTGGGGATGTGCCCGCAACCCAGGCACATGCCCTTGACCAGAATCGAACCTGGGACCTTTCAGTCTGCAGGCCGACGCTCTATCCACTGAGCCAAACCGGTTTCGGCTACCTCAAACTTTTTTGAAGTGTATTTTATCACATATGAGTATTGATACCCCAGCTTTTTTTTGTTTCCATTTGCATGGAAATGTTTTTTCCGTCCCTTCACTCTTTTCCTATGTGAGTCTTTTGTCATCTTTTTCATGTACGTCATCTTTTTCATGTAGACAATTGCTATCTAGGTGGTTATGCCTGGGGGGAAGACGGTTGACCCACCGTATTGGAAAACACCTTGCCCCACATTGTGGAGTTTCTGAGGCCTATTAAGAGACTGGCAATAACAGTTAGCCTCTGGGCAGAAGCAATTGCCCCACCATGTTGGAAAAACTCTCGCCACACCTGTGAATGATTGCCTGAGGACTATTCAAGACTGAACCCAATCAGTCTGTAGGCAGAGGTGGTCTTTGGAGACTCTGAGTCTTTGCCTGATCTAATTAGTCAAAAACAGTGTTTGTCACTGTCCTGCACTAGAGATTGAGAGGTGTAACAGATCTATTTAATACATAGTCACAAACCCAAACAGGCAGCCAAAATGGGGAGACAAAAAAAACAACTCCAAAATGAAAGAACAAGAGAATTCTCCAGAAGAGATAAATGAAATGGAGATAAGAAATTTATCTGATATTGAGTTCAGAATAATGATGGTAAAGATGCTCAACAGCATGAGAAAAGATATAGTAATGATGACAACAGAAATAAAGAATGACAACAGAAATAACACATTGGAAGAAATACACAGCAGATTAGGGGAAGCTGAAGATCGCATAAGTGAATGATAAGACAGGGTAGAAAAAAGCATGAGGTATTCACGATAATAAAAAGCAAGGTTTTGAAACCAAGGTTACTATATCCAGCAAGGCTAGCATTCAAAATAGATGGTGCAATAGAACTTCCCAGACAAAAAAAAGGGCTAAAGGAGTTTATCACCACCAAACCAGTGCTACAAGAAATGCTAGAGGGATTGCTACAAGGAGAAGAAATAGAGAGAATAACTTAGGCATAAAGACCTAAAATGGCAAAAAATAAGTACCTATGAATAATAACCTTAAAAGACTCACATAGGAAAAGAGTGAAGGGATGGAAAAAAAATTTCCATGCAAATGGAAACAACAACAAAAAGCTGGAATACACTTCAAAATGAAGGCCATCACAAGAAACAACACAGGTCACTACATAATACTAAAGGGAGCAATCCAACAAGAGGATATAACCCTAGGGAACATATATGCACCCAATATAGGAGCACCTAAATATGTAAAAACTTCTAGAAGAATTTCATGGAGAGATTGACAGCAATATAGTCATAGTAGGGAACTTTAACACCCCATTGACTTCACTGGATAGATATTCCAGACAAAAAAATCAACAAGGAAATAGTGACTCTAAAAACACACTGGATCAGATGAATTTAATTGTCATTTGTAAAACATTTCACCCCAAAGCAACAGAATATACATTCTTCTTAAGTGCACATGGGTCATTCACAAAGATAGACCACATTTAGGACACAAAACAAGTCTCTATACATTTAAAAAGCATGAAATCATATCAAGCATCTTCACACATCATAATGAAATGAAATTAGAAATCTACAATAAAAATACTCAAAAACATTCAAACACATGGAGGCTAAATAGCATGTTATTAAACAATAAATGGGTTACCAATGAGACCAAGAAGAAATAAAAAACTTCCTTGAAACAAATGAAAATGAACACACCACAACCCAAAATCCATGGACACAGTGAAAGCAGTCCTGGGAGGAAAGTTCATAGCACTACAGGCCTACCTCAAAAGAGAAGAAAAATTAATAATAAACTATTTAACCTTACAACTTAAAAAATTAGAAAGAGAACAACAAAATCCCAAAGTAACTATAAGGAAGAAAATAATAAAGATAAGAGCAGGAATAAATGACATAGAGGCTAAAAAAAAATATACAAAAGGTCAATGAAACCAAGAGCTGATTCTTTGAAAAGTTAAACAAGATGAATGAACCATTAGCTATACTTATCTAGAAACAAAGAGAGAGAACCCAAATAAATAAAATCAGAAACAAAAGTATTGAAGTAAAAAACCACTCACGCCTTACCCTCCAGGGGGGCGGGGGTGGGGTGGGGAGGGGAAGTATTGAAGTAAAAACTGACACCACAGAAACACAAAACATTGTAAGAAAATACTATTAACAACTATATGCCAATAAACTGGACAACGTGGATTAAGTAGACAAATTCCTAGAAAAATATAATCTTCCAAAACTCAATCAGGAAGAATCAGAAAACCTGAATAGGCCAATAACAACTGATGAAATGGAATTAATAGTCACAAAAGAACCAAGATTGTGGCGTAGTGCCGGAGACCAATTCCAGCATGTACAGCAGGGCTGCATCTGGGAATGGCTAAAGGCATTTCCCCAAACCTGAATAGGATTCATTAAATTGATTCTTGGCTGCCACACAGCTAAAAGGCATCTGAATCTACATGTTATTGCCTCCTACTGGCCAAACACCTGAACAGCCGTAGGCTAATTCCCCTATTCTGACAATGGACTCTGTACTAAACCCTGACCCTTTGAAGTGTATATCTCTGCCTTGCCTCAGGATAAGTTGTGTTAATAAAAAGCATGGGGTCCTGGGGATGGAGAGAGAACTTAAGACCTTAGACTTAAGACCTTAGAACTTAGCTCCTTTAGCTAAGCTCCTCTGACCCCCAATGCCTTTCAAAATTATATTTTGTCTCCCGACTCTTTATTAGTCTCTGGATTCCTATTTAACATCTACGCACAGCCTTCTCCAGATTCCTGAACCCTTCTAGATGCTGGGACAAGAACCCCGGCAGCATAGATAAATGCCTGTACTTACTGCCTCCCACAGCCACATCAAAATTACAACTAAAATACAGAACAACCATCATTCAGAACTTCTTAAGTGCACATGGGTCATTCACAAAGATAGAATGGCTGAATGAAAGTCCAACATCAAGAGAAGTGAACAAGAAAGCACATTGAGACTGGTAGGAGAGGCAGAGGGGTGGAATGGGCTGGTCTTATACCCATGTGTGCTGTTTTTTTAATTGGGAAGAAGATTGTCTCTGTGGAGGCCACCCATGAGGAGCACGGGATCCTAGTCCCACACCAGACCCTTCAGTCCAGGATTCCAGAGTTGGGAAGAGAAGTCCTTGAAACTACAGGCTGTAAAAACCAGGGGGATTATGGCCACTGTGATATGGAGTGATATGGAGGCTGCTGGAGACCCAGGTGTTCCATCTAAAAGGCCAGCACATGTACTAACTCAGACTCCCAGCACCAGGTTGCTTTGGGGAACCAGACACACACTTGGAAGAACTGGATTGTCTGGCATCGAGACAGGAACTCAGGGGTGGCTTTCTTCCAGAGCGGGGGTGCTCTCAGAGATCTCGTTCCTGTGTTGGGACCTCTCACATTCCCAGACCTGACTGGCAGCCATATCTGACTCTTCATCAGTCAGAAGTACACTGTTTGCCCCACCCTGGAGAGTCCTTGAGACCCCACCCCATCCAATTTGCAGCCCCATCCAAGCAGTTTGCAGCAGCTTTTCCATATGAATGGCCTGTCCTGGCTCAGGCTTCAGACTTTGCTAAAATCTCTCAAACAAGCTTTAGCTCATGACAGCATGCCCCAAATCTATCAATAAAGGGCCCGAGACCAGCACTAGCACCAAGCTGCCTTGCTTCACAGCTGGGCCTCACCTGGGCACCTCAAAGCCCAATACCAATAGCAATAGCAGCCATCTGCAGATCCCTCTGTAGCTCCTGCTGGGTGGCCCCAGGCAGTGGCTGACATTGCACCTCCCTGGAGGCCCTAGAGCCAGAGCACTCAGTGGAAAGCTTCATACCATAGTAGATTACAACTCTACACATTCACAATCTATTTAAGAGGCAGACTCACTGAGCACCAAAACCCCACTGAAGCAAATCCTGGGTGTCTCCTGTATAGGAGCTCTCCCGCTGTAGTTTCAGCTGATCCTCACAGCTAATTGGCTGGAGATCAACTCCTACCAGTGATGCCAATAGCAATTAAGGCTCAACTACAAGACTCTGCACAAAGCCCATACAGGGGCACATCTAGAGGGCCCTCCTCAAGAGACTGGGGAGGCTGAGTCACTGGGCTCTACAGGACACTTACTACACAAGGCCACTCTACCAATGCCAGGAGACATAGCAGCTCTACCTAATACATAGAAACAAACACAGGGATGCAGCCAAAATTCAGAGACAAAGAAACATGTCACAAATGAAAGAAATGGAAGCAAGCAAACTACTGGATACAGAGTTCAAAACCATGGTTATTAGCTTACTCAAGGATCTTCATGACACTTTCAAGGATCTTAGTGTGAATGTCAAAGACATGAAAAAGGACCAGTCAGAAATTAAGCATACACTATCTGAAATAAAGAATAATTTACAGGGATTCAACAGTAGAGTAGAGGATTTGGAATATGAAGAAGCAAAAAAATACCCAATTAGAAGAGCAAAAAGAATCCAAAAATATGAAGGTAGTGTAAGGATCCTCTGGGACAACTTCAAGGGTACCTTGCTCAAGAAAGAGAGCAAGATATTGAAAACCTATTTTAAGAAATAATGACAGCAAACTTCCCCTACCTGGTGAAAGAAATAGACTTACAAGTCCAGGAAGCGCAGAGAACCCCAAACAAGAGGAACCCAAAGGGGCCCACACCAAGGCACATCATAATTAAAATGCCAAGGGTTAAAGACAAAGAGAGAATCTCAGAAGCAACAAGAGAAAAGCAGTTAGTTATCTACAAGGGAGCGTCCATACAACTATCAGTTAATTTCTCAACAGAAACTTTGCAGGCCAGAAGGGAGTAGCAAGAAATATTCAGTGATGAATAGTAAGGACCTACAACCAAGATTACTCTATCCAGCAAAACTCTCATTTAGAATTGAGGGTCAGATAAAAAGCTTCACAAATAAGGAAAAGCTAAGAGAGTTCACACCTTCAAACCACTATTACAGGAAATGTTGAAAGGTATTCTTTTTTTTTTTTAAAAAAAAAATATTTTGGCCGAAACCGGTTTGGCTCAGTGGATGGAGCGTCAGCTTGCAGACTGAAAGGTCCCAGGTTCGATTCCGGTCAAGGGCATGTGCCTGGGTTGTGGGCACATCCCCAGTGGGAGATGTGCAGGAGGCAGCTGATCGATGTTTCTCTCTCATCGATGTTTCTAACTCTCTATCTCTCTCCCTTCCTCTCTGTAAGGAATCAATAAAATATATTAAAAAATATTTTGATTGATTTTAGAGAGAAGAAGGAGAGAGAGATAGAAACATCAATGATGAGAGAGACAATCATGATTGGGTGCCTCCTGCACACCCCCACTGGGGTCTGAGCCCGCACTCCAGGCATGTGCCCCTGACCAGAGTCAAACCTGGGACCCTTCAGTCCACAGGCTGACGCTCCATCCCCTGAGCCACATAAGCCAGGGCTTTAAGGGTATTCTTTAAGAAGGAGAAGATGAAAGAGAAGAAGGAGAAGTAGGAGAAGGAGGAGAAGGAGGAGGTGGAGGAGGAACAGGAGGAGAAGAAGAAGAAGGAGGAGGAGGAGGAGGAGGAGGAGGAGGAGGAGGAGGAGAAGAAGAAGAAGAAGAAGAAGAAGAAGAAGAAGAAGCAGCAGCTCAGTGGATAGAGCATTGGGCTGCAGACTGAAAGGTCCCAGGTTCGATTCCGGTCAAGGGCATATGCCCAGGTTGTGGGCTCGATCCCCTGTAGGGGACGTGCAGAAGGTAGCCAATTAATGATTTTCTCTAATCATTGATGTTTCTATCTCTCCTTTCTATTTCTCTCTAAAATCAATAAAAATATATTTTATTTTATTTTATTTTTATTTTATTTTAAAAATATATTTTATTGATTTTTTTACAGAGAGGAAGGGAGGGGGATAGAGAGCCAGAAACATCGATGAGAGAGAAACATCGATAAACATCGATGAGAGAGAAACATCGATCAGCTGCCTCCTGCACACTCCCCACTGGGGATGTGCCCGCAACCAAGATACATGCCCTGGACAGGCATCGAACCCGGGACCCTTCAGTCCGCAGGCCAACGCTCTATCCACTGAGCCAAACCGGTCAGGCAATAAAAATATATTTTAAAAAAAGAAGAAAAAAAATAAAAATATGAGTAATAAAATGGCAACAAAAACATATCTATCAACAATTGAATCTAAAAATCAAAATAAATGAACAAGAGATCTAATGAACAAAATAAACTGGTGAATAAAATAAAATCAGAGGCATGGAAGCATGGAACACACTGACGAATCTCAAAGGGAAGGGGGATGAAGGCGGGAAGAGTTTAATAAAAAAATCTTACCTATGGACACAGACAGTAGGGTGGTGAAAGCCTGGGACAGGTTGGGAATCTGGTGGAGGGTACAATGGGGGGAAAAGGAGGGGCATCTGTAATACTCTCAACAATAAAATTTTTTAAAAAAGAACAAACAATATGCAAGATTGTACATAGCTTGTTGGAAGTGTGCATGGAGTACTGGAAACAATTCATAAATGCCCCAATGTGTGGATCACAAACATCTGTAGTACTGCTACCAAATGCCTCCCATAGGAAACTATTATTCTAGGTTTGCCTGGTGTCATGGACAGGATACCTGTTACTCCTGAGAATTTCCTGTTTGAACTCAGCTTTGAATCTTTACAAGTTCCTTCCTAGAGCAGACTGAAATTTCCAGATCATTTATTTTAATATTAATATCCTATATAATAAAAGCCTAATATGCTAAGTGTCCAGTTGTCTGGTCGTCCGTTCAACCACTCAAAGCATAATATGCTAATGATATGCTAAGGCCGCTCAACTGCTCACTATAATGTGCACTGACCACCAGGGGGCAGTCGACTGGTTGACCCGTCGCTATGACGTGCACTGACCACCAGGGGCAGACGCTCCAACCGGTAGGTTAGCTTGGTGCTGGGGTCTGGCCAATTGGGACTGAGCAAGACAGCTGGACATGCCATGGAGCCCTCCCAACTGGCCAGCCTCCTGTGTCCCTCCCCAGGCCTGATCATGCACCTGTGGGGTCCCTTGGCCTTGCCTGCATCCTCTCGTAAACTGGGCTGAGGGACCTCCCCAAGTGCACGAGGGGTGATCAGGGCTGGTAGCCGCAGCTCACACTCACTGACGGAGCCCAGTGATTGGGGCCGGCACTGGGCACTGGTAGCAGGTGCGAGCGGGAATGGCGCCAGCAGCAGGTGCGAGTGCCAGGTGGGACTGTGGCTCTTGGGAGCAAAGAATTTTCAGTAACCACCAGAGGTTTGCCCCGATGACAGCAACTGGCACCCCAGCTTGTTCTGGCACCCCCCATACCACCTGCTGTCAACGCTCGCCTTGTTCCGTGTGCACCCCCTGGTGGTCAGTGCATGTCATAGCAACTGGTTGTTCAGTTGTTCTGTCGTTTGGTCTATATGCACATTAGCCTTTTATTATATAGGATTTTAAACATACTTTTACTTTCAAGAAATTACACCTTAAATAAGCACAAGACATTACATCAAAAGTTCCAAATCCACTTTATAGACTTTCTGTAATAAGAAGCTAAAAAGCAGGTGAACTTAACAGTTATCTAACAATTAATGTTTTATTATTTTATGTTATTTTAAAACACTTAAATGTTCAATAACTTTTATTATTTAATCCAGCAATGCTTCAAGTTTTTAAGTCACCAAAGACTTTGAAAACTATGTATACGCATATATAACCATCACTAAAAAGCTTTAGTAAAAACCCTTCTTTTCGGTGTTGATGTAAAAACATTGAAACCTGTAAAGAATTTTTGGGAGTTTATTTGAGCCAAACTATCAACAATCCTGGGAAGCAGTATCTCAACAGATAGGAATAGTGCTCCAGAGAATGGCAGTTTCTCATTTTTTTAAATTGTTTTATTGCTTAAAGTGTTACACAGAGTATTACATATGTCTCCTTTTTTTCCCACCCTTGACAAGCCCCTGGCCTCCCCTACCCCCCAGTGTCTAATGTCCATTGGTTATGCTTATATGCATGCATACAAGTCCTTCGGTTGGTCTCTTACCGCCCTCCCTTCCTGCCCCCCAACCCTCCCCAGCCTTCCTGCTGTAGTTTGACAGTCTGTTCGAGGCTGCACTGCCTCTGTATCTATTTTTGTTCATATGTTTATAATGGTCTTTATTATCCATAAATGAGTGAGATCATGTGGTATTTTTCCTTCATTGACTGGCTTATTTCATTTAGCATAATGCTCTCCAGTTCCATCCATGCCGTTGCAAATGGTAAGAGTTCCTTCTTTTTTACAGCAGCATAGTACTTCATTTTGTAGATGTACTACAGTTTTCTAATCCATTCATCTACTGATGGGCACTTAGGCTGTTTCCAGATCTTAACTATGGTGAATTGCGCTGCCATGAACATAGGGGTGCATATATCCTTTCTGATTGGTGTTTCTGGTTTCTTGGGCTATATTCCTAGAAGTGGGATCACGGGGTCAAATGGGAGTTCCATTTTTAGTTTTTTGAGGAAACACCATACTGTCTTCCACAGTGGCTGCACCAGTCTGAATTCCCACCAGCAGTGCACGAGTGTTCCCTTTTCTCCACATCCTCTCCAGCACTTGTCGTTTGTTGATTTATTGATGATAGCCATTCTGACAGGTGTGAGATGGTACCTCATTGTTGTTTTGATTTGCATCTCTCAGATGATTAGTGACTTTGAGCATTTATTCATATGTCTCTTGGCTTTCTGAATGTCCTCTTTTGAAAAGTGTCTATTTAGGTCCTTTGCCCATTTTTTGATTGGATTGTTTATCTTCCTTTTGTTAAGTTGTATGAGTTCCCTATAAATGTTGGAGATTAAGCCCTTATTGGTGATAACATTGGCAAATATGTTCTCCCATGCAGTGGGCTTTCTTGTTTTTTTGTTGATGGTTTCTTTTGCAGTGCAGAAGCTTTTTATTTTGATGTAGTCCCATTTGTTTATTTTGTCTTTAGTTTCCAATGCCCTAGGAGCTGTATCAGTGAAGAAATTGCTTCGGCATATGTCTGAGATTTTGTTGCCTTTGGATTCTTCTAGTATTTTTATGGTTTCCCGTTGTACATTTAAGTCCTTTATCCATTTTGAGTTTATTTTTGTGTATGGTGTAAGTTGGTGGTCTAGTTTCATTTTCTTGCATGTATCTGTCCAATTTTCCCAACACCATTTATTGAAGAGACTATCTTGACTCCATTGTATGTTCTTGCCTCCTTTGTCAAATATTACTTGAGCATATTGGTTCGGGTTGATTTCTGGGCTCTCTATTCTATTCCATTGACCTATATGTCTGTTCTTGTGCCAGTACCAGGCAGTTTTGAGAACAGTGGCTTTGTAATACAGCTTGATATCTGGTATTGAGATCCCACCTACTTTGTTCTTTCTCAGGATCGCTGCAGCTATTTGGGGTCTTTTTTTTATTCCAGATGAATTTTCGTTCTAGGTCTGTGAAATATGCCCTTGGTATTTTAAAGGGAAGTGCACTGAATTTATAGATTGCATTGGGTAGTATGGGCATTTTAATGATGTTGATTCTACCAATCCAAGAACATGATATGTTCTTCTGTCTGTTTATGTCTTCCTCTATCTCTTTTTTCGACGTCCTGTAGTTTTCTGAGTAGAGGTCTTTTACCTCTTTAGTTAAGTTTGTTCCTAGGTAGCTCAATTTTTTTGGTGCGATGGTGAATGGGATTGTTTTTTTAGTCTCTCTTTCTGTAAGTTCACTATTGGTGTATAGAAATTCCATAGATTTCTTGGCATTAATTTTGTATCCTGCTACATTGCCAAATTCATTTATTAAGTCTAATAGTTTTTTTATGGAGTCTTTAGGGTTTTTTATGTATAATATGTCATCTGCGAACAAGGACAGTTTTACTTCTTCTTTTCCAATTTGGATGCCTTTTATTTCTTCTTCTTGTCTAATTGCAATGGCTAATACTTCCAATACTATGTAGAACAGGAGTGGTGAGAGGGCATCCCTGTCTTGTTCCTGTTCTTAGGGGAAATGGTGTTAGTTTTTGTCCATTGAGTATGATGTTGGCTGTGGGTTTGTCATATAAGGCTTTTATTATGTTGAGGTATGATCCTTCTATTCCCACCTTGCTGTGAGTTTTTATCAAAAATGGATGTTGGATTTTGTCAAATGCTTTTTCTGCATCAATTGATATGACTATGTGATTTTTTTCTTTCAATTTGTTTATGTGATGTATCACGTTTATTGATTTGCGGATATTGTACCATCCTTGCATCCCTGGGATAAATCCTACTTGGTCATGGTGTATGATCTTTCTGATGTACTGCTAGATCCGATTTGCTAAGATTTTGTTGAGGATTTTGGCATCAATGTTCATGAGGGATATTAGCCTGTAATTCTCTTTCATTGTGTTGTCTTTACCTGGTTTTGGTATTAGGGTGATGCTGACTTCATAGAATGAGCTTGGAAGTGTTCTTTCCTCTTGAATTTTTTGTAGTAGTCTGAGGAGGATAGGTTTTAGTTCTTCCGTGAATGTTTGTTAGAATTCCCCTGTGAAGCCATCTGGTCCCGGGTTTTTGTTTGATGGAAGCTTTTTGATGACTGCTTCAATTTCTTCCATAGTTATTGGCCTATTGAGATTTTTAGATTCTTCCTGATTGAGTTTTGGAATGTTGTATTTTTCTAGGAATTTGTCCATTTCCTCCAGATTGTCTAGTTTGTTGGAGTAGAGTTGTTCATAGTATTTTTCAACAATCCTTTGTATTTCTGTGGGGTCTGTTGTTATTTCTCCTCTTTCATTTCTGATTTTGTTTTTTGGGTCCTCTCTCTTTGTTTCTTAGTGAGCCTGTCTAGAGGTTCATAAATCTTGTTTATCCTTTCAAAGAATGAGCTCTTGGTTTTGTTGATCTTTTCTATTGGTTTTTTTTTTTTTGGTCTCTATGTCATTTATCTCTGCTCTGATATTTATTATTTCCTTCCTTCTGCTTACACAGGGCTTTTCTTGTTGCTCTCTTTCTAACTGTTTGAGTTGTAGGGTTAGGTAATTTAGTATCCTTGTTTCTTGTTTTTTGCAGTAGGCTTGTAGAGTTATGAACTTCCCTCTCAAGACTACTTTCGCTGTGTCCCATAGGCTTTGGATTGTTGTCTTCATTGTCGTTTGTTGCCATGATGTTTTTATTTCTTCTTTGATCTCTCCGGTAACCCAGTCATTGTATAATAGCATGCTATTTAGTCTCCATGTGTTTGATTTTTTTGGATTGTTTTTATTGTAGTGGATTTCCAGTTTTATGCCATTGTGATCTGAGAAGATGCTTGACATGATTTCTATCTTCTTGAATTTGAAGAGACTGCCTGTGACCCAATATACGGTCTATCTTTGAAAATGACCCATGTGCACTTGAGAAGAATGTATATTCTGTGGCTTTGGGGTGAAATGTTCTGAAGATGTCAATTAATTCCATCTGATCTAGTGTATCATTTAGGATTGCTGTTTCTTTGCTGATTTTTTGTTTAGAGGATTTGTCCAATGGTGATAGTGGGGTGTTAAAGTCCCCTAATATGACTGTATTGCTGTCAATCTCTCCATTGATCTCCTCCAGAAGATTTCTTATGTATTTGGGTGCTCCTATATTGGGTGCGTATATGTTTACCAGAGTTATTTCTTCTTGTTGCATTGCTACCTTTAGTATTATGAAGTGGGCTTCCTTATCTCTTTTTACATCCTTCTCTTTGAGATCTAATTTGTCAGATATAAGTATTGCTACCCCAGCTTTTTTTTCATTTCCATTCGCCTGAAAAAACCTTTTTCCATCCCTTCACCATCAGTCTGTGGGCGTTGTGTTTTCTGAGGTGGGTTTCCTGTAGACAGCAGATATATGGGTCATGTTTTCTTATCCACTCAGTTCCCCCATGTCTTTTGATTGGGGCATTTAATCCATTTACATTTAAAGTTATTATTGATAGATACTTGTTTGTTGCCATTTTAATTCTTTACCCCTGTGTTCCTTCTTTGTTTCCTATTTTCTTCTTTTACAGCGGACCTTTTAGCATTTCTTGCATTGCTGGTTTGGTGGTAATAAACTCCCGTAGTCCTTTTTTGTCTGTGAAGCTCTTGATTTCACCTTTAATTTTGATTGATAGCCTTGCTGGGTACAGTATTCTTGGATTCAGATTATTCCTTTGCATGACTTTGTATATTTCATTCCATTCCCTTCTTGCCTGATGTGTTTCTGTTGAGAAATCCATCGCTAGTCTGATGGGGGATCCTTTGTAAGTAACTTTCTGTCTCTCTCCAGCCACTTTTAAGATTCTTGCTTTGTCATTGGTGTTTGCCAATGTAATTATAATGTGCCTTGGCATCAGTCTTTTGGGGTTCATTTTGTTTGGGACTCCGTGGGCTTTTTGGATTTGTGTGAGTTTTTTCTTCCCTATATCAGGGAAGTTTTCTGTCATTATTTTTTCAAACAGGTTTTCTATTCCTTGCTCAGTTTCCTCTCCTTCTGGTACCCCTATTATGTGGATGTTGTTTCGTTTCATGTTGTCCCAAAGTTCTCTTGGTCTCTCCTCCTGCATTTTAATTTTTTTTTCCCTAGAAGCTGCTCTGCTTGGGTATTTTTTCCTATCTTGTCTTCTAGCTCAGTGATGCAGTCTTCTGCTTCTTATAGTCTACTGTTGATGCTTTCTATTATAACCATGGTTTTGAACTCTATGTCCAGTAGTTTGCTTTCCTCCATTTCTGTCATTTGTGACCTGTTTCTTTGTCTCTGCATTTTGGCTGCTTTTCTGTGTTGATAGAGTGGCTTTCTGTGCTACGGGTCCTACAGGACCCAGTGCCTCAGCCTCCCCAATTACCTGAGGTAGACACTCTTGGTTCACCCCTTTGTGGGCTGTGTGCACAGTCTTGTTGTAATTAAGCCTTGATTGTAGTTGGTATCAGTGGGAGGATTTGACCTCCAGGCCAATTGGCTGTGAGAATCAGCTGTGTCTATGGTGGGAGAACTTCTGTACTGGAGTATTACCCTTATGCGGCAAGACTCGCTTCAGCGGGGCTTTGGTGCTCACTGAGTCTTTCCCCTGAGTTTCCCTTGTGGATCTGAGGAGTTGTAATCTGGATGGTCCCACTCTGACCACTGGGTATACCGGCACTTGGATCTCTAAGGAGGTGCTAATTTAACTCTGCCTTAGGCTAGCCAGCAGGGGCTATGGAGAGATCTTCAGATTCCTTTTCTTTTTTTGGGATTTGGAGGTGTCCAGATGAGGCCCAGCTGTGAAACAGCGCAAGCTGCTGTGGGACCTTGGGCCTTCTTTTGGATATTCTGAGTCTCTTTCACCCAGCTGCCATTTGTTAGGTAATTTTAGATTGCAAAGGGCCAGGTCATTCATATGCAAAAGCCTCTGCACACACCTTGGGTGGGGCGGAGTCTCAGGGAATCAACAGAGTGGAGCAAACAGCTATGGCTGCTCCTCAGTCCTACCCTAAGAGGCCCCGTGTCTCAGTGTCCTGGTAATTTCTGCAAGCACCTCTGAGAGAAAGGCGTCCTTGAGTTCAGCCTGCTGCCAGACAGTTCACTTTCTCTCTGTATGAGTCTGAGTCCCCAGAGTCTCATCCGGAACTGGAGTCAGGGCCATTGGGAGCTTGTGTCTCCCTCCCGATTGAAAAAGACAACTTGCATGCAAGAGCAACCTGGAGAGACTTTGACAGCTCAGGTCAGCATAATACCTGCAGCTGCCACTCGCCTTTCCTATATCTCAGGAAAAAGAAAAGAAAAAAATAAGGGAAAAAAGAAAAAGAAAAGAAAAAAAGAAAAAAAAAGAAAAAGAAAAAAGACAACTGCGTCCTCAGTTTTCAGTCCTTTCAGTGTGCGCCTCTATACCTTTGCACTTTACTTCCACACCTCCTCTGAGTCTCAATGCTTTTCTCTTTCCTTCTAGTTGTAGAATTTCCACTCAGCCAGCCTTCCTGTGGTTCTGGATGATGTCCGTTTTGTCTTTTAGTTGTATTTTTGAAGTGGTTGGGCAAGGCAGCAATTTCAGGTGTTTACCTATGCCACCATCTTGGTTTCTTCCCCACATCTTCTTTATCCAATCCTTATTGAAGGACACTTTGGTTGTCTCCATGTTTTGGCACCCGGGAATAATGCTGTAATGAACATAGGTTTGCATATATTTTTGTGAATAAATGTTGAGTTTTTTTCAGGTAGATACCCAGAAGAGGGAATGCTGGGTCATATGGTAACTCTATTTTTAGTTTTTTAAGGAACCACCATACTGTTTTCCATAGTGGTTGTACCAGTTTATATTCCCATTAACAGTGAATGAGGGTCCTTTTTCTCCACAACCTCTCCAACACCTGTCTTGATAATAACCATCCTAACATGTGTGAGATGGTATCTCATTGTAGTTTTGATTTGCATTTCCTAATAGCTAGAGAAGTTGAACATCTTTTCATATATCTGATGGCCGTGTGTATGTCTTCTTGGGAGAGGTGTCTGTTCAGGTTCTCTGCTCAAATTTCTTTAAAATCCTTATCCAAGGATATTCTTATTGATTTTAGAGAGAGGGAAAGGAGAGAGACAGAGACAAAGAGAGAGAGAGAACATTCTGTCTAACATTCTCTAAACATTGATTGGTTTTTTCTTGTATGCACTCTCAGTGGGAATTGAATGCTCAACCTAGGTATGTGCCTGGACCAGGAATCAAACCCACAACCCTTCAGTATATGGGATGATCTAATCTACTGAACCACACTGGCCAGGCCCTCTGTCCATTTTTTAATTGGATTATTTGTTCAGTGTTGAGTTGTATAAGTTCTTTACATATTTTGGATATTAACCCTTAATTGAAGCTACTAGAGGCCGGGTGCACAAACATTTGTGCACTCGGGGAGGGGGGGCTTCCCTCAGCTCGGCCTGTGCCCTCTCGCAGTCTGGGACCCCTCAGGGGATGTCCACCTGCTGGTTTAGGCCCGCTCCCTGGGGGATCAGGCCCAAGCTGGCAGTCAGACATACCTCTTGTAGCCCAGGAGCCCTCAGGGGATGTCCACTTGCCAGCGGGGACCAGGCCTAAGCTGCAGTTGGACATCCTTAGTGCTGCTAAGGAGGCAGGAGAGGCTCCTGCATCACAGCTGTGCTGGCAGCTGGCAGCCTGGCTTGTGGCTGAGCAGAGCTCCCCCTGTGGGAGTGCACTGACAACCAGGGGGCAGCTCCTGCATTGAGCGTCTGCCCCCTGGTGGTCAGTGTGTGTCATAGTGGCCAGTCATTCCCAGTCTTTCTGCTGTTAGGGTCAATTTGCATATTACCCGTTTATTATATGCCTGGTGCATGGGTGGGGGCTGGCTGGTTTGCCATGAAGGGTCTCCTGGATCAGGGTGGGAGTCCCGTTGGGGTGCCTGGCAAGCCTGGGTGAGGGGCTGAGGGCTGTTTTCAGACTGTCCACACACCCTTCAGGGAGGGGGCTCCTGCTGGGGTGCCTGGCCAGCCTGGGAGAGTGGCTGATGGCTTTGCAGGCTGGCCACAGCCTTTTCAGGTTGGGGGTCCCCACTGGGGTGCCTGACCAGCCTGGGTGAGGGGCTCAGGGCTGTTTTCAGACTGTCCACACACCCTTCAGGGAGGGGGTTCCTGCTGGGGTGCCTGGCCAGCCTGGGAGAGTGGCTGATGGCTTTGCAGGCTGGCCACAGCCTTTTCAGGTTGGGGGTCCCCACTAGGGTGCCTGGCCAGCCTGGGTGAGGAGATGAGGGCTGTTTTCAGGCTGGCCACAGCCCCTTCAGAATGGGGGTTCCCATTGGGGTGCCTAGCCAGCCTGGGTGAGGGGCTGAGGATTGTTTGCAGGCTGGCCACACCCCCTTCAGGGTGTGGGGGGGTCCTGCTGGGGTGCCTGGCCAGCCTGCATGAGGGGCTGATGGCTGTTTGCAGGCTGGCCAAGGCCCCCAGTGGGGACCCTCACCCCATGAGGGTGTGGACAGCTCGGGTGAGTGGCTGATGGTTGATTGCAGGCTTCCAAGCCCCCCAGCGGGGACCCTCACCCCATGAGGGTGTGGCCAGCCTGGGTGAGGGGCTGATGACTGTTTGCAGGCTGGCCACAGCCCCCTCAGGTTGGGGGTCTCTGCTGGGGTGCCTGGCCAGCCTGGGTGAGGGGCTGATGGCTGTTTTCAGGCTGGCCAAGGCCCCCAGCCACCCAAGCTCCCAGTGGAGGCTGGCTGGATGCAGGTATCTGGGATTTATATCTTCTATAATTGAAACTTTGTTGCCTTTAGCAGAGGCCACAGATGGCCAGGGCAGGAGGGAAGCTTGGCTTCCTCCATTGCCAGGGCAACCAAGCCTCCTGCTTGCTCCAGCTCTGTCGCTTCCAGCCGCCATCTTGGTTGGGTTAATTTGCATATAGTCACTCTGATTGGCTTGTGGACGTGGCTTGGGTCATAGCAAAGGTACGGTCAATTTGCATGTTTCTCTTTTATTAGATTAGATTGTTTGAAAATATCATCTCCCATTCAGTTGGTTTCCATTTTTTTATTATTATTGTTGGTTTCTTTTGCTGTGTAGCAGGTTTTTAGTTTTATATAGTCCCATATATTTATTTTTTGCCTTTACTATCTTGCCTTTGGGGTCAAATGCATAAAATGTTCTCTACAACTAAGGTCTGTAAGTTTAGTACCTATGTTTTCTTCCATGTATTTTACTGTTTCAGATCTTATATTTAGGTCTTTGATACATTTTGAATTAATTTTTGTACATGGGGACACAGTGTAATATAGTTTTGTTCTGTTGCATGTGGCTTTCTAATTCTCTCAGCACCATTTATTGAAGAGGCTTTCATTTCTCTATTATATGTTTTTGGCTCCTCTGTCAAAAATTATTTTCCATATACATATAGTTTTATATCTGCAGTCTCACTTCTGTTCCATTGATTTGTGTGTCTATTCTTCTGCTAATACCATGCTGTTTTGATTACTATAGCTCTATAGTATTAATTTAAAGTCAAGTACCGTGATACTTCTGTGAATGTTGGTACGCTTGAAGTTATTCCAGAGGCTCCTTACACTATCTTCATATTTTTGGATTCTTTTTCTTTTTCTGTTCTAATTGGGTGTTTTTTGCTTCTTCATATTCCAAATCACTGATTTGATTCTCAGCACCCTTTATTCTATTGTTGATTCCTTGTAAATTATTCTTCATTTCAATTAGTGTATGTTTCATTTCTGATTGGATCCTTTAAAAAAAATCCTTACCAGAGGGTATTTTTTCCATTGACTTTTTTAGAGAGAATGGAAGGGAGAGACAGAGAGAGAAACACGGAAGTGAGAGAGACACGTAAATTGGTTGCCTCCTGCACACAACCTGACCAGGCCAAGGACTGAGCCTGCAACCAGAACATGCCCTTGACCAGAATTGAATATGAGACACTTCAGTGTTCAGGCTGATGCTTTAACCACTAAGCAAAACTGGCTAGGGCCTGACTGTTCCTTTTAATATATATATATTATTGATTACAGAGAGGAAGGGAGAGGGAGAGAGATAGAAACATCAATAATGAGAGAGAAAAGAGGAAGATTTCGAGAAACCAAGATGGCGGCATAGGTAAACACCTGAAATTGCTGCCTTGCCCAACCACTTCAAAAATACAACTAAAAGACGGAACAGACATTACCCCGAACCACAGGAAGGCTGGCTGAGTGGAAATTCTCCAACTAGAAGGAAAGAGAAAAGCATACTGAGACTCAGGGGAGGTGCGGTGCGGAAGTAAAATACTAAGGTGCAGAGGTGCATGCGGAGCAGGCTGGTGGCTGAGGGTGCGGTTGTCTTTTTCAATCGAAGGGAGTCTCAGGCTCTGAGCTCCAGCTCCAGGCGAGTCTCTAGGGACCCGGACTCATACGGGAGAAGCGGGAGTGTCTGGCATTGGTCGGAACTTGAGGGCAGCTTTTTCTCCGAGGTACTTGCAGCAGTTGCTGGGACACTGAGAAGCAGAGCCTCTGAAGGCAGGACTGAGAGTAGCCATAACTGCTCACTCCGCCCACCCTGTAGATCCCCTGGGGCCTGCCCCGCCCAAGCCTTGCACGGAGGCATTTGCTGGATAGCCTCAGGCAGAGGCTAGATTAGCACCTCCCTAGAGATCAGGACAGAAGTTCTCCCACTGCAGACACAGTTGATTCTCACAGCCAATTGGCCTGGAGGTCAAATCCCCCCCAGTGTTACCTACAACAATCAAGGCTTAAGTACAACAAGACTGTGCTCAAAGACCACAAGGGGGTGCACCAAGAAAACATAAAAAATGCGAAGACAAAGAAACAGGACACAAATGACAGAAATGAAGGAAAGCAAACTGCTGGATATAGAGTTCAAAACCACACTTTTAAGGTGTTTCAAGAACTGTCTAGAAGCCGCCAATAAATTTAGTAAGGCCCTCAAAAAGACTGGTGAGACAGCCGAAAAATGTAGTGAGATCCTCAAGAAATCTAGTGAGACCCTCGATGTTGTGATAAAGGACCAACCAGAAATTAAGCATACACTGACTGAAATAAAGAATATTATACAGACTCCCAAAAGCAGACCAGAGGATTGCAAGAATCAAGTCAAAGTTTTGAAATACGAACAAGCAAAAAACACCCAACTGGAAAAGCGAAATGAAAAAAGAATACAAAAATACGAAGATAGTGTAAGGAGCCTCTCGGACAACTTCAAGCGTACCAACATCCGAATTATAGGGGTGCCAGAAGAAGAGAGAGAGCAAGATATTGAAAACCTATTTGAAGAAATAATGACAGAAAACTTCCCCTACCTGGTGAAAGAAATAGACTTACAAGTCCAGGAAGTTCATAGAACCCGAAACAAAAGGAATCCAAAGAGGACCACACCAAGACACATCATAATTAAAATGCCAAGAGCAAAAGACAAAGAGAGACTCTTAAAAGCAGCAAGAGAAAGAAAGTCAGTTACCTACAAGGGAGTACCCATACGACTGTCAGCTGATTTCTCAACAGAAACTTTGCAGGCCAGAAGGGAGTAGCAAGAAATATTCAAAGTGATGAATACCAAGAACCTACAACCAAGATTACTTTACCCAGCAAAGCTATCATTCAGAACTGAAGATCAGATAAAGAGCTTCACAGATAAGGAAAAGCTAAAGGAGTTCATCACCACCAAACCAGTATTATATGAAATGCTGAAAGGTATCCTTTAAGAAGAGGAAGAAGAAGAAAAAGGTAAAGATACAAATTATGAACAACAAACACACATCTATTAACAAGTGAATCTAAAAATCAAGTGAATAAATAATCTGATGAACAGTATGAACTGGTGATTATAATAGAATCAGGGGCATAGAAAGGGAATGGACTGATTATTCTTGGGGGGGAAAAGGGTGTAGGGAATGTGGGAAGAGACTGGACAAAAATCGTGCACCTATGAATGAGGACAGTGGTTGGGGAGTAAGGGCGGAGGGTGGGGTGGGAACTGGGTGGAGGGGAGTTGTGGGCGGGGGGAAGAGGAACAAATGTAATAATCTGAATAATAAAGATTTAATTAAAAAATAATGAGAGAGAATCATTGATTGGATGCCTTCTGCATGTCCCACACTGGGGATTGAGCTTGGAACCTGGGCATGTGCCCTGAATGGGAATTTAACCGTGACCTGGTTCACAGGTCAACATTCAACCACTGAGTCACACCAGCCAGGCATGGCTGGTCATTTTTTTATGTGGTTGATGTTCCAAGTTTCTTGAAGTTGTCACTAAGTTCCTTGAAGTTGTCACTGTTCCTTGAAGTTGTCACTAAGTTCCTTGAGCATCCTTATAACCACTATTTTGAACACTGTATCCGGTAGTTTGCTTGTTTTCGTTTCACTTAGCTCTTTTTTTGGAGATTGCTTCTGTTCTTTCATTTGTGACATTTCTTTGTCCCCACATTTTGGCTGCTTTCCCATGTTTGTTTCTGTGTATTAGGTAGAGCTGCTATGTTTCCTGGAATTGGTAGAGTGTCCTTTTGTAGTAGGTGTCTTATAGGGCCCAGTGGCTCAGCCTCCCTTTCACCTGAGCTGGACACTCCAGGTGCACCTTCTGTGTGGGCTGTGTGCACCATTCTGTTGCAGTTGATCCTTTCTTGCTGTTGGCATCACTGGGAGGGATTGACCCATAGGCCAATCAGCTGTGCAGACCAATTGTGACTACTGAGGAAGAGCTGCTATGCAGGAGATGCCCCTATGGAGCAGGGCTTGCTTCAGTGGTGCTTTGGTGATCTCTGAAGCTGCCCTCTGAGTGTGTTGCTAGTGGATGTGGTAGGGTTGTAATATGGAATGGTCTGAAGCTGACCACTGGGTGCACTGACTCTGGGGCCTCTCAGGAGGTTCAAAGCCATCTGGGGCCACCAGTTATCTGAAAATGGCTGCTACTTGTGTTGGGCTTGGAGGTGCCCAGGAGAGCCTAAGCTGTGAACCAAGGCAGGCTGCTGCTAATGCTGTGCTTGAGGCCTCTTATTGAGAGGTATGGGGCATGCTGAAGCCAGCTTCTGTTTGTTTGAGAGATTTTAGGAAAATCTGAAGCTTGAGGCATGACAGGCTATCCATATGGAAAGATCACTGCAAACAGCTTGGGTGGAGGTGAAAATGGGACAGTTTGGGGTCTCAAGGATTCACCAGGGCAAGGCAAATAGTGTGAGCCAGGTTGATAGAAATTCAGATATGGTGCTTGCCAGTAGGCTTTGTGGTGGGGGAGGTCTCAGCATAGGAACAATGACCTCTGCCAGCACTTTTGTCTTGGATAAAGCTTCCCCCCAGTTCTTGCCCTGATGGCAGACTATTTAGTTTCCTCCACATATGTCCCTGGATCCTTTCAAGGTGCTGCCCCAGTGCTGGAGCTCAGAAGGAGTAGTCTGTGTGCCAGCACTTTAAGAAACACCTGGGACTCCAGCAGCTTGTGTGTCACTCAGACACAATTCCCGTTATTTTTTACAGCCTGAAGTTATGGGGACTTTTCTTCCTGGTACTGGAACTATGAGCTGAGGGGTCTGCTGTGGAGCTGGGACCCCTTGCTTCTCACATAGATCTCTGCAGTCAAGCTATCCCTCCCAATTAAAAAAAACTGCCACATGTGGGTATCAGACCAGCCCGTTCAGCATCTCTACCAGTCCTACCAGTCTCAATGTGACTTGTTTTTTAAATTCCCTAGTTGTAGAACTTTCATTCAGTCAGATTTCAGTCAGTTCTGAATAATGGTTGTTCTGTGGTTTAGTTGTAATTTTTATGTGCCATGTTTATCTATGCCGCCATCTTGACTGGAAGTTCTGTGCTTGGTATTTTATTTTATTTAAATTTTTTTATTGTTTAAAGTATTACATGTCTCCCTTTTCTCCAATTGACCCCCTCCCCACCCCCACTCCTGTCACTCCCGCCCTTGTGCTTGGTATTTATCCAAGCAGCTACTCTGTGCCTCTTAAATTGTGAGCTCAGTCCATTTACATTTAGGGTGATTATTGATATACTAGACTCTATAGTAACTAGAGGCCCAGTGCATGAAATTTGTGTGTGGGTGGGGGGGGGGTTCCCTCAGCCCAACCTGCACCCTCTCCAATCCGGGAGCCCTCAGGGGATGTCCTACTGACAGCTTTGGCCCGCTCCCTGTGGTTCTCTGTTCTCTGCAGGGCCTGCCTGCTCAACGCCATGGCAACCCGTAAGCAGGCCCTGCTGTCTGCTCTCTATGGGCCCGCTTGCCCGGTTGCCACGGCAACCCACAAGCAGGCCCTGCTGTCTGCTCTCTGCAGGGCCCGCTTGCCGGCTTGCTGCCGGTGGGACTGAAAGGACTGGAGGACTCCTGGGGGCAGGTCTAGCTGCGCCACCTGCCTGCTGCTCTCCCGGCAGGGCTGAGGGGACTGGGCACCATCTGGTGGCTATGGGCGCCACCATATTTGTGACAGAGTGATGGTCAATTTGCATATTCCCTCTTTATTAGATAGGATATGAGGATTTCATATAGCAAATTTATCTTTGGTTTTCTGTTAACTTTGTGCCTCCATTGTTTCTTTCCCCTTGTGTTTCTTTTTTTTTTTATTTTTTATTTTTTATTTTTTTTCCCTTTTTTTTTTTATTGCTTAAAGTATTACAAAGGGTATTACATATGTGTCCATTTTATCATCCCGCCCTAGACAGTCCCCTAGCCTCCCCTATCCCCCAGTGTCTTATGTCCATTGGTTATGCTTATATGCATGCATACAAGTCCTTTAGTTGATCTCTTACCCCCCTACCTCCTGCCCCCCAACCCTCCCCGGCCTTCCTGCTGCAGTTTGACAATCTGTTTGAGGCTGCTCTGCCTCTGTATCTATTATTGTTCAAAAGTTTATAATGGTCTCTATTATCCATGAATGAGTGAGATCATGTGGTATTTTTCCTTCATTGACTGGCTTATTTCACTTAGCATAATGCTCTCCAGTTCCATCCATGACGTTGCAAATGGTAAGAGTTCCTTCCTTTTTACAGCAGCATAGTATTCCATCGTGTAGATGTACCACAGTTTTCTAATCCATTCATCTACTGATGGGCACTTAGGCTGTTTCCAGATCTTAGCTATGGTGAATTGTGCTGCTATGAACATAGGGGTGCATATATCCTTACTCATTGGTGTTTCTGGTTTCTTGGGATATATTCCTAGAAGTGGGATCACAGGGTCAAATGGGAGTTCCATTTTTAGTTTTTTGAGGAAACTCCATTCTGTCTTCCGTAGTGGCTACACAAGTCTGCATTCCCACCAGCAGTGCACGAGTGTTCCTTTTTCTCCCCATCCTCTCCAGCACTTGTCGTTTGTTGATTTGTTGATGATAGCCAATCTGGCAGGTGTGAGATGGTACCTCATTGTTGTTTTGATTTGCATCTCTCAGATGATTAGTGACTTTGAGCATTTATTCATATGTCTCTTGGCTTTCTGAATGTCCTCTTTTGAAAGGTGTCTATTTAGGTCCTTTGCCCATTTTTTGATTGGATTGTTTATCTTCCTTTTGTTAAGTTGTATGAGTTCCCTATAAATTTTGGAGATTAGGCCCTTATCAGATATGACATAGGCAAATATGTTTTCCCACGCAGTGGGTTTTCTCGTTGTTTTGTTGATGGTTTCTTTTGCAGTGCAGAAGCTTTTTATTTTGATGTAGTCCCATTTGTTCATTTTCTCTTTAGTTTCAAGTGCCCTAGGCGCTGTATCAGTGAAGAAATTGCTTCGGCATATGTCTGAGATTTTGTTGCCTTTGGATTCTTCTGGAATTTTTATGGTTTCCTGTCGTACATTTAAGTCCTTTATCCATTTTGAGTTTATTTTTGTGTACGGTGTAAGTTGGTGATCTAGTTTCATTTTCTTGCATATATCTGTCCAATTTTCCCAACACCATTTATTGAAAAGACTATCTTGGCTCCATTGTATGTTCTTGCCTCCTTTGTCAAATATTACTTGAGCATATTGGTTCGGGCCAATTTCTGGGCTCTCTATTCTATTCCATTCATCTGGGCTCTCTATTCTATTCCATTGATCTATATGCCTGTTCTTGTGCCAGTACCAGGCAGTTTTGAGAACAGTGGCTTTGTAATACATCTTGATATCTGGTATTGAGATCCCACCGACTTTGTACTTTCTCAGGATTGCTGCAGCTATTCGGGGTCTTTTTTTATTCCAGATGAATTTTTGGATAGTTCGTTCAAGATCTGTGAATTATGCCGTTGGTATTTTAATGGGAAGTGCGTTGAATTTATAGATTGCTTTGGGTAGTATGGACATTTTAATGATGTTGATTCTACCAATCCATGAACAAGGTATGTTCTTCCATCTGTTTATGTCTTCCTCTATCTCTTTTTTCAATGTCCTGTAGTTTTCTGAGTAGAGGTCTTTTACCTCTTTAGTTAAGTTTATTCCTAGGTAGCTTAATTTTTTTGGTGCGATGGTGAATGGGATTGTTTTTATAATCTCTCTTTCTGAAAGTTCACTATTGGTGTATAGAAATGCCTCAGATTTCTTGGGGCTAATTTTGTATCCTGCTACATTGCCAAATTCATGTATTAAGTCTAGTAGCTTTGTAATGGAGTCTTTAGGGTTTTGTATGTATAATATCATGTCTTCTGCAAATAAGGACAGTTTTACTTCCTCTTTTCCAATTTGGATGCCTTTTATTTCTTCTTATTGCCTAATTGCGATGGCTAATACTTCCAGTACTATGTTGAACAGCAGTGGTGAGAGTGGGCATCCCTGGCTTGTTCCTGTTCCTAGGGGAAATGGTGTTAGTTTTTGTCCATTGAGTATGATGTTGGCTGTGGGCCTGTCATATATGGCTTTTATTATGTTGAGGTATGATCCTTCTACTCCCGCCTTGCTGAGAGTTTTTATCAAAAATGGGTGTTGGATTTTGTCAAATGCTTTTTCTGCATCAATTGATATGACCATGTGGTTTTTTTCTTTCAATTTGTTTATGTGATGTATCACGTTTATTGATTTGCGGATATTGTACCATCCTTGCATTCCTGGGATAAATCCTACTTGGTCATGGTGTATGATCTTTCTGATGTACTGCTGGATCCGATTTGCTAAGATTTTGTTGAGGATTTTGGCATCTATGTTCATGAGGGATATTGGCCTGTAATTCTCTTTCATTGTGTTGTCTTTACCTGGTTTTGGTATTAGGGTGATGCTGACTTCATAGAATGCGCTTGGAAGTGTTCCTTCCTCTTGAATTTTTTGTAGTAGTCTGAGGAGGATAGGTTTTAGTTCTTCCTTGAATGTTTGGTAAAACTCCCCTGTGAAGCCGTCTGGTCCTGGGCTTTTGTTTGATGGAAGCTTTTTGATGACTGCTTCAATTTCTTCCATAGTTATTGGCCTATTGAGATTTTTAGATTCTTCCTGATTGAGTTTTGGAATGTTGTATTTTTCTAGGAATTTGTCCATTTCCTCCAGGTTGTCTAGTTTGTTGGAGTAGAGCTGTCCATAGTATTTTTTAACAATCATTTGTATTTCTGTGGGGTCTGTTATTATTTCACCTCTATCATTTCTATAAAGTACTTTTTTGGTCATTGATTTGATTTCTGAGATTATACTGCTGTTTTGTTTTCTTGTATCTCATTGAATTTTTTTCAGAACTGCAATCTTTAATTCTATGTAATTTAAATCCCACATTTCCATGTCTTTAAATTCATTTTCTGGAGATTTCAAATTTTCTTCTTGAGCTGTCTTGTTACCTTGGTTATTCATGGTTTTTGATGGATTCCTTCTTTGTCTAGTTACCTATGTATGAGTGATATTTCTCTAGTAGATTAATAAGAAGTCTTTTTTTCTTTTCCAGTAGGTGATACTGAATCACAAGTTTTGTATTTCTCTTGCACTACTTTGGCTTTTCAGATTTCTCTGGGATGGTATAAGATATCCTGTGTTCCCTGGGAAGGCAGGCATCTCCTCTGTGATCAGTCTCAGGGGATCAACCCTGAGATTGTGGTGGGTGATGAAAGTTTAAATCCATGAAATCCCAAGTCTGTCCCCTGTAGCCAGATGCATCTGTCATTCCAGCCTTAATGGGTGAGGATGGTGTGAACTGGCAGAGGCTGGCTGGTGCCTTTGTTGCTTTGTTCTCTCAGTAATGGTTCCTGGCAAATATTTGCAGCCTCACCTCTGTATCTCCACTTGACTATGAGATTAGTCACAGAGTGTGCCTTTCATTTAGGAAAAAAATATTTTTAAATTCCAGTTCTCAGGCTTGCAGATAATGTGCTCTGCAACCTGACACTCACTATTATACCTTCTTTTGGGGTGCACTGCTAGCTCTGGGAGCATGAGGGGTAGGGAGCTCTGCGGGGGTGGGGGAGGTGGCCAGGCTCTGTGGCTTTGTTTTTTGGCCTGGAAAAATTGCTCGACAATTGGAGCTGCACCTTTGTGCTTTGTCCTTGCCCAGGTCAGTGGGTTCATCCATAGCACACACTGACAACTCCCACAGGAATGCTCACTGTATTTTGCTGCTTCTCCCAGCTGAAGGGAGTGCAAGAAGCAACCTGATTTCTTCTCTCTTCACAGTGAGATTTGGGCTACATCCCTGGTACCATCTGAGCTCTTCTTTCTTCCCACCTCCTTGGTTGGCTCTCTTGCCCAACTTCGGATGTTTTAATGCATGGGTATCTCTGACTAGTTTGTGATGAGCAGGACATCTTTTGTTGAATTATAGCTGTTCAAATTGCTGAAACTTCAAGGGGAGAGATTAAGAGCACCTTGCAGGTGACCATTCCTCTAACATCACCTATCTCATGTATTTAAAAATCTCTTTGTACTACTGAAGTTCCACCTTAAGATACACTAAATTTTTTTAAAATGATCTCTCTCTCTCTCTCTCTCTCTCTCTCTCTCTCTCTCTCTCTCTTTATTGATTTCAGAGAGGAAGGGAGAGGGCAAGAGATATTGAAACATCAATGATGAGAATCATTGATCGGCTGTCCCCCGCAACCTGGGCATGTGCCCCTGACTGGAATCGAACCCAGAACCCCCAGTCCGCAGGCCCAACACTCTATCCACTGAGCCAAACCAATCAGGGTGTTAGCTCTATCTCTTACTGAACTTTCTGTTCATAATGCCTGTATATTTATTCACCAGTCTTACAAAGTTTTTATTATTTATAACATAATATACAATGTTTATATTATTTGTAATACAATGCAACATAACATAATACAGTGTAACATCTGGTATGATATTTCCTACATTGTTGCTCTTCTAAAAATATTTTCATGCTATTCTTGCTTATTTTTACTTAAGAACTTTAACATGTCTAGTTGTAGAAAGGCTATCTGCTGGTTTTTTTTATGGGAATCACATGAAGTTTGTAATAATCTAAGAATATTGATATTTTTGTATGATGTTGAGTATTCCTATTCAAGAATAGAATATGTTTTCCATTGTTTAAATGCATTTTTCTATCATGTAGGAGTGTTTTACTGTGTCCTTCATAAATTTTTGCTAATTTTATGCTTTTAAAAATATTAATTCCAATATGAAATGAATTATTTTTATATATGAAGGTATGAAATTTCTGTATGAATAAAGGTGAGCACCTGTGTATGTGTGTTTGTTTGTTTTTTGCTTTAACAGGAATGTCTCCAGTGTTTCCTTAAGTTCTTGGCTTTTAGACTGCAATATATGTATATATCAATTCATATTTTAAAGAATTTTAAAAAATCAAGATTGGGTTTTGAATTTTTCACTTGCTTTTAAAAAAATGTTTTTATGGATTTCAGAGAGGAAGGGAGAGGAGGGGAGAGGAAGAGAGAGAGAGAGAGAGAGAGAGAGAGAGAGAGAGAGAGAGAGAGAGAAACATCAACGATGAGAGCAAATCATTGATTAGATATTTCCTGCATGACCCATACTGGGGATCGAGCTCATACCCATGCCCTGACCAGGATCTGAACCATGACCTCCTGGTTCATAGGTCAATGCTCAACCACTGAGCCATGCCAGCTGGGCATTTGAACATCTAAAAGGAGAATTACATGATTTTTTTAAATTAGATCTAACATTAGTGTTAATCATATTAACAGATGATCTAGTAGTGACCAGTTTGTTATTTCAACTAAGTCCAACTGGGACACTATAAAATAACGGTCCCCCAAAATATTTACGTTCTAACCCTTGGAGTCTATAAATATATTCTTACATGGAAAAAGGGATTTTGCAGATGTGATTAGGTTAAGGATCTTGAGATGAAGAAATTATTCTAGGTTACCTAAGTAAGTCCAGTATAAATGAAAGGGTTCTTATAAGAGTAAGAGGGAGGAGTGGCCATGACCCAGTGACGTGGCATGCCCAGCTACCTGACCCTGCCATCGCAACCCAGCATGCCTGACTCTGCTACCACTGCCCAACCTCACTGCCACCCAGTGCACTGGTCCAGGTTGTGTGGCCCCACTACCAGAAGTCAAGGCTGGGAACTAGTGTTTGTTGGAGAGGGGGATGTCGCCTACCCTGGGCCAGGGTGCTTCTAGCTAGGGCCAGATGGAGACTGAAAAAGCTACAGGTCTGTGGGAGCTCTTGGGATAACAGGATGTGGACTGGACAGTGAGTTCTCGGAAGGAAGATCAGTCCTGCCCAACTGGAGCACAAGAGAAGTACTATTTACCCCACATGCAGAAAGGTTGCTTCTGCCCTGCCCTGCAGTGACCTAAGGCAAGAGAGAATGGTGCTAGACAGGAAATCTGCACATCTGCAGCTGGCTCTGGAGGTGCAAGGGACTTAGGCATTAGCCCTTGTTGGAGCCTGGGTAGAGTGCCCACCCAGCAGGAGCCAGCAGTGTTGAAAGTTTGGAGTGTCAAGCTGGGATGATTTTTATTAATATTATTATTTTTTTATTTCAGAGAGGAAGGGAGAGGGAGAGATAGAAACATCGATGATGAGAGAGAACCATTGATTGGCTGCCTCCTGCATGCCCCACACTGGGGATCAAGTTTGCAACCGAGACATGTACCCTGACTAGGAATTGAACTGTGACCTCCTGGTTCATAGGTTGATGCTCAAACCCTGAGCAACACTGGACAGGCTATTTTTATTAATATTTTAAGCACCTCCTGCTTGAGGTGGCAGTGAGGGGGTGCCAGAGAGTCTGAAGAGCTGAGACATTAAAAGTAGAGGAACTGCCCACCTCACTACCCCACTACAAGCTACAGACATGACTCCCAACGAGTCTATTCAAACCATTCTGGTCAGGACCATGTCCATAGGGGCAGGGAGAACAGCTCAGGAGAGGGACATTCAAGGTGTGAGACTTGAGGCAGACCCAGCCTCTGGGCTATGGAGGCCCCACCCACTGGACACCTCGGGGCAGTTCCTCATAAAGGGCCTGCAAAAAGACTTACTTGGACTCATTTCTGAGCTCCAGCACAGACACAGCAGTTTGAAAGGCATTAGAGACATATGGGGAGGAACTGAATTGTTTGGCATCAGGGTGAGAGCTTTCTCCTAGACAGAAGTGCTGGCAGAAGCCACTGTTCCTTTGATGACCCCTTCCTCCACAGAGCCAGCAGACTGGTGACATATCTGAGTTTCCAACAATCTAGTTTACATTGCTTGCCCCACCTGATGATTGGTTCCCTGAGGTCCTGCCCCACCCAACTTTCCAGCCCACCCAAGCTGTCTCCAGTGGCTTTAATATCAGGCTTCAGATTTTCATAAAATCTCTCAAACAAGCAGCATCTAGTCTTTAGCAAGCTGATACCACTCGCTAAGTGGCCCCAGGCCCATCACTACCAACATCCAGCATTGGTTTACATGTTGGCCTGGCCTGGAACCTCCAAGGCCAGCATAAGAAGCAGACATCTGCATATCACTTTGCACCTATGGCAGTGACTGATTTTGGCCTGCATCTCCTGGGAGGCCCCAGAGCCAGCACACCCAGTGGCAGTTTTAGACCACTTCAAAGCATCACCACCCAACCATCTCCACAAGTAACACACTCAAGGGTTGACTCTGTGGGTACTTCAGAGCCCTGCTGAAGTAAGCCTTGCTCTGTGTGGTGGGCCCCTGCACAGCTGATCCTCCAAGGTGGTTGGAGGTGGGTGGGCAGTGGCTACATCTAGTCCTTGCAGCTTATCATCTCAAGTAAATGCATCCCATTGATGTGCCCACAGCAATCAAGACTCAATTACAACAGAAGGGTGGATAGCCCACACCTTGAATGCCCAGCTGGGGTGATCAGCGAGGCTGTGCCATTGAACACTACAGGACACCTACTACATTAGGCCATGCTACCAAGCCTAGGAGATGTAACAGCTCAACCTAATACATAGAAACAAACACAGGGAGGTGGCTAAAATGAGGAGACAAAGAAACATGTCCCAAATGAAAGAACAGAACATAACTCTAGAAAAATAACTAAACAAAATGGAGACAAGCAATCTACCAGATTCAGAGTTAAAAACAATGGTTATGCCCTGACCGGTTTGGCTCAGTGGATAGAGCGTCGGCCTGCAGACTCAAGGGTCCCAGGTTCGATTCCGGTCAAGGGCATGTACCTTGGTTGCGGGCACATCCCCAGTGGGGAGTGTGCAGGAGGCAGCTGATCAATGTTTCTCTCTCATCGATGTTTCTGACTCTATATCCCTCTCCCTTCCTCTCTGTAAAAGTCAATAAAATATATTTTAAAAAACAAACAAAACAAACAAAAAAAAACAATGGTTATAAGGATGCCCAAGGAACTTAGTGAGTACCACAACAGCATAAAAAATAACCAGTCAGAAATGAAGGATGCACTAACTTAAATAATGAATAATTTAAAGGTAATCAACAGTAGAGTAGGTGAATCTGAGAATCAAACCATCAATTTGGAATATAAGGAAGCAAAAAACACCCAATCAGAAGAGCAAAAAGAAAGAAAAATCCAAAAAATGGGGATAGTGTAAGGAGCTTCTGGGACAATGTCAAGCATACTAACATTCGCATCATGGGGATGCTAGAAGGAGAAGAGAGAGCTCAAGAAATTGAAAATCTATTTGAAAAAATAATGACAGAAAGCTTCCCTAACTTCATGAAGGAAACAGACACACAAGTCCAGGAATCACAGAGTTCCAAAGAAGAACACAAAGAGGCTCATGCCAAGACATATCATAATTAAAATGCAACAGGTTAAAGACAAAGAGAAAATCTTAAAAGCAGCAAGAGAAAAGCAGTTAGCTACCTACAAGGCAGCTCCCACAGACTGTCAGCTGATTTCTCAAAAAGAAAAGAAAAGAAAAAACAACAAAAACTGCAGGCCCGAGAGAGTGACAAAAAATATTCTAAGAGATGAAAGACAAGGAACTACAATCAAGATTACTCTATCCGGCAAAGATATCATTTAGAATCACTGGACAGATAAAGAGCTTCCCAGACAAGAAAAAGCTAAAAGAGTTCATCAACATCAAACCAGTGTAATTTAAAATGTTAAAGAGTCTTCCCAAAGAAGAAATAATGATAGACAACTTCCATAATCTGGTAAAGGAAAAAGTCACACAAGTTCAGGAAACACAAGAGTCTCAATCAAGATGAACCCCAAAAGACCCACACCTAGACACATCACAATTAAAATGGCAAACTTTAAAGACAAAGAGAGAATCTTAAAGGCAGCAAGAGAGAGACAAAAAGTTACCTACTAGGGAGCTCCCATTAGACTACCAGCTGATTTCTCAATAGAAACACTTCAGGCCAGAAGGGAGTAGTATGAGGTATACAAAGTCATGAAAAGCAAGGGACTCAATCTAAGACCACTCTATCCAGCAAGGGTATCATTTAAAATTGAAGGCAAAATAAAGAGCTTCCTAGACTAAAAAGACTAAAGGAGTACATTATCACCAAGTCATCATTGTAAGAAATGGACTGCTTTAAGAAGAAGAAAATTGGAGAGGAACAAAGGTATAAAGAAAAAAATGGCAATAAATAAGTACTTCTCATTAATAATATTAAGTGTAAATGGACTAAATTCCCCTACCAAACACATAGTGTAGCTGAATGGGTAAGAAATTCACCTGTATATATGCTGTCTACAAGAGACCCAACTTAGAACAAAATATTCACACAGACTGAAAGTGAAGGGATGGAAAAAAATATTCCATACAAATGGAAACCAAAAAAAAAGTTGGGTAGCAATACTCATATCTGAATTAATATGCTTCAAAACAAAAGCCATAGCAAGAGACAGAGAAGATCATTACATAATACTAAAGGGATCTATCCAACAAGAAAATATAACCATTGTTAACATATATGCATCCAAATACAGGAGCACCTAAATATATAAAAATATTCTTGATGGACTTTAAGGGAGAGACAGACAGAAATACAGTTATAGTAGAGTACTTTAATATCCCACTGACATCACTGAATAGGTCTTCCAGACAAAAAAAATCAACAAGGAAATAGTGTCCTTAAATGACACACTAGATCAGTTGTATATAATTGATATTTACAGAACATTTCATCAACAAATGGCAGAATATACATTCTTTTCAAATATACATAGATCATTCTCAAAGACAGACCATATGTTAGGACACAAAATAAGTCTTAACAAATTCAAGAAGTTTGAAATCATATCAAGCACCATCTCAGATCATGACATGAAACTGGAAATCAACTACAATAAAAAAACTCAAAAACATTCAAACACATGGAGGTTAAATATCATGTTATTAAACAATGAGTGGACCACCAATAAGACCACAGAATAAATAAAAAAGAAATGCAAATGAACACACAACAAACCAAAATATATGGGACACAGCAAAAACTGTCCTGAAAGGTAAACTCATAGCATTACAGGCCTACTTCAAGAAACAAGAAAAAGCTCAAATAAGCAATCTAACCCAATAACTGAAATAATTAGAAAGAGAACAACATGTAAAGCCCAGAGTAAGTAGAAGGAAGAAAGTAATAAAGATAGGAGTAGAAATAAATGGCACAGAGAAAAAAAATCAATGAAACCAAGACCTAGTTCTTTGAGAAGACAAACAAGATTGATGAACCTTTAGCCACACTCATGAAGAAACAAAGAGAGTACCCAAATAAGTAAAATCAGAAATGAAAAGGTGGAGTAACAACTGACACCACAGAAATACAAAAGATTGTAAGAAAATAGTATGAACAACTATGTGTCAACAAACTAACAACCTGGACGAAATGAACAAATTCCTAGAAAAAGACAATCTTCTAAAACTGAATTAGGAAGAATCAGAAAACCTGATAAGAAGTAATGAAATTGAAGCAGTAATCAATAAACTCAGCAAACAAAAGTCTGGACCACATGGCTTCACAGGCAAGTTTTACTAAACATTTAAGGAAGAATTAGCACCAATCCTCCTCAAACTATTACAAAAAATTTAAGAGGATGGAACATTTCCAAGTTCTTCTTATGAGGCCAGCATTATCCTAATTCCAAAACAAGATAAAGATACTACAAAGAAAGAGAATTACAGGCCAAATCCCTGGTGAACTAATATCCTCAACAAAATATTAGCAAATCAGATCCAGCCATACAATAAAAATATTATACACTATGACCAAATATGCTTTATTTAAAAGATTCAAGGCTGGTACAATATTCACAAATCAGTAAGTGTAACACATCACATAAACAAAATGAAGATTAAAATTCACATGATCATATCAATAGATGTAGAAAAAGCATTCAACAAAATCCAACACCCATTTTTAATAAAAACTCTCAGCATAGTGGGAATAAAGGGATCATACCTCAACACAATAAAGGCCATATGACAAACCTACAGCCAACATAATACTCAATGGGCAAAAACTAAAAACATTTTCCTCAAGAACAGGAACAAGGCAGGGATGTCCACTTTCACCACTCTTATTCAACATAGTACTAGAAGTCATAGCCACAGTGATCAGATAAGAAGAAAAAAATAAATGGCACCCTAATTGGAAAGGAGGAAGTCAAATTGTCATTATTTACAGATGATATGATATTGTACATAGAAAACCCTAAAGACTCCACCAAAAAAAAACTACTAGTTAAAAAAATGAATTCGGCAAGGTAGCAGGATACAAAATCAACATACAGAAATTGATGGCATTTCTTATACACCAATAATGAACTCTCAGCAAGAGAAACTAAAAAAGGTCACTATTGCAACAACAAAAAAAATAAGATACCTTGGAATAAACTTAACCAAGGAGGTAAAAGACCTGTACTTGGAAAACTATAGAACATTGAAAAATGAAATAGAGGAAGATACAAACAAGTGGAAGACTATCCCATGTTCATGGGTTGGAGGAATTAATATCATTAAAATATCCACACTACCCAAAGCAATATATAGATTGAATGCAATCCCTATTATAATACCAACGGCATATTTTACAGATTTGTAACAAATGCTCCAAAAATTTATATGGAAACAAAAAAGACCCTGAATAGCTGCAGCAATCTTGAGAAAGAACAAAGTTGGAGGAATCATAATACCAGATATCAAACTATATTCCAAAGCTATTGTAATCAAAACAGCCTGGTACTGGCATAAGAACAGGCAGATAGGTCAATGGTACAGAAGAGAGGACCCATAAATGAACTCATGCCTTTATGGTCAATTACTATTTGACAAAGGAGGCAAAAACATACAATGGAGTAAAGACAGTCCCTTCAATAAATGGTGCTGGGAAAATTACTCCTGTACATGCAGAAAATGAATCTAGATCATCAACTTAGACCATCCATAAGAATATACTCAAAATGGATAAAAGAGTTAAATGTAAGTCATGAAGCCATAAAAATCCTAGAAGAAAAGAGGCAGTAAAATCTCAGATATCTGAAGTAGCAGAATTTTCACTGGTACATCGAGGTCAAGAGAAACAAAGGGAAAAAATAAAGAAATGTGACTACATCAAACAGCAAAGGAAACCATCACAAAAATGAAAATAGAATCTACAGTATGGGAAAACATATTTGCTAATTATACATTTGATAAAGGGTTAATTTCCAAAATATATAACGAACTCCTAAACTCAAAAAAGGAAGGCAAATAACCCAATTAAAATGGGCATGGGTGGAAACCGGTTTGGCTCAGTGGATAGAGTGTCGGCCTGTGGACTGAAAGGTCCCAGGTTCGATTCCAGTCGAGGGCATGTACCTGGGTTGCGGGCACATCCCCAGTAGGAGATGTGCAGGAGGCAGCTGATCGATGTTTCTCTCTCATCGATGTTTCTAACTCTCTATCTCTCTCCCTTCCTCTCTGTAAAAAATCAATAAAATATATTAAAAAAAATAAAATGGGCATGGGGCATGAGTGGGGGGGGGTAGGGGGTAATGTGGGGATAAGGACACATATGTAATAACTTAATCAATAAAAAAATTAAAAAAATAATAAATTGCCCTGGCTGGTTTGGCTCAGTGGATGGAGCGTCAGCCTGCAGACTGAAGGGTCCCAGGTTCAATTCCAGTCAAGGGCATGTACCTTGGTTGCGGGTACATCCCCAGTAGGGGGTGTGCAGGAGGCAGCTGATTGATGTTTCTCTCTCATTGATGTTTCTAACTCTCTATTCCCTCTCCCTTCTTCTCTGTAAAAAATCAATAAAATATATTTAAAAAATAAATTAAAAAAAATGGGCATGGGACCTGAATTGATACTTCTCCAAAGAGGACATACAGATGACCAAAAGATATATGAAAAATGCTCAATGTCATTAATCATCAGAGAGATGCAAATTAAAACTTCAATTAATAAGTTATCACCTCACACCTGTCAGAATGGGTACCATCAATAAATTATCAAACAACAAGTGCTGGCGAGGATGTGGAGAAAAGGGAACGCTAGTGCACTGCTGATGGGAATGCAGATTGCTGCAGCCACTATGGAAAACAGTATGGAATTTACTAAAAAAAATTAAAAATGGAACTGTCGTTTGATCCAGCAATCCCACTTGTAAGAATATATCCTAAGAATCCTGAAACACCAAGCAGGAAGTATATATGTTTATAGTAGCGTTATTTACAACAGCCAAGATCTGGAAACAGCCTAAGTGCCTATCAATAGAGGAGTGGATAAGAAATCTGTGGTACATTTACACAATGGAATACTATGAAGTTGTAAAAAAGAAGCCACAGCATGGATGGATCTGCTGAAATAAGCCAATCAGTGAAAAACAAATATCACATGATCACACTTATATGTGGAATCTATTGAGCATAATAAACTGACAAACAAAACAGGTCCAGAGGCATGGATGAATGGAACAGATTGACAGATCTCAGAGTGGAAGGGGGTATGGAAATAGGAAGATATTAACCAAAGGACTTATATACATACTAGAGGCCCGGTGCATGGGTAGGGTCCCTAGTCCTGGCCGTCAATCAGGGCCAATCGGGGTCTTCCCACTGCCAGCTGGGGCCTTCCTTCGTTCCGTGCTGCCCCCTGGTGGCCAGTGCACGTCATAGTGAGTGATTGAACTCCCGGTCTCCCAGTCGAACTCCCAAGGGGAAACTTTGCATATTAGCCTTTTATATATATGCATAGTCCATGGACACAGACAATAGTGTGGTGAAGGCCTGGGATTGGGGTGGGGCCTGGGTGGAGGGGATCAAAGGGGGTAAGAAATGGGGGACACATCTATAATATTGTCAATAATAAAAAATATTAAAAAACATGGTAAACTAAGTTTAGGTCCATCCACTCTCTGGAAAGTCAAGCACAAAGTTAAGAAAGAAGAGGAATCAGCAAATACTGAGCACATCTCAACAACCCTGTCGAACAGGTTATTATGGTCTCTATTAGGATGAGAAAAATGACTGATAGATTAGATAACAGTCACAAGGACTCTGCTACTAAACAAGGAGGGTTTGAATTAAGATCTGTCTCCAAAATGCCTCCAAATATATCCAAATGACTTTTATTATTTTTCTAAATTCTCTTGAAGACAGAAGTTACTGATAAAGATTATGTTGCAGTTGTGCCCATCTTCTAGTGTATTTTATTGCACTAGACATCTGCACATTCATTTGCCAGCTTTATTTATTATATCTAGCTAATATGCAACTAATTAATTTGCTACATACAGAAACATCAATCTTGATAGTAATAATGTTATTTTAATAGGGTTAAACATTTAATCCTATTAATCTTTCTTAACATACATTTTTAAATTAATTTTTCAAATATGTTTTTATTGATTTCAGAGAAAGGAAGGGAGAGGGAGAGAGATAGAAACATCAAGGATGAGAATCATCCACCGACTGGGGATCAATCCTGCAACCCGGGCAAGTGCTTTGACCAGGAATCGAACCATGATCTCTTGGTTCATGGGTCCTCACTCAACCACTGATTACACTGGCCAGGCAACATGCAAACATTTTAAAAGAAGTAAGATTAAAGAAGGACTTACTGTCAGTTTTATTATACAAAACTACAGCAATATATTCTTTCCAGAACCCTCCACTTTTCTTCCACTTGATAAAAAATAGTTATTATCCAAAAGTAAAATTACAGAAAGTAAGTTTGTGATGTGGACAATTAGAGAGTGAGAGAGAAACAGAAAGATTGAGGGAAAGAGAAACATAAAACTGAATATCATACCCATTCCCACCCTAAATATAAATCATAAAGGAGCCCAATATGGTTTCCCCTGGTATCACGCTGTGTGACTAAGGCACTGAGTCCTTGCAGCTAACAGTACTCTGAGCTGGTAGAGCATACATAATTAAGTAGACTACACATGAATACCGCTGCAACATCTGGATTAGTTATCAAAACAGCAAAACCCCATCTGATACCCCAGCATAAAGCACATGTTCTGGGACTCTTTCTGCTATGGACTACTTGCTTGAATCACAAAACTACCACAACATACCCAATATGAAAGAATTAATGTGAATAGTCAAAAACCATTTAGGAAATTAAATCTGTAATTAAAATCTCCCCCAAAGACAAATCTCCAAAGTCAGATAATTTCACTGGAAAATTCTACCAAATGCTTAACAACTACAATTCTTCCAGAAAATAGAATGCTAATATTACCTTGATACTAAGACAGACAAAAACTGTATAAAATAAGAAATATATAATCTAATATACTTCATGAATATAGACACAAAAATCCTTAGCAAAACTGTAGAGAATTCAGCAGTATATAAAAACATTTTACATGACCAAATGGTCATTTTACATGACCAGGGCTTTGAAATTAATATAATCTACTATTTTAACAAACTGAAGAAGAAAACAATCATATCAATTGAGACAGACTTATCATTAGTTAAAATTCAACACCCATTCATGATAAAAACTCAGAAAAATAGGAATAGAGAAACTTCAATTGATAAAAATACCTACAAAAAACCTACAGTAAATATTATACTTAATGGTATAATAGTAAATCCTTTCTCCTGAAGACCAAGAAGCAAGAATTTCTGCTCTCACCACTCTTATTTAACATAGTGCTTGAAGTTTTGTGTGTGCAATAAGGAAAGGCTATAAAAGGCATACAGATAAAACAGACCTTATTTATAGATGACATGACTGATTTATGTAGAAAATCTCAACAAGTCATTAAAAATATTCTAGAACAAGTGAGTTCAGAAAAGTCACAAGGTAGAAGATAAACATGCAAAAATCAGTTGTATTTCTATATACTAGCAACTGACATGTGAACACTGAAATTAAAAATATGTACACCCTGGCCAATGTGGCTCAGTTGACTGAGCATCATCCCGTGTACCAAAAGGTGCTGGTTCAATCCTGGTCAGGGCACATGCCCAGATTGTGGATTATGGAAAGCAACTGATGGATGTTTTCCTTCCTTCCTTCCTTCCTTCCTTCCTTCCTTCCTTCCTTCCTTCCTTCCTTCCTTCCTTCCTTTCTTTCTTTCTTTCTCCCTCCCTCTCCCCTCCTTTCCTCTCTCAATAAAAAAAATCAATAAAAAACCATATTATTTATAATCTGTAAAAAATACATAGGTGTAAATCTCAAAACATATATAGGATTTGTGAAACTATACAACACTGGTGAAAGACATAAAAGATCTAAAAATCTATAAACACTATTCCTATGGATGGAAAGACTAAACATAGTAAAAATGTAAATTCTCTCCACATTGATGCAATTTCTGTTAAAAATCCCAGCAAGAATTTTTGAAGACATATTATTGCTGCTGTAACAAATGGTTTAAAAGAATACAAATTACCTTAGAGTTCTGTTTAAGTCCAAGATGGGTCTTACTGTACTAAAAGCAAGTGTGAGTAGCAGGGCTGCATTTCCTTCTGGAGGTTCAAAAAGGGCCTTCTTATTTTTCTTCCTTCTCCTCATTATTATTATTGTTATTGCCATTTCCAGCTTCTAGAGACTGCCTGCCTGCATTCTTTGGCTCATGGCCCTCTGTATCCATCTTCAAAGCAGGCAACAACAGGTAGAGTCCTCACAGCACATCACTCTGACTTCTTTTACTTTCCTCTTCTGTTTTAAAGACCTTTGTTATTACATTACACCCACCTGAATACTGTAATCCAGCATAATTATACTTAAGGAAAGATGGTTAGCAACATTGATTCCATCTGCAAACTCAATTCTCCTTGCCATGTAACAGAGATTCACAGATTCCAGGGATTAGGATGTGGATATATTGTAGGGCCACTATTTTGTTACCAAAATAAATATAGTTCAGATTACTCTAAAATTTATATGGAAAGACATAGGAACTGAATTAGATAAAGTAATTTTGATAAAGACTAAAGTGGAAGGAATTAACTCTACCGAATTTCAAGACTTAATGTATAGATACAATAACAAAGACTGTGTGGTATTGGCAAAAAGTGACCCATAGGTTAATGAAACAAAACAAAGAACCCAGAAAGAGATTCACATAAGCACACCCAACTGATTTTTGACAAAGTTGTAAAAAAATTCAATGGAGGTAAGCCAATCTTTTCACAAATGGTGCTGAAACAATTGGGGTTTCATGGGCAAAAACAAAACAAACCAAAATTATCTGCCTAAGTCATATGCTTTTAATTCAGATAACATTACTCATATGATTACAATAACATAACACAAATGAACAAAAAATGGATCATAGAATTACATGCAAAAACATAAAACTATGAAACTTTTAGGAAAAAAACACAAAGAAATATATTTGAGGATGTAGAGCCAGACAAAGAGATCTTAGAATGGAAAACAAAATTATGATTCACAAAAGACAAATTTGATAAATTGGACCTCTTCAAAATGAAAATCTTGTGCTCTGTGAAAGACCTTGTTAAGAGGATAAAATACAATCCTTGCAAATCACATTTCTGACTAAGTACTAATCCTATCTAATAAAAGAGAAATATGGTAATTAGCTGTATGTCCGCTACCCTTCCCATTGGCTAATCAGTGTGATATGCAAATTAACTGCCAGCCAAGATGGCGGCCGGCAGCCAGGCAGCTTGAAGCGAACATGAGGCCTGCTTGCTTCAGTGACGGAGGAAGCCAATGTTCCCTGTCTGCTGCTGCCGGCCTCTGAGCTTGCAGTTTGAAACATTGTTACAAATATAGAAGCTAAACAAAAGCCCAGAAACCTGCTTTCAGCCAGCCGGGATTTCAGAGCTGGAGTTGAAACAGTGTTTCGATTATAGAACCCAAACAAACCAGATACCTGCTTTCAGCAATGGAGTTCTAATAGCTGGAGCCAAGCCGCAGAGCTAAAGCTGGCCCAGAATAAAAAAAAAGAAAAAGAAAAAAAGGAGCGGTTGGGAGCTTCAGTCACACGCCAGCCTGAAAACAGCCCTCAGCCCCTCACCCAGACTGGTCAGGCACCCCAGTGGGGACCCCCACCCTCAAGGGTGTATGACCAGCTGCAAAAAGCCATCATCCCCTCATCCAGGCTGGCCGAGCACCCCAGTGGGGACCCCCACCCTGATCCAGGACACCCTTCAGGGCAAACCAGTGGCCCCCACCTGTGCACCAGGCCTCTATCCTATATAGTAAAAGGGTAATATGCCTCCCAGCACCGGGATCAGCAGAGCCGCGAGGACTCCCTGCACCGGGATCAGTGTGACAGGGGGCAGTGCCCAAACCCCCTGATCGCCCTGTAGCTCTGTGTGTGACAGGGGGCGGGGCCACAACCTCCCTATCCACCCTGCTCTGTTCGTGACAGGGGAAGGTGCCCCAACCCCCTGATCAGCCCTGCTCTGTGCCTGATAGGGGGAAGCTCCCCAACCCCCTGATCACCCTGCAGCTCTGTGTGTGACAGGCTGCGGTGCCCCAACCCCCTGATCGGCCCTGCTCTGTGTGTGACAGGGTGCGGCGCCCCAACCCCCTGATCGGCCCTGCTCTGTGTGTGACAGGGTGCGGTGCCCCAACCCCTCCCCCACGGGCCCTGCTCTGTGTGTGACAGGGTAGAGCCATAACCTCCCCATCGGCCCTGCCCTGAGTGTGAGAGTGGCGGCGCCCCAACCCCCTGATCTGCCCTGCTCTGTGTGACAGGGGGCGGTGCCCCAACTCCCCTATCGGCCCTACTCTGTGAGTGACAGGGGGAAGCTCCTCAACCCCCTGATCGGCCCTGCTCTGTGCATGACAGGGGGAGCTCCCCAACCCCCTGATCGACCCTGCTCTGTGCGTGACAGGGTACGGAGCCCCAACCCCGATGGGCCCTGCTCTGTGAGTGACAGGGGGCAGCGCCCCAACCCCCTGATTGGCCCTGCTCTGTGCGTGACAGGCCGTGGTGCCGCAACCTCCCCATCGACCCTGTCTTGAGTGTGACAGGGGGCGGTGCCCCAACCTCCCAATTGGCCCTACCCTGAGTGTGATTGAGGGTGGCATTGCAACTTCCCGATCCGCCCTGCTCTGTGCATGACAGGGGGTGGCGCCCCAATTCCCCAATCGGCCCTCTCTGAGCCCGACCAGGGGCTGCACCTAGGGGTTGGGCCTGCCCTCTGCCACCCGGGAGCAGGCCTAAGCCAGCAGGTCGTTATCTCCCAAGGGGTCCCAGACTGCGAGAGGGCACAGGCTGGGCTGAGGGACCCCCCTCTCCCCCCAGAGTGCACAAATTTTTGTGCACCGGGCCTCTAGTATCTAAAATAAATGAAGAACTCCCAAAATTAAAAGGTAAATCCTGACAATAGGCAAAATATATTAACATTCACCAAAGTGATTAGATGGATGGCCAATAAGCACACAAAAAGTTACCAGTCCTAAGCAAACTGAAAATCCAACAGAGCAAATTCCATTAGTTTTTAAGGTTTGGGAGTAATTCTCTGTGGCTTGAGACTTTGCCCTCTAGTTGTATCTCAGCTCTCAAGATCCACAGCTCCTCAGGCTCTGCCTCTGTGTCCAGAGTCATTCATCCTTTTTCTTGAAGGATCACACATGTTTGTGGTCAATTATCTCTATTAATCCATTTTCTGTCTCTGTCTCTTCCAGTTCAAGCTAGTACTGTTTCTGCTGATCTAACATTTGACAAGACCTGGTGTGTCTCCTATTTGTCACAGGAACTCACACAATTAGACCAGAGGATCCTCCACAGATCATTCTTGGTTGGGTAAGACCATTTGTATTGTTTCTGTTTAAATGGTTGATTGGATCTGTGAGTCACCCAATGCTTCAGAAAAAGGTGTACACATCCTCTCTGTCTAGAGCACACTTTCCCCACAGTGAATCTCCTAATTTTAGCATGCTTACTGTTTGGATAAGCTGAAAATTTCCCAAATGATCAAGTTTTGGTTCCTTTTTGCTTAAAATTTCCTTCCTAAATCTTTTTCTCTCACATCTATAATAATAAAATTGTAATATGCTAATTAGACCAGACAGCTGAACTACCTTCCGGATGTCATTCCAGACAACCTTCCGGACGACCTTTCAGACAAAGCTGCAGTTGCAAGGGCCGAGCCCCTTGAATGAATTTCTTGCACTGGGCCTCTAGTTTTAGTATAATCAGCAAGATACGTGGCCCCACCTTCAACATTTTCTTTAGAAACCCCTTCAGCCAAATATCCATGTTCCTCACTTACAACTTTGCTTTTCTGTGTAGATGCGGCTGTACACAAAAACCAACTCCATCTTTGTGTCTTGGATTTCATGCTGTGACTTTTAACCAATCTTACTGTCCTTAGCAAGCATACCAAAGCCTTCTTCTAGTTGAAGATTATCTGTGCTCCTAACTTATACAATGTAGTGATAAATATTTTTGTTAGTTACAGCCAGAATGGCATGACCACAGAAATAAATATCATACTGGTGATAGTATCAATTATAAACAATCGCCCATTACAAATCCAACAGGAGGTATGGATCCTGGCACATACTGCATTCCCTTTGCCTTGTCAATCATTTGTACCTGAGTTATACTATAAGAAAAAGTACTGGGCGGATGGAAGATGGTGACCGGCAGGAAGGTAGGGAGGGAGAGAGTGTGAGAGAGTGAGGGAGAGTGAGGGAGCAATAGAGGAGTGTGTGGACTTGTGTGGTGTGTGTGTGAATGAGTTAGGGACAGTTAGATTCTGCAGGTCTTCCAATGGGCTGCCAAACTGGGCAGTCTTAGATGGCAGAGCCCCACTCCCAACGTGGACACTCTGGGGTGACCAGCGCAGACACAGAGTCCACGCCATCTTGAGAAACAGAGCTGCTTGAGACTAGGATCCTGGCCTCAGCACCACCCAGTCTGGTCTCAGATGCAAACCAGGATCCTGCAGCCAATGGGGACAGAGACCTGTGACCACAGCTGCAGACCCACAGATACCAAGAATCCAGACAACCTGGCCGCAGATTTCTGTGAGTCACAGAGCCTATCCCCTCCCCACAGGCTAGCGGGCATCACCATAGTAACTGATAGACCCTCCCCTCTCACGGGCCTCTACAGGAATTTGAGCCTAGGAGCATGTGGACACTGGGAGTCTGTTCCCACAGCCGCTACAGGAATTTGGGCCTGGGAGCACACGGACACTGGGAATCTGTTCCCCGCAGCACCGCTACAGGAATTTGAGCCTGGGAACGCACAGACACTGGGAACCTGTTTCCCGCAATGCAATCGGGCAACCAAACCTGAAGCCCATGCAGGGCGGCAGTGCCACCTGACTTTGATTCTGGGCAAGCGCACACTGATGTCTGTTTTCCACAGTGCAGGAACAGACCTTCTGCTGACAAAGTGCTACTGAGCAACCCAGTCCCCCAAGCTGACCAGGACCCCGATCCTCTGGGCAGGAGGCAGAACTAAGCACCAGTGACTTGACTCTGTTTCTTATCACGTGCGCCTAGGATCCCTGACTCCCAGTGCATTCACACTAAGAGCCGCTGACTCCAATTCTTAGTGCATGTGCACACAGGGACCCTGATTCTCAGCGCAAGGCTATGTGAAGCAACAGAGACTCTGATACTGGATTCTTGGGGAACTCTGACTCCTGGCACGCGCTTGGGGGCTCTGATTTTTGGCACACTAGGTGGGGGGGGGTCCTCTGTTTCAGCACGGTGCAGGCGGGGTCCCTGATTCTAGGTGCACACAAGAGGCCACACTGAGCGCTGGTAACAATGACTCTGGGTGAGCCTGGTTCCCACCAATCCATGGCAGCCACACATCTTAGTGTCGGAGCACTTCAGTGACACTAGGGTGGTGCGAAGCTCCCACTGAACACAGCCCAGGCCCACACAACTTGACATTTGAACCTTCTGGTAATAGTCATATAGGGGAGACGACACAATCCCCAGAGGAAAGAAAATGGAGTCGCCAAGAAAGGAAATTAGTGAAATTGAAGCATGCAACATGACAGAAAAAGAATTCAGAGTAATGGTTGTACAATTCATTCACCGGATGGATGAGAACATCAACAACCTATGAAAGAATCAGGAAGAAATGAAAAGTGATATAGCTACAATCAAAAACACCATGGAAGGTTTCAACAGTAGACTAGAAGAAGCAGAGGACCGAATTAGTGAGTTAGAAGATAAGGTAGAGAAACAAGCTCAATCTGAACAGCAACTGGATAAAAAAATTAAAAAGCAGGAGGAGAGCCTAAGGGAGCTTTGGGACAGAACAAAACAAAGTAAAATATGCATAATAGGACTGTCAGAAGGACAAGAACAACAGCAAGGATTAGAAAAACTATTTGAAGAAATAATAACAGAAAACTTCCCAGATATGGGGAAGAAAAAAGTTACACAAGTACCGAGAGTCCCAAGCAAGATGAATCCCAAAAGACCCACACAAAGACACGTCATAATTCATAATTATAATGGCAAATGTTCACGACAAAGAGAGAATCTTAAAGTCTGCAAGAGAGATGGAGAGTTACCTACAAAGGATCCCCCATCAGATTGTCAAATGATTTCTCAACAGAAAAACATCAAGCTAGAAGGGAATGGAATGAGGTGTACAAAGTGTTGCAAAGCAAAGGACTGAATCCAAGAATACTCTATCCAGCAAGACTATCAATCAAAATTGAAGGGGAAATTAGGAGCTTCGCAGACAAAAATAGGCTAAGGGAGTTTATCACTACCAAGCCAGCAACGCAAGAAATGCCAAAGGGAATGCTGTAAAAAGAAGAAATAAAAAGGTAAGAAGGAACACAGACACAAAAATAGAAATGACTACAATCAAGTACCTTTCAATAATAACTTTAAACGTAAATGGAATAAATGCTCCAATCAAAAGACGCTGAGTAGCTGAATGGATAAAAAGACACGACCCATATATATACTGTCTACAAGAAACCCATTCCAGAACAAGGAACTCATACAGACTGAAAGTGAAGGGATGGAAAAATATCTTTCAGGCAAGTGGAAATGAAAACAAAGTTGGGGTAGCAATACTTATATCTGACAAAATAGACCTTAAAGTGAAGGCCATAACAAGAGATAAGGAAGGCCACTCCATAATACTACAGGGATCGATACAACAAGAGGATATAACCCTGATAAACATATGTACCCAATGCAGGAGCACCCAAATACATAAAAAACTCCTGGAAGATATCAAGGGAGAGATTGACAACAACACAATCATAGTAGGGGACTTAAAAACACCACTGACATCACTGGATAAATCCTCTAGACAAAAAATCAGCAAAGAAACAGCAATCCTAAATGACTCACTAGATCAGATGGACTTAATTGACATCTTCATAACATTTCACCCCAAAGCCACGGAATATACCTTCCTCTCAAGTTCACATGGGACATTTTCAAAAATAGACTACATACTGGGTCACAAGCAAAGTCTCCCCAAATTCAAGAAGATTGAAATCATACCAAGCATCTTCTCAGATCACAAGGGCATACTATTAGAAATAAATCACAATAAAACAATCCAAAAAACTCAAACACTTGGAAGCTGAATAGCATGTTACTAAATAATAATTGGGTTACCAATAAGTTCAAAGAAGAAATTAAAAACACCCTGGAAAGTATTGACAATAAAAGCACAACAATCCAAAATCTATGGGACACAATGAAAGCAGTCCTGAGAGGGAAGTTTATAGCACTACAGGCCTACCTCAAAAAACAAGAAAAAATGATAGTAAATCATCTAACTCTACAACTCAAAGAATTAGAAAGAGAGCAACAAGAAAAGCCCAGAGTGAGCAGAAGGAAGGAGATAATAAAGATCAGAGCAGAAATAAATGACAGGATAAATAAGATTGATGAACCTCTAGCCAGGATCACCAAGAAGCAAAGAAAGAGGACCCAAATAAACAAAATCAGAAATGAAAAAGGCAAAATAACAACAGACGCCACAGAAATTCAAAGGATTGTTAAAAAATACTATGAACAACTCTACTCCAACAAATTAGACAACCTGGAGGAAATGGATATATTCCTAGAAAAATACAACCTTCCAAAACCCAATCAGGAAGATTCTAAAACTCTCAATAACTATGGAAGAAATTGAAGCAGTCATCAAAAAGCTCGCAGCAAACAAAACCCCGGGGCCAGGCGGCTTCACAAGGGAGTTATACCAAACATTTAAGGAAGAACTAAAACCTATCCTCCTCAGATTATTCCTAAAAATTTAAGAGGAAGGAACACTTCCAAGCTCATTCTATGAAGCCAGTATTACCCTAATACCAAAACCAGATAAAGACAACAAAATGAAAGAGAATTATAGGTCAATATCCCTCATGAACATAGATGCCAAAATCCTCAACAAAATTCTAGCAAATGGATCCAGCAATACATCAGAAAGATCATACACCATGACCAAGTAGGATTTATCCCTGGGATGCAAGGATGGTACAATATTCGCAAATCAATAAATGTGATACATCACATAAACAAATTGAGAGATAAAAATCACATAATCATATCAATTGATGCAGAAAAAGCATTTGAAAAAATCCAACACCCTTTCTTGATAAAAACTCTCAGCAAGGTAGGAATAGAAGGATCATAACTCAACATAATAAAAGCCATATATGACAGGCCCACAGCCAACATCATACTCAATGGGCAAAACCAAAATCATTTCCCCTAAGAAGAGGAACAAGACAGGGATGCCCACTCTCACCATTCCTGTTTGACATAGTACTGGAAGTACTAGCCATTGCGAACAGACACGAAGAAATAAAAGGCATCCAAATTGGAAAAGAAGAAGTAAAACTGTCCTTATTCGCAGGTGACATGATACTGTACATAGGAAACCCTAAAGACTCCATCAAAAAATTATTAGACTTAATAAATGAATTCAGCAATGCAGCAGGATATAAAATTAATGCCAAGAAATCTATGGCATTTCTTTACACCAATAGTGAACTTACAGAAAGAGAAACTAAAAAAGCAATCCCATTTACCACCGCACCAAAAAAAATTAAGATACCTAGGAATAAACTTAACTAAGGAAGTAAAAGACCTATATGCGAACAAATACAGGACACTGAAAAAAGAGATAGAGGAAGACATAAACAGATGGAAGAACATACCGTGTTCATGGATTGGTAGAATCAAAATCATCAAAATGTCCATACTACCCAAAGCAATCTATAGATTCAATGTAACCCCCATTAAAATACCAACAGCATATTTCACAGACCTAAAAAGAACGTTCCAAAAATTCATCTGGAATAAAAAAAGACCTCGAATAGCGGAAGAAATCCTGAGAAAGAAGAACATAGTTGGTGGGATCTCAATACCAGATAGCAAGCTGGATTTCAAACCCACTGTTCTTAAAACAGGCAGTACTGGCACAAGAACAGATATATAGATCAATGGAATAGAATAGAGAACCCAGAAATCGACTCAAACCACTATGCCCAATTAATATTCAACAAAGGAGGCAAGAGCATATAATGGAGTCAAGACAGTCTCTTCAATAAATGGTGTTGGGAAAATTGGACAGATACATGCAAAAAGATGAAACTAGACCACCAACTTAACCCATACACAAACATAAACTCAAAATACATAAAGGACTTAAACATAAGATGGGAAACCATAAAAATACCAGAGGAATCCACAGGCAGCGAAATCTCAGACATAAGCTGAAGGAATTTCTTCACTGATACTGCTCCTAGGGCAATGGAAACGAAAGAGGAAATAAGCAAATGGGACTACATCAAAATAAAAAGCTTTTGCACAGCAAAGAAAACCATCAATAAAACAACAAGAAAGCCCACTGTATGAGAGAACATATTTGCAAATGTTATCACCGATAAGGGCTTAATCTCCAACATTTATTGGTAACTCATACAACTTAACAAAAGGAAGATAAACAATCCAATGAAAAAATGGGCAACGGACCTAAATAGATACTTTTTGAAAGAAGACAGAAGGAAGGCCAAGAGATATATGAAACATGCTCAAAGTCACTAATTACATGAAAGATGCAAATCAAAATGACAATGTGGTATCATCTCATATCTGTGAGAATGGCTATCATCAACAAATTAACAAACAACAAGTGTTGGAGAGGATGCGGAGAAAAAGGAACCCTTTTGAACTGCTGGTGTGAATGCAGACTGGTGCAGCACTGTGGAGAACTGTATGGAGTTTCCTCAAAAAACTAAAAATGGAACTCCCATTTGACCCAGTGATCCCACTTCTAGGAATATATCCCAAGAAGCTAGAAACACCAATCAGAAAGGATATATGCACCCCTATGTTCATAGCAGCACAATTCACCATACTAAGATGTGGAAACAGCCTAAGTGCCCATCAAGAGATGAATGGATTAAAAAACTGGTACATCTACACAGTGGAATACTATGCTGCGGTAAAAAAGGAATTCTAACCATTTCCAACAGCATGGATGGAACTGGAGAGCATTATGCTAAGTGAAATAAGCCAGTCAGAGAAAGATAAATACCATATGATCTCACTCATTTATGGAATATAATGAACAACATAAACTGATGAACAAAAATAGATGCAGAGACAGAGAAGCAGAGATCTGGCTGTCAAACCTCAGAGGGAAAGTAGGGGAGGGTGGGGGTAAAGGGGAGAGATCAACCAAAGGACTTGTATGCATGCATATAAGCCCAACGAATGGACACAGACAACAAGGGGGGTGAGAGCATGAGTGTGTGAGTGGGGAAGGTTGGGGATTAATAGGGTATGAGGACACATATGCAATACCTTAATCAATAAATTAAAGATTAAAAAAAAGTACTGTATTAGGAGTCTGTTAGTGAAGAGGGCTGGGTCATTTGTCTGTTTTGATCCTACAATCCTATAAATGACCCTATAATAAATTCATTATATTCTATGGAGTTGTCATTTCCTGGTACCAAAATATGCATATTAGTTTTCTGTGGCTGCCATAACAAATCATTGCAATTTTAGTAGTTAAATCTACAAACTCTAGTGTATTTTTTAAAAATTATAGTATATATTTTAAAAAGTGATATATATTTATAATATTAAATTTGACATAGTTTTAAATGGAAAAGCTAAAATTTAAAAAACAGAAAAATCATATGAAAAATAATTTGCCACTTCTTTGAATTTTTGCAGGGACACTTCAAGTAGGATAACTTTAAAAATATATATTTTTATTGGTTGTAGAGATGAAGGGAGAGGGAGAAGAAACATCAATGATGAGAGAGAATCATCGATTGGCTACTTCCTGCACGCCCCTCACTGTGGATGGAGCCTGCAACCCCAGCATGTGCTCCTGACCAGAATCAAACCCAGCACACTTCAGTCTGCAGGCTGATGCTCTATCCACTGAGCTAACATTTTCTTTAGAAATCCCTTCAGCCAAATATCCAAGTTCTTCACTTACAACCAGCTAGAGCTAGGATAACTCTTTATGGTCAAACTTTTGCAGAATGTCTTTTCATTGCTCCTCTCCCCTCCAGCCAACTGAGATTATATATATAATGTTTCAGATTTGCATGAGGATAGTTTAATATAGAATTTGGGAAATAATGGAAATATAAAATGTAAAAATAAGTTTAGGATATTTACTATCTGCCCTAGGATGTGACTGGCTTGAGTTTTAAACATTTTTTATTCAAATGAATATATTAGCAATGTGTTCCTTCTAATAATACCCCATCTCTTTCCTTCCTGAAAGTGCTATATATTTTGGTGGGTATAGCAACTATGATAGGAGAGTAAAAATTAAGATCTTGGGAAATAGCCAAGATATGGAGAGATAAATATGCTATGTAACAGCATAAATATGGAGAGATACCCAATGATAACTATACAAATAATTTTATAACTTCCTATATTAACAGTTCTCTTAGGTAAGAAAAAAGTCTAATCATCTGTCAGTCTATAACTGTACCTTTAAGTTGAGTCATTTAAAAACTGTCCATTAGTACACCATACTTTCTAGTACCTCATACACAAGACCTACAAAACATGAATATAATGTCCTACCTATAAAAATAAAGTAGCAAAAACAAGGAAGAGTAGACTGTCCAAGAAAATGTGACTCACACATTTCCAATACCTTTCATGGGTCGAGGCTAGAACAAACAGATGCAATTAGATCATGCCTCCCACTTACTACATACCCAGAAAATAGAGGAAGGCTTGCACCCCTGCTCATGAATACAATTCTTTTGTTAGTTACCATTGATAGTACCATTCACCGACAAATAGATTTATTTAAATGAATAATTCCTAGGTTTTCATAGTTCTGAATATAGGACCTGTAATCTTAACTACTTGTAGTTATTTTATATGTTCATCTTGTCTGTACTCTTAAGCATGATTCCATTTACTACCCACTGGCTATTGTTAACCTATAGGCCAGAGGGCTTGTTAAACATTTTTTTTTTTTTGCCAGATAATTAAGCTATCAACCATGTTCCTGCTTACTTAGATCTGGTTTACAGTTCTACCCATATGAGAAAAAAACTTCATGGTTATTTTAATTTCTACAAAATTTTATTACACACAATAATTGTATGTAGTAAATATAGGTTAAAATTAACCTCCTCAAGAAGGGCATTTAGTAACACAATTCAAGTTGCTACTGAGCTTACTGTTTTCACAGAGATGTATAGATACTACTGTCTTAGCAGATTTCGAATTTTCAAACATCAAAACCTCTTCAGTGAGTTTTCATTTGGAATTTCCAGAGACCAACATGTTCTGCAAGATAAATCAAGCTATAAAAAGCTTATTTTATATAGGCATATTATATTATATATAGCCTTACTTATACATATTTCCTGTAACTGTGTCTCCTATAACAACTATACTCCCAAATTTTACTCACCTATGTTCCTTCTTAACCTCCCTGTCTCTAGAATGAACTCTTTGATGTTGAATTAGGTGTAAACTATGCCTAAAATTACCCCTTTAATCATGACAACTATAGGATTCCCTCCAATAGCATTGTGTAAGGATTCCGCCACAACTAAAGATCTTTCTACATTAATGACATTCATATATTCATGATTAACAACATTCTTACAAGTATGACATCATAAGGATTTGATTTAATAGGAATTCTCCAGTTGAATGATTACTAAAGACCTTTCTCCACATTGATTACAATCAGAGCTGTTACTTTCCAAAGTTGAGAAAGGTCCAAGATGTTTGGCAGTATCTATCATAAACTGAAAAAGCTTACATATTCCCTTGGATGGAATAATTCCAGTCTTAATGTAAAATCAACAGAAATACATACACACATGCACAGAGAAATATACAAGAATACTTATAGTAGTAACTTTATTATAACACAAAATTATAAAAAATACAAATAACCATCAAGAGGATAAATAGCAGGCTCTTTTTAAAGTGGAATACTATACAAAATAAATATGAAAACACTACTGCCACACAATGCATGAATCTTCAGAATGTTGAGTGAAAAAAGACACAAAAGAATTCATGATGCCGAAACCAGTTTGGCTCAGTGGATAGAGCGTCGGCCTGCGGACTGAAGGGTCCCAGGTTCGATTCTGGTCGAGGGCATGTACCTGGGTTGTGGGCACATCCCCAGTAGGAGATGTGCAGGAGGCAGCTGATCAATGTTTCTCTCTCATCGATGTTTCTGACTCTCTATCTCTCTCCCTTCCTCTCTGTAAAAAATCAATAAAAAATATATTAAAAAAAAAGAATTCATGATGTATGATAAAAATATGTAAAAACATGCAAAAACTACTTCATGCTGTTGTAAGCCAGGGAAGTGATAATCTTTGGGGAAGTAATAACTATGTGTGTTTTTTTCACCGAATGCAATGAGAAATATAGTTCATATTTCATTTCTGTTATGAAGACTAATGCTTTTGGCAATTTAAAATTCTTGCCTCTCCCTGTATAAGTTTTTTAAAAGTAAATTGAGTCATCAGAACTTGAAAACAAAAATTAGATTCACTGCTGATAGAGTTCAGTAACAATGATCATACCAATTTATATGCTAGTAAGCAGTAAGAAGTTATGCTGTATGGTACTTTAATAACATCTGTGATTAAAATGACCTTATTAGCATGCTTTTAAAAACTAAAGTTTTACAATAACTTGGGAAGGAAGGTTTCCCAAAGAAATCACATTTTATTGCATGTCCATTTTTTCTCCCTTGTGAGTTCTCTGATGGACAATGAGGTTTCTCTTATAACTAAAGGACTTACCACACTCATTACAAATATAGGGTTTCTCCCCTGTGTGAGTTCTCTGATGTACAATGAGATTTGTCTTCTGGCGGAAGCACTTTTCACATTCATTGCACTTGTATGGTTTCTCTCCTGTATGAGTTCTTTGATGATGAATGAGATAGGACTTCCTGCTAAAGGCTTTCCCACACTGAGAACATTCATAGGATTTCTGACCTGTATGTATTTTGTGATGTACAGTGAGGGTTGCTTTCTGGCGAAAGGACTTCCCACATTCATTACAAATATAGGGTTTTTCCCCTGTATGGATTCTCTGGTGTAGATTGAGATTTGTCTTCTGACTAAAGGATTTTCCACATTCATTACATTCATATGGTTTCTCTCCCGTGTGAGTTCTGTGATGATCAATGAGGTATGATTTCATTCTAAAGGCCTTCCCACAGTGAGGGCATTCATAAGATTTTTCCCCAGTATGTGTTCTTTGATGTGATACAAGGGTTGTCTTCTGGCGGAAGGACTTTCCACATTCATTACAAATATAGGGTTTCTCCTTATTATGAGTTTTCTCATGAAGAGCAAGAGTTGTCTTCTGGGAAAAGGATTTCCCACATTCATTACAAATATACGGCTTTTCCCCTGTATGAATTCTCTGATGTACAGTAAGGTTTGCCTTCTGGTGAAAGGACTTCCCACATTCTACACAAATATAAGGCTTCTCTCCTGTATGAATTCTCTGATGTAGAGAGAGTGTTGTCTTCTGGCGGAAAGACTTCCCACAGTCATTACACTCATATGGTTTCTCTCCTGTATGAGTTCTCTGATGACGGATTAGATGTGACTTCAATCTGAAGGCATTCCTACACTGTAGACATTCATATGATTTCTCCCCTGTATGTGTTCTCCGATGATCAGTGAGGGCTGTCTTTAGACGAAAGGACTTACCACATTCATTACAAACAAAGGGTTTCTCTCCTGTGTGTGTTCTCTGATGATCAGTGAGATATGACTTCCTTCTAAATGAACTTCCACACTCATGACATTGATAGGGTTTTTCCTCTGTGTGAATTCCCTGATGCAGAATCAACACTGACTTCCTGCAGAAGGACTTTCCACATTCAGTGCAAATATGTTTTTTTTCAATATTGGTTGCTCTTCTCCTTTTATTATATTCAGATGTGTTTTCTTTTATGTATGTTCTCTGATATGTAAGTAAGCTTCCTTTTTTAAGCAATAATTTCTCGCAGTCATTATATCCAAATGACTGTGCTGGAGTTTCCATCTTACCATACTGCATCCGAACTTCATTATGACTGATAGCCCTACCATTGTGATTATGGGATTTGACTCCATAGTGAGCTGTCTCTGATTTAGCAATAAAGAGTGGCTTCTCATATCCATCATACTCACTATGCCTCTTTCTTGCAGGGCTTATATTATTGATGATTAATTCTGATACATTTTTAAAAATCTTTCCATAATGGTTATATTCAGGAATGAGATTTTTTGAATTTATAGGGTTTTTGCTTAAAGTAAGTGTGTTGTCATACACATTTTTTTTCTCCTTAATCAGTTTTTTGTGACTGATGAATACAACTGATCTAGAATACTTATGTTGGTGTTCCTTGAATTTCACTATAAAGTCTTCAGCTTTCCAGTTTTTTTCTAGAAAAGAATATAATAATAACTTGTGAATGTTCACACATTTGCTATGAAAAGGAATTGAACTAAGGTCTATTATGTGAGGCAAAAGAAGACTTCAGACAAATTACTCACTGCATGGGACACAAAAGCTAAATGAAACATCTGCTTCAGTGTGGAAAAGAATAAAAAAATAAGCAATGAATGCTAATAACTTTTCCACTTTGCACCAGAACATCATACATAAAGGTGACTGAACATAAGAAGCAGTGAAGAGAAGACAAAAATAGTGGAAGAGGGATTGATGTTTTGATAGGTAGATTCATAGGCAATAAAGTGAAACTATCAAGGGCATTAAGCTTTAAGTAGGATGGACAAGATTAGTAGAAAAGCTTATTCAGGGAAAATATTAGAGAAAGGATTACTTTGGGAGGACACAGATCAGAGCCTATACTTTTAATTATCACTTTTGGATTGCAAGGTAAAACACTTCCAGTTGTTCTACCACCCCTGTCCTTGTAGCTATCAATAGTTAATTAATGATTCTAAGCATCAATTAATTTCCTAGTGTTTAGAAAAACTATCCTATAGTCTTAGTCTAATTCTCCATATAGCTGGGAATCATTTTCTCTTCTGAAAAAAACCCCACAAAAAACAAAACTAAGAGAACACAACATGAAATTTAAAACTGACTAGGGTTATACTCACTGGTGTATTCAGATTGCTGTTACTACCAATTCTTTCAGAATTGTTAAAAAAACCTCTCATGACCATCAATTATAACTATTCCTCTTTTTAATTGCTGAGTTATTTTTTCAGGTTTAAAGAAAGACTGTTCAATTTCCCCAATTTACAGTAACATTCCCAACTCCAGATGAGAATGTTCATTCTGGTTCTAGATTGTTCTTTAACTTTCACCTTCATTTCTCTTATAAGTTTAGAGCTATATTTGACTTCTGTTATTTGCAATCATCCAAATCTAGTGGGGCAATGCTAAACCTAGGCTCACAAATATTTTTATGCCTTGAGTCCATTACCATCAATACTAACATACAAGGAATTTATTCTGTAAACAAAACTTTAAACCCCTTAGAATCACTCTTCATATTCAAGCAAGTTTTAAGGGTTGTTCCTATATCTGACAAATCTCAGCCATAAAAAGTTTACATTGATTTTATGTGTCATAGGTAGTGTTTGGTAGAAACAAAACATTTTATTCAGAATGCATACTGCCATGGCCTAAACAGGTATATCCTGAAAGGAACTTATAAGTACATGCTTTCTGAATGAGGGAAACAAGATATCTCCCCTGTGTAGCTCCACAAAAAGTTCATGAAGCAAGTACTAAATGCCTACAGCAAAGACTGAAACAAGGGATCTTATCTTTGAGGGAAAGGATTCTTAAGCATAAACCATGTACAATCAGATATTACACTATGTAATCATATCCAACTACTATATATGTTATAATTCATAAGTAGCAAGGGAATTAACAGAAAAACACACAACAGTGGATACGATGAGTAGTCAAGCAATAATTTGTGGAGAAGAAATCTCATGACTGAACCATAAGATACACAATTTGTGAAAGTGAGAATACAATACAATGAAAAACACAGATATGACAAATCCTACATTGTTGGAGAAAAGTTAGTAGACTGGATTAAGTGGAAATTAGGAAGAGTTTCCAAGAGAGAAATAAATTTGAAAAGACCAGATTAAGACTTATTATGTTAATCCTTGAATAATTAAGCATTTCAATTTCATATAAAAAACAATAATAAGTAACAAGTGATAGATATCTTATCACCAACTTCATAACCATTTAAACGTTTATATTCCACTAGTTTCATCTGTTTTAGAGTCAGAAACTCACCTAAGCAGGTCTGACCTGTCAATGATGTCCATGGCTCTTCTCCTCGTTCCAACTTCAGGATCACATCAGGCTTGGTCATGTGACACCCTGATAAGGAAAGATTTGGATTAAGTTGCTTAAGGTTCAATATACTTGAAAAAACTAGTAAGGTTTTTTTTTAATACTGCATTTCCAATACTGCATATTAAGATACACCTTTGTGTAACAGTAAACTTAACACCTGGTACTGTGAAAATGAAAGATATAATCATTCTTTCTGTTAACCACAAAGGAATCATCACCTGTTATCCCTGAAATTCAAGATCACACATACTTTAGGCACTATGAAAGAAAATACATGCTACTGAAAGTGTCAGAAAGGTTTTCTTACCCACAGAAATGAGGTGACAATAGTTTTCCAACATCACATCCATGTATAGAGTCTTCTGAGCAGGATCCAGGTGCTGCCATTCCTCCTGTGTAAAGTCCACAGTCACATCCTTGAAAGACACTAATCCCTGCAATGGATAGAAACTGTGTTCACAACAAGTTGACTAGATATTAGGCACTAGTTTTGATCCTGTTTCTTTGTGGCATTCATAAGAAAACTTGTAAAGAAAGCCTGTCATTTTTGTGATTTACATTGTGAGGAAAACAAAATCAAAGTATAAGTACCTGCCACCAAATTTATTTAGTAACTCATTTTAAACTATTTACTGTGAAGTCACTTTGTACCCTAAATCTGCATTCATTCACTGGGATGCCAAGACATACAAAACAGCTCAGCCAGTGTGGCTCAGTGGTTGAGCATTGACCCATGAACCAATAGGACATGGGTTTGATTCCTGGCCAGGGCACATGCCTGGGTTGCGGGCTTTATCCCCAATAGGGGGCATGCAGGAGGCAGCTGATTGGTGATGTTTCTCTCTCACTGATGTTTCTATCTATCTCTTTCCCTTCCTCTCTCTCTAAAAATCAATAAAAACATATTAAAAAGAAGACATACAAAACAATGTCCCTGCTTACAAGAAGTTACAGCCTCAAAACTTGTAACATATACCTTCAAGAAAGCATGTGTAAACACAAACCTGCAAGTCCAGGTACAACAGAAGTATGTACAACAGAAGTGTGTACAAGATGCAGTATATCATAACAGGAGAACAATTTTCTCAGCATCCAGTGAGGAGGTTAATTTCTCCCCCTTCAAGATTACTGTAATGTGCAAGAAGAATATGGTTTTAAAATGCATGGAAGTGAGTTTTGGCATGAAGTGATCATACAGTGAATTGGCCAGGAAAACAATACCTCAGATCCTATATAATAAAAGACCGTTCGACCATTTGACCAATTGCTATGACGCACACTGACCACCTGGGGGCAGATGCTCCAACTGGTAGGTTAGCTTGCTGCTGCGGTCTGGCCGGTCAGGATTGGGCGAGACAGGCCGGACATGCTTTGGAACACTCCTGCAGTCCTTCCCTGGCCAGCCAACCTCCTGAAGTCCCTCCCTGGCCGGCTGGCCTCAATCAGCCCCCCATTGGGGCTGGGTGAGATGGCCTCAATTGGGACTGGGCAAGAGGGGCTGGACACACCTTGGAGCCCTCCTGCGGTCCCTCCCCAGCCGGCCAACCTCCTGAGGTCCCTCCCTGGCTGGCTAGCCCTGATCGTCCGATCAGGACTGCGTGAGATGGGCTGGACACGCCCTGGAGCCCTCCTGCAGTCCCCTCCAGCCCCAATCATGCACTGGTGTGATCCCTGTGTCTGGCCTGCACCCCTTTGCAATCTGGGACCCCTCAGGGGATGTTAGAGAGCCTTTTTTGGCTCAATCCCCGCAGACCAGGCTGAGGGACCCCACTAGTGCACAAATCTATGCACCAGGCCTCTAATCTCTCTATATAAAAGCCTAAGTGACTGAATGACTGAACGACCAAATGATCAGTCAACTGGTAGCTATGACATGCACTGACCACCAGGGGCAGATGCTCAATGCAGGAGCTGCCCCCTGGTGGTCAGTGCACTCCCACAGCAGGAGCGCTGCTCAGCCAGAAGCTGGGCTCAAGGCTGGTGAGTGCAGCTGCAGCAGCACAAGCCTCTCCTGCCTCCACAGCAGCAGGTGCCACAGGGCTGGGATGAGTGGGAGTGGCTCCCGGCCCCGGTTTGGGCTCTTCCCCAGCCATCTGCAGCTCTGTGTACTGCTACATCCCCAGAATGGTCCTGGGCTGTGAGAGGGTGCAGGCCAGGCTGAGGTAACCCACCAGTGCACAAATCCGTGCACCAGGCCTCTAGTAATAATGATAAAATCTGAATACAATATATAATAACCAACTAATAGCACTGAAATGCCGGGGTCCAACCCCAGCAGGTCCAGGGGTCCCCAAAGGCGTGGACGGAGTCGGTGAAGAAGGAATGACATGGAGACAGCGTTCAGTTGATCAGCAGCCTAGCCAGGATCTCCAGCCAAGTTCTGGTCTGGATCTCCAGTGAAGTTCTGGTTAGGATCTCCAGCCAGGTTCTGTGTCCATGTTCTCTTGCTAGGTTCTCCAGGTTCTCCAGCCAGGCTCTGTAGCCATGTTCCTTCGCTAGGTTCTCCAGCCAGGTTCTGTCCAGGTTCTCCAGCCAGGTTCAGTCACCAGGTTCTAGTCAGGTTCTCTTGCCAATTTCTGTAGTCAGGTTCAGTCCAGGATCTTTTGCCATGTTCTCTCACTAGGTTCTGTCTCTAGGTTCTGAGACCAGTTTCTGTCCAGGATCTTTTGCCATGTTCTCTCCAGCGAAGTTCTTCTGTCCCTAGAGAACGTTCTGTGTAGGTTCTGTGCCTAGGTTCTGTCCCTCTCTCTCTCTCTTGCTGTCTTGTTACATCTGTATTTATACCAGTTGATTCAATCCTATCAATCTCTATTACAAAGGTTAGGGCGTTTCTTATCTCCATTCCAGGGAGTAAAGATTATGTAGCTTAAGCATGATTGTTCGTAGTTAAAGTGATTAATTACCCGCCTGGCACTTAGTTGAGGGGTTTTATTCCCTCCCTAACTTCAGGGGAAAATCCCTACCTGGGGAAACAACCTTTCTCAGAGAGGAGACCTTGGCTAAAACACACAGTGCCAAGAAGGTGAGCAAACATATTAAGAACAGTATGCCATATATGCCAGGTCCCTTGAAACAGCAAGGATGGACCGGCTCCCGGCACTGAAAGGCAACCAAAACAAGCAGAAATATCCTTAAAAGACAGCACCTACAATGGGTAAGACTGTTAAGTTTGTGGCTTTTTTGCATGAAGTATTGTACCCCAAATCACATAGCTGTTAAGGTAGAAAATCACAGAGTACTTCCTCAAAGGTGGTATAGAACAGAACTGGATGGCAGACGAGCTGGAGAATTAGGGATAAATTCTTAAAGCAAGAGAACTGTAGAACAGATAAGACCTAAATTCTGAGTCTAAACCAGGGGTGGGCAAACTTTTTGACTCGAGGGCCACAATGGGTTCTTAAACTGGACCGGAGGGCTGGAACAAAAGCATGGATGGAGTGTTTGTGTGAACTAATATAAATTCAAAGTAAACATCATTACATAAAAGGGTACGGTCTTTTTTTTTTTAAGTTTTATTCATTTCAAACAGGCCGGATCCGGCCCGTGGGCCATAGTTTGCCCACGGCTGGTCTAAACTCTGCCAGAACTCCAGGTTGAGTTAAATTAAGCAATTGTTGGAGAGATCACAGAGGGCTTAGGAAAAGCAGACAGAAAGATATCAGAATAAAGTTTTAAAAAATAAAAGTGCTCCTAAAGAGATTGAGATTTCTGTATTTTTATTACCAGCATTCCACAACTTGCTGATAGCTCAAAGAGAATAAAACTTAACTCTTACAGGCGCAGGTATTAGAAATTGAGGCTGACAAAACAGTAGGATAGTATAAAGGGTAAAACCCTGGGAAAAAGAAAACAGCAGAAAGTAAGCCCCCAAAGCTATGTATAAGCACTCATCAACTCCTTGCCTGAGAGCTAAAGAACATGAGGAGAAGGAGAACCTACCTCTCCTTAGGGGCCAGGGTAAAAAGCAGTAGCTGGAGTTTAAAAAACTAAGCAAATATATGAGCTGCTTCATACTTGAAGTGGAAATTGAGGGTGGGGATGGGGGGCACAGTAGGGCAGAATATGAAGCTTGAATCCAACTAAGTGAATCATCTGCTAGAAAAAACACACAATAATCATTAGAACAATAGATATAACTGATTTTGAATTACTATAAATAAGTATTCACAAAGCCCAAGTTTTTAGCAAAAATGACTGAACATGCAAAGAAAACAAAACAAAAATAGAGGGAGAAAATGACCCATATTCAGAAAAAGATAGAGTAACTAAGTAATTAGTGGGCCACAATGTTGTATTTTGTCCCAAAAGGCTTCCAAGTATTTATTCTAAACGTTTCAAAGAAGTAATGGAAAGCTTGGCATGGAGTGCCAGAATGTAAACTATAAAAAGGACCAAATAAAATACTAGAATTAAAAGTACAATAACTCATATGAAAAATTCACTACATAGACTCAGTAGCCGGCCAGAAATAGAAAAAAGAATCAGCAACCTTGTAAACAGGTCAATAGAAAGTAAGCAATCGGAATAGAAAGAATGAAGAATAAGGAAAAATTAATAGAAACAGAGATCTGTGGGTCAATTTCAAAATAATCCAATAAAGATGTAATTAATGTGCCAGAAAGAGAAAAAAAAAAGAGCTTGAAAAAATTTTAAGGTAATAATGGCCTAACACATTCATAGTTAGCAAAAACTTTAGCTTACATATACCAAAAAAGCATAATGAATCTCAAAAGGACAAAAATCAGAGAAAACCACACCCTAGAAAACCCTAATCAAATTGTTAAAAGTCAAAGATAATGTCAACCAAGAATATTTTCGGCAAAATTATCTATTAAAAATAAAGACAACATAAAAGCTCTTTTCAGGTAAAATCTGAGATAATTCATCACTAGCAATACATAACCACGTAAAGGAAGTTCTTCAGATTGAAGATAAAAAAATGTCAACCAATGATAACTAAGATCTTTAGGAAGGAATGAAGAGGATGAAAAAATTTATATTATGAAAGACTATAAATATTAATTTCTTTCTTTCTTTAAAAGACATGACTATGTTAAGCAAGTGTTGGTGAACATTTTCTGTTCTTTTAGCATGAAAGCAACCACAACAGTATGTAAAATGAATGAGCAAAGTGTGTTTCAATAAAATTTCAGGTATGGACACTAAATCGGAACTTTATAAAACTTTCATAGAACAGAAACATTTTACTTTTGCATTTTTCAAACATTTGTGAACTATAAAAAAAATTCCTAACTCACAGTTTGTACAAAGGCAGATAACAGTTTGGATTTGGCTTGTGGGTTGTAGGTCGTTGATTTAAAATAAGCATTCTAAAACCAATTATTTACAAACATAAATATCCCATACATGGCAAAACCAAAACCAAAACAAACCCAAAAAACAAAAGATGGGGATATCAGGAAACATATCTATAATGTTGTAAGATTGATGTATATTCTTTTAGTAATTCAGTATTCTCTCTAAGTAAATCATAATGAGTTAAAGATGCATGCTGTTCCTGGCTGGTGTGGTTCAGTGGTTGAGCACTGACCTATGAACTATGGGGTTGTGGGCTCAATCTCCAGTGTGGATCATGCAAGAGGCAGCCAATCAATGATTCTCTCTCATCATTGATGTTTCTACCTTTCTCTCTCTGAAATAAACAAATATATTTTTTAAAAAAGATGCATGTTGTAATCCTTAAAGCAATAATAATACAGCGATAACTAAAATGTCAATAAATAAATATATATTATTAAAATGTATTTGACTTACACAAAATAAGAGAAAATTAGGAAAAAATGAACAAAAACATGTTAGAAGGAACCTTAATGAATATTATGAAGTGTAAGACACCAGTCAAAGACTACATACTTTATCATTTCAACTATACAAGGCAAAGACAAATTTATTGAGACAGTAAAAAGATTAGAGGATGCCAGAGATTAGAGGAGAGGAAGTGATGAGTAGGTAGAGCACAGAAGATTTTGAGGGCAGTAAAACTGTTCTGTATAATACTATAATCTATACTAATAATAGTGGAATATGCAAATTGTCCGGGACGCTGTCACAGTATTAGTAATGACTGAACAGTAGGCTGGCAGGCTGTGTGGGGTGACAAAGCTGGCAGGGGTGTTAGTGAGGGACGACCAAATGACTGAACAGCAGGCTGCATGGGGCAACCAGGCCAGCAGGGGGGTTAGTGAGGGATGACCAAAAGACTGAACAGCAGGCTGCATAGGGTGACCAAGCTGGCGGGGGGCCAGTTGGGGTCAACCAGGCTGGCATGTGGGGCAGTTGGGGGAATGACTGGCAGCCATTGTGGTTTGCTCCGCCCTGGTGATTCCCTGAGACCCCGCCCCACTCAATTAGCAACCCCACCCAAGCTGTGTGCAGAGGCTTTTGCATATGAATGGCCTGGCTTTTCTCCGCCTAAAAACCTGTCAAACTGTAGCTGGGTCAGAGAACCCGAGAGCTTCCAAAAGAAGGCCTAAGGCTCGTCAGCAACCTGCATTACTTCACAGCTGCGCCTCATCTGGGCACCACCAAACCCCAAACAAAGAAGAGGAATCTGCAGATCTCTGTAGCTCCTGCTGGGTGGCCTCAGGCAGTGGCTGACTTTGCACCTCCTTGGAGATCCAAGAGTCGGTGTACCCAGTGGTGAGAGTGAGACCATCCAGATTATAGCTCTTCAGATCCATAAGAGACACACTCAGGGGGCAGACTCAGTGAGCACCAAAGCCCCACTGAAGCAAGACCTGCCCCATAAGGGTGTCTTCAGCACAGAAGCTCTCCCATTTTAGACACAACTGTTCCTCACAGCCAATTATCATGGAGGTCAATTCCTCCCAGTGATATCAACAGCAATCAAGGCTTAACTACAACAAGATGGTGCACACAGCCCACAAAGGGGTGCACCAAGAGTGTCCACCTCAGGTAATTGGGGAGGCTGAGCCACTGGGCCTTATAGGACACCTAGCACACAAAGCCACTCTATCAACACAGGAAAGCAGCCAAAATGCAGAGACAAAGAAACAGGTCACAAATGAAAGAAATGGAGGAAAGCAAACTACTGGATATAGAGTTCAAAACCATGGTTATAAGGTTACTCAGGAATCTTTAAAAACCTCCGAGAAATATAGTGAGACCCTCAAAGATATGAAAAAGGACCAATGAGAAATTAAGCATACATTGACTGAAATAAAGAATAATATACAGAGATCCAACAGCAGACTAGAGGGTCACAAGAATCAAGTCAAAGATTTGAAGTACAAAGAAGTAAAAAACACCCAACTGGAAAAGCAAAAGGAAAAAATAATACAAAAATATGAAGATAATGTAAGGAGCCTCTGGGACAACTTCAAGTGTACCAACATCTGAATGAGAGAGAGAGCAAGATATTGAAAACCTATTTGAAGAAATAATGACAGAAAACTTCCCCTACCTGGTGAAAGAAATAGACTTACAAGTCCAGGAAGCACAGAGAACCCCAAACAAAAGGAACCCAAAGAGGACCACACCAAGACACATCATCATTAAAATGCCAAGGGCAAAAGACAAAGAGAATCTTAAAAGTAGCAGGAGAAAAAAAGTTAGTTACCTACAAGGGAGTACCCATATTACTGTCAGCTGATTTCTCAACAAAAACTATGCAGGCCAGAAGAGAGTGGCAAGAAATATTCAAAGTGATGAATAATAAGAACCTACAACCAAGATTACCCAGCAAAGCTATCATTTAGAATTGAAGGTCAGATAAAGAGTTTCACAGATAAGAAAAAGCTAAAGGAGTTCATCACCACCAAACCAGTAATATATTAAATGCTGAAAGGTATCCTTTAAGAAGAGGAAGAAGAAGAAAAAGATAAAGGTAAAAATTACGAACAGCAAAGTGACAACAAATACATATCTATCAATAAGTGAATCTAAAAATCAAGTGAATAAAAAGTCTGATGAACAGAATAATCTGGTGAATAGAATAGAATCAGGGGCATAGAAAGGGAGTGGACTGACAATTCTCAGGAGGAAGGGAGTGTGGGGGATGTGGGAAGAGACTGGACAAAAATCGTACACCTATGGATGAGGACGGTGGGGAGGGACTAGTGGAAAGGGGATGGGGGGAACTGGCTGGAGGGGAGCTATTGGGGCAAAAAGAGGAACAACTGTAATAATCCGAACAATAAAGATTTACTTTAAATAAATAAATAAAAAGAAAGTACAGAGAGTCTCAATTTACCCCCCTACCCCACACATGCATAACCTCCTCCACTATCAACATCTTCCACCAGAGTGGTACCTTTGTTATAGTCAAGAAACCCATACTGACACATCATTATCCCCCAAAGTTCATAGTTTACATTAGTGTTCATTCATAGTGTTGTGTGTTCTATACACTTTGAGAAATGTATGATGACATATATCCACCACTAGAGGCCTGATGCACAAAATTCGTGCACGGGAGGGGTCCCCTCAGCCCAGCCTTTACCCTCTCCAATCTAAGACCCCTCGGGTGATGTCTGACTGCTGGTTTAGGCCTGATCACCCCTAACCACCTCTGCCTGCTGGCCTGGTCATCCCTAACTGCCCCCCCTGCTGGCCTGGTCATCCCTAACTGCCCCCCCACCGGCCTGATCACCCCTAACTGCCCCCCCTGCAAGCCTGGTCGCCCCTAACTGCCCCCCCTGCAGGCCTGGTCACCCCCAACTGCCCTCCTTCCGGCCTCTTGCATGATCCACACTGGAGATTGAGCCCACAACCCCATAGTTCATAGGTCAGTGCTCAACCACTGAACCACACCAGCCAGGAACAGCATGCATCTTTAACTCATTATGATTTACTTAGAGAGAATACTGAATTACTAAAAGAATATACATCAATCTTACAACATTATAGATATGTTTCCTGATATCCCCATCTTTTGTTTTTTGGCTTTGCCTCAGAGAGGTCCCAGTGTCTGTGTCCCGCGACCCTGTGCTGGAACAATGAACGCTGCAAGTACCTCTGCGAGAAAGCTGCCCTCACGTTCCTGCCCAATGCCAGACAATACAGTTTCTCTCCGTATGAGTCTGGGTCCCCAAATTCTCACCCGGAACTGGAGTTCAGAGCAGTCAGGAGCTTGTATCTCCCTCCAGATTGAAAAAGACAACAGCGTACCAAGCTGCCAGCCCCTTTTGCGCGCGCCTCTGTACCTCCACACTTCCACACCTCTGTACCTCCTACTGGACTCAATGTGCTTTTCTCTTTCCTTCTAGTTGTAGAATTTCCACTCAGCCAGCCTTCCTGTGGTTCTGGATGATATTAGTTTTGTCTTTTAGTTGTAGTTTTAATGTGGTTGTGCGCAGCAGCAAGTTCAGGTGTTTATCTATGCCATCTTTGTTGTCCAGACTCTCTGTACTTTCCATTCATTTGTACTGTGAACCTAAAACTCCCCTATAATATAAATTATATTAAATGGGTTAAAAAAACAAACAGATTAGGCAAACAGAAAACAAACACCAAAATGGCAGCCCTAAATCCAATTATACCTTTAATTGTGTTAAATGTAAATGGACTAAACACTGCAATAAAAAGGGCAAAATTATTAGAATGTCTAAAAAGCAACATTCAAATATGTTCAGTCTATAAAAGACATACTTTAAATAACATAGTCACAAATATACTAAGAGAAAAAGGATGGAAAAACATATAAACAGTAACTATGGAAAAGCTGATTTGGCTATAGTAAAAGCAAAAAGTCTATGATAAAAGTAAATACACCATTATGTAGTAAAATATAACAATTACAAATGTATACATATGTGTACAGTTTCAAAATACATGAAGTAAAAATTGGCAAAAGTAAAATGAGACTTTAAAGTCCCAAATGAGGTTCCAAGATGGTTGCAGAGAGGCTGGAAATGGCACCCACTTGCTCCCAGCCCCACATCAGATTTACAGCTAAATTATAGACCAATTAACTTGAAAAATCACTTGAAGTATAGCTGATCTGGAATATTATAACCAAGGAGTACAGAAAAAGCCACAGAAACTGTTAAAAAGGGCAGAGATGGGGAAGGGGAGATGCAGTGGCGGCTGAGAAGCTGGAGGGATATATCACTGTTACAAAGCTTCCCCTCTATAAGAGCATGGGGTCTCAACCCTACACAGGGATCTCTAACCCAGAACAATAGATTGAAAGAGAAGCCTGTATAGCATCAACGGTGAAAAAATCAGTGGAATTCTGTCTGCCTGGGAGATTCTGACCACACCATCTCAGGGAAGGAGCGCTCCTATTGTTACAGCCAGAGTCTGGAGAGTTTGCTCTGGTCTCCAACTGCTGGAAAGGCCATGCTTTCGTAACTGGGCCCTGCAGAAGGGTCTGCTGGCTGAACCTGGCAGTGTCTTTAAGAGGCCCTCTATTTTTGGGCAGAGATCCAGACAGTGACTAATATGTGTGGCTTGGGGAAGAAGAACGGTCTCCCCCAACTTGTTGAGATGCATGGATGGCTCCAGTCCTGCTAGGTTCAGCAGCACAGGGGAATGGCACAGGGCTGGGATATTTGGCCTGTACTGCTGGGTTCAGAGCCCAAGTGAAGCTGGAAATTTTGGCCCTGGACTGCTGGGACTAACTTCATGGAGAGATAGGAATGCTCCATAGGACTGATTTTCAGCCCACTTCTGCTTGGTTAGGTGGTGAGAAGGTGCAGGGGAGTGGTACCAGAGCTGGGATTTTCAGACTGTGTCTCCTGGGGAAGCTTTTGTCTAGGAGCCAGACAGGTAAGTGATGGGCTCTGAGGCTGCTTTGCTTGTAGGAGGGCAGGTTCAGACTCCCCTGTGAGTTCAGCCCATGCCACCATGGAAAGGAGGAGTGCCATAACCCTCCTACAGGTTACATGGACCACCCCAGATGGTAAACTGCTTGGATGAGCCCTGCCAATACTGGATACTCCACTGGGTACAGTTCGGTGTGTGGGGGGTGGTGGGAGAATGGCTCAGAATGAAGACATTCAAAGTGTGAGACCGTCAGAGGCTATTATTTTCAGATAGTGAGGAAAGTGATTCCTCTTCCTGCGGGCTGGGCCAGCAACATCCTCAACGGGAGACTTCTGATTTAGCCCAGGATGGCTGACCTTGCTCCAGCAGAGAAGATTGGCTATACACAACCCTAAACAGCAGTGAGCTTCCTATGGGGAATTAGAGTTGGAGACTACTTTCCCCTCATTGAGTGCCTGAATGCATGATCCCCAAGTAAGGCAGCCACAACCCCTATCTTGGATAGCCTGAGTTCAGCTTAAAGTTCCTTGTTGGAAGGTTTTGAAGGAAGACCAGGAAACCTCATGGGAGAGGAAGAGTAGCTAACAGGTGGAGAAGGCCCTTAGTGAGCCTCAGTCCTATAAGGTTCTGCCACCAGCTGGAAGTTGGAAGAAGCTGACCCTTTTACACAGATTGACCCCTCCAATGTAAATGCAGATCTAGAAGATGCAGACACAAACAATGAACAGTGTGATAGAGACAGGCAGCCCAAGGTCAGTTACACAGCATGTCTGACAGCAACCTGCACCTGAAACCCACCCAAGAGCTAAATCCAACTATCCACACAAGTGGCACACCCTAAAGGGGATCCCGGTAGGCATCAGACCCTGCTGGAAACAACCCTGCTTCAGGGGCAACCCCTATACAGCATGTCATACACAGTGATTGATGTTTACCCTTATATTCACACAGCCTCTGAAAGGTTAACTCAAACCACAAAAGGGTCAATAGCAATCAAGCCTCAACTACAACAGGGGGTACACATAACCCACAAGAAACATTGCTGGAATACAGAGCTCAGGTCATCTGGAAAAGGATGCCACTGAGACCAATAAGACATCTCGAGACTGCACCTGCACAGCAGCCTGCACACATGGTCAAGGTTAAGCCTGAATATTGTTCCCACCCATGAATGGGCCAAGAGCAGTCAAGACCCAATTACACCAGGAGAGCCCACATAATCCACAAAAGGGACACTCCTAGAGAACCCAGCTCAGGAGACCAAGGAGACCACTCCACTGATCCCAAGGGACACCTACTAATTAAGGCTACCGGATGAAGTCTGAAACACATAGCAGTTCTATCTAATACAAAGAGATAGGCAAAATAGAAAGACAAAGAAACAGGCCTCAAATGAAAGAACAGGAAGAATCTTCAGGAAAAGAGGTAAATGAAATGGAGGTAAGCAATATTCCTGATATAGAGTTCAAAGTAATGTTCATAATGATGCTGAAAAACTCATGAAGAGACACAGAAACAATGAAAAATAACCAGTCAGAAACATGAATAACATATCTGACATAAAAAAATACACTGGAATGAATAAAAAGTAGGTAGGATGATGCCAAAGATTGAATCAGCAATTTGGAAGACAAAGTAGGAAAAAAACACCAATCAGAGCAACAAAAAGAAAGAAGAATTAAAAAAAGAATGAGGCCCTAACCGGTTTGGCTCAGTGGATAGAGCGTTGGCCTGTGGAATTAAGGGTCCCGGGTTCGATTCCGGTCAGGGGCATGTGCCTTGGCTGTGGGCACATCCCCAGTGGGAGATGTGCAAGAGGCAGCTGATCGATGTTTCTCTCTCATCGATGTTTCTAACTCTATCCCTCTCCCTTCCTCTCTGTAAAAAATCAATAAAATATATTTAAAAAAAAGAATAAGGGAAATTGAAGGGAACTTTGGGACAACATGAAACATAACAACATCCACATCAGAGGGGTGCCAGAAGGAGAAGAAAGTAGCAAGGGATAGATAAGCTCTGAAGAAATAATCCCTAACAGAAAACTTTCCTAACCTGGGGAAGGAAAAAGTCACACAAGTGCAGATAACACAGAGATTCCCAATCAAAAGGAACCCAAAATGACACACACCAAGATACATCATACTTAAAATAGCAAAGGTTAAAGACACAGAGAGAACCTTAAAGGTAGCAAGAGGGAAACAATTAATTACCTACAAGGGAATTCCCATAAGGTTGTTGGCTGATTTTTCAACAAAAACTCTACAGGCCAGAAGGAAATGGCATGAAATATTCAAAGTAATGAAAAACAAGGACCTGAAACCAAGTAAACACGATCCAGCAAGGCCATCATTTAAAATTAAAGGTGAAATAAGGAACTTCCCAGACAAGAAAAACAAAACCAAAACCAAACTAAAGAAATTCATTACCACCGACCCACCACTGCAAGAAATGTTAAAGGGACAGCTTTCAGAAGTAGAAGAAATACAGAAATACACACACACCCACATACACACACATACATACACACACACACATGTACTAGGTGTATCAGTTAATAATGCAGATTTTTCTCAATAGATGGAGGTACACATATGTTGATATATATGCGATTTAATATGTATGCTATTTTGTTGTATTGACAAGCTTCAAAACATATGTCAAACTTTCAGAAGGCATTAACATCATAGATATTTTTATGCTTAAAAATCTCGAATTTCGTGCCAAAAAAAGAGCATTTGTGGGAAGTTTTAATTCATTACTTTATTTTGAAGAAAAGTGCTGCTGAATACTTCAGGAAGCTTTCATGGTTTCTGCGTCTCTTACATGCTCCATCTCAAGAGATTTGTGAATGCTGGTTTAAATGCTTTAAAAGTGATGATTTCAATGTGAAAGACACAGAATGTCCAGGTCAACCGAAAAAGTTTGAAGACCAACAATTACAAGCATTATTGGATGAAGATGTGTGTCAAACTCAAAAACAACTTGCAGAAAGATTAAATGTTGCTCAGCAAACAATTTCTGATTGTTTACAGGCAATGGGAAAGATTTTAAAGAAAGGAAAATGGGTGCCACAACAACTGAATGAAAGACAAATGGAAAACCGAAAAGTCACCAGTAAAATGTTGCTTCAACAGCACGAAAGAAAGTCTTTTCTGCATTGAATTGTGACTGGTGATGAAAAGTGGATTCATTTTGAGAAACCCAAATGCACAAAATCATGGGTTGATCCAGGTCAACCATCAACATCGACTGTAAGGCCAAATCGCTTTAGGAAGAAGACAATGCTCTGTGTTTGGTGGGATCAGGAAGGTGTGGTGTATTATGAGCTTCTAAAACCAGGTGAGACTGTTAATACTGATCACTAGCGACAATAATCAATTTGAACCATGCTTTGATCATGAAATGACCAGAATGTGCCAGAAGACATGGCAAAATAATTTTGCTTCATGATGACGCACCATCACACACTTCAAAACCAGTTAAAGACACATTAAAAGATCTTGCCTCGGAAGTATTATTCACCAGACCTTGCTCCTTCAGATTACCATTTGTTCTGATGATGGCACATGCACTTTCTAAGCAGCACTTCAAAACATACAAAGAAGTGGAAAATGAGGTCTCTGAATGGTTTGTCTCAAAACAAGAAAAGTTCTATTGGGACGGTATCTACAAATTACCTGAAAGATGGGGGAATGTGTAGCTAGCAATGGACATTACTTTGAATAAAGCACTTCTGATGTTTCTCTTGAAATTATCGTGTTTTCTTTGATTACAAAATATGCATTATTAACTGGTACATCTAGTATATATATGAACTCTCTCTCTCTCCCTCTCTCTCTCTCTCTCTCTCTCTCTCTCTCTCTCTCTCTATATATATATATATATATATATATATATATATACATGAACATAGACATAAAGAATAAAAATGGTAATAAGTAAATACCTATCAATAATAACCTTAAAAGTAAATGGATTAAATGCTCCCATCAAAAGACATAGGGTAGCCCTAACTGGTTTGGCTCAGTGGATAGAGCGTTGGCCTGCAGACAGATTAAAAGGTTCCAGGTTTGATTTTGGTCAAGGGCATGTACCTTGGTTGCAGGCACATCCCCAGTAGGGGGTGTGCAGAAAGCAGCTGATCGATGTTTCTCTCTCATCAATGTTTCTAACTCTCTATCCCTCTCCTTTCCTCTCTGTAAAAAAATCAATCAAATATATTTTTTTAAAAAGACAAAGGGTAGCTGAATAGATAAGAAAATCTGACCCATATATATGCTATCTACAAGAGGCCCACCTCAGAACAAAAGATTCACAAAGGAGGAAAGTGAAGTAATGGAAAAAATTATGCCATTCAAATGGAAACAAACAAAAAAGCTGGGGTAGCAATATTTATATCTGACAAAATAGATTTCAAAACAAAGGCTACAACAAAAGACAAAGAAGGTGACTACATAATACTAATGGGACTGATCTAACAAGAGGATATAACCCTGATAAACATATATGCACCCAATATAGGCGCACTTAAATATATAAAAATACTCTTGGTGGACTTTAAGGGATCGATTGACAGCAATATAGTCATACTAGGGAATTTTACCAACACACTGTTATCAATGAACTAGAGGCCCGGTGCATGAATTCATGCATTGGTGGGGTCCGGTGGGCCTGCCCTGATGGGGGCACATCGGGCAGGCTGGCTGTGGGATCTAATGCTGGAAGCTATAGCTTTCCCCCAGCTAGATCTAATTATACTTTAAGGATGGCCAAAAGAAAACCCACAACAGAACTGTTTTGCATTTCATGTGCCATGAGATAAAGTTGTTTATGTGTTGTTTGCAAATGCAAGATGGATGATGGCCCTTGAATGATTTTTGCATTCTTCTCGGGGCTCTACCCTCAGTTTCCCAATATGATCTTCATGTCTGTTTGTTTAAAAGTTTTTCTGTTTTTGAATGTACCTACCCTTCGCTGTTGCTCCTGGAAGCCCATGGGTCCTCTTTGCTGCCCCTTTTAAAGACAGATTGAAAGCTCACCTAATCTGCAAGGCACCACAATTTCACAAAATCCCCACCCAGCCTCTCTACATTCTTCAGCAAAGGGCCGCCATTCCGTTAATGCTTAGGTCACCTTTTTGGTTAATTTGGGAGGTCTCCTGGGGCTGCAGGCCATGGAGGGAGAATTCCACACCTTGGCTGCAGTATTAGCAGAGCCCTCTGGAGACTTTGATTAGGGACAGAAGGGACTGATAATTATTTTCTTGTGCTCTCACTAAATGTACATGCATCAGGGAGCCAGGCAGTGATTTAGTGGTGCTGGGGCCGGTCGGGGGCAGGACTGGCCAGAATGAGGGGCCATGGGTGGTTTCCTGGCTGGCCCCGCCCCTGATCAAGGTGGGGGCCCCACTTGGGGGCGTGGCTGGCCAGGGCAAGGGGCCCCAGTCATTCCAGTCATTCTGCCGTTTAGTCTCTGGGCTTTTATTATATAGGATAGATCTTCCAGGCAGAAGTCAACAAGGAAACAGCAACTTAAAGGACACACTAGATCAGATGGATTAACTGATATTTAAAGAACATGTTATTCCAAAGCAGCAGAATTTATGCTCTTCTCCAGTGCACATGGAGAATTCTAAAAGCTAGACCTCATGTTAGGGCACAACACAAGACTCAATGAATTAAAGATTTAAATCTATGAAGCAAGTTCTCTGAACATAATGGCATGAAATTAGAAAACAACTAAAATAGAAGATAATAACATTAAGACACATGAAGCCTAAATAGCATGTTATCTATATATACAAAAGGCTAATATTCAAGTGTCCCCTCGGGAATTTGACCAGGAGTTCGATTGCTTACTATGATGTGCGCTGACCACCAGTAGGTGGCGCAGAACAAAGGAAGGCCCTGGCCAGCAGCCAGAAAGCCCCGATTGGCCCTGATTGCTGGCCAGGCTGAGGACCTTACCCGGTGCATGAATTTCATGCACCGGGCCTCTAGTTAAACAATAATAGGTTACTAATAAGATGAAGAAAGAAAGAAAAAATAACCTGGAAACAAATGAAAATTAACAACAACCCCAAATTTGTAAATACAGTGAAGGCAGTTATGAGAGGGAATTAGCATACTAGACTACCACAGGAAGCAAAAATAAAAATAAAATAAATATTCTAACACTACACATTAGAAAAAACACCTAGGAAAGAAAAGGCAAGATGAGGTCAGGGTAAATAGAAGGAAATAAATAATAAAGATAAGAGATTTAATAAATGACAGACAGAAAAAAACACAAAAATGAATGAAACCAAGAGCTGGTTCTTTGAAAGATAAACAAGATTGATGAATCTTTAACAAAACTCATTGAGAAACAAGAAAAAACACCCAAATAATAAAATCAGAAGTGAAAAAGGTGAAGTAACAACTTACATCACAGAAATACAAAAGAATTGTAAGAAAATATTATGAACAATTATGTGCCAACAAATTGGACAACCTGGGTGAAATGAAAAAATTCCTAGAAACATCTTCCAAAACGGAATCAGGAAGACATGAATAGACAGATAACCACTAATGAAATTTACCAAACATTCAAAGATAAACTAACATTCAAAGAAAGACTAACACCTATCCTTAAACTATTGCAAAATTTTCAATAGGAGGGATGCCTTCCAAGCTGTTTTTACAAGGCCAGCATTATCCTATTTCCAAAACCAGATAAAGACACAACAAAGAAAGAAAATTATAGGCCAATATCCCTGATGAACATAGATGCTAACACCCTCCACAAAATGTTAGTAAATCGAACCCAGCAGTACATTAAAAAGATCATACACCATGACAAAATAGGATGTATACTAGCAATGCAAGGCTAGGGTAATATTTGCAAATCAATAAGTTAAATAGATCCTAAACAAAATGAAAGATAAAAATCATATAATCATATCAATACATGCAGAAAAAGTATTCAATAAAATCCAGCACCCATTTATGATAAAACCTCTCAGCAAAGTGGAAATAGAAGAACCATATCTCAACATAATAAAAGCCATATATAACAAATCTAGAGTCAACATCATACTCAATGGGCTAAAACTAAAACCATTTTCCTGAAGATCAGAAACAAGAGAAGGATATCCACTTTTAGCACTCTTTTTTTTTTTTTTGAATGCAGAACTCTCCTTTACTATAACAATATATAAAATAAACAACTTTAAATATTCATAACCACACCAACCACACATTACCATGACTGCTGTTATTATTCAGCTTGCTCAAATGTGAAGGAATAACTTACAATTCTTGAAATCATTAACCATACAAATGTGGAAGTGAAATGCATGTACATATTTTTAAAGTATATACGTTTTTACTGTCTTCACTTTATTCATCATCTCAGCATTTTCATACATCCTCATTCAGTTAAGGCCTTTTATTACTAAGAGAGTCGGCACAGCTATATTTGCCAGTGGTAACAGTCTTAAGTTAATGAGTAATAACTGGCAGTTACCAACTGATTTTTGACCTACTTCCTTCTTTCTTTAGAACAAAAAAGAATTTTCACCTAAGCATCCATTCCAACCCCTAAAGGCAGTATTCTTCAAACAACTCCTTTAAAAGCACTTTAAACAGCCATTTCCATTTTAATAGTCGGATGAGGATTGTACCCCTCAATCTGAAAGTCTTCAGTCTTGAAGTCATCGATTGTCTCAACTTTTCGAAGGATTTTGAGCTTTGGGAAAGGCCTTGGTTCTCGCTGAAGCTGCATTTTCAGCGGCTCAATATGATTCAAGTAGATGTGTGCATCTCCCAACGTGTGCACGAAGTCACCTGGCTTCAGGCCGGTGATGTGTGCGATCATGTAGGTGAGCAGGGCGTAGCTGGCGATGTTGAAGGGCACACCTAGCCCCATATCTGCTGACCTCTGGTACAGCTGGCAGGACAGCTCACCGTTCACCACGTAGAACTGGCAGAGGGCATGGCATGGAGGCAGGGCCATCGAAGGAAGATCTTTTGGATTCCAAGCACACAGGATGATTCTTCTGTCGTCAGGGTTGGTTTTGATGGTGTCAATCACCTTTTGCAGTTGGTCTACTCCTTGATGGGAATAATCTGAATCCATATCTTTGTAGTCTGCCCCAAAATGCCTCCACTGAAAGCCATAAACGGGGCCTAAATCTCCTTCTTTTCTGCTGGAGAATCCCAGGCTGTCCAGGAAGTCACGGGACCCATTGGCATCCCAGATTCTCACTCCCTTGGACGACAGTTCTTTAGCATTGGTGGATCCCTTGATGAACCACAGCAACTCCTCCAGGACACCCTTCCAGAACACACGCTTGGTTGTCAGCAGAGGAAACTCATCTCTCAGGCTGTAGCGCGCCTGCATGCCGAACACCGACAGGGTGCCGGTGCCGGTGCGGTCGTCCTTGCGGAAGCCAGAGCTGAGAATGTGCTCGATCTGCCCCAGGTACTGCAGCTCCCCATGCGGCCGCGGCTTGGCGCCCGGCTCCAGCGCGGCGGGCGGCGGCGGGGGCAGGGGCAGCTCGGAGCCGGCGGCGGGCATGGTGAGGGCGCAGCTGTGGGTTCAGGGGCGGCGGGTCAGGTGGCCAGACCTCCTGCAGGCGCCTCTTTTCCCACTGCCTCTGCGCGGTCGACTCCGCCTCTTCCTGGTGGCTGAGGTCCGGGCCAACCCCGAGCCGCGCGGTCTCCCGCCTCCTGGCGTCCGCGGAGCGCGCACAGCCGCAGGCGAGCCGCGCCGTCTCCCGCCTCCTGGCGTCCGCGGAGCGCGCACAGCCGCCTGGGGGCCGGGCGGTCTCCCGCCTCCACTTTTAGCACTCTTATTCAACATAGCAGTGGAAGTCCTAGCCATAGTGATCAGATGAAATAAAAGGCATCCAAATTGGAAAGGAAGAAGTAAAACTTCCAATATTTGCAGATGACATGATATTGAACATAGAAAACCCTAAAGACTCCACCAAAAAACTACTAGATTTAAAAAATGAATTTGACAATTTAGCAGGATACAAAATCAACATACAGAAATTGATGGCATATTTATACACCAATAATGAACTCTAAGAAAGAGAAACTAAGAAAAGGATCACATTTAAAATTGCAACAACAACAAAAATAAGTTACTAGTCACTTACATAACCAAGGAGGTAAATGGCTTGTACTCAGAAAACTATATGACACTGAAGAAAGACACAGAGGAAGATACAAACAAGTGAAAGCATATACCATGTTCATGGGGTTGCAGGAATTAATATAATTAACATGCCCATACTACCCAAAGCATTCTATAGACTGAATGCAATCCCTATTACAATACCAATGGCATATTTCAAAGACCTATAACAAATGCTCCAAAAATTTATATGAAAATAAAAAGGATTCCAAGTAGCTGCAACAATCTTGAGAAAGAAGAACAAAATTGGAGGGATCACAATACCAGATATCAAACTATACTGCAAAGCCCCTGTAATCAAAACAGCCTGATATTGGCACAAGAACAGGCAGATAGATCAATGGAATAGTACAAAGAGCCTATAAATGAACTCATGCTTTTATGGTCAATTGATATTTGACAAAGGAGGCAAGAACATACAATGAAGTAAAGACAGTCTCAACAAATGTTGGGAAAATTGGACAGGTACATGCAAAAAAAATGAACCTAGACCAGCAACTTACACCATATCCTATATAATAATCCTATATAATAAAGAGGTAATATGCAAATTAACCCTCACACCCTCACAATATGGCTGCCTACGACCAGGCCGGCAGGGGGGTTAGTGAGGGATGACTAAATGACTGAACAAGCAGGCTGCATGGGGCAACCAGGCCAGCAAGGGGTTTAGTGAGGGACGACCAAATGACTGAATAGCAGGGGAGGCCGTGAGGGGCGACCAGGCTGGGAAGGGGGGGCAGTTAGGGGTGACCAGGCCAGCAGGGGGGGCAGTTGGGGGCGAACAGACTGGTGGGGGGGCACTAAGGGGTGACCAGGCTGGCGTGGGGGGGGGCAGTTAGGAGCAACCAGGCCAGTAGGGAGGGGGCAGTGGGGGAGACCTGGCCAGCAAGGGGGGGGGCAGGGGCAACTGGACAGGCAGGCAGGTGAGCGATTAGGAGCCAACAGTCCAGGATTGTGAGAGGAATGTCTGACTGCCGGCAGCCAGACATCCCCTGAGGAGTCCCGGACTGGAGAGGGTGCAGCCTGGGCTGAAGGGACCCCCCGCCCCTGTGCACAAATTTCGTGCACCGGGCCTCTAGTACAAGAATAAAAAAGACTTAAATGTAAGCAATGAAACCATAAAAATCCTTAAAGAAAACTTAGGCAGTAAAATCTCAGAGTAATATTTTTGCCAATATGTCTCTGAGGGCGAGGGAAACACAGGAAAAAATAAAGAAATGGTACTACATCAAACTAAAAAGCTTCTACACAGCAAAAAAGCCAGCAACAAACAAAAAGGGAACCCACCATATGGGAGAACATATTTGCCAATGATTCATCTGATGAAAAGTTAATCTCTAAACATATCCTATGCAATAAAGAGGTAATATGCAAACTGACCCTCACTCCATCACACCACCACAAGATGGCTGCACTCACAGCAGAGGCAGGGTTCCTGTAACACAAGATGGATGCGCCCATAGCGGAGGTGGGGTTCCCGTAACAAGCTGTAACAAGCCATCAGCAGGGACCTGTGGCTGCGTGGCGCTGGGCCAGGGAGGAGGACCTGAGGCTGCATCCCCTGCCCAGTGGGGCTTAATGGGGGACCTCAGGCCATGCCCCCACCTGATGGGGCTTGATGGGGGACCTCAGGCCATGTACCCCACCCGGCGGGGCTTGACGGGGGACCTCAGGCCACACCCGCCACCCTGGTGCTGGGCCGGGGGACCTGTGGCCGCACCCCCAGACCTGCGGGGCTTGACGGGGGACCTCAGGCCACGTCCCCTGCCTGGTGGGGCTTAAAGGGGGACCTCATGTCGTGCCCCCCACCCTGCAGGGCTTGATGAGGGACCTTAGGCCGCACCCCCTGCCCTGCGCCTGGCCAGGGGACCTGAGGCCATGCGCCCAGCCCAGCAAGGCTTGACGGGGGACCTAAGACTGTGCCCCCACCCCAGCGCCTGGCCTAGGGACCTGAGGCCGTGTGCCTGGCCTGGCGGGGCTTGACAGGGCACCTGAAGCCGTGCCCCCTGCCCGGCGGGGCTTGATGGGGGTGGGGCCGGCCAGGTCTGGATCTTGCCCAATGGGGGTGGGGTCAGCCGGGTCTAGGTCTCGTGCGATTTCAAGGTGCATGCGGGTGGGCAGGGACTTGATTCTGGGTCCCGTGGTGTGCCCCAGACTCTGACAGGAGTAAGATTTTCATATACATTTTACTAATTTTCTTTCATCTCTGACACTTCTATAGAGAAAGGGCAAATAGCAATACTAAAATATTTCCTCTAATTAATTCCCTTTTAATGTGCATGAATTTCATGCACCGGGCCACTAGTATGTATGTGTGTGTGTGTGTGTGTATGTGTGTGTGTGTGTGTGTGTGTGTGTATATATATATATATATATATATATATATATATATATATATATATATAAATTATACAAATGAAAACCAGAAAGGCAAACAATCCAATTAAAAAATGGACAAAGGACTTGAATAAATACTTCTCCAAAGAGGACATATAGATAGCCAACAGACATATAAAAAATGCTCAAGTACACTACTCATCAGGGAAATGCAAATTAAAACTAAAATGAGGTATCACCTCACACCTGTCAGAATAGCTATTACCAAAAAATCAATAAACAACAAGTCACGGCAAGGATGTGCAGAAAAGGGAACTCTAGTGCACTGTTGATGGAATGGAGACTGAAGCAGCCACTGTGGTCAACGCTGTGGAGTTTCCTTAAAATATTAAAAATGGAGCTGCCTTTGACCCAGAGATCCTACTTCTGGGTATAGTCTGTAGGAAATAGGCCTCTGTGATCCATCTCCAGCATAGTCAACTTTTACTGGAAACGTTTGTTTTCTAACTTCCTGCCATTATGGAAACAGAATGTAGGGAGGAAGGAAGAGAATATAAGAGCAATGAAGTGTGGGTGTGGGCCAGCATCATGGTGAAAACCTCCGAGGTGCCTGCCTCAACTAGACAGCGGGAGGTGGAGGCAACTAGAAAAGGCCGCAGCCCAATTTTTTGAAATGGCCCAATGGGAGACAATAAGACCTAGGTGACATATGAGGAAACACGTGATCCCATAGTACTCAGCCAATGAGGAACCAAAGGAGGGACTGAATAAATGGGCTGTTTGCTGTCCCAGGTATGCCTGTACAACCGGTCGGACACCCACTCTAGAGAATGTATTGAAAGTCTCGTTTTTGCCATACTTCTGTCTCTGAGTCTGTTATTTGAATTCGGACAGGTGAGCATTTTTCACATTGTCTAAGAGTCTTGAACACCAATCAGAAAGAATATATGTACCCCTATGTTCATAGAAGAGTTATTTACAATAGCGAAGATCTGGAAAGAGCCCAAGTTCCCTATCAGTAGATGAATTGATAAAAACACTGTGGTACAGGGGGCCAAGATGGCTGCAGGATAAAAGGAATCTCTGACTGCTTGTTCCCCACACTGATGGACATGTGGCTGAACTTCAGGGAAACAGGTATGAAAAACCATTTCAGGTGAAGCTGGTATGAAATATTGTGAACAGAGAATGCAGAGAAAAGACACAGATGTGAAGAAGGTGATTCAACTCACACAGGTGGGCGGGTGGGAAAACGGAGAGATATTATGGCAGCGGAGACCCCGCCCGCCTGGTAATGCTGGGTCTCAGCACCACACGGATTCCTAATTCAGAAAAACAGAGAAGAAAAGAGGAATCGGTGTTGCCCTGGGTGGAGGGAAGCAGTGGAGATTCAGTACTCTTTGGAAGCTCAAACCACATCATCCAGGCAAGAGCATTCTCTCTGTTGTAGCTTTAAGGATAATCCATTTGACCTGGAACTGAGGTAGGGGACATGCTGCAAAGCTCCACACCGCAGAGCTTGGCTGCAAGGTACACTCGGCAGTGACTCTGAGGGCCACCGTCCCCTCATAGAATATTGGGTATAGAGCCAGAAGAGGGCTGATCTGTGTGCCTAGGGGGAAAAAAGTGATTAGCCTTCCCTAATTCGCTTCCACCTCAAGTGCATGGACAGTGCCCTGCCCACAACCTGGGAATTTGGTAAATACGCTATGTTCTGTGATTCGAGTCAAAGGAAACAGTGCAGGGCTAGAAATCTGCACTGGTAGGGCTTAGTCTGACAGTACAAGGGACAGGGACATTTCACCAGTTGGATAGCAGGTGGAGGCTCTGCCCAAGGGCTGCCAGCACTGCAGAAAGATTAAAGTGCCAAGAAGGGCTGATTTTTATTTATTTGTTTGTTTGTTTGTTTGTTTTTATCCTCTCCTACTTTGAGTGGCGGCAAGGGAGTGCCAGGGAACCAGGTGGAGCTGAAATGTTGCAAGTGTCTGCCCAGTAGGTTTCTGTCTGGGAAACAGAGGGGCATGTGCTGGGCCCTTCAGCAGCATTACAGGGAAGGAGATCCAAGCTCCCCTGCGAGTACAGCCAGCCCAGCCCTGTGAAAGAGGAAGTGCCCACCTTCCCCCCTACAGATTACAAGCACTACCTCCAACATGAATCTGTTTAAACCACTTGGGCAAGGTCCCGTTAGCCCCACAGAGCAAAGATCCATGGGGGAAGGGAGAACAACTTAGAGCAGAGACATTCAAGGAGCAAGACACAGGCAGATCCAGTCTCTGGGCATCAGAGGACCCATCCACAGGACTGCTGGGGCTCTCCCCTGACAAGTTCAGACTGGTGGCTGAAAACCAGGCAGAGATAGTGACTCACATTGATTTAATCAGAGGCCCTACCAGGAGGCCTGTGACAGACACACCAAGGGGCCAGTTTTGGACCACAGTAGAGAAACATCCAGCAAACTCCACAAATAGCAGATCCAAAGAATGAATGCAGTAAACACAGTAGGCACTGAAATCTGGGAAGCTGAACTCCACTTTTTTTCTTTTTCTTTATTATTATTTTGTATATAATCTTCTCTGTATTTTTTATTTTAGTTTTCACTTTGTTTTTGCTTCTCTTTCTCTCTCTCATATCCTTTATTTCTTTTTCCTTTTGTCTATCTAGTTTTTTCTTTCATTTTTTTCCTGTTTTTCTCTTCCTATTTCCTGTATTCTTTTATTCACTATTATTACCTTTAATTATTATCAGTCCATATACATATGTATATTTCTCTTCCTCTCTTGTATTCTTTTCCCCCCTTTCTTTTTCTTCACCTTCTTTCCTTTCACATTCACTTCCTTCATTTCCTTCTTTATGCTCTCTAATCTTTTTGGTCTCTTGTATTATAGTATTCTCCCCCCCACCCCAACCCCCTTCTCTTTTCTTTTATTATTATTATTTTTTAATTAAATCTTTATTGTTCAGATTATTACATTTGTTCCTCTTCCCCCCCCCCCATAACTCCCCTCCTCCCAGTTCCCACCCCACCCTCTGCCCTCACTCCCCACCCACTGTCCTCATCCATAGGTGCACGATTTTTGTCCAGTCTCTATCCGCATCTCCCACACCCCTTTCCCCCACAAGAATAGTCAGTCCATTCCCTTTCTATGTCCCTGATTCTATTATAATCACCAGTTCATTCTGTTCATCAGATTATTTATTCACTTGATTTTTAGATTCACTTGTTGATAGATGCATATTTGTTGTTCATAATTTGTATCTTTACCTTTTTCTTCTTCTTCCTCTTCTTAAAGGATACCTTTCAGCATTTCATATAATACTGGTTTGGTGGTGATGAACTCCTTTAGCTTTTCCTTATCTGTGAAGCTCTTTATCTGATCTTCAGTTCTGAATGATAGCTTTGCTGGATAAAGTAATCTTGGTTGTAGGTTCTTGGTATTCATCACTTTGAATATTTCTTGCTACTCCCTTCTGGCCTGCAAAGTTTCTGTTGAGAAATCAGATGACAGTTGTATGGGTAGGGTACTCCCTTGTAGGTAACTGACTTTCTTTCTCTTGCTGCTTTTAAGAGTCTCTCTTTGTCTTTTGCTCTTGGCATTTTAATTATGATGTGTCTTGGTGTGGTCCTCTTTGAATTCCTTTTGTTTGGGGTTCTCTGTGCTTCCTGGACTTGTAAGTCTATTTCTTTCACCAGGTAGGGGAAGTTTTCTGTCATGATTTCTTCAAAGAGGTTTTCAATATCTTGCTCTCTCTCTTCTTCTGGCACCTCTATAATTCGGATGTTGGTATGCTTGAAGCTGTCCCAGAGGCTCCTTACACTATCTTTGTATTTTCGGATTCTTTTTTCATTTTGCTTTTCTGGTTGGGTGTTTTTTGCTTGTTCGTATTTCAAAACTTTGACTTGATTCTTGCAATCCTCTGGTCTGCTGTTGGGAGTCTGTATAATATTCTTTATTTCAGTCAGTGTATGCTTAATTTCTAGTTGGTTCTTTATCACAACATCGAGGGTCTCATTAGATTTCTTGTAGATCTCATTAAGTTTATCAACAGTTTCTAGAAAATTATTGAAAGACCTTAAAAGTGTGGTTTTGAGCTCTATATCCTCCAATTCTGATATTTCTGTCCTGTTTCTTTGTCTCCGCATTTTTTATGCTTTCTTGGTGCACTCCCTTGTGGTCTTTGTGCGCAGTCTTGTTGTAGTTAAGCCTTGACTCTTGTCGGTAATACTGGGGGGGATTTGACCTCCAGGCCAACTGGCTGTGAGAATCAGCTGTGTCTGCAGTGGGAGAACTTCTATCCTCTAGGGAGGTGCTAATCTAGCCTTTGCCTGAGGCTATCTGCCAAATGCCTCTGTGCAGGGCTCGGGCGGGGCGGGTCCCAGGAGATCTACAGGGTGGGCGGAGTAAGCAGTTATGGCTGCTCTCATTGCCGTCCCCAGAGGCTCTGCCTCTCATAGAGTCCCAGCAACTGCTGCAAACCTCAGAGAGAAAGCTGCCTTCGAGTTCCAACTGAAGCCAGACAGTCCCGCTTCTCCTGTTTGAGTCTGGGTCCCTAGAGACTCGCCCGGATCTGGAGCTCAGAGTTTGAGACTCCCTCCTGATTGAAACAGACAACCGTGCCCTCAGCCGCCAGCCCGCTCTGCATGCACTCCGCACCTTAGTATTTTACTTCAGCTCTGCGCCTCCTCTGAGTCTCGGTATGCTTTTCTCTTTCCTCCTAGTTGTAGAACTTCCACTCAGCCAGCCTTCCTGTGGTTCTGGATGATGTCTGTTCCGTCTTTTAGTTGTATTTTTGAAGTGGTTATTCGAGGCAGCAAATGAAGGGACAGAACGGAACTTGAAAGAACTAAGCAGAACTAAGCAGAAATGCACCCTCCTCCCTCTTCAAGGACGAAGCAGGGACATACTCTTCTCCCTCTCCTCTATCTTGTCTTGCAAGGCTGGGCCCTCAGCCCAAGCCGCCCCCCCCCCCCCGAGAGTGACCACAAGAATGCTGGTATTGTCCTAAACTCTCCCAACCACCCACCTGAGTGGACCAATGAAGCTCCAGAAATGTAGCTAAGGTCCTAATAAGGCTATAGTGGAGGACGGCTCCAACCTTCAGATTGTGATGGTCACTTCCTGACCCTTATGCTGTAAAACCCTGACCAATCTCTGTAACTCACGCCACCCCTAAAGCCACCCCAAATAGCTAGCCCTATATAACCTTTGTTCTCCTGGGACACACTCTCTCGCCTCACCGCTGTGCCAGATAGAGGCTGGGAGCCAATTCTAGAATTGATCAATAAAGACTCGTTGCTTTTGCATCGGAGGAGGCTCCCTGGTGGTGGATTATTGGGGACCCCGAGCTCTGGGCATAACACAAACTCTGGCGTTAACCTATGCCGCCATCTTGGTTTCTCCTTCTCTTTTCTTATTCCTTCTTGGAGAGGTTGCTTTTGTTCTTGTTATCAGTTTTTATGGATTTTTATTGAGAGAGTGGAAGGGAGTGTGTAGGCTGACGTTCTAACCACTAAGCAATGTCGGCCAAGGCTGTATGTGTGTTCTTTTCCGTTTGTTCTGTCAACACCTGTATATCAGCTGCCATGACATGATTGGGACTGTAGCCTCAGTCAGCCAGCAAGCCCACCCATGAAAGGGACAACAGCAATCAAGAGCCAATTACAATAGGAGGGCCCACATAACCCACAGAAGGGATATTTCTAGAGCACCCAGCTCAGATCAAGGAGACTATACCACAAGACACCCACGACAGAAGGCCACACCAACAGTAGTGGAAGTCATAGCTAACGTGCTTAATATATATAATAAAAGCATGAAGAGGCAGCCAAAAGGGGGAGACAGAGAAATAGGCCCCTTATAAAAGAACAAGAGATTCTCCAGAAGAAGAGTTAAATGAAATGGAGATAAGCAATTTATCAGATATAGAATTAACATTAATGGTTATAAGGATGCTCAACACCATGAAAGAAGACATAGAAACTATGAAAAACAACCAGTCGAAAATGAAGAATGACATAGCAGAAATAAAGAATACACTGGAAGGATTAAACAGTAGAGTAGAGGAAGCTGAAAATCAAATCAGTGAATTAAAAGACAGTGTACAGAAAATCACTCAATCAGAGAACCAAAGAGAAAATAATAATTATAAAGCAGGAGCAAAGTGTAAGGGAACTTTAGGATAATATGAAACATTACAAAATCTGCATCATAGGAGGAACAGAATGATAAGAAAGTGAACAAGGGATAGAGAACATATTTGAAGAAATAATGGCAGAAAACATCCCTAACATAGCAAAGGAAAAAGTCACACAAGTTCAGGAAGCACAGAGAGTCCCAAACAAGATAAACTCAAAGAGGCCCACACCATGACATATCATAATTAAATGCAAAAATAAAAAACACAGAGAGAATATTAAAGGCAGCAAGAGAAAAGCAATTTGTTAGCTACAAAAGAGAACCGATAAGGCTGTCAGCTGATTTCTCAACAGAAACACTATAGGTCAGAAGGGATTGGCATGAAGTACTCAAAATAATGAAAAGCAAGTATTTGAAACCAAGACTACTCTATCTAGCAGGGCTATCATTCAACATGGAAGGTGAAATAAAGAGCTTCCCAGACCAAAAAAAGGACTAAAGGAGCTTAGTACCATCAAACCAGCACTGTAAGAAATGTTAAAGGGCCCTAACCGGTTTGGCTCAGCGGATAGAGCGTCAGCCTGAGGACTCAAGGGTCCCAGGTTCGATTCTGGTCAAGGGCATGTACCTTGGTTGCAGGCACATCCCCAGTAGGGGGCGTGCAAGAGGCAGCTGATCGATGTTTCTCTCTCATCGATGTTTCTGACTCTCTATCCCTCTCCCCTCCTCTCCGTAAAAAATCAATAAAATATATTTAAAAAAAAAAGAAATGTTAAAGGGACTGCTGGAAGAAGAAGAAATATATAGAGCAGTGGTTCTCAACCTTCTGGCCCTTTAAATACAGTTCCTCATGTTGTGACAACCATAAAATTATTTTTGTTGCTACTTCATAACTGTAATGTTGCTACTGTTATGAATCGTAATGTAAATATCTGATATGCAGGATGGTTTTAGGCAACCCCTGTGAAAGTGTCATTCGACTGCCAAAGGGGTCGTGACCCACAGGTTGAGAACCACTGATATATAGTGAGGAACATAGGCATAAAGAATAAAAATGGTGCCCAGCCGGCATGGCTCAGTGGTTGAGTGTCGACCTATGAACCAGGAGGTCACCGGTTCAATTCTCAGAGCACATGTGTGGGTTGCAGGCTCAATCCCCAGTAGGGGATATGCAGGAGACAGCCAGTCAATGATTCTCTTTCATCATTGATGTTTGTCTCTCTCTCACTCTCCCTTCCTCTCTGAAATCAATAAAAATAAAAATATTTTAAAAAGTATAAAAATGGCAATAAATAAGTACCTATCAATAATAACCTTAAATGTAAATGGATTAAATGCTCCATGCAAAAGACATAGGGTAGCTGAATGGATAAAAAAACATGACCCACATATATGCTTGTCTTTAAGAGACCCTCCTCAGAACAAAAGACTAACTCTGATTAAAAGTGAAAGGTTAGACTAAAGATGGCAGCTGGCAGGATGGAGGTGAGGGAGAGGATGTGAGTGAGTGATAGGGTGAAGGTAGAGTGTGTGTATGCGTGTGGTATGTGTGTGAGTGAGGGATAGTTAAATCCGACAGGAGTACCAGGGGCCAGCAGACCAGACTCTCCTGGGCAGAGAGAGGCTGCTACCGCTGCAGGCACTCCCCGGACTGCGGGACTCAGGCACGGAGTCCATGCCATCTTGAAGGGGAGAGCGCCCATCTGGAAACTCATCAACACCACCATCCAGACAGGCCTTGGACACTGCATGTGAACCAGCAGCCACTCCAGCCAAAATCTTGCTGCCCCGCCCACAGACTCGCAGACCCTGGGATCTCCACCTCCAAAGGAGGACCGTGCCTGCAGAGGTAGGTGCAGCCTCCCCCTCCCCAGCGGCAGACCTTCGGGCACCACAGTTGCGCGTTTCCAGCATGCAAGCCTCTGGAGCCCACCACCCCACAGGCAGCCTCTGGGAGCTACTGCAGGCGCCCGCTGAGTGCAATGTTGTGCAAACGGGGGTGCACTGCTCCATAGGAGAAATTCTGAATTCACTCTCCTGAACAACTACCAATAGACACTGTCACACAATTTCAATGCCAGGGCCCCTTAGGGTGCGTCAGAGCTCTGCGTGCATGCCGCACGCCAGAATCGCACTGCCAAAGTTGCGGTTTCCAGCAGGCAGGCATCTGAAGCCCACCACCCCACAGGCAGCCCCTGGGAGCCTCTGCGAGCCCCCCACTCGGTGCGATATTGTACAGACTGTGGCACACTGCCCCATAGGAGAAATTCTGAATTCACTCTCCTAAGTAACGGCCAATAGACACTGTTGCACAATTTCAATGCCAGTGCCCGTTAGGGTGCGTCAGAGCTCTGCGCGCATGCTGCAATCACACCGCCAGAGTCGCGTTTTCTAGCAGGCAGGCACCTAGATCCCACCACCCCACAGGCAGATCTGGGGAGCCACTGTGAGCCTCGCTGAGTGCAATATTGTGCAAACGGGGGTGCACTGCCCAACAGTAAAAATTCTGAATTCACTCTCCTGAATAACGGCCAATAGACACTGTTGCACAATTTCAATGCCAGGGCCCCTTAGGGTACCTCGGAGCTCCACTCCGCAAATCCACCACAGGTACCCCTGTGAGCTGCCACTGGGAGCATGTGTATCCATCCACAAACACAGTAGCAAAGACTGAGTCTTCCCACTCTATAGCTGCAGAACTCTGGACACTATAGTCGTGCTTTTCCAGCGCTAAGGCCTCCTGAGCCCACTGTGCCACAGGTGTGTTCTTATCCAAACAAGGGTGCATTGCTCCAACAATAGAAATTCTGAATACTCTCATCCTGGATACCTGCCCACAGATGCCTCGATCGCTTGGCTTCAACAGGGTCCTTCAGAGTGCGCCAGGATGCCGCACTGGCTAGCACACTGCGGGTGCCCTTGTGAGCTACCACTGGGAGCGTGGGTAGCCAACCACAGGCCCAGTGGCAAAAACTGAGTCTTCCCACCTTACAGCTACAGAACTCGGGATACCACAGTTGTGCCTTTCTAGTGTGCAGGCCTCCTGAGCCCTACCACCCTGACAGACAGCTTCTGGGTACCTCCGTGAGCCCCTGCTGGGCACGTGCGATTTTAGCCAAGGATGCAAGGCAGCAAAAATTGGAACATACCTCTCCCCAGCTGCTGACATCTGGACACCACGGTTGCACCTTTCCAGCTCGCAGGCCTACATCAAGAAAACCCGAATAGCTCAAGAGGGAGCTACACTAGATTACCAAGCTCAGGAGACCTGAGAGATCACACCAGCAGCACCCTCCTCAAAAGAACCGGGGTAGCAAAACAGTAGGGTCTAGGACACAGAAACAATTAAAATGTTAGAGAAAAACATGGGGAGACAAAACGCAACCCCCAAAGGAAAGAAAAAGAGGAATCACCAGAGAGGGAGTTAAATGAAACCGAGGCAAATAACTTCTCAGAGACAGAATTCAGAGTAATGGTTATAAGAATGCTCAAACAGCTGGATGACAAATACAAGCAACTCAATGACAAATACACACAACTCAATGAGAATTATAAGGAGCTGAATGAGAATGTCACCAATATGAAAAGGACTCAAGAGGAAATGAAAAACGACCTAGGTGCAATAAAGAACAAAATGGAAGGCATGAATAGTAGACTAGAAGAGGCTGAGGACCGCATCAGCGAGCTAGAAGACAGGATAGGAAAAAACACACAAACACAGCAGCAACTGGAAAGAAAAATTAAAAAACAAGGGAAGATCCGAAGGGAGCTTTGGGACAACACAAAATGAAACAACATCCGCATAATAGGGGTACCAGAAGGAGAGGAAGAGAAGCAAGGAATAGAAAACCTGTTCGGAGAAATAATGACAGAAAACTTCCCCGATATTGGCAAGAAAAAAACTATGCAAAACCAAGAAGCACAGAGAGTCCCAAACAAGATGAACCCAAAAAGACCACCAACACCTAGACACATCATAATTAAATTGGCAAACATCGACGACAAAGTACGAATCTTAAAAGCTGCTAGAGAGAGAAAGAAAGTTACATACAAGGGATCTCCCATTAGAATATCGATGGATTTCTCAACAGAAACACACCAGGCTACAAGGGAATGGAATGAAATATACAAAGAGATGCAAACCAAGGGACTGAATCCCAGAAATCTATACCCAGCAAGGCTATCATTCAAAATTGAAGGTGGAATCAGGAGCTTCACAGACAAAAAAGGACTAAGAGAGTTTATTACTACCAAGCCAGCAATGCAAGAAATGCTAAAGGGGCTGCTGTAAAGAGAAGAAACAGAAAGGCAAGAAAAAACACAAATATTAAGACTAAAACTGACGACAAACAAGTACTTATCAATAATAACATTAAATGTAAATGGATTAAATGCCCCAATCAAAAGACATAGGGTAGCTGAATGGATAAGAAAACACCACCCATATATCTGCTGTCTACAAGAGACCCACCTGAGAACAAAGGACTCACACAGACTGATAGTGAAGGGATGGAAAAAAATTTTTCAGGCAAATGGAAATGAGAAAAAAGCTGGGGTTGCAATACTTATATCTGACAAAATAGACCTTAAAGTAAAGACCATAACAAGAGATAAGGAAAGCCACTACATAATACTAAAGGGATCAATCCAACAAGAAGATATAACTCTGGTAGATATATATGCACCCATTACAGGAGCACCCAAATACATAAAACAACTTTTGGAAGATACCAAGGGAGAGATTGATAGCAAAAAAGTCATAGTAGGGGACTTTAATACCCCACTGACATCACTAGATAAATCCTCTAAACAAAAAATCAGCAAGTAAACATCAATCCTAAATGACTCACTAGATCAGATGGACTTAATTGACATCCTCAGAATATTTCACCCCAAAGCAACAGAATATATATTCTTCTCCAGTGCACACAGGACATTTTCAAAGATAGACCACATATTAGGTCATAGGAAAAGTCTCTTCAAATTCAAGAGGATAGAAATCATAACAAGCATCTTCTCAGATCACAGTGGCATAAAACTAGAAATCAAGTACAATAAAAACAATGGAAAAAATCAAACACTTGGAGGCTAAATAGCATGCTATTAAACAATGATTGGGTTACCAAAGAGATCAAAGAAGAAATAAAAAGTATCCTGGAAACAAATGACAATGAAAACACAACAATCCAAAATCTATGGGACACAATGAAAGCAGTCCTGAGAGGGAAGATCATAGCTCTACAAGCCTACCTTAAAAAACAAGAAAAAATGGTAATAAATTACCTGACGCTGAAACTTAAAGAATTAGAAAGAGAGCAACAAGAAAAGCCCACAGTATCCAGAAGGAAGGAGATAATAAAGATCAGAGCAGAAATAAACGACATAGAGACCAAAAAAAAAAATAAAAAATAAAAAAGATCAATGATACCAAGAGCTGGTTCTTTGAAAGGATAAACAAGATTGATGAACCTTTAGCCAGGCTCACCAAGAAACAAAGAGAGAGTACCCAAATAAACAAAAACAGAAATGAAAGAGGTGAAGTAACAACTGATCCCACTGATATACAAAGGATTGTAAAAAAATACTACGAACACCTCTACTCCAACAAACTGGACAACCTGGATGAAATGGACACATTCCTAGAAAAATACAAGCTTCCAAAACTCAACCAGGAAGAATAAAAAAACCTGAATAGGCCGATAACTACTGATGAAATTGAAACAGTAATCAAAATGCTTCTAGCAAACAAAAGCCCTGGACCAGATGATGGTTTCACAGGGGAGTTTTACCGAACATTCAAAGAAGAACTAAAACCAATCCTTCTCAGACTATTCCAAAAAATTCAAGAGTAAAGCACACTTCCAAGCTCTTTCTATGAAGCCAGCATTACCCTAATCCCAAAACCAGATAAAGACACCAGAAAGAAAGAGAATTACAGGCCAATATCCCCAATGAACATAGATGCTAAAATCCTCAACAAAATTCTAGCAAACTGGATCCAGCATTACATTAGAAAGATCATACACCATGACCAAGTGGGATTTATTCCAGCGATGCAAGGCTGGTACACTATCCACAAATCAATAAACGTGATACACCATATAAACAAATTGAGAGACAAAAATCACATAATCATATCAATTGATGCAGAAAAGGGCATTTGACAAAGTCCAACACCCTTTTCTGATAAAAATGCTCAGCAAAGTGGGAATAGAAGGGTTATACCTCAACATAATAAAAGCCTTATATGAAAAACCTACAGCCAACATCATACTCAATAGGCAAAAACTAAAACCATTTCCCTTAAGAACAGGAACAAGACAGGGATGTCCGCTTTCACCACTCCTATTCAACATAGTACTGGAAGTGCTAGCCAATGCAATCAGACAAGAAGAAGAAATAAAAGGTATCCAAATTGGTAAAGAAGAAGTAAAATTGTCCCTATTCACAGATGACATAATACTGTAAATAGAAAACCCTAAAGACTCCAGAAAAAAATTATTAGGATTTATAAATGAATTTAGCAATGTAGTAGGATACAGAATTAATGCCAAGAAATCAATGGCCTTTTTATACACCAACAATGAACTTACAGAAAGAGAGATTAAAAAAACAAACCCTTTTACCATTGCACACAAAAAAAATTAAGATACCTAGGAATAAACTTAACTAAGGAGGTAAAAGACCTATATGCTGAAAACTACAGGATGTTGAAAAAAGAGATAGAGGAAGACATAAACAGATGGAAGTACATACCATGATCATGGATTGGTAGAATCAACATCATTAAAATGTCCATACTACCCAAAGCAATCTATAAATTCAATGCACTCCCCATTAAAATACCAACGGCATATTTCGCAGACCTAGAACGAACTCTCCAAAAATTCATCTGGAATAAAAAAAGACCCCGAATAGCTGCAGCAATCCTGAGAAAGAAGAATGAAGTAGGAGGGATCTCAATACCAGATATCAAGCTGTATTACAGAGCCAATGTTCTCAAAACTGCCTGGTACTGGCACAAGAACAGACATATAGATCAATGTAATAGAATAGAAAACCCCGAAATCGACCCGAACCAATATGCTCAATTAATATTTGACAAAGGAGGCAAGAACATACAATGGAGTCAAGACAGTCTCTTTAATAAATGGTGTTGGGAAAGCCAAACCTGTTTGGCTCAGTGGATAGAGCGTCGGCCGGCGGACTGAAAGGTCCCGGGTTCGATTCCGGTTGGGGGCATGTGCCTGGGTTGCGGGCGCATCCCCAGTGGGAGATGTGCAGGAGGCAGCTGATCGATGTTTCTCTCTCATCGATGTTTCTAGCTCTCTATCTCTCTCCCTTCCTCTCTGTAAAAAATCAATAAAATATATTTTTTAAAAAATGGTGTTGGGAAAATTGGACAGATACATGCAAAAAAAATGAAACTAGACCACCAACTTACACCATACACAAAAATAAACTCAAAATGGATAAAGGACTTAAATGTAAGACAGGAAACCATAAAAATACTAGAGGAATCCAAAGGCAACAAAATCTCAGACATATGCCGAAGCAGTTTCTTCACTGATACAGCTCTTAGGGCATTGGAAACTAAAGAGAAAATAAACAAATGGGACTACATCAAAATAAAAAGCTTCTGCACTACAAAAGAAACCATCAACAAAACAACAAGAACGCCCACTGCATGGGAGAACATATTTGCCAGTGTTATCACTGATAAGGGTTTAATCTCCAACATTTATAGGGAACTCTTACAACTTAACAAAAGGAAGATAAACAATCCAATCAAAAAATGGGCAAAGGACCTAAATAGACACTTTTCAAAAGAGGACTTTCAGAAAGCCAAGAGACATATGAAAACATGCTCAAAGTCACTAATCATCCGAGAGATGCAAATCAAAACAACAATGAGGTACTATCTCACACCTGTCAGAATGGCTATCATCAATAAATCAACAAACAAGTGCTAGAGAGGATGCAGAGAAAAAGGAACCCTCCTGCACTGCTGGTGGGAATGCAGACTGGTGCAGCCAATGTGGAAGACAGTATGGAGTTTCCTCAAAAAACTAAAAATGGAACTCCCATTTGACCCAGTAATCCCACTTCTAGGAATATATCCCAAGAAGCCAGAAACAACAATCAGAAAGGATATATGCATCCCTATGTTCACAGCAGCACAATTTACCATAGCTAAGATTTGGAAACAGCCTAAGTGCCCATCAACAGATGAATGGATTAGAAAACTGTGGTACATCTACATAATGGAATACTACGCTGCTGTAAAAAAGAAGGAATTCCTACCATTTCCAACAGCATGGATGGAACTGGAGAGCATTATGCTAAGTGAAATAAGCCAGTCGGAGAAGGATAAATACTACATGATCTCACTCATTTGTGGAATATAATGAACAACATAAACTGATGAACAAGGACAGATCAAGAGACAGAGAGGCATTGATTGGACTGTCAGGCCTTGGAGGAAAGGTAGGGGAGGGTGGGGGTAAGGGGGAGAGATCAACCAAAGGACTTATATGCAAACATATAGGCCTAACCAATGGACACGGATAACAGGGGGGTGAGGACATGAGCAGGGGAATAGGGGGTAAAGTGGGGATAAGGACACATATGTAATATTTTAATCAATAAAAATAATTAGCAGTAAAAAAAAGAAGTGAAGGGTTAGAAAAATATATTCCATGCAAATGTAAACTAAAAAAAGGCTGGGGTACCAATACTTATATGTCACAAAATAGACTTCACAAGAAAGGCCATAATAAGAAACAAACGAGATCATTACATAATACTAAAGGGAGAGATCAAATAAGAGAATATAATCCTGATAAACATAAATGCACCTCATAGTGGAGCAACCTAATGTAAAAAAAAAACACTCTTGGAGGACTTTAAAAGAGACATTGATAGCAACACAGTCATACTAGGGGACTTTAACACTCCACTAATAGGACAGATATGCCAGACAAAATATTAAGAAGGAAACAGCATCCCTAAATGGCACACTAGATCAGATGGATTCAACTGATATTCACATAACATTTCATCAAAAAGTAGCAGAATATACATTCTTCTCCACTGCACATGGAAATTGCCAAGTTTAGATCACATCTTAGGACACAGAATAAGTCTTAACAAATTAAAAAAGATTGAAATCATATCAAGCATCTTCTCAGATCACAATGGCATGAAAGAAGAAATCAAATCATAATTTAAAAAAAACCTCAAAAACATTCAAACACACGGAGGCTAAATCGTATGCTATTAGACAACGAATGGGTTACCAATGAAAGCAAGGAACATATCAAAAACTTATTAGAAACAAATGGAAATAAACACACAACCACACAAAACCTATGGGACACAGCAAAAGCAAGTCTTGAGAGGAAAGCTCATAATAGCATTACAGGCCTACCTCAAGAAGTAAGAAAAATCTCAAATAATCTGACCCAACACTTCAAAGAACTAGAAAAGGAACAAGACAAGCCCAGAGTAAGTAGAACAAAGGAAATAATAAATATCAGAGGGGAAATAAATGACATAGATTCTAAAAAAAGATAATGAAAAGATCAACAAAACTGAGAATTGGTTCTTTAAAAACATAAACAAGATTGTGAACTTTTAGCCAAACTCAATACAAAATGAATTGCCCTGACAGATAACATATTGATTGCTTGATCTCTTGGTAAATATGGCATCATGTGCATGGAGGATGTGATTCATGAGATCTATACTATTGGAAAACACTTCAAAGAATCAAACAACATCCTGTGGCCCTTCAAATTACCTTATCCATTAGTTAGAATGGAGGAAAAGACCACCCATTTTGTAGAAGGTGGAGATACTGGTAACAGGGAAGACCAGATCAATAAGGTCATTAGAAGGATGAATTAAGGTATCTACCATGGTTATTTTGTAATCTAGTCAGTTAATAAACAGTGACTGCTTTAAAATTGAAAACAAAAAAAGAGTTAATGATAGCTCTTTTGCTCAAGCCTATCATGCTGACAGGATTGGGAATGTGTTGTGGTCTTCATACTGCCAACAAGCTCCAGAGCCACCAATGAGATCAGAAGGGCAAGATAAACAGTACAAGAAAGCCCATTTGGGCTCAGCCCTAAAACCCAACCATTTTGGAGGTGCTTCCCATGTAAAGGGAATTGTGCTAGAAAAAGTAGGGGTTAAAACCAAACAGCCGAAATCTGACATTAGGAGTATGTCAGGGTCTAGCTGACCAAGAATGGAAAAATAAAATCACAGCCTTGTACCCAATGATGGTTGTTTGAATTTTTATTGCGGAAAATGATGAAGTTTGGGTTGCTAAATCTGGTCACAAAGGTTTATAAAATAGATAATGTTGCCCAGATGGTGTGGCTCAGTGGTTGAGCATTGACCTATGAACTAGGAGGTCATGGTTCAATTCTCAGTCAGGGCACATGTCCAGGTTGAGGGCTCAATCCCTAGTAGGGTGTGTGCAGGAGGCAGCCAACTGATGAATCTCATCATTGATGTTTCTGTCTCTCTCTCCCTCTCATTCCTCTCTCTGAAATAAGTAAAAAAACACATAAAAAATAGAAAATGTCTCTTTTGGCCTTATACTAGTACAAAGGCAAAAAGAAAAGACCAAGATCCTAAGATTTGATGTTGGAAACATCAAATTAATAAGTTTTCATTTGCGCAAAAAATAAATAAATAAATAAATAAATAAAGTTAATGAGAGTATTATACTAGATCTTAAAGAAAACAGAGTACTTTCTAATTTATTTTATGAAGTGACTGTTACACTGTTACCAAAACCAGAAAAAGACATTAAAAGAATATTACAGAGCAGTTTCCCTGATAAATTCTGATAAAAATTTAAAAATAGATCGATGATGACTCCCTCAAAACAAAACAAAAAAAGAATAAATTTAAAAATATACTAGCAAATTGAATAAAGTGACATATAAAAAGCATTACACATTATGACCAAGTGGTGCTTATTGGAATACAAGGTTGATAGAACATCTGAAAACCAATAACAGTCATTATAATATCAGAATAAAGTAGGAAAACTATATGATTATTTTAAATGAAGAAAAAGCATTAGATAAAATTTTAAATTTACATATATTTGCTGTCACCAATTCTATTAACACCGTAGATATTACATAATTAGAAAAAAATGAGGCATACAGACTGGAAAGGGAGAAGACAAACTATTTACAGATAACATGATTAGATATGTAGAAAGGACTAAGGAATCTACAATAAAGGGTACTAGAAATAATAAGTGAATTTAGCAAGTCATAGGATACTAATATCAAAATATATAAATCAACTGTTTTTATACACTAACAATAATTGAAAATGAAATTAATGAATAAGATTAACAAAATATCTGTAAGACCTATACACCAAAAACTACAAAAATCTACTGAGAGAAACTTTACAAGACCATGGAAATACACCAGGTCCTTGGATTATAAGACGTACGACTGTTAATATTCCAATGATCTCCAACCAATCCATAAAGTCTTCGAAAACACAATTACAGTCAAAGTAGGTTGTTTTATAGAGATCAATAAGTTGAGTCTAAAATGTTATGGAAATGTAAAACCCCTAGCATATCTAAAACAAGTTTAAAAAGAATAGAGATGGAAAATTCACATTACCTGATTTCAGGACTTAATATGGTAGTATTACACTAGTAAAAGAATCCTATATAATAAAGAGGTGATATGCAAATTGACCCTCACTCCATCACACTGTCACAAGATGGCTGCACCCACAGCAGAGGCAGGGTTCCCGTAACACAAGATGGTTGCACCCACAGTGGAGGCGGGGTTCCCGTAATGAGCTGTAATGAGTGATCAGCAGGGACCTGAGGCTGCATGGCACCAGGCCGGGGTGGGGGACCTGAGGCTGCACCCCCCACCAGATGGGGCTTGACAGGGGACCTCAAACCATGCCCCCGCCTGGCAAGGTTTGACAGGGTACATCAGGCCATGCCCCCTGCCTGGCGGGGATTGACGGGAGACATCAGGCCACACCCCCGGCCCCGGCCTGGGGGACCTCAGGCTGTGCCCCTCACCCCGGTGCTGGGCCAGGGGATCTCAGGCCACAACCCCACCCTGGCATAGGGCTGGGGGACCTCAGGCTGTGCCCCGCCCCCGCCCAGTGGGGCTTGATGGTGGTGGGGCCGGATGGGTCTGGATCTTGCCCAATGGGGGTGGGGCCGGACGGGTCTGGGTCTCACTTGATTTTGAGGTGCACGTGGGTGGGCAGGGACTTGACTCTGGGTTCCACGGTGTGCCCCAGTCTCTGACAGGAAGATTTTCATATACATTTTACTAATTTTCTTTCATCTCTGACACTTCTATTATAGAGAAAGGGCAAATAGTATTAAAATATTTCCTCTAATTAATTCCCTTTTAATTGCATGAATTTTGTGCACTGGGCCCCTAGTAACTATATAAATCAGCCCAGCCAACATGGCTCTGTTGGAGGTCACAGCTTGATTCCCGGTTTCGGCATATTCCCAGATTGTGGGCTCGATCCACAGTGTGGGGTGTGTAGGAGGCAGCCGATCAATGATTCTCTCTCATCATTGATGTTTTTCACTCTCTCTCTCCTTCTCCCTTTTTCTCGGAAATTAATTTAAAAAAATATTTTTTTTAAAAAGGAACTTCAATTCCACCTTACAAGCATACAAAAGAATTAAGTTGAAATAGATTATACAATTAAAAGGAAAATCTAAAAGCATGAATCATAAAAGTAAAAAACCTGATAAACTGGGTTTCGTTAAAATTGAAAACTTCAGCTCTGAAAGACACCACTAAGAAAAGAAAAAATCAAGTCATAGACTAAGAAAAGATATCCAGAGTCCTTTTATTTGACAAAAGACTTGTATAAAGAACTCTCACAACAGAAGAATAAGAAAACAACCAATCCACTCAAAAGTTGGCAAAAGTTCTGAACTCAGATTATATAAATGACAAACAGAAAAATGAAAAATGCTCACCATTTTCATCATATCAGGGAAATGAAAATTAAAACAATAATAAAATACCATTACACATTTACAAGGATGACTAATAAAATTATGAAGTGGCCATACCATGTGTTGGTGAGGCTATGAAGCTACTCTAAATCTCATACATCACTGGTGGGAATGTGAAGTGGCACAACTTTGCATAACCATTTGGCAGTTTCTTATACAGATAAACATACATTTGTCATACAACCCACTGATTCCAAAACTATGTATTTACCCAAAAGAAATGGAAATATAGTCGATGCAAAGATTATCTCTGCAAATGTTCATAGAAGTGTCATTCATTATAGTCAAGAAGTGGGAAAAAATGTCTACCAAAAAGTGAATGGATAAACAAATTGTGGTATATTATTCATTCATATACTGGAATTCAGCAATACAAGGAATATTCTCATATACACAACAAATGAATGAGTTTGAAAAACATTATGTTGAGTTAAATAGGCTAATCCCTCAAAAAGCACATAATCTACTATTCCAATGATATGAAATTAGAGAAGTGGCAAAACTAATTTATGGCAGAAGCAGATATAGGATTATTGAAGCCTTGGGGTGGCAGTGGAGCAACTGGATGTATTGGGGCATAAAGGAACAGTTTGGAGTAATGGAAATGTTGTAATCTTGACTGTTGTAGTGATTATACTGATCTATATACTTTTCAAAGTTCATGAACTCTACACTTAAAATGGTGATTTTCATTGTATGTAAATTATACCTCAATAAAGTTGAATAAGAAAATAAGGGTTGGTTTCCAGCTCTGCTCGGAGAAGCACAAAATTAGCTCTTATTTGACTGTTATTGTAGATAAACTATAAACTCCAAGTTAAAAAATGAAAAACTTTAACACCCTATCAACATCAATAAATAGATCTTCCAGGCAGACTACCAACAAGTTGCCTTAAATGACACATTAGACCAGGTATATTTAATTGATACTTAAATATTTCACCCCAAAGCAGCAGAATATACATTATTTTATTTTATTTTTTAATATATTTTTTATTGATTTTTTACAGAGAGGAAGGGAGAGGGATAGAGAGTGAGAAACATCAATGAGAGAAAAACATCAATCTGCTGCTTCCTGCACACTCCCTACCGGGGATGTGCCCGCAATCAGGGTACATGCCCTTGATCGGAATCGAACCTGGGACCCTTCAGTCCGAAGGCCGACGCTCTGTCCATTGAGCCAAACCGGTTATGGCAATATATACATTATTTTTAAGTGCATTTGGAACATACTAGGCCACAAAACAAGATTTAATAAATTTAAGAAGACTGAAATCATATAAAGCATCTTTTATGATGACAATGGAATGAAACTAGAAATCAATTTTAAGAAAAAAAAACCACAAAAAGCACACAAACACATGAAGATTAAATAACATGCTACTAAGCAACAAATGAATCAACAATGAGATCCTGGAAGAAATTAAAACATACCTTGAGACAAGTGAAAATGAAAACACAAAAAAACCCCAAATCTCTGGGACACAGCAAAAGCAATTCTTTTTTTTTTTCTTAATTAAATCTTTATTGTTCAGATTATTACATTTGTTCCTCTTTTTTTCCCCCCATAACTCCCCTCCTCCCAGTTCCCACCCCACCATCCGCCCTCACTCCCCACCCACTGTCCTCATCCATAGGTCCACGATTTTTGTCCAGTCTCTTCCTGCATCTCCCACACCCCTTTCCCCCCCAAGAATAGTCAGTCCACTCCCTTTCTATGTCCCTGATTCTATTATGATCACCAGATTATTTATTCACTTGATTCTTAGATTCACTTGTTGATAGATGCATGTTTGTTGTTCATAATTTGTATCTTTACCTTTTTCTTCTTCTTCCTCTTCTTAAAGGATACCTTTCAGCATTTCATATAATACTGGTTTGGTGGTGATGAACTCCTTTAGCTTTTCCTTATCTGTGAAGCTCTTTATCTGACCTTCAGTTCTGAATGATAGCTTTGCTGGATAAAGTAATCTTGGTTGTAGGTTCTTGGTATTCATCACTTTGAATATTTCTTGCCGTTCCCTTCTGGCCTGCAAAGTTTCTGTTGAGAAATCAGCTGACAGTCGTATGGGTACTCCCTTGTAGGTAACTGAGTTTCTTTCTCTTGCTGTCTTAAGATTCTCTCTTTGTCTTTTGCTCTTGGCATTTTAATGATGATGTGTCTTGGTGTGGTCCTCTTTGGATTCCTTTTGTTTGGGGTTCTCTGTGCTTCCTGGACTTGTAAGTCTATTTCTTTCACCAGGTAGGGGAAGTTTTCTGTCATTATTTCTTCAAATAGGTTTTCAATATCTTGCTCTCTCTCATCTTCTGGCACCCCTATAATTCTGATGTTGGTACGCTTGAAGCTGTCCCAGAGGCTCCTTACACTATCTTCGTATTTTCGGATTCTTTTTTCATTTTGCTTTTCCGGTTGGGTGTTTTTAGCCTTTTCGCATTTCAAATCTTTGCCTTGATTCTTGCGGTCCTCTGGTCTGCTGTTGGGAGTCTGTATAATATTCGTTATTTCAGTCCGTGTATGTTTAATTTCTAGTTGGTTCTTTATCATAACATCGAGGGTCTCATTAGATTTGTTGAGGATCTCATTAAGTTTATCAGCGGCTTCTAGACAGTTCTTGAGAGACCTTAAAAGTGTGGTTCTGAACTGAATATCCTCCATTGACAGTTTTGTCCTGTTTCTTTGTCTCCGCATTTTGTTATGCTTTCTTGGTGCACCCCCTAGTGGTCTTTGTGTGCAGTCCTTCTGTAGTTAAGCCTTGATTGTTGTAGTTAATACTAGGGGGATTTGACCTCCAGGCCAGCTGGCTGTGAGAATCAGCTGTGTCTGCAGTGGGAAAACTTCTGTCCTCTAGGGAGGTGCTAGTCTAGCCTTTGCCTGAGGCTATCTGGCAAATGGCTCTGTGCAGGGCTTGGGTGGTGCGGGTGGGTCACTCAGGGTCGGGATCAACAGGGTGGGCTGGAGAGAGCTGTTATGGCGGCTCTCAGTTCCGTCCCTAGGGGCTCTGCCTCAGAGTCCCAGCAACCGCTGCAAACCTCGGAGAGAAAGCTGCCTTCGAGTTCCGACTTCTCCCGTTTGAGTCTGGGTCCCTAGAGACTCGCCTGGATTTGGAGCTCAGAATCTGAGACTCCCTCCTGATTGAAAGCACCAACCGCGCCCTCCGCCGCCAGCCTGTTCCGCGCGCACTCCGTACCTGAGTATTTCACTTCAGCACTGCGCCTCCTCTGAGTCTGGGTATGATATTCTCTTTCCTCCTAGTTGTAGAATTTCCACTCAGCCAGCCTTCCTGTGGTTCTGGATGATGTCCGTTCCGTCTTTTAGGTGTGTTTTGATTTGGTTGTTCAAGGCAGCAATCTCCGGCGTTAACCTATGCCGCCATCTTGGTTCTCCTTGCAAAAGCAATTCTAAGAGGGAAATTCATAGCAAGACAGGCCTACCTCAAGGAACATCTCAAGTAAATAATCTAACCTTACACCTAAAAGAACTAGAAAAAAAAACAATAACAAATAAGGCCCAAAATGAGTAGAAAGAAGGAAATAATAAAGATCAGAATGGAAATAAAATATGTAGTTAAAAAAACACACACAAAACAATACAAAGATCAAGGAAACCAAGAGCTGGTTCTTTGAAAAGATCCACAAGACTAATAAACCTTTAACTAGACTCATCAAAACAAAAAGAAGAGGACCCCAATACATAAAATCAGAAATGAAAGAGAAGTGCAGCTTAAAACACAGAAATACAAAGGACTATAAGAAAATCCTAGCCAACATAATTATATGCCAACAAACTGGACAATCTGGAACATATGAATAAGTTCCTAGAAACATACAATCCTATAAGACTGAAGAAACAGAAAATCTGAACAGACTGAATATGACCAACAAAATCAAATCAGCAATAAAAAAAGTCCCAACAAACAAAAGCCCTGGATTCGATGGCTTCACAGGTAAATTTTACCATACATTCAAAGAAGAATTAACACCTATGGTTCCCAAGGTAATCCAAAAAATTCAAGAGGAGAAAAGGCTCCCAAGCTCATGTTATGAGGCTAGCATCACCCTGATTCCAAAACCAGATAAAGACATTACCAAAAAAGGAAGTTATAGGCCAATATACTGATGAACATAGATGCAAAAATCTTCAACAAAATTTTAGCAATACATTAAGAAGATCATACAGTGTGATCAAGTGGGATTTATTCCAGGGATGCAAGGATGGTTCAAAATCTGCAAATCAATCAACGTGATTATAACCACATAAACAAACTCAGTTAACATAATAAGCCACATAACCCAAAATCATATTAATAGGAATAGATGCAGAAAAAGCATTAGACAAAATCCAGCATCATTTCTGGATAAAAACTCTCAGCAAAGGGGGAATAGAGGGAATGTAGCTCAACATAATATATGACAAATTCACAGCTAACATTCTCAACAGGGAAAAGCTAAAAGTATTTTCTTTAAGATCAAGAACAAGACAGGAATGTCCAGTTTACCACTGTTATTCAACATAATATTAGAAATCATAGCTACAGCAATTGGGCCAGAAAAAAATAAATAAAAGGCATCCAAATTAGAAAGAAAGAAAGACATAAAAGTCATTATCTACACTAATAAAAGAGAAAAATGGTAATTGGCGTACGGCGATACCGTTTTCATTGGCTAATCAGGGCTATATGCAAATTAACTGCCAACTAAGATTGGCAGTTAACTGCCAACAAGATGGCGGCTAATTTGCATATGTAGGCACAATGCAGGGAGGTGAAAGGGAAAGCAGGAAGAAGCCCCCTGCCACTGACAGTGATCGGAAACCCAGGGGGGAGCTAAGAGTTGGGGGGCAGGCCCTGCCCCCCAGCCATAATCGGAGAATCAGGCGCCTTTGCCACCCTGGCCAGTGATAGCAGGAAGTAGGGGTGGAGCCAGCGATGGGAGCTGGGCAAGGTCGAAGGTGGCAGTCCCAGGAGCTAGGAGTCCCTTGCCTGGACCTAAAGCGAAGCCCAGGATCGCGGCGGCCCCCACTGCCACTGTAGGTCCCCGCTGCCTGGGCCGGACGCCTAGGCCAGAGGCGTTAGGCCTGGGCAGGGGCGGAGCCTGCAACCGCGGGGAGCTGGGGGTCCCCTGCCCAGGCCTGACGCCTCTGCCGGAGGCCTCAGGCCTGGTCAAGGGGCCGATCTGGTGATTGGTGATCGGAGGGTGATGAGGGTCAACTCCTCTGGCTGAGGCATCAGGCCTGGGTGGGGGGCGGAGTCGGGGATTGGGGGGATATGATGGTCCCCTTGCCCAGGCCTGAAGCCTGGGTCAGAGGCGTCAGGCTTGGGCAGGGGGGTGGAGCAAGCAATCAGAGGGAGATGGGGGTCCCCTGCTCAGGCATGATTCCTGGGCCAGAGGCCTCAGGCCTGGGCGGGGCCAGAGCCAGTGATCGGGGGGAGATGGAGGTCCCCTGTCCAAGCCTGACACCTCTGGCGGAGCCATCAGGCCTGGGCAAGGGGCCGATCAGGCGATCGGAGGGTGATGGGGGTCAACACCTGAGGGCTCCCAGTATGTGAGAGGGGGCAGGCTGGGCTGAGGGACACTCCCCCCCACACACACACCCAGTGCACGAATTTCGTGCACCGGGCCCCTAGTTTGCCAATAAGAAGCTATAGAGAGAGGATCCTAAGGATTCCACTATAAAACTACTAGAACTGATAAATGAATTCAGTAAGGTAGCAGGATACAAAATTAATATTCAGAAATCAGTTGAATTTTTATATGCCAATAATAAACTATCAGGAAGAGAAATGAAAAAACAATTCCATTTACAATTGCATCAAAACATAAATGACCTAGCAATAAATTTAGCCAAGGAGATAAAAGACCTGTATTCAGAAAATCATAAGACATTGAAGAAAGAAACTGAAGATACGCATAAATGGAAGCATCTATTGTGCTCATGGATAAGAGAAAGTAACATGGGTAAAATGTCCATATTATCGAAAGCAATCTATAGATTCAGTGTAAAGACTATCAAAATACCAATGCATTTTTTAAAGAACTAGAACAAATTCATATGGAACCAAAAATGACACCTCTGTAATCTTAAGAAAGAAGAACAAAGTTGGACGTATCAGGCTATCTGACATAAACTATACTACAAGACTATAGTAATCAAAATGGCATGGTACTGGCATAAAACCAGACACAGAGATCAATGGAAAGAACAGAAAGCTCAGAAATAAACCCATACCTATATGGTCGGTTCAGCTATGACAAAGAAGTCTAGAATATACAATGGGGTAATAAAGACAGTCTTTTTAATAACCAGTTTTGGGAAATTGGACAGATACCTGCAAAAAAAAAACCCCGAAATACCACCTTCTTACATCATATCAAGAATGAACTCAAGCCAAAACCGGTTTGGCTCAGTGGAAAGAGCATCGGCCTGCGGACTGAAAGGTCCCAGGTTCAATTCCGGTCAAGGGCATGTACCTGGGTTGCGGGCACATCCCCGGTGGGAGATGTGCAGGAGGCGGCTGATCAATGTTTCTCTCTCATCGATGTTTCTAACTCTCTATCTCTCCCTTCCTCTCTGTAAAAAATCAATAAAATATATTTTTAAAAAATAAATAAAAGATATTTCTTATTTAAAAAAAAAAGAATGAACTCAAATTGTATAATTGTCTAAGCATTATGCTGTACACCTAAAACTAATCTATACTAATAAAAGGGTAATATGCTAATTAGAACGGGAGATCTTACGGATGACCTTCCAGACCTCCTTCTGGACAAAGCCGTGGCTGGGAGGGCCGAGGCAAGGCGCCAAGGCTGGGAGGGCCCATCACAGAGCCCCAGCTGGATGGGCAGGGAAGGTAGGGCCTCCCTGTGGGCAGATATTGATTTCCGGGTGGGCAGGGACTCCATGTGGGCGGGGATTAATGGTGGAACCCAGGCCAGGTGGGAAACGCCTGCCTCTGCTCTGCCACTGATTGCAGAGTCCAGGCCTGGTAGGCAGGGTATCCCTGTGGGTGGGGATTAATGGCGGAGCTCAGGCTGGGTGGGAAACGCCTCTGCGCAGCATTGATCACAGAGTCCTGGCAGGGTGGGCAGGGAAGACAGGGCCTCCCTGTGGGCAGCAATTGATTGCAGAGCGTAGGCTGAGTGGAAAGGGTGTCCCTGTGGGCGGGAATTAATGGCAGAGCCCAGGCCAGGTGGGAAATGCCTACCTCTGCTCTGTCATTGATCGCAGAGCCCAGGTCTGGTGGGCAGGGCTTCCCTGTGGGCGGGGATTAATGGTGGAGCACAGGCTGGGTGGGAAACGCCTGCCTCTGCTCTGCCATTGATCACAGAGCCCAGACCTGGTTGGCAGGCCTCGCTGTGGACAGGGATTAATGGCGGAGCCCAGGCCTGGTGGGCAGGCCTCCCTGTGGGCGGGAATCAATGGTGAGCCCAGGCCTGGTGGGAAACGCCTGCCTCTGCTCTGCCATTGATCCCAGAGCCCCAGCAGGATGGGCAGGGCCTCGGTGTGGTTGGGGATTAATGGCAGAGTGCAGGTCCGATGGAAAACACCTGTCTCTGCTCTGCCTTTGATCCCAGAGCCCCAGGTGGCCAGGGCCTCCCTCTGCACAGCATTGATCACAGAGCCCTGGCAGGGTGGGCAGGCAGGCAGGTGGGGGGTACAGTTGGAGGCGAGCAGGTCGGCAGGGTGGGGGCATTTGGGGGTGAGCAAGCCAGCAGTGGGGGACAATTGGGGGTGATCAGGCCAGTGAGGGGGGGCAGTTGGGGGTGAGCTGGCTGGTGGGGGTGGGGAGAGGAAGTTGGGGGCGAGCAGGCTGGCAGGCAGAGTGGTTAGGGGCGATCAGGCAGGCAGGCAGGTGAGCGGTTAGGAGCCAGCGGTCCCAGATTGCGAGAGGGATGTCCGACTGCCGGTTTAGGCCCGATCACACAGGGATCCCACAGGCAGTCGGACATCCTCCAAGGGGTCCCAGATTGGAGAGGGTGCAGGCCGGGCTCAGGGACATTCCCCCCCACCCCCCCACCCCCATGCATGAATTTCGTGCACTGGGCCACTAGTTTATATATGAAAACCTTAATATGCAAATAGACCGAACGGCGGAACAACTGAACAACCGATTGCTATGACGTGTGCTGGCCACCAGGGGGCACGTGTGGAGCATGGCAGGCATTGGCAGTATGTGGCAGAGCATGGAACATGGCTGGCGTCAGCTGCGGCGGGATGTTTGAGGTGAGCGGGGGCGCCAGACCAAGGTGGGGCACTGGTTGCTGTCATCGGGGTGAGCCTCAGGTAGTTACTGAAAATTCTTTGCTCCCACGTGCTGCGTTCCTGCCTGGCACTCACACCTGCTGCTGGTGCTGGCCCTTCTCACACCCACTGCTGGCACTGGAGCCATTGCTTGCACCTGCTGCCGGCACCTGGCGCCAGCCTGATCACTCGGCTGTCAGCGGGTGCGAGCAGCAGGTGCTGGCCCCAATCATCCCTGAGGGCTTCTCCACCTCTGCCTGCTCCTGAGGGGCAATCAGGACAGCAGCTGATGCTCACACCTGCTGATGGGGCTGGCCCCCTCACACCCACTGCTGGCACTGGCCCCAATTGCTCTGTGCTGCTAGCGGGTGCAAGCAGGGCTGGCGCTGTCAGTGCGTGGGAGTGGCAGCAGCAGGAGTGGGGCTGCCAGCAGACAAGGGACCAGGGCTGTGGCAGGAGGGGCCAGGCAGGGGCATGGAGGATGGGCCAAGACCCGCCCCTGTGCCCACCGCAGCCTCATGGCCCACCGTTCCTTTCATGGTGCACAAATTCGTGCACTGAGCCCCTAGTATAAAATAATATTGAACATCAACTATAATTAATAAAATTAAATTTTAAAAAAAGTTCTGGATATAGTGGTGCTGGCTATACATCAATGTGAATGTACTTAATGGCACTGAATTATACATTTAAAATGGTTAAAATGGTAAATGTTATGGTATGTATATTTTATCACAATTTAAAAAAAAAGTTAAACAGAAAAGTGTAAGAAACACAAAGATTTGTGAGTACTGGAATGAGAGCTTAAAAGACTGGAGAAGGAGCAAAGGTGTTAAATGGGAAGACAAGTGACTGCTATGAAAGAGGCACCCAAATAAAGATACATCAGTGGTAATCCTATCTACACTAATAAAAGAGAAACATGGTAATTGGTGTATGACCGCTACCCTTCCCATTGGCTAATCAGGGCAACATGCAAATTAACTGTCAGCCAAGATGGCGGCCGGCAGCCAGGCAGCTTGAAACTAACATGAGGCTTGCTTGCTTCAGTGACGGAGGACTCCAACGTTCCCCGCCGGCCGCTGCAGGCCTCTGAGCCTGCAGTTTCAAACATTGTAACAAATACAGACGGTAAACAAAACCCCAGAAACCAGTTTTCAGCCGGCTGGGATCTCAGAGCTGGAGTTGATACAGAGTTTCGAGAACCGAAACAAACCAGATACCTGCTTTCAGGAGCAGAGGCCTAAGAGCTGGAGCCTCAGAGCTAAAGCTGGCCCAGAATAAAAAAGAAAAAAGAAAAAAAGGAACAGTTGGGAGCTTCAGTCCCAGCCTGAAAACAGCCCTCAGCCCCTCACCCAGACTGGCCAGGCACCCCAGTGGGGACCCCCACTCTGATCCAGGACACCCTTCAGGGCAAACCAGCCAGCCCCCACATGTGCACCAGGCCTCTATTCTGTATAGTAAAAGGGTAATATGCCTCCCAGCACTGGGATCAGCGGAGCTGAGAGGCCTCCCGGCACCAGGATCAGTGTGACAGGGAGCAGCACCCAAACCCCCTGATCGCCCTGCGGCTCTGTGTGTGATAGGGGGCGGTGCCACAACCTCCCTATCGGCCCTGCTCTGTTCATGACAGGTGAAGGCGCCCCAACCCCCTGATCGGCCCTGCTCTGTGTGTGATAGAGGGCGGCGCCCCAACCCCATGATCCGCCCTGCTCTGTGTGTGACAGGGGGCGGTGTGCCAACTCCCCTATTGGCCCTACTCTGTGAGTGACGGGGGGAGCTCCTCAACCCCCTGATGGGCCCTGCTCTGTGCGTGACAGGGGGGAGCTCCTCAACCCTCTGATGGGCCCTGCTCTGTGCATGATGGGGGAGAGCTCCCCAACCCCCTGATCAGCCCTGCTCTGTGCGTGACAGGGGGCAGTGCCCCGACCCCCTGACTGGCCCTGCTCTGTGCGTGACAGGGGGTGGCACCACAACCTCCCCATCCACTCTGCCTTGAGCGTGACAGGGGGCGGTGCCCCAACCCCCAATCGACCCTACCCTGAGCGTGACTGAGGGTGGCATCGCAACCTCCCAATCCGCCTGCTCTGTGCATGACAGGGGGCGGCGCCTCAACTCCCCAATCGGCCCTGCTCTGAGCCCGACCAGGGGCTGCACCTAGGGATTGGGCCTGCCCTCTGCCACCTGGGAGCTGGCCTAAGCAAGCAGGTCGTTATCTCCCAAGGGGTCCCAGACTGGGAGAGGGCACAGGCCGGGCTGAGGAACCCCCCGCCCCCGCCCCCCCGAGTGCACAAATTTTTGTGCACCGGGCTTCTAGTCCTATATAATAAAGAGCTACTATGCAAATAGTCATCATACCTTTACACCGTCACACTGTAATGGCTCAGACACTCAACACTGGGGAGAGAGGAATGGGGATCAGCAAGGCACAAATGAGCTCACAAGAGAGGAATGGGGACCAGCCAGGCTGTGGCCCAGGAGAGGGACAAGTTGCCCACCTTGTGGTCCGGGGTTCCAATGGCTGTGGCTGTGCCTGCGACCTGGGAGAGGGACAAGCTGCCGGCCCCACAGTCCCGGGCACCTGCGGCTGTGGCCTGGGTGAAGCCACCCACCCACGGTCCCCTGTGGCTGGCCTGGGCGAAGCTAGCCCAGGTCCTGGGTGCCTGCGGCTGGCCAGAGGGAGGGAAGCCCAGGTCCTGGGTACCTGAGACTGGCCGGAGGAGGGAATCCTGGGTCCCGGGTGTGGGGTGAGGCAGAGGCGGTTAGGGGCCATCAGGCCGGTAGGGGAGCAGTTAGGGGCAATCAGGCAGGCAGGCAGAGGTGGTTAGGGCGATCAGGCAGGCAGAGGGGTTAGGGGTGATCAGGCAGGCGAGTGATTATGAGCCAGCGGTCCCGGATTGCAAGAGGCAGTCGGACAGCCCCCAAGGGGTCCTGGGTTGGAGAGGGTGCAGCAGAGCTGAGGGACCACCCCCTTGTGCATGAACTTCATGCACCGGGGCTCTAGTCCTATATAATAAAAGCCAAATATGCTAAGTGTCCTGTTGTCCGGTTGGCCATTCAACCAATCAAAGCATAATATGCTAATGATATGCTAAGGCTGCTCAACTGCTTGCTATGAAGTACACTGACCACCAGGAGGCAGACAGTTGACTAGGCAACCAGTCACTATGACGTGCACTGACCACCAGGGGGCAGACAGCCAACCGGTCAACCAGTCACTATGATGTGCACTGACCACCAGTGGGCTCCAGGGCATGTCCGACCGGTAGGTTAGCTTGCTGCTGGGGTCCGGCCAATCAGGACTGAGTGAGACAGGTTGGACATGCCCTGGAGCCCTCCTGCAGCTAGCCAACTTCCCACATCCCTCTCTGGCCCCGATCGTGCACCGGTGGGGTCCCTTGGCCTGGTCTGTGACCTCTCACAATCCGGGACCCCTTGGGGGATGTCAGAGAGCTGGTTTCGGCCCGATCCCACAGGCCAGGCCGAGGGACCCCACTGGTGCACGAATTCGTCCACTGGGCCTCTAGTGAAGGAATAAGATTCAACACTAAATGGTTCTGCAGTAGAAGCGATACATCTAATTCAAGTTAGCTGTATTAGTAGGTGGGCTGGTCCCATAAGCAGACTAGGGGAGGAAACAAAATCAGATGGGTAGGAGTTGATGAGATAAATAAATCTTGGGAATGTGCCTGAAGTATCTGTGGCACATGCAGGTGATGGTGATATCTATTTGGAGGCTGGATATAGTTTTGACACTCAGAATAGCAGTATACAATTAAAATTAATTGAGCATCATTAGAATAACAGTAGTGGATTGTGAATAGGAACAGAGGACTGTAAAGATAAAGAACCAATACAGAATCTAGGTAACACCAGTACTTACTAGATCCACATAAAAAGATAAATGTTCTGAAAGAAAACACCAAGACAATTCTCTTTGAAATCAAGGGCAGAATATTTCAAGGGTTACAATTCCAGTTCAGTAGGTGACCTAATCATATACAATTACTTCTCCTCCATCTGCGTATAGAAATAGAATAAATTTTAAAATAGAAATAAATCTATAACACCATTAGCATCCTGGGGGAGTATTATTAGCAGGTCACAGATTTTAGGAATTGTTAGCAGCCATAAGCAAACTTTAAGGATCACACCGCAAAAATACAGGAGTCTCAGTTCCTTGTATAATTTGCCAAGCACAGATTCTCAAAGCCTCAAGATAGGATTTCCTGTCATTTAATAATTGCAATCAATTCGATATCCATCTTGACTGTCTTATCTAAGCAAGAGAGGTTATGCAGTAATATATTCTCATTTATTTATTTACTAGAGGCCCAGTGCACGAAATTCATGCCCGGTGTGGTTCCTAGGCCTGGCTGGTGATCGAAGTGCAAGTGTCTGGCATGAAGAGCAGGTTCCAACTGACCTCTGGGCCCTGGGCAGCACCTGGGCCCCCAGGCCTCCGTACACCCCCCTCTGCCTGAGTATAATATACTCAAGTATATTTTTTTTCCATTGCTTTTTAGAGAGAATGTAATGGAGGGAGGAAAGGAGGAAGGGAGGGAGGAGGGAGGGAGGGAGGGAGAGAGAGAGAGAGAGAAACATTAATGTGAGATACACAGACTGGTTGCCTCCTGCATGCTCTCCAGCCCAGGTGCTCTCTGACCTGGGCCTGGATAGAACCTACAACCCAGGTTTGTGTCCCTGACCAGGAATCAAACTCATGACCCTTTGGAATGTGGGCAATACTCTATCCATTTAGCAACCCCAGCAAGGGTTATTCTCATTTAATTTGAGGAAATGCATTTTAGTCCCAGCAATGCTTCTGGGTGAAGACTGAGAAAGATGTTGAATGATATACCCTCTTAATGTGTAAACACTGGTTAAAATTAGAAGGAGTACTTGTAGAAGATAAATGCTTATCAGGCCAATATGGGAAGAAATGAGAACCACTTCTCTTAAGGGAAAGATAGGCAGGATTTAAAACAAACAAACAAAAAAACACAAAGGCTCAAATATCCTTCAAAAACAAAACAAAAAACTATTTCAGAGAGAAACCATCACCTCACCTGAGCCATGGTTTTGAGATTTGCAAGAGACAGTCTTCTTTTGGGATCCTCTTTGGAAACAGGGTGGTTCCTAAGAAGGCAAAGCTAAGATGAAAAGATGCCATGTTTCACCACACACATACTTACAGCTCTCTTATGACTCAAATTGAAATTCCCTCCATTTCCCTTGTTTTGGCCCTTGTCAACTCAGAACATTCCACATAAACAGTATAGGGAATGGGGGATAAGCTAGACAACTCTTATTTTACCCCCAAAATCAGAGATACAGGCTATTGGGGCAACAGGTTAAATTTTGGGAGAGCTCCCCTCCCCTCTAGCACCGTCTTTTCTTGCATAAGTAGCCTACTGATATTAACTACTTCTAAGCTGTTCTCCATTAAGGCTCTACCATTTATACTGTCACCAGAAATATATGAGAATACCTGTCACCCCTGATGAATACTGCTGATATGAACTTCTTAATGCTTGCCTATCTAACAGATATAAATTGTGCTTCTAGTTTTTATTTTTCTTATTATGAGAGAAGGTAAGATTCTTTTCGTAAGTTTAAAAACCATCTTTAGTTTCTTCTCTCTTAAAATTCTTTCGGTTTTCTATTAGGTCATTTTTATTTTCTAGATTGATCTTAGATCTCTTTTAAAGGAAGGAAATTAATCCTGTATTTACTTAAAGTAATTTTTTATACTTTCTCACTTGACTTTGTGTTTTTCCCATACAAAAATAACTAAAAAAAAAAAAATACTATGGGCCATCTGGTTATATAATAACCTATATTTCCTCCACTCACTGAAACTGCCATCTTTACCATATACTTTATTGCCTGTATGTATTTGACTAGATCTGGACTTTATATTTAGTTCCACTGATGTGTTCATAATTGCCAAGATCACTCTACAGTTATTATAGTTTTAAAGCACATTAAAATACTTTCCCCTTCATTACTTTTCTCTTTCAGAATTTCCGGCTTGTTTATATTCTCCTAAGAACTTTAGAAAGTGCAAAATTTTACTGAAATATTAATGGAGCTGCATGAAATGTTTGGGAGTTTGGACCTTTTATCATATTGTGTCTTCCTTCCTTTTACTTGTCTTATTTTTAAGTCTCTTAGGAATATTTTCTAAAAATTTGAACAACTCATGGAATCCTTTATATTTCATATTTTTGATAGCCACTGGTCACTTTCATGTTTTCAGATATATCTATATCTATATCTATATCTATATCTATATCTATTATATATCTACTAGTGGCCCGGTGCATGAAATTCGTGCACGGAGGGAGGGGGGAGTGTCCCTCAGCCCAGCCTGCACCCTCTCCAATCTGGGACCCCTCAGGGGATGCCTGACTGCTGGTTTAGGCCCGATTCCTGTGGGATTGGGCCTACACCGGCAGTTGGACACCCCTCTCCCAATTCGGGACCGCTGGTTCCTAACCACTCACCTGCCTGACTGCCTGATCGCCCCTAACCACTCTGCATGCCAGCCTGCTCGCCACCAACTGCCCCCCCCCCCCGGCAGCCTGCTTGCCTCCAACTGCCCCCCTCTTGCCAGCCTGATCACCCCCAACTGCCCCCCACTGATGGCCTGCTTGCCCCCAACTACCCCCCAGCCAGCCTGTTCACCCCCAACTGCCTGCCCCTCCGCCGGCCTGATCACCCCAACTGCCCCCCTTGCCTGCCTGCCCACCCTGCCAGGGCTCTGTGATCAATGCTGCGCAGAGGGAGGCCCTGCCCACTCTGCTGGGGCTCTAGGATCAATGGCAGAGCAGAGGCAGGCGTTTCCCACCAGGCTTGGGCTCACCATCGATCCCCACCCACATGGAGGCCCTGCCCACCCTGCTGCGGCTCTGGGATCAATGGCAGAGCAGAGGCAGGTGTTTCCCACCAGGCCTGTGCTCCGCTATTATTCCCAGAAGGTCATCCGGAAGGTCTCTCGGTCTAATTAGCATATTACCCTTTTATTAGTGTAGATATCTATACAGCTATACACACACACACACACACACACATACATATATATGCATATATGCATATATATGCATATATATACATACACACACACCTGTGCCTTGCTAATGTTTCTTCCCCACAGTAAACCTCTGAGTTTTCTAATTGTTTTCAGTGTTAATTTTTAACAGGATGGTAACTCAGAAATCTTCTGCCTCAGTTTTAGCGGATGCCCCCAAGATGGTGAGTGAAACAAGCTTTGAAGTATCCCTCATTCTAAATACTGTCTTGTAAAGTATCTGACTGCAGTTTTTGTACCATTAATTTAACTCCTACTTCAACTGGCTGGAGAGGCTGAGATAAGGGAGTAAATTATTTTTAGAACATAGTTTTCCAGGGGGAAGAAATGTGGGTGCTTCTCCCTTCCTGATAACATACAAGAGGCCTCTCACATCCTGATGCCACTGGGAACCAAAGCGATGAGAAAAAGTGCGGGGAACTTGTACATGTTTCCAGGATTTAGGAGGGCAAAGTGACTAAGGTAGCTAATTCTCACCTGAGCTCTAGATAAGGAACCCATGCATGGAGCCTGCCTGGGTTGGCTTGGATCCTCCTGTCCATGAGGACTGACTGGAGAGACAAGCCCCACCACCAGAGCAGATGGGCCACTGCATATTCAGAGGAAAGTAGTGGGGAGGCAGCTGAAGAAGTGGCTGTGCCCAATAGAAGAAAAGTATATCTGGAAGTTCCCATCAGTAGGTTCTCCCAGAAGGTAAAAGATAACTTACACTAAATTATAGTATAAGAGGTACCAGCTTCTTCCTGTCCTGACTTCTGACTTCTCTTCCCTTTTCCAGCTCCTAGTCCACTCTAACTGGAGACTAACCACCTAGGAGTAAAGAGGAGACAAAAGAGAGGTTGAGGAATTAGAGAAGACATTGCAGGTTTCCAGCAGGAGGGACAGTTTTCTGCTTTTAAAACAAGTTTTGAAGTATTAACTTCTGCAATGTATATTTTATTTAGCTAAATGACTATTATAAGATGGGACTGATGCTTAAATGTCTAACAGATTTTTTATTGTCTTTAGAATGACTGAAGAATTATTAAATCTGCCCAGGAATTCATCCAGCAGCTGCAGAAGCAGCAGCAGGAGGGGAAAAATACACCCCCCCACACACACCCAAATGGAAATTCTGAGAGCATCAGTTTTGGGTTCTACTCATCTATCTATCATCTATCTATCTATCATCTATCTATCTATCTATCTATCTATCTATCTATCTATCTATCTATCCTATATAATAAAGAGGTAATATGCAAATTGACCATCATGCCCCCACAAGATGACTGCCTATGACCAGGCTGGCAGGGGGGTTAGTGAGGGACAACCAAACGACTGAACAGCAGGCTGCATGGGGTGACCAGGCCGGCAGGGGGGTTAGTGAGGGATGACCAAACGACTGAACAAGTAGGCTGTGTGGGGTGACCAGACCGGCAGGGGGGTTAGTGAGGGATGACCAAACGACTGAACAAGCAGGCTGTGTGGGGTGACCAGGCCGGCGGGGGGGCGGGGGAGGGGGACATGAGGGGCGACCAGGCTGGCAGAGGGGGGCGGCCAAGCCAGCAGGGGTTGCAGTAAGAGGCGACCAGACTGGCGGGTGGGGGAGGCAATTAGGGGCAACCAGGCCAGCAGAGGGGGACAGTAAGGGGTGACCAGGCCGGGGGGGGTAGTTAGGAGCAACCAGGTTGGCAGGGAGGGGGGCAGTTGGGGGTGACCTGGCCGGCAGCGGGGGGCAGTTAGGGGCGACCAGGACGGCACGAGAGGCAGTGAAGGGCGATCAGGCCGGCGGTGGGGGAGGGGGGGGTGAGTTAGGGATGACCAGGCAGGCAGGCAGGCAGGTGAGCAATTAGGAGCCAGCGCTCCAGGATTGTGAGTGAGATGTCTGACTGCTGGCATCCGAGGAGTCCCAGATTGGAGAGGGTGCAGGCTGGGCTGAGGGGATCCCCGCCCCCATGCACGAATTTCGTGCACCAGGCCTCTAGTATATATAAAAGCCTAAGCCACCGTTGGACAGCTCCACCGGTGACGCGCACTGACCACCAAGGGGCAGACGCTCAGAAGGATAGGTTAGCTTGCTGCTGGGGTCCCGTGGATTGGGATTGGGCCAGACAGGCTGGACTCCCTTTGGAGCCCCCCCACAGTCCCTCCCGGGCCAGATCATGCACAGTGGGATCCCAGATTGTGAGAGGGCACAAGCCAGGCAGAGGGACCCCACTGGTGTACGAATCGGTGCAACCGGCCTCTGGTTTCAACATATTGGTCATTAGTCAATATGGGGTTTCCCAAAATACTATCCTGACATCTGAAAATTATTTTCATTTTATCTCATCCTCTCCATTTTGAAAATCTCTATTTTTTCACTTGTTTAAATGCCACAGAGTCAAATTCTACAGGCATATAAAATAACCAATATTCAGATAATCTAAACAATACATATTTAACTAACCATGCACCCAATTCTCAAGCGTTCCATCTAGTTACACAATGAGGCACATTCATAGTCACCCCGATCTGTGCACACAAAATACTTCAAAAAGTATACATACGTCCAGTTATAGCACCCACTACACGATCACAGACACGTCATGCATAATCTCAGGGAACCCATCACATTACATCTCACAAAGTAGCAAAATCTCACTCACAAACCCTTCACTGTCGTCTCTCCAAAATCGCATACAGTCTTAACACAAATCGACTCGCACCTATTTTAAAAATTAGACACAGAGACCCTCTCACTTTCACAACCAATCGGTGTCACAACGTCACACAGGAGTAACATGTGCCCCAATACACACACGGACAGGCACAAAAAACTACACAAACAGAACGCCCGCGTGCTGGGGTTTCCTCATAAGGGGGTGGGGAGTGACGGGCAAACACAGTTCCCGCCCACACCGAGCACAGTTCCCTCTTCGGCCCTCTCCAGCCAGGACCGCGGCCGGACGGGCTCTCGGTCCCTCCTCGGAGTTCCCGGCCTCGGCTCCCTGTTCCTTCTGCCTAGGTTTTCGCTTCCATTCTCGCATTCTCTAGGGCCAGGACTCGAGCTTTCCTCCCCGGCCTTCTCAGCCTATGTTCCCTCTTCCTTTCACGCTTTCCCCAGCCCAGGTTCCCGCCCCCCTCCTCAGCGTTACCCCGGCCGGCCACCTCCCGCCCCGCAGGCGCCGCTGCCTCACCTCCGACCACTAGCCAGCGTCTGCGCTTGCGCACTCCGCGCCCCTTCCGTTCCCCAGACGCCGCCGCTCGGCCGCTCGGGCTCCAGCGCGCCTCCTGCCCGTAGGGTCTTTCCAGCCTTGAACTACATTTCCCACCGGCCCCGCGGGATGCTTTGGAGAAGAACTTCCATCTCGGTTCATTACTAGTTCCCCTCCAGGAGTCCTCAAACACCTCCTCCTCCGACCTAGTGGTAACCTAGGAATCTGGGCGCGCCGAGCGCTCACGGTGTGTGCGCGCGGTAAGGAGGCCGGGAAGGGTCCAGGGTGCGGGATTTGTTCGTATCTGCCCGCCCCCACCCCCCCACCCCGCCCCGCGGGATTTTTGGAATGGCCGCAGTTGGCTGTCACGTGGAGTATGTGGCAGGGTGGGGTTTGAGACCACCTATCATAAGACAGTGCTGCCCTTACTTCGTGCCATGCAAGAGGATTTTGATTGTGATCCGTTCATTTCGCTTGTGTCACCGGGATGGAGCTTCATTTCTGCAGTTCTGCTTTAACATTTGGGACTGAGAAGTTCTGCTGAAGATCTCCCTGAGAGTATCTATGTCCCTGAAAATGAGGAGGCCTGTGTTAGCCAGAGCTGCCCTGCACTGAAGCTTGGCTTGAGCTGCTGTCCTCATGGCATCCCCACCTCCATTGCCCAGCCTCCTGCTTAGTGTGTGTGTGTGTGTGTGTGTGTGTGTGTGTGTGAATGGAGAGTCCCCTACCCAGGGGCCAATTTTAGGTTCTCTCCTTTGTTAGGATCTGTATTCCCGGGTTTCCTGCTGCTTCCTTTTCTCCCACTTCTCTCAAAATAATGAGGTCATTAATGTCTTTTTGTTTTCATCCACAAACTTTTGGGCTGGTTACACAGCAATAGGTAACTGAAATAGGTGTTTAACTCTCTAGTCTTTTTTCTATCACCTTATATTGATATAATTATGTCAACCTGTTTTGTAAAGTGATTTTTTTTGCTGATATTATATCTTAAAAATATTCTATATCCTTCATTATTTTCTACAACTGTGCATATTACAAAGATATTTTGTAATTTATTTAACCAATAACTTTCCTGGGTAACTCTTTCTCTTTGCTGTCCAGCTCCAATGTCTTCACCAAACTTTTACATTTCCTTCCAGGACCTTATGGGTGGTCATGGGTTTCTGTCATTATAGGGGTCTGTAGACTTCAGAGTGTGGCATTGACTTCTGCTGAGTGGAGTATTAGATGACTCACCCCACTCAGAGGAATTTGTTTAATGATGTGTGATATAGGACCTTATACTCATTTATTTAATTGATCAATTGGGTCTCCCTGATTATAACTCTTTTCCCTTTTCCAATTCAATATCTGCATTCTGGAGCCATCTTACTTTCTTTTCTTTTTTAAAAAATATATTTTATTGATTTTTTTACAGAGAGGAAGGGAGAGAGATAGAGAGTTAGAAACATCGATGAGAGAGAAACATCGATCAGCTGCCTCCTGCACACCCCCTATTGGGGATGTGCCCGCAACCAAGGTACATGCCCTTGACCGGAATCGAACCTGGGACCTTTCAGTCCGCAGGCCGACGCTCTATCCACCGAGCCAAACCGGCTAGGGCCATCTTACTTTCTTCACTGTGACGCATTGGGGAATGCAACTCTTTAGAGTGCTTAGGTAACTTTCTGAAGGATTGGTTTACGGTTCCTAGAGGTGGAAATGAGCATCTCTGCTGTGTTATTTCTAAATGTCACCATCCCAGTCCTTCAGATTACTTTTTCAACGTCCTTTTCTGCCTGACGATCAAGGGGATGGTCTGAATTTCTGCATAGCCACATCAGGCCTAAGTCCCACCTATAAGAGTCATCCATATTGTACTTAGCAGAAGTTTGTAGTATGACATTGTTATATAGTATATCTTTGTCTGGATATACTATACTTTATCAGTTTTCCTGTTGATGGGATATTTGGGTGTTTTCAGTTTTTGGCCATTGTGAGGAAAGCTGCTATGAGCATTCTTGTACCAGTCTTTTGGTGTACATATGAAATCAGAATTTCTGGGTTAGAAAGTACATATATATTTAGCTTTTATAGATACTATTAGTATTTGAAGGTGATTGTTCCATTTTACACTCCTACCTACAATGTATGAGAATTCCAGTTGTTCCACATCATCAGCATTATTATTATTAGCATCATTCTTTTGAATTTTAACCATTTTAGTGGGTGCGTAGTGGTACACTTACATTTAGTTTGCATTCCCCTCATGACCAATGATGCTGCAAATATCAGTTCCTATGGACAATGAAATAATTCTTTGAGCCACAGAGCTGGAATGAACAAAATGGAAATAAGTGACATTTCACAATAAAAAAAGTAAGTGCCTAACTTGCCATGTAGCCCAGCAAGTGCAGTCTTGGCCATTTATCCCAGAGAAGTGAAAACTTATGTTTACACAAATGCCTGTACATGAGTGTTCATAGCAGCTTTATTTGTAATAACCAAAAACTGGAAACAACCCAAATATCCTTTAATAGGTAATTGGTTAAATGAAGTAGGGCATATTTATACCATGGAAAAACACTCATCAGTAAAAAGGGGTGAGTTATTGAATCACAACTTAAATGGATATCAAGTGAATTATGCTGAGTAAGAAAGCAAAACTCATAACATTACAAACCGCATGATTCCATTTATATAATGTTCTTAATATGACAAAAATACGGAGATGGAGAACAGGGAATGAAGAGGAGATGGTGTGACTATAAAAGGGTAAAATAAGGGATCCCTGTGAATCATGTTCTGAAGTGATGGAGGTGGTCACATAATTCTACACATGTGATAAAACTACATAGAACTAAATATACACAGACATACACAAATGGGTGCATGTAAAACTGAGAAAATGTAAATAAGGTCTGTAGATTGTATCAATATCAATGTCTTGGGTCATGACATTGTACTATAGTTTTATAAGAAGTTACCAGTGAAGGAAAGTGGATGAAGGTGATATGGGAATCTCTATATTATTTCTTTCTTATTCTTTTTTTTAAAAAATCCTCACCAGAAGATATTTTTTCCATTGATTTTTAGAGAGAGTAGAAGGGAGGGAGGAAGAGGAGAGTGAGAGCGTGCGTGCAAGAAAGAGAGAAAGAGAGAGAAAAATATCGATTGGTTGCCTCCTGCATGCTGGGGATTGAACCTGCAACCAAAGTACGTACCCTTGACTAGGAATCAAGCTTGCAACCCTTTTGGTCCACGAGCTAATGCTCTAACCACTGAGCAACTGGCCAGGGCTCTATATTATTTCTTTCAACGGCATATAGATTTACAATTATCTCAAAATAAAAAGTTAAAATATAAGCATATAGATGGCAAAAGTGATTTGGCATTTGGAAAAATATAAAATTATATCCAGAACTCACACCACACTACAAGAATAAACTCCAAATAGATCAGGGATATAAACATAAAAAATGAAACCATATAGGAAGTCATGGGTGAATTCCTGTTTTCACTTCAGTGTTAGAAAAACTCTCTAACTATGACCCAGAAAACAGACACCATAAAAGAAAATATTGAAAAATCTGAAATATTCAAAAGTTTGACTACATTGAATAAGTCAAAAGATAAGTTACATATTGGGAGAAAATATTTGTTAAATATATCATAGATAAAGGGCTAATATTCCTGTATTAGTTTACTAGGGCTGCCATAACAAAAATACCATAGACTAGGTATTTTAGAAAACAGAAATTAATTTTATCAATTCTCAGAGGCTGGAAGTCCAAGATCAAGGCATTGACAGGTTTGGCTTCTCCTGAGGTCTCCTCTCCTTGGCTTGCAAATAGCTGCTTTCTGTGTCCTCATATGGCTTTTTCTTTTTAAAAGGAATCCCTGGTGTATCTCTCCCTATATGCCCTAATCTCCTTTTAGAAAGACAGTACTTAGATTGGAAAAGGCCCACCCTAACAGCCTCATTTTAGCTTAATTACCCCTTAAAAGGCCCTATCTCCAAATATAGTCATTCTAAGGTACTGGGGATTAGAGCCTCAACATATGAACTTGGGAAGTGGGGGACATAATTCAGTCCATAGAATTTCTAATATCAAAAGAACCTCTTCATTTCACCATATATACAAATATTGAATCATTATGTTGTATATCTGAAACTAATATAATGTCATGTCAATTATACCTCAATTAAAATAACAAAAACCCTCTTAAAATTGATGGAAAGACCCTCCCCAAAAGAAAACCTTGACAGGAAAAAAATGGATAAAAGACAATTCACAAAAAAATATGTAAAAGTGACCCTTAAATGTATGAAAAGAGAAATGTATATTAAAATAATCCTGAAACTGTTTTCACCTATCAGAATGTCAAAAATCAAAAAGTTGAACATTAAAATTAATTAAAAATTAAAATATTCTGTTGGTAAGACAGGGTGTAATGGGCAGAATGGCAACTTCAAAAAAGATATGTCCACATCCTAATCACTGGTACTTGTGAATGGTACTTTATTTGGGAAAATGGTCTTTATAGATATAATTAACGATCCTGAGGTGAGGAATTCATCCTGGATTGACGGGGTGGACCTAAATCCAATGACAGGTGTCCTTGTAAGAGTGAGGCAGAGAGAGATTTGACAAAAGAAAAGGAGGTGATGAGATCATGGAGGCTGAAATTGGAGTCATGGGCTCTGGCACGTAGCTCAGTTGGTTAGAGCATTGTCCTGATTCGCTAAGGTGGTGGGTTCGATCCTTGATCAGGGCACATACAAGAATCAACCAGATTGTATGGGAGAACCAAGATGGCGGCATAGGTTAACGCCGGAGTTTGCTGCCTTGAACAACTACTTCAAAAGTGAAACTAAAAGACGGAACGGACATCACCCAGAACCACAGGAACGCTGGCTGAGTGGAAGTCCTACAACTAGGAGGAAAGAGAAACGCATACGGACACTCAGAGGAGGCGCAGTGCTGAAGTCAAATTCTGAGGTGCGGAGTGCAAGGAGTGGGCTGGCGGTGGAGGGCGTGGTTGGTGTTTTCAATCGGGAGGGAGTCGCAGACTCTGAGCTCCAGATACGGGCGAGTCTTTAGGGACCCAGACTCAAACGGGAGAAGCGGGACTGTCTGGCTTCGGTCAGAGCGAGTGCAGCTTTCTCTCCGAGGTTTGCAGCGGGTGCTGTGACTCAGAGAGGCAGAGCCCCTGGGGACAGGACTGAGAGCCGCCATAACTGCTCTCTCTGGCCCACCCTGTTGATCCTGTGCGACCCGCCCCGTCAAAGCCCTGCACAGAGGCATTTGCCAGATAGCCTCAGGCAAAGGCTAGATTAGCACCTCCCTAGAGGACAGAAGTTCTCTCACTGCAGACACAGCTGATTCTCACAGCCACTTGGCCTGGAGGTCAAACCCTCCCTGGTATTAGCTACAACAATCAAGGCTTAACTACAAGACTGCGCAAAAGACCACTAGGGGGTGCACCAAGAAAGCATAACAAAATGCGGAGACAAAGAAACAGGACAAAATTGTCAATGGAAGATATAGAGTTCAGAACCACACTTTTAAGGTCTCTCAAGAACTGTTTAGAAGCCGCCGATAAACTTAATGAGATCTACAAGAAAACTAATGAGACCCTCGATGCTATGTTGGGGAACCAACTAGAAATTAAGAATACACGGACTGAAATAACGAATATTATACAGACTCCCGACAGCAGACCAGAGGAGCGCAAGAATCAAGTCAATGATTTGAAATGTGAGGAAGCAAAAAACACCCAACCAGAGGGGCGGAATGAAAAAAGAATCCAAAAATGCGAGGATAGTGTAAGGAGCCTCTGGGACAGCTTCAAGCGTACCAACATCAGAATTATAGGGGTGCCAGAAGATGAGAGAGAGCAAGATATTGAAAACCTATTTGAAGAAATCATGACAGAAAACTTCCCCCACCTGGTGAAAGAAATGGACTTACAGGTCCAAGAAGCGCGGAGAACCCCAAACAAAAGGAATCCAAAGAGGACCACACCAAGACACATCATCATTAAAATGCCAAGAGCAAAAGATAAAGAGAGAATCTTAAAAACAGCAAGAGAAAGAAACTCAGTTACCTACAAGGGAATACCCATACGACTGTCAGCTGATTTCTCAACAGAAACTTTGCAGGCCAGAAGGGATTGGCAAGAAATATTCAAAGTGATGAATACCAAGAACCTACAACCAAGATTACTTTATCCAGCAAAGCTATCATTCAGAACTGAAGATCAGATAAAGAGCTTCACAGATAAGGAAAAGCTAAAGGAGTTCATCACCACCAAACCAGGATTATATGAAATGCTGAAAGGTATCCTTTAAGAAGAGGAAGAGGAAGAAAAAGGTAAAGATACAAATTATGAACAACAAATATGCATCTATCAACAAGTGAATCTAAGAATCAAGTGAATAAATAATCTGATGAACAGAATGAACTGGTGATTATAATAGAATGAGGGACATAGAAAGGGAATGGACTGACTATTCTTCGGGGGGGAAAGGGGTGTGGGAGATGCGGGAAGAGACTGGACAAAAATTGTGCACCTATGGATGAGGACAGTGGGTGGGGAGTGAGGGCGGAGGGTGGAGCGGGAACTGGGAGGAGGAGAGTTATGGGGGGGGGGGGAAAGAGGAACAAATGTAATAATCTGAACAATAAAGATTTAATTTAAAAAAAAAAGCATTTTTCCCCTGCATTGTATAAAGAAGCCAAAAAAAAAAAAAAAAAAAAAAAAAGAATCAACCAATGTATGCATGAGTGGGTGGAACAACAAGTTGATGTATTTGTCTCTCTCTCTCTCTCTCTAAGCCTCAATTTTAAAAAAGGCTAACTTCTATGCTAAAACATGATTTAACAAAAAAATTGGAATCATAGGGCCACAGGTCGAGGAATACAAGGAGCTGGAAGAGATTCTCCCCTAGAGTCTCTCAAGGGAATGTGACCCTGCTGACACCTTGATTTTGGACTGCTGGCCCCAGAACTGTGAGAGAGAATAAATATCTATTGTTTTAAACTACCCACTTTCAGGGGAAGACCTGAAAAAGAGAAAGCCTGAGTTTATAAAGGCAAAAACCAATTTTTCCTATTGGCTATCTAGCTGGATATGATGACTAGTTCAAAAACGATTGATTAGGTCCCTGTGTGAGACTCTGAAGTAAGCCTCTGCGTGATAGAGAGGCAAGTTCCAGGATGAGCTTCTATGGCAAGCACAAAAGTCCAAACCTCAACTGGGTGTGGATGTGCCGGAACCTGACTTTCCTAATGATGTCCTGAGTCCAATTTAGGTCCCCTCGACACCGCTGATTCCATTTTCAGATGATTCTGTTCAGAATGGAGACCAGTCTTTGGGAACTCAGGCTCAAGGTATTTCAGTTCTCTCCTCTGGCTTCTGAGAAGAAAGCTGCTCAAACATCTTACACTTGCGACTCTCCACATCAGCTGAACTGCATTGGCTTTCCTCTTCTTGGAGCTTGTTTAGTCATTGCTCTTTCCACTATTCAGAACTGTCTCCTTTCCTGAAATGAGGAAATCACACATGACTTAGAGATATAAAGTCCTGTATATAGAAGAAATTGTCACCGGGCTAACTTCTAGAAAACCCTACTCTTCCCGAATATCGAAACTATATCATAAGCTGTGCTTGCTTACAGGTGAACTGCTGACAGTTAACCACATCACCTACAGATAGCTCAGCCCCAGAACCAGCCGGATCCAGTTCACTTGAAGATGGTGTTCAGAACCTGCTACCCTCCACCATCTCCACTGTCCTCCGGTGAACTTGTCTTCATCTACATATTAAAAATCACACCCAGGGGGAAGAAATGGACATGGCTAGGCACAATTAGTACCCTGCATAAGGGAGCCATAAGCAGTACACATAGCTCAGCTCTCCTGGTACTGCCTACCCAAGCAGTTTCTTTAACTGCCCGCCCCCACCCTTACCATAGAGAAGGTACCTTTCCAACATGAGCTTATCCTGCTCCATTCCTTAACCAAAGAAAAAAGTTTTTGCTCTGCTTAATTGAACTCGGTCTCTTTCTATTTGCATGATCGGTAATTGGCAGAAGGACCTTGGTTTGTGTCCCTGACCCAAAAGGGTCAGCAAAAAGTGGGACTGGGCTCTGCTGTGGTGATGTCTATAGGGAAGAGGAATACTAGTATTGGTTAGTAATGCAGATTTTGTAATAAAAGAAAACACGATATTTACAGAGAAACACCAAAAGTGCTTTATTCAAAGTAATGTCCATCGCTAGCTACACATTCCCCCCATCTCTCAGGTAATTTATGGATAATGTCCCAATAGAACTTTTCTTGTTTTGAGGCAAACCATTCAGAGACCCAATTTTCCACTTCTTCGTATGGTTTGAAGTGCTGCTCAGAAAGTGTGTGTGCCATCGATCAGAACAAGTGGTAATCTGAAGGAGCAAGGTCTGGTGAATGCAGTGGGTGGGTTAATACTTCCCAGGCAAGAGCTTTTAACGCAGTGGTTCTCAACCTGTGGGTCGTGACCCCTTTGGGGGTCGAACGACCCTTTCACAGGGGTCGCCTAAGACCATCGGAAAACACATATATAATTACATATTTTTTGTGATTAATCACTATGCTTTAATTATGTTCAATTTGTAACAATGAAATTGGGGGTTGCGGCATTAGGAAGGTTGAGAACCAGTTTTAACATGTCCTTAACTGGTTTTGAAGTGTGTGATGGTGCGTCATCATGAAGCAAAATTACATTTCACGATCAAAGTGTGGTTCAAATTGATTATTTGTTGTCTGTAGTGATCAGTATTAACGGTTTCTCCTGGTTTTAGAAGCTCATAATATACCACACCTTCCTGATCCCACCAAAGACAGAGCGTTGTCTTCTTTTTAAAGCGATTTGGCCTTGCATTCGATGTTGATGGTTGACCTGGATCAACCCATGATTTTGTGCGTTTGGGATTCTCAGAATGAATCCACTTTTCATCGCCAGTCACAATTCGATGCAAAAAAGACTTTCTTTCGTGCTGTTGAAGCAACATTTTTAAAAATATATATATTTTATTGATTTTTTACAGAGAGGAAGGGAGAGGGATAGAGAGTTAGAAACATCAATGAGAGAGAAACGTCAATCTGCTGCCTCCTGTGCCCGAAACCAAGGTACATGCCCTTGACCGGAATCGAACCTGGGACCCTTGAGTCCGCAGGCCGACGCTCTATCCACTGAGCCAAACTGGTTAGGGCAGTGGTCGGCAAACTGCGGCTCGCCAGCCACATGCGGCTCTTTGGCCCCTTGAGTGTGGCTCTTCCACAAAATACCGACTTCTGTGCATGAGCCACGAAGTTTCAATCACACTGCATGTGCGCGCCCGCATGTGGTATTTTGTGGAAGAGCCACACTCAAGGGGCCAAAGAGCCGCATGTGGCTCGCGAGCCGCAGTTTGCTGACCACTGGGTTAGGGCATGTTGAAGCAACATTTTACTGGTGACTTTTGGGTTTTCCATTTGTCTTTCATTCAATTGATGTGGCACCCATTTTCCTTCCTTTAAAATCTTTCCCATTGCTTGTAAATGATCAGAAATTGCTGAGCAACGTTCAATCTTTCTGCAAGTTGTTTTTGAGTTTGACACTCATCTTCATCCAATAATGCTTGTAATTGTTGGTCTTCAAACGTTTTCAGTTGACCTGGACATTCTTTGTCTTTCACATTGAAATCGTCACGTTTAAAGCGTTTAAACCAGCGTTCACAAGTATCTTGAGATGTAGCATGTTCACCATAAGCTTCCTGAAGTATTCAGCAGCACTTTTCTTCAAAGTAAAGTGATGAATTAAAACTTCCCGCAAATGCTTTTTTTGGCACAAAATTCGACATTTTAAAGTGTAAAAATATCTATGATGTTAACGCCGTCAGCAAAATTTGACATGAAGTTTTGAAGCTTGTTGTCAATACAACAAAATATAGCATACATATCAAATCGCATATATATCAACATATGTGTAACTCCATCTATTGAAAGAAAACCCCGCATTATTAACTGGTACACCTAGTAAAAGGGCCAGAGGAAGACCAGGTCACCTTAGGTGTCAAGCAAAAGAAGTCTCAGTAATGTCAAAAGATAGTTGTATGCCCTAGAATAAGTGGGGAGTGAGCTTAATAATCACAGGACCCAGTTGCTCTACTTCTGCTCGTTCCTTGGCCTAAGTAAGTCCCTATTTGTCCCTTTAGGCTTTGGAGAGAAGGAAACACCGGCTCCACCTATTTAATCTCTGAAAAATAGCAATTAGATTTATTTCCCTTATTTAAAAAAAAAAAAAAAAAGGAATGGGTTTAAAAATTGGGAGCCATACTCAGGCTTCCTGGCCAAGAACTAATCCCAAGGAACTATATGGCTCTAGAAGAGTCTCTACTTTTCCCTGACAGAAGATTCTCTGGGGTTCCCAGTGCCCCTCAAGAAGGGCAAGATAGTTCAAAACAGCTCAGTGTGGTCCCACCCAAGCTATGCTTCTAGGAATCCATACCAACCCCCTTACACTTTCAGAATAGAGCCTCTCCTTCCACCCAGGTGTGAAGGCCTCAGAGTAGGGCATCTCAGTAACCATGGTCCCCACTGCCCCTGTTTGCTAAAGGCCCCCCAGAAGAGCTAACATGGAAAGGCACCCTGTAGTAGAGGGTAGGGTGACGAGTCTGCCCCAAATCTGGGGGAGCACAGGCTCCAATTTGGAGCTGATGGCCTAGTCCAGTGATGGCGAACCTATGACATGCGTGTCAGAGGTGACACGCGAACTCATTTTTTTGGTTGATTTTTCTTTGTTAAATGGCATTTAAATATATAAAATAAATATCAAAAATATAAATCTTTGTTTACTATGGTTGCAAAGATCAAAAAATTTCTATATGTGACATGGCACCAGAGTTAAGTTAGGGTTTTTCAAAATGCTGACACGCCGAGCTCAAAAGGTTTGCCATCACTGTTCTAGTGAGTACAACTACGTTGCCAGCTTCTGGGACCAAGTGAAAAATCTCCAAGAAGAGTTAACCATGGTCTAGCTATTCTGACCAGTGCTCAGCATCAAGGGCAGGGTTCTAGAGCACTGTGTATGGAGAAGTCAGCATCGGAGAGCAGCAATTTTAGCACCTTAGAAAGTGCAGCAGTGGTCTGAAATCCCTCGTCGGAGGACTCTGAGATCCCAAATGCAGACCTAAAACCTGGCAGACAACTCCCGAGCTCTTTCCTCTCAGACTGTGTTTCCCAGAAGACACAGATGTCCAAGCTACTTCGGGTAGGAATGTTGGTGGAGTGGTCGGCACGGAGTCAGGTGAGGGCTTCCCGACCTGAAGGAGCAGAAGGGCTAGGCATGCGGCCTCCTCTGTAATCCTAGCCAGAGGAGTTATTTTAATTCTTCAACCATGCTGAACATTTTGTTGCAAATCCTTTCACCCTCCTTATATATATACATATATGCTTATGTACATATGTATTTTTCCCCAAAGATTACACCATGGTACACATGGTGTTGTAATTTCCTTATTTAAATATATTTAGGTCTCTCTGTCTGTATTCAGGGGTAAATTTCAGCAGATTTTTCAGGACGCTTCCAGGTGTGATTCTTTAATTCTCACCAGTACTTCAGACTAAACACTCAGGTATTTATTTTGCTCAGGAATTTCTGTCCTATTTATTTATTCTTTTCAATCTGTTATTTTAGTCTCTATTTTTGACATTCTCATTACACATACATTAGGTCTTTTGGGTCATTTTCTACTTCCTTGATCTTTTCATAATGTCCATTTTCTTTTCCCTCTTAATTCAGTGAGAATCTGTTTAGGGAATGTCTGAGCAGGTTGGTTGGGTTTATTTCATTCATTTCATTATAGTGTTGGGACACTGGTCTGCCTCTCTAAAGTCCCCCCTACTAAAGACCCTGGGCCCATCTTTTTCTTCTTTTAATATATGTTTTATTGTTTTCAGAGAGGAAGAGAGAGATATAAACATCAATGATGAGAGAGAATCAGTGATTGGCTGCTTCCTGCACACTCCCTACTGGAAATGGAGGCTGCAACCTGGGCATGTGCCCTTGACCAGAATTGAACTTGGGGCCCTTCAGTCTGCAGGCCAGTGCTCTATCCACTGAGCCAAACTAGCTAGGGCTGGGCCCATCTTTCTTGACTCCATCCGGCTATAGCTGGATTTCCTTCTTGTTTTGAATAAGGTTGGGATTTGTCCAACTTTCCTCTCATTTTTTATGTATGTGTGATCGGGGCCAGGGAGTAGGAGACATGAAAGGGCAAGAAAAATATCATTCTGAAGTAACATCTTGGGAGCTCAGAGTCAAGATCACCTCATGTCTTTATTTTTTCTGAACCTCTCTCATCCAAGAACACTGTGGAAACAAGACCATAGCCGGTTTAGCTCAGTGGATAGAGCATCAGCCTGTGGAATGAAGGGTCCCGGGTTTGATTCCAGTCAAGAACACATAACTTGGTTGCAGGTGCCCTGGCCCTGGTCCGGGTGTGTGCAGGAGGCAACCAATCGATGTGTCTCTCTCACAGTGATGTTTCCCTGTGTCACTCCCTCTCCCTTCCACTCTCTCTAAAAATCAATGGAAAAATATCCTTAGGTGAGGATTAACAAAACAATAAATTAGTAAAGTGGAACCAAGAAGAAGACTAATAAATATATTGAATTCTTAAAAAAGCCATGCCCCATGTAAGTTTGTGTTTTCTTGTCCCTAATTGAAGTCCTTTCTTTTCTGTAGGTCATATGAATACCTGCATTCTTTATCCTGATATTGTTACCTAATTGATATCATATAATAACATACTAATGACTAGCTAAGCAATGATGCCAAACTTCAGAGTCTTCCTTTTTTTGTTCCTCTTCTCTCTAAACAGTGTTCATATACTCATTAATAAATAATTCCTCATTTTCCATATGTTCAGTCTATCATGTGCAGGCAGAAACAAGGGGAGAAGAGAAATAGTATTCTTTCGGGGGAAATAGTAGTGTTTCTTGTCGAAACTTTGGTTTGATGAGATGATTTAACAAATTTTTATCTTAAATTTTTAAGTTTATTTTTATTATTGACACTATTACAGATGTCCTCATCCTCCCCTTTGCCCATCTCTTCCCAGTCCCTGCCTCCCTTTTCCTCTGGCTATCACTACATTGTTGTTTGTGTCTATGTGTTATGGATATATATTTTTTGGCTACTCTGTTCAACCTCTTTCATCCAATTCCCCATGCTGCCTCCCCTCTGACAGTTGTCAGTCTGTTCCATGTGTGGGAAGCCGCCCATTGTCTTCACTAGCGGAGAAGTGCAAAAAAGGATCCCGGAATGCTGATGAACCTTGAACCCATGGCCAGGGCCAGAGTTATGCACCGATTGTCTAGTCCTGACAATGGGGGCTCAAGCTATTTCCTGGTCAAATAGTCTCAGAGTAAATCCCTCTAATATTTACTGACCTTTAAGATAGTCTGTCTGCTACCGCAATTGCTACTGCCTAACTAAGGGCTTTATGTGTAACCAAAGTTGAATAAAAGGCTGGCGAGGCCTGGGCACCAGTGGAAGTCCTTCCCCTTGAGTTGGATTTGCCCACCTGGCCCCCCAATATTTCCAAATTATCTCTTGTCTCTTCTCTTTCATTTGTGTGTGGCTCCTCTTTCAGATCCTGAACCGCAAACCATGCAGGACGTGGGGGAACACATACACATCCATGTATCCATGACTCTGGTTCAATTTATTCATCAGTCTATTTTGTCCAGTGAAATCATATGGTATTTGTCTTTCTCTGACTGGCTTATTTCACTTAGCATAATAATCTCCAGATTCATCCATGCTGTTGCAAAAAGTAAGATTTCCTTCTTTTTATAGCCACATAGTATCCCAGTATGTAAATGTACCACAGCTTTTTTATCTACTCATCTACTGATGGGCACTTGGGCTGTTTACAAATCTTGGCTATTGTAAATGTAGCTATGAACATAGAGTTCATATATTCTTTTGAATTACTGTTTGAGATTCTTGGTATATATTCCCAGAAGTGGGAATGCTGGGTCAAAAGGCAGTTCCATTTTCAATTTTTTGAAGCAACTCCATACTGTTTTCTACAGCAGCTACACCAGTCTGCATTCTTACTAACAGTGTACAAAGGTTTCCTTTTCTCCACATCTTCACCAGCACTTGTTGATTTATTGATGATAGCCATTCTGATAGGTATGAGGTGGTATCTCATTGTGGTTTTAAATTTCAGCGCTCTGATGACTAGTGATGTTGAACATTTTTTCATATGTCTGTTTGCCATGTGGAGAAATGTCTATTCAGGTCCTTTGTCTATTTTTAAATTGGATTGTTTGTTTTCCTGGTGTTGACTTGTATAAGTTCTTTTATATATTTTGGGTATTAACCCTTTATCAGATGTATCATTGGCAAATATGTTCTCCCACACAGTGGTTTCCCTTTTCATTTCATTTGATGGTTTCTTTTACTGCACAAAAGCTTTTTAGTTTGATGTAATCCCATTTGTTTATTTTTTTCCTTTTTTTTCTTGCCATATGGGCTCTCTGTTCTGTTCCATTGATCTAGCTGCCTATTCTTGTGCCAGTACCAGGCTGTTTTGATTACAGTGGCCTTGTAGTATAGTTTGATATCAAGTATTGTGACACCTCAAACTTTGTTCTTATTTTTTTCAAGATTTCTGAAGCGATCATGGTCTTTTTTGGTTCCATATAAATTTTTAGAATATTTATCGATCTGTGAAATATGCCTTTGGTTTTTTAATAGGAATTGCATTGAATCTATAGATTGCTTTGCATAGTATGGACATTTCAACATGATAGGCACTCATCTAAATAACTAGGACTAAAACAGTAGGTATGGGGAAATGAGACACATACAAATCATGCCTGTGGAATTTAACTTGTAGTGAGAGAGACAAAATAAATATCTAATTATATAGTGCAAGACAATACAAGAAACACTGATATATAAATCTATACATACTAGAGACCCGGTGCAGCCCAGCCTGCACCCTCTCCAATCCGGGACCCCTCGGGGGATGTCTGACTGATGGTTTAGGCCTGATCCCAGGGATCAGGCCTAAACCGGCAGTCAGACATTCCTCTCACAATCCTGGACCGCTGGCTCCTAATCGCTCACCTGCCTGTCTCCCTGGTTGCCCCTAACTACCCCCCTCCTGCCGTCCTGATTGCCCCTCACTGCCTCTGCGTGCCGGCCTGGCTGCCCATAACTGCCCCTGCTGCCGGCCAGGTCACCCCCAACTGCCCCCTCCCTGTCAGCCTGGTCACCCCTTACTTGCCCCCCCCCCACCAGCCTGGTCACCCCCAACGGTCTCCCTTTGCTGACCTGGTTGCCTCCAACTGCTCCGCCCGCCGGCCTAGTTGCCCCTCACTCCCCCCCCCCCCCCCCGCCAGCCTAATCACCCCCAACTCCCCCCTTGCCAGTCTGGTCACCCCCAAATGCCTCCACCCTGCTGGCCTGGTCACCCCTAACTGCCCCCCCCACCAGCCTGGTTGCCTCTTACTGTCCCCCGTGCCGGCCTGGTTGCCCCCAACTGCCCCGCTCTGCTGACCTGGTCACCCTTAACTGCCCCCCCATGCCAGCCTGGTTGCTCCAACTGCCCCCTCTGCTGGCCTGGTCTCCCCCAACTGCCACCCCTGCCAGCCTGGTCACCGCTAATGGCTCCCTCTCTGGCCTGGTCATCCCACGCAGCCTACTGTTCAGTCATTTGATCATTCCTCACTAATGCCCCTGCCGGCCTGGTTGCCCCATGCAGCCTGAGTGTTCAGTCATTTGTTCGTCCCTCACTAATGCTCCTGTCGGCCTGGTTGCCCCATGCAGCCCGCTTGTTCAGTCGTTTGGTCGTCCCTCACTAACCCCCCTTCCAGCCTGGTTGTAGGCAGCCATCTTGTGAGGGCATGAGGGTTAATTTGCATATTACCTATTTATTATATAGGATACACACACACACACACACACACACAAATATATGCATATATATAAAATGAACAAAATAATTACATGGTAAACCTAAGACCAATGAGCAAATATGTGCCTTATGAATAAATGTATATGAGCTTTAGCTCACCTATTAAAAGAAAAAGGCTTTGAGATTGAGTCACAAATAAAACTCAACTTGATATCTGACATTGAAGTGATTCTGTAACTTAGAAATGTTACTTAAAAGGATGAATAAATCATATCAGGCAAATAGAAACTACTATAAAAAAAGAAGGCTAAAATTCAGGCCACATCACATCATTAAACAAGGCAAAGAAGGGGCACTATATAAGGTTTAAATTTCAAAATGAAGATATAATAGTTATGAATACACATGTATCAAATATTACAGCAACAACATTCCAAAAGTAAATGGATGGACACTCAGAAGAAGAATTAGATACTTGCCAGCATTAGGGGACATTAATTCACTAAGTCAAAGTCAGGCCAAGTGGACATAATTTAGTGAGATTATAGAAGTCCTAAATCACATACTCCCTGAAATTTCCCTTATTAATATAGATTAAATTCTGTATGCTAATAATAGTGAATATCCATTATTTTCAAGTGTCATGGACCATTCTAAAAAAAACCACACACACAAACAAAAATTAGGCCACAGTAAAGTCCAAAGAGAGAAATGATAAACAATGTTCTTTGAACACAGTGAAATAGAGGTGGGATTTAATAACAAAATCAGAAAAATAAAGTTACTTTTAGCAGCAGTTTATAAAATTTGTCTTAATCATTCCTGGTTCAAAGAAGAAATATAACCTAAAAACAAAGCATTATAGCAATAATACTACATATTGGTACACACAGGACTTAGTTAAAGCAGGTCTCTAAGGGAAAGTTCATAGCTTTAAATGCTTTGCACAAAAATAATGAAAATATGTAAGTTAAAAGGAATTAGAAGGAAATATGGAAGGACTTTACAATGATAAAAATTAGCCCTAACCTGTTTGGCTTAGTGGATAGAGCATTGGCCTGCGGACTGAAGGGTCCCAGGTTCGATTCTGGTCAAGAGCATGTACCTTGGTTGAGGGCAACATCCCCAGCAGGGGGGCGGGGAGAGGCACAACTGGAGGGGCTGGGTGGGGGGTGTGGAGGATGGGCCGAAACCTGCCCCTGCACCCACCGCAGCCTCAGGCTCGTGGCCCACAGTTCCTTAGTTTTAATACTAGAGGCCTGGTACACAAAATTCGTGCACTGGGGTGGGGGGTCCCTCAGCCCAACCTGCGTCCTCTTGCAGTCCAGAAGCGCTCAGGGGACATCTCCTCCCCACGGAGGCAGGAGAAGCTCCTGCCATTGTCTCTGAGCCTGCTTCTGGCTGAGCAGCACTCCCCCTGTGGGAAAGTACTCACCACCAGGAGGCAGCTCCTGCATTAAGCATCTGTCCCCTGGTGGTCAGTACATGTCATAGTGACCAGTCATTCCCATCCCCCCTTCAGTCAATTTGCATATTAACCTTTTATTATATTCTAGAGGCCCTGTGCATAAAAATTTGTGCACTCGGGGGGGAGAGGGGGGTCCCTCAGCCCGGCCTGTGCCCTCTCGCAGTCTGGGACCCCTCAGGAGATAACAACCTGCTGGCTTAGGCCTGCTCCCGGGTGGCAGAGGGCAGGCCCAATCCCTAGGTGCAGCCCCTGGTCGGGCTCAGAGCAGGGCTGATTGGGGAGTTGGGGCACCGCCCCCTGTCATGCACAGAGCAGGGCGGATTGGGAGGTTGCAATGCCACTCTCAGTCACGCTCAGGGTAGGGCCGATTGGGGGGTTGAGGGATTGCCACTCCCATCACACTCAAGGCAGGGTTGATGGGGAGGTTGAGGCCCCACCCCCTGTCATGCACAGAGCAGGAACAATCAGGGGTTTGGGGCACTGCCCCCTGTCACGCACAGAGCAGGGCCGATCAGGGGGTTGGGGCTCTGCCCCCTGTCACGCACAGAGCAGGGCCGATCAGGGGGTTGGGCGCCGCCACTCTCACACTCAGGGAGGGCCGATGGGGATGTTATGGCTCTACCCCGTCACACACAGAGCAGGGCCCATGGCGGGGGGCGGGGGTTGGGGCGCCGCACCCTGTCACACACAGAGCCGAAGGGCGATCAGGGGGTTGGGGAGCTCCCCCCGTATCAGGCACAGAGCAGGGCTGATCAGGTGGTTGGGGCGCCTTCCCCTGTCACGAACAGAGCAGGGCGGATAGGGAGGTTGTGGCCCCGCCCACTGTCACACACAGAGCCACAGGGCGATCAGGGGGTTTGGGTGCTGCCCCCTGTCACACTGATCCCGGTGCTGGGAGGCATATTACCCTTTTACTATATAGGATAGATGCCTCGTGCATGGGTGGGGCTGGCTGGTTTGCCCTGAAGGGTGTCCTGGATCGAGTGGGGGTCCCCACTGGGGTGCCTGGCCAGCCTGGGTGAGGGGATGATGGCTGTTTGCAGCTGGTCACACATCCTTCAGGGTGGGGGTCCCCACTGGGGTGCCTGGCCAGTCTGGGTGAGGGACTGAGGGCTGTTTTCAGGCTGGCGGGTGACGGAAGCTCCCAACCGCTCCTTTTTTTCTTTTTCTTTTTTTTATTCTGGGCCAGCTTTAGCTTTGAGGCTTGGCTCCAACTCTTAGGCCACCGCTGCTGAAAGTGCTTTCTGGCCTTTGTTTACAATGTTGCTATCCTGCTGGCTGAAGCCCGGCGGACTAAAGCGGGTTTCTGGGGTTTTGTTTAGCTTCTCTATTTGTTACATACTTGCTTAGAGTTGCAGGTCAGAGGCCTGCAGCGGCAGGCAGGGAACGTTGGAGTCCTCCGTCACTGAAGCAAGCAAGCCTCATGTTAGTTTCAAGCTGCCTGGCTGCCGGCCGCCATCTTGGCTGGAAGTTAATTTGCATATTGCCCTGATTAGCCAATGGGAAGGGTTGCAGTTGTACGCCAATTACCATGTTTCTCTTTTATTAGATAGGACTAGAGGCCCTGTGCACAAATATTGATGCACTCGGAGGGGAGGGGGGGCCCCTCAGCCCAGCCTGTGCCCTCTCGCAGTCTGTGACCCCTCTGGAGATAACAACCTGCTGGCTTAGGCCTGCTCCCAGGTGGCAGAGGGCAGGCCCAATCCCTAGGTGCAGCCCCTGGTTGGGCTCAGAGCAGGGCCGATTGGGGAGTTGGGGTGCCGCCCCCTGTCATGCACAGAGCAGGGCGGATTGGGAGGTTGGGATGCCACCCTCAGTCACGCTCAGGGTAGGGCCAATTGGGAGGTTGGGGCACCGCCCCTGTCACACTCAAGGCAGGGTCGATGGGGAGGTTGCGGCGCCACCCCCTGTCACGCACAGTACAGGGCCAATCAGGGGGTTGGGGCACCTCACCCTGTCACGAACAGACTAGGGTGGACAGGGAGGTTGTGGCCCTGCCCCCTGTCACACACAGAGCCGCAGGGCAATCAGGGGGATGGGCGCTGCCCCTTGTCACACTATCCCGGTGCAGGGAGGCCTCATTGCTCCGCTGATCCTGGTGCTGGGAGGCATATTACCCTTTTACTATATAGGATAGAGGCCTGGTGCACGGGTGGGGGCCGGCTGGTTTGCCCTGAAGGGTGTCCTGGATCAGGGTGGGGGTCCCGCTTGGGGGCCTGGCCAGCCTGGGTGAGGGGATGATGGCTGTTTGCAGCTGGTCACACCCCCTTCAGGGTGGGGGTCCCCACTGGGTGCCTGGCCAGTCTGGGTGAGGGGCTGAGGGCTGTTTATAGGCTGAAGCTCCCAACTGCTCCTTTTTTTCTTTTTTTATTCTGGGCCAGCTTTAGCTCTGAGGCTTGGCTCCACCTCTTAGGCCTCTGCTGCTGAAAGCAGGTATCTGGTTTGTTTGAGTTCTATAATCGAAACACTGTTTCAGCTCCAGCTCTGAGATCCCGGCTGGCTGAAAGCAGGTTTCTGGGGTTTTGTTTAGCTTCTATATTTGTAACAATGTTTCAAACTGCAAGCTCAGAGGCCTGCAGCGGCAGGCTGAGAACGTTGGAGTCCTCCGTCACTGAAGCAAGCAAGCCTCCTGTTCGCTTCAAGCTGCCTGGCTGCCGGCCTCCATCTTGGCTGGCAGTTAATTTGCATATTGCCGTGATTAGCCAATTTGAAGGGTAGCGGACATACGGCTAATTACCATGTTTCTCTTTTATTAGATAGGAGGATATTGCTGGATGCAATTTGCTAATATTTTGTTGAGGATTTTAGTATCTGTGTTCATTGGTGATATTGGCTTGTAGTTTTCTTTCTTTGTAGTGTCTTTATCTGGTTTTGGGATTAGGATAATGCTGGCTTTGTAAAGAGAGCCTGGGAATATTCCTTCCTCTTGAATTTTTGGAATATTTTAAGGAGGATAGATGTTAGTTCTTCTTTGGATGTTTGGTAAAATTCATCTGTAAATCCATCCGCTTCAGGACTTTTGTTTGCTGCAAGTTTTTTTACTTTTTATTTCATACTGCTTCAATTTCATCAGTTGTTATTGGTCTGTTCAGGTTTTCTGATTTTTTCCTGTTTCTTTAGGAAGATTGTAAGTTTCTAGAAATTTGTCCGTTTCATCCAGGTTGTTCAATTTGTTGGCATATAGTTATTCATAGTATTTGTTTACAATTCTTTGTATTTCTGTGGAGTCTGTTGTTATATTACCTCTTTTATCTCTGATTTTATTAATTTGGGTCCTCTCTCTTTGTTTCTTGATGGGTCTGGCTAAGAATTCATCAATCTTGTTTATCTTTTCAAAGAACCAGCTCTTGGATTTATTGATCTTTTGTACTGTTTTTTTAAGTCTCTACGTTATTTATTTCTGCTCTGATCTTTATTATTTCCTTCCTTCTACTTACTTTGGGCTTTTCTTGCTGTTCTCTTTTTAATTCATTTAATTTTAGGATTAGTTTATTAGTTCTTTTTCTTGTTTCTTAAGGTAGACCTGTAGTGCTATGAACTTCCCTCTCAGGGCTGCTTTTGTCATGTCCCATAGGTTTTGGGTAATGGTGTGTTTATTTTCATTCATTTCCAAGAAGTTTTTACTTTCATTTTTTTCCCTGCTTAGTTCATAATAATTTTTTAAAATTCTTTATTGTTGAAAGTTTTACATATGTCTCCTTCCCCCCCACCACTGACCTCTCCCCATCTGTTCCCAGCCCCCAGCATATGCCTCCAGACTCCTATTGTCTGTGTTTATTGGTCATGTTCATATGTATGTATAGAAGTCCTTTGGTTGATCTCTTACCTTCCCCACCCTCCCCTGCCTTCTCTCTGAGGTTTGATGGTCTGTTCGATGCTTCTATGTCTCTGGATCTATTTTTGTTCATCAGTTTATGTTGTTCATTATATTCTACAAATGAGTGAGATCATGTGATATTTATCTTTCTCGACTGGCTTATTTTGCTGAGCATAATGCTCTCCAGGTCCATCCATGCTGTTGCAAATGGTAAGAGTTCTTTCTTTTTTATAGCTGCATAGTATTCCATTGTGTAGATGTAGCATACTTTCTTAATCCATTCATCTGCTAATGGGCATTTAGGCTGTTTCCAAATCTTAACAAATGTAAATAGCGCTGCTATGAACATACTAGGGATGCATATGTCCTTTCTGATTGGTGTTACTTATTTTATGGGATATATTCCTAGGAGTGGGATGACTGAGTCAAATGGCAGTTTCATTTTTAATTTCCAGGAAGTTTTAAAATGTTTTGCTTGATATCATTGGTAACCCATTCATCCTATCTAATAAAAGAGAAACATGGTAATTAGCGTACGACTGCTACCCTTCCCATTGGCTAATCAGGGCGATATGCAAATTAACTGCCAGCCAAGATGGCGGCCGGCAGCCAGGCAGCTGATGCAAACAGGGAGGCTTGCTTGCTTCAGTGACAGAGGAAGCCAAGCTTCCCCGCCTGCCTTGCCGGCCTCTCAGCTGTACTCTAAGCAACATTGTAACAAATATAGAAGCTAAACAAAACCCCTGGCTTAAGCCAGCAGGACCGCAACATTGTTTCAAATACAGAAGGGTAAACAAAGGCCAGAAACCTGTTTTCAGCAGCGGAGGTCTCATAGCTGGACCCGAACCTCAGAGCTAAAGCTGGCCCAGAATAAAAAAAAAAAAAAAAAGGAAAAAAGGACAGGTTGGGAGCTTCAGTCACCTGCCAGCTTGAAAACGGCCCTCAGCCCCTCACCCCGGCTGGCCAGGCACCCCAGTGGGGACCCCCACCCTAAAGGGGGTATGACCAGATGCAAACAGCCATCATCCCCTCACCCAGACTGGCCAGGCACCCAAGCGGGACCCCCACCCTGAAGGGGGTGTAACCAGATGCAAACATCCATCATCCCCTCACCCAGGCTGGCCAGGCACCCAAGCGGGACCCCCACCCTGATCCAGGACACCCTTCAGGGCAAACCAGCCGACCCCCACCCGTGCACCAGGCTTCTATCCTATATAGTAAAAGGGTAATATGCCTCCCAGCACCGGGATCAGCGGAGCAGTGAGGCCTCCCAACACCGGGATCAGCGTGACAGGAGGCAGGGACCAAACCCCCTGATCGCCCTGCAGCTCTGTGTGTGACGGGGCGGGGCCACAACCTCCCTATCCACCCTGCTCTGTTCGTGACAGGGGAAGGTGCCCCAACCTCCTGATCAGCCCTGCTCTGTGCCTGATACGAGGGAGCTCCCCAACCCCCTGATCGCCCTGCGGCTCTGTGTGTGACAGGGGGCAATGCCCCAACTCCCCTATCAGCCCTGCTCTGTGCGTTACAGGGGGAAGCTCCCCAACCCCCTGATTGGCCCTGCTCTGTGTGTGACGGGGGAAGCTCCCCAACACCCGATTGACCTGCGGCTCTGTGTGTGACAGGGGGCGATGCCCCAACTCCCCTATCAGCCCTGCTCTGTGCGTGACAGGGGGGAGCTCCCCAACCCCCTTATGGGCCCTGCTCTGTGCGTGACATGGGGGAGCTCCTCAACCCCCTGATCGGCCCTGTTCTGTGTGTGACAGGGTATGGAGCCCCAACCCCCCTGATCCTCCCTGGGGGCAGCACCCCAACCCCCTGATCGGCCCTGCTCTGTGCTTGGCAGGGGGTTGCGCCGCAACCTCCCCATCGACCTAGCCTTGAGCGTGACTAGGGGTGGCATCGCAACCTCCTGATCCGCCCTGCTCTGTGCATGACAAGGGGCGGCGCCCCAACTCCCCAATCAGCCCTGCTCTGAGCCCGACCAGGGGCTGCACCTAGTTATTGGGCCTGCCCTCTGCCACCCGGGAGCAGGCCTAAGCCAGCAGGTCGTTATCTCCCGAGGGGTTCCTGACTGGGAGAGGGCACAGGCCGGGCTGAGAGACCTCCTCTCCCCACCAAGTGCACAAATTTTTGTGCACCGAGCCCCTAGTTGTTTAATAACATGCTATTTATCCTCCATGTATTTGAGTGTTTTGGAGTTTTTTTTATTTTATTTTATGGCAATTGATTTCTAACTTCATGCCATTATGATCTGAGAAGATGCTTGGTATTATGTCAATCTTCTTGAATTTGTACAGACTTGTTTTATGCCCTAACATGTGGTCTATCATTGAGAATGTTCCATGTCACTTGAGAAGAATGTATATTCTGTTGCTTTGGGGTGAAATGTTCTGTAAATATTGGTTAGATTTATCTGATATAGTGTGTCATTTAAGCCCTCTATTTCCTTGTTAATTTTTTTTTGACTGGAAGATATATCCAGTGATGTCAGTGGGGTGTTCAAATCCCCCGCTATGACTGTATTTCTGTCAATGTCTCCCTTAAAGTCCATCAAGAGTTTTTTAATGTACTTGGGTGCTTCTATATGGGTGCATATATGTTTACAAGGGCTATATTTTCTTGTTGAATCATTCCCTTTAGTATATGAAGTGGTCTTCTTTATCTCTGGTTATGGACTTTGTTTTGAAGTCTATTTTGTGTGATATGAGTATTGTTACCCCAGCTTTTTTCCCTTTTCCATTTGCATGGAATATATTTTTCCATCCCTTTACTCTCAGTCTGTGTGTATCTTTTGTTCTGAGGTGGGTCTCATGTAGACATCATATATATGGGTCATGTTTTCTTATCCATTCAGTCACCCTATGTCTTTTGACTGGAGCATTTCATCTATTTACATTAAAGCTTATTATTGATAGGTATTTATTTATTTCTATTTTTATTTTCTTTATGCCTATGATCCTCTGTCTCTCCTTTTCTTCTTCTTAAAGCAGTCCCTTTAACATTTCTTGCATTGCTGGTTTTGGTGGTAATGTACTCCTTTATTATTTTATTTTATTTATTTAATATACAGTATGTTTTTATTGATTTCAGAGAGGGAGAGAGAGATAGAAACATCAATGATGAGAGAGAATCATTGACTGGTTGCCTCCTGCACTTCCCTTACTGGGGATCGAGCCTGCAACCTGGGCATGTGCCCTTGACCAGAATCAAACGTGGGGCCCTTCAGTCTACACCATACTCTATCCACTGAGCCAAATTGGCTAGGGCAGTAATGTACTCCTTTAACCTCGTTTTGTCTGGAAAGCTTTTTATTTCACCTTCCATTTTAAATGCTAGCCTGGCTGGATATAGTAGTCTTGGATTTATGCCCTTGCTTTTCATTACTTTGAGTACTATATGTCACTCCCTTCTTGCCTGAAGTGTTTCTATGGAGAAGTCAGCTGACATTCTAATGGGAACTCCTCTGTAGGTAATTTTCTGTCTCTCTCTTGCTGCCTTTAAGATTCTTTCTTTGTCTTTAACATTTGCCATTTTAATTATGATTTGTCTAAGTGCGGGTCTCTTTGAGTTCATCTTGATTGGGACTCTCTGTGGCCTCCTTAACTTGTGTAGCATTTCTCTTCACCAGGTTGGGAAAGTTTTTTGTCATTATTTCTTTCCTGTTTTTTTCTTTATTGATTAAGGTATTACATATGTGTCCTTATCGCCCCATCGCCCCCTGCCACGCTCCCACTCATGCCCTCACCCCCCACCCCCGTTGTCTGTATCCATTGGTTAGGCTTATATGCATGCATACAAGTCCTTTGTTTGATCTCTCCCCCTTACCCCCACCACCCCCTACCTTCCCTCTGAGGTTTAACGGTCTGATCGATACTTCTCTGTCTCTGGATCTGTTTTTGTTGTAATTATTGATTTAAATAGGTTCTCTGTTCCTTGCTCATCCTCTGCCTCTTCTGATATTCCTGTAATGCAGAGCTCCCTTAAGCTATCTTCCTGCTTTTTAATTCATTTTTCTATTTTCTGCTCTAACTGGGTATTTATTTCTATGTTATCTTCCAAATTGCTGATTTGGTCCTCTGATTCATCCACTCTACTTTTAATCCCTTCCAATGTGTTATTCATGTCAGGTATATCATTCTTCATTTCTGTCTGGTTCCACTTAATTGCCTCTGTTTCCCTTCTCATGCTGTTGTAATTTGCACTAAGTTCCTTAAGCATCTTTATAACCATTGCTTTTGTCTGATAGGTTGCTTGCCTCCATTTCATTTAGTTATTTTTCTGGAGATTCCTTTTTTTCTTCATTTGGGGGCTGTTTATTTGTCTCCCCATTTTAGCTGTCTCTTAAGTTTGCTTCTATGTATTAGATAGAATTACTATACCTTCCAGTCTTTGTGTGATGGCCTTATGTAGAAGGTGTCTTGAAGGATCCAGTGGTATACTCTCTTTGCTCACCTGAGCTGGATACTCTAGGAATGCCCTCTTGTGTGCATTGTTTGGGCTCTTCTGTTGTAATTGGGACTTCATTGTTGATATCTCATTTGTGTGTGTGTGTGTGTGTGGAGGTGTCTCTCCTCCAACTTGCTGCCAGTGAGGTTCAACCCCAATGTCTTCGTGTCAACTGTCCAGTGGTCAGGGACTCCTTAGCCCAGAGGCTGGGTGTGCCTTGAGTCTCATACCTTGATTGATCTTGTTCTGGGCTGTACTTCCTTCCCCCATGGAGTTGGTCCCACAGGTGGTAGCTGCAGGTGCTTGAGGTCCTGCTGGCTATGGCCTTGCTGAGCAGTCTGGGATAGTGTTTGTGGCAGGGACCCAAACTGCTGTTTCTGACTAATTAGATCAGGAAAAGACTAAAAGCCTCTAGAGCAGTGGTTCTCAACCTTGGCTGCACATTAGAATCACCTGGGAATCTTTTTAAAATCCTGATTTCTGGGCCTCATCCTCCGGAAATTCTGTTTCTTTGTTACTAATGTTGTGGCCCCACTCCATAACAAAGAAACAGAATTTCTGGAGGATGAGGTCCAGAAATCAGGATTTAAAAAAGATTCCCAGGTGATTCTAATGTGCAGCCAAGGTTGAGAACCACTGCTCTACAGAACCTCCTCTGCCTTCAGATTAACTGGCTTCAGTCTGGAGTGTCTGCAGGTAATCATCCACGGGTAGAGTGAGAGGTTTCCCAACAGGGTGGGACAGTTGCTTCTGCCTGAAGGCTAATTGTTATTCTCAGTCTCTTAATGGACCTCAGAAACTCCACAGGGTGGGTCAGAGAATTTTCCAATAGAGTGGGCCAACTGTCTTCCCCCCAGGCAAAAACATCAGGATAGCACAAGTATGCATGACAAAGATGACCTCCACAGTGTGAGGGAATGACTCCGTACAGGAAATTAGGGTGTCTGCCTTCTGAGCTCTAACCCCAGAGCCCCCGATCCTGGCTTCTGCTCATATAGCTCCAGTCCACTCTACCCTCCCTCTGCTGGAGCACAAGGTGAGTAGCTGCACACAGAATTTTTGGTGTTGGCCCTTTAAGAGGGTGCCTGCATTTCCAGCTGTCTCTCCCTGGCAGACAGCAACCCTGCTGTTTTTCACAGCCAGATGTTATGTCAGTACCTCTCTCAGTTCTGATATTCTCTTGGTGGGGGCAGGGGGCAACTGGGAATTAGAACCCAGAGTTCTCAGTGGCAACCCGCCACAGCTGAGATATCTCTCTGGAACTTCAGCTGCTGTCTGTTGGAGTCTGGCCAGCCCTTTCATGCCTCTGCCTGTCCTACCAGATGCTATGCAGTTTCTGCTTTCTCTCCTTGGTTATCAGCGTTCTCTCCTGCTAGTCCTCAGTTCATTTTTCAGAGTGGTTTTTCTGTATTTTAGTTGTAATTCCAGGTTTGTTCTGGGAGCATGTCTGTGAGCTTTCATTTACTCCACCGCCATTTTTAATCTCCCCAACTTTTTTCTTTAAATGGGCTATTATCTTTTAAAGAAATCATGTAATGAAAATAATATATTTTTATATTTACCTCCATATTTACCATTCTGGCATTCTTCATTTATTTGTTGATAAAAGTTTTTACTTAGTATTAATTTTTGGTGCCTGAAGAATTTTCTTTAACATTTTTTGTATACTGCCTTCTGGCGAAGAGTCTTCTCAGATTTGTTTGTCTCAAAAATAAGCCAACCCCCACCCTCAACTTTATTTCACCTTATTTTTAAGGATTTCAGTTGGATATAGATTTATAGCTTTCTTTCAACATTTTAAAGATATTGTTTTGTTGTCTTCTTACACATTGTTATTCATGGGAATACATCTTTGATTCTTATTGTGCAATGTATCTTTTTTAAAAAATTGTTTTATTGCTTAAAGTATTACAAAGAGTACTACATGTCTCCTTTTTTCCCCGCCCTTAACAATCCCCTTGCCTTCCCTACCTCCGAGTGTCTTATGTCCATTGGTTATGCTTATATGCATGCATACAAGTCCTTCGGTTGACCTTTTACCCCCCACTCCGCCCCCCCAACCCTCCCCAGCCTTCCCGCTGTATTTTGACAATCTGTTCGAGGCTGCTCTGCCTCTGTATCTATTTTTGTTCATAAGTTTATAATGGTCTTTATTATCCATAAATGAGTGGATCATGTGGTATTTTTCCTTCATTGACTGGCTTATTTCACTTAGCATAATGCTCTCCAGTTCCATCCATGCTGTTTCAAATGGTAAGAATTCCTTCTTTTTTCACAGCAGCATAGTATTCCATCATGTAGAAGTACCACAGTTTCCTAATCCATTCATCTACTAATGGGCATTTAGGCTGTTTCCAGATCTTAGCTATGGTGAATTGTGCTGCTATGAACATAGGGGTGCATATATCCTTTCTGATTGGTGTTTCTGTTTTCTTGGGATATATTCCTGGAAGTGGGATCATGGGGTCAAATGGGAGTTCCATTTTTAGTTTTTTGAGGAAACTCCATACTGTCTTCCATAGTGGCTGCAATCTATCCTTTTAGGGGGTATGGTTGGTAACTTTTAAAAAATTTTCCCCCTTAACTTTAGTATTCATCAGTTTATAATGAGCATAGATTTAGGGTTTTTTTTTTGTGTGTGTTGATGTAATTTGGGGTTCATAGAGCTTCTTGAATATATGAATTGCGGCTTTTTCTTTTTAAAAAATCTTTATTACTAGAGGCCTGATGCACAAAATTCGTGCAAGGGGCTCGGCTCCCACCGCAGCCACCTCTGCCTCTGCCCCTGCCCACCACAGCAGCCATCTCTGTCTCCGCCCCCGCTGTCGTGGCTTCATCCAGAAGGTCGTCTGGAAGGACATCCAGAAGGATGTCCAGTCTAATTAGCATATTACACTTTTATTATTATAGCTAGATATCCCCCATTGCCCCTCCATTGCCCCCTCCATTCAGTTCCTGCCCATCCCAGACCTTCACCACACTATTCCTGTGTCCATGTATTATGCATATAACTTCTTTGGTTATTCTCTGCCCATCCCCTTTCTACCCCTATTCTGTCTGAGATCAGTCAGTCTGTTCCATGTATCTGGGCCTATTTGGATTGCCAGTTTTTTTTGTTCATTCGAAGCCATGTGAGATCATATGGTACTTGTGTTTCTCTGACTGGCTTATTTTGCTTAGCATAACACTCTCTAGGTTTGAATGACATTGCTGAAATAAAGAACACAGTATCATTCAACAGTAGACTAGAAGAAGCTCAGGACTGAATCAGTAAATTAGTAGACAAGGTAGGAAAAAAACACCCATTGCTTTCTGATCCACCATCTGTCATGGAGTCATCGTCAAGATGCAGATTTTCATGAAAACCCTCATGAGGAAGACCATCACTCTCGAGGTTGAAACCTCCCAAGAAGAATAAGCATAAGGGAAAGAAGGTTAAGCTGGCTGTCCTGAAATACTACAAAGTGGATGAGAATGGCAAAATCAGTCACTTTCATTGGGAGGGCCCTTCAAATGAATGTGGTGCTAGAGTTCTTATGGCCAGCAACTTTGACAGACATTTTTGTGGCAAATGTTGTCTGACCTATTTATTGCTTCAACAAACCAGAAGACAAGTAATTGTGTGTGGGTTAATAAAAGACATGAACTAAAACAAATAAACAAACAAACAAAACAAACAAAACCAACACCCATTCAGACCAGCAAATGGAAAAAATTTAAAAAGCAGAAGGAGAGTCTAAGGGAGCTTTGGAACATTATGAAGGCCATGCTATAAAAAATGTGACAACATTCACATAGTAGGGGTACCAGAAGGAGCAGAGTCTGAGAAAGGAATAGAGACCAGGTTGAAGAAATAATGGCAGAAATTAGCCTAACCTGGTGAAGTGAAAAGTCACTCAAGTTCAGGAAACACAGAGAGTCCCAATCAAGATGAATCCCAAAAGACCCACACTAGGCACATATTAGTTAAAATGTCACACAATAAAGCAAAGAAAGAATCTTAAAGACTGCAAGAAAGAGACAGAAAGTTACTACAGACAGAAAGTTACTGAGAGTCTAATGGAGCTCCTATTAGACTCTCAGTTGGTTTCTCAATAGAAACACTTCAGGCCAGAAGGGAATGGCATGAAGTATAAAAGGTAATGAAAACCAAGGGACTGAACCCAAGACTACTCTATCCATCAAGGCTATCGTTCAAAATAGAAGGTGAAATAAAGAGCTTTGCAGACAAAAATAAAAAGCTAAAAGAGTTTATTACCACTAAATCAGCACTACAAGAAATGCTAAAGAGAGTGTTGTAAGAAGAAGAAATAGAAAGAGAAGAACACAGGCATAAAAAATAAGAATGGCAATAAATAAGTACCTATCAATAATAACCATAAATGTAAATTAAAAAACAGCTTTATTGAATGTAAATTACATGCCATAAAGTCCACTTGTTTATTTATTTTTATTTTTTTTAGCATGTTAACTTTTAAAAAATTAATTCAGATTATTACAGTTGTTCCTCTTTCCCCCCCATAGCTCCCCTCCACCCAGTTCCCATCCCACCCTCTGCCTTTACCGCCCCCCCCCCCCACTGTCCTCATCCATAGGTGTACGATTTTTGTCCAGTCTCTTCCCGCACCTCCCATATCCCTTTCCCTCCAAGAATTGTCAGTCCATTCCCTTTCTATGCCCTTGATTCTATTATATTCATAAGTTTATTCTGTTCATCAGATTATTTATTCACTTGACTTTTAGATTCGCTTGTTGATAGATATGTATAAGGTGTCCCAAAATTCACGCAAGTAGTAATTTTGATAGAAAACACAGGTTTATAATTAAAAACTGTAAATGTTTTATTGATCCATAAAGTATACAGTATACAGTTATGTATGGAATAGCACATCTGGTAAATGGCCTCCACGGCTTTGCTGGCACATACGCAAAGCCATGGTCTTCATTGGTCTTCATTGTCACTGCTCCTGGGCCATAATTGGTACTTGGTAATGCTTATCAAATTGAAGGGATTGAAATCAAAGGGCAACAAATATTAGAATCTGATTCAATAAACCAAGTAAAATTAGGCTTTTATTTTTGTTGTTGTTGTTAATGCTCACACAAAATTCAAATATTGCATGAATGTTGGGACACACCATATTTGTTGTTCATAATTTTTATCTTTACCATTTTCTTCTTCTTCCTCTTCTTAAAGAATACCTTTCAGCATTTCATATAATACTGGTTTGGTGGTGATGAACTCCTTTAGCTTTTTCTTATCTGTGAAGCTCTTTATCTGACCTTCAGTTCTGAATGATAGCTTTGCTGGGTAGGCTAATCTTGGTTATAAGTTCTTGCTATTCATCACGTTGAATATTTCTTGACACTCCCTTCTGGCCTGCATAGTTTCTATTGAGAAATCAGCTGACAATCATATGGGTACTCCCTTGTAGGTAACTAGCTGTTTTTCTCTTGCTGCTTTTAAGATTCTCTCTTTGTCTTTTGCCCTTGGCATTTTAATTATGATGTGTCTTGGTGTGGTCCTCTTTGGATTCCTTTTGTTTGGGGTTCTCTGTGCTTCCTGGACTTGTAAGTCTATTTCTTTCACCAGGTAGGGGAAGTTTTCTGTCATTATTTCTTCAAATAGGTTTTTAATATCTTGCTCTCTCTCTTCTTCTGGCACCCCCATAATTCGGATGTTGGTATGCTTGAAGCTGTCCCAGAGGCTCCTTACACTATCTTGATTTTTTTGGATTCTTTTTTCTTTTTTTGTTTTTCCAGTTGGGTGTTTTTTGCTTCTTCATATTTCAAATCTTTGACTTGATTCTTGCGATTCTCTAGCTGCTGTTGGATCTCTGTATAATATTCTTTATTTCAGTCAGTGTATGCTTAATTTCTAGTTGGTTTTTCCTATCCTTGAGAGTCTCACTAGATTTATCTAGGGTCTCGCTAAATTTTTCAGCGGTTTCTAGAAAATTCAAAACTGTGGTTTTGAATTCTATATCCAGTAGTTTGATTTCCTCCATTTATTTAATTTGTGACATGTTTCTTTGTCTCTGCGTTTTGGCTGCTTTCCTGTGTTGATAGAGTGGCTTTCTGTGATGGGTGTCCTATAGGGCCCAGTGGCTCAGCCTCCCCAATTACCTGAGGTGGACACTCTTGGTGCACCCCTTTGTGGGCTTTGTGCACAGTCTTGTTGTAGTTAAGCCTTGATTGTTGTAGGTATCACTGGGAGGAATTGACCTCCAGGCTAATTGGCTGTGAAAATCAGCTGTGGGAGAACTTCTATGCTGGAGACACCTGATGGGGCAAGACTTGCTTCAGTGGGGCTTTGGTGCTCACTGAGTCTACCTCCTGAGTGTGTCCCTTATGGATCTGAGGAGTTGTAATCTGGATGGTCCCACTCTGACCACTGGGTACACTGGCTCTTGGATCTCTAAGGAGGTGCTAATCTAGCCTCTGCCTGAGGCTATCCAGCAGGAGCTACAGAGGGATCTGCAGATATTTCTTCTTTGTTTGGGGTTTGGAGGTGTTCAGATGAGGCCCAGCTGTGAAGCAATGCAAGCTGCTGTGGGGCCTTGGACCTTCTTTTGGAAGTTCTGGGTCTCTCTGACCCAGCTGCTATTTTTTAGGTAATTTTAGATTGCAAAGGGCCAGGCCATTCCTATGCAAAAGCCTCTGTGCACAGCTTGGGTGGAGTGGGGTCTCAGGGAATCAACAGGGTGGAGCAAACAGCTATGGCAGATCCTCAGTCCTGCCCTAAGAGGCCCGAGGTCTCAGTGTCCCATGGTAATCACTGCCAGCACCTCTGAGAGAAAGCCGCCCTCGAGTTCTGCCTGATGCCAGATAGTCCAGTTTCTCCCCATATGAGTCTGGGTCCCCAGAGACTCACCCGGAACTGGAGTTCAGAGCAGTCGGGAGCTTGTGACTCCCTCCCGACTGAAAAAGACAACCGCATCCTCAGTTGCCAGCCTTTTCCATGTGCGCCTCCATACCTCTGCACTTTACTTCCGCACCTCCTCTGAGTCTCAGTGTGCTTTTCTCTTTCCTTGTAGTTGTAGAATTTCTACTCAGCCAGCCTTCCTGTGGTTCTGGATGATGTCCGTTTTGTCTTTTAGTTGTATTTTTGAAGTGGTTGTGCGAGGCAGCAATTTCAGGTGTTTACCTATGCCGCCATCTAAAATGTAAATCTCTTAAATGCTCCAATCAAAAGACATAGGGTAGCTAAATGGATAAGGAAACATGACCGATATATGTACTGTCCACAAGAGACCCACCTCAGAACAAAGGACTCACACAGAATGAAAGTGAAGGAATAGAGATTTTTTCCCAGGCAAATGTAAATTTTTAAAAAGCCGGGATAACAATATTCATGTTTGACAAATTAGACTTCAAAGTGAAGTCCATAACAAGAGACAATGAAGGCCACTTCATAATAAGAAAGGGATCAATATAAGAGGGCATAACTCTGGTAAGCATATATGCACCCAATATAGGAGCATCCTATATAATAAAACCCTAATTTGCAAATTGACCGGACGGCGGAATGACAGGTCACTATGACACGCACTGACCATCAGGGGGCAGACGCTCAACTCAGGAGCTGCTCCCTGGTGGTCAGTGTGCTCCCACAGAGGGAGCACCACTCAGCCAGAAGCCAGGCTTATGGCTGATGAGTGCAGTGGCAGTGGTGGGAGCCTCTCCCGCCTCCGAGGCAGCACTAAGGAACAGCTGGTGGACATCACCCAAGGGGTTCCGGACTGTGAGACGGTGCAGGCTGGGCTGAGGGACCCCCCGCTCCTCCGGACCCAGTGCACGAATGTCGTGCACTGGGCCTCTAGTGTAAATATATAAAAAACTTCTGGAGGATTTTAAAGGAGTGATTACCTGAAATACAATTATAGTAGGGGATTTTAACAACTGACTGACATCACTGGATAGGTCTTTTAGCCAAAAAATCAACAAGGTAACAGCGATCCTAAATGACACACTAGATCAGATGGAATTAATTGACATTTTCAGAACATTTCATTCCAAAACTACGGAATATACATTTTTCTCAAGTGCACATGGGACATTTTCAAAGATAGACCACATGTTAGGACACAAACTAAGTCTACAAGTTCAAAAATATTGAAATCATATCGAGCATCTTCTCAGAACACTATGGTATGAAATTAGAAATCAACTAAAATAAAAAAACTCAAAAACATTAAAACACATGGAGGATAAATAACATGCTATTAAACAATGAATGTGTCACCAAAGAGATCAAAGAAAAAAAAAACATCCTGGAAACAAATGAAAATGAACACACAGCAACCCAAAATCTACGGGACACAGTGAAACAAGTCCTGAGAGGGAAGTTTATAGCACTACAGGCCTACCTCAAATAATAAGGAAAACTTTTAATAAATTAGCTAAACCTACAACTTAAAGAATTAGAAAGGGAACAAGAAAAGCCCAAAGTAGAGGGAAGGAAATAATAAAGATCAGAGTGGAAATAAATGACATAGAGACCAAAAACAAAAAAACAAAAAGCACAAATGATCAATAATACCAAGAGCTGGTTCTTTGAAAAGATAAACAAGATTGAGGACCCTCTAGCCAGACTCATCAAAAAACAAAGAGAGCCCTGACCGGTTTGGCTCAGTGGATAGAGCGTCGGCCTGCGGACTCGGGGGTCCCAGGTTCGGTTCCGGTCAGGGGCATGTGCCTTGGATGCGTGCACATCCCCAGTAGGGGGTGTGCAGGAGGCAGCTGATCTATGTTTCTCTCTCATCAATGTTTCTAGCTTTCTATCCCTCTTCCTCTCTGTAAAGAATCAATAAAGTATATTTAAAAAAAACACACAATAAAACAAAGAGAGAAACCAAAAAAACAAAATCAGAAATAAAAGAGGTGAAGTAACAAATGACCCCACAGAAATACAAAGGATCATAAAAAAATACTATGAATGATAATAGTCCAACAAACATTCCAACCTGGATGAAATGGACATATTTCTAGAAAAACATAATCTTCCAAAACCCAATCAGGAAGAATCAGAAAACCTGAATAGGCTGATAGCTACTGATGAAATTGAAGCAGTAATAAAAAAAAACAACAACTATCAAACAAAAAGTACCAATGGCTTCACACGGGAGTTTCACCAAATATTAAAAGAAGAACTAACACCTATCCTCCTCAAACTATTCCAAAAAATTCAAGGGGAAGAAACACTTACAAACTCTTTCTATGACTAGCATTACCCTATTTCCAAGCTCTTTCTATGAAGCCAGCATTACCTTATTCCCAAAACCAGATAAAGACACTACAAAGAAAGTGAATTACAGGCCAATATTCTTGGTGGACAGAGATGCTAAAATCCTCAACAAAATATTAGCAAATTGGATCTAGCAATATATTTAAAAAAATCATACACCACAACCAAGTGGGATTTATTCCAGAGGTGCAAGGTTGGCACATTTGCAAATCAATAATCGTGATACATCACATAAACAACTTGAAAGACAAAAATCACATGATCATATCAATAGATGCAGAAAATACATTCAACAAAATCCAGCACCCTTTTTTGATAAAAACTCTCAGCAAAGTGGGAATAAATAGAGGAAACATACACCAACATAATAAAGGCCACATATGACAAACCTACATCCAACATCATACTCAATGGGCAAAAACTAAAATCATTTCTTCTAAGAACAAGAACAAGACAGGGTTTTTCCACTTTTACCACTCTTTAAAAAACACACGTATATTTTTATTGATTTCGGAGAGGAAGGGAGAGGGAGAGGGAGAGATAGAAACATCAATGATGAGAGAGAATCATCGATTGGCTATCTCCAGCATGCCCCACACTGGGATCAAGCCTGCAACCTGGGCATGTGCTCTGACTGGGAATCCAACTGTGACCTAGTTCATAGGTCGATGCTCAACCACTGAACCACATTGGCCAGGCATAAATAACTGCAGTTAACAGGGAGTTAATGTTTTGTTTCCTTCAGATAAGTACTCAGAAGTGGAATTGCTAGGTCATGTGGTAGTTCTATTTTTAATTTTTTTACGAACCTCCATACTTTTTATCCTAGTGGTTGCACCAGTTCACACTCCCAGCAAGATCATACAAAGGTTTCTTTTCTCCACATCCTCACCAACACTTCTTATCTTGTCTTTTTGATAATAGCTATTCTAACAGGTGTGAGGTGATACCTCATTGTGGTTTTAATTTGGCTTTCCCTGACGATTAGAGATGTTGAGCACCTTTTCCTGTACCTGTTGACCATTTTTATGTCATTAAAAAAAAAAGACATTTCAGATCATGTGTCCATTTTGCAATCATATTATTTGGAATTTTTTTATCTGTTGCGTTGTATGTTTTTTAAAAATATACATTTTGGCTAGTAACCCCTTATCAGATATATAATTTGTAAATATTCTCCCCCCGCCCCCATTTTATAGGTTGCATTTTCATTTAGTCGATGGATTCCTTTGCTGTTCAAAAGCTTTGTAGTTTGATATAGTCCCATGTGTTTATTTTTTCTTTTGTTGCATTCTCTTTTGGTGTCAATTTAAAAAATCATCATCACCAAGACTGATATGAAGGAGCTTACTAACTACAGTTGTTTTTTCTAGCAGTTTTATGGTATCCAATATTATGTTCTAGCCTTAATCCATTTTGAATTGTGTGTGTGTGTGTGTGTGTGTGTGTGTGTGTGTGTGTGTGTGGTGTGAGATAGTTGTCTAGTTTCATTCTTTTGCGTATGGCTGTTCAGTTTTTTCAAAACCATTTATTGTAGAGACTGCCTTTCTCCATCATAAATTCTTGGCTCCTTGTCATAAATTATTTGACTGTATGTGTGTGTGTTTATTTTGGGGCACTCTATTCTGCTCCATTGAGCTTTGTGTCTGATTTTATGTCAATACCATACTGTTTTTATTACTATAGCTTTGTAATATAGCTTGAAATCAAGACGCATAGCCTCTCCAACTTTGTTCTTCTTTTTCTTTGCCATTCAGGGTATTTTGTGGTTCCATACATATTTTAGGATTGTGTGTTCTATTTCTATGAAAAATGACATTGGAATTTTGATAGGGATGCATTAAATTTGTAAATCTTTTGGGGGTAGTATGGTTATTTTAATAATATTTTTACAGTCCATAAACACAAACTATATTTCCATTTCTTTGTGTCTTCAGAGGAGAATATGTGGCACTTAGTAGTAAAAAATCATGAATTTTCACCATAAAAATATTCATGTAAGACTATCTATGGAATGAAGAAAGCTTTTTAAATTTAAAATAATTATTGATTCACAGGAGATTAGAAATAAACATATAGAGAAGTCCCATATACCCTTTCCCCACCATCCCTCAACTACCTTACTCAACTGTAGTATAAATATCATACCAAAAATATGATGTTGGTGCAATCTGTAGAACTTATTCAGATTTCACTCATATTTGTGTGTGTGTGTGTGTGTGTGTGTGTGTATGTATCATATACCGGCATATACTTGTATCACCATTGCAGTAGTCAAAATACTAGACCATAGCATTACCATAAGATTCCCCTCATGTTGCCTTTTTGTAGTTACACCCATCCCTTTCTCCCTTATTCCTAACCTTTGGCAACTACTAATCTGTTCTACATCTGTCTAGTTATGTTATTTTATGATTACATAAATAAAATTCTGTAGTTTTTGTCATTTTGAGATTGGCTTTTTTTCTTCTACTTCACATATTTACATGTAAAAAGATATGTTTATATGAACAGCAATATATATATATATATATATATATATATATATATATATATTTCTTAAATTTATGTAAAGGTTTGTATGTGAAAATAAGTTTGGGGTAAAGATTAAGTATGTAATTGCTTAGGTGGTATGATAAGCTATTTTTAGTTTGAAAGTAACTGCCAAATCATTTTTCACACTGGTTGTATTATTTTACACTAGAGGCCCAGTGCACAAAATTCATGCACAGGTATGGTCCCTAGGCCTGGCCAGAAATCAAAGCGTGGGTGTCTGGCATGGAAGGGCAGGCCCCAGCTGACTTCTGGGCCCTGGGCAGCACCTGGGCTCCCGGGCTCCTGTGTGCCCCTCTCCACCTGAGTCACGGCACCCGAGTCCGCACATGGAAATGCAGTGAGCGTGGCCATATGCTGCGGGCCAGGGCACAGCGGGTTCTCTGGGCCACCCAGCGGCGCCACACGGAAGCTGGGCAGGCAGTGTGCTCTCTCCTGGCCGGCCTCGCAGACCTGCTCCTGTGCGAACCCACAGGGAGTCTAACCAGCCCGTGCAGTCCTGGCGACTGTGTCCCGGCTCACCCTGAAGAGGGCATGTGGGTGCAGGGCAGGCTCCTCATGGGGCGCCTGGCACCTGAGCATGGCCTGGTGTGCAAGCCCTGGCATCCTGGGGGAGGATAGCAAGGAGAGTGAGAGTGAGCTCGGCGGACACCCCTCATTCTCACTGCACCTCCATCCCTGTCACCCTCGCCCCCAGGTAGCCGGTGAGAGGTCACAGTGCATCCTCGATGCCCGCCATGTTCTACACTGCCCCCTGGTGGTCAGCGCACATCATAGCGAGCGGTTGAACTCCTGGTCTCCCGTTTCAACGACCGACCAAGGGGACAATTTGCATATTAGGCTTTTATTTTATAGGATTCCCACCAGCAATGTATGAGTGATCCAGTTTTATTGAATCCTAGCCAGCACTTGGTATTATAGCTCTTTGTCATTTTAACCATTCTGATAGGTGGGTAGTGAGATCTCATTGTGCTTTTAATTTGAATTGCCTTAGTGGAAAGTTATGTTGAACATCTTTTTATATATTTATTTGACATCTATGTATCCCCTTCAGCTAAATGTCTATTCATATCTTTTTTTTTTTAATATATTTTATTGATTTTTTACAGAGAGGAAGGGAGAGAGATAGAGAGTCAGAAACATCGATGAGAGAGAAACATCGATCAGCCGCCTCCTGCACATTTCCCACTGGGGACGTGCCCGCAACCCAGGTACATGCCCTTGACCGGAATCAAACCCGGGACCCTTCAGTCCGCAGGCCGACGCTCTATCCACTGAGCCAAACCGGTTTCGGCTATTCATATCTTTTGTCCATTTTCTAATTCAATTGTTTTTTTACTGTTGAATTTTCAAAGATTTTTAGATATTCTATATATGTGACTTAAATATTTTCTCCAAATCTGTAATTTGTCTTTTCATCCATATAACAAGGTCATTTGCAAAGCAAATATTTTAAATCTTGACAAAGTTTAATTTATCTATTTTTTTCATCTTATGAATTGTAAGGAGTTTTGTTTTGTTTGTTTTGTTGTTTGTGGTGTCAAGTCTAAGAACCCTCCACCTAGTCCTAGGTCCTAAAGATTTTCTGTTATGTTTCTTTTTTAGTTTTACATTTTCATTTAAGCCTGTGATTTAAGTCCATTTTGGTAGATTTGAAACTTTTTTTTTTTTGCCTATTCATGCCTAGTTGCTCCATCACCATTTATTTCAGCAGTTATCACTCCTCCATTGAATGGCTTTTTCACCCTTGTCCAAAATTAGTTGGGCACATTTGTCTGGCTCTACTTCTGAGTTTTCTATTCTGCCCATTGATCTTTATCACTATCACTGCCAGTACCATACTTGCTGCAGCTATATAGTAAGCCTTAATATTGGAGTAATGCTTTCCACTTTATTAATTTTCAATTTTTTTTGCTATCCTTGGGGCCTTTTTTAAAATATAAATTTCAGAATAAGTTTGTCTGTGTCTACAAAAAGCTTGCTGAGGTTTTAATAGGAATTATTAAACCTATTGTTGAAGTTATAGAATGTACATCTTTAACTCTGTTGAGTCTTCCAATCCATGAACACAGCATATTCGTCCATATATTTTTCTTTAATTTGCTTTATTAGCATTTTATAATTAATCATACAGATTCTGAAAATGTTTTGTTAGTTTTTTAAACTAAGTATTTCTTTTTTTCTTTCGATTATTTATAAATGATATAGCATTTTTATTTTGGTTTCCACTTGCTTGTTGTCAGTATATAGAGTTCAGTTGACTTTGTACGTTAATCTTGTATTCTGTGACCTTACTCAATTCACTTATTTAGGTTTTTCCTTATAGATTCATTCTTATAGACAATTAAACCATCTTCAAATAGATATTTTTATTTCTTTTTTCCAAACCTGTGCCCTTTATATCTTTTTATTGCCTTACTAGAAGCCCGGTGCATGAAATTCGTGCACTTGGGGGGGGGGGTCCCTCAGCCTCGCCTGCACCCTCTTGTGGGAGCCCATGGGGGATGTCTGACTGACGGCTTAGGCCTGGTCCCCTGGTGGTCAGTGCACATCATAGCGACTGGTCGATTGGTTGACTGTCTGCACCATGGTGGTCAGTGAATGTCATAGTGAGCGGTTGAGTGGCCTTAGCATATTATTAGCATACTAGAGGCCCGGTGCACAAAAATTTGTGCACTTGGCGGGGAGGGGGGGCCCCTCAGCCCAGCCTGTGCCCTCTCGCAGTCTGCGACCCCTCGGGAGATAACAACCTGCTGGCTTAGGCCTGCTCCCGGGTGGGAGAGGGCAGGCCCAGTCCCTAGGTGCAGCCCCTGGTCGGGCTCAGAGCAGGGCCAATTGGGGAGTTGGGGCGCCGCCCCCTGTCATGCACAGAGCAGGGCGATCGGGAGGTTGTGATGCCAACCTCAGTCATGCTCAGGGTAGGGCCGATTGGGGGGTTGGGGCACTGTCCCCTGTCACACTCAAGGTAGGGTCGATGGGGAGGTTGCGGTGCCACCCCCTGTCACGCACAGAGCAGGGCCAATCAGGGGGTTGGGACACTGCCCCGTGTCACTCACAGAGCAGGGCCCATCAGGGGGGTTGGGGCTCTGTACCCTGTCATGCACAGAGCAGGGCCAATCAGGGGGTTGGGGCACTGCCCCCTGTCACGCACAGAGCAGGGCCCATCAGGGGGTTGGGGTGCCACCCGCTATCACCCACAGAGCAGGGTCGATCAGGGGGTTGGGGTGCCGCCACTGTCACATTCAGGACATGGCCAATGGGGAGGTTATGGCTCTACCCCGTCACACACAGAGCAGGTCTCATGGGGGGGTGGGGGGGGCGTTGTTGGGGCGCCGCACCCTGTCACACACAGAGCAGGGCCGATCAGGGGGTCGGGGAGCTCCCCCCTATCAGGCACAGAGCAGGGCTGATCAGGGGGTTGGGGCGCCTTCCCCTGTCACGAACAGAGCAGGGTGGATAGGGAGGTTGTGGCCCTGCCCCCTGTCACACACAGAGCCACAGGGTGATCAGGGGGTTTGGGCGCTGCCCCCTGTCAGGCTATCCCGGTGCTGGGAGGCATATTATGCTTCTACTATATAGGGTAGAGGCCTGGTGCACAGGTGGGTGCCGGCTGGTTTGCCCTGAAGGGTGTCCTGGATCAGGGTGGGGGTCCCGCTTGGGTGCCTGGCCAGCCTGGGTGAAGGGATGATGGCTGTTTGCAGCTGGTCACACATCCTTCAGGGTGGGGGTCCCCACTGGGGTGCCTGGCCAGTCTGGGTGAGGGGCTGAGGGCTGTGTTCAGGCTGGGGGTGACTGAAGCTCCCAACCGCTCCTTTTTTTCTTTTTTTCTTTTTTATTCTGGGCCAACTTTAGCTTTGAGGCTTGGCTCCAGCTCTTAGGCCTCCGCTGCTGAAAGTAGGTTTCTGGCCTTTGCTTACAATGTTGTGATCCTGCTGGCTGAAGCCCAGTGGACTAAAGCAGGTTTCTGGGGTTTTGTTTAGTTTCTATATTTGTTACATAGTTGCTTAGAGTTGCAGCACAGAGGCCTGCAGCGGCAGGCTGGGAACATTGGAGTCCTCCGTCACTGAAGCAGGCAAGCCTCATCTTAGTTTCAAGCTGCCTGACTGCCGGCTGCCATCTTGGCTGACAGTTAATTTGCATATTGCCCTGATTAGCCAATGGGAAGGGTAGCAGTCATATGCTAATTACCATGTTTCTCTTTTATTAGATAGGATTACGCTTCAATTGGTTCAATGGCCAACCAAACGACTGGACACTTAGCATGTTAGGCTTTTATTATATAGGACTAGAGGCCTGGTGCATGAAATTTGTGCACTGGGGGAGTGTCCCCTCAGCCCAGCCTGCACTCTCTCCAATCTGGGACATCCCTCTCACAATCCTGGACTGCTGGCTCCTAATCGCTCACCTGCCTGCCTGCCTGGTCACCCCTAATGGCCTCTGCCTGCCTGCCTGATTGCCCCTACTACCTCTCCCCCCCCCCACCAGCCTGATCACTCCTAACTGCCTCTGCCTGCTGGCCTGATCACCTGTAACTGTCCCCCCTGCCAGCCTGGCCACCCCTAACTGCCCCTGCCCATCACCCTGGTTGCCCCCAACTCCCCCCCTCACCTGCCTGGTTGCCCCTAACTGCCCCCCCTGACAGCCTGGTCACCCCTCACTGCCACCCCCTGCTGACCTGGTTACCCCACGCAGCCTGCTGTTTGGTCGTTGCATGAGGGTGTCCCAACCAATTTGCATATTACCCTTTTATTAGTATAGATTGGAATGGCTAAAACATTAGTAAGAGCAGACATCCTTGCTATTTTCCCAGTTTTAGAGGGAAAGCATTCAGGAGTTCAGTCTTTACCATGAAATAGGATTTTAGCTGTGGGGTTTTTTGGTTTTTTTTTGTCAAAGCTCTTTATGAGATTGAGGAAGTTCCCCTCTGTTCCTAATTCCCTAAGATTTTTTTGGTTATATTAATATGATTGTGTGATTTTTTCTTCTTTGGTTATTGATATGAGGGACTACCATGATAGGTATATTGCTAGATTTTTGAATACCGAACCAAGCTTTTATACCTGGAATAAATACCACTTAGTCATGACATGCTATTCTTTTTATTTATTATTGTATTTGATTAGTAAAATTTAATACTGGATTTTTTCATCTAAGTTCATGGGAAATATTGATCTGTACTTTTCTTTTTTGTGCTGCTTTTGCCAGGTTTTGGTATCAGAGTAATAATGGCCTCATAAAGTAAGTTGGGAAGTGCTCTCTTTTATTCCTTTTTTTTTTTTTTTTTTTTTAGAAATTGTGCAAATCATTCTGTGACTGGTAAAATTCTTCAGTGAGACCATCTTTACATGGGGATTCGTTATTTTTTGATCTATTAAATTACAAATTCAGTTTCTATAGTTGTTATAGGACTATTCAGATGACCTACTTCATTTTGGCTGAATTTTGGTAGATTGTGATTTTCAAGGAATTGGTTCATTTCTTCTGTGTTGTTAGTTATTTGTGTAAAGTTATATGTAGTGTTCTTATTATCCTTGTAATGGATTATCTATGTACTAGAGGCCTGGTTCATAAATTCCTGCACAGGTGGGGTCCGGCTGGCCCACCCTGATCAGGGCCAATTGGGCCGGGCCGGCCAGGGGGAAGGGGTGTGGGAAATTGGCCAGCTGGCCTGCCCCCAATTGGAGTGGGGGGAGCCGGTTGGGGCCGGGGCTGGCTTGGGGGAGGGACTGCGGTGGTTAGCAAGCCAGCACTGGCCCCTGGTCGAATTCCCGGTTGAGGGGACAATTTGCATATTAGCCTTTTATTATATAGGATAATTCATTAAAAAGTTGATCCTTGAACAACAAGGGGTTTGAACTGCACAGGTACACTTATTCAGGATTTTTCCCAATAAATATAATTCATATTCATTTCCTATCAACATTGCACCTGCAGATCTAACCATATATGCAGAGAGTCTACTGTATGCATTGTTCTATGTCATTTTATATTAGGGACTTGAGCATCTATAGATTTTGTTATCAATGGGGGTCCTGGAACCATTTCCCTGTGGAAACCAAGGGATGACTATAGTTAATTTTGGGGGGAGTCAAATGTTATACAGATTTTCAACTGTGCAGGGGTTGGCGCCCCTAACCCCCATGTTGTTTAAAGGGCAGCTGGATTCTATATCCATGTATATGAAGGATATATATATATATATATATATATATATATATAATCTCCTTGTAATCATAAAAAAAATTTTAGACTTTCTCTTTCCATTCATGGATTATTTAGAAATATGTTATCTGGAAGTGTTTGGAGATTTTCCTGTTGCTTTTCTTTTATTGATTCATAGTTTGATTCCATTATTGTCTCATGTGAGGGCACAGTCCACAAAAGTCTTCCCTTATTTCTGACACCAACAGCAATTTCAGGAGTTTCCAAGACCACCCTTAGGTTTAATAATTCACTGGAACAGTGATGGTGAACCTATGACACGCATGTCAGAGGTGACATGCGAACTCATTTTTTTGGTTGATTTTTCTTTGTTAAATGGCATTTAAATATATAAAATAAATATCAAAAATATAAGCCTTTGTCTTACTATGGTTGCAAATATCAAAAATTTTCTATATGTGACATGGCACCAGAGTTAAGTTAGGGTTTTTCAAAATGCTGACACGCCGAGCTCAAAAGGTTCGCCATCACTGCACTAGAAAGACTGATAGACCTCACTGAAAGCTATCATATTCACAATACAGCAAAAAGATACACATTAAAATCAGCCAAGGGAAGAAGTACATAGGGCAGAGCCCAGGAAGGTTCTAAACACAGAACCTCCAGTATTCCTTTAACCCCAGAATCATAAGCATTGTTAACTTTTCCTATCAACATGCATAACAATATGCATGGAGTATTGCCAAATATGGAAGCTCACCTGAGCCCTGATGTCAAGAACTTTTATTGTGGCTCCTGGTTGCCGGCTGACTTTTAGTGTCCAACCTCCCAGGAGGTAGAACTGATACCTTAGTCTCTAGTCTCTTTAGAGTAGAATTGATGCCACATGGCTCAAAGCATCATGAATTCCACTGTTAGACTCTCTGGTGGCTGTGGTCTCCAGGTAACAAAGACTCTGTAGAGATCACCTCCCTGGAGATGAATACAAAAGCCAGAGCTCTCTTTGGTTAAGGTTAAGTTCTTTACTATATATATCACAAGAACATACTCTATATGAGTTTGTTTTAAATTTAAAATTTGCTTCATGACCTAGAATATGGTCTATTTGAGAAATGTTCAATGTGTACCTGAAAACATTGTGTATTCACTGTTGTTGGGTGGCATGCTCCATAAATGCTGGTAACATCCTATTGGTTGATGGTCCCATTCAGTTCTTCAATATCCTTGCTGATTGTCAGTCAAGTAGTTCCATCAATTGCTGGGAGTAAGGTATTTGAGTAAAGTATTTGTATATTTCTCCTTTAAGCTTATAATCAGGTTTTGCTTCCTGTATTTTGAAGTTCTGTTGGTGGTACTAATTTTCTTTACTCTGAAGTCTGATTTGATATTATTATAGCCATTTCTATTTTCTTTTATTACATTTACTATTTATATATTTTACTATTTACATTTACTATTTATATATTTTTGCTTTCAACATATCATTATGTTTGACATGACATTTTTATAGTCACCATGTAATTGGGTCATGTTATTTATTTATTGTGCCAATCTCTGCCTCTCACCTGGTGGTTTAGACCATTTACATTTAAAGTAATTATTGATATGTTAGGGCCATGGTTGGCAAACTGTGGCTCGCGAGCCACATGCGGTTCTTTGGCCCCTTGAGTGTCGCTCTTCCTAAGCCTTAAGAGTACCCTAATTAAGTTAATAACAATGTACCTGCCTATATAGTTTAAGTTTAAAAAATTTGGCTCTCAAAAGAAATTTCAATCGTTGTACTGTTGATATTTGGTTCTGTTGACTAATGAGTTTGCCGACCACTGTGTTAGGGTCATTTTATTTGTTCTTTGCTGCTTCCCTCTGTTTCTTTTTCTTCTTTCTTTTTCCTTGCCTACTTGTAAGTTGATCAAATAATTTTAGAGTTCCATTTTGATTTATTTATAACTAGTGGCCCAGTGCACAAAATTCGTGCACATTAAAAGGGGATTAATTAGAGGAAATATTTTAATATTGCTATTTGCCCTTTCTCTGTAATGGAAGTGTCAGAGATAAAAGAAAATTAATAAAATGTATATGAAAATTTTCCACCTGTCAGAGTCTGGGGCACACTACGGGACCCAGAGTCAAGTCCCTGCACAGCCATAGCAACTCAAAATCATGCGAGACCCAGACACAGCCAGCCCCACCCACATTGGGCGAGATCCAGACCTGGCTGGCCCCACCCTTGTCAAGCCCCACCAGGCAGGGGGCGCAGCTTCAGGTCCCCCACAAGCCCTGCCAGGTTGGGGGGCACAGCTTCAGGGCCCCCGTCAAGCCCTTCAGGGTAGGGGGTGCAGCCTAAGGTGCCCCGGCCTGGCTCTGGGGCAGGGGCCGCACCCTGAGATCCCCCAGCCTGGGCTGGGGGGCACACCTTGAGGTCCCCATCAAGCCCTGGCAGGTCGGGGGCATGGCCTCAGGTCCCCGGCCTGGGCTGGGGCAGGGGGCGTGCCTTGAGGTCCTCCGTCAAGCCCCATGGGTGGGGGGCACAGCCTGAAGTCTGTCATCAAGCCATGTATGGCAGGGGGCACAACTTCAGGTCCCCCAGCCTGGCACCGGGGTAGGGGGCATGGCCTGAGGTACCCTGTCAAGCCCCATCAGGCAGGGGGCACAGCCTCAGGTCCCTGCTGATTGCTCATTAAGGCTCATTACAGGAACTCAGCCTCCACTGTGGGTGCAGCCATCTTGTGTTATGGAATTCCTGCCTCCACTGTGGGTGCAGCCATCTTGTGTTACGGAATCCCTGCCTCTGCTGTGGGCGCAGCCATATTGACCATTACAGTGTGATGGTCAATTTGCACATTCCCTCCTTATAAGATAAGTTGCTTTTTTAAAAAATATATTTTACTGATTTTTTACAGAGATGAAGGGAGAGGGATAGAGAGTTAGAAACATCGATGAGAGAGAAACATCAATCAGCTGCCTTCTGCACAGTCCCCACTGGGGATGTGGCTGTAACCAAGGTACATGCCCTTGACCAGAATCAAACCTGGGACCCTTGAGTCCGCAGGCCAACGCTCTATCCACTGAGCCAAACTGATTAGGGCTGGGTCTGGGTCTCGTGCGATTTTGAGGTGTGGCAGGTGTGCGGGGACTTGACTCTGGGTCCCGTAGCATGCCCCAGATATGTAAATAGTAAACATATCAAATTTAATTCAAAACATGTCACCATTTTGTAGGTCAGGAATTTGAGAAAGCCTTGGCTGAGCAGTTATTGATTGGGGTCTGTCATGTGGTTCTGGGTGGGTGCCAGTGGGCTTCAGTCATCTGAAGAGTTGGGTGATCACTTGGAACTTAGCTGGGGCTAATGACCAGGGTGACTACACGAAGACTCTAGCATTATGCTCTCAGTATGGGTGGACTTCTTTGATGGAAACTCCATTTCTCAGAGTTAAGAGTTAAAAGCCTCATCTGGTCTCCATTTAAATTTCCTCTGTAGTATGAATTGTTGTATAAGGAGTAAGATATGGCTAAAGTCATTCTTACAATAATTTCATTTGAAAAGTTCTCATCTAATGTAACTTTATGGTGTTGTATAAGACTTGAGCTATGGCTAACTTTCATATTTATCATTTTTATATGACCAGTAAGATATAGGCCATAGGTAAAGATTATGCCCTACACCCTTTATTTTATTCATAGGGTTTTTATCCAGTTAGAATTCTCTAATGTTGAGCAAAGAAGATGCTAAGTGCCTCCCTTTCTCTAGTATAACTTTCTGATGTCATATAAGGCATTATTGTGGCTAAAGGTAATCTCACATTTATTACATTTGTCTGCTATTATATTAAGATTTAAACTACAGTTAAAGTCTTTGTACATGCATTATATTCAGATTCCCAGTTTTCACAACATTCATAGTGTCCCTCTACTATGAATTCTCTGATTTGAACCATTACCATACTGATAATATTCAGTTTTTTCTCTTCAGAACAAATTATCTCATACTGTGAAAGTGCCGAGTTGTTTGGTAGTATCTACCAAAGCCACCAAATGTAGATATGCCTCAGGACCCAGAAATTCCACTCCTAAGTATATACACGAGGGAAATAAATACATGTACATTTAATGACTAATATATTCACAAAAGCATTACTTATTATGACCCTAAGCTGTAAACAAAGAAAAAGCCCACCAATAGATTGGATGTGTTGCGATATACTATCTAATAAAAGAGAAACATGGTAATTAGCCATACCTCCACTACCCTTCCCATTGGCTAATCAGGGCGATATGCAAATTAACTGCCATCCAAGATGGCAGCCAGCAGCCAGGCAGCTTGAAGCGAACAGGAGGCTAGCTTGCTTCAGTGATGGAGAACTCCAATGTTCCCCGCCTGCTGCTGCCGGCCTCTGAGCTGGCAGTTTGAAACATTGTTACAAATATAGAAGCTAAACAAAACCCCAGAAACCTGCTTTCAGCCAGCCGGGATCTCAGAGCTGGCTGGAGTTGAAACAGTGTTTCGATTATAGAACCCAAATAAACCAGATACCTGCTTTCAGCAGCCGAGGCCTCAGAGCTGGAACCAAGCCTCAGAGCTAAAGCTGGCCCAGAATAAAAAAGAAAAAGAAAAAAAGGAGCGGTTGGGAGCTTTAGTCACCCGCCAGCCTGAAAACAGCCCTCAGCCCCTCACCCAGGCTGGCCAGGCACCCAAGCGGGACCCCCACCCTGATCCAGGACACCCTTTAGAGCAAACCAGCTGGCCCCCACCCGTGCACCACGCCTCTATCCTATATAGTAAAAGGGTAATTTGCCTCCCAGCACCATGATCAGTGGAGCCGCGAGGCCTCCCGACACCGGGATCAGCGTGACAGGGGGCAGCGCCCAAACCCCGATTGGCCCTGCTCTGTGTGTGACAGAGTGCGGTGCCCAAACCCCCCCACGCCCACGGGCCCTGCTCTGTGTGTGATGGGGTAGAGCCATAACCTCCCCATCGGCCCTGCCCTGAGTGTGACAGTGGCGGCGCCCCAACCCCCTGATTGGCCCTGCTCTGTGGGTGATAGTTGGCGGCGCCCCAACCCCCCCCCCCCTGCCCCCACGGGCCCTGCTCTGTGTGTGACAGGGTAGAGCCATAACCTCCCCATCGGTCCTGCCCTGAGTGTGACAGGGTGTGGCGCTCCAACCCCCTGATCTACCCTGCTCTGTGTGTGACAGGGGGGGTGCCCCAACTCCCCTATTGGCCCTACTCTGTGAGTGACAGGGGGGAGTTCCTCAACCCCCTGATGGCCCCTGCTCTGTGCGTGACAGGGGGGAGCTCCCCAACCTCCTTATCGACCTTGCTCTGTGCGTGACAGGGTACGGAGCCCCAACCCCCCTGATGGGCCCTGCTCTGTGAGTGACAGGGGGTGGTGCCGCAACCTCCCCATCTACCCTGCCTTGAGTGTGACAGGGGGCAGCGCCCCAACTCCCCAATCAGCCCTGCTCTGAGCCCGATCAGGGGCTGCACCTAGGGATTGGGCCTGCCCTCTGCCACCCGGGAGCAGGCCTAAGCCAGCAGGTCATTATCTCCCAAGGGGTCCCAGACTGCGAGAGGGCACAGGCCGGGCTGAGGGACCCCTCCTCCCCCCCGAGTGCACAAATTTTTGTGCACTGGGCCTCTAGTACTTATATAATGAATAATGAAATTCTATACAGAATAAAAATACACAAATTTCTGCCACATGCACTAATGATGAGTTTTTTTTGTTTTGTGTTTTTTTAAAAATATATTTTATTGTTTTTTACAGAGAGGAAGGGAGAGGGATAGAGAGTCAGAAACATTGATGAGAGAGAAACATCAATCCGGTGCCTCCTGCACACCCCCCACTAGGAATGTGCCCACAACCAAGGTACATGCCCTTGACTGGAATCGAACCTGGGATCCTTCAGTCCGCAGGCTGATGCTCCATCCACTGAGCCAAACCAGTTAGGGCGCTAATGATGAGTTTTAGAGACACAATAATGAATGAAAGCCAAATATGAAAAAATACATGATATATAATCCAATTTATATAAAAGTTAACAATAAGTAAAAACTATAATGTTAGAAGTTAGAACTTTGGTTAACTCTGAGGAGGTAACAGTTTTTATTCCATATTTTCAATGAGAAATACAATTCATACCTCCTTTCTTTTCAAGTCTTTTGTTCACAGTGTGGTTCACATACCAACTGTATATTACTGGTTCACAATTAGGTAGGTATTGAAATTAAAAATAAGTAATTTTAAATATGTATAGCAACTTGACAGAGACATTTTATATCTAATGAATGTAACAATAGAAAACTGGGGATTGTATTTTCAATGACTTTTGTCATTTAATTTGTCTAGTAATTATTTTGTGTGTATGTTTTATAGGCTAGCAAACAGTAAGTAAATATGTGATATAGTACCTTAAACTGTTGACTATTATTACACTTGCAAGCAACATCATATACTGGGTTTACTATGACTTGAAAAGTTTTTTACTAAAAAAAGAGTCACATCCTTTACTATATTCCAATGATTTCTACCTTGTGAGTTTTCTGATGGACAATGAGATTTGACTTACAACTGAAGAACTTACCACATTCTTTACATTCATACAGTTTCTCTCCTATGTGAGTTTTCTGATGGCGAATGAGGTTTGACTTCCTACTAAAGGCTTTGCCACACTGAGGACATTGATTGGATTTCTCTCCTGTATGTATTCTCTGATGAACAGTGAGGATTGCCTTCTGGCGAAAGGACTTCCCACATTCATTACAACTATAGGGTTTCTCCCCTGTATGAATTCTTTGATGGAGAGTGAGGGTTGTCTTTTGGCAGAAGGACTTTCCACATTCATTACAAATATAGGGTTTCTCTCCTGTGTGAGTTCTTTGGTGTACAGTGAGGGTTGTCTTCTGGATAAATGCCTTCCCACATTCATTACATTGATATGGTTTCTCTCCTGTGTGAGTTCTCTGATGATCAATGAGGTATGACTTCTTTCTAAAAGCACTTCCACACTGAGTACAATCATAGGCTTTCTCCCCTGTATGTATTTTGTGATGCCTGGTGAGGGTTGCCTTCTGGCGGAAGGATTTCCCACAATCCATACAAATGTAGGGTTTCCCCTCTACATGTGTTTTCTCATGAAGAGTGAGGGCTGTCTTTTGACGGAAGGCTTTTCCACATTGACTGCAAACATAAGGTTTCTCACCTGTGTGAATTCGCTGATGCTCAATGAGATATGACTTCCTTCTAAAGCTATTCCCACAATAAGAACAATGAAAGGGTTTCTCTTCTGTTTCAGATCTCTGATGTATAATAAACATGGACTTCCTGCAGAGGAAATTCCCATATTTGCTATATGCATGGGACTTCTTCTCCATAAGATTTTGTGGATGGACACTGGAATTTGACTTTTCAATGAAAGGCGTTCCATCTTTATTGTATTCAAAGAGTCCTTCTCCTCTATGAGTTCTAGTATGTGTAAATAACATTTCTTTCATAAGGAAGGAATTTTCACATTCATTATGTTCAAATGATTGCTCTGGAGTTTGAACCTTCTGATGTTTAATAAGCTCTTGTTTATTACTCAGACTGCTTTCTGTTTGTTTACAGAGATTTTCTGCAGTATGAGTTTTCTCATGCTTTGTATTGAGAAGTGATTTCTCCCATCCGTAACCCTCACCAAACTTCTCTCTTACAGGGCTTATATTTCTAATGACTAATTCTGAAATATTTTTCAAAACCTTTCCATCAGGTTTATATTCATGTAGTGTTGTTTTTGAAATAATACAGTTCTTGCCTACAGTAAGTGTCTTCCCCAAAATATTATTTTTTTCCTTAATTAGTCTTTCATGGTTGATGAATACAACTGATCTAAAATGCCTATCTTGGTATTGTTTAAACTTCATTAAGACATCTTCATCTTTCCCATCTTCTTCTAGAAAAGAATACAATAAACAGTGTAAGTCTTGATATAAATGTTATGAATTAGACATATATACAAACAATCTATTGTACAACTGTCTGTCTCACTATTGTGATCTACAGAAAGGCCAAAATAAACTACCTCTTGGTAGACAAAATGCATGGAACTTAAACACAAATCCTGCTATACTGTTAAAATGAAGAATAATTGGAATAAGCAAAGAACACTCATATCTTTGACATATTGTAAATATAAGTTACATCAAGCAGGTCTAATTAATACAAGGGCAAGTAAGCAAAAGATGGTGAAAGTGGCATTATTCTTGGAATGGGGAGGGTTAGAGATGATGGAGTGAGCCTATCAAGAGTACTAACCAGTAAACAAGCAAAACTGTTCAGGTGGAGATGAAAGCATATATACTTATTTCCTCATGCCTAAAAAGGTGTTATAAAGGTGTCATTTGCTATCTATAACAAATGAACTTTATCAAGCACTCATTTTATTATTTTGAAAGAAACGCTTATCTATATCTAGGCCCTAGCTCTCCATATAACTGATTTATTTTCTCTTGAAAGGGAAGAATTAGAAAAACATTTAATTAGGAATTATAAAATAAACCAGAGGACAAAGCATACTTTCAAATGAACATAATCACTGATTGCTGCTATATCTATTTATTTTTCCAGGGGGATGGTCAATAACTAAATTCTACTGATCATCAATTCTAATTGTCCCTCCTTTCAATTTGCTGAAGTACTTTTTCAGTGTTAGAGAAAGATGGGTTCAAGTTTTCCTCCCAATGCAGTAACATGCCTTAAACTCTGCTATTCCCTACTGGGACTGTGAAGGACTAGATTCTTCAGTATATGTGTATAGCACTCATTGACCTTACCTATTATCCTATATAATAAAGAGCTAATATGCTAATTAGACAGACAGCAGAATGACCTTCCACAATGACCTTCTGGAACAACCAGTGGTTGGGGGGCAGGGTCGCAGGGCCATGAGGCAGCAGGGGCTGCAAGGGCCTACTTTTGCACGAATTTTGTGCATCAGGCTTCTAGTTTTTCTTATAAATTCTTGGCAAATTTTACTACTGTTATCTTACTACAACCCACATCCGGTGGAGCAGTTTTAAAGATGGGTTTATCTTACCCATATTTGTACCTTATTTACAATAGCCCGACTGGAAACAGCCCAATTATCTATGAAAAGGTAAACAGGCAATATTGTGTCATGTAATTATACAAGGTAATACTACTCAGCAATAAAAAAAGGGGGAGAAAACCTACTGATGACAAAGGGATGAAGCTAAAACATTTTTCAGAGTGAAAGCTTTATGCAAAAGAGTAAATATTGCACAATTCCACTATGTGTAGTCCTAGAACATGTAAAACTAATCTGTATTGTAACGGGAGTTACATTGCCATCCTGAGAATCTTAATCACCTTCAAGAACATGCTACTACTCAATTTATCCAAGCCTTCACATATTCTTTCTATCCTTCAATGTCTAATTTGTCTGAAATTAGAATATAATTATAGTCTGGACTACCCATTTCAAGAAATATTCCAACAGTTTCAATGCGGGAACAAGGAGACATATGAAACACTTTCAATAATAAAGAATTTATATTAAAAAAGACTACTAGTATATTTTGAGGATTAAAAATGGTGGGAGAGTAGGAGGATGCTGCACAGACATGCTCCCAGGAATAAGCTGGAATTACAACTGAAATATGGAAAGGCTTCCTGAAAAATCAATAGAAAACTCACAGGATAGAAACTTGATACCCAAGGACTGAAGGTGGAGACCGCATAGAGACTGGTAGGAGGGACGGAGGCACCAAAGGGCTGGCCAGGCACCCACAGATGGCAACTGAAGTCCTGGAGAGACATATCAGCTGTGGTGGGGTGCCACTGAGAACTCTGGGATCTAATCCCCAATTTTGGCTCCCCAGCGGAGAGCACCAAACTGAGGAGGGTACCCACATAACCTCTAGCTGTGAAAAGCTGTGGGGTGCTGTCTGCCAGGGAGTGGCAGCTGAAAGTTCAAGCACCCTCTTAAAGGGCCAATGCATAAAAATTCCCTGTGAAGCCACCCACCTTATGCTCTGGCAGAGGGAGGGTGAAGTGGACTGGGGCTGTGAGAGCAGAACCCAGGACTGGGGATTCGTGGGGATAAAGCTCAAAAGGCATGCACCCCAAGTTTCCTGGGCTGAGTCATTCCCTCACACAGTGGAGGACATATTTCCCAGATAGACATTTGTCTTGCCTGGGGAGAAGACAGTCAACACAACCTATTGGAAAACACCTTGCCCTGAGGCCACTTAAGAGATTAAAAGTAACAACTAGCCTCCAGGCAGAAGCAACTGCCCCACCCTGTTGAAAAAACTCTCACCACACCTGAGGACAATTGCCTGGTGGCAATTCAAGTCAGAATCCTGTTAGTCTGTAGACAGAGGTAGTCTCTGGAGGCTTTGAGTCTTTGCCTGGTTCAATTTGTAAGAAATAGCCTTGCCCTAGCCAGTTTGGCTGGGTGGATAGAGTGTTGGCCTGCAGACTGAAGGGTCCCAGGTTCGATTCCGGTCATGGGCATGTGCCCGGGTTGTGGGCTCGATCCCCAGTGGGGGGTGTGCAGGAGGCAGCTGATCAATGATTCTCTCTCATCATTGATGTTTCTATCTCTCTCTCCCTCTTCCTTCCTCTCTGAAATTAATAATATATATATATATATAACAGCCTTTAACATTGTCCTGCACTAGAGATTGAGAGGTATAGAGGATCTACCTAAAACATAGTCACAAACCCAAACAGACAACCAAAATGAGGAAACAAAGGAACAACCCCCAAATGAAAGAACTAGTGAATTCTCCAGAAGAGATAAATGAAGCAAAGATAAGAAATTTATCTGAAACAGAGTTCACAGTATTGACTGTAAAAATGCTCAACAGCATGAAAAAAGATATAGTAACTATGAAAAAAGAACAGTTTGAGATAAAAGAATGACATAACACAAATAAAGAACACATTGGAAAGAATACATACCAGATTAGGGGAAGCTGAGGAGCAAATCAGTGAATTATAAGACAGTTGAAAATATCAGTCAATCAGAGAACAAAAAGAAGAAAAAAGTAAAAAATAGGAAGACAGTTTAATGGAACTGTGGGACAGTGTGAAACATAACAATATTAGAATAGTAGGTGTGCCAGAAGAGGCAGAAAGGGAGAAAGGAATAGAGAAGGTGTTTGAAGAAATAATGGCAGAAAAATTCCTTAACCTGGTAAAGGAAAAAGTCACACAAGTTCAGGAGGCACAGACAACCCCAAACAAGAAGAACCCAAACAGACCCATGCCCAGACACATCATAATTAAAATGCCAAAAATTAAAGACAAAGAGAGAATCTTAAAGGCAGCAAGAAAAAAAAAAACCTGTTACCTACAAAGGCGTTCCCATAAGGCTGACACCTGATTTCTCATCAGAAACTCTACAGGCCAGAAGGCATGAAGTACTCAAGGTAATGAAAAGCAAGGATCTGAGACCAAGATTACTATATCCAGCAAGGCTATCATTCAAAATAGATGGTCAAATAAAGAGCTTCCCAGATAAAAAAAAAAGGCTAAAGGAGTTCATCACCACCAAGCCAGCATTACAAGAAATGCTAAAGGGATTTCTGTAAGGGATTGCTGAGAAGAAACAGAGAGAGAAACCTAGCCATACAGAATTGAGATGACTATAAATAAGTACCTCTCAATAATAACCCTAAATGTAAATGCATTAAATGCTCCAATCAAAAGGTGTAGGGTAGCTGAATGGGTACAAAAACATGACCCAACTATATGCTGTCTACAAGAGACCCACCTCAAAACAAAAGTCACACACAGGATGAAAGTGAAGGGAAAGAAAAAAATTTTCCATGCAAATGGAAAAAGAAATAAAAAGCTGGAATAGCAATACTATATCCAACAAAATAGACTTTAAAAGCATCATGCCAAGCAAAATAACCCAGTTGGAGAAAGATAAATATCATATGATCTCACTCATTAGTGGAATATAATGAAAAACAAACTGATGGACAAAAATAGAGCCAGAGGGGGGAAAATATACTAGAATATAATAGAAGTAATCCTGTTATTTGCAGATTTTTAATATTTCCTACTTTTGTGGTATTAAACTATGTTAGTACAGTTTTGGTAATATTATTATACTTAAATCCTTTTATTCTTGAAATATTAATGTTTATTGCATGTAATATTATTATATGTAAGATCATTTTTCTGGAATAATTGGTGTTTATTGCATGTAACATTATCATATTTAAAATCGTTTTTCTTGAGAAAAAAAGACTATATTTCAAATTAGAATTATCAGGGTTAGAGTTGATTGGATTCATTTTATTGGATTCATGAGCTCCAGGTCTGATCGTTTCAATTCCACTTATTATGGGATTTTCTCTTTCCAAAAATTATATTATATCACTACTGATTCTATAATTTAATAAAGCAAATATTTTCATTTAAAAAAATATTTCAACAATCTGCTATTTCAACATGAACATTCTATGTAAAATGCTTAATTTGAAAATATTGTCTTCCCAACTGTAACCTATGCTCTCAAAAGTCATTATTTTATTATCTTCTTTGAAACCTCTGAGTATACATTAACACACTTGTTATGTGAAGTAAAGGGATGTGATCTTGGCATGAATGTCAGGATTTTATTTTATTTTTTTAAAAATATATTTTATTGATTTTTTACAGAGAGGAAGGGAGAGGGATAGAGAGTTAGAAACATCGATGAGAGAGAAACATCAATCAGCTGCCTCTTGCACACCCCCTACTGGGGATGTGCCCACAACCAAAGTACATGCCCTTGACTGGAATCAAACCTGGAACCTTTCAGTCCGTAGGCCGATGCTCTATCCACTGAGCAAAAACGGTTAGGGCCAGAAATCAGGATTTAAAAAAGATTCCCAGGTGATTCTAATGTGCAGCCAAGGTTGAGAACCACTGAACTAGAGAATAGGATTACATAATTTAAAATATAACTGAGAAAGAGCAGAAAAAAATATTTGGCCAAAGTTTTCCAAATATTGGACAAAATGTTCCCTAATTTGATTTAAAACATGAACCCTATGAACTCACTAAATTGACATATTAGTTTTAATAGTTCTTTTCTTTTAGATTCCTTGGGAGGGATTTACTATGTACACAATCATGTCATCTATAAATGAAGATAGTTCACTTTCTAATCTGTTGCCTTTTAACTTCATTTTCTAATCTTATTGAAGTGATTTGTGTCCAATTCAGTGTTTAATAGAAGTGGTGATAGTGGGCATTCTTTCTTTGTTTTTGATCATAGAGGGAAAGCATTCAGGCTTTCACCACTGAGTGTATTGGTAGCTATAAGTTTTCCAAAAATATCCTTTATGAGGTTGCTAATCTGCTCTAAGTTTTTATAATAAATAGGAATGGAATTTAACTATTTTCCTGCATCTACTGACATGATTACATGGCTTTCTCCTTTATTTATTTCTAGTTACCTTTTTTTTAAATCCTCACCTGAGGATATTTTTTCCATTAATTTTTAAAGAGTGGAAGGAGGGAGAGACAGAGAGAAACTCTGACGTGAGACACATTGATTGGTTGCCTCCAGCATGCCCCAGGTCAGGGCCAGAATCCTGCAACTGAGGTACATGCCCTTGACCGGAATCGAACCTGGGACCTTTTGCTGCAGTCTTTTTGCAGCAAGGGTTCAGGAATCTAGAGAAGGGGCTGCGACATAAATGAAGAGACTAGACAAGAAAAATAAATTTGGAAGGCATGGGGGAAAGCCAGGCAGAGGCCTCACCCTCTAGTGAAGTGGGCTCTCTGAGTGTCTGGATCCAAGGCTTTTTATTCACACATCTTGCCCTTTAGCAAAGCAAACACACATATCAAAGGTAAGTTTTGGTAAACAGTAAAAGATTATCAGGTTAGGGAAACTGCCTACAGCTGATCAGCCAGCAGCAGGTAATAATATGCAGATTTTCAGCCCTGCTGAATATCATGAAATCCATCAGCCTTCCGGGGACCTGCTGGTCTTAGCCTCCAGCAACCCTTCAGTCTGCATGCCGACATTCTATCCACTGAGCCAAACCAGCTAGGATTCTAGTTACTTTTAGAGCTTTTTTCACCTTTACATGGTGAATTATACAGTTTGCTTTTTGAATACCAAGTTAAATTGTTTTCTTGGGATAAATACTTTTTGGTCATGAGGTATGATACTTTTTATTTTTTGATTTCAGAGAGGAAAGGCGAGGGAGACAGAGAGAAACATCAATGAGAATCATTGATCGGCTTCCTCCTGCATGTGCCCTGACCAGGAATCAAACCGTGGCCTGCTGGCTCATAGGTCAACGCTCAACTACGGAGCCACACTGGCTGGGCAAGGTGTTATCCTTTTTAAATATTGCTAGATTTAGTTTTAAAATAATTTGTTAAGGATTTTATATCTAGTTTCATGAGAGATGTTGGTGTATAGTTTTCTATTTGTGCCTTTGGTTGTGGATAATGCTGGCCTTATAAAATGAGTTAACTATAAAACAAAAGGAATCCGTACCTTTTGCAACAGCATGAATGGACCTGGAGATTATTATGCTGAGTGAAACAAGCCAATCAGAGAAAGACAAATACCATATAATCTCACTTATATGTAGAATCTAATCCTATATAATAAAAGCCTAATATGCTAAGTGTCCGGTCATCCAGTGACAGGTCAACTGTTTAACCAATCAAAGCATAATATGCTAATGATATGCTAAGGCTGCTCAACCGCTCGCTATGACTTGCATTGACCACCAGGGGACAGACGCTCCGACCCGTAGGTTAGCTTGCTGCTGGGGTCTGGCCAATCGGGACTGAGAGAGATGGGCCTGAAACACCCTGGAGCCCTCCCGCAGTGATCTTGCACCAGTGGGGTCCCTCGGCCTGGCCTGTGCCCTCTCGCAATTGAGGATCCCTCGGGGGATATCAGAGAGCTGGTTTCGGCCCAATTTCACAAGCCACTCCCCTCAGGAGGGCACCAGACACAGGGCTCACGGCTGGTGAGTGCTGCTGTGGCATGAGCCTCTCCCAATCAGGGCAGGGATAAGCAGGAGCAGCAGATAGGAGCTGCAGGCAGCTTTGGACTGTGGGTTTAGGCCCCATCCCCGCAGGCCACACAGAGGGACCACCCATGCTCGAATTCGTGCACTGGGCCTCTAGTGACTATAATAAAATGAAAAACAAATAGAACTAGAGGCATGGATTCATGGAACAGACTGACAACTGTCAGAGGGTAGGTAGGGTGGGGAAAACTGGATGAAAGAAGATGAAGAGATAAGCCAAAGAACATATATGCATAGCCCATGTACACAGACAATAGTGTGGTGAAGACAAGGGGGAGTGGGTGGTGGGTACTGGGCAGAGGTGGTCAAAGAGAGGGAAAATGGGGGTCATCTATAATAGTGTAAACAATGAAAAATAAAAGTAAGTTGGGAAGTGTCCACTCCTACTCTATTTGTTGACATAAAATTGCTTGTATATTCCCTAATTATCCTTTTAATGTCTGTAGGATTTGTAGTGATATAACCACTTTAATTTTTTATATTGATGATATGTCTTTCTGTTTTTCCTGTGCTTTACTGATTTTATTAACAATAAATCAGCTTTTGGCTTCACACATTTTCTCTATTATTCTGTTGTGTATTTCATGATTTCTGCTTTAGTCTTTTATTATTTTTCTTTTCCTACCTTTTGGGTTTAATTTACCTTTCTTTTTCTAGCTACTTAGGCTGAGAGTTTAAATCTGTGATTTGATGGAATAATTTTTTAAATGCTGTTTATTTGCATCCATAAAATTTTGATATGTTGTTTTAATTGTCATTCAGATAAAAATTTAGTTTTACATTTCTTTCTTGATTCATGAGTTATTTTGGAAGTGTGGTGATTAATTTCCAAATATTTTGGGGACTTAGAGGTATCTTTTTATTTTTAAATTAATTCTATTGTGGGCAGAGACCATGCTCTTTGATTTCAGTTCTTTTTAATTTGTTGATACTGTTTTGTGGCCCAGCATATAGGGTTTATCTTGCTGAATGTTCCATGCAATATATTCTATAAAGATTAGCTAGGCATAATTGATTGCATTTTCAAACCTTCCATAACCTTATTGATTTTCTTTCTCTTTATTCTGTCAATTATTGAGGGAAGGGTATTTATATCTCAAGCTATAATTATACTGCCTCTTTCAGGTCTATCAGTTTTGCTTTGGTATTTCATGCCTTCTCAATGGGGGTGATATTACTCCCGAGAGAGCAAAACTAGTTCTTGGGAAAATGGGGAAAATTCTTAGACCTCCAAAGGGCAATGAAACATAAATAGATTATGGTATTAAAATGTCATGGACTGGTGGCAATTAGAGTATAAATCTCTAAAAAAACTCATTAGGGAAATGATAATGATTTTTTAAAAAAAATGCGAAGGCCCTAGCCGGTTTGGCTCAGTAGACAGAGTGTCGGCCTGCAGACCAAAGGATCCCGGGTTCAATTCAGTCAAGGGCACATGCCCAGGTTGCAAGCTCGATCCCCAGTGTGGGGCGTGCAGGAGGCAGCCGATCAATGATTCTTTCTCATCATTGATGTTTCTATCTCCCCCTCGCCCTTCCTCTCTGAAATCAATAAAAATATATTTTTTTAAGAAAGATGAGAAGCACCCTAACCGGTTTGGCTCAGTGGATAGAGCATCGGCCTACAGACTGAAAGGTCCCAGGTTCGATTCCGGTCAAGGGCATGTACCTTGGTTGTGGGCACATCCCCAGTAGGAGGTGTGGAGGAGGCAGCTGATCGATGTTTGTCTCTCATCGATGTTTCTAACTCTCTATCCCTCCCCCTTCCTCTCTATAAAAAATCGATAAAATATATTTTAAAAAAAAAGATGAGAAGCACTGGTGTATTTTTTTTCAATAAAAACAATTTTAAATATAATATGGTATATGCAATAAACACCAATTATTCAAGAAAAATGATCTTAAATATATTACATACAATAAACATTAATATTTAAAGAAAAAAGGATTTTAAGTATAATAATATTACCAAAACTATACTAACCTAGTATGATATCACAAAAGTTGTGGGAAATATTAAAAATCTGCAAATAACAGAATTACTTCTTTCTCTTTCTCCAACTGACTTATTTCACTTAGCATAATGCTCTCCAGGCCCATTAATGCTGTTACAAATGGTAAGAATTCCTTCTTTTTTACAGCAGCATAGTATACCAGTTTTTTATTCCACTCATCTGCTCATGGGCACTTAGGCTGTTTCCAAATTTTAGCTATGGTAAATTGTGCTTCTATGGACATAGGGGTGTATATGTCCTTTCTGATTGGTGTTTCTGATTTCTTTGGATATATTCCTAGAAGTGGGATTATTGGGTCAAATCAGAGTTCCATTTTTAATTTTTTGAGGAAACTCCATACTGTTTTCCATAGTGGCTGCACCAGTCTGCATTCTCACCAGGAGTGAAAGAGGTTTCCTTTTTCTCCACATCCTTGACAGCACTTGTTTATTGATTTGTTGATGATAGCCATTCTGGCAGGTGTGAGATGGTACCTCATTGTCTTTTTAATTTGCATCTCTCGGATGATTAGTGACTTTGAGCATGTTTTCATATGTCTCTCGGCCTTCTTTATGTCCTCTTTCAAAAACTGTCTATTTAGGTCCTTTGCCCATTTTTTTATTAGATTGTTTATCTTTCTTTTGTTAAGTTGTATGAGTTCCCTGTAAATGTTGGAGATTAAACCCTTATCGGAAATAACATTGGCAAATATGTTCTTCACATATTTGTGGACTTTCTTGTTATTTTGTTGATGGTTTCTTTTGCTGTGCAGAAGCTTTTTATTTTGATGTAGTCCCATTTGTTTATTTTCTCCGTAGTCTCCATTGCCCTAGGAGCTGTATTGGTAAAGATATTGCTACGACAAATGCCTGCTATTTTGCTGCCTATGGCTTCTTCTAAGATTTTTATGGTGTTCCGTCTTACGTTTAAGTCCTTTATCCATTTTGAGTTTATTTTTGTGTATGGTGTAAGTTGGTGATCTAGTTTCATTTTTTTTGCATGTATCTGTCCAGTTTTCCCAACACCATTTATTGAAGTGGCTGTCTTGTCTCCATTGTATGTTCTTGCCTCCTTTGTCAAATATTAATTGAGCATAATGGCCTGTGTTGATTTCTGGGTTCTCTGTTCTGTTCCATTGGTCTATATGTATGTTCTTGTGCCACTACCAGGCAGTTTTGAGAACAGTGGCTTTGTAATATAGCTTGATATCTGGTATTGTAATCCCTCCAACTTTGTTCTTTCTCAGGATTGCTGCAGCTATTCGGGGTGTTCTTTTTATTCCAGATGAGTTTTTGGAGAGTTTGTTCTAGGTCTGTGAAATATTCCACTGGTATTTTAATGGGGATTGTATTGAACCTATAGATTGCTTTGGGTAGTATTGACATTTTAATGATGTTAATTCTTCCAATCCATGAACACGGTATATTCTTTCATTTGTTCATGTCTTCCTCTATCTCTTTTTTCAACATCTTGTAGTTTTCCAAGTTTGGGTATTTTACCTCCTTAGTTAAGCTTATTCCTAGGTATCTTAATTTTTTGTTGTTGTTGTTGCAATGGTAAAGGGGATTGTTTAGTTTCTTTCTGTGAGTTATTGGTGTGTAAAAAAGCCATAGACTTCTGGGTGTTAATTTTGTGTCTTGCTACATTGCCAAATTCATTTATTAAGTCTAGTCTTTTTATGGAGTTTTTGGGGTTTTCTCTGTACAATATCATGTCTTTTGAGAATAATGACAGTTTTACTTCTTCTTTTCCAACTTGGATGCCTCTTATTTCTTCTTCTTGTCTGATCGCTATGGCTAGCACTTCCAGTACTATGTCGAACAGGAGTGGTGAAAGTGTTTTATTCCTGTTCTTAGGGGAAATGGTTTTAGTTTTGCCTATTGAGTATGATGTTCGCTGTAGGTTTGTCATGTATGGCCTTTATCATGTTGAGATATGCCCCCTCTATTCCAACTTTCTGAGAGTTTTTATCAAAAATGTGTGTTGGATTTTTTCAAATGCTTTTCCTGTCTATTGATATGATCATGTGATTTTTTTTCCAATTTGTTTAAGTGATGTATCACGTTTATTTATTTGTGAATATAGTACCAGCCTTGCATCCCTGGAGTAAATCCCACTTGATCATGATGTATGATCTCTTTAATATATTGTTGGATGTGATTTGCTAATATTTTGTTGAGGATTTTAGCACCTATGTTCATCAGGGATACTGGACTGTAATTCTCTTTCTTTGTGGTGTCTTTATCTGGTTTTGGAATTAGGATAATACTGGCTTTATAAAAAGAGTTTGGAAGTGTTCCTTCCTCTTGGATTTTCTGAAATAGTTTGAGGAGTATAGGTGTTAGTTCTTTGAATGTTTGGAAAAATTCCCCTGTGAAGCTGTGCAGACCTGGGCTTTTGTTTGGGGGGAGTTTTTTGATTACTGCTTCTATTTCATCGTGGTTATTGGCCTTTTCAGGTTTTTTTATCCTTCCTGATTCAGTTTTGTGAGATTGTATTTTTCTATGAATTTTTCTATTTCATCCACATTGTCCAGCCTGTTGGCACGTAGTTGTTCATTGTATTTTCTTACAACCCTTTGTATTTCTGTGGTGCCCATGGTTACTTCTCCATATTTGTTTCTGATTTTATTTATTTGGGTCCCTTCTCTTTGTTTCTTGATGAGTCTGGCTAATGGTTTATCAATTTTGTTTATCCTTTCAAAGAACCAGCTCTCAGTTTCATTGATTTGTTTTGTTTTGTTTTTAGTCTCTATGTTATTTGTTTCTGCTCTAATCTTTATTATTTCATTCCTTCTACTTACTCTGGGCTTTTCTTGTTGTTCTCTTTCTAGTTCTTTATGTTGTAGGGTTAAATAGTTTATTACTGATTTTTCTAGTTTTTTTTTTTTTTTTTGAGGTATGCTTGTAGTGCTATGAACTTCCCTCTCAGGACGTCTTTTGCTGTGTCCCAGGGACTTTGGGTTGTTGTGTGTTCATTTGCATTTGTTTCCAGGAACTTTTGATTTCTTTCTTGATCTCATTGATAACTCATTCATTGGTTAATAACATGCTATTTAGCCTCCATGTGCTTGAATGTTTTTGGTTGTTTTTACTGTAGTTGATTTCTAATTTCATTCCACGGTGATCTGAAAAGATGTTTGATAAGATTTCAATCTTCTTGAACTTATAGAGACTTGTTTTGTGTACTAACATGTGGACTATCTTTGTGAATGATCCATGTGCACTTGAGAAGAATGTATATTCTTCTGTGTTGGGGATAAATGTTCTATAAATGCCTATTAAATCCATCTGATCCAGTGTGTCCTTTAGAGTCTGTTTCCTTGTTAAGTTTTTGTCTGGAAGATCTGTCCAGTGAAGTCAGAGGGGTGTTAAAGTCCCCTACTATGACTGTATTGTTGTCAATCTCTCCATTAAAGTCCTCTAGAACAGCAGTTCTCAACCTGTGGGTCGCGACCCCTTTGGTGGTCGAACGACCCTTTCACAGGGGTCACCTAAGACCATCCTGCATATCAGGTATTTACATTATCATTCATAACAGTAGCAACATTACAGTTATGAAGTAGCAACGAAAATAATTTTATGGTTGGGTCACAACATGAGGAACTGTATTTATTTATTTATTTATTTATTTTAAAATATATTTTATTGATTTTTTACAGAGAGGAAGGGAGAGAGATAGAGAGCTAGAAACATCAATCAGCTGCCTCCTGCACATGTCCCACTGGGGATGTGCCCACAACCCAGGTACATGCCCTTGACCGGAATCGAACCTGGGACCTTTCAGTCCGCAGGCCGACGCTCTATCCACTGAGCCAAACTGGTTTCGGCTAGAAGTTTTTTTTATATATTTACATGCACCTATATTGGGTGCATATATGTTTACGAAGATTATATCCTTTTGTTAGATCGATCCCTTTAGTATTATGTAGTGACCTTTGTTGTCTCTTGTGATGGCCTTCATTTTAAAGTCTATTTTGTCAGATATGAGTATTACTACTCCAGCTTTTGTTTTTCTTTTCTATTTGCATGGAAAATGTTTTTCCATCCCTTCACTTTCATCCTGTGTGTGTCTTTTGTTTTGAGATGGGTCTCTTGTAGACAACATATAGTTGGGTCATGTTTTTGTACCTATTCAGCTACCCTACACCTTTTGATTGGTGCATTTAATCCATTTACATTTAGGGTTATTATTGAGAGGTACTTATTTATAGTCATCTCAATTCTGTATGGCTAGGTTTCTCTGCCTTTTCTTCTTCTCAGGAATCCCTTACAGAAATCCCTTTAGCATTTCTTGTAATGCTGCCTTGGTGGTGATAAACTCCTTTAGCCTTTTTTTTTTTTTTTTTTTTTTGGTTTGGGAAGCTCTTTATTTGACCGTCTACTTTGAATGATAACCTTGCTGGATATAGTAATCTTGGTCTCAGATCCTTGCTTTCCATTACCTTGAGTACTTCATGCCTTCTGGCCTGTAGAGTTTCTGATGAGAAATCAGGTGTCACCTTATGGGAACTCCTTTGTAGGTAACAGTTTTTTTTTTAGTTTTTTTTTTTATTATTTACTAGGGGCCAGGTGCACGAAATTCGTGCACTGGGTGTGTGTGTGTGTGGGCGGGGAGAGTGTCCCTCAGCCCAGCCTGCCCCCTCTCACATACTGGGAGCCCTCAGGCGTTGACCCCCATCACCCTCCGATCGCCTGATCGGCCCCTTGCCCAGGCCTGACGCCTCCGCCAGAGGTGTCAGGCTTGGACAGGGGACCCCCAATTCCCCCAATCACTGGCTCTGGCCCCCGCCCAGGCCTGAGGCCTCTGGCCCAGGAATCATGCCTGGGCAGGGGACCCCCATCTCCCTCTGATCGCTTGCTCCACCCCCCGCCCAAGCCAGACGCCTCTGACCCAGGCTTCAGGCCTGGGCAAGGGGACCATCATATCCCCCCAATCCCCGACTCCGCCCCCCACCCAGGCCTGATGCCTCGGCCAGAGGAGTTAACCCTCATCACCCTCCGATCACCAATCACCTCCGGCAGAGGTGTCAGGCCTGGGCAGGGGACCCCCAGCTCCCCGCGGTTGCAGGCTCCGCCCCTGCCCAGGCCTAATGCCTCTGGCCTAGGCGTCTGGCCCAGGCAGCAGGGACCTGCAGTGGCAGCGGGGGGCGCCGCGATCGTGGGCTTCGCTTTAGGCTCAGGCAAGGGACCCCTAGCTCCTGGGACTGCCAGCTTCGACCGTGCCCAGCTCCCATCGCTGGCTCCACCACAACTTCCTGCTATCACTGGCCAGGGCGGCAAAGGCGCCTGATTCTCCAATCATGGCTGGGGCCGCCTTTGCCCTGCCCCCCAGCTCTTAGCTCCCCCCTGGGTTTCCAATCACTGTCAGTGGCAGGGGGCTTCTTCCTGCTTTCCCTTTGGCCTCCCTGCATTGTGCCTACATATGCAAATTAGCCGCAATCTTGTTGGCAGTTAACTGCCAATCTTAGTTGGCAGTTAATTTGCATATAACCCTGATTAGCCAATGAAAACGGTATCGCCGTACGCCAATTACCATTTTTCTCTTTTATTAGTGTAGATTGCTTAAAGTATTACAAAGGGTATTACATATGTGTCCATTTTATCCCCCCGCCCTAGACAGTCCCCTACCCTCCCCTATCCCCCAGTGTCTTATGTCCATTGGTTATGCTTATATGCATGCATACAAGTCCTTTAGTTGATCTCTTACCCCCCTACCTCCTGCCCCCCAACCCTCCCCGGCCTTCCGCTGCAGTTTGACAATCTGTTTGAGGCAGCTCTGCCTCTGTATCTATTATTGTTCAAAAGTTTATAATGGTCTCTATTATCCATGAATGAGTGAGATCATGTGGTATTTTTCCTTCATTGACTGGCTTATTTCACTTAGTATAATGCTCTCCAGTTCCATCCATGACGTTGCAAATGGTAAGAGTTCCTTCCTTTTAAGAGCAGCATAGTATTCCATCGTGTAGATGTACCACAGTTTTCTAATCCATTCATCTACTGATGGGCACTTAGGCTGTTTCCAGATGTTAGCTATGGTGAATTGTGCTGCTATGAACATAGGGGTGCATATATCCTTACTCATTGGTGTTTCTGGTTTCTTGGGATATATTCCTAGAAGTGGGATCACAGGGTCAAATGGGAGTTCCATTTTTAGTTTTTTGAGGAAACTCCATTCTGTCTTCCGTAGTGGCTACACAAGTCTGCATTCCCACCAGCAGTGCACAAGTGTTCCTTTTTCTCCACATCCTCTCCAGCACTTGTCGTTTGTTGATTTGTTGATGATAGCCAGTCTGACAGGTGTGAGATGGTACCTCATTATTGTTTTGATTTGCATCTCTCGGATGATTAGTGACTTTGAGCATGTTTTCATATGTCTCTTGGCTTTCTGAATGTCCTCTTTTGAAAGGTGTTTATTTAGGTCCTTTGCCCATTTTTTGATTGGATTGTTTATCTTCCTTTTGTTAAGTTGTAAGAGTTCCCTGTAAATGTTGTAGATTAAACCCTTATCAGATATGACATTGGCAAATATGTTTTCCCACACAGTGGGTTTTCTCGTTGTTTTGTTGATGGTTTCTTTTGCTGTGCAGAAGCTTTTTATTTTGATGTAGTCCCATTTGTTCATTTTTTCTTTAGTTTCAAGTGCCCTAGGAGCTGTATCAGTGAAGAAATTGCTTCGACATATGTCTGAGATTTTGTTGCCTTTGCATTCTTCTAGAATTTTTATGGTTTCCTGTCATACATTTAAGTCCTTTGTCCATTTTGAGTTTATTTTTGTGTATGGTGTAAGTTGGTGGTCTAGTTTCATTTTCTTGCATATATCTGTCCAATTTTCCCAACACCATTTATTGAAGAGACTATCTTGGCTCCATTGTATGTTCTTGCCTCCTTTGTCAAATATTAATTGAGCATATTGGTTTGGGCCAATTTCTGGGCTCTCTATTCTATTCCATTGATCTATATGTCTGTTCTTGTGCCAGTACCAGGCAGTTTTGAGAACAGTGGCTTTGTAATACAACTTGATATCTGGTATTGAGATCCCACCTACTTTGTTCTTTTTCAGGATTGCTGCAGCTATTCGGGGTCTTTTTTTATTCCAGATGAATTTTTGGAGAGTTCGTTCTAGATCTCTGAAGTATGCCGTTGGTATTTTAATGGGAAGTGCGTTCAATTTATAGATTGCTTTGGGTAGTATGGACATTTTAATGATGTTGATTCTACCAATCCATGAACACAGTATGTTCTTCCATCTGTTTATGTCTTCCTCTATATCTTTTTTCAACGTCCTGTAGTTTTCTGAGTAGAGGTCTTTTACCTCTTTAGTTAAGTTTATTCCTAGGTAGCTTAATTTTTTAGGTGAGATGGTAAACGGGATTGTTCTTATAATCTCTCGTTCTGAAAGTTCACTATTGGTGTATAGAAATGCCTCAGATTTCTTGGGGTTAATTTTGTATCCTGCTACATTGCCAAATTCATGTATTAAGTCTAGTAGCTTTTTGATGGAGTCTCTAGGGTTTTGTATGTATAATATCATGTCGTCTGCAAATAAGGACAGTTTTACTTCCTCTTTTCCAATTTGGATGCCTTTTATTTCTTCTTCTTGCCGAATTGCAATGGCTAACACTTCCAGTACTATGTTGAACAGGAGTGGTGAGAGTGGGCATCCCTGTCTTGTTCCTGTTCTTAGGGGAAATGGTGTTAGTTTTTGTCCATTGAGTATGATGTTGGCTGTGGGCCTGTCATATATGGCTTTTATTATGTTGAGGTATGATCCTTCTACTCCCACCTTGCTGAGAGTTTTTTGTCAAATGCTTTTTCTGCATCAATTGATATGACCGTGTGGTTTTTTTCTTTCAATTTGTTTATGTGATGTATCACGTTTATTGATTTGCGGATATTGTACCATCCTTGCATCCCTGGAATAAATCCTACTTGGTCATGGTGTGTGATCTTTCTGATGTACTGCTGGATCCGATTTGCTAAGATTTTGTTGAGGATTTTGGCATCTATGTTCATGAGGGATATTGGCCTGTAATTCTCTTTCATTGTGTTGTCTTTACCTGGTTTTGGTATTAGGGTGATGCTGGCTTCATAGAATGAGCTTGGAAGTGTTCCTTCCTCTTGAATTTTTTGTAGTAGTCTGAGTATAGGTTTTAGTTCTTCCTTGAATGTGTAGGTAACAGTTTTTTGTGTGTGTTTTTCTCTTGCTGCCTTTAAGATTCTCTGTCTTTAATTTTTGGCATTTTAATTACGATGTGGCTGGGCATGGGTCTGTTTAGGTTCTTCTTGTTTGGGGTTGTCTGTGCCTCCTGAACTTGTGTGACATTTTCCTTTACCAGGTTAGGAAAGTTTTCTACCATTATTTCTTCAAACACCGTCTCTATTCCTTTCTCCCTTTCTGGCACACCTATTATTTTAATATTGTTACATTTCCCGTTGTCCTAGAGCTCCCTTAAGCTGTCCTCGTGTTTTTTTACTTGTTTCTTTCTTTTTGGTTCTTTGACTGAGTGATATTTTCTTTTTTAAAAATCTTTATTGTTCAGATTATTACAGTTGTTCCTCTTTTTTCCCCCCATTGCTCCCCTCCACTCGGTCCCCACCCCACCCTCTGCTCTTACCCCTCCCCCCCCCACTGTCCTCATCCATAGGTGTACGACTTTTGTCCAATCTCTTCCCGCACCCCCGCACTCCTTTCCCCCTGAGAATTGTCAGTCCACTCCCTTTCTATGACCCTCATTCTATTATATTCATCAGTTTACTCTGTTCATCAGATTTTTTATTCACTTGATTTTTAGATTCATTTGTTGATAGATATGTATTTGTTGTTCATAATTTTTATCTTTACCTTTTTCTTCTTCTTCCTCTTCTTAAAGATTCCTTTTAGCATTTCTTATAATACTGGTTTGGTGGTGATGAACTCCTTTAGCTTTTTCTTTTCTGTGAAGCTCTTTATCTGACCTTCAATTCTGAATGATAGGTTTGCTGGATAGCTTTGCTTGGTTGTAGGTTCTTGCTATTCATCACTTTGAATATTTCTTGACACTCCCTTCTGGCCTTCATAGTTTCCATTGAGAAATCAGCTAACAATCATATGGGTATTCCCTTGTAGATAACTACCTGTTTTTCTCTTGCTGCTTTTAAGATTCTTTCTTTGTCTTTTGCTCTTGGCATTTTAATGATGATGTGTCTTGGTGTGGTCCTCTTTGGATTCCTTTTGTTTCGGGTTCTATGAACTTCCTGGACTTGTAAGTCTATTTCTTTCATCAGGTAGGGGAAGTTTTCTGTCATTATTTCTCCAAATAGGTTTTCAATATCTTGCTCTCGCTCTTCTTCTGGCACCCCCATAATTCGGATGTTGGTATGCTTGAAGTTGTCCCAGAGGCTCCTTACACTATCTTCATATTTTTGGATTCTTTTTTCTTTTTGCTTTTCTGGTTAGGTGGTTTTTACTTCTTCATACTTCAAATCTTTGACTTGAATCTTGCGATCCTATACTCTGCTGTTGGATCTCTGTGTAGTATTCTTTATTTCAGTCAGTGTCTGCTTAATTTCTAGTTGGTACTTTTTCATATCCTCGAGGGTCTCACTACATTTATCGGTGGTTTCTAGAAAATACTTGAAAAACGTTAAAACTATGGTTTTGAACTGTATATCCAGTAGTTTGCTTTCCTCCATTTCTGTCATTCCTGACCTGTTTTTTGTCTCCGCATTTTGGCTGCTTTCCTGTGTTGATAGAGTGGTTTTCTATGCTAGGTGTCCTATAGTGCCCAGTGGCTCAGCCTCCCAAAATACCTGAGGTGGACACTCTTGGTGCACCCCTTTGTGGGCTTTGTGCACAGTCTTGTTGTAGTTAAGCTTTGATTGTTGTTGGTATCACTGGGAGGAATTGACATCCAGGCCAATTGGCTGTGAGAATCAACTGTGTCTATGGTGGGAGAACTTCTGTGCTGGAGACACCCTTAGGGGGCAAGACTTGTTTCAGTGGGGCTTTGGTGCTCACTGAGTCTGCCCCCTGAGTGTGTCCTTTATGGATCTGAGGAGTTGTAATCTGGATGGTCCCACTCTGACCATTGGGTACACTGGCACTTGGATCTCTAAGGAGGTGCTAATTTAGCCTCTGCCTGAGGCTACCCAGCAGGAGCTATGGAGAGATATGCAGATTCCTCTTTGTTTGGGATTTGGAGGTGCCCAGATGAGGCCCAGCTGTGAAGCAATGCAATCTGCTGTGGGGCCTTGAACCTTCTTTTGGATGATCTGGGTCTCTCTGACCCAGCTTCAGTTTGTTAGATAATTTTAGATTGCAAATGGCCAGGCCATTCATATGCAAAAGCCTCTGCACACAGCTTGGGTGGGGCGGGGTCTTAGAGAATCAACAGGGCAGAGGACACAGCTATGGCTGATCCTCAGTCCTGCCCTAAGAGGCCCCTGGACTCAGTGTCCCACGGTAATCGCTGCCAGCACCTCTGAGAGAAAGCCGCCCTCGAGTTCTGCCTGATGCCAGACAGTCCAGTTTCTCCCCATATGTGTCTGGGTCCCCAGAGACTCGCCCGGAACTGGAGTTCAGAGCAGTTTGGGAGCTTGAGACTCCCTCCCGATTGAGAAAGACAACCGCATTTTCAGTTGCTAGCCCTTTCCATGTGCGCCTCCGTACCTCTGCACTTTACTTCCGCACCTCATCTGAGTCTCACTGTGCTTTTCTCTTTCCCTGTAGTTGTAGAATTTCCACTCAGCCAGCCTTCCTGTGGTTCTGGATGATGTCCGTTTTGTCTTTTAGTTGTATTTTGAAGTGGTTGTGTGAGGCAGCAATTTCAGGTGTTTACCTATGCCGCCATCTTGGTTTTTCTGATTGAGTGAAATTTTCAACTATGTCTTCCAATTCACTGATTTGATTCTCAGCTTCCCCTAATGTGCTCTGTATTCCTTCCAGTGTGTTATTTGTATTATGTCATTCTTTTATCTCAGACTGTTCTTTCTTCATAGTTACTATATCTTTTTTCATGCTGTTGAGCATTTTTACCAGCATTACTCTGAACTCTGTTTCAGATAAATTTCTTATCTCTGCTTCATTTATCTCTTCTCCTGGAGAATTTGCTAGTTCTTTCATTTGAGGGTTGTTCCTTTGTCTCTTCATTTTGCCTGTCTGTTTGGGTTTGTGACTATGTTTTAGGTAGATCCTCTACACTTCTCAATCTCTAGTGCAGGACAGTGCTAAAGGTTGTTTCTTACAAATTGGATCAGGCAAAGACTCAAAGCCTCCACAGACTTGAATTGCCCCCAGGCAATCATCCTCAAGTGTGGTGAGTTTTTTTTCAACCGGGTGAGGCTGTTGCTTCTGCCTGGAGGCTAATTGTTACTTTTAATCTCTTAAGTGGCCTCAGAGCAAGGTGTTTTTCAATAGGTTGTGTTGACTGTCTTCTCCCCAGGCAAGGCAAATGTCTATCTGGGAAATATGTCCTCCACTGTGTGAGGGAATGACTCAGCCCAGGAAACTTGGGGTGTCTGCTTTCTGAGCTTTATCTCCCCGAGTCCCCAGTCCTGGGTTCTGCTCTCACAGCTCCAGTTCACTTTACTCTCCCTCTGCCAGAGCACAAGGTGGGTGGCTCCACAGGGAATTTTTATGCATTGGCCCTTTAAGAGGGTACCCGAACTTTCAGCTGCCATTCCCTGACAGACAGCACCCCGCTACTTTTCACAGCTAGAGGTTATGTGGGTACCCTCCTCAGTTTGGTGCTCTCTGCTGGGGAGCCAAGATTGGGGATTAGATTCCAGAGTTCTCCGTGGCACCCCACCACAGCTGATATGTCTCTCCGGGACTTCAGTGGCTGTCTGTCCGAACCTGGCTAACATGCCTCCACCCTTCCTACCAGTCTCTATGTGGTCTCCACCTTCAGTCCTCGGGTATCAGGGTTCTCTCCTGTGAGTTTTCCATTGATTATTCAGGAAGCCTTTCCATTTTTCAGTTGTAATTCCAGCTTGTTCCTGGGAGCATGTCCATGCAGCATCCACCTACTGTCCTGCCATTTTTAATTCTTTTCCACTGGTGTATTTTGCAGCTCTGTTAGAACTTCTGATGAATTAACCCTCTTTATCACAGTAATATTCTGTTCTGAAATCTACTTTGATGTGTACCTACTTCCATTTTCTTTTTAGTGTTTGCATGTGTTAATAGAGTCTGATTCCATTTTTTATGTCTTACTGCTGACAACTTCCTTAAATCCACCCTTCATTTTCCCCTCTTGCCCTACACCTGACCAAGCCAATAAGAAAGCTTGCATGTTCTCTCTCATTGGTGCTCGTGGGAAGTTTAAACCATGCAAGCCCTAGTCCACAAGTAGAACTTCCACCTGGCCCACCCTCTAACCACAATAAACATCAAAGAAAAATACTTCTTCTTGCTCTCTCAAGTCATTTTAGGAATAGCTTGGGAATCTTTCCTGCTCTCCCCAGAAAGTCTTAAGTCAGATTTCATCTTGACATTTGGACCAAATTCGGAGTGAGTAGGGGCATTGATCTTATCCTCACATTGGATAACCTATAATACAGCATGGTATCTATATTTTTCATCTTTTTATATTTCTCCTGCCTGTGTTTTACATTTAATATGTGTTTTTTACACACATAGTTGGATATTCCTTTTCATTTCAGATATAGAATAGGCAACATTAGATGTTTTATTTGGTTTTTATTTCTATGGTTAACATTTTGAAGAGATACGTTATATTCATTTTTGCTTTCCATCTTGATGATGCTGAGGCCATTTATAATAACTGTTTTAAAATCCTTACCTGTAAATTCATCACCTCTACCTTTTTTACATCTGTTTTTATTGACTTATTTTTACTATAGACTATGAGTTTTTTCCTGTTTATGGGTCATAATTTTCTTGTTTCTTCATATGTTTACTAATTTTTTGATTGGACATCAGACATTATCAATTTAATGTTGTTGAGTTTAGATATGGTTGTATTTTCATAAAGAGTATTGGTCTTTTTATGAAAGACTGCGTTGCATTTGTGGCAGCCATAGAACTGCGCCACAAGGACCTCCTTTCAAAAAACAACTTGACATTCATGTGCATGCAGTGTAGTACCTTGACAGCCTCCAATTTTTAGCATCTTCAGGATGCTCTTTGAATTTTGAACCAAACTAGGGTCTCCCAAGGGAATCTCCATCCAACATCTGTACACTGAGGGGACAGGCCATTTCTGTCCATATGGGATATCTTTGATGGATAATCTTTGCTTCAGACTGCTCTGTTAGGTTGGTTTTTGGTCACCTCTATATAATGGTCTGAGGCTCTCCCTTCCCAATCCTGTTAGCATCTGCCTTTCATTCTGCAGGTATCAGATCTGTACCATGGTTTGATAGATTTCTATGTCCAATCTTACTTCTGTCTTTAAAAATATATATATTTTTATTGATTTCAGAGAGGAAGGGAGAGTGAGAGATAGAAACATCAATGATGTGAGAGAATCACTGATTGGATGCCTCCTGCACACGCCCCTTACTGGGGATAGAACCTGCAACTTGGGCATGTGCCCTGACCAGGAATCAAACTGTGATCTCCTGGTTCATAGATCTACGTTCAATCACTGAGCTATGCCAGCTGGGCCTTACTTTCTTCTCTTCTCTTCCATAGATGTCACCTTTAAGAAATCTATTATACTCCTAACTCCATCTTAGCTTTTCCATCCTGGAGAACCCAACAGATATACAGCAATTATATGTGGATTGGTTTAATCCTTTGTATGCTTTTGTTTACATTCTTTTATGGCAAATCTTATAAAGTCTTTCATCTATGGCAAATCCAACCTCATTTATCAAGTGTGGCCTTTCTATGGTGTCTATTTAATGTCCATCCTATATATTAACAAGTTCTCTCCACTCAGGCTAGAGGAAACTAAAATTATTTCTCGTACAGTAGGCCATGGGAATTGTCTTAAAACACTATGATAATTGTGTTTTCCTTAGAACATGTCCTTGTCTAGTTTAAAGGAGTTTTTACCTACATAGGTGCAGACTTATATTTTAGCTAAAGACTCAAGGGAAACTCTTTCTCTGCATAGCTCCCTTTTGGGGGAAAGTGTGTTTTATATATTCTAGCCACCTTACTCTTCTTGAGTGACAACATTGGTCCCCTCAAGTCAGTAAATTGCTAAGTTCTTTTTGGATTAATTTCTCTGTACTAAAATCTGGACTGGGCCTTCAGATGAAATCCTGGAATGAAGTAGAGTTAATCTCATTTGTCTCTATTCTCTCCAGAATCCAGATCTGTGCTGCCTATTGTTCAATATCTGAAAATAGTTTTGTCCAGTTTTCTAGTTGTTTCTTGTAGAAATATAACTCCAGCCTCTGTTATTTCCTCAGGGCTGTAAGCAGAAGTCTTGAATTATAAAAATGAAGGTAAGGCCCAGGTGGCTTAATAATGACTTTCATGAAGGATTTAAGGAAACAATAGTACCAATCTTACAAAAATCTGTAAGAAAACAGATGAAGATGAAACATCCCATTTGTTTTATATGGCTGACAACAATTCTGATAAAAACTTTTCAAAGACATTTCAAGAAAACTACAGACTACTTTCTTTGGTAAAATTATGCATAGCTTGGCTCAGTGGTAGAGCATCAACCTATGAATCAGGAGGTCACGGTTCGATTCCCAATCAGGGCACATCCCCAGGTTGCCGGCTCAGTCCCCAGTGTGGGGCATGCAGGAGGCAGCCAATCAATGATTCTCTCTCATCACTGATGTTTCTATCTCTCTCTCCCTCTCCCTTCGTCTCTGATATCAATAAAAATATTTTAAAAAATCACCCATAACAGCTTACTAAAATATTAGCAAACAAATTTCAGCAATCTATAAGAAAGTTAATGTGCTTTGTTAAAATGGGGTTCAAATCAGGAGTCTGAAGTTGATTTAAAATTCAAATTAATCAATGAGATACACACAGTAACAGATTTAAAAAGAAATATAGTATGGTCATTTTAACAGATACAGAAAGAGTATATATTAATATTAACACCCATTCATAATAAAACTGTTGGAAAACTAGGAAAAGGAGAGAACTTCCAGAATCTAATTAAGAGCACTTATAGAGACCCAAGATATTGGAGGAGTATGTGGAAGCTACAAACTCCTCCAAGGAACAAACTGGAAATACAACCAAATTATAAAACAATCATCCTGAATAATCAACTAAAAACTAGCTAGAGATGAGTCTTATAATGAAGGATCTACATAAGAAGCCATATTGAGACTGATTGGAAGGGTGGAGAAGCAAAAAGGGCTGGTCCTGTTACCATGGGTGGCAGCTGAAGATCCAGAGGGATATGTGACTTGCAGGAGGTTCCACCTGCGAAGCTGGGGTCTCAACCCAAAGCCATATGCTTCAACCCAGAGCATTAGAACCTGGAAGAGGTGACCATTTTACATCAGTCTGTGAAAAGCAGAGGGGTTTCTGTCCAGCAGAAAGAGATGGGAGTCCACTAAAGACAATGGTATCCTCTTAAAGGGTCAACACAAAATTTTGTTCGCAGCTACTTATCCTGGGCTCTGGTGGAGGGAGGACAGAGTGGACGAGAGTCACATGAGGAGAGACTGAGGTTTGTGGCTCTAAGGAGAAAGCCGAAGGGAAGGCTCCAAAGATCCTTGTGCTGAGTCATTCTCCCATACTGCAGATGCTGTCTACTTGGGTGTAGTACTTCCCTCTTTGTGGCATCAGCCTGGGTGAAAGCAATAGCCTCACTCTCTAGATTCCCTCTCACCATACCCTGTGGAGCTTATATCCTGCTGAGGCGTACAGCAGAAGCTCTTTCAGTGATGGAGCCTAACAGGCAGGTAGAAGCCAGCAGAAGCAGATCCAGATTGCCTTGGAACTTTTGCTGACCTGCCCTCAGGCCTGATGCTGATGAAAGCTGGCCTTAGTGTGCAGCTTGGTCTTTCCCACATGCACTCAGGACCGGAAGAGACAACACAAACTGTGGATCACTTGTAGCTCCAAACAGGTTTCTTTCTTTTTTTTTAAAAAAAAAAAAATTTTATTGTTCAGATTATTACATTTGTTCCTCTTTTTTCCCCCCATAACTCCCCTCCTCCTAGTTCCCGCCCCACCCTCCGCCCTCACTCTCCACCCACTGTCCTCATCCATAGGTGCACGATTCTTGTCCAGTCTCTTCCCACAACTCCCACACCCCTTTCCCCCCGCCAAGAATAGTCAGTCCATTCCCTTTCTATGTCCCTGATTCTATTATAATCACCAGTTCATTCTGTTCATCAGATTATTTATTCACTTGATTCTTAGATTCACTTGTTGATAGATGCATATTTGTTGTTCATAATTTGTATCTTTACCTTTTTCTTCCTCTTCCTCTTCTTAAAGGATACCTTTCAGCATTTCATATAATCCTGGTTTGGTGGTGATGAACTCCTTTAGCTTTTCCTTATCTGTGAAGCACTTTATCTGACCTTCAATTCTGAATGATAGCTTTGCTGGATAAAGTAATCTTGGTTGTAGGTTCTTGGTATTCATCACTTTGAATATTTCTTGCCACTCCCTTCTGGCCTGCAAAGTTTCTGTTGAGAAATCAGCTGACAGTCGTATGGGTATTCCCTTGTAGGTAACTGAGTTTCTTTCTCTTGCTGTTTTTAAGATTCTCTCTTTATCTTTTGCTCTTGGCATTTTAATGATGATGTGTCTTGGTGTGGTCCTCTTTGGATTCCTTTTGTTTGGGGTTCTCCGCGCTTCTTGGACCTGTAAGTCCATTTCTTTCACCAGGTGGGGGAAGTTTTCTGTCATGATTTCTTCAAATAGGTTTTCAATATCTTGCTCTCTCTCATCTTCTGGCACCCCTATAATTCTGATGTTGGTACGCTTGAAGCTGTCCCAGAGGCTCCTTACACTATCCTCGCATTTTTGGATTCTTTTTTCATTCCGCCCCTCCGGTTGGGTGTTTTTTGCTTCCTCGCATTTCAAATCATTGACTTGATTCTTGAGCTCCTCTGGTCTGCTGTCGGGAGTCTGTATAATATTCATTATTTCAGTCCGTGTATGCTTAATTTCTAGTTGGTTCCCCAACATAACATCGAGGGTCTCATTAGTTTTCTTGTAGATCTCATTAAGTTTATCGGCGGCTTCTAAACAGTTCTTGAGAGACCTTAAAAGTGTGGTTCTGAACTCTATATCTTCCATTGACAATTTTTTCCTGTTTCTTTGTCTCCGCATTTTGTTATGCTTCCTTGGTGCACCCCCTAGTGGTCTTTGTGCGCAGTCTTGTAGTTAAGCCTTGATTGTTGTAGCTAATACCAGGGAGGGTTTGACCTCCAGGCCAAGTGGCTGTGAGAATAAGCTGTGTCTGCAGTGAGAGAACTTCTGTCCTCTAGGGAGGTACTAATCTAGCCTTTGCCTGAGGCTATCCAGAAAATGCCTCTGTGCAGGGCTTGGGTGGGGCGGGTCACACAGGATCAACAGGGTGGGCCGGAGAGAGCAGTTATGGTGGCTCTCAGTCCTGTCCCCAGGGGCTCTGCCTCTCTGAGTCACAGCACCCGCTGCAAACCTCGGAGAGAAAGCTGCACTCGCTCTGACCGAAGCCAGACAGTCCCGCTTCTCCCGTTTGAGTCTGGGTCCCTAAAGACTCGCCTGTATCTGGAGCTCAGAGTCTGCGACTCCTTCCCGATTGAAAACGCCAACCGTGCCCTCTGCCGCCAGCCTGCTCTGCGCACTCCGCACCTCAGAATTTGACTTCAGCACTGCGCCTCCTCTGAGTGTCCGTATGCGTTTCTCTTTCCTCCTAGTTGTAGGACTTCCACTCAGCCAGCGTTCCTGTGGTTCTGGGTGATGTCCGTTCCGTCTTTTAGTTTCACTTTTGAAGTAGTTGTTCAAGGCAGCAAACTCCGGCGTTAACCTATGCCGCCATCTTGGTTCTCCAAACAGGTTTCTGAGAGCCGTCACAGGCAGTGTCATATATTAGCCTGCACCACAGTCCCCCCCCAAAGTGTCCCAGAACCAACAACCCAATGGCCAGTTTCAAACAACATCAGAGAAGGATCCAATAAGCTCCACAAGCAGAATATCCAAAGGGAGATCTTGGCAGGCACCAAAGCCTGCTAAGATGAAGTCTGCTTCATTTGGTCAGCATCTGCACAGCAGCTTGCATGCCTTGGTTTGGGCTGACTCTCAACCCTACTCACAAATGGGCTAATAGTCATCAAGACTCAATTAAAATAGAAGGATCCACATAACCTATACAAGGGACATTTCTGGAGCACTCAGATCAGGTGATCAAGGAGACTGAACCACTGGATCCCACAAGACACCTATTACATAATGCCATTCCATGAAGACTGGGAATTGTAGCAGATCTATCTAATACATATAACAAACAAAAAGAGGCCGAAACTGGTTTGGGTCAGTGGATAGAGCGTCGGCCTGCGGACTGAAGGGTCCCAGGTTCGATTCTGGTCAAGGGCATGTACCTGGGTTGCAGGCACAATCCCCAGTAGGAGATGTGCAGGAGGCAGCTAATTGATGTTTCTCTCTCATCAATGTTTCTGACTCTCTATCTTTCTCCCTTCCTCTCTGCAAAAAATCAATAAAATATATTTTAAACAAACAAACAAAAAAACAAAAAGAGGCAACCAAAATGGGAAGACAAAGAAATAGGCCACAATGACAGAACAGGGGAAATCTTCAGAAAAAATAGCTAAATGAAATAAAGGTAAGCAATTTATCAGATATAGAATTCAAAGTAATGAATATAAGGATGCTCAACAGCATGAGCAGGGACATGGAAACCATAAAAAAGGGAACAGTCTTAAATGAAGAATACAATATCTGAAATAAAGAATTATTGGAAAAAATGAACAGTAGGCTAGATGAAACAGAGGACTGAATCAACAATTGGAAAAACAAGGTAGAATAAAACAACTAATCAAACCAGCAAAAAAGAAAAAAAGTTTGAGAAACAGTATTTGGGTCCCCGCTGCAGACACCACTCCAGACATGCAGGGGGGCAAATGCCAGAGGGACCTCAAGCACATCCCCCCCTCCCCTCCCCTTCCCCCTGCTGCAGACACCATCCTGGACCACCCAGTGAGGCAAAAGCCAGTGGGAACTCAAGCACCTGCAGCTGACACCTGTGGGACCAGCTCAGTGGGGAAAGGGAATACAGCTCAGAACAAGGACAATCAAGGCATGAGACTCAAGGCAGACCCAGCCTCTGTGTGCTAAGAAGTTTCCGACCACTGGACTACTAAGGGTGCTTCAATCTCTCAGACCTCAGTCAGGTTGCCCAGGATCAGAAAGGGACAGTGACTCACATTCACCTGCATTAGAGAAGCTCCCAGGAGACCCAGGATAGACACACCAAGGGTCCAGATTCAACAACATCAAAGAAAATTCAGTGAACCCCACAAATAGCGGACCCAAAGCAAATGTATAACAGCTGGAACAATGACATTGGGGTTGAACCTCTCTGTTTCCAGTCAAGATGGCAGAGTAGGACAATGCTGTGCTTGCCTCCTCCCATGACCACACATCAAAATTACAACTAAATTATGTATTAACCACCATTGAGAATCACCTGAAGTCTAGCTGAACAAGAAGTTTTATAACTAGGGATATATAGAATAAGTCATACGGAGACTGGCAGGATGGGCAGAGATGCATAATGGGCTGGTGCTTCACCCATGTCTGATGATTAAAAATTGGGTATATCTCAACTACAGGGGAAAAAACTCCAGAAAAAGAACTAAACAAAATGGGAGACAAGCAATCTACCAGATACAGAGTTCAAAACACTGGGTATGGGATGCTCAATGAATCTCAGTGAGAATGTCAATAAAGAGACAGGAAACATAAAAATGTAGATAGAAAATATAAAAAAAGAACCAGTCAGAAATGAAAAATACAGTACCTGAAATGACTATATTAGAGGAAGTCAACAGATTAGATGAAGCAGATGATCAGATCAGCAATTTAAAAAATGAGGTAGCAGAAAACACCCGATCAAAACAAGAAAAGAAAATTAAGCAAAATGAGGATAGTTTAAAGGGCTTCTGGGACAGCATCAAGCATAAAATCATTCACATTATAGGGGTACCAGTAGGAGGAGAGAGAGAGCAAGGGGTGGAAAAATTATTTAAAGAAATAATTATGGAAAACTTCCATAAGCTGGCAAAGGAAATAGACATACAAGCCCAGGAAGCACAGAGAGTCCCAAACAAGATGAACCCAAAGAGGCCCACATTAAGAAACATCATAATTTAAATGGCAAAGTTTAAAGACAAAGAGAGAATCTTAAAAGCAGCAAGAGAAAAGCAGTTAGTTACCTACAAGGCTGCTTACATAAGACTGTCAGCTGACTTCTCAACAGAAACTTTGGAGGCCAGCAGCAATTGGAAAAAAATATTTAGTGATGAAAAGCCTACAACCAAGATTACTCTACCCAGCAAAGCTATCATTTAGAATCAAAGATAAAGAATCCAACAGAGAAGAAAAAGCTAAAGGAGTTCATCACTACCAAAACAGTACTAAAAGAAATGTCAAAGGGACTTCTTTAAGAAGAAGGAAGAAAACTCAAAAAATATGAATAACAAAAGGGCAATAATTACATACCTATCAATAATCACTTTAAATGTAAATGTCACAGGGTGGCTTAATGGATAAGAAAACAAGAACTTTAAATATGCTGCCTACAAGATACTTACCTGAGATCGAAAGACACAGAGACTGAAAGTAAAGGGATGGAAAAAGATATTTAATGAAAATGGAAATGAAAAGAAAAAGCTGGGCTAGCAATACTTACACCAGACAAAATAGACTTTAAAACAAAGGCTATACCCAGCAATTCCACTTCTGGGTATTTATCCCAAGAAATACAAAACATTAATTCAAAAAAGACATGTGCATCCATATATTCACTGCAGCATTATTTACAACTAGAGGCCCAGTGCACGAAATCCGTGCATGGGTAGTGTCCCTAGGCCTGGCCTGGCAATCAGGGCCAATCGGGGCCTTCCGGCTGCCAGCCAGGGCCTTCCTTCCCTGGCTGGCAGCCCAGGTCTTCCTTCCCCAGATGCCAACTGCCGGATGGGGCCTTCCTTCGTTCTGCACTGCCCCCTAGTGGTCAGCGCACATCATAGTAAGCGAGCAATCTCCCAGTTGAACTCCCGAGGGGGCACTTTGCATATTAGCCTTTTATATATATAGATAGCCAAGATATGGAAGCAACCTAAGTGTCCATCAATAGATAAATGTATTTTAAAAAGTGGTACCTAATTTAATGAAATATAACTTGGCCATATAAAAGAATAGAATCATGCCATCTGGAACGATATGGATGGACCTAGAGGGGATTATGCTATGTGAAATAAGTCAGACAGAGAAAAGACAAACACCAAATGATTTACTTGAACATGTAGATTTTTAAAAACAAAGGAATAAACAAAACAGACTTATAGGCACAGAGAACAGATTGATGGTTGCCAGGGAGAGGGGAGTTGGTGGATGGGTGAAAAAGGGGAAGGGATTAAGATGTAATCTATTTCTCTCTCTCTCTTCCTCTCTGACATCAATGAAAATATATTTTTTTAAAAAGAAGTACAGCCCTAGCCAGTTTTGCTCAATGGATAGAGCGTTGGCCTGTGGACCCAAGGGTTTCGGGTTCAATTCCAGTCAAGGGCAAGTACTGTGGTTGCAGGCTACTCCCTGACCCGGGCCCTAGTCAGGGTGCATGCAGCAGGGAACCAATTAATGTGTTTCTCTCACGTGGATGTTTCTCTCTGTCTTTCCCTGTCTTGCACTCTCTCAAAAAAAAAAATCAATGGAAAAATATCCTCGGGTGAGGATTAACAAAAAAAAAAAAAAAGAGAGAGAGAGAGAGAAAGAGAGAGAGAAACCAAGATGGTGGCATAGGTAAACACCTGAAATTGCTGCCTTGCACAACCGCTTCAAAATACAACTAAAAGACAAAACAGACATCATCCAGAACCACAGGAAGGCTGGCTGAGTGGAAATTCTACAACTAGAAGGAAAGAGAAAAGCACAGTGAGACTCAGAGGAGGTGAGGAAGTAAAGTGCAGAGGTACAGAGGCGCACGTGGAAAGGGCTGGCAACTGAGGACGCGGTTGTCTTTTTCAACCAGGAGGGAGTCACAAGCTCTCAACTGCTCTGAACTCCAGTTCTGGGTGAGTCTCTGGGGACCCAGACTCATACGGAGAGAAACTGAACTGTCTGGCAGTGGGCGGAACTCGAGGGTGGCTTTCTCTCAGAGATGCTTTCAGTGATTACCGTGGGAGACTGAGACCCGGGGCCTCTTAGGACAGGGCTGAGGATCAGCCAGACATGTTTGTTTCGCCCTGTTGATTCCCTGAGACCCCCGCCCCACCCAAGCTGTGTGCAGAGGCTTTTGTATACGAATGGCCTGGCCCTTTGCAATCTAAAATTACCTAACATATGGCACCTGGGTCAGAGAGACCCAGAACATCCAAAAGAAGGCCCAAGGCCCCACAACAGCTTGCTTTGCTTCACAGCTGGGCCTCATCTGGGCACCTCCAAATCCCAAACAAGGAAGAGCAATCTGCAGATCTCTCCATAGCTCCTGCTGGGTAGCCTCAGGCAGAGGCTAAATTAGCACCTCCTTAGAGATTCAAGAGCCAGTGTAACCCAGTGGTCAGAATGGGACCATCCAGATTACAATTCCTCAGATCCATAAGGGACACACTCAGGGGGCAGACTCAGTGAGCACCAAAGCCCCACTGAAGCAAGTCTTGCCCCAGAAGGGTGTCTCCAGCACAGAAGTTCTCCCACCATAGACACAGCTGATTCTCACAGCCAATTGGCCTGGAGGTCAATTCCTCCCAGTGATACCAACAACAATCAAGGCTTAAATACAACAAGACTGTGCACAAAGCCCACAAAGGGTTGCACCAAGAGTGCCCACCTCAGGTAATTGGGGAGGCTGAGCCACTGGGCACTATAGGACACCTAGCACAGAAAGCCACTCTATCAACACAGGGAAGCATAAAAAATGCGGAGACAAAGAAACATGTCACAAATGAAAGAAATGGAAGAAAGCAAACTACTGGATATAGAGTTCAAAACCACGGTTATAAGGTTTTTCAAGTATTTTCTAGAAACCGCCGATAAATGTAGTGAGACCCTCGAGGATATGAAAAAGTACCAACTAGAAATTAAGCATACACTGACTGAAATAAAGAATATTATACAGAGATCCAACAGCAGACTAGAGGACTGCAAGAATCAAGTCAAAGATTTGAAATATGAAGAAGCAAAAAACACCCAACCAGAAAAGCAAAAAGAAAATGAATCCAAAAATATGAAGATAGTGTAAGGAGCCTCTGGGACAACTTCAAACGTACCAACATCCGAATTATGGGGGTGCCAGAAAAAGAGAGAGCGCAAGATATTGAAAACCTATTTGGAGAAATAATGACAGAAAACTTCCCCTACCTGATGAAAGAAATAGACTTACAAGTCCAGGAAATGCAGAGAACCCCGAACAAAAGAAATCCAAAGAGGACCACACCAAGACACAACATAATTAAAATGCCAAGAGCAAAATACAAAGAGAGAATCTTAAAATCAGCAAGAGAAAAACAGTTAGTTACTTACAGGGGGGTACCCATACGACTGTCAGCTGATTTCTCAACAGAAACTATGCAGGCCAAAAGGGCGTGGCAAGAAATATTCAAAGTGATGAATAGCAAGAACCTACAACCAAGATTACTCTATCCAGCAAAGCTATCATTTAAAATTGAAGGTCAGATAAAGAGTTTCACAGAAAAGAAAAAGCTAAAGGAGTTCATCACCACCAAACCAGTATTATATGAAATGCTGAAAGGTATTCTTTAAGAAGAGGAAGAAGAAGAAAAAGGTAAAGATAAAAATTATGAACAACAAATACATATCTATCAACAAGTGAATCTAAAAATCAAGTGAATAAAAAATCTGATGAACAGAGTAAACTGGTGAATATAATAGAATCAGGGGCATAAATTGGTGAATATAATAGAATCCAGGGGAAAGGAGTGTGGGGGTGCGGGAAGAGACTGGACAAAAATCGTACACCTATGGATGAGGACAGTGGGGGAGAGGGATAGGGACAGAGGGTGGGGTGGGAACCAGGTTGAGGGGAGCTATGGGGGGAATAAAGAGGAACAACTGTAATAATCTGAACAATAAAGATTTATTAAAAAGAAGTACAAATTGATAGTTACAAAATAGTCATGGGGATATATGGTACAGCTTAGGGAATGTAGTAATTAATACTGTTATAACTATGTATAGTGTCAGATGGGTACTAGATTTATTGGGAAGGTCGCTTTGTAAGTTATATAAATGTCTAATCACTATGTTGTACACCTGAAACTAATGTAATATTGAATGCCAACTATAATTTAAAAATAAAATATTATTAAGTAATACAAATAAATAATATTTTTATTTTAAGAATAAGTAATATTATAATAACTTTACATTATGTCAAATGGGTACTAGACTTAACAGGTTGATTCCTTTGTACTTTATATAAATGTCTAATCTTGTACACCTGAAATGAATATAATATTGTTTGTCAACTGTAATTGAAAAATAAACAATAAAATTTTAAAAAAATATTAAAAGCTTTGAGATAAACTTAATGAAATATACAAAAGACTAATACACTAAAAATAATAAACCACTGTACAAGAATTAGAGAAGTAACTCAAATGGAAAGGTATAATGATGGACTGAAAGACAATATTGCTATAATGTTAGTTTTCATCAATAAAAATCTTAGCACATTTATTTAAAGGAATCTACAAATTGATTTTAAAATGTATTTTAAAAAGAAAATGACCTAGAATAGCCAAAACATTTTTAAAAAGAAGAAATTTAGAGGACTTACTCTGACTTCAAGACTTATTATAGCTTGGCTGAGCGCCAATCCATGAACCAGGAAATCATGGTTCAATTCCTGGTCAGGGTACATGCCCGGGTTTCAGGCTCTATTCCCAGTAGGGGGCATGCAGGAGGCAGCTGATTAATGATTCTCCCTCATCACTGATGTTTCTATTTCTCTCTCCCTCTCCCTTCCTCTCTGAAATCAATAAAAACATATTTTTAACAAAGATGTATAATAAAGCTAAAATAATCAAAGACCACATGGCATTGATAATAGGATTTAAAACATATCAAAGGAAAGAATAGTCTAAAAATAGACTGACACAAACAATTTATGATAAGATTAACAGAGCAATTTCATTCACCAAGTGATGAGACAAATTGATATCCATATGAAAGAAAACAGATTATCTACCCTTACTTTACATTATAAAAAACTCCTAACATGAGGTGGGCCACAGAACTAACATTTCTAAAAGAAAATACAGAGAACTATCTTCACAACCCCGGAGAAGACAAATATTTGTTTGATAGGTCAAAGAAATAATTATAAATGAAATAATAATAAACTGGACTTCATCAAAGTTAAAAACTTATGCTCATTGAAAGACACCATTAAAATGAATAGGCAAGCCTCAGACTAGAGGAATTTTTGCAATACCTATAACAAACAAAATACTTCTATCCAGACTACATAAAAAAATTCCTATTATTCAAGGTAAAAATATATTATCCAATAAGAAATGGGTAAAACATTTAAATAGGCACCTCTAAAGAAGATATTAAAAGCACTTGAAAAGGTTTTCAAAATAAACTGACTGCAAAAATATACTTCCATATCTTTCAGAATGACCATAATGAAAATATTGATAACAATCAAAATTCTCATATATTGCTGGTAAAACTTTAAAATGGTGTAGTAACTTTTAAAAACTGACTGTTTCTTAAAAAAGTAAAATTGATACTGCCTTTTGAATGAACAATATCAACTGCTAGGTTTCTACTGAGAAGCATATACATGTCCATAAAAGTGCATTAGAGTATGTTCACAGTAATTTATTCACAATAGCCCCAAACTGGAACATTTCAAATGTCTATTATTAAGAGAGACATAAATAAACTGGTGAATTCATATAATTGAATACTATTCTACTATTAAAATAAACTACTTATACATGCAAAAATGTGTATAAATCTCTCAGACATTAAGCAGAGTGAAAGAAAGTATACATGAAAAAGATCTAGAATAGACAAAACTAACTTATGCTGGTAGAAATCACAACTGTGATTGTCCTAGTGGGAGGGACTGACTTGGAAGAGGCTTGATGGGGAGAGAAACTAAGATGGCGGCATAGATAAACACCGGGAAATAGTCGCCCCACACAACAATTGAAAATTAGCCCAAAGGACGGAGCAAACATCGTCCAAAACAACAGGAAGGCTGGCTGAGTGTAATTTCTACAACTAGAAGAAAAGAAAAGAAAAGCACGCTGAGAGCCAGAGGAGCTGCGGAGGCTGAGTGCAGAGGTACGGCGGCGGCTCGCGCGCGGAAAGGGGGTGGCACCTGAGGACGTGGCTGTCTTTTTGAATCACAAGCTCCCGACTGCTCTGATCTCCGGCTCCGAAAGTCTCTGGGGACCCAGGTCTCATACGGGGAGAGGCTGCTCTCTCAGGCGGCAGCGGGCGAACTTGGGGGCAGATTTCCCTCGGAGGTGCTTGCAGCCATTGCCGGGACACTGAGACGCGCGACTCCGGGCGCGGAGAATCAGCCATTGCTTCTTTCTACGCCCTTTGACTCCCTGAGACCCCGCCCCACCCGGGCTGCGGCAGAGGCTTTTGCATGTGAATGCCCCAGAACTTTGCAACCTGATAATTACCTAACTGCAGCCGGGCCAGCCAGACCCGGAACTTCCAAGAGAAGGCCCAAGGCCCCTCAGCGGCTTGCATTGCTTCACAGCTGAGCCTCTTCGTAGTTCCTGCTGTGTGGCCTCAGGCAGGGGCTGAATTAGCACCTCCTTAGATCCAGGAGCCACTGTACCCAGTGGTCAGAGGGGGACCATTCTCCCACTTCAGACACAGCTGCTTCCCACAGCCAATTGGCCTGGAGGTCAATTCCTCCCAGTGATCCTACAACAAGCGAGGCACCAAGAGTGCACCAAGAGTGTCCACCCCAGGTAACTGGGGAGGCTGAGCCACTGGGCCCTACAGGACACCTGGCGCGCAGGCCACTCTATCAACACAGGGAAGCAGCCAAAATGCGGAGACAAAGAAACAGGTCACAATTGGCAGAAACGGAGGAGGCCAGACGACTGGATATAGAGTTCAAGGCCACGTTTATAAGGTTTGTCAAGAATTTTATGGAAACCGCCGATAAATTTAATGAATCCCTCAAGGAGTATGGTGAGACCATGGAGGTCATGAAAAAGGACCAATTAGAAATTATGCATACACTGACTGAAATAAAGAATACTTTACAGAGCTCCAACAGCAGACAAGAGGATCCCAAGAATCAAGTCAAAGATTTGAAATGCAAAGAAACAAAAAATACCCAACCGAAAAAGAAAAAAGAAAAGAGATTCAAAAAATATGAAGATAGTGTAAGGAACCTCTGGGACAACTTCAAGCGTACCAACATCAGAATTATAGGGGTACCAGAAGGAGAGAGAGGGCAAGATATTGAAAACCTTTTTGAAGAAATAATGACAGAAAACTTCCCCCACCTGGTGAAAGAAATGGACTTACAAGTCCAGGAAGCGCAGAGAACCCCAAACAAAAGGAATCCAAAGAGGACCACACCAAGACACATCATAATTAAAATGCCAAGAGCAAAAGATAAAGAGAGAATCTTAAAAGCAGCAAGAGAAAGACAGTCAGTTACCTACAAGGGAGTACCCATCCGACTGTCAGCTGATTTCTCAACAGAAACCATGCAGGCCAGAAGAGAGTGGCAAGAAATATTCAAAGAGATGAATAGCAAGAACCTGCAACCAAGATTACTTTATCCAGCAAAGCTATCATTCAGAATGGAAGGTCAGATAAAGAGCTTCACGGATAAGAAAAAGCTAAAGGAGTTCATCACCACCAAACCAGCATTATATGAAATGCTGAAAGGTATTCTTTAAGAAGAGGAAGAAGAAAAAGGAACTCTTACCATTTGCCACAGCATGGATGGAACTGGAGAGCGGATAAATACCACAAGATCTCACTTATTTGTGGAATATAATGAACAACATAAACTGATGAACAAGGACTGATCCAGAGACGGAGAGGCATTGATTGGACTGTCGGGCCTTGGAGGGAAGGTAGGGGAGGGTGGGGGCAAGGGGGAAAGATCAACCAAAGGACTTATATGCAAGCATATAGGCCTAACCAATGGACACGGACAACGGGGGGGTGAGGGGGTGAGCGGGGAGAGGGGGGGTAGAGGGTACACATATGTAATATCTTAATCAATAAAAAATATTAAAAAAAAAAAGAGGCTTGATGGAATATAATAGGCTAATGGAAGTGTCCTTTATTTTGACTGGGGCATGAGATACATGGCTTTTATTTCTGTCAGAACTCAAAGAGCTTAACACTTAAGATCTCTATGTACTTTATACCTACAAACATGGAGTGAATTCTTGGTAAGATAATAACAACTAATATCTGTATGCACTAAGGCAACAAAGAAAGCACTTACAAGGGGAATGATATTCAAACTAAATTTAGACTATAGAGCTATGGAAGGCAATCATGTATAGGCTCTTCAAAGATCTCCAGCCTTAGGAAGATGGCTACTATCAAAAACACCAGAAAATTATAGGTGTTGGTGAAGATGTGGAGAAACTGGAACCCTTATACATTGCTGGTGGGAATGTTTAGTTGTGTAGCCACTATGGAAAACAGCATGGCAGTTCCTCAAAAAATTAAACAGAATTACTGTATAATCCAGAAACTCTATTCTGGTTTTATACCCAAGAGAACTGAAAACAGTGACTCAAATAGATACGTGTACACCCACTTTTGTAGCAGTATTATTCACAGAAGCCAAAAGGTGGAAGCCATCCAAGTGAGCACTGACAGATGAATGGATAAGCAAATTGTGGTATGTACATACAAAGGAATATTATTCAGCCTTCAAAAGGACATACATACTACAACATGGGTGAACCTTGAAGACATTATATTAAATTAAATAAGTCAGTCTCAAAAAAGGACACATACCATATGATTTCTGTTACATGAAGTACCTACAAGTAGTCAGATGCACAGAGATAGAAAGTAGAATGGTGGTTGCCAGAGCCAAAGGGGAGGGGGAAATGGGAGTTATTGTTTAATGAGTACAGAGTTTCAGTTCTGCAAGATGAAAATATTTCTGGAGATAGATGATAGTAATAATTGCATTAATGCCACTGAACTATATGCTTAAAAATAGTTCAGATGGTAAATTTTATGTATTTTACCACAATTAAAAAACATATATATCCCTAAAAACATTCAAAGATGTCAACTGCCTGAGTTCACTGGTCTTTATCTGTATAGACTCACCTAAATAACTCTGACTTGAAAAAATTCTCTCTGTTGTCCATAGTTCTTTTCCTTCTTCCAACTTGCGGATCATATCAGGTTTAGTCATGTGAAACCCTGATAATAAAAAAATGAGACATATTTCCAGGCTTTTTATTCTGTTCCATTAATCTATATATCTGTTTTTATGCCAGTACCATGCTGTTTTGATTACTGTATCTTTGTAGTATAGTTTGATATCAGTTAGCATAATTCCTGCCTTATGATCCAGCAATTCCACTTCTGGGAATATATCCAAAGAAATCTGAAACACTAATTCAAAGGAATATATATGCACCCCTATGTTTATAGCAGCATTATTTATAACTAGAGGCCCAGCGCACAAAATTTGTCTACTCAGGGGGGTCCCTTAGCCTGGCCTGTGCCCTCTTGCAGTCTGGGAGCCCTCAGGATGTCTGACTGACGGCTTAGGCCTACTCAGGAGCAGGCCTAAGCAGTCAGTCGAACATCCTTAGCACTGCTGTGGAGGCGGGAGAGGGTCCCGCCACCGCCACTGCACTCCCTAGCCGTGAGCCCAGCTTCTGGCTGAGTGGAGCTCCCCCTGTGGGAGTGCAATGACCACGAGGGGGCAACTCCTGCGTTGAGCATCTGCCCCCTCATGGTCAGTGTGTGTCAAAGCGATGGGTCATTCCGCCATTTGATCAATTTGCATATTAGCCTTTTATTATATAGGACTAGTGGCCTGGTGCACAAAATTCGTACATGGGGGGGGGGGGTGTCCCTCAGCCCGGCCTGCACCCTCTTCAATCTGGGACTCCTCGAAGGATGTCCTACTGCCAGTTTACAGGGATTGGGCCTAAACCAGCAGTTAGACATCCCTCTCACAATCTGGGACTGCTGGCTCCTAACCGCTCACCTGCCTGCCTGCCTGATTGCCCCTAACCACTCTGCCTGCCGGCCTGCTTGCCCCCAACTGCCACCGCCGCAGGCCTGCTTGCCCCTAAATGCCCCCCCTCCGCCAGCCTGATCACCCCCAAAAGACCCCTGTGCCAGCGTGCTTGCCCCCAACTGGCCCCCCTGCCGGCCTGCTCACCCCCAACTGTCCCCCCAATGGCCTGCTCACTGCAAACTGCCCCCGCACAGTCCTGCTCACCCCAACTGGCCCCCCTGCTGATCTGCTCACCGCAACTGCCTCCCCTGCTGGCCTGATCACCCACAACGGCCCCTCCCACCAGCCTGATCACCCACAACAGCCGTCACATCCTGGCCTGATCACCCACAACTGCCCTCCCCTCTTGGCCTCTAACCGCCTCTACCTCGGCCCCGCCACCATGGCTTTGTCCAGAAGAACGTCCGGAAGGTCTCCTGGAAGGTCTCCCAGTCTAATTAGCACATTACCCTTTTATTAGTATAGAGGCCTGGTGCACAGGTGGGGGCCGGCTGGTTTGTGCTGAAGGGTGTCCCGGATCAGGGTGGGGGTTCCCTTAGGGCGTGAGGCGGCATGGGCGAGGGGCTTGTTGTGGTGGTTTGCAGGCCAGCCATGCCCCCATGGGGTGAGGGTCCCCATTGGGGGGGCGTGGCGAGCCTGGGTAAGGTGCTGAGGGCGGTTTTCAGGCTGGCCACAGCCCCTTCAGGGTGGGGGACCCACTGGGGTGCCTGGCCAGCCTAGGTGAGGGGCTGAGGGCTGTTTTCAGGCTGTCCACGCCCCCTGGCGACCCAGGCCCCCAGCACCTCCTTGAGTGTAGGCCAGGGCCAGCTGGAAGCCTGGATTGCCAGGCTTCTCCTTCAGCAGCAGCCAGGGCGGGCAGGAAGCTTGGCTTCCTCTGTCGCCAGGGGCAACACAAGTCTCGTGCTCACTCCAACTCCATGGCCACTGCCATCTTTGTTGGGTTAATTTGCATACTCGCTCTGATTGGCTGGTGGGCGTAGCAGAGTGATGACCAATTTGCATGTTTCTCTTTGATTAGTGTAGACTAGAGGCCCAGTGCACAAAAATTTGTGCACTCGGGGGGAGGGGGCAGGGTCCCTCAGCCCAGCCTGTGCCCTTTCGCAGTCTGCGACCCCTCGGGAGATAATGACCTGCTGGCTTAGGTCTGCTCCCAGGTGGCAGAGGGCAGACCCAATCCCTAGGTGCAGCCCCTGGTCGGGCTCAGAGCAGGGCTGATTGGGGAGTTGGGGTGCCACCCCGTCATGCACAGAGCAGGGTGGATCGGGAGGTTGCGATGCCACCCTCAGTCACGCTCAGAGTAGGGCTGATTGGGGGTTGGGGCACCGCCCCGTCACACTCAAGGCAGGGTCAATGGGGAGGTTGCGGCGCCACCCCTGTCATGCACAGAGCAGGGCCAATCGGGGTTGGGGCGCTGCCCCCTGTCACTCACAGAGCAGGGCCCATCAGGGGGGTTGGGGCTCCGTACCCTGTCACTCACAGAGCAGGGTCGATCAGGGGGTTGGGGAGCTCCCCCCTGTCACGCACAGAGCAGGGCTGATCAGGGGGTTGAGGAGCTCCCCCCTATCACTCACAGAGTAGGGCCGATAGGGGAGTTGGGGCACCGCCCCCTGTCACACACAGAGCAGGGCGGACCAGGGGGTTGGGGCGCTGCCACTGTCACACACAGGGAAGGGCCGATGGGGAGGTTATGGCTCTACCCGGTCACACACAGAGCAGGGCTGATCAGGGGTTTGGGGTGCTACACCCTGTCACACACAGAGCCGCAGGGCGATCAGGGGGTTGGGGAGCTCCCCCCTATCAGGCACAGAGCAGGGCTGATCAGGGGGTTGGGGTGCCTTCCCCTGTCACGAACAGAGCAGGGCGAATAGGGAGGTTGTGGCCCCGCCCCCTGTCACACTCAGAGCCGCAGGGCGATCAGGGGGTTTGGGAGCTGCCCCCTGTCATGCTGATCCCAGTGCTGGGAGGCCTCGCGGCTCTGCTGATCCCGGTGCTGGGAGGCATATTATCCTTTTACTATATAGGATAGAGGCCTGGTGCACAGGTTGGGGGCGGCTGGTTTGCCCTGAAGGGTGTCCTGGATCAGGGTGGGGGTCCCCACTGGGGTGCCCGGCCAGCCTGAATGAGGGGATGATGGCTGTTTGCAGCTGGTCACACACCCTTCACGGTGGGGGTCCCCACTGGAGTGCCTGGCCAGTCTGGGTGAGGGGCTGAGGGCTGTTTTCAGGCTGGCGGGTGACTAAAGCTCCCAACCACTCCTTTTTTTCTTTTTTCTTTTTTATTCTGGGCCAGCTTTAGCTCTGAGGCTTGGCTCCAGATCTTAGGCCTCGGCTGCTGAAAGCAGGTATCTGGTTTGTTTGGGTTCTATAATTGAAACACTGTTTCAACTCCAGCTCTGAGATCCCAGCTGGCTGAAAGCAGGTTTCTGGGGTTTTGTTTAGCTTCTATATTTGCAACAATGTTTCAAACTGCAAGCTCAGAGGCCGGCAGCGGCAGGCGGGGAATGTTGGAGTCCTGTGTCACTGAAGCAAGCAAGCCTCATGTTCGCTTCAAGCTGCCTGGCTGCTGGCCGCCATCTTGGCTGGCAGTTAATTTGCATATCACCCTGATTAGCCAATGGGAAGGGTAGCGGAGGTATGTCTAATTACCATGTTTCTCTTTTATTAGATAGGATAGTCAAGATCTGAAAGCAGCCCAAGTGTTCATCAGTAGATGATTGGATAAAAAAGCTGTGGTATATCTACACAATGGAATACTACTCAGCTGTAAAAAAAAAAAAAAAGGAAATCTTATCTTTTTGCAACAGCATAGATGGACCTGGAGAATATAATACTAAGTGAAATAAGCCAGTCAGAGAAAGACAAGTACCATATGATTTCACTTATATATGGACTCTAACAAACAAAATAAACTAACAAAATAGAAATAGACTCACAGATATGGAGAACACACTGACAACTGTTAGATGGAAAGGGGCTTGGGGCTGGGTGAAAAAGGTGAAGGGATTAAGCAAAGAAAAACACAGATAACAGTATGGTGATTACAAGAGGGAAAGTGGGATGGGAAGAGGTGGAAGAAGGTAAAGGGGAGATTAAATGGTGCTGGAAGAAAACTTAACTTGGGATGGTGAACAAACAATATAAGATGCAGATGATGTACTATAGAATTGTATACCTAAAACCTATATAATTGTATTAACCAATGCCACCCCAATAAATTCAATAAATTTTTCAAAAATGAGACTTAACCTAATCTCCTTGGGCTTCAAAATAATTAAAGGAAGACAAAGATATATCTTCAAGGCAGCAGACAAGGTATACATTAACATCTTACCAAAGTTAACACCCTGCACTAAGCAAGTGAGAACATACCAGACTTTCTGCTAACACAAAGGGATTCACCAACTATGTTCCCTGAAATTCAAAGTTCTATTAAGTTTCAGAAACTCTTGAAAGGAGATGCATGGCACTGAAAGATTCAAGGAGTTCTCCTTACCCACAGAGATAAGGTGGTAATAGTTTTCCAACATGACATCCCTGTAGAGGGCCTTCTGATCAGTGTCCAGTTGCTGCCACTCCTCCTGGGTGAAGTCCACAGTCACATCCTTGAATGACACTGATCCCTGTAAGGGCATACTCTAGTTCATCCTAAAGTGATTGCAACTAGTGAAAACTAGATATTGGAGATCTACCTTTGACCATGTTCAGTGGTCAGACTAGCTTTCTTATTTTGTTTTATACTGCATAACATTTTCTCTGAAAATACATTCACCTGTATTTACTTATTATCTCATGATAAAAATATATGAGAACATACTATTTTCTTTGAATGTGATTGGTTACCTGGTGGACCAAAATGAATAAAACTCTGACTGCAATAATGAGAAGTTGCAGGGTAAGAGAGAGGCATTGCATTATACACTCAATAGATATTACATATGCAATGATAGGAATGTGAACAAGGGAAAGTGCTACAAAGTGAAGGAAAATTTCATTATGTATTCCAAAGCTTCATTGAGGACATAAAATTTTTAAGTTCACAATGCATTTGTTTTGTAGGAATATAGGGCATCAGCTTTTAAAATTCATGGGTATAAAATAAACAGTAAATTCAGGAAACATAAAAGACAGTTTTTAAGAAAGAGTCTTTGAGCTCTAAGAAGGAAAAAGTACATGGAGATAGGCAGTGTGTATATTTATGAAATAATATTAGGTATTTTTCCAATAGAGCAGTAGTCTTAAAAATGTACTGAGAACACACTCACAACAGATGAGTATTTATCAATTACCAGTAGGCATTAATGGCAAATCCACATTGTTAATGACTAGAGCTCTTGAATGCAAACTGTAGTATTTTCCTTCCTTTCAATACACTGTCTTGTACATTCCATTATAATTAAAACTTCACTTTGGGCCTACTACTTTATGGAGTATAAAGAAAATGAAGAAACATTAAGTCAACACATATGTAATAACTTTTGTACTTTAGAGGAAATAATCTTGAAGACTAGAGATGGCTTGAGATGTGTTAGGTGAGAAAAACAATAAGGTAACCATTGTTAGAGATGTCTCTGAGATTAAGGTGTTATTAGTGGTCTAGACATGGGACTACTGATTGGTATGATGAGTTACAACAGAATTGGTCATAAATTGGTTGTAGAATGGAAAAAATAGGCATAGCTCTTCAGTTACCTGCATAAGCAAATGGGTAGCTGCTGGGACTAAAAAATGGAAATGGGAAACAGAAGAAAGTATAAGCTGGTCGTGAGGTCAGCCTTGAAAATGTACTTGAAGTGACTATAGAACATACAGGTGGTGATAGCTGTTGGAGGTTGGATATATGGTTCTGACACTCTATCAGTGGTTGGCAAACTGCGGCTTGCGAGCCACATGCAGTTCTTTGGCCCCTTGAATGTGGCTTTTCCACAAAATACCACGTGCGGGCCGAAACCGGTTTGCTCAGTGGATAGAGCGTCGGCCTGCGGACTGAAAGGTCCCAGGTTCGATTCCGGTCAAGGGCATGTACCTGGGTTGCGGGCATATCCCCAGTGGGAGATGTGCAGGAGGCAGCTGATCGATGTTTCTCTCTCATCGATGTTTCTAACTCTCTATCTCTCTCCCTTCCTCTCTCTAAAAAATCAATAAAATATATTAAAAAAAATACCACGTGCGGGTGCGTGTGTACAGTGCAATTGAAACTTTGTGGCCCATGTGCAGAAGTCGGTATTTTGTGGAAGAGCCACACTCAAGGGGCCAAAGAGCTGCATGTGGCTCGTGAGCCACAGTTTGCTGACCACTGCCTAGATCAGTGGTTCTCAACCTTGGCTGCACATTAGAATCACCTGGGAATCTTTTTAAAATCCTGATTTCTGGGCCTCATCCTCTGGAAATTCTGTTTCTTTGTTACTAATGTTGTGGCCCCACCCCATAACGAAGAAACAGAACTTCCAAAGGATGAGGCCCAGAAATCAGGATTTTAAAAAGATTCCCAGGTGATTCTAATGTGCAGCCAAAGTTGAGAACCACTGCTCTAGATAGAGGTCTAGGATAGAGAGAGGTATTTGAGAGAGAGGTATTTGAGAATCACTAGAATCAGGTCAGTATAACCTTTACAGTGAATTTGATTGTGAATATAGAAAAAGAGACAGTGAAGAGAAGAGAACCAATTAGCATTTTTGGAAAACCAATATTTTAAAGACTGGGTGATGAAGATAAATCTTCTGAAAGAACAATATGAACACAGGACATTATATCACCTTTGATTCAAAAGTAGAATATTTTAAGAGTGGGCTAGCATAGGCATTTCCTTCTCTTGTACCCACATATAAAAATTAGAAGAAATAAAAACTATAATAAATCTATAACAGCACTGACATACTAGAAATGTTTTCACTGGCAGGCCACAGTTTGTAGAAATTGCTGGCAGACATGGAGAAAATAGGGGATCAAAGAGGAGAAATGCAAAATCTCAGTTTTCTGATAAGCTTGCAAATAAATCTATATCCTGAAAACCTCACAAAACAGGACATCTTACCACAAACTCATAATGCTATCCATAACTGCAAAACCTAGGTCAGTGGGTATGATCAAGGTTTTTCCATGTCTGCACCTTTACTCCTCACAACCTAGATCTCAAATCCATGTCTGGACTAGATTCATTCAAGTAACATATCCCCATTTAGATCAAGATAATACATTTCTGTTTCAGCAGTAACTTTTGTGAGAAGACAGAAATAATGATGATATACTCAATCTATATGTGAACATTGGCTCCAACTAGAAAGTGCACTTGGGGAAGGCTTACATTTATCTGGTTGGAATAAGAGAAACTGGGAACAGAGCTGTAACTAAGTTGAGGCAGGCAAGGTACCTATGGTGCAAAATTTAGGGATGCACAGCTCTGAGAGTACTCCTTAAATTTTGTACCTAGGCCACCCAATCTAGGCCCTACTGGAGGCTAGTTTCACGGATGCCAACCCTCATATCCGAGAAATTTAAGAATAGGGAAATAAATGTTCATATAATCTGAAAACAAGTTTTTCAGAAAGAGAGGAAACATCATCTCACCTGAGGCATAGCTGTGAGATTTGCAAGAGATGAACCTTCTCTTTTGAGCTCTTCTTTTGGAAAGGGAAGAGTCCTGAGAAGGCAGAGATGGTAAGATACAAGGAACCATATGAAACCATATTTGACTTAGATCTCTCAGAATAACTCAGTTAAATCTACATCTGTTTTCACTGTTTCAGCACTTGTCCACTCTGTATCCCATATAAATCCAGGATATAAATTAACTGGGCAAATCCTGCTCCGTCACCAACATCAGAAACCTAATCTCTTGGTGGGGTAGAATAAATTCTGGGGAATTTGTTGTGGCTTGGAGAGGGGGAACATTCCCTCTACAGATCTACTTTCATCTTCCATAGAGGATGGGTTTATTATATATTTCCAGTTATTTTTTTTTTCATGGACTTTCTACCAATTTCTACTGCCACCAGTAGTGCATAAGAATACCTCCTCATACCTTGATGAATGCAGCTAGCTGACAATAATTTTTCAATTTCTACTATCAATATTATAATTCTAATTTACACATTCCTTATGAGATAAACTCCTTTTAATAACTTTAAAGAAGACCCTAGCTGGGTAGCTTAGTTGGTTAGAGCGTTGTCCTGATACACCAAGGTTGAGGTTCAATTCCTGGTCAGGGCTCATAAAAGAATCAACCAAAATAAGTAGAATAACAAATCAATGTTTCTCTCTCTCTCTCTCTTTCTCTCTCTCTCTCTCTCTCTCTCTCTCTCTCTCTCTCTTTCCCTCCCCATTCCCCTCTCTTTAAAATCAATAAATAGCTGAAACCGGTTTGGCTCAGTGGATAGAGCGTCGGCTTGCGGATTGAAAGGTCCCAGGTTCGATTCCGGTCAAGGGCATGTACCTGGGTTGCGGGCACCTCCCCAGTGGGAGATGTGCAGGAGGCAGCTGATCGATGTTTCTCTCTCATCGATGTTTCTAACTCTCTATCTCTCTCCCTTCCTCTCTGTAAAAAATCAATAAAATATATTTAAAAAAAAATAAAATAAAAATAAAATCAATAAATAAAAATTTAGCGGGGGGGTAGGGGATAACGTGGGGATAAGGACACATATGCAATATCTTAATCAATAAAAATATATTAAAAAATAAATAAAAATTTTAAAAAATAAGTTTAAAGCTTTTATTTCCTTTATGTGATGGCATCTTCTTATAATATGTCTTTTTTTCCCCCATGGGTTTTTACTTCCTTATTTGTTGATATTATATTTTTAAATTTAGTAAATTAATGCTTTACCTACTTAAAGTTGCAAATAAATTTTCTTAGTTATTCATATGACTATTAAAGTGTTTTTGCTTTGTGAAGATTTTATCCAGTGTTTTATTGTTTAGCAATACTACATAACATATAATCCATATTCTCTCAATTTATGTGACATGCCATCTCTATCACATATTCCATATCCCTATCTGCTTGAGAATATCTGGACTTTCTATGTCTCTACTTCATCTCTTTATTGATTCATCTGTTTCACACTATGTAATAAGCACAGTTATTAATAATAAATATTTATTATTAATTTCCTAATAGCTAATTTAAATATTAATAGTAAGCAACACTTTTTAGTAGTATAGGTATGGAAATAGAAAAGAAATGTGCCTTTCTACTCTATAGGCTTCTACGCAGAAAGGATAGTATTTTGCTAAATAAAGTCAGAAGTATAGATTGATACAGTGAATATTTTAATTCACAAAATAACTATTTTAATTACTAAAACAAGATGGGCCTTGTGATTAAAAGTGTACCAAATACTCTTTATTATTTTAGAATGCCCGAAGAAGCTATTAACCTTGTCATCACTTTCACTCAGAAGCAGGAAATCTCAGAGATATATGTGTTGAAAGCACTAATTATGGGACACTATTCATTTTAACACATTACTTTTAGTTCATATGGTGTTTCCCTGCAATGAATCTTACCATCTAGGAATTACAAAACTGTTACCTCTTCCTTTCCGATATTTATATCTCTATTTTATTTGCTAAATAGCTATTGAGTTACAATTTTGGAGGCAGATTTAATGAACGCTACTCAGATAATCACATCTTACATATCCAACTAGACAGGGGTCATGCAGAGTTTCTCCATCACAAAAAATAACAGTGGTTTACAAACACATGCATAGTTTACAGTCAATCAAACTTTCCTCAGCAAACCAGCATCCCATAGCCCCCATATATCACAACCTCGGGCAGCACATTCATTACATAATTCCAGGCAAAGTCTCAAAATCATATTGCAAATCACTTTCGCTTCTCCATCATCACCTACAGCCTCAAATACGACTCACACCTGATCTCGAAATAGACAAAGGCAGAAGAAACCCCAGGTAGCAACATTACACCGTCCACTTTTCACACACAATCCTCCCTAACTTCTCGCAAACTAGCACGCACCCAAATTGCAGCGATCTGGGGCAGGAGGCCGCCTCGTTCGGTACACACACACACACACACACCCTTTCGGTGCGGCTTCTTCGCTGCCATACGCTTCTTCAGAGTCGAGCAGACACAACCCCCCCTCGCAGAGCTCGTTCCAGATCACAAGCGATTGTCACCCTCACGGCCACGCCCACGGACCACGCCCGAGGCCCCGCTCAGAGATCTGAGTGTCTAGTTACCGCGGGCCCAGTTCCAGCTCCCTTCTCTGAATAACCAGTACCGGCTTTGATCGCGGTTTCCTCCTTGGCCTCTCGGCTGGGCCCCGCTTCCCTAGTCTGACCTCCTGGCCCCGGGCTTCCCGGTCTCTCCTTCTCCAGGGCCCCTAAGACTCACGCGTCTAGGACCCAAACACCTCACCCTGGCCCAGAGTCGGTCGTCTGCGCCTGCGCACTCCCGCGCGCGCCGCAGCTCCCAGGAGCCCGCAGGGCCTCGCGTCTGGAGCCCGAGATCCCAGCTCCTGCAGCGCAGGTCGGCTTGTGTCTCCGTCCGCGCTTTTCCGGCTTGGGTTACGTTTGTCACAGGCCCCTGGGGGAGCTAATGGACGTCGACTTCTTGTTCATTTCACGCCAGCCCTGCGGTCACCGTGATCTGCGTGGTGAGTGGAGGGGACACGGGTTCGGGGTTGCGGAAGGACGTAGGAGGCCCGGAGGTTTCCGGGTGCGGGTGCGGGTGCGGGTGCGGGTGCGGGTGGAGGCAGAGGCAGAGGCAGCTGGCTCCGGGCCCGTGTGAATCACCTGCTGAGGAAGGTGATGGGGCGGGCGGGGGTGCATGATTATACGGCTGCGTCAGCTTGGGATGTAATTATGAGAGTGCATGTCTGTGTGTGTAAGAGAGAGCGTGTGTGTTGTGTGTGCCTGTGCGTGCCCGGGTTGTCTGCGTGGCAGGCTCCAGAGACCGTGAGTGGGGTGGGGGTGGACCCTTTAATACAACCAGGGTTGGCTGTGACTGTGAGGTGCATTATACTGTGACCAAGTGATGCTGGAGACTAATCAAATTTGTCGTAGTCTAGCTTTCATTACTTTTAGGAAAATAGTTTCATTTTTAAAAATTCTTGATTGTTTAAAGTATTACATATAGTATTATATATGTCTCCTTTTCCCCTTCATTGACCTCTCCCGGGCCACCTCCAACCCCAGCACATGCCTTCACCCCCTAGTGTCTGTGTACAATGGTTATGCTTACATGCATGCATACAAGTCCTTTGGTTGATCACTAACCACGTCCCCGCCTCGCCCTCACCTTCCCTCTGAGGTTTGACAGTCTGTTGGATGCTTCTCTGTCTTCGGATCTATTTTTCTTAATCAGTTTATGTTGTTCATTATATCCCACAAATGAGTGAGATCATGTGGTATTTATCTTTCTCCTACTGGCTTATTTCGCTTAGCATAATGCTCTCCAGTTCCATCCATGCTGTTGCAAATGGTAAGAATTCCTTCTTTTTTACAGCAGCATAGTATTCCACTGTGTAGATATACCACAGTTTTCAAATCCATCATCTGCTGATGGCCACTTAGACTGTTTCCAAATCTTAACTATGGTAAATTGTGCTGCTATGCACATAGGGGTGCATATATCCTTTCTGATTGGTGTTTCTGGTTTCTTGGGATATATTCCTAGAAGTGGGATCACTGGGTCAAATGGGAGTTCCATTTTTACTTTTTTGAGGAAACCCCATACTGTTTTCCATAGTGGCTGCACCAGTCTGCATTTCCACCAGCAGTGAAGTAGGGTTCCCTTTTCTCTGAATCCTCTCCAGCACTTGTTTGTTGATTTGTTGATGATGATGATAGCCATTCTGATAGGTATGAGATGATACCTCATTGGCATCTCTCAAATGATTAGTGACTTTGAGCATGTTTTCATATGTCTCTTGGCTTTCTGAATGTCCTTTTTCGAAAAGTGTCTATTTAGGTCCTTTGCCCATTTTTTTTATTGGATTGTTTATCTTTCTTTTGTTAAGTTGTATGAGATCCCTGTAAATGTTGGAGATTAAACCCTTATTGGTGATAACATTGGCCAATATGTTCTCCCGTGCAGTGGGCTTTCTTATTGTTTTATTGATGGTTTCTTTTGCTGTGCAGAAGCTTTTTATTTTGATGTAGTCCCATTTGTTTATTTTCTCCGTAGTCTCCATTGCCCTAGGAGCTGTATTGGTAAAGATATTTCTACGACAAATGCCTGCTATTTTGCTGCCTATGGCTTCTTCTAAGATTTTTATGGTGTTCCGTCTTACGTTTAAGTCCTTTATCCGTTTTGAGTTTATTTTTGTGTATGGTGTAATTTGGTGGTCTAGTTTCATTTTTTGGCAAGTATCTGTCCAGTTTTCCCAACACCATTTATTGAAGAGACTGTCTTGTCTCCATTGTATGCTCTTGCCTCCTATTAATTGAACATAATGGCCTGTGTTGATTTCTGGGTTCTCTGTTCTCTTCCATTGATCTATATGTCTGTTCTTGTGCCACTACCAGGCAGTTTTGAGAACAGTAGCTTTGTAGTATAGCTTGATATCTGATATTGTGATCCCTCCAACATTGTTCTTCTATCTCAAGATTGTTGCAGCTATTCGGGGTATTTTTTTTATTCCAGATGAATTTGTTCTAGGTCTTTGAAGTATGCTGTTGGTATTTTAATGGGGATTGCGTTGAATTTATAGATTGCTTTGGGTAGTATGGACATTTTAATGATGTTGATTCTACCAGTCCATGAACATGGTATATTCTTCCATTTGTTCATGTCTTCCTCTGTCCCTTTTTTTAGCGTCCTGAAATTTTCTGAGTACAGGTCCTTTGTCTCCTTGGTTACATTTGTTCCTAGGTATCTTAATTTTTTTGTTGCAATGGTAAATGGGATTGCTTTTTTAATTTCTCTGTGAGTTTATTATTGGTGTATAGAAAAGCCATAGACTTCTGGGTGTTAATTTTGTATCCTGCTACATTGCTGAATTCATTTATTTGGTCTAGTAGTTTTTTGATGGAGTCTTTGGGATTTTCTATGTACAATATCATGTCATCTGCAAATAAGGACAGTTGTACTTCTTTTCCAATTTGGATGCCTTTTATTTCTTCTTCTTGTCTGATCGCAATGGCTAATACTTCCAGTACTATGTCAAACAGGAGTCGTGAGAGTGGGCATCCCTGTCTTGTTCCTGTTTTTGTGGAAATGGTGTTAGTTTTTGTCCATTGAGTATGATATTGGCTGTGGGTTTGTCATATATGGATTTTATTATGTTGAGGTATGATCCTTCTATTCCTACCTTGCTGAGGATTTTTATCAAGAAAGAGTGTTGGATTTTGTCAAATGCTTTTTCTGCATCAACTGATATGATTATGTGATTTTTTATCTCTCAATTTGTTTATGTGATGTATCACATTTATTGATTTATGGATATTGTACCAGCGTTGCATCGCTGGTCATGGTGTATGATCTTTCTAATGTACTGCTGGATCCAATTTGCTAGGATTTTGTTGAGGATTTTAGCATCTATGTTCATTGGAGATATTGGCCTGTAATTCTCTTTCGTTGTGTTGTCTTTATCTGGTTTTGGGATTAGGGTAATGCTGGCTTCATAGAATGAGCTTGAAAGTGTTCCTTCCTCTTGAATTTTTTGCAATAGTTTTGGTAGGTTTTAGTTCTTCTTTGAATGTTTGGTAAAACTCCCCTATGAAGCCATCTGGTCCAGGGCTTTGGTTTGCTGGAAGTTTTTTGATGACTGCTTCAATGTCCTTCATAGTTATTGGCCTATTCAGATTTTTTTATTCTTCCTGACTGAGTTTTGGGAGGTCGTATTTTTCTAGGAATATGCCCATTTCTTCTAGGTTGATCAGTTTGTTGGAATAGAGTTCTTCATAGTATTTTTTTTTTTACAATCCTTTGTATTTCTGTGGCTTCTGTTGTTATTTCGCCTCTTTTATTTCTGATTTTGTTTATTTGGGTCCTCTCTCTTTGCTTGCTCTCTTCTTCTGGCACCCCTGTAATTCGGATGTTGGTACACTTGAAGCTGTCCCAGAGACTCCTTACACTATCTTCGTATTTTTGGAATCTTTTTCCATTTTGCTTTTCTGATTGGGTGTTTTTTGCTTCTTCGTATTTCAAATCTTTGACTTGATTCTTGTGATCCTCTAGTCTGCTGTTGGGAGTCTGTATAATATTCTTTATTTCAGTCAGTGTATGCTTAATTTCTAGTTGGTACTTTATCACAACCTCGAGGGTCTCACTAGATTTCTTATAGGTCTCATCAAGTTTATCGGTAGTTTCTAGAAAATTCTTGAAAAACCTTAAAAGTGTGGTTTTAACTCTATATCCAGTCGTTTGCTTTCCTCCATTTCTGTCATTTGTGTCCTTTTTCTTTGTCTCCTCATTTTTTATGCTTCCCTGTGTTGGTAAAGTGGTTTTCTGTGCTAAGTGTCCTCTAGGGCCCAGTGGTTCAGCCTCCCCAATTACCTGAGGAGGACACTCTTGATGCACCCCCTTGTGGTCTTTGTTCACAGTCTTGTTGTAGTTAAGCCTTGATTGTTATAGGTATCACTGGGAGGAATTGACCTCCAGGCCGATTGGCTGTGAGAATCAGCTGTGTCTGCAGTGGGAGAACTTCTGTGCTGGAGACACCCCTCCCAGGCAAGACTTACTTCAATGGGGCTTTGGTGCTCACTGAGTCTGCCCCCTGAGTGTGTCCTTTATGGTTCCACGGAGCTGCAAACCGGATGGTCCCACTCTGACCTCTGGGTACACTGGCTCCTGGATCTCTAGGGAGGTGCTAATCTAGCCTCTGCCTTAGGCTACCCAGCAAAAGCCTCCCTACAGGGCTTGGGCGGGATGGGTCCCACTGGATCAACAGGGCGGGTCTAGCAGTTATGGCTGCTCTCAGTCCTGCCCTCAGAGGCCCCGCTTCTCAGTGTCCCAGCAATAGCTGCAAGCCCGTCCGAGAGAAAGCTGCCAGACAGTCCCGCTTCTCCTGTATGAGTCTGGGTCCCCAGAGACTTGCCCGGAACTGGAGCTCAGAGCCTGAGACTCCCTCCCTATTGAAAATGACAACCGCACCCTCAGCTGCCAGCCCGCTCCGTGTGCACCTTTGTACCTTAGTATTTTACTTCCGCACTGCGCCTCCTCTGAGTCTCGGTATGCTTTTCTCTTTCCTTCTATTTGTAGAATTTCCACTCAGCCAGCCTTCCTGTTGGTCTGGATGATGTCCGTTCCATCTTTTAGTTGTATTTTTGAAGTGGTTGTTCGAGGCAGCAATTTCCGGTGTTTACCTATGCCGCCATCTTGGTTTCTCTCTAAGGGTATTATTGATAGGTACTTGTTCATAGCCATTTTTATTCTTTATACTTGTGTTCCTTCTTCCCTTTCTATTTCTTCTTTTTACAGCAGTCCCTTTAGCATTTCTTGCATTACTGGCTTGGTAATGATAAACTATCTTAGCCTTTTTTTTTTATCTTCAAAGATCTTGATTTCCCCTTCAATTTTGAATGATAGTCTTGCTGGGTAGAACATTCTTGGATTCAGTCCCTTGCTTTGCACCATTTTGCATACTTCATTCTGTTCCCTTGTGGCCTAATGTGTTTCTATTGTGAAATCATTTGATAATCTAATGGGAGATCCTTTGTAGGTAACTCTCTGTCTCTCTCTTACAGCCTTTAAGATTCTCTCTTTGTTGTTAACGTTCACCATTGTAATTACAATGTGTTTTGTTGTGGGTCTTTTTGGGTTCATCTTGTTTTGGACTCTGTGCTTGTGTGATTTTTTGTTCCCTAAATCAGGGAACTTTTCTGCCATTATTTCTTCAAGTAGGTTTTCTAATCCTTGCTCCTCTTCTTGTCATTCTGGCACCCCTATTATGTGTGTGTTGCTTCATTTCATGTTGCCCTAAAGCTCCCTTAGGCTCTTCTCCTGCTTTCTAATATTTTTCTCCAATTGCTGTTTAGATTGGGTGTGTTTTTCTGCCTTATCTTTTCACTAATTAAGTCCTCTGCTTCATCTCATCTTCTGTTGAAACCTTCCATTGTGTTTTTATTGTAGCTATATCATTTTTTATTTCCTATTGTTTCTAACATAAGTTGTTGATTTTTCTCATCCATCCAGTTTATGAACTGTATGACCCTTACTCTGAATTCTTTTTTTGACATATTGCATGCCTCAGTTTCATTTAGTTCCTTTTCTGGTGAGTCCTCCTTTTCTTTCCTTGGGGGGTGGGGGGGTGGGGGCGGGTGGTGGTGGTTGTTTCTTTGTCTCCCCATTTTTGCTGTCTCTTTCTGGCCCTGAACACCCTGCTTGGGGTTTGCAAGGTTGAAGACCCTATCAGGGCAATGGTCCAGAAATCGTTAGCCCAGAGGCTGGGTCTTCCTTGAGTCTCACACTTTTATTGTCTCTGCTCTGAATTGTATCCCTTTCTCCCATGGATCTGGTTCCTCAGTTGTCTGCTTCAGATATTTGAGGTGGTGGGAGTGCGTGTACAGTTCCTCTGATGTGTGACTCCCTGTGAGGACCCAGAGCCCTCTGGCATGCAGTTCACTGTGCCCTGGTACCCATGGCAGGATGGCACTCTAGGTCCCTCTGGCAGTGCACTTGCAGTGCAGTCCTGTGGCCCCTGGCTGAGAACACTGGCTTGCTCCAGGTCTCCCCTGCAGGACTGTATCAGGGGCATGGAGAAGCAGGTGCAGGTTGCTTTGGGCTGCACAGTCAGAGCTCTCCTGTGGCCTGTGTGGGGTGCACGCTGGGTTTCTCCCTAGGTTGTCCCAGCAGCAAGACCCTAGGCTTAGGGTGGAGTGGGCACAGGTTGCTCTGGGTTCCACAGTCCTTGCTTCCTTGTAGCCTAGAGTGAGACGTGGGCTGGGTTGCTCCAGTTCGCCCTTCTTTAGTGCGGAGCAGGGGCGGGTTGCTCTGGCTGCTCAGTCTGAGGTCTCCTGTCACTCCAAGTGAGGTGCACATTGGGTTGCTCTGGCTGGCCCTGGCAGGACTGTCCCGGGGGCCAGAGTGGAGCAGGCGCAGGTTGCTCTGGGTTGCATAGTCAGAGCTCCCCTGTGGCCTTGAGTGAGGCATGTGCTGGATTGTTCTGGGTCGCCCCTCCTGAGCTGGGGTGAAGTGGACATGGGTTGCTCTGGGAGTCACCCCGGCAAGGCTGTCCAGGTAACTGGGATGGAGTGGGCACTGGTTGCTCTGGATAGCACAGTCCATGCTCTTCTGGAGTGGGGTGTGCTCTGGGTTGCTCCAGGTTGCCCCAGCAGCAGGTCCCGGGGCTCAGGGTGGAGCAGGTGTGGGGTGGCTCCAGGTCAGACTAGCAGCATGGTTCTGGGGTCAGGGCGGGGGTGGGGCACAGGGTTCCCACTGGCTTGCACTCACTGCAGGGTCTCGGAGCCAAATCCTTGAATGCTGGATCCCGGTGGGCTGGTCTAGAGCTTCATTTTTGCAGTTCTGGGGCTGAGGAATTTGTGGACAAGATCCCCATATGACTTAATCTGTACCTGTCAAAGACTCTGAGGCCCTTGTTAACCATAGAGGCCCCTGTTCTAATGAAAACCCACTGTTGCCTTCTTCAGTGCACCTGTATCCACTGTCTAGCCTAGTATTGTTAATACACAGTAGCATGCAGTATATCAATTGTAGCCTCTTCTGTAGGCCATTGTAAGTTCCATGGTTCACTGGAATTTGTTGCCCTGGGTTTATGTTTTTCCCATTACCTCTGTGCAGACACACTGCACAGAAATGCTACCTGCACAAAAATGGCTGTGAAAGGGAAGTTGAATATGAGATCTGGAATGATGGTTCCAACTCAAAAAGCACAGCCCTGTGTTTATTATGGCAATTTTAGAGCTGGACTTCCCCTCAAGGCAGGGAAAATATGACAGGCACTAAGAACAGCATTCCTTCCTCTTAAGGTTCCTCTTCAAAGTTCTGTGGGAGCAAGCTGCATGTTGGGGATCCAGAGAATTTTAATAGCACTGTTGACAGGAAACTGGAGAATATGGAATCAGATTCCATTCCCAAGCTTTAATGCACCTGACTTTTCTTTATGACACAGGAAAGGATCAATAGTATTCTAGTCTTTCTCAAACTTCCATCTTGGTTTGTTTAATGTAGATAAAGGGGGCTTGCTAGTGCTAAACTAAAAATAAAAGACCTGTCAAAGTGAAAGGCAAAAAGCATTTATTTGAGATAAAAATGAATAGGTATTCGGGAATCAATAATTCCAGCCTGAAGCCCAAATAACTTAGGAAACAGAGGCAATGAGTATTTTTGAGAAAGGGAAGGAAAACAATTACATCATTTCTATTGGTGCAGATAACATAATGACACTAATACTATATAATGTCTTTAATTTTCAGCCCAGTAGTCATAATAATAGCTGCTTTATTGTTATCTTTGCAAACAGTTGTTTGGGACACAATGTTGCCTTATTCCTGTCCAAAGATTATTTTGCCCTGTTTTAACATTTCAAGGTTTGATGCATGAGACTTACAAGGCAGTTCCTCTGGCATGGCAGCTCCAGCTTCATTTTAAACTGTCTCTATTTTATTGTTGTTTGCACTAGTAATGAAGACTACAAATGTAATGATTCCCATTTCCTTCCAAGTTTTGCTATACTACAAAAGATGAGTCATGAGAGGAGAAAAGTGCTGCAGTGGGTTCATCTCAAAGTCAAGCTAGAGATCATTTTGAGTTTTTTCTTTGTTTTATGAAATGCATGTTTGTTTTTCAGCATATAAAATAACCACATCTGAAATGCCCAGCCACATAGTGACTTACCCATTTATCTGGTTTTTAGGCCTTCTCTTTCCTGTTAATGATGGTACAATGAGGATGGATCCCCTTCTTTCCCAGTGTCTCATCAAATGTCCTTCCTACAGTTAATTTTCATATAATAATTTGGCAACACCTCCCCCTTGTGCCTTTTGTTCTAAGGAGTCTCGTGATGCAGAAGTAAGACTTTTTTTTTACCTGGTAATTTGTTAGGGAAGAGAACAATGTTTAGGTAGAATTACACATTAGATATTTTAGGTATCCTTCAGAGACATGAGTGGGAAAATGGCAAGACATGAGATGGTTTGATTGATTTCAGTAAATAAGTCTTTTGCTTTGGAGGCCTTTAGGAATAAGAGTATTATTGGCAGGGGGTGGGGGGGGGGGGGGTGGGAGGGCGGTGTGTGGAGGGATATGCAGAGAAATCTCTGTCAAGAAGGGCAGAAGGAATTTATTTCCCAGAGGATACATTAGGAGATTTATGTTGTATCACACAGTTCTTGTAGAAGATTTGGTAGCATCAGTTTTTAAAAATTAATTACAATATTAAATTAGTTCCAGGTGTATAATATAAATTACACATTTATATAAATTACAAAGTAATCACACCATTAAGTGCAGTACCCACTTGACACCATACATTGTTAATATAAAAATTATTGACTATATCCCTGTGCTATACTTTCATTGTAGGGGAGCACGGGAGACTTGGTTGGAAAGTTTGTAAGGAGGAAATTCTGACCTAGGGGAGTTGGCTGAAGGTGACTGCCCCTAATTGTTCCTTGACCTTTCCAAACAAGTCTGTGTATGTGCAGACCCTCAGGTGTTTACCGGAATCTTTATGCTTAATCTTTAGGTGTCCTTGCTTAAAGGACACTGCAGACACATGTGTCCTCCCAAGAATACTTACCCTACTGATTGTATCTAAAAGTTAAACTTTATCTCAAACTGCTATTACAATAAAAGCCTGAAGAGACTGTTTGGTTCCTATTGCCAGGTAGTCCCTTAACCCTCTCTTTCACAGGAATTATGTGTCAGAGTATTCATTCATCGCTCAGGATCTGCTGGTCAGCCCTGGCATTTCATACCTATGACTATTTTGTAATTACCAATTTGTACTTCTTAATCCCTTCACCTTTTTCAGCCAGCCCCTTTACCTCCCTCCCATCTGGTAACCATCAATTTGTTCTCTGTATCTGAGTTTGCTTCTGCTTTGTTCATTTGTTTTTTAGATTCCACATATAAGTGAAATCATATGGTATTTGTCCTTCTCTGTCTGACTTTTTTCACTAAGCATAACACACTCCAGTCCATCCATGTTGTCAAAAATAGATTTGTATATGTGTATTGGTATATTCATATAATCATATCTTTTTTACATGTAAATATATGAGATAGAAGAAAAGCCAACCTCAAAAGGACACAAACTGCATGATTCCATTTATGTAACCTTCATAAAATAACATAACTACAGATGTAGAACAGATTAGTGGTTGCCAAGAGATAAGAATAAGGGTGTAGCTACAAAAAGAGAATACAGGGTGATGCTACTTTCTAGTATTTTGACTACTGCAATGGTGATACAAGGCTATATGTAATACACACTCACACACACACATGCAAATATGAGTGAAATCTTAGTAAGTTCTGTGGATGACACTAATGTCAGTTTTTTGGTATGACATTGTACTATAGTTGTGTAAGGTAGTAGGGGAAGGGTGGAGAAAGAATACATGCGATTTCCCTATACATTTCTTTGTGATCTCCTGTGAATCCATAATTATTTGAAAATAAAAAGTATTTTTTTTTAATTTCACAGATTGCCTTACATGAATATGTTTTTACAGTGAAAACTCATGATTTTTTTTTGCTACTGACTGCCACACAATGTGCTTTGACTCATATTTCTTCCTTTCTCCTCAAAGTGTTCTCTATCCCTTTCTCACTTTCTTCTCCTTCTGGTGTCTCTATGATGCAATATTGTTACATTTTATGTTGTCCCAAAGTTCCCTTAAACTATACTCCTGCTTTAAATATATATATATATATATATATATATATATATATATATATATATATATATATAGTTTAAAGTATTACATAAGTCTCCTTTTCCCCCCATTGACCTCTCCCAGGCCATCCTCACCCCTCAGAACATGCCCTTACCCCCCCTACTGTCTGTGTTCATTGGTCATGCTCATATGCATGCGTACAAGTCCTTTGGTTGATCTCTTACCCGCCTCCCCCCCCCCGCCCCCCCCGCCCCCTGCACCCTGCCTTCCCTCATAGATTGGACAGTCTGTTTGATGCTTCTATGACTCTGGTTTTATATTTGTTCATCAGTTTATGTTGTTCATGATATTCCACAAATGAGTGAGATCATGTGATATTTATCTTTCTCTAACTGGCTTATTTTGCTGAGCATAATGCTCTCCAGGTCCATCCATGCTGTTGCGAATGGTAAGAGTTCATTCTTTTTTATAGCAGCATAATATTCCATTGTGTAGATGTACCACAATTTTCTAATCCACTCATCTGCTGATGGGCACTTAGGCTGGTTCTAAATCTTAGCTATTATAAATTGTGCTGCTATGCACATAGGGGTGCATATATCCTTTCTGATTGGTGTTTCTTATTTTTTGGAATATATTCCTAGAAGTGGGATTACTGGGTCAAATGGAAGTTCCATTTATCTTCCTGCTTTGTAATTATTTTGTCTTTTTTTCTGTTCTGATTGATTGATTTTTTTCTATTTTGTCTTCTAATTCACTAATTTTATCTTCTGCCTTGTCTGGCCTACTGATTACTCCTTCCAGTGAATTTTGTATTTCCGATATGGCGTTCTTCATTTCCACCATGTTTTCTATATCCTTCTTTATGCTGATATTGTTCTCCCTAGGTTCCTTGAGCATTCTTATAACCTTTACTTTGAACTCTATCTGATAAATTGCTTGCCTCCATTTTATTTAGCTCTTTTCTGGAGTTTCCTACTGTTCTTTTATTTGGGGCCTGTTGTTTTAGGAGAGGGAAAGAGAAACATTGATTAGAGAGACATATTGATCAGTTGCCTCCTGCATGCCCACTACTAGGGATCAAGCCCACAACCCAGGCATGTGCCCTTACCAGGAATAGAACCAGTGACATCTTGGTGCATGAGATGATGCTCAACCTACTAAGTCACACCAGCCAGTGATGGGGCTGGTTTCTTTGTCCCCCCAATTTGGCTTTCTCTTTGTGTTAGTTTCTATGTTTTAGAAAGCACTGCTATGGTTCCTGTCTTGGTGGGATGGCCCTCTGTAGTAGGTATCCTGTGGCTCCCAGTGGTGCAGTCTCCTTCATCTCCTGAGCTGGATTTGGGGTGATTGGACCCTCATGTTGTAATTGGGTGTTTATTGCTGATGGTCTTTTTGTAGTTGGAATCCACCCTCAGGCTAATTATGAGACTCAACCCCACACCAGTGTACAAACTTCTGTGAAGGTACAGTCTCGAGGTTTCTTGATGGGCTCAGTGGAACAATCATTAACCCTTCAGGCTGGGTATCTATAGAGACAAACCTTTATTGCCATGTATAAGACACTATTCAGGGGCTGCTTCCCAAGGTGAGGTTGTTCCTAGCAGGGTCTGGAGCCTCTGAGATCCACCTTTGGGTGTACAGTTTGTATGTCTAATTGGGTTGAACTTTTGTTGCATTGGTTCTGGGTCCTTTTGAGTGGGTTTCAGATGCAGATGGCTGACAGATGTTGGGTATAACTGTTCTTGGGCTTCTTGTGTTTAGTTAAAACTCTGTTCACTGTTAGACCTGTGTGTTCAGGGGAAGGACCAATCTATGCAAATGGGTTGGCTTTGTTTAGCTTAGTGCTGGTGGTAGATCTGTGGTTAGACCCATGCTCCCTGAAGTCCTCCTCTCCTGTCAGCTACTCTGACTCCCATCTGAGGTTGCTTGGTCTTCCTCCAGAGCATCCAAAAAGAATCTGCAGAATGGACCCAGGCTAGCCTAACTTGGGATAGTAGGCCCTCTGCTTGTAGTCAGACACCCAATGAGGGGAAACTACTCTGCTTCAAAACCAAACTTCTCAGTGTAAGCATGTCAAACTCATTGCCCGCGGATTGCATTTAGCCCACAATGGATATTTTTGTGGCCCAGCCAATACAACGGTATGTCAGAAATGTTTTAATAAAAACTTCGTAACTTAATTTTTATAATATCCTGTTATACATAATTATTAATAACAAACTACAACGTTCGCTAATGGCTGATTACTATAATCGTGTTGCATTCATTTCCCTTATGTGCCTTATGTGCAGGCGCACCATTTCTCTTCACTAATACTAGCAGTGAATATTTTAGCAGCTGATTGCCACGTCATTAGTCTTGTACTGACTTGGTGTGTGCAACAGGAAATATTTTGCTTTCGGGGAACAAGAAAAATAGGTTTCTTTGCATATGCTTATTAATTTATGCAGTTGTTCAGTATCTGGTAAGTTTTAATGTTCAAGAAAAAATATTAATTTTTATTAAAATGTTGTATTATTTTATGTTAACGATTATTCATTTATTTCAGCCCTTTGTATTCAGCATGTCTCTATCAAAATAAACCTATGTTTCTATGAAAATTGAAACTTTTTTTTTTTTGCAGCCCACATAAACTTAAACCTTGTTTAACATACTTATCTCAGTGTCTACCAGAGACTCCAACTCTAATTCCCCCTAAGGGGGCTAGCTTCAGGTTCAGGTTGGGTACAGTCTGCAGTCTTCTCTGCTGGAGTAGTTTCAGTTCACCTAGGCTCAAGGTATTGATCAAAAGAGATGTCAGTTCAGTTCCTGGTCAGGTTGTGTGCAGGTTGTGGGCTCAGTCCCTGGTGGGGATGTGTGGGTGTGTGTGTGGGGGGAGGGGCGGGGGGCGATTGATTCTTTTTCATCATTGATGTTTCTATTGCTCTCTCCTCCCTTCCTCCTGAAATCAATTTTAAAAATATCCTATCTAATAAAAGAGAAGCATGGTAATTAGTGTACGACCGCTACCCTTCCCATTGGCTAATCAGGGCGATATGCAAATTAACTGCCAGCCAAGAGGGTGGCCAGCAGCCAGGCAGCTGGAAGCGAACATGAGGCTTGCTTGCTTCAGTGATGGAGGACTCCAACATTCCCCGCCAGCCTTGCTGGCTCTGAGCTTGCAGTTTAAGAAACACTGTAACAAATATAGAAGCTAAACAAAACCCCAGAAACGTACTTTCAGCAGGCCAGGATCTCAGAGCTGGAGTTATACATTGTTTCAATTATAGAACACAAATAAATCAGATACCTGCTTTCAGCAGCAGAGGCCTAAGAGCTGGAGCCAGAGCTAAACCTGGCCCAGAATAAAAAAGAAAAAAAGAAAAAAAGGAGCAGTTGGGAGCTTCAGTCGACCTGAAAACAGCCCTCAGCTCCTCACCAAGACTGGCCAGGCACTCCAGTGGGGACCCCCATGCTGAAGGGTGTGTGACCAGCTGCAAACAGCCATCATCCCCTCACCCAGGCTGGCCAGGCACCCCAGTGGGGACCCCCACCCTGATCCAGGACACCCTTCAGGGCAAACCAGCCAGCCCCACCCATGCACCAGGCCTCTATCCTATATAGTAAAAGGGTAATATGCCGCCCAGCTCCGGGATCAGCGGAGCCGCGAGGCCTCCCAGCACTGGGATCAGTGGAGCTGAGAGGCCTCCTGGCACCGGGATCAGCGTGACAGGGGGCAGCGCCCAAACCCCCTGATCTCCCTGTGGCTCTATGACAGGGGGCGGGGCCACAACCTCCCTATCCGCCCTGCTCTGCTCGTGACAGGGGAAGGCGCCCCAACCCCCTGATCAGCCCTGCTCTGTGCCTGATGGGGGGAGCTCCCCAACCCCGATCACCCTGCGGCTCTGTGTGTGACAGGGTGCGGTGCCTCAACCCCCTGATCGGCCCTGCTCTGTGTGTGACAGGGTGCGGTTCCCCAACCCCCCCCCCCTTCCCACGGGCCCTGCTCTGTGTGTGACGGGGTAGAGCCATAACCTCCCCATTGGCCCTGCCCTGAGTGTGAGAGTGGCGGCACCCCAACCCCCTGATCAGCCCTGCTCTGTGGGTGACAGAGGGCGGCCCCCCAACCCCCCACCATGGGCCCTGCTCTGTGTGTGATGGGGTAGAGCCATAACCTCCCCATTGGCCCTGCCCTGAGTGTGACAGTGGTGGCACCCCAACCCCCTGATCGGCCCTGCTCTGTGCATGACAGGATACGGAGCCCCAACCCCCCTGATGGGCCCTGCTCTGTGCATGACAGGGGGTGGCGCTGCAACCTCCCCATCGACCCTGCCTTGAGTGTGACAGGGGGCGGTGCCCCAACCCCCCAATCGGCCCTACCCTGAGAGTGATTGAGGGTGGCATCACAACCTCCCAATCTGCCCTGCTCTGTGCATGACAGGGGGCGGCGCCCCAACTCCCCAATCAGCCCTGCTCTGAGCCCGACCAGGGGCTGCACCTAGGGATTGGGCCTGCCCTCTGCCACCCGCGAGCAGGCCTAAGCCAGCAGGTCGTTATCTCCCAAGGGGTCCCAGACTGTGAGAGGGCACAGGCCGGGCTGAGGGACCCCCCTCCCCCCCGAGTACACAAATTTTTGTGCACCGGGCTTCTAGTATATATATATTTTTAAAAGAGTCTCTTTCCTACACATTTCCCAAATGGAAGAAAAAAAAAAGAGTCTCTGATTGAGGATGTTGTAGGCCCCACCCTGATGAGGGGGCTAAGCACTTCCTCCAGTTCCAAGAAAATAGCCTTTGAGGGTCTCACATTTGCAATGTGCTGCTCTGAGCTGCTCTCCCATTCCCCACAGAGCTGCACCCAGCATGGGTATCCAGGACTTCACAGAGCTGAAACAACCAGTCTTTTGTTGGGAGTGGTGTTTATGCCTGCAGGAGGGGGAACAGGCTCTACTTCTCCTTCCCAGGGCTGCCTGGGAGAACTCACAGGGAACTCACATCAGCCTCCCCACCATGCAGTCACAGAACCCAGCATTCTTCTGGTTGTATCCCCAATAGGAGCCTCCCTGGGGGATTGTAGCTGGACATTTGTAAACAAGGATCTGAAGTCCTGCCAAGAAGAAGTGAATATTCACAACGTGACTTGCAAGCAAGTCACGCTGGGTCAAGATTGCACACAGTCTTGAGTTCCCAGAACATTTACCTCCCTGAGAAAGGATAAGATTAAATAGTCGTGGGTAGAGCAGAAAGGGAGGGCACAGCTGCAAGTTGTCTTCAATGCGCTATTTGTTATAATATAGAACAAAACAAGATTTAGTTGATTAATTGCTGACGCACTAACCTCATGCCAAACCCCAATAAAAGCAATGGTTGAGGGTACATGCCTAAGTGAGCTGTAGCCCTCTGTCCGGCAATCAATCGCCTGTGTGCTTGTCTTACCTCTGCATCTTCGGTTCATTAAACATCCATCAACACTTGGCACCCTGAATGTGGGACCTTAAGGTAAGTGCGGGGAACGCACAGGACCGAAAGGGAAAAAGTCTGTGATGGTTTACGCAAAACTTTCGGCAAGCCAGGCAGAGCAATGGGGAACTCCCCGACAGCAGAGAGTCAATATATGACTCTGCTGCATTCAGTGCTTAAAAGCACTGGGGTTAGTGTGTCTCAAGACACTTTTAGGAAATTAGCTAGAGAAATAATAAGGCATTGTTATTGGTTTGAGCTGACAGGCAGAAATCAGTTAAATCTAAAGGTTTGGAAACAGGTTGTTTGTGTGATATGGCTTGCTCATCAGAATGGAGATCCTATAGGACATGAAGTTTGGTCCTTGTGTACTTTGATTACTATGGCTCTTAAACCTTTGCAGTCAGAATCAGATTATGAGGTTGCTCCAGTTAAAGTTACTAGCTCTCGTTCTCGCTCTGCTTGTGAAACTAATAAAGACATGCCTAATAGACCATTACCTTCTTTGCCTCATGAAAATAATATGGAGCAAAAAAGGAAAGATTTTGAACAGAAGTTGGAGGGATATGAAGATATAGAAGGGACTGATAAAGAGGGCATTCAGGATTTCTCAGAAAGTGAAACTAGTAGCACTGATTCTAGTAGTAGCGAACGGAAGAGATTAAAAAAGAAAAGCAAAACAAGGGATTATGAACAAGAGTTATTAAAATATTTGCTGATTCATATGAAGGCTTTACTATGTGGTAGCCCACCACCTCATGTTAAACCCACTAATAAGTTACAGGAATTAATCAAAAATGCTTTTCCAGTTCAACAGCCACTGTTGGAGGAGCCCAGAGTAACTCCCACGGCTCCTCCTCCAGACCCACCACATTATTCCAGAGGGGCACATTGGCAATTCCAGCTGCCCTTGCCTACTGAAATAAACAAAATATTACTAGATTTAGAACCTGGGGATGAGATTGTTCCTCCCACATGTAGAAGAAATGATGATTTCCTTGCATTTCCAATACAGCGGCAGCAAATGCCACCGGATCTGCAACAATATCCCCAATATCCAAATGGTTAATGCAGAAAAGGAGGGGGGCCATCATCAGGGAGAGCATGGAGAGAGAGTTTTTGTACATATCTGAACTATGCTAGACTCAAGGCCACAAGCTGCTACTAAGCACAAGTTTTTCTCTGTCCCGTTTTGTTCTCTTTAACACATTGTTTGCGGGTAGTTTTTATCGTGTGTTAACAAGTGATGCGGGCCATTTTTGCTAATTTTTTGCGTAAATGGCAACGTTCAGTAAAATTACGATAACTTTAGTTTACGTATTTATACGTTACCTGCATTCTACCACTAGTCTATAAAAAACGTATTAATACGTGTCCCGCGCTCTACTACACTGGTAGAACGTATAAATATGTAAAACGTATAAATACGTTTCCCGCATACAATGTGTTAACCCTTCCTAAAGAAAAATTAGAAGCGCTACATCAACTAATTAAAGAACAACTAGACCAGGGTCATATTGAATATTCCTCTAGTCCCTGGAATTCACCTGTGTTTATTATTAAGAAAAAATCTGGCAAGTGGAGAATGTTAACTGATCTACGGAAAATTAATGAAGTTATACAACCAATGGGACCCTTACAGCTTGGGATTCCTAACCCCTCGCTAATTCTTAAACATTGGTCCATTGTCATAATTGATTTAAAAGATTGTTTCCTCACTATTCCTTTGCAACCTCAAGACTGTGAGAAATTTACATTTACTTTCCCGGCTTTAAGTCAGGCTCAACCCACTCAACGGTATCAATGGAAAGTCTTACCACAAGGAATGTTAAACAGTCCCACTATTTGTCAGGCATATATGCATCAACCTTTTGAAATAGTCAGAAAAAGATTTCCTAATGCTCTAATTTATCATTATATGGATAATATTTTAGTAGCTTCTGAAATTCAATCACAATTACAGGAGATTTACCAATACCTCCTTGAAAAACTCCAAGACTATGGATTAGAAGTAGCCCCAGAAAAGGTACAATGACAGGAGCCATAGAAATATCTTGGGCAAAAATTAATAGATGTCTCCATTATTCCACAGAAGGTTCAAATTAGAAGAGACAGTTTAAAGACTCTAGATGATTTTCAAAAGTTATTAGGAGACATTAATTGGTTGAGACCCAGCCTTGGTATACCTACTTATCAATTGACTAATTTATTTCAAATCCTAGAGGGGCCATCTGAATTGGATAGTCCCCATGTTTTAACCCCTGCTGCAGAAAAAGAATTAACTTGGATAGAACAGCATGTACAACAAGCACAATTAGATAAAATTCTTTCCATAGACAATTTTAAATTATTAGTTTTCCACACTGAGCATTCTCCTACAGGGTTACTTGTTCAAGACAGTAATGTTGTTGAATAGATTTTCTTGCCTCATAAATCACAGAAAAAAATACAGACTTATATTTTAAAAATTTGCCAAATTATTTACAAGGGAAGATTAAGATTAAGACAATTATGTGGTTTAGATCCAGAAGAAATTATAGTACATTTTACTGTCAAGGAAATTCAAGAATTGTTTTGAATATGTGATGATTGGCAAACTGCTTGTGCTCATTTTTTAGGGAAAATACATAATCATTATCCTACAGATAAAAGGTTACAATTTCTCAAGAAAACCCAGTGGATATTGCCTCATATTATAGCTAATGAACCAGTTCAAGGCCCTACTGTTTATACCGATGCTAACAGGCTAGGAATAGCTGGTTTTCATTCCGAACAGCTAACAAAGGTAATTCAATCTCCATACACTTCAGTGCAATGGGCAGAACTATTTGCCATTGTTTTATTACTGCAACATTTTCCTCAAGCTGTAAATATTGTCACTGATTCTCAATATACAGAATGGGCTACTGCAGCAACGTCTGAGAAAGCAGATGCAGTAATTACTCACTTAATGGAAGCTTTTGCAGTGATGGGAATACCTCAAAATATTAAGACTGATAATGGTTCTGCATATCTATCTACAAAATGTCAAACATTTTTTCAATTTCATCATATCACTCACATCACTGGCATCACAGTACAGGACAAACTATTAAAAGACAAAATCGCACAGTACACTCACTGTGTACTGGCATCACAGTACAGGACAAACTATTAAAAGACAAAATCGCACCTTAAAGGAAATGCTCAAAAACAAAAAGGGGGAGAATCCCCTAAATGAAGACTATTAACTGCTCTATTTACTTTAAATTTTTTAAATCAAGATGAGACTGACAGCACTGCTGCTCAGTGACATTGGGTAAAGGAGGTTTCACAAGAATTGAATCAACCTGTGTTTTATCATAATGAGTCCTCTCAGTCGTGGAATCCTGCATGGGTCCTACGATGGGGGCGAGGTTATGCTTATATTTCCACAGGTAAAGGAAAGTTCTGGGTTCCTGAGAGGCATCTTAAGCTGAGACATAGGAACCAAAAGGAAGTTCTACTTAAGTAACCTGACCAAGGATTTCTCAGAGATGACGTTGACGGGGCCTCCTCTACGGTCAACGCAACATTCATCTCTGAGAAATCTGTACCAACCTGGGGTCAGGTGAAGAAGCTTACCCAAGAGAAAGAACAACTGGTTCGGTGTCATGGTAAAGAAGTGACGCCATCTACTTTGTTCCTTGCTATGCTTACACTAATAACCACTCAGGTAAATGCTGAGAATCATACATACTGGGCTTACATTCCTAATCCCCCACTGAATAGAGGTGTTTCTTGGTTAGAGTCAAAGGTTCGAATTTATGTTAATGACTCAAATTGGTTACCTGGACCTTATGATGATCGAGGTCCATTAAAACCAGAGAGGCGCCCTGGCCGGTTTGGCTCAGTGGATAGAGCATCTGCCTGCGGACTGAAAGGTCCCAGGTTTGATTCCAGTCAAGGGCATGTACCTTGGTTGTGGGCACATTCTCAGTAGGGGGTGTGCAGGAGGCAGCTGATCGATGTTTCTCTCTCATCGATGTTTCTAACTCTGTATCCCTCTCCCTTCCTCTCTGTAAAAAATCAATAAAATATATTTAAAAAAAAAACCAGAGAGGAAGGTAGAGTCAGAAAATTATACCACTGGAATGCAGGGAGTGCCAATATGCTTAGGTCAAGGAGACCATTGTCTAATACAGGCACAAGCCTGGCTGAGCATTTTGGAAAACACTACTACTGCAACAAAAAACAGGCGTTTGTTTCTTCTGAGTACACACACAGGTTTAAAAATGTTAGTTGGGATAACAATAGTACACCTCCATTACTTCCACCATGTCATATTCCTACATTTACGCACTTGTCCAATTGGGTCCATTGGGAATCCTGTCGAGGAGAGACGGTTCGGGTTTTATCTAATACTTCCTATGGACGCATCATTGATTGGAGCCCTTCAGGTTCTGCCCTTTCCAAAGCCAATGGAACTGATCTACAATGGTGTAGAGGAGAGAACAAGTCCATGTCCATGCAAGCGAATGCAAGCATCGTGTGGCATGATAGAGGATTTGCCAACACCTCATCAAGAAGGACATCCTGTTCAATCTAACTTATAGAAATTGGGATCTGCCTTAAACTCTTTGAAAGCATGGACTGGCTTCTAGAAAATAACTCTGGGAATTACACCTTACAATTTTATGTTAATAAAACTGCCTTTGTACAAGCCTGTGTTCAATTACCATTTTTATTAATGAAAGGAGATGTTAAGTGAAATGCTAACTTGGGGAAAATTTCCTGTATTAATTGTTCTTTCTATACTTGTCTAAATTCTTCTATTGCATTTAACCAATCATCTGAAAGCATTTATGTTTTGAAAGCTAGACCTGGAGTATGGCTGCCAGTACAAATGCATCATAGATGGCAGGATTCTCCAGCTACTGCTATGTTACAGTATATTGCAGAAGATTTGCTTAAAAGAGGAAAAAGGTTTATTGGAATGTTAATTACAGTAATTTTGGGACTTATAGTGATTACAGCCACTGAAGCTGTTGCAGGAGTAGCATTGCAACAATCTGTTCAGACTACTGATTTTGTAGCTGATTGGCATAAGGAGTCAGAACAATTATGGTTTGTCCAAAGACAAATCGATACCGAAATACATGCAGAAATTGCTGATCTACAACAAGCTGTATTAATGATAGGAGATCAAATTGTAAGTCTGCAAAGACAAATGCATATGAAATGTGACTGGAATTATTCATCATTTTGCATGACCCTTGTACCTTATAATGAAAGTTTATTTCCATGGAAAAAGGTTAAAAAGCATTTGTTCAATCATAAGAATCTAACAGAAGAAATTCTAGATTTACAATCTCATATACAAGAAACATTTCAGAAGGAATTGCATAGATTAACTGGGCAAAATGTGTTAAAAGATATGGTTGAGGGATTACAACAATTAAATCCTATACCCCATTTACAAGCCGCTTTAGGAGCTTCTGCTGGAATGCTATTATTAATAATCTGTCACTGTATCATTTTATATTTAGTCTACCGAAGACTCAGGAAAACCAAGCAGTTAGCTAATAGAAAAGCAGCTGTGTTATCTCTAATGCTCCATCAAATGAAGCAAGAAAAAAAGGGGGATTTGTAGCTGGACATTTGTAAACAAGGATCTGAAGTCCTGCCAAGAAGAAGTGAATGTTCACAATGTGACTTGCAAGTGAGTCACGCTGGGTCAAGATTGCACACAATCTTGAGTTCCCGGAAAATTTACCTCCCTGAGAAAGGATAAGATTAAATAGTCATGGGTAGAGCAGAAAGGGAGGGCACAGCTGCAAGTTGTCTTCAATGCACTATCTACACTAATAAAAGAGAAAAATGGTAATTGGCATATGGCGATACCTTTTTCATTGGCTAATCAGGGCTATATGCAAATTAACTGCCAACTAAGATTGGCAGTTAACTGCCAACAAGATGGCGGCTAATTTGCATATGTAGGCACAATGCAGGGTGGTGAAAGGGAAAGCAGGAAGAAGCCCCCTGCCACTGACAGTGATCGGAAACCCAGGGGGGAGCTAAGAGCTGGGAGGCAGGGCAAAGGCGGCCCTGGGGCCGCCTTTGGCCTGCCCCCGAGCCATGATCGGAGAATCAGGCGCCTTTGCCGCCCTGGCCAGTGATAGCAGGAAGTAGGGGTGGAGCCAGCAATGGGAGCTTGGCACGGTCGAAGCTGGCAGTCCCAGGAGCTAGGGGTCCGTTGCCTGGGCCTAAAGCGAAGCCCACGATTGCGGCGGCCCCCGCTGCCACTGCAGGTCCCCGCTGCCTGGGCCGGACGCCTAGGCCAGAGTTGTCAGGCCTGGGCAGGGGCGGAGCCTGCAACCGCGGGGAGCTGGGGGTCCCCTGCCCAGGCCTGACACCTCTGCCGGAGGCCTCAGGCCTGGTCAAGGGGCCGATTCGGTGATTGGTGATCGGAGGGTGATGAGGGTCAACTCCTCTGGCTGAGGCATCAGGCCTGGGTGGGGGGCGGAGTCGGGGATTGGGGGGATATGATGGTCCCCTTGCCCAGGCCTGAAGCCTGGGTCAGAGGCGTCAGGCTTGGGTGGGGGGTGGAGCAAGCGATCAGAGGGAGATGGGGGTCCCCTGCCCAGGCATGATTCCTGGGCCAGAGGCCTCAGGCCTGGGCGGTGGCCAGAGCCAGTGATCGGGGGGAGATGGGGGTCCCCTGTCCAAGCCTGACACCTCTGGCGGAGGCGTCAGGCCTGGGCAAGGGGCCGATCAGGTGATCGGAGGGTGATGGGGGTCAACGCCTGAGGGCTCCCAGTATGTGAGAGGGGGCAGGCTGGGCTGAGGGACACTCTCCCCCCCACACACACACACACCCAGTGCACGAATTTCGTGCACCGGCCCCTAGTTTGTTATAATATAGAACAAAACAAGATTTAGTTGATTAATTGCTGATGCACTAACCTCATGCCAAACCCCAATAAAAGCAATGGTTGAGGGTACAGAGTTTGTTACATGCCTGAGCGAGCTGTAGCCCTCTGTCCGGCAATCAATCGCCTGTGTGCTTGTCTTACTTCTGCGTCTTCGGTTCATTAAACATCCATCAACAGGGGATACAGTCCAACAATCCAAGCACTGCATGGAACCAACGCCCTCACACCATCAGTCCAAGCCAGAGTGTTTAGAAAGTTAGCCTGGCCCAGGACTATGATCTCTCCACACAGCTGGTGTCCACTAAGTGGGGGCCAAAATTCTCAGTTCAGTTGGTGCTCTGAACTCTCCTCAGTGTGGGTCAGAAATCCCCCAACTGTGCTGCTACCCTTTGCAGCCAATTCAGCAGAAGGGAGCAGCCTGGGAAGCTCCACAGGTATGGGGAAGGATTATCATGCAGCATTTGTGGTGGGTCCTTTTGCCCTTCCCCACGCCAAACAGTTTAGTCACTGACTGGGGTTCTACCTAATGCCTTTCAAGAAAGAAGAGGGTCCCTCAAAGTCACTGCTGGATATAGCCCGCAGACCACTCTGCTGGACCCAAACACCGCAGCGCAACCTTTTCAGCAGTCAGAGTCCCTGTAAACTTCTCAGGCTGGCACTGCTAGCAAAAAGGAACCCTCCCATGGAAAGGTATGGTCCCAGTCTCCCAGTCAGACAGAATTCCCCTGGTTCCCTCTACCCAATGCTATGTGGGCTTTTCCCATCTCTGCTGTGTGGAGTTGAGACTCCATACCCCCAAAGGGAGTGCACTTTGCATCCGATATCTCTCAGGCTGAGGCCTTCTGCACCTGCTCCAGGGGGGCCTCCCCTCTCCTCAAACCCCTCCCCCTTTCACCAGGCTCCACATCAGCGGTTCTCAACCTGTGGGTCGCGACCCCTTTGGCAGTCGAACGACCCTTTCACAGGGGTCGCCTAAGACCATCCTGCATATCAGATATTTACATTATGATTCATAACAGTAGCAACATTACAGTTATGAAGTAGCAACGAAAATAATTTTATGGTTGGGTGACAACATGAGGAACTGTATTTAAAGGGCCAGAAGGTTGAGAACCACTGCTCTACGTGCTTTCTTCAGTGCTCCTTAGATAGGATATGTCCAATCAGCTGCACTTCACCTGGTTTTACAAGTTGATTGCACAGTATTTTAGCTGTAAGTCTGGTCTCTGGCTGGGAGGAAGGGCCCTCAGCCTCTGGTTATGCTGTAGCATTCTTGGGGAGTCTAAATAAAAAGTTTTTTAAAAAGAAACCACCATACCCATACAAAAGGAAAGGCGGCAGGCATCAAAAATGATAAAGAAATTACATATTTAAATGAAAAGACAATACTTAAGAGTGTGTATCATTGTTCTGTGATTCTCCTTGGTATTTGTTTCTTAGAGTCAATATAGCAAAGTACCATAAAATGGGTGACAGAACCACCAAAAATACACTTTCTCACAGTTCTAGAGCACTAGAATGAGTCACAGACACTGTCAAAGACTTCTAACCTATAGAATAGACCTCCTAGACTGCCCTACACTTTCCTAGATGACCTCCTTCCTTCCCGTTCCCTTTGCCATCTCTACCTCCTCAATGTAGTCATTTTCTTTAATTTTCCCAATTTCTACTCAATCTTAATTTTTCCTGACTATTCTATTAGAACATCTATTCATATGTCCTTGATCCACTACTAGATTGAAAATGTCTTTATAACACATAAAAAATGTATTCCCATCACCTAGCAGGAATCATTTTTTAAATGTATGCATTTTTTAAAAAATCAATAAACACTGTGTTGAGTGTCCTTTTTTTTTTTTTTTTTTTTTTTTGCAGTCACACCTGGGAATTCTTACCTGTTATCATCCTGCATTCCTCCATTCCTCCTTGTACACTTCCATGTTCCTCAGTAAAGAATACTGATGTAGAATAATTCAGACTCAAGTAGATGTAGCCTAGGTCAAGCATATCCAGTTCAATCTAAAATTTGATTTTGAATCTCATGCTTATCTATTTCCTGGCAAGACCTTTGATCTTTTTATATGCAAGCACCAATCATATCTCCACCAAATCACCCCAAACATAATGTCTAATTGGAAATTTCAAAACAATGGAGAATTTCAAATATTTCCCACAACTAACCATTTTCCCCTGAGGACACCATTTCCTGGGGGGACTTCTCAAGTGGGTGGCTTGTTTTTTCTCCTATAATCTTTATACCATTGCCCTCCCTGCTCCTTATTGCTCTTGTCAGGCAACTACCCCTCCTTTTCTGAAATCTAATATTATCATTTCATCAGACTATACCACGAAATATCTATTCCTGTTTTAGTGATTTGTAGACACCCAGGAATTTCTTACCCTCAGGAATTTTAGCTCCTGGATCAGTGTCACTATATCCAATATTCCTATCTTAATTCTCAGTGATTCCAAATATCCATATTCCTATTCCTAAGATTATCCTAGGCTCCCAATTCCCTGACCTGTCTGCTTCAGTGATCTTGTCTTCCACTATAAGTTCACTCTCCTTCTCATGTCGCTCCCCTAGACAAGTAACTGTTGTCTCCTTCTCTCTGGTCATCCTTACATTGTCACCAAACTCACACTTCTTCTCCTCTTCTTACCCAACTTAAATTCTATGTTCAACTAATCACCCAACTTTAGAATCACTCCCAATGTGAAACCCCTTGAACCTCTCTTATCATACTTGCTTGGCAGAGCCTGAATTCTAAGTACATCCAAGTCTCTTCCTACTCTGTCACTGCATCTATGTGGCTGAACACGACTAGTGAAAATCACCAACCTTAATGACAGATTTATATTTTTATAATTTATTTTTCTTCTTAAATGGATCAGGCCTAAAAAGATACACATTCAGATATCTTATTCCCACCCTTGTCCTGTCCATTTTTTCTCCCACCTCCTAACCTCTACAGATGAGCAATTTTATGTTTCTTGTATGTTTTCCCAGTGTTTTAAAGCAAATACAAGTATATACCTATATATTATTTTCCATACTTTACACAAATGGTAACATATGTACACTCTCCTATACTTGTTTTTTAAATTAAATTCTAAGGCTAGTGGTTTCCTTGTTTTTCTATAGGTGCACATCACCCATTTTGTTGTATTTATCATAGTTTATTTAGGCAGACCTCAATAGATGGTTCCAATCTATTGCTATAACAAACAATGATGCAATGAATACTCCTGAAAATACATCATTACATACACACACACACATATAATTTGTCCCATAAGTCTCAGAAGTCATATTGCTGAGTCAAAATAAAAAGTGCACTTGTAATTTTGATAGATGCTTATCAAATTGTCCTCCACTGAAGGTGGCCCATTTACTATATACCAGCAGTATATGAGAGTATCTGTTTCCTTATACCCAAATCAGCAAAGCATTTTGTCAAAATATTTTATTTTTACCAATTTAATAAGGGAGAAACGGCACATTGGTAGACTTTTCATTGTTATTTCTTGAGTTATTGTTGAGTATTTTTCTTTTTATAAGGGCCTTTTGTATTCATTTTTCTGTGAACTTTCATTCATGTCCTTTGACCCTTTTCCTACTGAGCTGTTGGTCTTTATTTTTTTAATTTTTAAAAATTATTTATAAATTAGAGAAATAATAAATTCCTTGTCTGAATATAAGTTTTAAATACTTTCCCCCATTTGTTATCTCTCTTCTGCTTTGCTTACCAATGTTTCTTCTCATGCAAAAGTTTTTTATGTTTATACAGATAAATTTGTTAATCTTTTCTCTTTTAGTTTCTGGATTGTGAGTCCTAGTTACAGAGGCCTTCCTCATATCAAATATATGAACTAATTCTCCCATGTTTTAGTCCAATAAATGTTATGGTTGCATTTTAATGATTAAATCACTCAACTTATTTGAAGTTTATCCTATGTGGGAGATGAGATATAGATGAGACTTATATATTTTTCCAAAATGTCTACCTCACTACCCAACACCTGAGTCCATCAGGAGTCCACCTTTATTTAACCAAGGAGGTAAAAGACCTGCACACTGAAAACTATATGACATTGGTGAATGAGAATACACAGAGAAATGGAAATAAAGTTTATGTTGGTGGATTGCAAGGATATTATTAAAATATCCACATTATCCCAAAAAATTTACAGATTTAATACATTCCCTATCAAAATTCCAATGACATTTTTCACAGAAATAGAACACACAATCCTAAAATATGTATATAACCACAGAACACCTTGACTAGCCAAAGCAATCTTGAAAAAGAACAACGTTGGAGGGATCCTGATTTCCAACTATATTACAAAGCTGTAGTAAACAAAACAGTATGGTATTGGCATAAAAACAAACACAAAGATCAATGGAACGGAACAGAGTGCCCAAAAATAATAAACCCACATACATATAGTCAAATAACTTATGACAAAGGAGGCAAGAATATACAATGGGAAAAGGACAGTCTCTACAACAAATGATGTTGAAAACCTGATCAGCTATGTGCAAAAGAATGAAACTGGCCCACTATCTCATAACACACACACACACACACATACACACACACACACACACACACACACACCAAACAATTAAAAATGGGTTAAAGAGTAGAACATAATACTGGACACCTTAGAACTCCTAGAAAAAAAAAGCATAGTCAGTAAGCTCCTTCACATCTGCCTTGGTGATTTTTTTTTGCATTTGACATTAAAAGTGAAGGCAACAAAAGTAAAATAAACACATGGGACTATATCAAGCTACAAAGCTTCTACACAGCAAAGGAAACCATCAACTAAATGAAAAAGCAATGTACAGAATGGGGGAAATATCTGCAAATCATATATCTGATAAGGGGTTAATAGCCAAAATAACATACAACTCAACAGATAAAAAATTCCAAACAATCTGATTGCAAAATGAACACATGATCTGAATAGACATTAAAAAAACAACAACATCCAGATGGCCAACAGGTACATGAAAAGGTAGGTGCTCAACATCTCTAATCATCAGGGAAAGCCAAATTAAAACTACAATAAGATATCACCTCACACCTGTTAGAATGGCTATTATAAATAAGACTAGAGGCCCGGTGCACAAAAATTTGTGCACTCGGGGGATGGGGGGGGGGGTCCCTCAGCCTGGCCTGTGCCCTCACGCAGTCTGGGACCCCTCGGGAGATAACGCCCTGCTGGCTTGGGCCTGCTCCCGGGTGGCAGAGGGCAGACCCAATCCCTAGGTGCAGCCCCTGGTCGGGCTCAGAGCAGGGCCGATTGGGGAGTTGGGGCACCTTCCCCTGTCATGCACAGAGCAGGGCAGATTGGGAGGTTGCGATGCCACCCTCAATCACTCTCAGGGTAGGGCCGATTGGGGGGTTGGGGCACCGCCCCCTGTCACACTCAAGGCAGGGTCGATGGGGAGGTTGCAGCGCCACCCCCTGTCACGCACAGAGCAGGGCCCATCAGGGGGGTTGGGGCTCCATATCCTGTCATGCACAGAGCAGGGTCAATCAGGGGGTTGGGGAGCTCCCCCCTGTCATGCACAGAGCAGGGCCGATCAGAGGGTTGAGGAGCTCCCCCTGTCACTCACAGAGTAGGGCCGATAGGGGAGTTGGGGCACCGCCCCCTGTCACACTCAGGGCAGGGCTGATAAGGGGGTTGGGGTGCCGGCCTCTATCACCCACAGAGCAGGGCGGACCAGGGGGTTGTGGCGCCACCACTGTCGCACTCAGGGCAGGGTAGATGGGGAGGTTATGACTCTACCCCATCACACACAGAGCAGGGCCCGTGGGGGGGGGGGGAGCGCCGCCCTCTATCACCAACAGAGCAGGGCCGATCAGGTGGTTGGGGCGCCGCCACTGTCACACTCAGGCAGGGCCAATGGGGAGGTTATGGCTCTACCCCGTCACAGAGCAGGGCCCGTGGGGGTTGGGGGGGTTGGGGCCCCGCCCCCTGTCACACACAAAGCTGCAGGGCAATCAGGGGGTTTGGGTGCTGCCCCCTGTCACGCTGTTCCCGGTGCTGGGAGGCATATTACCCTTTTACTATATAGAATAGAGGCCTGGTGCATGGGTGGGGCTGGTTGGTTTGCCCTGAAGGGTGTCCTGGATCAGGGTGGGGGTCCCCACTGGGGTGCCTGGCCAGCCTGGGTGAGGGGATGATGGCTGTTTGCAGCTGGTCACACACCCTTCAGGGTGGGTGTCCCCACTGGGGTGCCTGGCCAGTCTGGCTGAGGGGCTGAGGGCTGTTTTCAGGCTGGGACTGAAGCTCCCAACCGCTCCGTTTTTTCTTTTTTTTATTTTATTCTGGGCCAGCTTTAGCTCTGAGGCCTCGGCTGCTGAAAACAGGTTTCTGGCCTTTGTTTAAACCTGTCTGTATTTGATACAATGTTGCAGTCCAGCTGGCTGAAGCTGAGTAAAGCAGGTTTCTGGAGTATTTTTTTAGCTTCTTTATTCGCAACATAGTTGCTGAGAGTTGCAGCTGAGAGGCCAGCAAGTCAGGCGGGGAATGTTGGAGTTCTCCATCACTGAAGCAAGCAAGCCTCCCTGTTCGCATCAGCTGCCTGGCTGCCAGTTAATTTGCATATCTCGGCCCTACTCTGTGAGTGACAGGAGGATTAGCCAATGGGAAGGGTAGCGGAGTGACACTAATTACCATGTTTCTCTTTTATTAGTGTAGACAAGACATAAATGTTGCTAAGGATGTGGAGAAAAGAAACCCTTGTGCACTCTTGCTGGGAGTTTCAACTGGTGCAACCACTAAGATAAAAACTACGAAGGTTCTTTTAAAAATAGAACTACCACATGATCTAGCAATTCCACTTCTGGATATTTATATGAAGGAAACAAAATACTAACTCAAAAAGATATTATCATCCCCATGATCACTACAATTAGTATTTACAATAACCAAGATGGAAACAACCTAAGTACCCTCCGATGGATGAATGGATAAAGAAAATGTGTTACATATACACAATGGACTATTATTCAGCCATAAAAACAAAGGAAATCCTGCCATTTGTGACAACATGGATGGACCTTGGGGGCATTATTTTAGGTGAAATAAGTCAGAGAAAGACAAATACCATATGATCTCATTTATATGTGGAATCTAAAAACAGAAAACAAAAAAAACAAACTCACAGATACAGAGAACAGAGTGGGTACCAGAATTGGAAGAAGGTAAGTGGGCAAAATGGATGAAGGTAGTCAAAAAGTATAAACTTTCAGTTATAAAATTAATAAGCCCTTGGGATTTATTATACAGCATGGTAATTATCTATACTAATAAAAGGGTAATATGCTAATCTGACTGGGAGACCTTCCAGGAGACCTTCTGGACATTCTTCTGGACAAAGCCACAGTGGTGGGGCTGAGGCAGAGGCGGTTAGGGGTGATCAGGCTGGCAGTTGGGGGGGGGGGTAGTTGGGGGCAAGCAGGCTGGTGGGGGGGGGCAGTTGGGGGCGAGCAGGGTGGCAGGGGGTGAGAGTTGGGGGTAAGCAGGCCGGCAGGGGGGGAAGTTGGGGCAATCAGGCTGGAAGGGGGGGCTTTTGGGGGCAATCAGGCTGGCAGACAGAGTGATTAGGGGTGATCAGGCAGGTAGGCAGATGAGTGGTTAGGAGCCAGTGGTCCTGGATTGTGAGAGGGATGTCCAACTGCCGGCAGTTGGACATTCCCCAAGGGGTCCCAGATTGGAGAGGGTGAAGGCCGGACTGAGGGACCCCCCCAACCCCCGCACAGATTTCGTGCACTGGGCCTCTAGTAATTAATACTGCATATATTTAAAAGTTAGTAAGAGTAAATCTTGAGAGCTTGTTTGGAGGTTCTAGCAGGGGAGCGCAGCTACTCGTATACCCTTGACCGAAGACCGGTCCTCTCCTCGGGGGGGAAGGTCGTCCTCTTCGACCGAGCGCGCAGCTTCGGGAGGGACGCACATGGATCGGTGAGGGAGGAGGGGGACACCCGCCTAGCCAGCCAGATCAGCCGAATCAACCCTGGCGATCAATGGGGTGACAGATGTCGCAGCCAGATCGCCCTCACATCCTAAAAGTTAGTAAGAGTAAATCTTAAAAATTCTCATCACAAGAAAAAAATTACAAATATGTATGGTGATAAATGCTGACTAGACTTATTGTGATCATTTAATAATATACACATATCAAATCACTATGTTGTACACATGAAACTAACATCATGTGATATGTTAATTATAAATCAATTTAAAAAAACAATAGTTTATCTTTAGCCTTTCATCAGAGGTAAATTACCATTTATAAAATATTTATAGATTTTCTATTCTGTTCTCTTGATATATTTATGCACCAATACCATAATGTTTTAAGTTTCATGCTCTACATCAGTGGTCGGCAAACTCATTAGTCAACAGAGCCAAATATCAACAGTACAATGATTGAAATTTCTTTTGAGAGCCACATTTTTAAAACTTAAACTATATAGGTAGGTACATTGTTATTAACTTAATTTGGGTACTCCTAAGGCTTAGGAAGAGCCACACTCAAGGGGCCAAAGAGCCGCATGTGGCTCATGAGCCGCAGTTTGCTGACCACGGCTCTACATGATATATAATTACTAGAGGCCCGATGCATGAAATTCATGCAAGAGTAGGCCTTCCTTCCCCCGGCTGCCAGCACCGGCTTCCCTCTGGCCGCCGGCACCTGGGACCTGGGCTTCCCTCACAGAGGGAGGCCCCACCCACCTAACATAGCCTGCTGGTTGGCAGCCTGGGCCTCCCTCTTTGGGGCGATCATGGAGCCCCCCGATTGATCACCCTGCCAGCCAGTGGCCTGGGCCTCCTTCTGCAGGGTGATCATGGGGCAATGGCTGGGCCCCTGACCAATTGTATCGCATCCATCTTGGCTGGCGTGGTGCCAGTGTGTGTCATAGTGTGGTCCCAGATGGTTGTCCAGATTGTCGTCCGGATGGTCGTTCTGCTGTTCAGCCATTTGGTCGATTTGCATATTACAGTTTTATTATATAGGATAGGTAACTAGAGGCCTGGTGCATGAATTTGTGCATGTAGGGTCCAGTTGGCCTGCCCTGATGGGGGCCCATCAGGCTGGGCCGGCTGGGGAGAAGGGCTGTGGGAGGTCAGCCAGCCCTACCCCGATTGGGGTGGTGGGCCAATCGGAGGCAGGGCTGGCCAGGAGAGGGGCCATGGGAGGTTGGCTGGCCGGCCCTGCCCCCAATCAGGGTAGGGGGGCCAATCATGGGTGGGGCTGGGTGGGGGTGGGGCTGGCCAGGGGAAGGGGCTGCGGGCAGTTGGCCAGCCAGCCGCCCCCCAATCATGGTGGTGGGGGGCCAATCAGGGGCTGGGTTGGCCAGTGGGAGGGGCTGCAGGAGGTTGGGAGGTCCGATCAGGGCCCTGATCAGGCAGTTTGGCTGCCACAGTGTGCATCATAGCGACCAGTCATTCTGGTCATTCCATCGTTCTGGTCACTTGGCTTTTATATATACATACTAGAGGCCTGGTGCAGAAAAATTTGTGCACTTGGGGGGGAAAGGGGGTCCCTCATCCTGGCCTGTGCCCTCTCACAGTATGGGACCCCTCAGGGGATGACCACCTGCTGGCTTAGGCCTGCTCCCTGGGGGATTGGGCCTAAGATGGCAATCAGACATCCCTCTGGCAGCCCGGCAGCCCTCGGGGGATGTCCACTTGCCAGCGGGGAGCAGGCCTAAACTGCAGTCGGACATCCTTAGTGCTGCTGAGGAGGCAGGAGAGGCTCCCACCACCACCGCTGTACTGGCAGCCATCAGCCTGGCTTGTGGCTGAGCAGAGCTCCTCCCATGTGAGAGCGCCCTGACCACCAGAGGGCAGCTCCTGCATTGAGCGTCTGCCCCCTTGTGGTCAGTGTGTGTCATAGTGGCCAGTCATTCCCAGTCTTTCTGCTGTTAGGGTCAGTTTGCATATTACCCTTTTACTATATAGGATAGAGGCCTGGTGCATGGGTGGAGGCCTGCTGGTTTGCCCTGAATGGTGTCCTGGATCAGGGTGGGGGTCCCACTTGGGTGCCTGGCCAGCCTGGATGAGGGGATGATGGCTGTTTTCAGCTGGTCACACCCTCTTCAGGGTGGGGGTCCCCACTGGGGTGCCTGGCCAGCCTCGATGAGGGGATGATGGCTGTTTGAAGCTGGTCACACCCCCTTCAGGGTGGGGGTCCCCACTGGGGTGCCTGGCCAGCCTGGATGAGGGATGATGGCTGTTTGCAGCTGGTCACACCCCCTTCAGGGTGGGGGTCCCCACTGGGGTGCCTGGCCAGCCTGGATGAGGGGATGATGGCTGTTTGAAGCTGGTCACACCCCCTTCATGGTGGGGGTCCCCACTGGGGTGCCTGGCCAGTCTTGGTGAGGGGATGATGGCTGTTTGCAGCTGGTCGCACTCCCTTCAGGGTGGGGGTCCCCACTGGGGTGCCTGGCCAGTCTGGGTGAGGGGCTGAGGGCCGTTTTCAGGCTGGTGGGTGACTGAAGCTCCCAACCTCTCCTTTTTTTTTTCTTTTCTTTTTTTATTCTAGGATTTATTTACCTTCTATGGCTTTCACTGGAACTGAGAGCTGGCTTTAGCTCTGAGGCTCGGCTCCAGCTCTGAGACCTCGGCTCCTGAAAGCAGATATTTGGTTTGTTTGGGTTCTATAATTGAAACACTGTTGCAACTCCAGCTCTGCCGGCTGGCTGAAAGCATGGGGTTTGTTTAGCTTCTATATTTGCAACATTGTTTCTTAGAGTGAAAGCTCAGAGCTCAGCAGCGGCAGGCGGGAAACCTTGGCTTCCTCCTTCACTGGAGCAAGCAAGCCTCCTGTTCACTACAGCTGCCTGGCTGCCACCCGCCATCTTGGTTGGCAGTTAATTTGCATATCTCGCTGATTAGCCAATGGGAAGGGTAGCAAAGTCATGGTTAATTACCATGTTTCTCTATTTTTAGATAGGATAGAGTTGTGGTCCGGTGCATGAAAATTCATGCACTGGAGTGGGGGTCCCTCACTCTGGCCTGCCCCCTCTCACAGTTCAGGAGCCCTCAGGGGCAGGAGGCAAAACGGCGATCATGGGAAGGTGACGCCCGCATCACACCTCTGCTGCTGCCATTGCCGGCAGCGCAAGCCTTGGCTGGCCCTCCTTACCTGAGCCTTGGGCAGCCCTGGGTGGCTGGGAAGCTGCCATCCAAGGCTTGCCTGTGCCTTGGGCCGGCCCTGGGTGGCTGGGGGGCTGAGGGGACTGGGGGACTCCGGAGGCAGGCTGTGGGTGCCACCATCATTGAGGGCATGGCAGTCAATTAGCATATTCCCTCCTTATTGGCTGTGGGCACCACCATCTTTGAGGGCATGGCAGTCAATTAGCATATTCTCACCTTATTGGCTGTGGGTGCTGCCATCTTTGAGAGTGTGATGGTCAATTCGCATATTTCCTCTTTATTAGATAGGATTATCTGGTGGGACTAATTTCTTCTTTTTAGAAGACTAAGAATTCAGTCAACAATATACAATATGTAATATTGAGTGTATAATAACATAACTAAAAATGATTACTATTAAAAGATAGCTAGAAATGTAAAAAAAAGAAAGAAAGAAGAAAACTTAGCTCATACTCAAGAGAAAAATCACTTAATAGAAACACATCCACAAATGATTCAGATGTTGAAATTGGAAGACAAAGGCAAGTTCTGAAATTGAACTATCTGGAATATTTTTTTAAATTGATGGATGCGATCCATGGAAGATTAAACACAATAGAAAAAAGATCAGCAAACTTCAGAACAAGTCAATAGAAATTTAGCCACTGAAGCCCAGGGTGGAGAAAAAAGGATTGAAAAAATAAGTAAATAGAGCCATAATGATTTTTGAGACACTGTCAATCCAACATACATGTAATTGGAAATTCAGAAGAAGAAAGAATCAATAGGGCAAAAGAAAATTTTTACAAATATTGGCCAGAACATTTTCCAAATTTGATTTAAAAAGAAAAAGTAAGTCATGAAACCATAAAAATCTTAGAAGAAAAATATAGGCAGCAAAATCTTAGATATCTCATATGGCAGAATTTTCACAGGTACATCTCCTAGGGCAGTGGTCGGCAAACTGCGGCCCCTTGAGTGTGGCTCTTCCACAAAATATCACATGCGGGCGCACACGTACAGTGTGATTGAAATTTCGTGGCCACACTCAAGGGGCCAAAGAGCTGCATGTAGCTCGCGAGCCGCAGTTTGCCGACCACTGTCCTAGGGCAAGAGAAACAAAGTAAAAAATAAACAAATGAGACTACATCAAGTTAAAAATTTTCTGCACAGCAACAGAAACCATCCTCAAAATTACAAATGGAACCCACTGTGTGGGAGAACATATTTGCCAATGATACATTGGATAAGGGGGATAATTTCCAAAATATATATATCATACAACTCAACAAAAGGAAGACAAATAGCCCTATTAAAAAATAAACAAAGGACTTAAGTACACACTTCAGAGAGGACATACAGATGGCCAAGAGACATATGGAAAAATGCTCAAAGTCACTAATTATCAGAGAGATTAAAATGACAATGAGGTATCACCTCACACCTGCCAGATTGGCTGCCATCTATAAATAAACAAACAACAAGTGTTGGAGAGGATGTGGAGAAAAGAGAACCCTAGTACACTACTGGTGGGAATGCAGACTGTCAAAAGTACTATGGAAAAAAGTATGGAATTTCCTCAAAAAATTAAAAAATGGAACTGCCATTTGACCAAGTGATCCCACTCTAGAACTATATCCTAAGAATCCCAAAACACCAATCAGAAAGAATATATGCACCCCTATGTTCACAACAGCGCTATTTACAATAGCTAAGATCTGAAAACAGCCCAAGTGCCTATCAGTAGATGAGTGGATTAAGAAAAGCTGTGGTACATTTACACTATGCAACTGTAAAAAAGGAAGGATTTCTTACCCTTCAAGACATCATCGAGGGACCTGGAGAGTATCATGCTAAGTGAAATAAGCCAGTTAGAGAAACACAAGTATCATGTGATTGCACTTGTACATGGAATTTAATAAACATAAATTGGTGAATAAAATAGGCCCAATGGCATGGAAGCATGGCACAGACTGACAGATATTAGAGGGAATGGGGGGAGGGCAGACAGAGAATTACCAAAGAACTTATATGCATACTAGTGGCCTGGTGCACGAGTTTGTGCACATTGAAAGGAAATTAATTAGAAGAAATATTTTAATATCGCTATTTGCCCTTTCTCTATAATAGAAGTGTCAATCAACCAAATTCATGATTGACAATGACAGATGGAAACACGCATGCGATTGGCACCAGCGTGAGTTTTATATGTATTGCACATGCACAAGTCAACTTAGCCTTTTATAGATATAGAACAAACTTGCTTAATTAGACCTGCTTTCTGATTTAGCAAAACTTTTTCCAGCCCAGTGAAGCACCCCAACTTCTCTTTCAGGTGATTGTCAGCAACACAGCAGTAAATATTAACATGAAGCAGATTATTATTGTAGATCATGCAGGGAGAACAGAGGGTAAAATATTTAACTGCAGCAGTGTTTGACTATATTCTGTGCAGTGAGAAAACCTGAAGTCATTTTCAAGGTCCACCATTTCTTCTTTTCAGTCAGGTCAAGTTTCTAAATAATCGAAATCTCTGTTTTCCAGCTAATGAAAATAAAATAGGATTCCACCAAGTCTCCTATCTACCTACTCCAGGACTCTTGTGAGGATCAAATGAGATGAGGCACAAGAAAACACTTCACAGACATTTGGTTACAGTGTAAAGTGTTTCCACCCGGCTAAAATGTTCCTGGGCTGAAGAAACTGCAAGGAGACTAGTTGTTGCTAGGGAGAGGAAGCTGAGCGTTGCTACATGACGTAATTACCCTGACGGAGGGAAGAGCACTTAGCATATTAGCCTCTTATATGGATAGAATATGCATAATCCAATAGAATATGCATAATCCATGGACACAGACAATAGCGTGGGAAAGGCCTGGGGTGGGGCAGGAACCGATTGGAAGGGGGCAGTAGAGAGACATCTGTAATAAAGAGTTTTAAAAAAGAAAAAGCATCAACCCATATATTCAAGAAGCTCAATGAACCCCAAGTAACATCAACACACAAAATACTAAATCTATGCTCGTTATAATCAAACTGATGAACACTAAGGTTAAAAGGGAAAAATTTTAAAAGTAACCAACCCAATCCCTTAAAAAGATATATTGCAAAATAAGAATCAAAGATTTATTCCCATTAATAGCAATGGGTAAGGAAACAACAAAACAATATCTTTAAAATGTTGAAAGAAAGATATAAATCTATATCCAACTAAAATCCTTCAAAATAAGGGAAATAAAGTTGGAGGGGTGTTGTCTTGTTTTTGAGAGAAACAAATGCTGAGAGGATTCTTAACCTGAAGGCCATGCTACAAAAAATATTAAAGAAAGTTCTTCAGGCACCAAAAATTGGTACTAGGTAAAACCTTCTATCCACAGAGGAATGAAGAATGCCAGAATGGTAATCAGTTCATCATTTCTTTAAAAGATATTAGCCCATTTGAATAAAAAAAAGCATGTGTGGTTTAAACATATTTAGAAATAAAATATATGACAATAGCAAAAGGGAAATGGAAGTATCCAGTTTTAATATTTTTGCATTATATATGAAGTTTATAACAATTATTGGAAGACTCTAATAAGTTTTTTAAAATGTATCTTTATTGATTTCAGAGAGAGGAAGGGATAGGGAGAGAGTGATAGAAAAATCAAGGATGAGAGAATCATTGATCGGCTGCCTCCTGCACACCCCATACTGGGGCTCGAGCCCACAACCTGGCTGTGTGCCTTGACTGGGAATCGAACCATGACCTCCTGGTTCATAGGTTGACGCAAAACCACTGAGCAACACCAGCCAGGCTAATAAGTGTTGTTTTTTTTTAAAAAAAATAAGCACATTAAAAACCTTAGAACCCCCCAAACAGCAAAACAATAGAAATAGTTCAGCTAATAATTCTATAATGTAAATAAATTTAATGCTGAAAAACAGTGGAGTTAAATGGAATACTAAAAATGCAAATTAGTCCAAAAAGAAGGGAATACAAAACAAAAGAGCAGATCACAAGATGATAGATTAAAACCTAATAGTTATATTCAATTTAAATGGTCAATATTGGGCTCAACAAACTTTTTCTGAAAAGGGTCAGATAGTAAATATATTAGACTCTGTGGGTCACATACAGCCCCTATCACATACTCTATTTTGTTTTATTTATAAACCTTCAGAAATGGAAAGTCATTCTTAGCTTGAAGGCCATACAAAACTAGGCTGTGGGCTGAATTTGGCCTGCATCCTATAGTTGGCCAACCCTTGGTCTAGAGAGACTCTAGAGACTTGAAGGCAGAGATGATCTGATTGGGTTTAAAAAAGGAGGGGCTATACTATATAGCCAAAATTAAAATAGCTTAAAATACAAGGAAGGAAAAAAGATATGCGATGAAACAATTGAAAAAGTAAGCAGAAGGAGTTACATTAAAAAAGGAAAAATTATATTGCCAAAAGGAACATTTCATGATAAAGGGGTCTATTAATCAAGAGGATATAACAATCCTAAATATGCATGCACCTAATAACAAAGCTTTAAAACACACAAAGCAAAAACTGAGACAACTGTAACAAATCCACAATTGTATTTGGTGGTTTCAGCAGTCCTCTCTCAATACTTGTTAGGCCAAGTGACAAAAAAACAAAACAGTAAAGATATAGAAAGAGTTGATCAGCACTACAAACAAGTTGACCTAACTGACACTACTCCAAAACAGTATAATACCCATTTTTTCCCAAGTGCATAGGGAGTATTCACCAAGACAGTCCACGTTTTGGGCAATAAAACAAATCGAGTAGGACTGAAATTACAGAGATGTTCTCTGACCACAAAATAAATTAAAACTGAATCATCAGAAAGATCTGAAAAGTCCTCAAAAATTTGGAAATTAAAAAACACTCTTCTAAATAACACATGGGTAAAACCCATAGGAATTTTAAGCTAGAATAAAAGAAGGTAAGATTAAATCTAAATTATGCAGAAGAAAAGAAAGAACAAATAAGACCAGTAATCAATGAAATACCAAGGGCGAACTGAGAGAAAATCAATAGAACTAAAAGCTGGTTCTTTGAAAAGATCGTTAAAATTGTTAAAATATTAGTATATTGACCAAGAGAAGAAGACATAAATTATCAATATCAAGAATACAAAAGGGAGCATCATTATAGATCTGTCATTAAAAGAAAAATAAGGGAACCCTGGCTGGTTTGGCTCAGGGGATAGAGTGTCGGCCCACAGACAGAAGGGTTGCAGGTTTGATCCCCACCCTGGTTGGGGTGCATGTGGGAAGCAACCAATTGATGTGTCTCTTATGTTGATGTTTCTCTCTCTCTCTCTCTCTCTCTCTCTCTCTCTCTCTCTCTCTCTCCCCCTCCTTCCCTCCCTCCCTCCCTCCCCCCCTCAATCACCTCCCTCCCTTCTACTCTGTCTGAAAATCAATGGAAAAAATATCCTTGGATGAGGAATTAAAAGGCGGGTGCGGGGTGGGGAGAGAAGGGAATACTATGAACAACTTTATTCCAATAGATATGGTATCTAAGTTGAGATAAATAGATTCCTTGAAAAACACAATTTACTACATTGATTTAAGAAGAAATGCCCGCTCCAAAAAAGCTCTATATTAAGGAAATTGAAAGTTCTCCATGGAGAAAACTCCAAACTCAGATGGCATATAAGTTTTCTACTGCTGCTGAAACAAATCACCACAAATATCATAGCTTAAAACAGCAAAGGTATTATCTTACAGTTCTATAGAAGTCCAACAAGGGTTTTTCTAGACTAAATCAAGGTACCTTTCTGGAAACTCTAGTTTATAGAGGCCAGTTAACATTTCTTGGCTGGTGGTCCCCTTCCTCCAAATTCAGCAATGTTGATTTCTCTAATAGAAGTATTCGTATTCCATACTTACATCTCTCTCTGACCCTGACTCTTCAGATAATCCAAGATAATCTCCCCATCTCAAAGCTATTAATCATATCTGCAAAATCTCTTTTGCCACTTACGGTAATATATGAACAGGTTCCAGGATTAGCATGTAGATATCTTTTAATGGGAGATGGGGTGGCTCATTATTCTCTCTTCCACAGATGACTTCACTGGTGAATTGAGGAGGGGGTTGCCTTTCATGACTTATTATATAAATTATGGTGTAATAAAGGCATGTTCATGTAAAGAGCAATCGAAAATAGTATATATGTGGATAAATTAAATATATTTGCAAAGAATCAAATAAAGTATTTTTCCAACATTCTTTTTAATTTTCTTTGTTTCTGTTGATTTTCCCCTTTTAATTTTTTTTTTTTTTGTGATCTCTCTTTTCTTTCCTGATTTGAGAGCTGATGGTTTGTCCTATTGATTTATATTAGTTATAATTTTTGCCTGTTTTCCAATGTATATAATTTTTATCTTTGGAAAGGCCTTCTATATTTCCTTCTAGTCCCTTTTACATTTTTTTCATTAATTTTTGCGCAAAGCATTTAAAGCTATGACCTTTCCCTTAGAGATATGCTTTAACTAAGTCCTATGTGTGCCAATATGTAATGCTATTGCTAATTATTAGAAATTCTTCATTTTTAGGTTATATTTCTTCTTTGATCCAGGAATGATTAAGACAGATTTTGCCGGGAGCTGGTCCATCCTTGCTGTTTCAAGGGACCTGGCATATATGGCATACTGTTCTTGATATGTTTGCTCACCTTCTTGGCACTGTGTTTTAGCCAAGGTATCCTCTCTGAGAAAGGTTGTTTCCCCAGGTAGGGATTTTCCCCTGAAGTTAGGGAGGGAATAAAACCCCTCAACTAAGTGCCAGGCGGGTAATTAATCACTTTAACTCCGAACAATCATGCTTAAGCTACATAATCTTTACTCCCTGGAATAGAGATAAGAAACGCCCTAACCTTTGGAATAGAGATTGATAGGATTGAATCAACTGGTATAAATACAGATGTAACAAGACAGCAAGAGACAGAGAGGGAGACAGAAATTGGCACAGAACCTACACAGAACGTTCTCTAGAGACAGAAGAACTTCGCTGGAGAGAACATGGCAAAAGATCCTGGACAGAAACTGGCCTCAGAACCTAGAGACAGAACCTAGCGAGGGAACATGGCTGCAGAACCTGGCTGGGGAACCTGGAGAACCTAGCAAGAGAACATGGACACAGAACCTGGCTGGAGAACATAGCGAGGGAACATGGCTACAGAACCTGGCTAGAGAACCTGGAGAACCTAGCAAGAGAACATGGACACAGAACCTGGCTGGAGATCCTAACCAGAACTTCGCTGGAGATCCAGACCAGAACTTGGCTGGAGATCCTGGCTAGAGATCCTGGCTAGGCTGCTAATCAACTGAACGCTGCCTCCTTGTCATTCCTTCTTCGCTGACTCCGTCCACACCTTTGGGGACCCCTGGACCCACTGGGGCTGGACCCTGGCATCTGGTGCCCGAACAGGGTTCCCTTAGATGTAAGAAGACAGAAGAGAGAGAGACAGAACCTAGGCACAGAACCTACACAGAACGTTCTCTAGGGACAGAAGAACTTCGCTGGAGAGAACATGGCAAAAGATCCTGGACAGAAACTGGCCTCAGAACCTAGAGACAGAACCTAGCGAGAGAACATGGCAAAAGATCCTGGACTGAACCTGACTACAGAAATTGGCAAGAGAACCTGACTAGAATCTGGTGGCTGAACCTGGCTGGAGAACCTGGACAGAACCTGACTGGAGAACCTAGCGAGGGAACATGGCTACAGAACCTGGCTGGAGAACCTGGAGAACCTAGCAAGAGAACATGGACACAGAACCTGGCTGGAGATCCTAAGCAGAACCTCTCTGGAGATCGAGACCAGAACTTGGCTGGAGATCCTGGCTAGGCTGCTGATCAACAGAACACTGCCTCCGTGTCCTTCCTTCTTCGCCGACTCCGTCTACACCTTTGGGGACCCCTGGACCTGCTGGGGTTGGACCCCAGCAAGATTTTACCAACTGCTGCTAAAAGTAATTTTATTTTTCTGATTTTGCTAGTAAATTCCACTGGTCCATGACACTTGGAAATAATGGATATTCACTATTATTAGCATACAGAATTTAATCTACATTAGTAAGGGAAATTTCAGGGAGTATGTGATTTAGGACTTCTATATTCTCACTGAATTGTGTCCATTTGGTCTGACTTTGAGTGAATTAATGTCTCCTAATGCTCGCAAGTATCTGTTTCTTCTTCTGAGTGTCCTTCCATTTACTTTTGGAAAGTTGTTGCTGTAATATTTGATACATGTGTATTCATAACTATTATATCTTCATTTTGAAATTTAAATCTTAGAATTATATAGTGCCCCTTCTTTGCCTTGTTTAATGGTGTGATGTGGCCTGAATTTTAGTCTGCTTTTTTTAGTTTCTATTTGCCTGATATAATTTATCCATCCTTTTAAGTAACATTTCTAAATTACAGAATCACTTAAATGTCAGATATAGAGTTGAGTTTTATTTGTGACTAATTCTAAAAGCCTTTTTCTTTTAATAGGTGAGCTAAAGCTCATATACACTGACTCATAAGGCACATATTTGCTCATTGGTCTTAAGTTTACCATATAATTATACATACACACACACACACACACACACACACACACACGGTGTACTGGTTAATAATGCGGATTTTGTAATCAAAGAAAACACGATAATTTCAAGAGAAACATCAAAAGTGCTTTATTCAAAGTAATGTCCATCGCTAGCTACACATTTCCCCATCTCTCAGGTAATTTATGGATACTGTCCCAACAGAACTTTTCTTGTTTTGAGGCAAACCATTCAGAGACCCAATTTTCCACTTCTTTGTATGTTGTGAAGTGCTGCTCAGAAAGTGTGTGTGCCATCGATCAGAACAGTGGTAATCGGAAGGAGCAAGGTCTGGTGAATACGGCAGGTGGGTTAATACTTCCCAGGCAAGATATTTTAACGTGTCTTTAACTGGTTTTGAAGTGTGTGATGGTGTGTCATCATGAAGCAAAATTACTTTGCCGTGTCTTCTGGCACATTCTGGTTATTTCACGATCAAAGCATGGTTCGAATTGGTTATTTGTTGTCTGTAGCAATCAGTATTAATGGTTTCACCTGGTCTTAGAAGCTCATAATACACCACACCTTCCTGATCCCATCAAACGCAGAGCATTGTCTTCTTCCTAAAGCGATTTGGCCTTACAGTCGATGTTGATGGTTGACCTGGATCAACCCATGATTTTGTGCATTTCGGATTCTCAAAATAAATCCACTTTTCATTGCCAGTCACAATTCGATGCAAAAAAAGACTTTCTTTCGTGCCGTTGAAGCAACATTTTACTGATGACTTTTTGGTTTTCCATTTGTCTTTCATTCAGTTGATGTGGCACCCATTTTCCTTCCTTTAAAATCTTTCCCATTGCTTGTAAACAATCGGAAATTGTTTGCTGAGCAACGTTCAATCTTTCTGCAAGTTGTTTTTTAGTTTGACGTGCATCTTCATCCAATAATGCTTGTAATTGTTGGTCTTCAAACTTTTTCGGTTGACCTGGATGTTCTTTGTCTTTCACATCGAAACATCACTTTTAAAGCGTTTAAACCAGCACTCACAAGTATCTTGAGATGTAGCATGTTCACCATAAGCTTCCTGAAGTATTCAGCAGCACTTTTCTTCAAAATGAAGTAATGAATTATAACTTCCTGTAAATGCTCTTTTTTTTGGCAGAAAATTCAACATTTTTAAGTGTAAAAATATCTATGATATTAACACCTTCAGCAAATTTGACATATGAAGTTTTGAAGCTTGTTGTCAATACAACAAAATAGCATACATATTAAATCACATATATATCAACATATGTGTAACTCCATCCAATGAAAAAAATCTGCATTATTAACCGGTACACCTAGTGTGTGTGTGTGTGTGTGTGTGTGTGTGTGTGTGTGTATATATATATATATATATATATATATATATATATATATATTAATGACCCAGTGCACGAAATTCGTGCACATTAAAAGGGAATTAATTAGAGGAAATATTTTAATATTGCTATTTGCCCTTTCTCTATAATAGAAGTGTCAGAAATGAAAGAAAATTAGTAAAATATATATGAAAATCTTCCTCCTGTCAGAGTCTGGGGCATGCCACAGGAACCAGAGTCAATTCCCCACCCACCACATGTGCCTTGAAATTGCGTGAGACCCAGACCCAGCCGGCATCACCCCCGTTGGTCTAGATCCAGACCCTGCTGGCCCCACCCCTATCAAGCCCCACCGGGTGGGGGTCGCGGCCTCAGGTTACCTGGCCCAGCACCGGGTGAAGGGCACAGCCTGAGGTACCCCGGCCCAGGCCGGGTGGAGCGCCTTAGGGTCCCCTGGCCCAGGCCATGGGGCATGGCTTGAGGTCCCCTGTCAAGCCCCGCCAGGCAGGAGGTGCAGCCTCAGGTCCCCTGACCCGGGGTGGGGTGCACAGACTGAGGTTCCCCGGCCCGGGCCGGGGCAGGGGTCACACGTTGAGGTTCCCCATCAAGCCCTGTTGGGCAGGGGGCATGGCTTGAGGTCCCCTGTCAAGCCCCACTGGGCGGGGGGTGCGGCCTCAGGTCCTCCGGCCTGGTGCCAGGGTGGGTGGCACGGCCTGAGGTCCCCAGGCCCAGCATCAGGGTGGGGGTGCTCCCTGAGGTCCCCTGTCAAGCCCCGATGGGCAGGGGGCATGGCCTGAGGTCCCCTGTCAAGCCCCACCGGGTGGAGGGTGTGGCCTCAGGTCCTACGGTCCAGCACCGGGGTGTGGGTTGCAGCCTCAGGTCCCCTGGCCTGGTGCCAAGGAAGGTGGTGCAGCCTGAGGTCCCCCAGCCTGGCCCTGGGGCGGGGTTTCAGCCTGAGGTCCTCCATCAAGTCCTGCCGGGTGGGGGGCATGGCCTGAGGTGGCCCAGCACCACACAGCCTCAGGTCCCTGCTGACTGCTCATTAAGGCTCGTTACAGGGACTCGGCCTCAGCTGTGGGTGCAGCCATCTTGTGTTAGGGAATACCTACCTCCACTGTGGGCGCAGCCATCTTGACCATTATGGTGTGACAGTCAATTTGCATATTCATGCTTTATTAGATAAGATATACATATATGTATATACAGATAAATATTAGGTATATATACTAGAGGCCTAGTGCACGAAATACGAGCACTGGGGGGGGGGTCCTCATTCCAGCCTTCACCCTCTCACAGTCCAGGACCCCTCGCTTCTTACTGCCTGCCTCCTCACTGCTCCTACTGCTCGGCTTGCTGCTCCTTAGTGCTGCTGTGGAGGCAGGAGAGGCTTCCACCACTGCTGATGTGCTCACCAGCCATGAGCCCAGCTTCTGACTGAGCAGCGCTCCCCCTGTGGGAGTGCACTGATCACCAGGGGGCAGCTCCTGTGTTAAGCATCTGCTCCTTGGTGGTCAGTGCACTTCATAGCAACCAGTCGTTCCACTGCTTGTTCTGCTGTTCGGTCAATTTGCGTATTAGGCTTTTATTATACAGGCTGTGTGTGTGTGTGTGTGTATCAGTGTTTCTTGTGTTGTCTTGCACTATATAATTACATATTTATTTTGTCTCTCTCACTACAAGTTAAGTTACACAAGACATGATTTGTATGTGTCTCATTTCCCCCCCTACTAGGATTTAGTTCTAGTTACTTAGATGAGTGCCTGTCATATTGAAATGTCCATACTATGTAAAGCAATGGATAGATTCAACACAATTCCTATTAAAATACCAATGGCATATTTCACAGATCTAGAACAAATATTCCAAAAATTTATATAAAAACAAAAAAGATTTCGATAGCCTCAGCAATCTTGAAAAAGAATAAACTTGGAGGTATCACAATACTTGATATCAGATTACACTATAAGGCCACTGTAATCAAACAGCCTAGTACTGGCATAAGAATAGGCAGCTAGATCAATGGAACAAAATGGAGAGCCCAGAAATAAACCCACACCTTTGTGGTCAATTAATATTTGACAAAGATGGAAAGAGCACACAATGGAGTAAAGACAGTCTCTTCAATAAATAGTGTTGGTAATGTTAGACAGGTACATGCAAAAAAATGAAACTAGACCACCAACTTACACCATACACAAAAAATAAACTCAACATGGATAGAGGACTTAAATGTAAGTCACAAAACTGTAAAAAATCCTAAAAGAAAATTTGCCAGTAACTTCTCAAACATCTCTCACAGCAATATTTTTGCCAATGTATCTCATATGGCAAGAAAAACAAAGGAAAAAATAAATAAATGGGATTACATTAAAGTAAAAAGCTTTTGTACAGCAAAAGAAACCATGAAGCAAAATGAAAAGGGAAACCACTGTATGGAAGAATATATTTGTCAGTGATACATCTGATGAAGGATTAATTCCCTGAATATGTAAAGAACTTATAGAAATCAACACCAGAGAGACAAACAATTCAATTTAAAAATAGACAAAGGACCTTAATAGACACTTCTCCAAAGAGGACATAACATGGCCAACAGATGTATGAAAAAATGTTCAATGTCACTAATCATCAGAGTGATGCAATTTAAAACCACAATGAGATACCACCTCACACCTGTTAAACTGGCTATCATCAATAAATCAACAAGTGCTGGTGAGGATGTGGAGAAAAGGGAGCCCTTGTGCACTGGTGGTAGGAATGCAGACTGGTGCAGCCACTGTAGAAAATAGCATGGAGTTTCTTAAAAAAATTAAAAATGAAACTGCCTTTTGACGCAGTTATCCCACTACTGGGAATATATCCTAAGAATCCAGAAACATTAATTCAAAAGAATATATGCACTCCTATGTCCATAGTAGCATGTTTTACAATAGCCAAGATCTGGAAATAGCCCAAGTGCCCATCAGTAGATGAGTGGATAAGAAAGCTGTGGTACATTTACACACTGGAATACTAAGTGGCTATAAAAAATAAGGAAATCTTACCTTTTGCAACAGCATGGATGGATCTGGAGATTATTATTCTAAATGAAATAAACCAGTCAGAGAAAGACAAATACCATATGATCTCACTTATATGTGGAAGCTAATGGACAAAATAAACTGACAAAATAGAACCAGAGGCATGGATACATGGAACAGACTGACAGCTGTCAGAGGGGAGCCAGCATAGGTGATTGATGAAAGAAGGTGAACAGAGTAGCCAAAGAATATATATCCATAACACATAGACACAGAGAAGAGTGTAGTGTTGGCCAGAGGGAAGGGGTGGGGGAGGATTGGAGACTGGGTAGAGATGGGCAAAGGTGAGGAATGGGGACATCTGTAATAGTGTCAACAAGAAAAAGAAAGTTAAAAATTTAAGATAAATTTTTTTTAAATTCATCTTATCAAACAAAAGTTTTGACAAGAGAAACACTAATATTTCCCTCAAAAATACTATTTCTCTTCTCCCCTTGTTTCTGGTAGAAGACTGAGCATATGTGAAATAAAGAATGATTCACTAATGAGTATATAAACACTGGTTAGAGATGAGAGGAACAAAAAAGGAAGAACCTGAAGTTTTGGTATCATCACTTAGTCACTCATTTGGCATCATTATATAATTTAAATCATATAATAACTTTCTTAGTTATTATATGATTTCAATTAGGTAACAATATCATGATAAATAATGCAGGTATTCATATGACCTATATAAAAAAGTGACTTCAATCAGGGACAAGAAAACACCAACTTACATGGGGCATGCCTTTTTAGAAATCAACATATTTATTCTCTTCTTGGTTACACTTTAGAAGAAACTCAGAGTCCAAAGAAAATGTTGGATGAGAGGGGTTGAAAAACAAAGACATGAGGTAATCTTGACTCTGAGCTCCCAAAGTGCTACTTCAGAATATTTTTCTTATCTTTTCATGTCTCCTACTCCCTGGTCTCAATCACACATACATGAAAGATTAGAGGAAAGTTGGACAAATTTGACCTTACTCAAAACAAGGAGGAAATCCAACTATAGCAGGATGGAGTCAAGATAGCCTGGAGGAAGAGAAAACAAAGATGGCAGCATAGGTAAACACCGGAGTTTGCTGCCTCGCACAACCACTTCAAAAATACAATTAAAAGACGGAACGGACATCATCCAGAACCACAGGAAGGCTGGCTGAGTGGAAATTCTACAACTAGAAGGAAAGAGAAAAACATACTGAGACTCAGAGGAGGTGCGGTGCGGAAGTAAACTACAAAGGTGGGGAGGTGCATGTGGAGAGGGCTGGCGGCTGAGGGCACAGTTGTCTTTTTCAATCGGGAGGGAGTCTCAGGCTCTGAGCTCCAGTTCCAGGCGAGTCTCTGGGGACCCAGACTCATATGGGAGAAACGGGACTGTCTGGCATCAGTCAGAACTCGAGGGCAGCTTTCTCTCGGAGGCGCTCACAGTGATTGCTGGGGCCTCTGAGAACAGGACTGAGAGCAGCCATACTGCTCGCTCCGCCCACACTTTTGAACCCCTGGGACCCCGCCCCGCCCAAGCGTGCACTGAGGCTTTTGCATATGAAAGGCCCGGCCCTTTGTAATCTGAAAATTGCTTAACAAACTGCAGCTGCCCCAAGGCCCCAGGACAACTTGTATTGCTTTACAGCTAGCTTCTGCTGGGGAGCCTCAGGCAGAGACTAGATTAGCACCTCCCTAGATCCAAGAGCCAGTGTAACCCAGTGGTCAGAGTGGGACCATCCAATTACAACTCTTCAGATCCATAAGGGACACACTCAGGGGGCAGACTCAGTGAGCAACAAAGCCCCACTGAAGCAAGTCTTGCCCCAGAAGGGTGTCTCCAGCACAGAAGTTCTCCCACCGTAGACACAGCTGATTCTCACAGCCAATTGGCCTGGAGGTCAATTCCTCCCAATTGATACCTACAATAATCAGGGCTTAATGACAACAAGATGGTGCACACAGCCCACAAAGGGGTGCACCAAGAGTGTCTACTTCAGGTAATTGGGGAGGCTGAGCCACTGGGCCCTATAGGAAACCTAGTACAGAGCCACTCTATCGAAACAGCGAAGCATAAAAAATGCTGAGACAAAGGAACAGGACACAAATGACAGAAATGGAGGAAAGCAAACTACAGGATATAGAGTTCAAAACCACACTTTTGAGGTTTTTCAAGAATTTTCTAGAAACCGCCGATAAACTTAATGAGACCCTCAAGAAATCAGGTGAGACCCTTGATGTTGTGATAAAGGACCAACTAGAAATTAAGCATACACTGACTGAAATAAAGAATATTATACATGCCGGGAGCCAGTCCATGCTTGCTGTTTCAAGGGACCTGGCATATATGGCATACTATTCTTAATATGTTTGCTCACCTTCTTGGCACTATGTGTTTTAACCAAGGTCGCCTCTCTGAGAAAGGTTGTTTCCCCAAGTAGGGATTTACCCCTGAAGTTAGGGAGGGAATAAAATCCCTTAACTAAGTGCCAGGCGGGTAATGAATCACTTTAACTATGAATAATCATGCTTAAGCTACATAATCTTTACTCCCTGGAATGGAGATAAGAAACGCCCTAACCTTTGGAATAGAGATTGATAGGATTGGAATCAACTGGTATAAATACAGATGTAACAAGACAGCAAGAGACAGAGAGAGAGACAGAAATTGGCACAGAACCTACACAGAACGTTCTCTAGAGACAGAAGAACTTCGCTGGAGAGAACATGGCAAAAGATCCTGGACAGAAACTGGCCTCAGAACCTAGAGACAGAACCTAGCGAGAGAACATGGCAAAAGATCCTGGACTGAACCTGACTACAGAAATTGGCAAGAGAACCTGACTAGAATCTGGTGACTGAACCTGGCTGGAGAACCTGGACAGAACCTGGCTGGAGAACATAGCGAGGGAACATGGCTACAGAACCTGGCTGGAGAACCTGGAGAACCTAGCAAGAGAACATGGACACAGAACCTGGCTGGAGATCCTAAGCAGAACCTCTCTGGAGATCGAGACCAGAACTTGGCTAGAGATCCTGGCTAGGCTGCTGATCAACTGAACGCTGTCTCCGTGTCATTCCTTCATCGTCGACTCCGTCCACACCTTTGGGGACACCTGGACCCGCTGGGGTTGGACCCCGGCATATACAGACTCCCAACAGCAGACTGGAGGATCGCAAGAATTGAGTCAAAGATTTGAAATACGAAGAAGCAAAAAACACCCAACCGGAAAAGCAAAATGAAAAAAGAATCCAAAAATACGAAGATAGTGTAAGGAGCCTCTGGGACAGCTTCAAGTGTACCAACATCCGAATTATAGGGGTGCCAGAAGAAGAAAAAGAGCAAGATATTGAGAACCTATTTGAAGAAATAATGACAGAAAACTTCCCCTACCTGGTGAAAGAAATAGACTTAGAAGTCCAGGAAGCACGGAGAACCCCAAACAAAAGGAATCCAAAGAGGACCACACCAAGACACATCATCATTAAAATGCCAAGAGCAAAAGACAAAGAGAGAATCTTAAAAGCAGCAAGAGAAAGACAGTCAGTTACCTACAAGGGAGTACCCATACGACTGTCAGCTGATTTCTCAACAGAAACTTTGCAGGCCAGAAGGGAATGGCAAGAAATATTCAAAGTGATGAATACCAAGAACCTACAACCAAGATTACTTTATCCAGCAAAGCTATCATTCAGAATTGAAGGTCAGATAAAGAGCTTCAGAGATAAGGAAAAGCTAAAGGAGTTCATCACCACCAAACCAGTATTATATGAAATGCTGAAAGGTATCCTTTAAGAAGAGGAAGAAGAAGAAAAAGGTAAAGATAAAAATTATGAACAACACATCTATCAACAAGTGAATCTAAAATTCAAGTGAATAAATAATCTGATGAACAGAATGAACTGGTGATTATAATAGTATCAAGGACATAGAACGGGAGTGGGACTGACTATTCTTGGGGAGGAAAGGGGTGTGGGGGATGTGGGAAGAGACTGGACAAAAATCGTACACCTATGGATGAGGACAGTGGGTGGAGAGTGAGGGCAGAGGGTGGGGTGGGAACTGGGTGGAGGGGAGTTGTGGGGGGAAAAAAGAGGAACAAATGTAATAATCTGAGCAATAAAGATTTAATTAAAAAAAAAGAAGACTGGAGGAGAACCAAGATGGTGGTGAAAGTAAATTAGGTACTCACCGCCTCCCACAACCACATCAAAACTACAACTAAAATACAGATCAACCATCATTCAAACTAGAGAAGAAGAAAGCACATTGAGATAGGTAGGAGATGTGGAATGAGCTGGTCCAACACCCACATGTGGCTTAATTGGGAGAGGTATTGTGTCTGTAGAGGCCTCCCTCCCATGAGGAACAAGGGATCCACGCCCCACACCAGACACCCAGCCTAGGGTCCAGAGCTGGCAAGAGAAGTCCCTGTAACTTCAGGCTGTAAAAACCAGCCAGATTGTGGGTGAATGACACAGAGGCTGTTGGAGTCCCAGGTGTCCCTCTTAAAGGGATGGTGCATGAACTTACATGGTTCAGTTTCTTCTAAGCACCAGTGCTGCCAGGCTGGCAGCTTTAGGGGATCCAGAGACATACGGGAAGGAAGTGGATGGTCTGGCATCAGGCCAGGAAGTCAGGGTTGGCTTTCTCATAGACAGGGGTGCTCATAGGGGTCATTGTTCCTGTTCTGGAACTTCTCCCATCACAGGGCTGACTGGCAGCCTTTTCTGAGTTTCCATCAGCATGGCCCACACTGTTTGCTCCATCCTGGTGATTTCTGGAGACCCCGCCCCATCCAACTCGCAGCCCCACCCAAGTTGCTTGCAGCAGCTTTTAGATACGAATGGCCTGTTTAGGCTTTGACTTCAGACTCTCCTGAAATCTCTCAAACCTTCACCAGCTGGAGTCAGTGTACCTTCAATAAGAGGCCCAAGACCCAGCACTAGCATCAGTCTGCCTTGCTACAGAGCTGGGCATCACCTGGGCACTTCCAAGCCCAATACAAGTAGCAACCATCTGCAGATCTCTCTGTAGCTCCTGTCAGGTGGCCCCAGGCAGTGGCTGACATTGCACATCCCGGGACGCGCCAGAACCATTGCACCCAGTGGACAGCTTCAGACCATACCAGATTACAACTCTACATATCCACAAGTGACACACTCAAGGCACACTCTCAGTGAGTACCAAAGCCCCACTGAAGCAAGTTGTGCTCCATAGGGGTGTCTCCTGCACAGCAGCTCTTACATTGTAGACACAGCTGGTCCTCACAGCCAATTGGCCTGAAGGTCAATTCCTCTCAGTGACACCAAGAGCAATCAAAGCTCAACTACTACAAGACTATGCACACAGCCCACTCAGGGGTACACCTAGAGAGCCCAGCTCAGGTGACTGGGTAGGCTGAACTACTAGGCCCTACAGGACACCTATTACACAAGGCCACTCTACCAATTCAAGGAGACATAGCAGCTCTACCTAATACATAGAAACAAACACAGGGAAGCAGCCAAAATGTGGAGACCAAGAAATATGTCACAAATGAAAGAAATAGAAGCAAGCAAACTACTGGATACAGAGTTTAAAACCATGGTGATAAGGTTGCTCAAGGATCTTAATGAGAGCTTCAAGGGAATTAATGAGAGCTTCAAGGGACGTAGTGAGAATTTCAAGGAAATGAGAGCATCAACAACATAAAAAAGGACCAGTCAGAAATAAAGCATACACTAACTGAAATAAAGACTAATTTACAGGGATTCAACAGTGGAGTAGAGGAATCTAAGAATCAAATCAACAGTTGAAAAATGCGGAAGCAAAAAATACCCAATCAGAAGAGCAAAAAGAAAAAAGAATCCAAAAATAGGAAGATATTGTAAGGAGCCTCTGGGACAACTTCAGGCATACCAACATTCACATTATGGAGGTTCCAGAAGGAGAAGAGAGAGAGCAAGGTATTGAAAACCTATTTGAAGAAATATTGACAGAAAACTTCCCCTACCTGGTGAAAGAAATAGACTTATAAGTCCAGAAAGCACAGAGACACAAATAAGAGGAACACAAAAAGGCCCACATCAAGACACATCATAATTAAAATGCCAAGGGTCAAAGACAAAGAGACAATTTTAAAAGAAGCAAGAGAAAAGCAGTTACTTACCTACAAGGGTGTTCCCATACAACTGTCAGCTGATGTCTCAACAGAAACTTTGCAGGCCAGAAGGGATTGGCAAGAAATATTCAAAGTGATGAATAACAAGGACCTACAACCAAGATTGCCCAGCTAAATTATTTAGAACTAAAGGTCAGATAAAGAGCTTCACAGACAAGAAAAAGCTAAAAGGAATCCATCACCACCAAAGCAGTATTACAGGGAATTTTGAAGGGTATTTTTTAAGAAGAGGAAGAGGAAGAAGAAGGAGAAGGAGGAGGGGAAGGAGGAGAAAAAATGATAAAAATATAAACAATAAAATACAAAATGGCAATAATACATATCTATCAAAACCTGAATCTAAAAATCAAAATAAATGAATAAGAAATCTAATGAACAAAATAAACTGATAAATAAAATAGAAGCAGAGGCGTGGAAACAGGAACAGACTGATGAATCTCAGGGGGAAGGGGGAAGTGGGGCAGGAATAGATTAACCAAAGATTATATATGTATATATGTATTACCTATGGACACATACAATAAAGTGGTGAAGGCCTGGGGCAGGGCAGGAATGAGGTGGAAGGGGGGCAATAGGGGTGAAAAGGAGGACATCTGTAATACTCCTAACAATGAAGATTTTTTGTGTGTGTGTGTGTGTGTGTTTTGCATTCTTTATTAAAGTCTTTCCCAAGGCATAGTGAATTTGCTAATAAACTTATAATGCAAACAGTTTGAATCAATACACATCTGTTGATGCAAATTAGCAATGACCACCTTTTCTACCTGTGTCAAAAGCTTTACAGATTATAAAATATCCCAACGTGTTTATAAACCAAATGAGTAGACAAGAATTGATCAGGCAATGATTTCACAGTGACCTGTTGTTACTCACTTAGCTTTAGACATTAATTTTTTTTTCTTAATTAAATCTTTATTGTTCAGATTATTACATTTGTTCCTCTTTTTTCCCCCATAACTCCCCTCCTCCCAGTTCCTGCCCCACCATCCACCCTCACTCCCCACCCGCTGTCCTCATCCATAGGTGCACGATTTTTGTCCAGTCTCTTCCGGCATCTCCCACACCCCTTTCCCCACCAAGAATAGTCAGTCCATTCCCTTTCTATGTCCCTGATTCTATTATGATCACCAGATTATTTATTCACTTGATTCTTAGATTCACTTGTTGATAGATGCATGTTTGTTGTTCATAATTTGTATCTTTACCTTTTTCTTCTACTTCCTCTTCTTAAAGGATACCTTTCAGCATTTCATATAATCCTGGTTTGGTGGTGATGAACTCCTTTAGCTTTTCCTTATCAGTGAAGCTCTTTATCTGACCTTAAATTCTGAATGATAGCTTTGCTGGATAAAGTAATCTTGGTTGTAGGTTCTTGGTATTCATCACTTTGAATATTTCTTGCCATTCCCTTCTGGCCTGCAAAGTTTCTGTTGAGAAATCAGCTGACAGTCGTATGGGTACTCCCTTGTAGGTAACTGACTGTCTTTCTCTTGCTGCTTTTAAGATTCTCTCTTTGTCTTTTGCTCTTGGCATTTTAATGATGATGTGTCTTGGTGTGGTCCTCTTTGGATTCCTTTTGTTTGGGGTTCTCCGTGCTTCCTGGACTTCTAAGTCTATTTCTTTCACCAGGTAGGGGAAGTTTTCTGTCATTATTTCTTCAAATAGGTTTTCAATATCTTGCTCTCTCTCATCTTCTGGCACCCCTATAATTCTGATGTTGGTACAGTTGAAGCTGTCCCAGAGGCTCCTTACACTATCTTCGTATTTTTGGATTCTTTTTTCATTGTGCTTTTCCGGTTGGGTGTTTTTAGCTTCTTCGCATTTCAAATCTTTGCCTTGATTCTTGCGGTCCTCTGGTCTGCTGTTGGGAGTCTGTATAATATTCGTTATTTCAGTCCGTGTATGTTTAATTTCTAGTTGGTTCTTTATCATAACATCGAGGGTCTCATTAGATTTGTTGAGGATCTCATTAAGTTTATCAGTGGTTTCTAGACAGTTCTTGAGAGACCTTAAAAGTGTGGTTCTGAACTGAATATTCTCCATTGACAGTTTTGTCCTGTTTCTTTGTCTCCGCATTTTTTATACTTTCTTGGTGCACCCCCTAGTGGTCTTTGTGTGCAGTCCTCCTGTAGTTAAGCCTTGCTTGTTGTAGTTAATACTAGGGGGATTTGACCTCCAGGCCAGCTGGCTGTGAGAATCCAACAATGAAGATTTTTAAAAAGAAAAAGAGCCGTAGCCGGTTTGGCTCAGTGGATAGAGCATCGGCCTGCGGAGTGAAAGGTCCCGAGTTCGATTCCAGTCAAGGGCATGTACCTTGGTTGCGGGCACATCTCCAGTGGGGAGTGTGCAGGAGGCAGCTGATCAATGTTTCTCTCTCATCAATGTTTCTAACTCTCTATCTCTCTCCTTTCCTCTCTGTAAAAAATCAATAAAATATATTTTAAAAAAATAAAAATAAAAAATAAAAGAAAAAGAAAAAAAGAAAGATGGGCCCAGGGTCTTTAGTAGGGGGAATTTAGAGAGGCAGACCAGTGTCCCAATGTTATAATGATATGAACCAAACTGACCTGCTCAGACCTACCCTGACCAAATTATCACTGAATAAGAGGGAAAAGGAAATGGACATTAAGAAAAGATCAAGGAAATAGTAAATGACCCAAAAAGACTTAATGTATGTATAATGGAAATGTCAAAAATAGAGACTAAAATAACACATGGAAAAGAATAAATAAATAGGAAAAAATTCCAGAGCAAAATAAATACCTGAGCATTTAGCTCGAAGTACTGGTGAGAAAGAATCACACCTGGAAGTGTCATGGAAAATCTGCTGAAATTTATCCTTGATTACTGACAAAGAGACCTGAATATCTTTAAATAAGGAATTACAACACCATGTGTACCATGGTGTACTTTTTGGGGAAAAATACTTATGTACATAAGCATATATGTATGCATATAAGGAGAGTAAAAGAATTTGCAACAAAATGTTCAGCATGGTTGAAGAATTATAACTCTTACTTTAAATAAAGTAATATAACACAGGAATTTTAAAAGTTAATATGGATGGAGCTGGAGATTATTATGCCAAGCAAAATAAGTCATCAGAGGAAAACAAATACCATATGATCTCAGTTACATGTGGAATCTCATGAACAAAATAAACTGACAAAAACAGAACCAGAGGCGTAGATACATGAAACAGACTGACAGATATCGGGGTGGGGGGGGGTGGCTGGGGGACAGATTAGATAAAAGAAGGTGAAGAGATTAAACCAAAGCATATATAGTATAGCTCATGGACATAGACCACCATGTGGTGAAGGCCAGGGGACTGGAGGAAGGGGGTCAGGGGCTGGATGGAGGTGGGCAAAGAGGGGAGGGAAATGGGGGACATCTATAATAGTTAATATGCACATTTCAGGTAAGAAGCAGCACCTAGTCATCTCAGACACTATTTTTGGATGTGTTACAGTGCCACTCTTTCCTCCTTCCCTAGGTATTTCTAAGGGGACTGGCAGAAGTAGTGAGGTAGAGAAGAATTATGAGACACCAGGCCTTTCTTGGAACTCAAACTCTGTGTGACCTTGAGTGCGATGTAGAGTAGACCTGTCTGTGTCTATGGTCCATCATAGCTGTTTCTATGATTCTTAGTGGTATGTGTGAGTGCCTCAGATAATTGTTTGTGAGGACTAAGTGGACATAAGGGTAATGGTGGTGGTTGTTGTTTCGGCGGGGAGGGGGGGGGGTGTTTTTAGTACCTATGTGGCTTTTTCTAAGGTTGTGTGATGATGATAAACTTGGGGGTAAATTATGTGATTTTTGGCTTTGTGTTGTGTGTATGAATCTATAGGTGACTACTGTAGTGTCTCCCTAACTGCCTGATGGTGTGAGTCTGAGTGTAACGGTTTGTGTAAATGTGCTTTTATGCAAGTAAACGGGCTTACAAATAGCCACCCGCAATCATAAGCTCCATTCACACAACCCCTCACCCACACAATTACATTGTCACATAGGCACGATCACGAATCCAGTCGCTGTCACAACAAACAACCAAATACATTCATTGCAGACACACTCTCTGGTTTCCTTCCTGCACACACAACATCCACTCTACCCTCCCGGGGCTGCTCACAGGCCTAGCACCACCGAGGCTCCTCTTGCCCAGCCCTGGGTTCCAGGATTCCTAACCTTCAGCATCCTCAGCAAGGGCTCTGGTCCAGCCTCTCTTTAGGATTACAGAGGAGGCCGCATGCCTAGCCCTTCTGCTCCTCAGGTCGGTAAGCCCTCACCTGTGTCCGTGCCGACCACTCCACCAACCTTCCTACCCGAAGTAGCTTGGACATCTGTGTCCTCTGGGAAACGTAGTCTGAGAGGAAAGAGCCCGGGAGTTGTCTGCCGGACTTCCGGCTGCACCTGCCCAGTTTTAATAGGACCTGGAGGATGCTACAATCTCCCAGTTTCCATGGCTCAGGCCTGGATTTTAGGTCTGCATATGGGATCTCAGAGTCCTCCGACGAGGGATTTTAGGCCTGGCACGGTGGCTCACCCCACCCGCTTAGGGTGGACGCCTGCATGCAGGGGCTTAAGGGAATTGTCTGGTGCGGAGGGATCCAGCCTCTGGGTGCGAGGTTTGTTTTCTGTGAGTCTACAAGTGTACAAGTCCCAGAGTGAGTCTGATGAGATGGAGAGGATGTATGTGACACCAACTGTGAGGGTGTCGTGCGTGTGAGATAGTGGATGTGCTGGACACCCGTGCGGGTTCACATGACGAGCTCTGCCATGTGGTAGAAGGTGGTGTGTCTTACCAGTGAGGGGCGGTTTGAGACCCTGTGATTGATTACTGGCAACCTTGGTGTCTAGTGACCTTGTAACTTCAGGTGGGAGGCTGCTTGTGCTGGGCCTGCCTCTGACTAGCAGGAGGATTTGGTGGTGGCGCATGTCCTCAGGTGAGTTCCCTGAAGAAGGGAGGAAGCTGGCTTGTTGGGACGGGGTCGGGGGGCGCGGGGGGGACCATGGTGGGACCAGGAGGGACCCTGGTGGATGAATCACAGAATCCTGGGGCACCAGCGAGTGCTGGTCCTGAGCTGTACATGTGTTCGTGGGAGAGGTGACACTGTGTGTCTAAGTGTGTGTCAGAGACTGGAATTGACTGAGAAGGGTGGAAGCTAGTACAGATTAGCTATCAGAAGGGACAAATCTATGGTATAGATTTTTAACTTTGCTGAGAGGCCAGAAACCACATTTCTAAGTGTGATGTGAAGAAATGTATCTGTGAGAACAAGTGGTTGTGTTTCTGTGTCTGAATCTTGTCACGTGAGTGAGATGTTTTACACTTGAGACTGTCACCAGGAGAGGATGTTGAGTGCAATATGCACAGTATGTGGAAGTGGTTTGTGACTACCTCCCAAGAGTCTGGAAGAATTATATGACAGTGAAAGAGTGGGTGATTATAATGTTGAAACTTTGAGGTTGATGTGTGTGAGTTTTAACTGAGTATGATTGAGTGGGCCGGTTATATAAGAGATTTGGTCAGTCTCTCACAGTTTTTGTGTGTTTGAACAGAACTTATACAAGTTGAAATTTGGATGGAAGACAGTGTGTGTTGTGGTCTGAATATAGTAATTATAGGAGAAACTATGATATTATGAGTGTGTGAGATTATGTGGTGAAACCTATGCTAACCCTCACTTTACTTACCTCTAAAAAGATAATGATGGGTAAGCTTCCTGGAGGATCCATTTTACTTGAAAATTAAATATTCAAGGGAAATTTTTAAAAATCTAAGAATAATTTATAATGATTTAAATAGATGAAACAACTTATTGTGCTGAAGAATGCAAATGACTGTGAAAGATTCCCACCCCACCCCCCCAAAAAAAATTCTGTTATAGGGTAACTGGGAGTATGGTTGGTATTCTTTGGTGGAAGTGAAATAGGTGGGAAGTCTGCCAAATTCTGACTAGATCTGTATGAGTGGAAGAGTTCTAGGTCAAGTGAACAAAAGCCTAACCTGAATAATAAAAACAGAGTCATGGCACTTCAGTCAATTCCCAGACTTGACCCAATGTATATAGACACAAACCTGCTACCTTGCCAAAAATGTATACTGTTAATCCTCCCCCTCTCCATGTTTCCCAAAGGAACCTACAGACTTTAACAGGATGACTGTACATTAAAGAAAAGCAAATAATAAGCCCTTCCAGGGATTACCAGACACTGGTTCTGAACTGATGCTAATTCCAGGTGACCCAAAATGTCACTGTGGCCTACCAGTCAGAGACAGGGCATATGGAGGTCTGGTAATCAGTGCAGTTTTAGCTGAGGTCTGTCCCACAGTGGGCCCAGTGGTTGCCTTAAACCCACCCTGTGGGTTTTCCCCCCAGTTCTTGAATGGGTAATTGGAATAGACATACTCAGTAACTGCAACTGTTAGATTCCCCACAGTGGTTCTCTGACCTGTTGAGTGAAGACCATTATGGTGGATAGGAGAATTGGAAGCTACTAGAACTGCCTCTACCTAGAAAAATAGTAAACTAAAAGAAATATACATTCCTGGAGGGATTGCAGAGATTAAGGCCACCATTAAGGACTTGAAAGATGCAGGGGTAGTGATTCCCACCACATCCCCATTTAACTTGCCTACTTGGCAAGTACTCCAGACTTATTGGTAAGACATTTGTGTGTCAGAGAGTGGGAAATAAATCCAACAAATCTTCAAAAATTACTACTTCAGTGAAATTTCTAGGGAACCAGTGGTGTGGGGTATGTTGAGATATTCCTTCTAAGGTGAAAGATACATTGTTGTATCTGGCTCTACCAACACCCCAGAAGAGGCACAAAGCCTAGTGGGCTTCTGGATTTGGAGGTATTTTCCTCATTTGGGTGTTTACTGAGTGACCTGAAAGGCTGCTAGTTTTGAGAAGGGCCCAGAACAAGAAAAGATTCTACAACTCTGCAACAGGTCCAGACTGTGTGTTAGCTGCTTTGCCACTTGGGCCACATGGCCCAACAGATCACTGGAAGTATCAGTGGCAGATAGAGATGCTGCCTGGAGCCATTGGCAGCCCCCTATAGATGAATCACAGTGCAAGCCTTTAGGATTTTGAAGCCAAGCCCTGTCTTCCTCTGTGGTTAACTACTCTCCCTTTGAGAAATGGGTTTTGGCTTACTACTGGGCCTTAGCAGAGATTGAACACTTAACCACACAGGCTACCAAATTATCAAGCCTGTTTTATTTTTTTTTATTTTTATTTTATATATATATATATTTTTTATTGCTTAAAGTATTACAAAGGGTATTACATATGTGTCCATTCCCCCCCCCCCCGCCCGCCCTAGACAGTCCCCTAGCCTCCCCTATCCCCCAGTGTCTTATGTCTATTGGTTATGCTTATATGCTCAAGCCTGTTTTAATCCAGTCCTCTGTTCAGCTCCTCTATCCATTTTACAATTGGATTGTTTTGTTGGTGTTGAATTGCTTGAGTCATTTATATATTCTGGATATTATCCCTTTGTCGAAGCTGTTGTTTGCAAATATTATCTCTATTCGGTTGGTTGTCTTTTGTTTTATTGTTGGTTTCTTTTTCAAAAAAAAATTTTTTTTTTTTAAATTTCAGAGAGGAAGGGAGAAGGAGGGAGAGGTAGAAACTTCAATGATGAGAGAAAATCATTGATCGGCTGCTTCTTGCACGCCCCACACTGTGGATTGAGCCCCCAACCTGGGCATGTGCCCTGACCGGAAATTGAATTGATGAAGGGATTAGCAACAAAAAACAACAACAAAGAAAAACAACTCATAGACAGACAACAGTATGTTGAATAACAGAGGGAAAGGGATGGGTGGGGTGGGAGTAGGTAGAAGAGGGTAATGGGGGGATAAATGGTGACAGAAGGAGACCTGATTTGGGGTGGCCAACGCACAATACAATATACAGATGAAGTATTATAGAACTGAACAATGGAAACCTATATATGTTACTAACCAATGTTGCCCCAGCAAATTCAATTAAAAATAAATAAAACACAATGATTCCATAATTAAGTGAGCAAAGGACGAGGACAGATGATTTATCTGAAACAAGATAAAGTTCATCAACCTTTTCAGTAAAAAACATGCAATTTTTAAAAAAATTTATCTTTATTTTTAAAAATATTACAGTTGTCTCCCTTTTTTCTCCATTGGCCATTTTCCATCAAAATAATAAAAATTTAGAGTGATAGCCAAGACTATAAATCAATACAGTACTTTGGAAAGCCATTTAATAATATTATCAAGAGCTTTAAATTCTTTCATTTCCTTTGATGACACAATTTTATCTTTAGAAATTTATAGTAAGGCAATTATTCGGAACACAGAAAAAAATCAGAATTTACAACTATCTTGCCCATTTGCAGCATTATAATACCAAGAAATAGGGAGTATTGTCTTCTAACAAGAGAATGCTAAGGCAAATTACAAGCTGTTAAAGGATATTTATCAAAACTTTACAGTAGCCCTAACGAGTTTGGCTCAGTGGATAGAGCATGGGCCTGCGGACTGAAAGGTCCCAGGTTCGATTCTGGTCAAGGGCATGTACCTTGGCTGCGGGCACATCCCCAGTAGGGCAGCTGATCGATGTTTCTAACTGTCTATCCCTCTTCCTTCCTCTCTGTAAAAAAAAAACAACAAACAAAAACAAACAAAAAACTTTAAGAAATTAGATCATAAAATCATATGAAATAAAAAAGCAGAAAACAAAATTATATATTATTCAATCAAATTATGTAGGAAGAAAAGAAATGCATGTATAAAAGTTTGAAGAAACAAACGAAAATGTTAACAGGCATTGTCTTAGAGCAGTGATGGCGAACCTTTTGAGCTCAGTGTGTCAGCATTTTGAAAAACCCTAACTTAACTCTGGTGCCATGTCACATATAGAATTTTTTGATATTTGCAACCATAGTAAAACAAAGACTTATATTTTTGATATTTATTTTATATATTTAAATACCATTTAACAAAGAAAAATCAACCAAAAAAATGAGTTCGCATGTCACCTCTGACACGCATGTCATAGGTTCGCCATCACTGTCTTAGAGCAATGATATAATACCTCTCTCTCTCTCTCTTAATTCACTTTATTTTTCTTGTATAAAATTATGTGGTGTCCACAGCTGGAGTCTGAGTCCTCTGCACAGAAACTCTGGTGTGGGTCTTTACAAGAGGGTCAGTGAATTCTTGACAGGCTTTGGTGAACATGGTCTCTTTCCAGAGATCTGGGTGAGATAACTGTAGGTCTTAGAGATGGCATAAAAGGTGGCCTTGGCTAAGTTGCCCAGGGTGACAAGTGCAGCCCCCTGGCCGAGGTATAGTAGTCATCAATACCAGCCATCAGCAGCAGCTTCTTGGGCACAGGGACCGATACAATGCCAGTGCCCCTTGGGAGTAGGGATGAGGCACACCAGTACAGATCCACTGGAGCCAGTCATCTTGCATGGAACTGTGTGGGGCTTACTGATCTTGTTCCCCCAGTCGCCTCGCCCCACAGGGACAATAGAGAGGTTGGCTGGGATGATGGCTCCACAGAATGCAGTGGCTATTTCCTTTGAGCACTTAACACCCAGATCAACATGTCCATTGCAGTCCCCAATGGTGACAAATGCCTTGAACCAGGTCCTCTGGCCAGTATGTGTCTGCTTTTGTACGGGCATAATCTTCAAGACCTCATCCTTGACGGATGCCCCAAGAAAAAGTCAGTGATCTCTGATTCCTTGATGGGCAAGGAGAATAGATAGATCTCCTCTATGGTCTTGATCTTCATGTCCTTGACCAGGCGGCCCAGCTTGGTGACAGGGATCTACTCCTTGTCCTTGGCCTTGCCTCCATGAGCTCCACGGCCTTTGCCCCTGCCCTGACCCCAGCCGCAACCTCAGCCCCAGATGCCACTGCCAAATCCTCCACAGAAGCCACCGTGGCCTCCTATTCCAGAGCCCCTGGGGCCTCCAGGCCCTTCCGCAGCGTGGGCATCATCTGCCATTTGGTTTCCTCAGAAAAGAAGCCCTTTCTATATTTTTTAAATGTTTTACAATAAGTACATACCTAATGAGAAATTTTAACTTTTATTACTTACTTTAAAAACAGGTTGTCAGAGCCAGCACATGCACTGCACGGCTCTGCTGGTCTGACTGGCTTTGAGTCCATGTATTCTTCTAAATTCTCCCATTTGACTACACCAGGGCAGGTTCCTCCTCGAACCCTGCCCACTGTACTAACTGTTGGGAACTTAGTCCAAGTTCCTCCTTTACCAAGTGTGAGAGACACAGGTCAATTCTGGCAGTGGAGCAGATGGAGAAGCCATGAGATGTTGTGGGTATATAAGAATGAGTCTTTATTGCAGAGGCCAGTGGCCACATAGCCATTAGACAAGAACAGTCCTTACATCAAAGTCCATACAGGCAAACAGCCGGACACCAGCTGGTGAATACATATCTTTCTCACATAGTAGCATTAATCTCTGTACCCACATTTAGTATCTGAACAGCCGCATGCTGCCTCTAAGCTCACCGTCTTACATCATAGTAGTACTTGAGCTTTCTGGATCAGCAGCTTCTCCTGTCTCCTGCCCAGCTGCTCTCTCTCTAGCAGACTTCTTCACACACTGTTGGTCAGTAATCTGTCTTTTACTCTAGAGACAAAGAAGGCTGGTTACCAACAATGACATCAATCATTTGGGTTACAGAAGGCACAGTGTACCATGTGTCCTTGCACCCACTCATGGTATTTTGGCCTGATTACGGTTCCTAGACTCAGAGTCCTTGGACATCCTGATTAGGCTCATGCTCAGAGCGGCCTTTGGCCATTCTGTGTATTGATAACAAGGCCTCTGTGCTCCTATTGGCCTTGACTATCCAGGGACCTGGCGTGCTTCCCACACAGGTTATTAGTTTAAAAGTGCACATATATGGTGAAGACTAAAACCATATAAAAATATGTCTGCCTGTGGACAAATATTAGGAAAAACACAAAAATATAAACAGTTGTTGCATTCATATCTGAGGACCAAAGTGATTTTTATTTATGTCAGTCCTCAAGACCTTGTTTGTGACCCCTTCATTCTACACACACACATAATGAGATAATGTTGGTATTGATTTGAAGATGGCTGAATGCTCCCTCTGCTATGAAGAGATGAGTTCTATAGAGGAAAAGGGGCCGCATGCTAACCTGTCAAGCTCAGGGAAGGCCTACGTGATGGCCTTGCAAACTAAGAGACCTAAAGCAACCACAAAGGATGGTCTGTATGTTGGGTAGTAAGGTCCTAGGCTGGTAAATTCCCTGACAAGGGTTAACTTTGATCTTAACTGAGCCTATTTTTTTTTTTGCATCTACGATAACATACCTTGGGAATGTTGGGATAACTTGTAATTTCCCTTTTTCCGGACCCTTCAGAGTACAACCAATGTACCAGGGCACCAGGGTGGAGACCAAAGATTCCCTCATTGTTATTGTTATCTTGTTAATTGTTGACTGTTTACTATCCTGTACCCACCTATGTAAAAGAAGCATGTGTCTATCATTTTACTTTTTATCCAATCCCAGAAGTTTCCTGCTTTGCTTTCTCCCACCTCCCTAATCTATTACCAATAAATTTTATGTAACCAACTTACGTCTCCTCCTTTGTTGGTAATTTATAAAAATAGATGGCACACCACCATTCTTTGGAACATTATCTCAATCCATTGAGATTGTGTTTCCTGGCAATTATTGACAGTTTAATTGTCAAATAAACTCACAAAAATTCTTTACAGGTTGGAATGTTTTTTACATTAACAGTCCTAGAACCAAGTCATGGCCCTAGAAATTATGAACAATGAATGCTCAGGAATATTAAATCAAGCAAGTCTTCTCTGAAGTCTGAGTTAAGGTTGGTCCAGACAGTTGGGAACTTCATTTATGATCACTCTCCAAAAATTTAAAAGCATGGTCTTTTTTACTATCAGAACCTATTACTACACTGAAAGTGTTAGACAGACATGAGCAGAGCAAGGACAATAGGCCAGGCACAGAAACTCACGAGGGCAGAACACTCCAGATGCCCAGCAAGGGGCAAAACTGGGAAAACAAAAATCTCGCCCTCAGGGTAAGCTGTCCTCCCCTAGAATATCATTGGTCATGCGGTTTGGACCCCTGATCTTTCATATCGCTGGTCAGGCAGTGTAGACTCCCTGACCTTTTCCTCCCTAAAGATAACATCAAGGCCTCAGTTGTATTTTAGCACCAGGCCCAGAAAAGCAGCCAAACCAGACAAGTGACGCCATGGCTGCCTCAGGACCAGTTACATTGACTAATGAACCCCTGCCTGGCACCAACCAATCAGTGGAGACAAGGATCCTGAAAGAGCACACCTGTAGAGCTGATGAGTATTCTAAGACCTGCCCCTGAGACTTCCCCTAAGATTTCCTCCTGCAAGAAAGAGATATATAAGCTCAGGACAAAGGACCCAGTGCCTCTCTCCCTTCAAGGAGCATGCCTGTGCCATTCCCCCACAGGCATGTAGCCCCTAATTTCTAAGATACCCCATGATACTTGCATCCAGGGGAGCAATGGGCAGTAGCAGCTCGTCCAAAGCAGTCTAGCCCAGGCTTTCCCGTTGCCTCTTCTGTGCCCTTCCTTGTTTCACTGTCCTAAGTATATTTTTGCTGCACCATGGATCCAATAACCTTTGGCTCAGTGCTGTATAACCTTTCCCTTTGGATATTCCCATCTCCCATCCCCTCTTCCTTAAATAAATTCAATTTTTTTTAATCACCATATGAGATGGCTTTTTAGTCTGCCTGTGGCACCACCGACTTTAACCTTTCAGAAAGGATCCCCAAGAAGCCAAAGAAAGAAAAGTCCCAACACATATGAACACATTCCTGTGCATAAACACATGTATTCTCAGATAATAGGATCAACTGGGTTTGGCTGCAGCAAGGACATGACCATCTTAGAAAGTGCTGGCTTTTTACCTTTTGACCCAGCTGAACAGTAGTACCTACTTTTAATTTTTGAATAATGAAATTTTGCCAACCTAAAGTTGCCTTTGATTTTTAGCTGGTTATTAAGAAACAAAAGATTCTAAAACTAAAAATGGAACTCCCATTTGACCCAGTGATCCCACTTCTAGGAATATAGCCTAAGAAACTAGAAACACCAATCAGAAAGGATATATGCACCCTATGTTCAAAGCAGCACAATTTACAATAGCTAAGATTTGGAAATAGCCTAAGTGCCCATCAGCAGATAGGGGGATTAAAAAACTGTGGTAAATCTACACAATGGAATACTACACTGCTGTAAAAAAGAAGGAACTCCTACCATTTGCAACAGCATGGATGGACCTGGAGAGCATTATGCTAAGCCAGTCGTCGGCAAACTCATTAGTCAACAGAGCCAAATATCAACAGAACAACGATTGAAATTTCTTTTGAGAGCCAAATTTTTTAAACTTAAACTATATAGGTAGGTACATTGTTATTCACTTAATTAGGGTACTCCTAAGCTGGCTTTTGCTAAAAACGTCCTCAGTCTGATTGAAGTACGTTCGCTGAGGTCGACCCCTTCCAACTTTCCCATCCACACTTGTCTTGTATACTTGTTTCAGATAGACAGGTGTGGATGGGAGAGTTGGAAGGGGTCGACCTCAGTGAATGTACCTCAAAACAATGTACCTCCCCCGCACTGCGATTCCCACGGCCTGCCTGCGCCTCGTCTCCCGTTGCTCAACCGACCCGACACCCCCCACTTCTTCTAACGCCACTTCTTCAAAATAGACTCGCCAGGCTGAAAACCAACTTCTGCGCATTGCCACGAAGTTTCAATCGCACTGTATGTGTGCGCCCGCACGTGTTATTTTGTGAAAGAGCCACACTCAAGGGGCCAAAGAGCCGAATGTGGCTCACGAGCCGCGGTTTGCTGACCACTGTGCTAAGCGAAATGTCAGTCAGAGAAAGATAAATATCACATAATCTCACTTATTTGTGGAATATCATGAACAACATAAACGGATGAACAGAAACAGATCCAGAGACAGAGAAGCATCAATCAGACCATCGAACCTTAGAGGGAGAGCAGGGGAGGATGGGGGGAAGGGTGAGAGATCAAACAAAGGAATTGTATGCATGCATATAAGCCTAACCAATGGACACAGACACTAGGGGGGTGAGGGCACGAGCAGAGGGGGCGGGGGGCAATGGGGCGATAAGGACACATATGTAATACCTTAATCAATAAAGAAAAGAAAAAGCAAAAGATTCAGAAATAACCTTTGACTCTTTCTCCTTTCCTGCCTAAGCGATACAGATGGAGAACACCTGCTTCAGGAGGAAAACTTAATCACCTTAGCATTAGACTGGAAGCTCCAAGTGTGTTTACTAGATTCCCACTTTGTCCCATTGTTCCTAAGTCACTGAACCTCAGGACCAGCTTTTACCTCCCAAGTCACTCAACAGGACCACTTTCAAGCCTTCATCAACCAGCCTCTTGGGGAAATTATGCTGCTGTGCCCCATCGCTCCAACCATGAGAAATCTATACAGTGCTCCAGCGATTCCTATCAAAGTCCATCTCCCTATGATGTTGACATCCCCCCTCCGCAGGCAGTAACTACAGAAGATATGACCTTCATCTCTATTCCATAAAACAAAAAGCTGGAATATTAGGTCTGATCAAATAATTGATTCAATATCCCCTCCCTGGGTAACTGACCTTTAGACCACATTCCACTTGCTAATGCCATTATCATTCCCCTCCGGACCCACCCAGAGAATTCTCCACCCAGAAAAAGCCACCTACTTTAAAATCCCCAATGCCCCATTCCCGGGTGCTGGCACCATTTTGGGTCTCAGCCCATATGGTTTTCCAGATGGCCTCATCTATACTAATAAAAGGGTAATATGCTAATTAGACTGGGAGACCTTACAGATGACCTTCCGGACCGCTTTCCAGACAAAGCCATGGCTGGGAGGGCTGAGGCAAGCTGCCAAGGCTGGGAGGGCCCATTGCAGAGCCCCAGCCGGGTGGGCAGGGCCTCCCTCTGTGCAGTATTGATCACAGAGCCCTGTCAGGGTGGGCAGGGCAAGTAGGGCCTCCCTGTGGGCGGGGATTAATAGCGGAGCCCAGGCCGGGTGGGAAACACCTGCCTCTGCTCTGCATTGATCACAGAGCCCAGGCCTGGTGGGCAGGGCCTCCCTGTGGGTGGGGATTAATGGCAGAGTGCAGGCTGGGTGGGAAACACCTGCCTCTGCTCTGACATTGTTCCCAGAGCCCCAGCATGGTGGGCAGGGCCTTCATGTGGGCGGGGATCAATGGCGAGCCCAGACCGGGAGACCTTCCAGATGTCCTTCATGAAAAACCTGGGGCTTGGTCAGCCTGCAAACTGCCCCCAAACGGCCCTCAACCCCTAGCCCAGGCCGGCTACGCCCCCCAGTGGGGACCCTCACCCTGATGATGGCATGGCCAGCCTGGAAATGGCCCTCAGCCCCTCGCCCAGGCCGGCCACGCCCCCCACCGGGGACCCACACTCTGATCTGGGACCCCCTTAGGGAGCAGATCAGCTGGCCCCCTCCCATGCACCAGGCCTCTATAGTAATAAAAGGGTAATATGCTAATGAGACTGGGAAACCTTCTGGACAAAGCCATGGTGGCGGGGCCAAGGCAGAGGCGGTTAGGGGTGATCAGGCCAGGAGGGCAGGGCAGTTGGGGGTTATTAGGCAGGAGGTGCAGTTGGGGGCAAGCAGGTCAGAAGGAGGGTCAGTTGGGGGCGAGCAGGCCGGCAGAGGGTGCAGTAGTGGGTGAACAGGCCAACAGCGGGGGCAGTAGGGGTGAGTAGGCTGGCAGGGGTGGCAGTTGGGGGCAAGCAGGCTGGTGGGGGGGCAGTTGGGGGCAAGCAGGCTGGTGGGGGGCAGTTGGGGGTGAGCAGGCCGGCAAGCAGAGTGTTTAGGGGCCATTAGGCAGGCAGGCAGGTGAGTGGTTAGGAGACAGTGGTCCCGGATTTTGAGAGGGTATAGGCCAGCAGGGGGGCAGCAGTTGGGGGCAATCCTGTGGGATTGGGCCTAAACCGGTAGTCAGGCATCCCCCAAGGGGTCCCAGATTGGAGGTGGTGCAGGCTGGACTGAGGGACTCCCCCCCCACACCCCCACACGAATTTCATGCACTGGACCACTAGTAAATTTATAATCCCTTACCACTTTGGCCTCGTGTGTTCCTCCTTCAGCAACCCTAACAGTTGCCTTACTGTCTTTGTAATTTTCATGCTTATGCAAATTCCCATGCATACTATTAAAAATTTGATTTTCGGTCAATGGTACATGCCTGGGTTGCGGGCTTAGTCTCTGGTAGGTGCTGTGCAGAAGTCGTCCAGTAGTGATTCTCTCTCATCATTGATGTTTCTATCTCTCTCTCACTCTTCCCTCTTCTCTGATATATATATATATATATATATATATATATATATATATATATATATATATATATAAATTTTAAAATATATATAACTTTTAAAATTTTATATATATAACTTTTAAATATATATAAACTTTAAAAATTTTTTTTTTACTTTATTCTGTTTCAAAAAAATGGGCAGAGGACCTGAACAGACACTTCTCCCAAAAAGACATACAAATGACCAACAGATACTGGTATATGAAGATGTGCAACTTCACTAGCTATTAGGGATATGCAAATCAAACCTACAATGAAATACCACCTCACACCTATTAAAATGTCTATTATTGTTGCCTATGGAATTTGTGTTCTTCCACGGGATCACAAAAAATGCATTCCATGGACACACAAATGGGGAGACTGTGGTGTGGCAAGATTTGTTCTGGTGGAAATTATTTAATAGTAAAACGATTTTGAGAGAGAGAACCAAGATGGTGGCATAGGTAAATGCCTGTAATCTCTGCCTCCCACAATCACATCAAAATTACAACTAAAATATAGAACCACCATCATTCAGAACCGCCTGAAAGCTAGTCCTACAACTAGAGAAGTAAAGAAGAAAGCACATTGAGGTAGGAGGGGCAGAGTTGAAGAACAGGCTGGTCCAATATCTACCTGTGCCTTTTTTTTTTTTTAATTTGGGAGAGAGATCATCTCTGCGGAGACTGACTATGAGGAGCAAGGGGCCCCAGCCCCACACCAGACCCCCAGCCCAGGGTTCCAGAGCTGGGAAGAGAAGTCCCTGCAACTACAGGCTGTAAAAACCAGTGGGGATTGTGGCTGAAGGACACAGAGGCTGCTGAAGACCCAGGTATTCCATTTAAAGTGCCAGTGCACAAACTCAGAATCCCAACATTGGGAAGCTTTGGGGGACCCAGACACATATGGAATGAACTAGATTATCTGTCATTGGGGCAGGAACTTGGGGGCAGCTTTCTCTCAGAGGTGCTTGCAAGGGTCATTTTTCCTGTGCTGGGACCTCCCCTGTTGCAGGCTGACTTACAGGCGTATTTGAATTTCCATCAGTGTGACTCACACTGTTCGCTCTGCCCTGGTGATTCCTTGAAACCCCATCCCATCCAATTTGCAGCCCCACCCAACCTATTTGCAGCAGCTTTCCCATATGAATGGCCTGTCTTGGCTCAGGCTTAACACTTTGCTAAAATCTCTCAAACAAACTTCAGCTGGTGATAGCATGCCCCAAACCTATCAATCAAAGGCCCAAGACTCAGCACTTGCACCAGCCTGCCTTGCTTCACAGCTGGGCCTCACCTGGGCACTTCCAAGCCCAATAAAAATAGCAAATAGCAGCCATCTGCAATTTCTTTGTAGCTCCTGCTAGGTGCCCCCAGGCAGTGGCTGACTTTGCACCTCCCTGGAGGCCCCAGAGCCAGTGCATCCATTGGACAATTTCAGACCATAGCAGATTACAACTCCACACATCCACAAATGACACACTCAAGAGGCAGACTCAGTCAGCACCAAAGTCCCACCGAAGCAAGTCCTGCTCCATAGGGGTATCTCCTGTACAGCAACTCTCCTACTGTAGTTGCAGCTGGTCCTCATGGCCAGTTGGGCCGAAGGTCAATTCCTCTCAGTGATGCCAATAGCAATCAAGGCTCAACTACAAGACTGTGCACAAAGCCCACACAGGGGCACACAGAGTGCCCAGGAGACTGGGGAGGCTGAACAACTGGGCCCTATAGGACACTTACTACACAAGAGCACTCTACACAAGGCTGAACAACTGGGCCCTATAGGACACTTACTACACAAGGCCACTCTACCAATTCTATAGTAGCTCTATCTAATACATAAAAACAAACATGGGGGAGCAACCAAAATGTGGAGACAAAGACATATGTTACAAATGAAAGAAATGGAAGCAAGCAAACTACTGGATACAGAGTTCAAAACCATCATTATTAACTAACTCAAGGATCTGAATGAGACTTTCAGGGATCTTAGTGAGAATGTCAAAGACATAAAGGATCAGTCAGAAATGAAGTATACACTAACTGAAATAAATAATAATTTATAGGGATTCAACAGTAGAGTAGAGGATTCCAAGAATCAAATCAACAATTGGAATATGAGGAAGCAAAAAATACCCAATCAGAGAGCAAAAAGAAAAAAGAATCCAAAAAAATGAAGATAGTGTAAGGAGCCTCTGGGACAACTTCAGATGTACCAACATTGACACCATGGGGATGCCAGAAGGAGAAAAGAGAGCAAGATATTGGAAACCTATTTGAAGAAATAATGACAGAGAACTTCCCCTACCTGGTGAAAGAAATAGACTGACAAGTTCAGGAAGCACGGAGTCCAAAACAATAGGAACCTAAAGAGGCCCACACCAAGACACATCATAATTAAAATGCTAAGGATTAAAGACAAAGAGAAAATCTTAAAAGCAGCAAGAGAAAAGCAGTTATCAATAAGGGGTCAGCCCTAGCCGGTTTGGCTCGGTGGATAGAGTGTCGACCTGTGGACTCAAGGGTCCCAGGTTCGATTCCGGTCAAGGGCATGTACCTTGGCTGTGGGCACATCCCCAGTGGGGAGCGTGCAGGAGGCAGCTGATCAATGTTTCTCTCTCATCGATGTTTCTAACTCTCTGTCCCTCTCCTTTCCTCTCTGTAAAAATTCAGTGAAATATATTTTTTAAAAAAATAAATAAGGGATCATCCATATGACTGTCAGCTGATTTCTCAACAGAAACTTTGCCTGCCAGAAGGGAGTGGCAAGAAATATTCAAAGTGATGAATATTTAGGATCTACAACCAAGATTATCCTATCCAGCAAAGCTCTCATTTAGTACTGAGAGTTAAGTAATGAGCTTCACAAACAAGAAAAAGCTAAAGGAGTTCACCACTACCAAACCAATATTACATGAAATATTGAAGGGTATTCTTTAAGAAGAGGAAGAGGAAGAATAAGAAGAGATTTTAAAAAAATATGAACAATAAAATGGCAACAAATAGCTTACATTTGAATCTAAAAATCAAAATAAACAAGAAATCTAATGAACAAAATAATCTGGTGAATAAAATGGAATCAGAAGCATGAAAGCATGGAACAGACTGATGAATCTTAGGGAAGGAGACCAGTATGGGAGCAGGGAGCGGGCCTAAGTCATCAGTAGGACATTCCCTGAGGGCTCCCAGACTGTGAGAGGGGGCAGGCTTGGCTGAGGGACCCCCCCGCCCCAACCAGTGCATGAATTTCGTGCACCAGGCCTCTAGTTTGCCAATAAAGAAAGAAAATCATATGCTGAAAAAATAAAGTATTTTGGAAACAAATAGAAAATTCCAAAGCACCTTAAATATGACTTATTTTTATTTTTTGTTACATCTGCTTTTTAAAAAATACATTTTTATTGATTTCAGAGAGGAAAGGAGGAGAGAAACACCAGTGTTGAGAGAGTCATTTACCCACTGCTTCCTGCATCCCTTACTGGGAATCCAGCCAGAAACTGGCTCAAATCCAATTGTGGCCTTCTGGTTCATAGGTTGAGGCTCAACCACTGAGCCACACCTGTAGGGCTTAAATATAACTTTTAGTTGTCACAACTATTATTTCCTCCTCCGGAGAGCTCACTGGGAGGATAAAGATGGGGAGCGGAGACAACAGACCTTTCTTGAGACCCAGATGCTCCACTTTCCCTTCCCAGACCAGGGGAGTGCTATCAGAGGAGACTAGGGCTTCGAACTCAACTCCAGTATTCCCACATATGACTATGTGACACAGAGTCTACAACACAAATGGACAGTCTTCCCAAATCCACACATACACTGCTGCACAGTCACACGCCCACCATCAGACACACAGTAACACATCAGTCACAAAACTCTCCCTCCCCTCCCAACACAGTGCTGCTGAGTCACAATCCCCACCGGGACTCAGTCACCAAAGAACAGCCACAAAGCTCTCTATACCTACACAAAGAGGAAGACATGGTCACATAGCCACAGTCACACACCCACCACGGGGACACAGCCACAGGTAACCCACACCCGCACATAGTTACAGGCCGTCAAACATTAACAATCATACTGCGTGGACTCAGCCGCACCAAAGTTCCTCAGCTCCGCACACACAGTATCACATAAAATCACAAACACATCATTGGGACACACAGTCTCACACATAATTTCACAATTAATCCTCTCAGACCGTTCTGCCTGAACAAACAATACTCAGTCACTGTCCCTGCCTCTGTACTTTTCACCCCTTTCCCCCGAATCGCGTTAGCCACAACGCCAACCCGCTCAGGTAACAGTACAGCTCTGCCCAAACATTCCACCTTCCGATAGGGAGGAGCGGTGTGCCCCCTGGGAAATGTAGTTCAGCGAAGCCCTCGCGATAAACTAGGTGGCGCCGGGCTTCAGTCAGGCCAAAGAAAGCCCAGACCTGCGTCCCGCAGGCTTCTGGCGCTCCCCGCAGGGCCTCGCACTGTGGCTCCGACTTGGGGACAGTCAGGTGTGCTAGAACCGAGCTTACCAGGCACACCACCGCCTCTCCCAGAGGTTAACACAGTTAACGCAGTGTTGAGTTCCGAGTCTCCAGCCTCTGAACCTTCTGGGAAATGTAGTCCACAGTCAGAAAAGTCAACTGTTTTCCATCCGATCGTGAGCCCCTGCTTGGCGGAGCCCAGGAGACCTGTGGGAGCCCAAGGAAAGCGCAGGCGCAGACTTTCCGGCTCGCCATCGCAGTCTTTGTTTGCTGGTGAGTTTGCTTTTGGCTCCGCCAAACGCGAATCTGGCTGTGGGACCTGAGTTTCTGAGCTCAATATCGGGCTGGGAGGCTGTGAGGGAGCATTCGCGGTGTCTGCGACGGGACTGGGGAGCCTGAGGGGGAAGAATTGCCACTGTGACATGTAGTGTTCAAAGCTTATCTGGAGAGGTGGGGGTACTAGAGGAAAAGGGAGGACTCGCGGGTGGGTGACCAAAGGTGTAAGAGGGTGTGAGGGGGTTGTAATTACAACCTGTGTGAGACAGTGTGTAGTTCCAAGTTTGTGAGGATGAATGGCATGTGAGTTTTGTGGGGTAATAACCTCTAAACCTCACTTTTCCCATTTCTAAAATAATTGCAAGAATGCATCTTTCTGGAGAATCCGTTTTTCTGAAAGATAAGAAAAAGGCTAAGCAATTGAGCGATAAGTAATTTTTAAAGCAATTTTACATAAAAGCACGCTCATTGTGGTGTAGAAACAAAATCAGCATTAATTTTCTTTTAAGAGGAAAGATTCCCGAAAAACTTTTCACTGGGTGTCTAAATTCTCCTGTAAGTATTGACTTTTCTTAATTCTTTGGAATAACTTTGGTGAGTCTGCTTTGAGAAGCTCTGGACTAAGGAATAGCTTTAATTGGTCATTTACACTTGCACAGACAGCTCAGAATTAGGAAGCAAGTTGTTCTGTGCAGAGAGATCTGTCTTTGGTGCAGAGAGATCAATTTGTTAACATAAGTAACATTCAAACCTGTGAAGAATTTTTTTGTGAGTTTTTTTGAGCCAAACTGTCAATAGTTGTTGGGAAGCAGTATCTCAATGGATTGAGATAATGCTCCTGAAAATGGCAGTTTTGCACCCTGTTTTATACATTACAATAAAAAGAGATGTAAGTGGGTTACATGAAATCCATTGGTGATAGATTAGGGAGGCAGGAGAAAGCAAAGTGGGGAAACCTCTGGGATTGGATAAAAAGTAAAATGATACACATACTTATTTTACTTAGGTGGGTGTAGGATAGTTAACAGTCTATTAACTCAGTAACAATGAGGAGATTTGTGGTCTCCCCAGAGCAATGTCTGTGCTTTGAGGGGTCTAGAAAAAAGGAAAATTACTTTGACATTCTAAAGAGATCCTACATAATAAAAGGGTAATATGCAAATAGACTGAACAACCGAACAGCCAATCAAAGCGTAATCTACACTAATAAAAGAGAAACATGGTAATTGGCGTACGACCGCTACCCTTTTCATCGGCTAATCAGCGAGATATGCAAATTAACTGTCAGCCAAGATGGCAGCCGGCAGCCAGGCAGCTTGAAACTAACATGAGGCTTGCTTGCCTCAGTGACTGAGGAAACCAACGTTCCCCACCTGCGGCTGCAGGCCTCTGAGCTGGCAGTTTAAGAAACTCTGTAACAAATACCGCCAGACTTCAGCCAGCAGATTCGCAACATTGTAAGCAAAGCCCAGAAACCTACTTTCAGCCGCGGAGGCCTAAGAGCTGGAGCCAAGCTTCAAAGCTAAAGCTGGCCCAGAATAAAAAAGAAAAAAAGGAGCAGTTGGGAGCTTCAGTCACCCCCAGCCTGAAAACAGCCCTCAGCCCCTCACCCAGACTGCCAGGCACCCCAGTGGGGACCCTCACCCTGAAGGGTGTGTGACCAGCTGCAAACAGCCATCATCCCCTCACCCAGGCTGGCCAGGCACCCCAGTGGGGACCCCCACCCTGATCCAGGACACCCTTCAGGGCAAACCAGCCGGCTCCACCCATGCACCAGGCTTCTACCCTATATAGTAAAAGGGTAATATGCCTCCCAGCACTGGGATCAGCGGAGCCATGAGGCCTCCCGGCACCGGGATAAGCGTGACAGGGGGCAGCGCCCAAACCCCCTGATTGCCCTGCGGCTCTGTGTGTGACAGGGGGTGGGGCCACAACCTCCCTATCCACCCTGCTCTGTTCGTGACAGGGGAAGGCGCCCCAACCCCCTGATCAGCCCTGCTCTGTGCCTGATAGGGGGAGCTCCCTAACCCCCCTGCCCCCCATGGGCCCTGCTCTGTGTGTGACAGGGTAGAGCCATAACCTGCCCATTGGCCCTGCCCTGAGTGTGAGAGTGGCGGCGCCCCAACCCTCTGATCGGCCCTGCTCTGTGGGTGATAGAGGGCGGTGCCCCAACCCCCTGATGGGCCCTGCTCTGTGTGTGACAGGGGCAGCGCCCCAACCCCCTGATTGGCCCTGCTCTGTGCGTGACAGAGTACAGATCCCCAACCCCCCTGATGGGCCCTGTTCTGTGAGTGACAGGGGGCAGTGCCCCAACCCCCTGATTGGCCCTGCTCTGTGGGTGACCGAGGGTGGCACTGCAACCTCCCCATCGACCCTGCCTTGAGTGTGACGGGATGGTGCCCCAACCCCCAATCAGCCCTACCCTGATCATGACTGAGGGTGGCATCACAACCTCCCAATCTCCCTGCTCTGTGCATGACAGGGGGCAGCGCCCCAAATTCCCAATCGGCCCTGCTCTGAGCCCGACCAGGGGCTACACTTAGGGATTGGGCCTGCCCTCTGCCACCCGGGAGCAGGCCTAAGCCAGCAGGGCGTTATCTCCCGAGGGGTCCCAGACTGTGAGAGGGCACAGGCCGGGCTGAGGGACCCCCCCTCCCCCCCCCGAGTGAACTTTTTTTGTGCACTGGGCCTCTAGTATGCTAATAATATGCTAAGGCTGCGCTCTCTATGAGGTGCTGACCACCAGGGTGCAGACGGTCAACCAGTCGCTATAATGTGCACCCGGGGGCAGATGCTCCCACCTGCTCCCACCGGTAGGTTAGCTTGCTGCTGGGGTCTGGCCAATCGGGACTGAGCAAGATGGGCTGGACACGCCCTGTAGTCTTCCCCCTGTCCCTCCCAGCCCAATCATGCACTGGTGGGGTCCTTCAGTCTGGCCTGTACCTTCTTGCAATCTGGGACCCCTAGGGGGATGTAGGAGAGCCGGTTTTAGCCCGATCCCGCAGGCCATTCCCCTTGGGAGGGCACCAGATGCAGGGCTCATGGCTGGTGAGTGCTGCTGTGGTGGCACGAGCCTCTCCCTATCCGGACTGATTGGGCTTGAGCCCATGGCAGGCACAGCGGGACCTGGATGAGTGGGAGCGACAGGTAGGAGCTACAGGTGGCGTTGGACTGCAGGTTTTGGCCCGATCCCTGCAGGCCACCAAGAGGGACCCCACCCATGCACGAATTTGTGCACTGGGCCTCTAGTATTATTATAAATACAAAAAGACAATAGGCTCAATTAAGGTAATACTGGCCTAGGGCATGACTACCCACCATAAACTACTTTTAGTTTAAAAAGTTGAATTTCAGACCATCCTTTGTGGTTACTTTAGATCTCTGAGTTTGCAAGGCCACCATGCAGGCCTTCCCTGAGCTAGTCAGGTTAGTGTGTGGCCCCTTTTTCGTCCACAGAGTAAACGGTTAAAGTCTGTCTTGGCATGGCAATCTGACTACTAATTTGACCAGGTTTTCCCCAGACCAAATGGCCTTTGTAAATGTAGTGAAACAGTTTTCTTCTATCTACAAAGACACTTTCTTCCAGCATTTTATCATGCAACATATTTTTCAACAAAATGAAAAAATAAAGTACAATACAAAAATTCATATACAAAATAATAGCTTTGATATATACAAAAAATAGTCAGTTATAGAAAAGATGGTACTTTATTTACAAAAGCAACAAATTAGATAAAATACCTAGGGATAAATAAGAACTGTTTAAAACCTGTATTTAGATTGTTTTTAGATGTTAATGAAGGACCTAAAAGAAGATTTGAGCAAATGGAAATATGTATCATATTTTAGATAGATTTTAAAAGTCTGCAATGTATTCTGTTATGTGAAGAAAGCAAGATACACAATCTTTGATGTAATATACTACTTTTTTGAGTAAATGGAGATAAGAATGTATATTTGTAGTTGCATGAAGAAACTTTGGTGTGTTACACAGAAAATAAAAATAGTTGCTGGGTAGGGAGTTGCAGCATCCAGGGCAGGGATCAGAATCACATTTCTTTGCTTGCCTGTTTTGTTATTTTCCTTTTTAACCCGGGTTGGGGGATTAGATTTCTTTGTTTGCTCTGTTGCTTTCTTTTTTGATTGTTATCATTGCCTCATTCTTGAATGTTTCCTTGACTTGCATGATACTACTTTCATTTTTATAATTCCAGTCAAAATCAAGGAGCAACCCCCTCCCTCCAATTCCACTAGTGACTTATGTTTCTGTTTGTCCTTTAACTATTAGCATTACTGAGTTTCTGGCTTTGATCATCTTTTTTTACCTCAAAGAACTCTATGAGCAATAGCATTCCATTTTTGGCTTCAGCTGACAAATGAGTAACAAATGTTTGAGGTTTGTCCTAAACTCCTCATCCATATATCCAACTGCCCAATGGACAGCCCACCTGGAGGTTACACAGGAACTTCAAACTCTTTTATGTCCAAAATGTCATACTGATATTTCTTCCCTCCTACAGTTTGCCTCCATCCATTACCCCTTCTGTATTACCTGTTTCATCAATACATAGCACTATCCAACCAGATGCTAAGCCTCTTACCTCTGAGTAATGGAAGGTCTTCTGAGTAGGTTTGATCCTTTTATCTGACACAGCCCATTAAAAATTGGAGACCCTGGTCTATTTATCACAATAAATGATAAAAACATGTGTTTGCTAAATCCATGAATGACCATATAATTGTAGGACACTTACAATATTAACTTCTAGAATTTCATAACCTAGGTAAAATATTAAGCTTCTAAAAATTTATGAACTCTGAGCCATGAACAATACCAAAATAACTTCCTTTGTATTTTATTCATATCACTCAAGGTTCGTGACTTCACATTTATGAGAAAAGTGTTGTTATATTCAAAATTATATTCAAAACTGTGACTGTTCAATAAGGAGCAAGGCCATAGTGACACCCACTTAAAAGTACCTGTATGGGTTGTGATTCTGGAGAACGCTGAGAACTCAGTCTTAGAGTTTCTCTGTTTAAATTATGAAAGTAAGTTACTTTCTGTATCCCATTTCTGAAAGTGCAGCCTTTAAATTGTATGATGGGTTTGGCCTTAGATGCAAAGTACAAATATTTTATTCCATATGCTCATATGTATGTGTATGCTCTAGCTTCTAAGCTAAAGGGTCATCACCACTTTGTTCTTTTTCATAAACAAGTTTTCTTGTGCATCCCCAGGAGCTGCACTTTCCTTATCCTTTAAAACTTGACAGTTCTAAAGACTCAGCCTGAAATCTGGGATGCTGCTTTGATCAACAATAACTTCCAGTTCCTTTTTTGGTCACATAACAGTTATGTGGTGAGTAGTAAATTTCATGGTAACTTTGGTTTTTGTGGTGGTCCTTTAAGGATCCATCTTTCTTTCTTTTTTAAAATATGCTTTTATTGATTTTTAGGAGAGCATGGGAGAGTGATAGAGAGAGAGAGAAATATTGATGAGAGAGAAACATCGATCAACTGCCTCCTGCACGCCCCTCACTGGGGTTGGAGCCAGCAACTGGGGCATGTGCCTGCCGAGAATCAATCCGGCGACCTCTTGGTTCATGGGTCGACACTCAACCACTGAGCCACACCAGCCGGGCAAGGGTCCATATTTCTTGCAAGTTGTCTATTTAGTTGTGGTTAAAGCTGGAGCAACTATACATCCTAATTCTAATCAGGTAGAAGAAGGAATTACCACTCTGGGGCAGGGGTCAGTAAACTTTCTATAAAAAGTTAGTAAATATTTTAGACTTTGTAGATCGTAGAATCTCTGTTGCAACTACTCAACTCAGGGACTATAGCACAAAAGTAGTTTAGTTGACATTAGAGCATTTTGATTTCTATTTTGAAAATATTTTTTAAACAGTAAGATAAATTCTGTTGAAAGGACTGTTTTGCCTGGTATTCAGATGATATTGCCTAGTTCAGTTCAGGATTGTCATTTTATAGTATGAAAAATGCAATTCTGATAAATACGTGTGAAGGATGTTGACATAAATCCTATAAAAATATGAGGGGCTTAATTATGAAGAAGATACAATTTCTGTGTTTTCTTTTGGCTTACTAGGAATTTAGTAGCTTAAGTCCAGTCATGCTTTTGCAAATTTAATGAATTAAAGAATTAGGAATTTTTAACTACATAGTATTACCATAATTTGTTAAAAGTTTAGTAAAATCCACATGCTAAGCAATTTGTGCCGTGGGCTTTACAATTATGGAACATCTTAACAAGTCTCTTTTTTTTCCTTATGTTTATTTTTCTGTTTAGGTTTTGTCTTTTCTGATTTCAGTTTTTATAGGTTGTATTTGTTAAATTTTCAAATTTATTTGCATAGGGTTGAGCAAAATAATCTCGACTTTATTTTCTTATTATTAAAATAAGAAAATCCTTATTTTCTATCTATGACTATTTCCAATAGTCATTTTTTATTTTTGTAGTTTTGCTTTTATTCCCTTTTAGTTATTCCTAATAATCAACTCACAAATTTATTATTATTTCTATTTTGTTTGTTTATAATACATTAATTTGTTTTCTTTACTAATGTGTCTGTTTTGATTATTCCTTAACCTAAATCCTTACTTTATTATTTTATGTCTTTTAAAAATATTGTAAGCACTTAATGCTAAAACTTCAACAAGCATTTTTCAAATGTGATCTGTGGATTTTGATATACAGTTTTTTGATTAATATTTCTGAATATTCTGCAAATATTCTACAAATTTTCTCTTTGACCAAAGAGTTTGTTCAAGCCAGTAAATTTTGAAATTTACAAATAAAAGATTTTTGTTTTCCTATTTTAGGATGTGTTTTTTTAGGTGTTACTTTTTTGTTGTTTTTAGTCACAGTATTTTTTTGTCCCTTTTCTAATTTGTGGAATATTTAAAGTTTTATATTACTATTATGGGCCAATTTTGAGACTTGTTCTTTAAGCATTTGAAAAGATGGTTTACTGGTACTATCTATTTTCAAGATACAGAATAAACTGATTAGCTGTAAGTTATAAATTAGGATAACTTCTTATTTTCATTTTTAATATATTCACATATGTATATATAGGGTGTCCCAAAAAATGTATACACACACTTTGAATAATTATAAAGGCAATGTTTATAAATCTGTAGTTAACAAGCTCTCCAGGTATTTTTGAGGCATGATAAAGTTTAACACTAATATAGCAAAACCTATGTAAACTTTATACAGAGTGTCCCCCAAAAAATGTAAACATACTTTAACAGTTGATAGCTCACTTTTGAAAATGAAATGTATTTTAATAAACCCTGCCTTTATAATTATTCAAAGTGTGTGTATACATTTTTTGGGATACCCTATATATGCAATTCTTTGCATCTTTGCCTTTGTGCAGTGATCCATCTATCAAAGTTCTGTCCACTATTTATGTTGAGCTTCATTTTTATTAAAATGTCTCTTATTGCTCTAAGCCAGCGGTTCTCAACCTGTGGGTCACGACCCCTTTGGGGGTCGAACGACCCTTTCACAGGGGTCGCATAAGACCATCGGAAAACACATGTATAATTACATATTGTTTTTGTGATTAATCACTATGCTTTAATTATGTTCAATTTGTAACAATGAAATTGGGGGTCACCACAACATGAGGAACTGTATTAAAGGTTGCGGCATTAGGAAGGTTGAGAACCACTGCTCTAAGCCTTCCAAAATCTGTATTTCCAACCCATGTTGTAGTTTACAAGCAACTTGGATTCTAAGTAAATACTTTCTTATTTGTATTTTTCACTTTGATGCCTAAGACATACATTGAAGCTCATTGGCAGAAAAGCTAGTATTTTATGTTTCTAGCCTGCAGTCTTCAGAACAAACAAGATAATTATTAAATAATTTATAATTGTTATAGAGCTTCGGTGGAAATATTTATTTTTCAGATTTATTGAGGTAAACTTACATAAAATAAAAGTCACCCTCTTTAAGTATATTATATGATAGATTTTGATAATTGTATTCAGTTCACTCTTCATATCTGGGTTCTACATCCAAAGATTCAACCAACCTTGGATCAAAAATATTTGGTGAAAAATATATTGTTGCATATGTGTACTATGCATACCTCACAGAGTGCATAGTACACGTTTATTGTGCTTTGCTTTATTGCACTTTGTACATAATGCAACTTATACAAATTAAAGGTTTGTGGCAACTCTGCATTGAGCAAATCTATCATAATCGTTTTTCCAACAGGCTCATATAATAGTTAGCATTTTTTAGCAATAAGGTATTTTTAAATTATGTACATTTTGTTTACAAAAATGCTTTAGTACACCTAATAGACTACAATTTTCAACTGGTGTGCCATAAGAGGCACACTGGTATGCCACAAGAATTTTTAAAACATGCTATACCTGACTCTTTAGTTAGGGGCACTGATGTCTTAAATATGATAACAGTCAACACAACACTAGCCATCTGGTGTGAATGAAAATTATACTTTTTTTTTTTAGTCAAATATATTATACTGGAGGCCTGACACACGAATCCGTGCACAGGTGGGGTCCCTCTGTGTGGCCTGCAGGGATCGGGCCGAAACCTGCAGTCCAACGTCGCCTACAGCTCCTACCTGCTGCTCCTGCTCATCCCGGCCGCACTGTGCCTGTCACGGGCTCGCGCCCAATCAGTCCCGATTGGGAGAGGCTCACACTGCTGCAGCAGCACTCACCAGCCATGAGCCCTGCGTCTGGCTCCCTCCCAAGGGGAGTGGCCTGCGGGATTAGGCTGAAACTGGCTTTCTGACATCCCCAAGGGGTCCCGGATTGCAAGAGGGTGCAGGCCAGGCTGAGGGACCCCACCGGTGCACAATTGGGCTGGGGAGGGACCACGGGAGGGCTCTAGGGTATGTCCGGCACATTTCGCTCAGTCCCGATCGGCCAGACCCCAGCAGCAAGCGTACCTAACGGTTGGAGCATCTACCCAGTGGTCAGTGCACATCATAGCGACTGGTTAACCGGTCAACTGTCTGCCCCCTGGTGGTCAGTGCACATCATAGTGAGTGGTTGAGCAGCCTTAGCATATCATTAGCATATTACGCTTTGATTGGTTGTTCAGCTGTTCTGCCGTTCGGTCTATTTGCATATTACCCTTTTATTATATAGGACTAGGGGCCCGGTGCACGAAATTCGTGCACTGGAGGGAGGTGGTCCCTCAGCTCAGCTTGCCCTCTCTCACATACTGGGAGCCCTCAGGGGATGTCCTGCTGATGACTTAGGCCCGCTCCCTGTTCCCCTTGGGGAGTGGGCCTAAGCCGCAGTCTGGCCTTCCTTTGTGGGAGGCGACTAGGCTGAGCAGGGGAAGGAGCCAGCCCCATCAGCCCTCTGCTGCAGCCACTGCCAATCAGCACAGCCACCAAGGTGTTTTCATCAACATGGACTCCAGTTCCTTCACCATGAAAAATGACAACTTTCTTTAGGCATTTTCAAGATGTGTCTTTTATAGGATATGACATTTATTATTTTTTTTATCCTCACCTGAGTATATATTTCCACTGATTTTTAGAGAATGTGGAAGAGAAAGGGAAAGACAGAGAGAAACATCAAAGTGAGAGGAACACTGATTGGTTGCCTCCTGCATGAGCCCTGACCTGGGCCCTGGCCAGTGAGGAGCCTGCAACCTAGGTACATGCCCTTGGTCAGAATTGAACCCAGACCCTGCAGTGGGCAGGCCAAGGCATTATCCACTGAGCCAGACCGGCTAGGGTAGGATATGACATTTCTTAGCCCCTGCAGCAGCAGACCTTTGTTTTTTTCTCCAGGAGTGAGGTAGAAAACCCTACATCACCTTCTTGGATTCTTATTACCCAAGTTACTAAGAATATTACCAGTGGCATATAGGGAGCTTAGCCATTGAGCGGTCAGAAAAGGTGTTGCCTCTGTAGTTCACACCCATCCCCGGCTTGGCCCCTGCCCAGGCCTAAGGCCTCTGGCTGGGCGTTAGGCCTGGGCAGGGGACCCACAGCCTGCTCTGATGGCCAGCTCCACCCCTGCCCAGGCCTCAGGCCTCTGGCCGCAGTCTTAGGCCTGGGCAGGGGACCCCCAGGCTGCTCCGATGGAAGGATCAGCCCCTGCCCAGGCCTCTGGCCTCTCCCTGGAGCATTAGGCCTGGGCAGGGGACCCCCAGCCCTGTGAAATCGCAGGCTTTGCCCTTGCCCAGGCCTCAGGCTTCTGGCTGGGGTGTTAGGCCTGGGCAGGGGATCCCCAGCCGGCTCCAATCGCCGGCTCTGCCCCTGCCCAGGCCTCAAGCCTCTGGCCGAACCTTAGGCCTGGCAGGGGCCCCCTCGGCTCTGATTGCAGGCTCAGGCCCTGCCCAGGAACCCCCTGGCTCAGGCCCTTCCTAGACTGCTCAGGGCCCACATGGGGCCTACCTTGTAGTGAACTGGGTGCCCTATGATGTTTCCCGGACCCAGGCCACTGGTGCCTAGTATGCAAATTAACCACCATCTTAGTTGGGTTAATTTGCATATTTGCTCCTGATTGGCTGGGGTGGCTGGTGGGCATGGCTGGTAGGTGTAGCGGAGGTATGGTCAATTTGCATGTTTCTCTTTTATTAGATTAGATATGCAAAATATTTTTTGGTGTGCTGCAGAATTTTCGTAATTAGTTTATGTGTGCCATGAGATGAAAAAGTTTGAAAATCACTGGACTACAGTATAGTGTAAGCATAACTTTTACATGCACTGTGAAACAATTTGTGTGCCTAGCTTTATTTTGATATTTACTTGATTGCAGTGGTCTGGAACTGAACCTGCAATATGTTTGAAGTATGTCTATAGTTAAGTTTACAATGGTTGTATCCCTATGAACATGTACAGACTTTTTTTCTTGTCATTATTTCCTAAACAATTCAGTGTAGCAACTATTTACATAGCATTTACATTGTATTAGGTATTATAATAATCTAGAGACAATTTAAAGTGTATTGGAGGATATGCATATGTTATATGAAAATACTATGCCATTTTATTTAAGGAACTTGAGCTTTATTTTTTTAAATTAGTAAATCTTTATTGTTCACATTATTACAGATGTTCCTCTTTTTTTCCCTCATAGATCCCCGCCACCTGGTTCCCACCCCACCCCATGCCCTTACCCCCCGCCACTGTCCTCATCCATAGGTGTACGATTTTTGTCCAATCTCTTCCTGCACCCCTCACACTCCTTTCCCCCCAAGAATTGTCAGTTCACTCCCTTTCTATGGCCCTGCTTCTATTATATTCACCGGTTTATTCTGACTTAATTTTTAGGTTCACTTGTTGATAGGTATGTGTTTGTTGTCACTTTACTGTTCATAGATTTTATCTTTACCTTTTTCTTCTTCTTCCTCTTCTTAAAGAATATCCTTCAGCATTTCATATAATCCTGGTTTGGTGGTGATGAACTCCTTTAGCTTTTTCTTGTCTGTGAAGCTCTTTATCTGACCTTCAATTCTACATGATAGCTTTGCTGGATAAAGCAATCTTGGTTGTAGGTTCTTGCTATTCATCACTTGAATATTTAATGCCACTCCCTTCTGGCCTGCATGGTTTCTGTTGAGAAATCAGCTGACAGTTGTATGGGTACTCCCTTGTAGGTAACTAACTGTTTTTCTCTTGCTGCTTTTAAGATTCTCTCTTTGTCTTCTACTCTTGGCATTTTAATTATGATGTGTCTTGGTGTGGTCCTCTTTGGATTCCTCTTGTTTGGGGTTCTCTTCGCTTCCTCGACTTGTAAGTCTATTTCTTTCACCAGGTAGGGGAAGTTTCCCGTCATGATTTCTTCTAATAGGCTTTCAGTATCTTGCTCTCTCTCTTCTTCTGGCACCCCAATAATTTGGATGTTGGTATGTTTGAAGTTGTCCCAGAGGGTCCTTACACTATCTTCATATTTTTGGATTCTTTTTTCGTTTTGTTTTTCCGGTTGGGTGTTTTTTGCTTCTTCATATTTCAAACCTTTGACTTGATTCTTGGGATCCTCTCATCTGCTGTTGGATCTCTGTATATTATTCTTTATTTCAGTCAGTGTATGTTTAATTTCTGACTGGTCCTTTTCCATTTTTTTGGCATTCTCATTTAGATCCTTGAAGGTCTCACTAAGTTCCTCGGAGGTTCGTAGAAGGTTCTTGAGTAGCCTTATAACTGTGGTTCTGAACTCTATGTTCTCCATTAGTTTGCTTTCCTCCATTTCTTTCATTTGTGACATATTTCTTTGTCTTTGCATTTTTGGCTGACTGCGAGGACCCACTATGTCTATAAGAAGAACTGCTGTGCTGGAGACACCCTTATGGGGCTGGACTTGCTTCAGTGGGGCTTTGGTGCTCACTGAGTCTGCCTTTTGAGTGTGTCCCTTATGGATGTGAGGAGTTGAAATCTGGTATCTGACCAGGGGTACCCTGGCTCCTGGATCTCCAAGTCAACCACTGTGTGAGTCCACCCAGCAGGAGCTACAGTGATATCAGCAGATTTCTCCTCTTTGTTTGGAATTTGGAAGGTTTGGAGCTCTCTAACCCACCTGCAGTTAGATTAGGCTGCAAAATCCAAGGTGATTCCTTTGCACTGCTGAGCACAGTTTGGGAGGGGATGTAAATTGAGTGGGGTGGGGTCTCAGAGAATCACCAGGACAGAGCGACTGTCGTCAGCGTGTCCGCAACTCCTCGCATCTCCGTGACTCCGCGTCTCTGCAGTCCCGCGCCCCCACAGCAACAATGATCCCTGCAAGCAGCTCTGCGAGAAAGCCCCCCTCACTTTCCAAACCACTGCAAGACAGTCCAGTTTCTCCCCGGAGGAGTCTGGGACCTCAGAATCTCGCCTTAAATGAGCTCAGTGCGTTCGAGAGCTTGTATCTCCTTCCGATTGAAAAAAACAGCACACCAAGGTGCAGCTGCCTCACGCACGCCTTCGTACCTCTGTTCGTGGTGCGTCTGCACCTCCTACCAGGTGTCAATGTGCTTCTTTCTTTCCTTCTAGTTGTAGAACTTCCACTCGGCCAGCTTTCCCGTGGTTCTGGATGATAGCTGTTTGGTCTTATAGTTGTAATTTCAGTGTTGTTGTGGGAGGCAGCATGCACAGGTTTATACCTTATGCCACCATCTTGGTTCTCTCAGGAACTTGAGCTTTGAGCATCCACAAATTTTGGTATCCATGGGGTGGGGGGCAGGAATACCAAGGGATGACCATAGAATCATATAACCCACACAAAAATCAAGATATAGAACAGTTCCAGCCACAGTCAGGTGGCTCAGTTGGTTGGAGCATTGTCCCGTACACCAAATAGGTTGCAGGTTCAATTCCCAGTCGGGGCACATACCTAGCTTGCAGGTTCCATCCCTGGTTGGGGCATTTACAGAAGGCAGCTGATCCATGTTTCTCTCACATCAATGTTTTTCTCTTGCTTGTTCACTCTGTGTCTGTCCCTCTCTCTCTCCCCTTCCTCTCTCTCTCTGAAATCAGTAAACATGTCTTCATGTCAGGTGAGGATTAAAGAAAAAAGAAAGAGGTTGGCCAGCATGGCTCAGTGGTTGAGTGTGGACCTATGAAATAGAAGGTAATGGTTCAATTCCCAGTCAGGGCACATACCTGGGTTGCAGGCTTGGTCCACCAATCATGCACGAGGCAGCTGATCAGTGATTCTCTTTCGTCATTGATGTTTCTATCTCTCTCTCCCTCTACTTTCCTCTCTGAAAGCAATAAAAATAAAAAAAGATACAGAACAGCTCCATCATCAATTTCTTGCACCCTTTTGCAGTTGAGCCACACTCCTCCCCCATTCCTGGTGAGACTAATCAGCTTTATGTCACTATAGCTTTGCCTTTTCTAGCATTTAATATAAATATAGTCTTTTGCATTTAATATATTTGACTTAGTTTATATTTTGATGTTAATTCATGTTTTATATGTTAATATTTCATCTCTCCTTATTACTGATTAGTATTACATAGTATGGACATAATTTGTATACTCACCAGTTGATAGACATTTGGATGTTTTTTCATTTTGATTATTAAGAATAATGCTAGTATGAATATTCACATACTAGTCTTTGTGAACATATGTAGTATTTATTTTTCTTGAATAAAGGTCTAGGAGTGGGATTTCTGGGTAGAATACTGAATGTAGATTTAACTATAAAATACTAGAGGCCTGGTGAATAAAACTCGTGCACTGAGGGGTGGGTGTCCCTCAGCCCAGCCTGCACCCTCTCCAATCTGGGGCCCCTCGGGGGATGTTTGGCAGTCAGATATACCTCTCACAATCAGGGACTACTGGCTCCCAACCGCTTGCCTGCCTGCCTGCCTGATTGCCCCTAACTGCTTCTGCCTGCTAGCCTAATCACCCCTAACCACTCCCCTGCCAGCCTGACTGATGTCTAACTGCTTCCCTGCTGGCCCAATTGCCCCCAACTGCCCTCCCCTGCGGGCCTGGTTGCCCCTAACTGCCCTCCCCTGCCCACCTGGTCCCCCCCCCAACTTCCCTCCCTCCCCTGCAGGCCTGATCACACACAACTGCTGTCCCCTGCCGGCCATCTTGTGGTGGCCATCTCGTGACCACATAGGGGTGGCAATCTTGTGCGAGGGTGTGACATTCAATTTGCATATTCCCTCTTTATTATACAGAACTAGTGGCCTGGTGCATGAAATTCGTGCATATTAAAAGGGGATTAATTAGAGGAAATATTTTAATATTGCTATTTGTCCTTTCTCTATAATAGAAGTGTCAGACGTGAAAGAAAATTAGTAAAATGTATATGAAAATCTTCCTTCTGTCAGAATCTGGGGTTCACCACGGGACCCAGAGTCAAGTCCCTGCCCACCCACGTATGCCTCAAAATTGTGTGAGGCCCAGAGCCAGCTGGCCCCACCCCATTGGGCTAGATCCAGACCCAGTCAGTCCCACCCTTGTTAAGCCCCACTGGGTGGGGGGCGCAGCTTCAGGTCCCGTGGCCCGGTGCCGGGGTGGGGAGCGCGGCCTGATGTCCCCCAGCCCAGGCCAGGGTGGGGGGCATGCCTTGAGATCCGCCTTCAAGCTCTGACAGGCCGGAGGCATGGCCTGAGGTCCCCCATCAAGCCCTGCTGGGCAGGGGACACAGCCTCAGGTCCTCTGTCAAGCCCCGCTGGGTGGAGGGCGTGGCCTGAGGTCCCCCAGCCCAACACTGGGGTGTGGGGGCACACATGGAGGTCCCCCGTCAAGCCCCGCTGGGTGGGGGGGCGCAGCCTCAGGTCCCCTGTCAAGCCCTGCCAGGCAGGTGGCACAGCCTCAGGTTCCCCAGCCTGGCGCTGGAGCAGGGGACATGGCCTGAGGTCCCTTGTCAAGCCCTGCCGGGTGGGGGGGCATGACCTGAGGTCCCCTGGCCTGGTGCTGGGGTGGAGGGCGTGGCCTGAAGTCTCCCATCAAGCCCTGCAGGGTTGGGGGCGTGGCCTGAGGTCCCCCACCCTGGCACCAGGGTGGGGGTCGCAGCCTCAGGTCCCTGATGATTGCTCGTTAAGGCTCGTTATGGGAACTCGGCCTCTGCTGTGGGTGCAGCCATCTTGTGTTATGGAAACGCCTGCCTCTGCTGTGGGCGCTACCATCTTTGTGGTGGAGTGATGGTCAATTTGCATATTCTCACTTTATTATATAGAATTATCAAATAGTTCTCAAAGTGGCTGTACCATTTTTCTTTATTTTATTTTTTTAGTTTTATTGCTTAAAGTATTACAAAGGGTATTACATATGTCTCCTTTTTTCCCCCACCCTTGACAATCCCCTGGCCTCCCCTACCCCCCAGTGTCTTATGTCCATTGGTTATGCTTATATGCATGCACATAAGTCCTTCAGTTGATCTCTTACCCCCCCTTCTGCCCCCCTACCCTCCCCGGCCTTCCCGCTGCAGTTTGACAATCTGTTTGAGGCAGCTCTGCCTCTGTATCTATTTTTGTTCATAAGTTTATAATGGTCTTTACTATCCATGAATGAGTGAGATCATGTGGTATTTTTCCTTCATTGACTGGCTTATTTCACTTGGCATAATGCTCTTCAGTTCCATCCATGCTGTTGCAAATGGTAAGAGTTCCTTCTTTTTTACAGCAGCATAGTATTCCATTGTGTAGATCAGTGGTTCCCAAACTTATTTGGCCTACTGCCCCCTTTCCAGAAAAAATATTACTCAGCGCCCCCTGGAAATTAATTTTTTAAAAATTTTAATAGCAATTAAACAGAAAGATATATGTATTAATGTTTCTACCTTTTTCGTAAAATATAGTAAAGAAAGGTGTAAATTATAAACATTGAAGTTTGAAATTATGAAACTATTTATTGAACTCAGAATAGAAAGGTAATACAAAAAAAGTTAAAACAAATGCACCTGTGGCCATCACTGCCCCCCTGGATCGCAGCAGCGCCCACCAGGGGGCGGTAGCGCCCACTTTGGGAATCACTGGTGTAGATGTACCAAAGTTTTCTGATCCATTCATCTACCATTTTTCTTTTTTTTTTTTTTATTAAATCTTTATTGTTCAGATTATTACATTTGTTCCTCTTTTTTCCCCCCATAACTCCCCTCCACCCAGTTCCCACCCCACTCTCCTCCCTCACTCCCCACCCACTGTCCTCATCCATAGGTGCACGATTTTTGTCCAGTCTCTTCCCGCATCTCCCACACCCCTTTCCCCCCCAAGAATAGTCAGTCCATTCCCTTTCTATGTCCCTGATTCTATTATAATCACCAGTTCATTCTGTTCATCAGATTATTTATTCACTTGATTCTTAGATTCACTTGTTGATAGATGCATATTTGTTGTTCATAATTTGTATCTTTACCTTTTTCTTCTTCTTCCTCTTCTTAAAGGATACCTTTCAGCATTTCATATAATCCTGGTTTGGTGGTGATGAACTCCTTTAGCTTTTCCTTATCTGTGAAGCTCTTTATCTGACCTTAAATTCTGAATGATAGCTTTGCTGGATAAAGTAATCTTGGTTGTAGGTTCTTGGTATTCATCACTTTGAATATTTCTTGCCACTCCCTTCTGGCCTGCAAAGTTTCTGTTGAGAAATCAGCTGACAGTCGTATGGGTATTCCCTTGTAGGTAACTGAGTTTCTTTCCCTTGCTGGTCTTAAGAGTCTCTCTTTATCTTTTGCTCTTGGCATTTTAATGATAATGTGTCTTGGTGTGGTCCTCTTTGGATTCCTTTTGTTTGGGGTTCTCTGCGCTTCTTGGACCTGTAAGTCCATTTCTTTCACCAGGTGGGGGAAGTTTTCTGTCATTATTTCTTCAAATAGGTTTTCAATATGTTGCTCTCTCTCATCTTCTGGCACCCCTATAATTCTGATGTTGGTACGCTTGAAGCTGTCCCAGAGACTCCTTACACTATCCTCGCATTTTTGGATTCTTTTTTCATTTTGCTTTTCCGGTTGGGTGTTTTTTGCTTCCTCGCATTTCAAATCATTGACTTGATTCTTGCGCTCCTCTGGTCTGCTGTCGGGAGTCTGTATAATATTCGTTATTTCAGTCCATGTATGCTTAATTTCTAGGTGGTTCCCCAATATAAGATCGAGGGTCTCATTAGTTTTCTTGTAGATCTCATTAAGTTTATCGGCAGCTTCTAAACAGTTCTTGAGAGACCTTAAAAGTGTGGTTCTGAACTCTATATCTTCCATTGACAATTTTGTCCTGTTTCTTTGTCTCCGCATTTTGTTATGCTTCCTTGGTGCACCCCCTAGTGGTCTTTGTGCGCAGTCTTATAAACCTTGATTGTTGTAGCTAATACCAGGGAGAGTTTGACCTCCAGGCCAAGTGGCTATGAGAATCAGCTGTGTCTGCAGTGAGAGAACTTCTGTCCTCTAGGGAGGTGCTAATCTAGCCTTTGCCTGAGGCTATCCAGAAAATGCCTCTGTGCAGGGCTTGGGCGGGGCGGGTCGAACAGGATCAATAGGATGGGCCGGAAAGAGCAGTTATGGCGACTCTCAGTCCTGTCCCCAGGGGCTCTGCCTCTCTGAGTCCCAGCAACGGCTGCAAACCTTGGATAGAAAGCTGCACTCGCTCTGACCGAAGCCAGACAGTCCCGCTTCTCCCGTTTGAGTCTGGGTCCCTAAAGACTCGCCCGGATCTGGAGCTCAGAGTCTGCGACTCCCTCCAGATTGAAAACAACAACCGCGCCCTCCGCCACCAGCCCGCTCCGCGCACTCCGCACCTCAGAATTTGACTTCAGCACTGCGCCTCCTCTGAGTGTCCGTATGCGTTTCTCTTTCCTCCTAGTTGTAGGACTTCCACTCAGCCAGCGTTCCTGTGGTTCTGGGTGATGTCCCTTCCATTTTTTGGTTTCACTTTTGAAGTAGTTGTTCAAAGCAGCAAACTCCGGCGTTAACCTATGCCGCCATCTTGGTTCTCCAATCACCAGTTCATTCTGTTCATCAGATTATTCACTTGATTTTCAGATTCACTTGTTAATAGATGTGTATTTGTTGTTCATAATTTGTATCTTTACCTTTTTCTTCTTCTTCCTCTTCTTTTTTTTAAAAAAAATTTTTTTTAATATTTTTTTTATTGACTTTTTACAGAGAGGAAGGGAGAGGGACAGAGAGTCAGAAACATCGATGAGAGAGAAACATCGATCAGCTGCCTCCTGCACATCCCCCACTGGGGATGTGCCCGCAACCAAGGTACATGCCCTTGACCGGAATCGAACCTGGGACCTTTCAGTCTGCAGGCCGACGCTCTATCCACTGAGCCAAACCAGTTAGGGCTTCTTCCTCTTCTTAAAGGATACCTTTAAGCATTTCATTTAATACTGGTTTGGTGGTGATGAACTCCTTTAGCTTTTTCTTATCTGTGAAGCTCTTTATCTGACCTTCAATTCTGAATGATAGCTTTGCTGGATAAAATAATCTTGGTACTAGATTCCTGGCATTCATCACTTTAAATATTTCTCGTCACTCCCTCCTGGCCTGCAAAGTTTCTGTTGAGAAGCCAGCTGACAGTCGTATGAGTACTCCCTTGTAGGTAACTGGCTGTCTTTCTCTTGCTGCTTTTAAGATTCTCTCTTTGTCTTTTGCTCTTGGCATTTTAATGATGATGTGTCTTGGTGTGGTCCTCTTTGGATTCCTTTTGTTTGGGGTTCTCTGCGCTTCCTGGACTTGTAAGTCTATTTCTTTCACCGGGTAGGGGAAGTTTTCTATCATTATTTCTTCAAATAGATTTTCAATATGTTGCTCTCTCTCTTCTTCTGGCACCCCTGTAATTCAGATGTTGGTACGCTAGAAGCTGTCCCAGAGGCTCCTTACACTATCTTCATATTTTTGGATTCTTTTTTCATTTTGCTTTTCCAGTTGGGTGTTTTTTTTTGCTTCTTCGTATTTCCAATTGTTGACTCGATTCTTGCGATCCTCTAGTCTGCTGTTGGGAGTCTGTATAATATTCTTTATTTCAGTCAGTGTATGCTTAATTTCTAGTTGGTCCTTTATCACAACCTCGAGGGTCTCACTAGATTTCTTATAGGTCTCATTAAGTTTATCAGCAGTTTCTAGAAAATTCTTGAAAAACCTTAAAAGTGTAGTTTTGAACTCTATATCCAGTAGTTTGCTTTCCTCCATTTCTGTCATTTGTGTCCTTTTTCCTTGTCTCCGCATTTTTTATGCTTCCCTGTGTTGGTAAAGTGGTTTTCTGTGCTAAGTGTCCTCTAGGGCCCTGTGGTTCAGCCTCCCCAATTACCTGAGGAGGACACTCTTGGTGCACCCCCTTGTGGTCTCTGTGCACACTCTTGTTGTAGTTAAGCCTTGATTGTTGTAGGTATCACTGGGAGGAATTGACCTCCAGGCCAATTGGCTGTGAGAATCAGCTGTGTCTGCAGTGGGAGAACTTCTGTGCTGGAGACACCCCTCCAGGGCAAGACTTGCTTCAATGGGGCTTTGGTGATCACTGAGTCTGCCCCCTGAGTGTGTCCGTTATGGTTCCACGGAGCTGCAAACTGGATGGCCCCACTCTGACCTCTGGGTACACTGGCTCCTGGATCCCTAGGGAGGTGCTAATCTAGCCTCTGCCTGAGGCTATCCAGCAAAAGCCTCCCAGTAGGGCTTGGGCAGGGCGGGTCCCAGGGGATCAACAGGGCGGGGCTAGCAGTTATGGCTGCTCTCAGTCCTGCCCTCAGAGGCTCCGCTTCTCAGTGTCCCGGTAATCACTGCAGGCCCCTCCAAGAGAAAGCTGCCCTCGAGTTCCAACCGATGCCAGACAGTCCCGCTTCTCCCGTATGAGTCTGGGTCCCCAGAGACTCACCTAGAACTGGAGCTCAGAGCCTGAGACTCCCTCCCGATTGAAAACAACAACCACGCCCTCAGCCGCCAGCCCGCTCCATGTGTGCCTTTGTACCTTAGTATTTTACTTCCGTACTGTGCCTCCTCTGAGTCTCGGTATGCTTTTCTCTTTCCTTCTAGTTGTAGAATTTCCACTCAGCCAGCCTTCCTGTAGTTCTGGATGATGTCCGTTCCGTCTTTCAGTTGTATTTTTGAAGTGGTTGTTCGAAGCAGCAAACTCTGGTGTTTACCTATGCTGCCATCCTCAAAGTGGCTGTACCATTTTTCATTCCAACCAACAATGTATGAGAGCTACAGTGACTTCACACTAACACACTTGGATTGTCAGTTCTTTTAACTTTAGCCATTTTAAAGGATGTGTAGTGTGTCTCATTGGGGTTTTAAAATCCATTTGTTTCTGATTACTAATAAAGATAAACTTTTAAATGTGCTTTCTGGCCATTCATATATCCTTCTGAATGTATATTCTAGTCTTTTGACAATTTTAAAAACAAATTGTTTGTCTTTTTATTATTGAGTTTCAAGGATTCTATATATCTTGCAGTCTGTGGCATTCCCTTTGGTTTTGTGTGTGTGTGTGTGTGTGTGTGCGTTTAAAAAACATAGTATTATTGATTTCACAGGGGAAGGAAGAAGGAGAGGGAGAGAGAGTTAGAAGTATCAGTGATGAGAGTGAATCATTGATTGGCTGCCTCCTGCACACCCCCTACTGGGGAGTGAGCCTATAACCCAGGCATGTGCCCTAACTGGGAATCAAACCGTGACCTGCTGGTTCATAGGTCCACGCTCAACCACTTAGCCACACCGGCCAGCCTGATTTGTTTTTCAGATGGCATTAGTTTTTAATTTTGATAAAGTATATTTTACCATTTTTCTTTTATTTTAATAGTTTTAACACTTATATTGTGTGTTTTTCTTAGTTATAGAAATTATAGCATTGATATGAGTGACAGCAGAGTCTTTTCTTATAATGATTTATAAGAAAATGAGGATACAATTTTGAGAGATATAGATCAGGATAAAGTTGATGTTTTCAAGCTAGAGAATGGAAAACAATTATAAAAGAAAGGATTAGAGAGAGGACATGAAAAGGGCTCTTTATAGGAGAAGAGCTTGGATAACAGGCATAATCAGAGAGGGAAAAAAAAGTAAAAACTGAAATTGATAGCAATGACAGCTTCTGTATCCAGAAATGATAGTATCAATAATCAGAACACTACAGTATGATAGAGAAGCAAAAATGGCTGTTTTCTGGCCTATTTTCTTTTTTTGTATTAAATATATGTGTACTTCGCTTTTTAGCCCAAGTGAAATTCTATTGCAACTAGATATAAAGAGCACTGTCTATAGTTATTTTACAGTTATAGATTGGTTTAAGTTAAAAGGTTTAAGTCAGCCCTGGCTGGGTAGCTCAGTTGGTTGGAGTGTCATCCTTGTGTGGGGTTCATCCCTGGTTGGAGCACATACAAGAGTCAGTCAATGAATGCATAAGTGGGTGGAGCAATGAGTTGATGTTTCTCTCTCTCTCTAAAACCAATAAATAAATTTTTTTAAAAAGGCTCAAATCTTCAAGGCCATCTCTATATGTATAATGAATAGTGGCTTTTAAATTTTTAAAGGTCAAATAAGATTATAGCTATTTTTGCTCCATCCTTCCTCAACCACAGTTCCTAAACTACAGAGTTAATCACACTAATTTAACTGTGTTCACTGGTGTTTATTTCCACATTTTCTATGACTATTTTACCTAATTTTTATTTAATTAATTGTAAATATTACCAACATGTTAATATGAAAGATGTGGTTCATAAAATTTCCTGCACTTATTTTTCTTCACATTTTCTCTGGAGCTCCTTTAGTAGATGTTAAAACTCTTGGGTTCCTCCACAAGTAAGTACACTGGTTTTCCAATCATTATTCCCGTTCTTTGTTCATTTCTCGCCTCCTTCCTGCTATTCTTCCTTTCCTTTTTTTTTTTTAATATATTTTTTATTGATTTTAGAGAGGAAGGAAAACGGGGAGAGAGATAGGAACATCAAGAGACAGAATCATTGATCAGCTGCCTCCTACATGCCCCACACTGGGGACCAAGCCTGAAACCCCGGCATCTGCTGTAACTGGAAATTATTCAGCAACCTCCTGGTTCATAGGCCAATGCTCAACCACTGAGGCATCCAGGCTATTCTTCCTTTTTTTTTTATTCTGGGAGATTTTCTGGAATTTTTTTCTGAATCTATTAAATTTTTAAGGTCAGCAGCATGTTATTTCCAAAAGCACTTTTTTATAGAACTCTGTTAATATTTCATTGCTATATAATCCCTTGTTTCTGTGATACTAGTTACAGTATTGTATCATTTGTATGTGTGTGCTCTTCTATTTCTTGCCTTGTTTTTTGTTTTGATCTACTTGTCAAGCTAGGGCTTTCATCAAATTTTTGTTATCTTCAGGTCTACATTAAGATGAACATTATGACCAGAAAGATTATTGTAATCTCTGTGCAAGTGTGAGCTTGTGAGACGGTGGGCTTCACTGTACAGCATTAAGTCAGATATCTATGTGTTTCCTTGACGTGACTCTAAGATTTCATTTTTTCACAAAAGAACCTTTCTGTCATATGACACCTGGCAACCATCAGCACCTCTAGAGTTCAGTAATAGAAAGGGATTGGGACCCTCTTCTGTATATAAACTTTTATTCATCTTCTTCTTTTCTGTATGGTACTCTTATCTACTTTTCCTGTCATTAACTAAATTTGGAGACTCTCCTTTATACTTTGTCTGGATAATAAATTCCTATTTCCTTCCAACTAGGAGAGTTGGGCGCTTCAATAGCTCTTTAATATATATATATATATATATATACATATATGTATATATATGTATGTATGTGTGTGTGTGTATATATATATATATACACACATATATATTTCATTGATTTTTTTACAGAAAGGAAGGGAGAGGGATAGAGAGTTAGAAACATCGATGAGAGAGAAACATCGATCAGCTGCCTCCTGCACACCCCCTACTGGGGATGTGTCCACAACCAAGGTACATGCCCTTGACCGGAATCGAACCTGGGACCCTTAAGTCCGAAGGCCGATACTCTATCCACTGAGCCAAACCGGTTAGGGCTCAATAGCTCTTTTTATAATCATTTTATTTAAGCTTCACTTTGCATTCTCACCCATAAAGCCTTTCTGTTGACAGTTGTATTACAAATTACCTTGCTTTTAGGTGTCATCCTCATCTGCTGTCTTTTCACTTAAGCCACTGAGTTCTATAGTTAATTTACATTCCTTTGTTTTTTCCTTTCAAAATTGCCTAAAACTTTCATATCCTGATGTCTCCTCAACCTTTTAGTTTTTATGAGTATGTGCTCCCTTTCACCCCCTTACTATCATTTTAATGGAGTAGAAGGAAGATGTGGAAATAAATGCAGTCATGCACCACTTAATGATGGACATACATTCTGAGAAATGCTTCAGGCGATTTCATCACTGTGCAAACATTATAGAGTATATTTACACAAACCTACATGGTAAGGCCTATTATACACCTAGGTTACATATATATATATATATACTGTGGGACCACTGTCATATATGCGGTCCATCGTTGACCAAAATGTCATTATACAGTGCATAGCTGTATCTTATTTAACCATACATCCTCTTTAATAATACTTCTATTTCATTTTTTTATCTTTTCACCCTAGGCTCTCTCAATTTTATATTTGTCCTTTCATCCTATCACCTGCCACATAAAGGTATTTCTCTTATTTTACTAATTTATGAAGAGTGCAAGGTTACATTTAAAAGCAGTTTAAACTACATGCATCCATGACTGTCTTTGTATTTGAGCTTTCTTTTATATGTAGGGTAGGTTTGAAATTAAGTTTATTTATAATAGCATATTTTTTAATTTTATTAATGTGGAGAAATTCACAAGTGTTACTGATGTTGATGGTGACAATAGCTGCTTTATTGGATGTAAACTACATGCCAGACACTAAATATTTTATAGTTATTAACTCTTCAATGATGATTTTTTTTATACTCCCTTTTAGAAGAGCCCTGGGAAATTTATAAATAAGGACACATCATGAAAGACTTGTGAGTTAAGTCTCATCCTTCTCCATGAAAATACAGCTAAGGAAGAACTCAGAAAACATAGGAAACAGAAAAATATTTCCGCTGGTCACAGACATTGATTCTTAAGATATGCCTGTTTTGCCTAACCTCAGGATAATCAATGGGGAAAGATTTCCATCATAAATTCAACTTCCTTAGATATCTGAGAATTGATATTGGAGAGAAACCATATGAATTTAGTGAATGTGGAAAAGCTTTCATCTATGTGACACGTCAAGAAATACTAAAGAAGTCTTATTGGAGAAAATATCTGCATGATAACAATGCTGAAAAGCCTTCAGACTGAATCAGATCTCCTTCAGTATGATCAAATTCACATCAGAGAGAAACCTTGTGAGTGTAATGAATGTGGAAAAACCTTTAGCCTGGAGAAAAACCTCATAGAGCATAAGAAAATGCACCCAAGAGAGAAATCGCATGAATGTCATGAATGTGGTAAAGTATTCTCTCAAGTCTCATCCCTTACTCTACATTTGAGAAGTCATACAAGAAAGAAACTATATAAATGCAGTAAATGTGAAAAGGCCTTTAGCCAGAAGGGAAACTTCCTTTCTCATCAGAAACATCATACTGAAGAGAAACCTTATGAAAATGGGGGAGCTTCTGTTCAGATGCCAGGTCTTATTAAGCACCAGAGAAATCATTCTCAAAACAAATCATATGCATGTAAGGAGTGTGGGAAAGCCTTCAATGGCAGGTCATATCTCACTGAGCATGAGAAAATTCATACGGGGGAGAAACCATTTATATGTGATCAATGTGGAAGGGCCTTTAGCCAGAAACAATACCTCATTAAACATCAGAATATTCATAGTGGAAAGAAACCCTTTAAATGTAATGAGTGTGGAAAAGCCTTTAACCAAAAGGAAAACCTCATTATCCATCAAAGAATACATACTGGAGAGAAACCTTATGAATGTAAAGGGTGTGGGAAAGCTTTCATTCAGAAATCAAGCCTCATTAGACACCAGAGAAGTCATACAGGAGAGAAACCCTATGTATGTAAGGAATGTGGGAAAGCCTTCAGTGGTAAATCAAATCTCACTGAGCATGAGAAAATTCATATTGGAGAGAAACCCTATAAATGTAATGAATGTGGAACAATCTTTAGGCAGAAGCAATACCTCATTAAACATCACAATATCCATACAGGAGAGAAACCCTATGAATGTAATAAATGTGGAAAAGCCTTTTCTCGAATTACATCACTTATTGTACACGTGAGAATCCACACAGGCGATAAACCTTATGAATGTAAAGTATGTGGGAAAGCCTTCTGTCAAAGCTCGTCTCTTACTGTGCACATGAGAAGCCATACAGGTGAGAAGCCCTATGGTTGTAATGAATGTGGAAAAGCTTTCTCTCAGTTCTCAACTCTTGCTCTACATATGAGAATCCATACTGGAGAAAAGCCTTATCAGTGTAGTGAATGTGGGAAAGCTTTTAGCCAGAAGTCACACCATATTAGACACCAGAGAATTCATACTCATTAAACTTCTATGAATGCCTTGAACTTAGAAAACCTTCAACAGAATTCATATTTGTAGTATATCAGAAAATCCATCTTACTAAAGTGACATGAACATGGAAAATCCTTCAGTACTCTAACTTAAAATACTGAGATTGTAAATAAAAAGTATAGTGTTAAGAAAACTTATACCTCCAGAGCCAACACAATAAACATTGTTAATGATGTACTTCTTAGGAGCATTCTCATTGAAGTAAAAATCCAGTCATGGACACCAATCAGCGTGGTTCTGGAAGGCCTACCTGATGCATTAAGACAAAAGATTCATAATTAAGAGAACAAACTGTCATGTTATATGTTTTACTATATGGGTAATCATCAATTATTTGCTGTTTTCCAGTCATTAAAAAATAGATTATGACAGAATATTGTATCCTGAAATATATGCATGTCTTTATGAGGAATTGGTAATTGACAGATATGTATCACAGGTTGGTAGGGAAATCATGCGTGAGTCAAAAGTGGACTCAGAGTAATTGACTCTTCATATGGAAAAGTATTGAGGTATTTGCTGCCATACATTAAAATATTTACTTATTATGAAATCCAATAATATTGAAGACTAGAATGCAAAATGTGAAACAGTAATATAAGAGCTTTATAGGAGAATGTTTTTAAAACCTTGGAGTAGGAAAGAATTTCTAAAATTTATTCCAGAATACTCACTCTTAAGTATATATACATATACCCAAGAAACATAGTATGTACCCAGGGATTCGTGTACCTCAATATTCATTGGATCATAAATTATATTAGCAAAATATTGGAAACAAATGTCTGTCTCTTGTGAAATGGTTGAATAAAATGATAGTCACACAGTAGAGTATTTTCTAGTAGTTAAGTACAAGTTAAATATATTTAACAAGGAAACATCTGAAAAAGTATATAGAGTGAAGAAAAAAATATCCGTGTAAATTTGAATTAAGTCACTACTAACCAACACCAGTATTAAGCATTGGTTATGGATGGACATTTTGATTTAAAACTGTGAAGAATGGATTACAAGGATACACATTCAGTTCCCAAAAGTGGTTGCCCCCAGAAAGAAAGGTAGTGGAAGGGAAGTGGGATTAAGCATGGTAGTTAAAGAGTACTTCAGTTTTGTATCTAAACATCTATCCTTAAAAAGAAATAAAAATTTCATGTAACCATAACAAAATGTTAGTTAATTCTGGGTTGTGGCAATATATGTGTTTATTTTATTTTTTTGTGCTATTTCTTTTAAACTTTTGAAAATTAAAAAAGATAGAGATAAGTGTAGGGAACCTGTACATGAAGTACATGTTAAAATAGATTCACATTCCCAATCAGATGCCAATTTTTTATTAAAAATACTTCTGAAATTATATATTTTAAATATGAAAAAATTTTTAATTGTGATGGCAGCTTAACAGATCCAATTATTTAAATTTACTCTCACATGTCATATTACTGTATTGGTTTCTGCTAAGTTATAGCATGATTTTACAACAGATTAGTTGAATCACATACATGTAAAGATTATATTTAATAATACATGCACAGACCTGGTAGAGGGAAAGAATTCATTTTCACTGAAACATTTATCAGAAAATTTAATACCCCATATAACCAGTATTGGCAATGGAAAATAGACCATTTTAAAATGAGGAAGCCATGTTGCTCTTACATATTTTAATATGCCACTGAGTAAAATATCCACTCTTATGGTTTAGTCTCAATTTTAACCTCACACTAATATTTTTCTCTATTCTGCCAGACATAATCAATTCCCATTTGTTTCCTTAGGGAAAAGGGTGCTGAAAGATAGATAGACCTAAATAGTACTTTATTTTCAGCAAATCTTTTTATAGGATTTTTGAAAGGGATGCTTGATCCCTTTTCACAGCAATTTGACAGGTAGAAATCTGTTAATGCTCTTTGTTAATAGTGATAAAAATGAGTATGTAACATTTAAACCTTAGGTTAATTTCACATATATCAATTTCTTTTAAACTCAAAATAATAAAATGCTAATATAACTAGAGAACTGCATTTTTTGTTATTAGCATCTTTGAAGGTTAGTCTTGAGGTAAGATTATAAATACCAGTGGTTGATATTCTGAGGTAATCTACCCAAACAATATGCATGTATATATTTACATGAACCTAAGTTCTCTTCTATTTCAATCTTCACTAAACATTCTCTCATATTCCTTAAGTGTTCTGCCCTTGTGCTTGTGCACCTTTGAAGTCACCAGAAGAACTCAAGTCAGACCAAATTAGGAAGATTACCTTTTGCTGCCTATAAGTGGCCAATAATTATGGGTTTCGCTCAGTGGTTAGAGTGTCAACTCACAGACCGAAGGGTCGTGGGTTCGATTCCTGGTCAAGGGCACGTACCTTGGTTGCAGGTTTGATCCCAGCTCCAGTCAGGGCACATGTGGGAGGCAACCAATCATTGTGTGTCTCTCACATTAATGTTTCTCTCCCCCTTTCTCCTTTCCCTCCACTCTGTCTAAAACCAATGGAAAAAATATCATTGGATAAGGATTAAAAATCAAAAGAATTATAATGGTCAGGTAAAGTAAGATGAGTAATTGCTGCACAGTTTCTGTGATACTGTGTACTGTAAATTTATTCAGCCATCTCTTTATTGATTCATCTTGTTGTTAGTTATTGTAAACCACAAACTAGAGTAAATACCCATACATTTAGGTATTTTCATTATTGGAGAGTAGATGATAGGCAAGAGGTTGCTAGACATATTAAAGGATATATGCTATTTAAAAATTGTAATAGATACTGTCAGTCAATTTTAAAAAGACAAGAAACGCTGTACATATGAATGGAATACTACTTAGCCATAAGAAGTAGCCTTTGTGACAACATGGATGGATCTTGAGAATATCTGCTAAGCAAAAGTCAGACAGAAAAAGTCAAGAATCATGATTTCACTCATGTAGGATATAAAACTGAAAGTAACAAATGAACAAATAAGACAGTATGTTGGTTACTGGAGGGAAGGGTTATGGGGGGTAGTAAAGAGGGTCAAATATATGGTAACTGAAGATATGACAGGGCAGTGGGCACACAATGCAATATATGTAGGTCATGTATCAAAGAATTGTATACTTGAAATCTATATAATTTCATTAACCGATGTCACCCCAATAAATTTAACTTAAAAATAGGTAAAAAGCCAAAACAACAACAACAACAAAAAATGTAGCCCTGCAATAGATGGTGTTAACCTGCTAAAATTAATGCTGGTCTGATGAGTATAAACCTCCCCTGCTCCTAAATTTGCTTCTTTGTAAATTTTGATATTGTTAACCCATTTTCCTAAAGGATTATGTATTTTTTTTTTCAATTTTGAAGACCTCTTCATATATTAGCTATTAGGAATTTGTCTAATTTTTGTTATAAAAAAGTGACTTTTTCTATTAAAATATTTTTAAATTTCGATGTAACGGAATATGTACTAATTTTTTCTAAGCTTATGAATTAGGAAGATACTTTGGGGGGGGCTGGGAGTGGAAGAGGGCATAGAGGGAATAAGTAGTGAAATAAAATAAAATGTAACAAAATACATATTTTTAATCTCTAGATTGCATATATTATTTCTTAGTTTGCCTTGCAATTTGGTTATCTCAATATGTAAATATGTAATGCATGTAGAATTTAATATCATATAAAGTGAGGTTCATTGTTATTTTCTTCCAGATGGGTTTCCATTGTACAAGCACAATTCAGTAAAATAGTTTAATACGTTCAACAGCCAATCACACAGCACTGACACCAGCACAATCACAGATTCGATCTGGCAGTTAAATAAACTGAATAGGCTTTAATCCTGAATTAGTTTTAATGGCAGCTTTATCCTGATAAGAAAACACTTTCACAATATGTTTATTAGACAGTCCTGCAACTGCCCAAGCAAGCACAGCTTTCAGGACCTCAGCCCTGGGAAACATTAACATTCTCATCCAGGGCATTTTACAATGATCCACCAGTACATATGCATGGTGTGCCACCATCACATGGGGCACACTCAGTTGGAAGACTGATATCTACTTAAGCATAGGGAAGCTACTCCACTGCCTTGGTTTCCTCAAAACTTGTAATGCTTTAGTCACATAGGCTGTCAATGTCTACGTGGCAATTCACAGATCTCCCGATCCAGGTAAAGGCTACAGATGAGGGATTTACACTGTTACTTTCTTTAAGGATGCTGTGGTAGAAAGGTAAATCTAATGTCATCTTTCCAGGTATGGATCAGTGGGAAAGACCTGTGCTTAATCCTATACTGATACCATCCTTTTTCTATTCAATGAAAACTTTGCTATGTAATCATTTACACATATGATCTTTCCCTCACTCAACTGAAACTATCTTATATTTTCATTTACTAGTATACCAAGACATTTCTATATTTTGTTTCACTAATCTATTTTTCTGTTCCTATATAATACCACAGCTTCCAGGACCTCAGCTAATTAGTTTAACATTAGCCATACTGTTTCTTTTCTTTTTAAAAAAATATATTTTATTGATTTTTTTTACAGAGAGGAAGAGATAGGGATAGAGAGCCAGAAACATCGATGAGAGAGAAACACTGATCAGCTGTCTCCTGCACACCCCCTACTGGGGATGTGCCCGCAACCAAGGTACATGCCCTTGCCTGGAATCGAACCTGGGACCCTTTAGTCCGCAGGCCAATGCTCTATCCACTGAGCCAAACCAGTTAAGGCCATACTGTGTTTCAATACAGCAGAATAAGAGTTAAGTCCCTCTTGCTGTTTTCACACTGTTAATGCCTACTCAAAGTTAATTTTATTTCTACATAAATGAAGATAGTTTTCTCAAATTAGAAAAACCTTTTGGTATTCTAGTTGGTATTGCATTAAATTTATACATTTATTTGGAGAGAAGTGACATGATATTGCCTTTCTGCCCCCAAACAGTATGCCTTAGCATTTATTAAAATTGTGATACATGTCCTTCAGCAGAGGGATTCTGAATAAAGTAATGTGCAGCACATCTCTGCTTAATACCATTATATTCAAGAAAGGTTTAATATTTGGGTGAATAAGAAAAATCCCTGATTGGACTGACTGTTTCCATCTACAAGAGTTCATATGTTGAAGCCCTAATTGCTAATGTGATGGTATTTGGAGGTGAGGCTTTAGGAAGGTAATTTAGTTTAGATTATGTCATGAGGGTAGGACACTCATGATGGGAATAGTAATCTTTAAGGGAGAGAAAGAGATATCTCCATGTGAACATAAATGAGAAGGTAGCTGTCTACAAGCCAGGAAATAGATCTTTATCAGAAACCAAATTTGTCAGCACTTTGATTTTGGAACTTTGCAGCTTCCAGAACTGTGAGAAATAAATGTCCATTGTTTAGGCCACCTAGTCTGTTATAGGAGCCCAAGGTAAGACAATCATGTCCTTCTTAATTCCATGCCAGTCAGTTAGAAATAAGGTTATATGCTCCTAATATATGGTAAGACAAAGACACTTTATTGTTAGGAGAGTGTAATCCTAACTTTTTTAACAAGCTCTATAGTTTTGGGGAATTTATAATACTTCCATAAATTCCAATTTCTTTGTTTTAAAAGAAGAATAATTGAAACAGGAAATATGTGACAAATTCCTGGAGCAATATCACCAAAATGTTGAATGAAAAAGCTCCAGTTTATTGTTTCCCCACAAACTGAATAAAACGGAAGTTTTCTGAACTAACTTTGTAATACCCCTGTGTCGAGTAAGACTCCCTCCACGTTCTGCGTGGAGTAGGGTTCGGTATCTGAAAGGAGCCGCACAACAAATGAGAGAAAAAGACACGAGATAATTTTGCAATATTGAGGGACCAGGCGGCAAGTCCCAAAGGACTTCCTTCTGCTCAGGCTTCACCAAGCTTTTATTGATCTGGGATGCACCCATAGCATAGCCCTTAGGCAGGTGACCCCTGGCAACAGGCAGACTAGCCCATCAGCAAGGATTTACATAATAATAAATGGGGGAGTAGTTTCAGCTACCACTGTCTGGACAAACAGAGGTGGCGCCTAGCTCCGACCTTTGCTAGGGCTTCAAAGGCACCCAGCCTTGGAGGGGGGGGGGGGGGCGGGGGGGGGCGTTCTCTGTCTACGCTTATCAGATAGTGAAGGCCATAAACAGTTTCCCACACCCCTGGAAAGTAGTCAAAGGTTTATAGGAACAATCAAATGCCTAATAAAGAAAAAGCCGCCCTAACCGGTTTGGCTCAGCAGATAGAGCGTCAGCCTGTGGACTCAAGGGTCCCAAGTTCAATTCTGGTCAAGGGCATGTACCTTGGTTGTCGGCATATACCCAGTGGGGAGTGTGCAGGAGGCAGCTGATCAATGTTTCTCTGTCATCGATGTTTCCAACTCTCTATCCCTCTCCCTTCCTCTCTGTAAAAAATCAATAAAATAATATAAAAAAAAAGAAAAGAAAAAGCCATCTTCAAATGTTAATAAAGTTTTGTAGCATTTTCACTCTTATCCCACTGCTCCCCAGCATGGCAGTGATCTTGGTCTTGAGCAGGCAGCAACCCATTTCTCCCTCAAACTGGAGGGAGCAAAGCAGATCATCTTTACAAATTATTGTATACATCTTTTCTAATCTTTCTTGATACATGAAGGACTGATACAAGGCACTTATCTGTTTTGCATGAATCAGAATGCAGGTGGGAGAAAATGAGTAGGTACTGCTCATAAAAGCTACAGGGTGGACTATAAACCCATAGATAAGTGGTTCAAGAGATTATTAGTGGATACACAATAGATAATCTATGGCATGGAGGAGAATTGGGTAATTTAAGTTTGTAATTCCACTTCTTATTTTCTATAGAATTCACAGTACATTTATAAAAATAATTATAAATCTTTGTTATTGGACATGCGCTGTATAAAGATGCAACATTTTGACATTAGTAACAAAGAGAACAGTTATAGTAGAATTGTTTTTATGACTGTAGGTAAGTTGGTATTTAGATTGTTATAACATTTTGTTATAACATTAGGATGTTATATGTCATTCCCATGGTAACTAATAAAGATATAGCCATAGGACAAACACAAAAGAAAATTGGAAAAGAATCAATATATGTCACAAATATAAAAAATGAGGGCAATAATGAAGAAAATGAGGGAATGCTGTGAAGACATACAGAAAACAGCAAATAGCAGTTCTTTTCAGTAATTAAATGTATATTGATTCAATTCTTCAGTCAAAATACAGAGATTGCCAAAATGGATTTTTAAAGAATGACCCAACTATGCTATGTACAAGATACTTTAGACCTAAAGACCCAAATGGGTTGATGGTAAAAGGATGGAAGAAGATAGTCCATGCAAATAGTAATCAAAAGGGAGCAGAAGTAGCTATACTAAAAGAAAAGTGACACTGAGTAAAAAAACTATTATAAGGGAAAGGGATATATCAGCCAAGAAATATATGAATTATAAACATATACACCAGACATGAGAGGCTCAAGATATATGAAACAATCTGATAGGACTGAAAGGAGAAATACTTGTACAATAATAGTTGGATATTTCAATAGTCATAATCCACATAACGATGATTTGGTCAGCAGTGGACCACATATATGACAGTGGTACACCTATATAATAAAAGGGTAATATGCAAATTGACCCTAACAGCAGAAAGACCAGTTGCTATGACACGCACTGACCACCAAGGGGCAGACGCTCAATGCAGGAGCTGCCCCATGGTGGTTAGTGCACTCCCACAGGGGGAGCTTCGCTCAGCCACAAGTCGGGCTGACAACTGGGGAGTGCAGTGGCGGTGGCAGGAGTCTCTCCTGCCTCCTCGGCAGAACTAAGGATGTCCGACTGCGGCTTAGGCCCTGTAGGAAGCGGGCCTACGCCGTCAGTCGGACATCCCTCATGGGTTCCTGGGCTGCCAGAGGGATGTCTGACTACCAGTTTAGGCCTGATCCCTTGGCAGGTGGACAACCCCCGAGGGGTCCCAGACTGCAAGAGAGAAGGCTGGGCTGAGGGACCCCTCCCCCCCTGAGTTCATGAATTTTCATGCACCAGGCCTCTAGTAAGATTATAATGAAGCTGAAAATTCCTATCACCTAGTGACACTAGTCATAACCGAGTGGAGTACATAGCTGAAGAAGAGGCTAGAGAAAATAAAACTAGAGGAAGAGAACTTGAAGAAAAATCATAGTACAGGGTTTAGTGGGTTTTGCAGACCTCAACATGCTTCTTAAAATGTTTGAAAGCATGGACCCCAACACCAAAAGGTTTTCTTTAATAGGAATGTTCATGGTCTATGATGGAAAAAAAGCAAACTACCATGGACATATATTTTTTAAAAAAAATATATTTTATTGATTTTTCACAGAGAGGAAGGGAGAGAGATAGAGAGAGCCAGAAACATCGATGAGAGAGAAACATCGATCAGCCGCCTCTTGCACATCCTGTGCCCGCAACCCAGGTGCATGCCCTTGACCGGAATCGAACCCGGGACCTCTCAGTCCGCAGGCCGACGCTCTATCCACTGAGCCAAACTGGTTTCGGCAATGGACATATTTTTTAAAAGAGTGACATTTCAAGAGTCCCAGGCAGGTACTTGGTGAAATATTCCAGAAGGCATTGTTATAGGAAATGATACTCCATGTATGGAATTCCCCAGAAGACCTTTCAGTAGTACAAGATGTGGAGGTGAAAGACAGTGATATTGATCCTGACCCTATGTAGGCCTAAGCTAATGTGTGTATTTATGTCTTTATTTTTAACAAATAATTTTTAAACATTTTAATTAAAAGAAAATAGCTTTTACAATAAGGATATAAAGATAAATATTGTTTTATAGCTGTAAACTGTTTTAAGCTAAGTATTATTACAAAAAGTGCCCTGGCTGGTTTGGCTTTTGGCTTGAAAGGTCACAGGTTCTATTCACAGCCCTGGTTGAGATGCGCATGGGAGGCAATCAATCCCTGTAATCAATGTTTTTCTCTCTCCTCCCTCCTCCCTCCCCTCCACTCTCTCTCTCTCTCTCTCAAAAAAAAAAAAAAAAAAAAAAATCAATGGAAAAATATCCTAGGGTAAGGATTAAAACAAAAAATAAAAATGTTAAAACTTCTTAAGTTTATAAAGTAAAAAGTCACATTAAGCTGATGTTAGTTTATTATTGAATAAGTGTAAATAAATTTAGGGTAGCCTAAGTATGCAGTGTTTATAAAGTTTACAGTAGTATATGATCACATTAAGTCAGCATGAATTCAACTCCCCCAGAGCAACTTCCAGACTTGTAAGCTCCATTATTGGTAAGTGCTCTATTCAGGTGTACCATTTTTTAATCTTTTATGCTATGTTTCTTTTTAAGTATTTTTTAATTGATTTTAAATAAAGAAGAAGGTAGAGGAAGAGAAAGAGAGAAACACCAATCAATGTGAGAGAGAAATATTGATCAGTTGCCTCCTATATGCACCCTAACTGGGGACTAAACCCACAACCTGAGCATGTGCCCTGACCAGGAATCGAACTGGCAACCTTTCAGTGCATGGAATGATACTCAACCAACTGAGCACACTGGCCAGGGCTATGCTCTGTTTTTACTGTACCTTACCTATGTTTAGATAAACAAATACCATTGTGTTACAACTGCCTACAGTATGCTGTACAGGTTTGTAGCCTAGGAGCAATAGGGTATATTACATAGCATAGGTGTGCAGTAAACTGTATCATCTAGGTTTGTGTAAGTACAGGCATACCTCAGATACTGTGGGTTCTTTTACAGAACACCACAATATCACAATAAAGTGAGTCACAGGAATTTTTTGGTTTCCCAGGGCATCTAAACATTATATTTGCACTATAGTCTATTAAGTTGTGCTAAAGCATTATATCTAAAAAATGTATATACCATAATTTAAAAATACTTATTACTGCTAGAAATGCTAATCATCACCTGAACCTATTGGAAAAATGACAGCAATAGACTTGTTCAACACGTGGTTGCTACAAACCTTCAATCTGTAAAGAAAACAATACATGTGAAGTGCAATAAAATGAGGTATGCCTGTATACTTTATGATGTTCACCTAACGACAAAATTACCTAACTGTACTCTATTTTCAATAATGGATAGAACAACAGGAAAATCAAGGAGAACATAAAAGATTAAAAAACCATTTAAACCTAACAAACAGAAAACACTGCACCTAGCAACAGCAGAATAAAAAGTTTTGAAGTTCATATAGAACTTTTTGCAGAATAGACAATGTCAGGCCAGAAAACAAGTCATGATAAATTTTAAAAGGTTGATTAATACAAAATATAATTTCCAATTATGTGTAATTAAATGAAATTAGACATCAATAACAGCAGAAAAATGGAAAATTCCAAATATATAGAAATTAAACATCATACTCTTAAAACAAGGGGTCAAAGAAGAAATCACAAGAAACATTTAAAAAATACTCTCAAAGAAATCAAAATGAAAACAGAACATATCAAAACTTATCTGGCCCTGACTGGTTTGGCTCAGTGGATAGAGCGTCGGCCTGCGGATTGGAAGGTCCCAGGTTCGATTCTGGTCAAGGGCATGTACCTTGGTTGCGTGCACATCCCCAGTAGGGGGTGTGCAGGAGGCAGCTGATCGATGTTTCTCTCTCATCGATGTTTCTGATTCTCTATCCCTCTCCCTTCCTCTCTGTAAAAAAATCAATAAAATATATTAAACAAACAAACCAAAAAAACTTATCTGATGTAGCAATTATTATTACCATATTAATAGAGGCCCAGTGCACGAATTCGTGCATGGGTGGGGTCCTGTCGGCCCACCCCCACCAGGGCCAATCCGGCCGGGGGGGAGGGGCTGAGGGCGGTTGGCCGGCCGCCCCTGCCCCTGGTTGAACTCCCAGTCAAGAGGACAATTTGCATATTAGGCTTTTATTATATAGGATTATTTTGTTAATCCTCACCCCAGGATATTTTTCCATTGATTTTTAGAGAGAATGCAAGGAAGGGAGACAGAGAAACATTTATGTGAGAGACACATTGATTGGTTGCCTCCCACATGCACCCCAACTGAGCCAGGGATGGAACCTGCAACTGAGGTACTTGCCCTTGACCAGAATCGAATCCATGATCCTTCAGTCTGTGGGCCAATGCTCTAACCACGGGCTAGGGCCAATATTTGAAGTTTAAGGGTATGGTTTGTTATCTGGTAAGACTAGCCCCAATTGCCCCATACTGCATTTTCTGCCCAAGTATACTGTCTATTCTTACCTTTGGTTTTCCACTTAAACTTTAGAAAAATCCCTATTTAGAAAAATACATTTTAAATGGGATCATGTTAAATTCATAAATTATTTAAAATGATATGTTTGTGTTACAAACTTTTATTCAAGGATATAGTATAATTTCTTTCATTGGCTAAGTTTTTTTCTGTGCCTTTCAATTGTGTATTAAACTTATTTTTTTGTTTATTGCTGATTATTCTTAAGCATTTAACTGTACTGCAAGGTTTTGTTTGTATATATGAAGTTTATTTACACAAATTTTATACCCACTGTCTTATTTTCTCCCTTTATTTAAAACCAGAGACCCAATGCATGAAAATTTGTGCAAGAGTAGGCCATCCTTCCCCTGGCTGCCGGCACCGGCTTCCCTCCGGCACCCAGGACCCGGGACCCGGATGGCTTCCCCCCAGCCCTGGCTTTGTCAGGAAGGACATTTGGAATGACATCTGGTCTAATTAGCATATTACCCTTTTATTATTACAGATTACTAGAGGCCCAGTGCATGAAATTCGTCCATGGGGGGGAGGGGGGAAGGTTCCTCAGCTTGGCCTGCACCCTCTCCAATCCGGGACTCCTCGGGGGATGTCTAACTGCCGGTTAGGCCCAATCCCACAACCAGCAGTAGGACATCCCTCTTGCAATCGGGGACCGCTGGTTCCTAACTGCTCACCTGCCTGCCAGCCTGAGCCCTCTAACTGCTCTCCCCTGCCAGCCTGATCCCCCTAACTGCTCTACCCTGCCAGCCTGATCCCCCTAACTGCTCTCCCCTGCCAGCTTGATCGCCCCTAACTGCTCTCCCCTGCTGACCTGATCGCCCCTAACTTCCTCTGCCTCAGCCCCGCCACCATGGCTTTGTCTGGAAGTTAGTCTGGAAAATGTCTGGTCTAATTAGCATATTACCCTTTTATTAGTATAGATGTTAACTCTGGCCCAGTTTCTTAGACTGTTCTCTGGTTGGCCCAGGTTGTGGGTTCATCCCTCTTTACGGCACTTAAAAGAATCAACCAATGAGGCCTGGCCAGGAAAGCTCAGTTGGTTACAGAGTCCTCTTCATATGCCAAGATTTCCCATTCAATCTTCCAGTCAGGGCACATACAAGAATCAACCAATGAATATAAAAATAAGTAGAATAACAAATCAACGTTTTTCTTTTTCTTTCCCTTTCTCTCTCTAAAATCAATTTTTAAAAAAATAGGTTAAAAGTAACTACAATAAAATATTTGGAGACAGCATTTTGCAGTTAGAAAACAGTTATTTTTATACCTAACAAAATTCATCTGGCCTGGAGGTAATCTGAAGTCTCCTTGAGGAACTCAAACTTACATTCCTTGATCTCTGTAAGCCATGTTTTTTTCTTCAAAAAATGGGACTAACACTGCCTAATTCACTTCTTTTCTATGCAATGGTCGACACTACTCTTCGAACTTTAAAGTTGTTTCTTAATCCAGGACTTCACAAATCTGTTCCCTTAGACCAGTGGTCAGCAAATTACGGCTCGCAAGCCACACGCGGCTCTTTAGCCCCTTGAGTGTGGCTCTTCCACAAAATACCGACTTCTGGGCATGGGCCACGAAGTTTCAATCGCACTGTACATGCGCGCCCGCACGTGGTATTTTGTGGAAGAGCCACATTCAAGGGGCCAAAGAGCCGCATGTGGCTCCCGAGCCGCAGTTTGCTGACCACTGCCTTAGACCTTAGGGCCCCAGGGGTGGGCAAACTTTTTGACTTGAAGGCCACAATGGGTTCTTAAACTGGACCGGAGGGCCGGAACAAAAGCATGGATGGAGTGTTTGTGTGAACTAATATAAATTTAAAGTAAACATCATTACATAAAAGGGTACGGTCTTTTTTTTTTAGTTTTATTCCCGACCGCAGGCCGTAGTTTGCCCACGGCTGCCTTAGGCTTACATCGCTTAGACTTACCCCCTTCAACCAGGACTCGAAAAGAGCCCATAAGATTGAAAGGCTATGTCTCCAGTCTGCAGTCTAAGCAAGAGCAAGCACCCCATTTAAAAAACAAGTCCCTTGGAATTGGCTTTCTTTTTGTTTTATTATTTTATTTTTCTTTATTTTTATTGTTGACACTATTGCAGATGTCCCTATTTTCCTCTCCTTTGCCCCCTCCACCCAGCCTCTGGCTTTCTTTTTAAAGAAAACAACAGTTTTTATTTCTATTCTATACAGATGCTTAAGATTTTACACGCTTTAAATCATTTATTCGCATCCCCCTCCCCGTGTTTTCAGTGGTTGAGCGTAGACCTATGAACCAGGAGGTCATGGTTGGATTCCCCTTAGGGCAGAGACCAGGTTGCGCTGGATCTGCAGTAGGGGCAGCTCATCGATGATTCTGTCTCATCATTGATGTTTCTATCTCTCCTCTAAAATCTATAAAAACATATTAATTAATTTATTAGCTCAATTATGTAACCTTTCTCCCATCAAATTAAAAAAATACAATCACTGTGATATATACAGTGATACTTAAACTTTCAATTATACACACACCCATACAAAATCCTGAATCCAGTTTCTCCCTCTGCGATGCCCAACTCTCTCCCCTCCCCTCCCCCCTCCCCCCTTACTTTTTTCTAGCAAAGCCTGCCTCACCCCTGCCTTATTCTCCTCAGGCCAAGACATTTCATACAAAAGTCAGCTCAGAATGCCAGCCTCTTTCGCAATTTCGTAAACTCCTCCTCTTTGGCCTTCCCCATCCCGTTTCACGTTTGGCGATTCCTCCTTACCAGCCTCCCCATTCCCTTTGCAGGATCCTAGTCTGCCTCCCCTTCAGCCTCGGGTCGGGCTCTGGGACTCAGAAACTTAGGTCCCACAACTCCTCTGCGCGGAAGAACCCCAAGCCAAAGCTACTGCGGAACGCAGGCCAAAGCAGCGGCCCAGGACACGGTGCGCCCCCAGCAATGTCCGCGGCGTAGCCGGAGCAGGCTGAAGAATCAGGGCCCCGAGCTACATTTCCCAGAAGCGCCGGCGGCGCGTCTTTTCTTTCCTGGGGAACTAGCCTCTTCCCGAGCCTGTCCCACTGCTGGATCGTACGGCGGATAAGGGAACGAAACTCATCGAACGCGTCCGAGTGGCCTTTTTCAGGAGCCACGGCCGGAGGGACGCCAGGCTCCCTGAGGCCTCCGGTGCGCCGTTGGGTGAGGGGGCAGTCGTTTCGGCCGGGACGCAGTTAAGCGCGGACGGAAATCCTGACGCTCAAGAGCCATCTTGCCCGCCCCAGGTAGGTCTCTGACTGCATTGCCCAGAGGACTCCTCAGCGTAACGGGATTCTCGCGTTAATTCAGCCTCTAAGTCACGCGCTGGCGGGACCCTCGGGTCTACACCAGCAACTGCTACAGTTCTGTGGAGGGGCTCCTGCTGAGGTGAGGACCGCAAGGAGGCGGCGGGACCGGAGCCTAGGCTTTGTACCCGGGAGATCAGATTTAAATGGTGTGATTTCGTCCATGTGGAGACTGACCGTGTGGGTGTGACTTGCAGCGCTGTCGGCGAGCCAGCGACTGCTGGTGTGACAGGACGGTACTCCGTGTGTGTGTGTGTGTGTGTGTGTGTGTGTGTGTGTGTAGCCACGTGCAGCTTTGTATGTGCAGGTGTGGAGAGCTTTTGGCTCGGGGGGTGTGATAGCGTTTGTCCCGTCGGGGTGTGTGTGTGACCGCGTGCTGTGGAGAGTGCATGTGGGGGTACCTGTGAATACTGTGTGGTTTTATCTGTTTTAGTGTGATTGTGACTCTGCGACCAAGTACAGGTATGCGATGCTTGTGACCCTCTGAAGCCCTGTGTGTGCGGCCCTGTTGCTTTGATTGTGGGTTACTTCTAGCTTTATGTTCCCATAGTGGTTATGTGATTTGCGAGACTGGATAATTGTATGAGGTTTTTTCATTTATTTATACCTCTCTAAGCATTATACTGTAGTTTTCCCTGGTTTTTAAACTTTATATGAATGCTCTCCTTTATCTTTTATTTTTGCTTATTTGTACAATTGTTTTTGAGGATTTCCCATATTAGATATAATAGTGGTTCCTTTATAAAAAAAATATGTGTGTATTGATTTTAGAGAGGAAGGGAGAGGGATAGAGATAGAAACATCGATGAGACAGAAACATTGATTGGCTCCCTCCTCCCTCCCTCTCCACCGCCTCCCCCGCGAATTGAGCCTGAAACCCCAGCATATGCCCTGACAAGGAACCTGTGATTTCTAGGTTCATGGGTTGATGCTCTAGGTTTCGGCTGGGACGCAGTTAAGCGCGGACCGAAATCCTGACGCTCAAGAGCCATCTTGCCCGCCTCAGGTAGGTCTCTGTCTGCACCAGCTGGGCTACTACTCATCCTTTCTAGTATTGATGGATTTGAGTTATTTTCTAGTCTGTTTTACTTTATAAGCAATGCTGTGCAAACATTCTTTTACATAAGGTACACATGCATGAGTTTATCTACCAATGGAATTACTGGGCTGTATAATATCTTCCGCTTTACTAAATAATATTTACCAAGATGGGTGCACAAATTTATATTTGCATAGCAGTGTTTGAAGCATTTCATTGTTCTATATCCGATAGTTGTTTTTTTTTTTTTACAAAGTCCTATTTTCTTTTTTAAATCTTATTGTTGAAAGATTTACATACTTTCTCCTTTTCCCCCATTGACCCCTTCTAGCCCCCCCCCCCCTCCCCGGTTCTGATAGTTTTTAAAACATTTTTATGAGATATAGTATAAATATAGTAAAGTGCACAGAAGTTAAGTATATAGCTATATAACAATGTCCTGCCCAGAACTTTCCTTTAAACCCCTTCCCAGTTATTTTTCTCCCAGAATCACAATCAGAAACCTATCCCCATTAGTTAATTTTACCGATTCTTGAATTTTATATTTAAATAGAATTATATAGCATGTACTTTTTTATGCCTGGCTTCTTTTGTTCCACATTATGCCTGAGATTCATCCATGTTGTTGAATATAATTGTACTTAGTGCTCATTACATTTGGGGATATACTAGTATTGCAGTTTAGTAATTAATTGTAGTGTTGATGGACATTTGCTAGTTTCCAGGTTTTGGCTATTACAAATTAGTTGGTGGTGGGTACCAGGTTTTTCCTATGTAAAATTAGTATTTTCCCTTTTTAATTAGTATCTTGTGGGAAGATGCTTTGAGACTATGCAAAAATAATATTTCTCATCATACTTTCACCCAATAAATTTGACATTCATTGGTAATTCTTGTTTGTAATAATTATTACTGTGATGTTTGCCTGGTGGTGATTTTCTCTTTCCATCAGTCCTTCTACATTCATTAATTTAAATTCTACTGTAAGTTCTGGCCAGCCAGCATAGCTCAGTGGTTGAGTGTCAACCTCTGAACTAGATCACCGTTCAATTCCTGGTCAGGCACATGGCTGGGTTGCGGGCTCAATCCCCAGTAGGGGGCATGTAGGAGGCAACCAGTCAATGATTCTCTCTCATCTCATTGATGTTTCTATCTCTCTCCCTCTCCTTTCCTCTCTGAAATAAATAAAAATATATTAAAAAAATAAATTCTACTGTAAGGAGGAACTATTCTTTATTCCTCATGTGTTTATTTGATTATTTATTTATGGACTCATGGTTATTTTATTCTTTGAGTATTAATTCAGTATTATTATATACTAGAGACCCAGTGCATGAAATTCATGCACTCGGGGGTGGGGGGTGTCACTCAGCCCAGCCTGCACCCTCTCCAATCTGGGACCCCTCAGGGGATGTCCGACTGCCAGTTGGACATCCCTCTCACAATTCAGGACTGCTGGCTCCCAACCGCTTGCCTGCTTGCCTGCCTGATTGCCCCCTAACCACTCTCCTGCTGGCCTGGTCATCCCTAACTGCCCTCCCCTGCAGGCCCGGTCACCCTCAACTGCCCTCCCTGCCAGCCTGGTCGCCCCTAACTGCCCTCCCTGCTGGCCCAATCCCCCCCAACTCCCCTCCCCTGCAGGCCCAGTTGCCCCCAACTGCCCTCCCCTGCCAGCCCAGTCACCCCCAACTGCCCTCCCTTGCTGGCCTGTTCGTCCCCAACTGCCCTCCCTTGCTGGCCATCTTGTGGTGGCCATCTTGTGATGACATTGGCGTGGCCATCTTGTGCAAGGGCATGATAGTCAATTTGCATATTACCTCTTTATTATATAGGATTTTATTGCTAAATTGTTCCAGATTTGGCCATTAAGAACTCCTTCTTGTTGACTCCTGTGTCCTTTCAACATGCCATTTTTTTAGTGCTTGCTTTCTTTCTGGCACCATGATGTTCCAGGCTTATCTTGTATTTTTCATCCTCTAGCCCTGGCATCAGCAATTTTCCAAGGAGCCCTGGTATATTTTATTGCAGAATGGATTTATAAACCAAGCTCTGGGCACTAGGTTTGCTCATTGCTACCTTGGTGTAATTGATCTAGTTTTGTCATTGGACAAAACTAGAATATATACATCTATGTCTATTTATCTATCTACCTACCTATTAATTTGTATACATTAAAAAGCCACTATTTAAAACTTTCTATTCCAACCCAGTACCACAGGATTCTGTCAAGAACTGTGAAGTGTCTGAGATTTTACCATACCTGAATGTTAACAAGTTAGCTGGCCACAGTTTCACAGTTGCTGGTAGAAGATGTGAGACTTTCAGGTCAGAAATGAAAGACAGTTTATTGCTTATAGCAAAAGCCAAAGTACCAACATTGCCTTGCATTGGCTCGCTTGCACCCATAGGGTGATGCAATTACACAGGTATTTGTGTGCTCCCATGAATTTAGGGAACCTGAATCTTATGTAATGGGCAATAAGCATGCCTTCCCTTTGCTCTGAAGAGAGAATATCTCTGCCTTTCAAGGCTGTTCACTACATAAACATCTTGGAGAAATAGTACAAGATAATAATTCTAGTGCTTTTGATGGCAAGATGTGTAGAAACATGCAAGACGCAAGGAGAATTGTTTCCCATCAAGTTGGTCATTTCCTTATTTGTAACTCCTTTCTCCAACAATGAGAAACCTGATTCTAGTGTCTTTTTTTTTTTTTTACTCATACCCTAGAATACATGTAAAGTAGTTTCAGAATTGCTAACTCATACTTATATTAAAAAACCCACCAATTTACCCCAGCCTGTGTGGTTATGTGGTTGACATCGACCTATGAACTAGGAAGTTATGGTTCTATTACGGGTCAGAGCACATGCCCTGGTGCAGGATTATTCCCCAGTAGGGAGCATGTAGCACGCAGCCGATCAATAATTCTCTCTCATCATTGATGTTTCTATCTTCCCCTCCCTTCCTCTCTGAAATCAATAAAAATATATGTATATATATATATATATATATATATATATATATATATATATAAACAACAAGTTTACTACAATAAAGTATTTCTGTGCAATTTTTTTTCTTTAACCTTACAGTATATGGTCAAAAACTGTTTCTAATTTTATTCTTTTCTTTGCCTTCCTCTTCAGTGTAGTTTTGTTACTCATTTTTCATATGTTTAGTTTTGTTTGTACACTTTAGGTTCCCCCACATCCTGGTTGATTGTTGCATGTCGCAGTATTTTGAGTTTGAAAACATTAATGTGGTTCCTGTCTACTCCCTATACTAATCAATCTCATTAGTTTCTGCTTTTTCCTTCTGCTATTTATTTTGCACAAATGAATAGGGACATGTATTCTTTCAAATGACCTCTTTTTTGCAATCGACCTGAAGATTATATGGTAAGTGAAATAAGCCAGTCAGAGAAAGACAAATACCGTATGATATCACTTATATGTGGAATCTAATGAACAAAATAAACTGAGGAACAAAATAGAAACAGAGGCATAGATATATGGAACAGACTGATAGCTGTCAGAGGGGAGAGGGAGGGATGAAAGAAGGTGAAGGGATTAGCCAAAGAACATACAGTATATGCATAACCCATAGACACAGGCCACAGTGATGGCCAGAGGAAAGGAGGAGCAGGGGCTGGGTGAAGGAGGGGAGAAGAAGAGAGGGAATGGGGATATCTGTGATAGTGTCAACAATAAAAATAAAGAAGAATAAAATCAGAAGAAAATAGCATACTGTTTTGAACATTGCTTATTTCACTTAATGATATATACTGGACATTACTCCATCACAATTCAAAAAGATACTTATAGCTTTTGTTTACATAGTTGCATAATAAATATTCCAGTATATACATTTATCATAGTTTATTCAACCACTCTCTTATTATGGATATTTTTTGAAGAAAAAAACATGGTTTACAGAGATCAAGCAATGAAAGTTTGAAGTTCCTCAAGGAGACTCTTCAGATCAAATGATTTACTAATTCCCTCTTTACCACTTACAATATTTTACTACTAGAAACAATGCTGCAATAAATAACTTTGTATATATGTATTTTTGTATTGCTTAGAGGCATATCTTTTTAAAAAATATATATTTTATTGATTTTTTACAGAGAGGAAGGAACAGGGATAGAGAGTTTGAAACATCAATCAGCTGCCTCCCGCACACCTCCCACTGGGGAAGTGCCCGCAACCAAGGTACATGCCCTTGACTGGAGTCGAACCCGGGACCCCACAGTCCACAGGCCGACACTCTATCCATTGAGCCAAACCGGTTAGGGCTAGAGGCATATCTTCAGGGTAGATTTTTAGAAGTGGGATTGCTGGGTCAGAGGTAAGTACGTATACAGTTTTGTTGGATATTTCTAAATTCCCCTATGTTGCACCAGTTTTCATTCCCACTTGTAATGTATAAGAATGCCTATTTCCCCTTCACAGTCTAGCCAACAGCATGTGTTGTCATTCTTTTTCATTTTTAGCAATCTAATACATGGAAATGGTATCTCAGTGTTGCTTTCTTAATTTTTTAAATAGGAGTGTGCTTGAACATTTTAAATCTTTTTTATTGCCTATTTATGTCTTTCCCCATGTTTCTAGCAGGTTTTTAGCCCTTTGTCTTTTGTGATTAGTTCTTTTTTCTACCTTGAAAAGAAACCTTTGATTATTCCCAAGGTTTGGAAGATATTCTCCTATGTTTCCTTTAGAAGCGTTATAGATTTCGTACTTAAATACATTTACGTCTGTGATCTATCTTAAATTAATGTATGGTGAAAATAGGGATAAAGGTTAATTTTCCCCCCATTTAAGTGCCCAGTTGTTCCAGCACTATTTACTGAAAACACTGTCCTTGTCCATCTGAATTACAAAGAGCTTTTTATCCTAAATCAGGTGATATTACATATGTGGCTCTTTCTGAACTGTATTCTATTTTATTATTCTTTTTATCAGTGCCACGGTTTTGAAATCTTCAATATTAATTCTCCAACTTTTTTCCTACTTTTTCAAGACTGTCTTGGCTATTGTATGTCCTTTCAATTTCCTATGTTTGACTCAACTTGCTAATGCTCACCAAAAAAAGAAAAGTCCTCGCTGGGATTTTGTTTGTGAATCTATATGTTAATTAGGAGATAACTGACATTTTATCAATATTTAACCTTTCACCTAATAAATATAGCTCAATTGATGTTTCCTTTCATATTTAACCCATTGGCATTAATAACTATTATTCAAAGTGTGTAAACATTTTTGGAGACACCCAATACATCTACATTTGTTAAGGTCTTTAATTTCTCTCAACAATTTATAGTTTTCAGTGCACATCTGTTAGCTTTGTACCTGAGTATTTGATGTTTATTATTGAGACTGTAATAAACAGTCACAAGCATCACATACCTGTACGTGGTTGCAAAATCACACTAACCACAGATAAAACCAGGCAGTATTTAAAGGTACCCCCACATGCATTCTACAACACATGGTCACAATTGTTTATTGCTGTAAGTATTGTTGCTTTTTGTATATTGTCCTTGTATCTAGCATTTGTAAAATACCTACTGTAGATGCTACTTATGAAGTTGAGGATGTTCTCTTTCTCATTAGTTAAAGACTTTTTTACATTAATGGGGGATGAATTTAGACAAATACATTTTCTGTGTCTATCAAAAGGATCATATGATTTTTTTATTAAATATATCAATGTGGTAAATTATGTTGTTTTCAAATGTCAAACCAACCTTTCCTTCCTGAATTAAACCCTGCTTGGCCATAATATATTAAACCCTTTTAAAATTTGCTAATGCTGTGTAGAATTTCTGTTTTTTGTTTTTGTTTTGTTTTTAATATATTTTATTGATTTTTTACAGAGAGGAAGGGAGAGAGATAGAGAGTTAGAAACATCGATGAGAGAGAAACATCAATCAGCTGCCTCCTGCATATCCCCCATTGGGATATGCCCGCAACCCAGGTACATGCCCTTGACCGGAATCGAACCTGGGACCTTTCAGTCTGCAAGCCGATGCTCTATCCACTGAGCCAAACCGTTTTCGGCGAATTTCTGTTTTATATGCTCATGAGAAATATTGGCCCATATTTTCTTCTAATGTCTTTGTTAAGTTTTGGTGTCAGGCTTCTATTAGCCTCATAAATGAGTTGGGAAGAATTTTGTGTTTCTCTATTCACTACAAGTAAGAATAAAGTTGTTTCTTAAATTTGGAAGAAGTTACTGAGTTACTGGTGAAGCAATTTGGGCCTAAAATTTTCTTTATAGGAAGATTTTAAATTTTGGAGTCAATTTAACTCTTTAGATGTTCTATTGTTTTTGTTTGTTTTGTCAGTTTGGGAATGTTTTTTAAGGAATTTGTCTATTTTTATCTAAGCTTTCACACTTACGAACATAAACTTATTAGCATTCTCTTGTTATCTTTTTAGTGTCTATGGCACTTATAATGATGTTACCTTTTCATTCCTTATATTGTTCATTTGTGTAGTGAAAGGTAGGGATACATGGAAATTATCCTATTTAAAAAATTAAGAAAGCAACATTGAGATACCATTTCCTCTCTTTTTTTCATCAGTGCTCTTGGTAATGTGTTTTTCTTCCTTTGTTTACTTTAAAGATTTTTTTTTGTTTCTCTTCGGTTTTTAACAATTTGGCTATATTTGGTTGTGGTTTTGCTCTTTGTTTTGTGTGTTTGTTTTACTTCAGATTTGCTGAACTTCTTGAAACTCTTGTTGAAGTATTTGATTAGTTAATGTTTTTACTATTAATTCCTATCCAATCTCTTTTCTCCTTCTGAAATGCCATTTACATGTGTGGGAGCTCTTTTGACTGTGTCTCATGTGTCTTTTATATTAACTTATGTTCTTTTTCTTTCTTGTCTGCATTTTTGTAAATATATTTTTTTACTTTTAATTTCTTTATTGGTTAAGGTATTACAAATGTGTCCTCATCCCCCCATCAACCCCCAACTTCCCCCACCACCACCACCCTCATGCTCTCATCCCCCTGTTGTCCATGTCCATTGATTTAGCTTATATGCATGCATACAAGTCCTTTGGTTCATCTCCTCCCCTTACCCCCACCCTCCCCTACTTTCCCTCTGGGGATTGATAGTCTGATTGCTGTTTCTCTGTCTTTGGATCTGTCCCTGTTCATCAGTCTATGTTGTTCTCTATATTCCACAAATGAGTGAGATCATGTGGTATTTATCTTTCTCTGAGTGGCTTATTTCACTTAGCATAATGCTCTCCAGTTCCATCCATGCTGTTGCAAATTGCAAGAATTCCTTCTTTTTTACTGCAGCGTAGTATTCCATTGTGTAGATGTACCACACTTTTTTAATCCACTCATCTGCTGATGGGCACTTGGGCTGTTTCCAAATCTTAGCTATGGTGAATTGTGCTGCTATGAACATAGGGGTGCATATATCCTTTCTGATTGGTGTTTCTGGCTTCTTGGGATATATTCCTAGAAGTGGGATCACAGGGTCAAATGGGAGTTCCATTTTCAGTTTTTTGAGGAAACTCCATACTGTTTTCCACAGTGGCTGCACCAGTCTGCATTCCCACCAGCAGTGCAGAAGGGATCCTTTTTCTCCACATCCTCCCCAACACTTGTTGTTTGTTGATTTGTTGATGATGGCCATTCTGACAGGTGTGAGATGATACCGCATTGTCATTTTGATTTGCATCTCTCGTATAGTGACTTTGAGCATGTTTTCATATGTCTTTCGGCCTTCTGTATGTCCTCTTTCGAAAAGTGTCTATTTAGGTCCTTTGCCCATGTTTTGATTGGATTGTTTATCTTCCTTTTGTTCAGTTGCATGAGTTCCCTGTAAATGTTGGAGATTAAACCCTTATGGGTGATATCATTGGCAAATTCTTGTTGTTTTGTTTTGCTGTGCAAAAGCTTTTTATTTTGGTGTAGTCCCATTATTTATTTTCTCTTTAGTTTCCATTGCCCTAGGAGCAGTATCAGAGAAGAAATTCCTTCGGCATATGTTTACGATTTCGCTGCCTGTGGATTCCTCTAGTATTTTTATGGTTTCCCGTCTTACGTTTAAGTCCTTTATCCATTTTGAGTTTATTTTTGTGTATGGTGTGAGTAGGTGGTCTAGTATCATCTTTTTGCATATCTGTCCAATTTTCCCAGCACCATTTATTGAAGAGACTGTCTTGATGCCATTGTATGCTCTTGCCTCCTTTGTCGAATATTAATTGGTCTTAGTGGTTTTTGTTGATTTCTGGGTTCTCTATTCTATTCCATTGATCGATATGTCTGTTCTTGTGCCAGTACCAAGCTGTTTTAAGAATAGTGGCTTTGTAATACAGCTTGATATCTAGTATTGAGATCTCACCTACTTTATTCTTCTTTCTCAGGATTGCTGCAGCTATTTGAGGTCTTTTTTTATTCCAGATGAATTTTTGAAACTTTCGTTCTAGATCTGTGAAATATGCCATTGGTAATTTAATGGGGATTGCATTGAATCTATAGATTGCTTTGGGTAGTATGGACATTTTGATTATATTGATCCTACCAATCCATGAACACGGTATGTTCTTCCATCTGTTTATGTCTTCCTCTCTCTTTTTTCAGTGTCCTGTAGTTTTTTGCATATAAGTCTTTTACTTCCTTAGTTAAGTTTATTCCTAGGTATCTTAATTTTTTTTGGTGCGATGGTAAATGGGATTGCTTTTTTAGTCTCCCTTTCTGTAAGTTCACTGTTGGTGTAAAGAAATGCCTTAGATTCTTGGCATTAATTTTGTATCCTGCTACATTGCCAAATTCATTTATTAAGTCTAATAGTTTTTTTATGGAGTCTTTAGAGTTTTCTATGTACAGTAGCATGTCATCTGCAAATAAGGACAGTTGTACTTCTTCTTTTCCAATTTGAATGCCTTTTATTTCTTCTTCTTGTCTGATCGCAATGGCTAGTACTTCCAGTACTATGTTGAACAGGAGTGGTAAGAGGGGGCATCCCTATCTTGTTCCTGTTCTTAGTGGAAATGGTTTTAGTTTTTGCCCATTGATTATGATGTTGGCTGTGGGTTTGTCATATATGGTTTTTATTATGTTGAGGTATGATCCTTCTATTCCGACCTTGCTGAGAGTTTTAATCAAGAAAGGGTGTTGAATTTTGTCAAATGCTTTTTCTGTGTCAATTGATATGACTGTGATTTTTATCTCTCAATTTGTTTATGTGATGTACCACAATTATTGATTTGCAGATATTGTACCATCCTTGCATCCCAGGGATAAATCCTACTTGGTCATGGTGTATGATCTTTCTGATTTGGTAGAATTTTGTTGAGTATTTTGGCATCTATGTTCATGAGGAATATTGGCCTATAATTCTCTTTCATTGTGTTGTCTCTATCTGGTTTTGGTATTAGGGTGATGCTGGCTTCATAGAATGAACTGGGAAGTGTTCCTCCCTCTTGAATTTTTTGGAAAGTCTGAGAAGGATAGGTTTTAGTTCTTCCTTGAATGTTTGGTAAAACTCCCCTGTGAAGCTGTCTGGCCCTAGGCTTTTGTTTGCTGGGAGCTTTCTGATGACTGCTTCAATTTCTTTCATAGTTATTGGCCTATTGAGATTTTTAGAATCTTTCGGATTGAGTTTTGGAAGATTGTACTTTTCTAGGAATATGTCCATTTCCTCCAGGTTGTCTAGTTTGTTAGAGTAGGGTTGTTCATAGTATTTGTTAACAATTCTTTAAATTTCTCAGGAGTGTGTTGTTATTTCACCTCTTTCATTTCTGATTTTCTTTATTTGAATCCTCTCTCTTTGCTTCTTGATGAGCCTGGCTAGAGGCTCATCAGTCTTGTTTATCCTTTCAAAGAACCAGCTCTTGGTTTCATTGATCTTTTGTATTGTTTTTTTGGTCTCTATGTCATTTATTTCTGCTCTGATCTTTATTATCTCCTTCCTTCTGCTCACTCTGGGCTTTTCTTGTTGCTCTCTTTCTAATTCTTTGAGTTGTAAAGTTAGATGATCTACTATCATTTTTTCTTATTTTTTGAGGTAGGCCTGTAGTGCTATAAACTTCCCTCTCAGGATTGCTTTCATTGTGTCCCATAGATTTTGGATTGTTGTGCTTTTATTGCCATTAGTTTCCGGGGTGTTTTTAATTTCTTCTTTGATCTCATTGGTAACCCAATCATTATTTAGTAGCATGCTATTCAGTTTCCAAGTGTTTGAGTTTTTTGGATTGTTTTTATTGTAGTTTATTTCTAATATTATGCCATTGTGATCTGAGAAGATGCTTTTTATGATTTCAATCTTCTTGAATTTGGGCAGACTTTGCTTGTGACCCAGTATGTGGTCTATTTTTGAAACTGTCCCATGTGCACTTGAGAAGAAGGCATATTCCGTGGCTTTGGGGTGAAATGTTCTGAAGATGTCAATTAAGTCCATCTGATCTAGTGAGTCATTTAGGATTGCTGTTTCTTTGCTAATTTTTTGTCTAGAGGATTTATCCAGTGATGTCAGTGGTGTGTTTAGATCCCCTACTATGATTGTGTTGTTGTTGATCTCTCCCTTGTTATCTTCCAGGAGGTTTTTTATGTATTTGGGTGCTTCTGCATTGGGTGCATATATGTTTATCAGGGTTATATCCTCTTGTTGTATCGATCCCTTTAGTATTATGAAGTGGCCTTCTTTATCTCTTGTTATGGCCTTCACTTTGAGGTCTATTTTGTCAGATATAAGTATTTCTACCCCAGCTTTTTTTTTTTAATTTCCATTTGCCTGAAAGATATTTTACATCCCTTCACTTTCAGTCTGTGTGAGTCCCTTGTTCTGAGATGGGTCTCTTGTAGACAGCATATATATGGGTCATGTCTTTTTATCCATTCAGCCACTTGATGTCTTTTGATTGGAGCATTTAGCCGTTTATATTTAAAGTTATTATTGAAAGGTAATTGCTTGTATTCATTTCTATTTTTGTGCCTGTGTTCTCTCTTACCTTTATATTTCTTCTTTTTACAGCATTCCCTTTAGTATTGCTTGCATTGCTGGCTTGGTAGTGATAAACTCCCTTAGCCTTATTTTGTCTGCAAAGCTTGTGATATCCCCTTCAATTTTGATTGTTAGTCTTGCCGGATAGAATATTCTTGGATTCAGTCCTTTGCTTCACAACACTTTGTATACCTCCTTCCATTCTCTTCTAGCTTGATGTATTTCTCTTGAGAAATCATTTGATAATCTGATGGGGGATCCTTTGTAGGTAACTATCTCTCTCTTGCAGCCTTTAAGATTCTCTCTTGCCCTAACTGGTTTGGCTCACTGGATAGAGCATCAGCCTGTGGACTGAAAGGTCCCAGGTTCAATTCCGGTCAGGGGCATGTACCTTGGTTGCAGGCACATCCCCAGGAGGGGGTGTGCAGGAGGCAGCTGATCGATGTTTCTTTCTCATTGATGTTTCTAACTCTCTATTACTCTCCCTTCCTCTCTGTAAAAAAATCAATAATATATATATATTTTTTTAGTCTATTTTATAGACTAAATATATTTATAGACTATATATATTTATAGTCTATTTTTATCTTTTTTTTATAAACTTCAATTCTATTTAATTTCTTAATCTTCTCACACATTTGCCTATCATTTTTCCTTGATTGTCTTTTACATTTAATTGTAGCTATTTTAAATGATTTGTTTAAAAATATATATATATATATTTTTTTAAAAAAGAATGCCCACTTAAAAAAAAGATTATTTCTTTGTTGTGTACACTTGCCATCGTTATTATGACGTGTCTTGGTGTGGGTCTTTTGGGGTTCATCTTCCTTGGGACTCTCTGTACTTGTGTAACTTTTTTCTTCCCCATATCTGAGAAGTTTTCTGTCATTATTTCTTCAAATAGATTTTCTAATCCTTGCTGCTCTTCTTGTTGTTCTGGCAGCCCTATTATGCATATGTTACTTCATTTCATGTTGTTCAAAGCTCCCTTAGGCTCTCCTCCTGCTTTTTAATTTTTTTTATCCAGTTGCTGTTCAGATTGAGCTTGTTTCTCTACCTTATCTCCTAACTCACTAATTCGGTCCTCTGCTTCTTCTATTCTACTGTTGAAACCTTCCATGGTGTTTTTGATTGTAGCTATATCACTTTTCATTTCTTCCTGATTCTTGCATAGGTTGTTGATTTTCTCATCCATCCAGTGAAATAATTGTACAACCATTACTTTGAATTCTTTTTCTGTCATGTTGCATTCTTCAATTTCATTAATTTCCTTTCTTGGTGACTCCTCATTTTCTTTCCTCTGGGGTTTGTGTCATCTCCCCATTTTGACTATCTCCAGATGGTTCAAACGTGGAGTTGCATGGGCCTGGGCCATGTGCAATGGGAGCTTCGCACCACCCTAGTGTCACTGAAGAGCTCTGACACTAACATGTGTGGTTGTGGTGGGTTGGTGGGATCCAGGCTCTCTCAGAGTCAGCGTTACCAGCTCTCAATGTGGCCTCGTGTGCGCACATAGAAGTAGGGACCCTGCCTGCACCTTGCTGAAACAGAGATTCCCCCCCCCCCCCGGAATGTGTTGAAAATCAGAGCCTCCTAGCGTGCTCCAGGAGTCAGAGTTCCCCAAGAAACCAGTATCAGAGTCTCTGTTGCTTTGTGTGGCCTCGCATTGAGAATCAGGGTCCCTGTGTGCACATGCACCAAGAATTAGAGTCACTAGCTCTTAGTGTGAATGCACAGGGAATCAGGGATCCCAGGCGCAGATGATAAGAAACACAGTCAAGTCACTGGTGCTTGGTGCTGCCTCCTGCCCGGAGAATTGGGGTCCCGGGGCCCATGATGCGAGGAACAAGTTCCCAGTGTTCGCGCGTTAGCTCCCAAGCTAAGGTTCCTGTAGCCTGTGCTGTGGGGGACAAGTTCCCAGTGTTCGCACGTTAGCTCCCAAGCTAAGGTTCCTGTAGCCTGTGCTGCGCGGGACAAGTTCCCGGTGTTCACGCACTTCCAGGCTAAGGTTCCTGTAGCAGCACTGAGGCCCGGGCATGGGGTGGGTCTATCAGTTACTATGCCGCTACCCGCAAGCCTGCGGGGAAGGGGATGGGCTCTGTTATTCACGGAGGTCTGCCGTGGGGATGTCTGGATTCTTGGTGTCCGTGGGTCTATAGCTGTGGTCGCAGGTTTCTGTCCCCAGTGGCTGCAGGGTCCTGGTTTGCTTCTGGAACCAGACTGGGTGGTGCTGAGGCCAGGATCCTAGTCTCAAGCAGCTCTGTTTCTCAAGATGGTGTGGTCTCTGTGCCCGTGCTGGCCACCCAGGCGTGTCCGTGCTGGGAGCAGGGCTCCTCCGTCTAAGACTGCCTGGTTTAGCAGCCCCTTAGAAGACCTGCAGAATCTAACTGTCCCTAGCTCATACACACACACACCATACACGTCCACACACACCTCTTTCTTTCCCTTGTGCTCTCACACTCTCTCCCTCCCTACCTTCCTGCTGGTCGCCATCTTCTGACCTCTTTTACTTGTTTTTGAGTTCAGTAATTCTATCTACCTCATGTCTGGTTTCATGTTAACACTGTGTAATGACTTTTTAATTTCTTAATTTGCTAATCTAGTCTATTTTTATCTTTTTTTATAAACTTCAATTCTATTTAATTTCTTAATCTTCTCACACATTTGCCTATCATTTTTCCTTGATTGTCTTTAACATTTAATTGTAGCTATTTTAAATGATTTGTTTGCCAGGTCCAATGTCTGAATTGTCTATGGTTCTCCTATTTTTTGTTTTTAATCTTCTTGCATTTTTGATTGTGTGGTAGATATTGTATCTAAAAAAACTGGGCGGGGGGGGGGGGTGGATGGTATCAAGGCCATTACTACTTCTTATCTATTTCTAACTTTCTCATTATAAAAGAAAAATTTGGAGAGCAAAGATGGCGGCATAGGTAAACACCGGAAATTGCTGCCTTCCACAACAACTTCAAAAATACAACTAAAAAGACAAAACGGACATCATCCAGAACTACAGGAAGGCTGGCTGAGTGGAAATTCTACAACTACAAGGAAAGACAAAAGCACACTGAGACTCAGAGGAGGTGCGGTGCGGAAGTAAAATGCAGAGGTACAGAGGCGCACGTGGCAAAGGCTGGTAACTGAGGACACAGCTGTCTTTTTGAATCGGTAGGGAGTCACAAGCTCCCAACTTCTCTGAACTCCAGTTCCGGAAGTCTCTGGGACCCAGACTCATAGGGGAGAAACTGGACTGTTTCGCAGTGGGCAGAACTCGGAAAATGAGGGCGGCTTTCTCTCAGTGGTGCCTGCAGCAATTACCGGGACACTGAGACGCGGGGCCTCTTAGGGCAGGACTGAGGATCACCCATAGCTGTGTCCTCTGCCCTGTTGATTCCCTGAGACCTCGCCCCACCCAAGCTGTGTGCAGAGGCTTTCGCATATAAATGCCCTGGCCCTTTGCAATCTGAAAATTACCTACCAAATTGCAGCTGGGTCTGAGAGACCCAGAACTTCCAAGAGAAGGCCCAAGGCCCCACAGCAGCTTGAAATGCTTCACAGCTGGGCCTCATCTGGACACCTCCAAACCCCAAACAAGGACGGGGAATCTGCAGATCTCTTCATAGCTCCTTCTGGGTAGCCTCAGGCAGAGGCTAAATTAGCACCTCCTTAGATCCAAGAGCCAGTGTACCCAGTGGTCAGAGTGGGACCATCCAAATTACAACTCCTCAGATCCATAAGGGACATACTCAGGGGGCAGACTCAGTGAGCACCAAAGCCCCACTGAAGCAAGTCTTGCCCCAGAAGGGTGTCTCCAGCACAAAAGTTCTCCCACCGTAGACACAGCTGTTTCTCACAGCCAGTTGGCCTGGGGGTCCATTCCTCCCAGTGATACCTACAACAATCAAGGCTTAACTACAACAAGACTGTGCACAAAGCCCACAAAGGGGTGCACGAAGAGTGTTCACCTCAGGTCATTGGAGAGGCTGAGCCACTTGCCCCTGTAGGACACCTAGCACAGAAAGCCTCTCTACCAACATAGGGAAGCATAAAAAATGCGGAGAAAAAGAAACAGGTCACCAATGACAGAAATGGAGGAAAGCAAATGACTGGATATAGAGTTCAAAACCATGGTTATAAGGTTTTTCAAGGATTTTCTAGAAACTGCCAATAAATTTAGTGAGACCCTGGAGGATATGAAAAAAGACCAATTAGAAATTAAGCATACACTGACTGAAATAAAAAATATCATACAGAGTTCTAACAGCAGACAAGAGGATTGCAAGAATCAAGTCAAACATTTGAAATACGAAGAAGGAAAAAACACCCAACCAGTAAAGAAAAAAGAAAAAAGAATCCAAAAATATGAAGATAGTGTAAGGAGCCTCTGGGACAGCTTCAAGTGTACCAACATCAGAATTATGGGAATGCTAGAAGAAGAGAGAGAGCAAGCTATTGAAAACCTATTTGAAGAAATAATGACAGAAAACTTCCCCTACCTGGTGAAAGAAATAGACTTACAAGTCCAGGAAGCGCAGAGAACCCCAAACAAAAGGAAATCCAAAGAGGACCACACTGAGACACATCATAATTAAAATGCCAAGGGCAAAAGACAAAGAGAGAATCTTAAAAGCAGCAAGAGAAAAACAGTCAGTCACCTACAAGGGAGTACCCATAAAACTGTCAGCTGATTTCTCAACAGAAACTATGCAGGCCAGAAGGGAGTGGCAAGAAATATTCAAAGTGATGAATAGCAAGACCTACAACCAAGATTACTTCATCCAGCAACGCTATCACTCAGAATTGAAGGTCAGATAAAGAGCTTCACAGAAAAGAAAAAGCTAAAGGAGTTCATCACCACCAAACCAGTATTATATGAAATGCTGAAAGGTATTCTTTAAGAAGAGGAAGAAGAAAAAGGTAAAATAAAAATTATGAACAGCAAATACATATCTATCAACAAGTGAATCTAAAAATCAAGTGAATAAAAAATGTGATGAACAGAGTAAACTGGTGAATATAATAGAAGCAGGGGCATAGAAGGAGTGGACTGACTATTCTTGGGGGGAAATGGGTATGGGGGTGCAGGAAGAGACTGGACAAAAATTGTACACCTATGGATGAGGAGAGTGGAAAGGGTAAGGACAAAGGGTGGGGTGGGAACTGAGTGGAGGAGAGCTATGGGGGAAAAAGAGGGACAAATTATAATAATCTGAACACTAAAGATTTAATTTTTTAAAAAAAGAAAAATTAAACTGCTTTTCAGGTTTCTGTCACTCACAGACACATATAATTCCTAGTATATGGGAAATTTTCAGAAAAATGCTGGAAGTAATTTAAAACATACTATAAGTGAGAGGAGAAACCAAGATGGTGGCATGGGTAAACGCTGGAAATTGCTGCCTCGCACAACCACTTCAAAAATACAACTAAAAGACAAAACGGACATTATCCAGAACCACAAGAAGGCTGGCTGAGTGGAAATTCTACAACTACAAGGAAAGACAAAAGCACACTGAAACTCAGAGGAGGTGTGGAAGTAAAGTGCAGAGGTACGGAGGAACACGTGGAAAGGGCTGGCAAGTGATGACGCGATTGTCTTTTTAAATTGGGAGAGAGTCTCACCCTCCCGACTGCTCTGAACTCCAGTTCCAGGCGAGTCTCTGGGGACCAAGACTCATACGAGGAGAAACTGGACTGTCTGGTATCGGTCGGAACTCGAGGGCGGCTTTCTCTCAGAGATGCATGCAGTGATTACCGGGACACTGAGACACAGGGCCTCTTAGGGTAGGACTGAGGATAGCCATAGCTGTTTGCTCTGCCCTTTTGATTCTCTGAGACACCGCCCCACCCAAGCTGTGTGCAGAGGCTTTTGCATATGAACGGCCTGGCCCGTTGCAATCTGAAAATTACCTACCAAATTGCAGCTGGGTCTGAGAGACCCAGAACTTCCAAGAGAAGGCCCAAGGCCCCACAGCAGCTTGAATTGCTTCACAGCTGGGCCTCATCTGGGCACCTCCAAACCCCAAACATAGAAGAGGAATCTACAGATCTCTCCACAGCTCCTGCTGGGTAGCCTCAGGCAGAGGCTAAATTAGCACCTCCTCAGAGATCCAAGAGCCAGTGTACCCAGTGGTCAGAGTGACCATCCAAATTACAACTCCTCAGATTCATAAGGGACCGACTCAGGGGGCAGACTCAGTGAGCACCAAAGCCCCACTGAAGCAAGTCTTGCCCCAGAAGGGTGTCTCCAGCACAAAAGTTCTCCCACTGTAGACACAGCTGATTCTCACAGCCAATTGGCTTGGAGGTCAATTCCTCCCAGTGATACCTACAACAATCAAGGCTTAACTACAACAAGACTGTGCACAAAGCCCACAAATGTGTGCACCAAAAGTGTCCACCTAAGGTAATTGGGGAGGCTGAGCCACTCGGCCCTATAGGACACCTAGCACAGAAAGCCACTCTATCAACACAGGGAAGCATAAAAAATGCGGAGAAAAAGAAACAGGTCACCAATGACAGAAATGGAGGAAAGCAAATGACTGGATATAGAGTTCAAAACCATGGTTATAAGGTTTTTCAAGAATTTTCTAGAAACTGCCAATAAATTTAGTGAGACCCTTGATAACTCTAGTGAGACCCTCAAGGATATGAAAAAGAACCAACTAGAAATTAAGCATACACTGTCTGAAATAAAAAGTATTACGCAGAGTTCCAACAGCAGACTAGAGAATCGCAAGAATCAAGTCAAACATTTGAAATACGAAGAAGGAAAAAACACCCAACTGGAAACACAAAAAGAAAAAAGAATCCAAAAATATGAAGGTAGTGTAAGGAGCCTCTGGGACAGCTTCAAGTGTACCAACATCAGAATTATGGGAATGCTAGAAGAAGAGAGAGCGCAAGCTATTGAAAACCTATTTGAAGAAATAATGACAGAAAACTTCCCCTACCTGGTGAAAGAAATAGACTTACAAGTCCAGGAAGCGCAGAGAACCCCAAACAAAAGGAATCCAAAGAGGACCACACTGAGACACATCATAATTAAAATGCCAAGAGCAGAAGACAAAGAGAGAATCTTAACAGCAGCAAGAGAAAAAAAGTCAGTTACCTACAAGGGCGTACCCATACAACTGTCAGCCGATTTCTCAACAGAAACTATGCAGGCCAGAAGGGAGTGGCAAGAAATATTCAAAGTGATGAATAGCAAGACCTACAACCAAGATTACTTTATCCACCAAAGTTATCATTCAGAATTGAAGGTCAGATAAAGAGCTTTACAGATTAGAAAACCAGTATTATATGAAATGCTGAAAGGTATCCTTTGAGAAGAGGAAGTAGAAGAAAAAGGTAAAGATACAAATTATGTGCCGGGGTCCAACCCCAGCAGGTCCAGGGGTCTCCAAAGGTGTGGACGGAGTCGGCGAAGAAGGAATGACACAGAGACAGCGTTCAACTGATCAGCAGCCTAGCCAGGATCTCTAGACAAGTTCTGGTCAGGATCTCCAGTGAAGTTCTGGTTAGGATCTCCAGCTAGGTTCTGTGTCCAGGTTCTCCGTCCAGGTTCAGTCACCAGGTTCTAGTCAGGTTCTCTTACCAATTTCTGTAGTCAGGTTCAGTCCAGGATCTTTTGCCATGTTCTCTCGCTAGGTTCTGTCTCTAGGTTCTGAGGCCAGTTTCTGTCCAGGATCTTTTGCCATGTTCTCTCCAGCGAAAGTCTTCTGTCTCTAGAGAACGTTCTGTGTAGGTTCTGTGCCAATTTCTGTCTCTCTCGGTTCTGTCTTCTTAGTTCTGTCTCTTGCTGTCTTATTACATCTGTATTTATACCAGTTGATTCAATCCTATCAATCTCTATTACAAAGGTTAGGGCGTTTCTTATCTCCATTCCAGGGAGTAAAGATTATGTAGCTTAAGCATGATTGTTCATAGTTAAAGTGATTAATTACCCGCCTGGCACTTAGTTGAGGGGTTTTATTCCCTCCCTAACTTCAGGGGAAAATCTCTACCTGGGGAAACAACCTTTCTCAGAGACCTTGGTTAAAACACATAGTGCCAAGAAGGTGAGCAAACATATTAAGAACAGTATGCCATATATGCCAGGTCCCTTGAAACAGCAAGCATGGACCGGCTCCCAGCAAATTCCCCCTTTTTTATTTTTTAAAAGCAGGCATTATAAAGAAAAACCCCAAATGCTCTCTTGTATCCATTTTAAGAGTAGGATTGGCGCTTTCCGCTATTACCTGAGGCCTGATCTATCACCCCAGGGAGAGCTTGCCAATCCTGCACTTTCCCGGGGTGGAAAGGCTGCAGTGGGGTTAAGGATAAGGTTCCTTGGGCCTACCTCCTCCCATGCCTTTACATTTACCTTTCCTTCCTCAGAAAAGCATGGACATACTTCTTGTATAAAACGTTCTGTCTGACTTGGAGTAACCTTAATTCCTCTGCTAGCAAGCATATGTGTTAAAAGATCAATACAGAGTCTTATTTCTTTAGACTCAGTATGGCACATTTTCTTAATCTAAAGATCAATACAGAGTCTTCTTTCTTTGGACTCAGTATGGCACATCTTCTCAATCTAAGAATCAATACAGAGTCTTCTTTCTTTGGACTCAGTATGGCACATCTTCTCAATCTAAGTTCTGTACTATCCACCTTCTTACCCTACTTATCCTCTATAGGGGGGTCTGCAGTACCCTGGTGGAGTCCTATCCGTCCCGAGTGTGGGGTTCTCAATGGGGGGGGCTCACCTAGGGGAATCCTGTTCCAGGGGTTCCCAAAGGTGTGGACGGAGTCGGCAAAGACTATCCACCCTCTTCCTATGGTGGAGTCCTATCCGTCCCGAGTGCGGGGTGCTTACCTAGGGGTCCCTGTTCGGGCGCCAGATGCTGGGGTCCAACCCCAGCGGGTCCAGGGGTCCCCAAAGGTGTGGACGGAGTCGGCGAAGAAGGAACAACACAGAGGCAGCGTTCAGTTGACCAGCAGCCTAGCCAGGATCTCTAGCCAAGTTCTGGTCAGGCTCTCCAGTGAAGTTCTGGTTAGGATCTCCAGCCAGGTTCTGTGTCCATGTTCTCTTGCTAGGTTCTCCAGCTTCTCCAGCCAGGTTCTGTAGCCATGTTCCCTCGCTAGGTTCTCCAGCCAGGTTCTGTCCAGGTTCTCCAGCCAGGTTCAGTCACCAAGTTCTAGTCAGGTTCTCTTGTCATGTTCTATAGTCAGGTTCAGTCCAGGATCTTTTGCCATGTTCTCTTGCTAGGCTCTGTCTCTAGGTTCTGTGTAGGTTCTGTCTTCTAAGTTCTGTCTTCTTAGTTCTGTCTTGTTAGATCTGTATTTATACCAGTTGATTCCAGTCCTATCAATCTCTATTTCAAAGGTTAGGGCGTTTCTTATCTCCATTCCAGGGAGTAAAGATTATGTAGCTTAAGCATGATTGTTCGTAGTTAAAGTGATTAATTACCCACCTGGCACTTAGTTAAGAGGTTTTATTCCCTCCCTAACTTCAGGGGAAAATCCCTACCTGGGGAAACAACCTTTCTCAGAGACCTTGGTTAAAACACATAGTGCCAAGAAGGTGAGCAAACATATTAAGAACAGTATGCCATATATGCCAGGTCCCTTGAAACAGCAAGGATGGACTGGCTTCTGGCAATTATGAACAACAAATACACATCTATCAACAGTGAATCTAAAAATCAAGTGAATAAATAATCTGATGAACAGAATAAACTGGTGAATATAATAGAAGCAGGGGCATAGAAAAGGAGTGGACTGACTATTCTTTTGGGGGGGGAAGGGGTGTGGGGGATGCGGGAAGAGACTGGACAAAAATCGTACACTTATGGATGAGGACAGTGTGTGGGGGGTAAGGGCAGAGGGTGTGGTGGGAACCGGGTGGAGGGAGCTATGGGGGGAAAAAAGAGAAACAAATCGTAATAATCTGAACAATAAAGATTTAATTAAAAAAAAAACATACTATAAGTGAAATAATAATCTTTTATTAAAAGACTACAGGCCTGGTGTACGAATTTGTGCACCGGTGTGGTCTGTCTGGCCAGCCCCATTTGGGGCCTGTTGGCCCAGGCCAGCCAGGGAGAGGGGACATGGGATGTTGGCCAGCCTGCCCCACCCGTGATCAGGGTGGGGTGGGGGCGATCGGGGGCGGGGCTGTCTGGGGGGAGGGGCTGCAGGCAGTTGGCCATCTGGCTCCGCCCCCTGGTTGAACTCCTGGTTGAACTCCTGGTCGTGGGGACAATTTCCATATTAGCCTTTTATTATATAGGATAGGTTTATTATTTATAAGATTGCAAAATACTAAAAAAATGTAAGTTACTCTATTTTAAAGGACTTCTTCTCTGTAGTGATATTTTTTTGCTTGACTTAGGTTTTTGAGATAAGAGTCGTCTCTCGGCCGATTTTTTGCTTTGAGTTGAGAGCTAAAATTCGGGTTACAAGCCAGCTTCAGATATCCCACCGCAGTTGGCACAGTGAATGTCACAGTGAACGCCACAATATCAGCTCAGCATCACGTGTCTCACTCGTTCACTCTAATGATTTGACATACGAGTAATTTGAGTTACGAGCTCCGTCACGGAACGAATTAAACTCATAAGTCAAGGCCCCACTGTATAGTCTTGGCCATAGAGATGTTTGGCTTTAAAAATGAGGGACACATCCTCCAGATGCAAGAACTCAGTGTGTGAGGATACCCCATAGGAACAAGATGAAGAAGTTTGGGAAAGTGACAAAGGTAGAAGGAGGTGTATTGAAGTAAGAATATTTCCTGTTCATCCAACTTGGAAGTTGCAGCAGCCAAGGATGCCCCTTTAACCAGGGAAAGTTGAGGAGGAGAGACTAGAAAGGGAGACATAAAGTAAGGAATATGGGCGAAGGAATTTTGTTTCTAAGTCTTTCTGGATTACTGTTAATTTTTCAGTATTTAGTACATTGCCTGGTATATAGGTTGTATGGTTGGTAAAAGAATACTAGGGGCTTAATATATAGTAATAATAAAAGGAGTGCTTTCACATTTTAAGGAAGAGATTTATGAATTATTTTGGTTTTAATTTCTTGGAATATGTATACACCCGGGGAATATAGTGAGTAGTCATTAAATAATTGATTACATGGTGCTACTTCCTGGGTGTTTAGTTTCACTTGAAATTGTTGAATTGTTTAATGATCAAGGAGCTTTGTACAGAGAGGAATGCTCACTGCCCTTTATACTTTTATAATGCTCAGTTTATTTTCCTATATCTAATAAGCAAGAAAGTTTTTTTCTTAAAAGTTTAAACATAGATCACAAAGCAGTTGCTCTTCTTAAATAATTTAGCCTTCTATTTGTATAACTATTCTTTTTTAATAACATATTTTTATTGATTCAGAGAGGGAGAAAGAGAGAGATAGAAACATAAATGATGAGAGGGAGAAAGAGAGAGATAGAAACATAAATGATGAGAGAATCATTGACTGGTTGCCTCCTGCACTGGGGATCAAGCCTGCAACCCCTTCAGGTGCCCTGGACCGGAAATGGAACTGTAACCTCTTGGTTTATAGGTCGACACTCAACCAATGAGCCACTCTGACCTGGCTAGTGTAACTATTCTTTTGGACATTTTAAACATGTTAAGTACATAAAATATATGTGATTTTTAAAATTAATGCTTCATTTATGTAATGTCAAAATCTATTCTAAAGCATCAGTGATAAGGTCAATTTCTGCATAATTTCTATACTCGTAATTCCTTCTTATTGCTATGCTAATTTTAACATCCAGCTAAAGTTTCAGTAATATTACTTTGTTTGCTTTTCTGGATTTTAGTTATCTTAAGGCAAGACTTAAGGCAGGATTAGAGGATCTGGTTTATCAATCAACTGTTTCTTACTCAGGACTTGGGACCTGATTGTATAATCCAGGATCATTGAAACCTGATTTGACCAATGTATATCCAAACCAAAATGATTGTAATCAACTTTTAGGAATTAATCATTCAAAATTCATATGTTGGTAAAATGATATGTACAAACCCAAATGATCAGCAGCAGCAGATGGTTAAGTAAAATATATCCATTTAATGATGTATAATTTGGCTAAGTATAATATACTACAGTTTATGTAAAAAAAATTACATCTTTGGTTGTAGGTGTACATATATTCTCCAAGCCATATCAGGTTATTCAAATCTATCCTGGTCTAGTCAAAAGCATGAGGTTTCTGGAGTTGGGGATAATGAAATACTTTCCTGTTCTTCTCACTAATAACCCCTCAAGTGTTTGTGTGGAGTGAACAGAGGGGAAATGATCATTTTTGGAGCTATAAGGCAAGTGAGATCTTATGTAGCTTCTTTTGCTTCCCCCAGCTCTGTCTTTTTCCTAAAGAGGAGTTCAGAGGACAGCTGGTCCTTTTCTGCAAATATCAAAGCCATGGCTCAGGTGAGATGTTATGTGGGTTGTTTGTGTGGGTTTCTTTGTGTTGTTTTGTTTGCTCAAATGGAGCCATTTTTATCCCTAGTATATGTAAACATTTGCTTTCCTCATCATGATGCTTTCCGATGGTTAGTTAAAAAGATAAAAAAAAAAAGAACTTTCAGACAGTTTAGTTATAAGCAATTACAAAGTTCTCTTACCTTTGCTTTGAAGAAAAAGGTCTCTAATAAGCCAATTCAAATATTTCTCTGTTTGTGGAGATAGTTATAGAAAAAAGAAGTGTTCAGTAATCATTTTTGGAAAAAAGAAAAGAATGTCTAGTTAAAGATCTTTCTTTACACTCTTGCAGATAACTGTTAGAGGGTCAAGTGGTTGGATAACAAGTTTCTCTGAAGAGGTGTCAATCAGGCTAAAATTTATCAGGAATTCATCAAGAAACATTACTTGTTTGCACAAAGAGATTGTGAATTACACAATGAAAAATGGTCTGACTGAGACCAAATTTGGAAAATAAAATTTTGCTCTGGTTAACATATCCCTCTTCAGGAAACTGACCCCAATTTTCTCCTAAACAAACCAATGCCCCTACACACAACCAGTTCTCCCTTCTTTTTTTTAATTTTAATTTTTTTAAAAAATATTTTTATTGATTTCAGAGAGGAAGGGAGAGGGAGAGATAGAAAGAAACATCAATGATGAGAGAGAATTATTGATTGGCTGCCTCCTGCACACCCCCCACTGGGGATCAAGCCTGCAACCCAGGCACATGACCTTGACTGGAATCGAACCCGGGGACCCTACAATCTGCAGGCCAACACTCTATCCATTGAGCCAAACCAGCTAGGGCTTCCCTTGTTTTAAACAATGTTTACAGACTCATTTTGTAGGTACTTTAGTACCTTCTATCTTAGACATCTACCAGAAATCTAGATTAATTTGTTAATGAATCTAATTTTCTTAGTGATTTGATAGGGTAAAATAATTAAGGACACCTCATAGGGAAAAATCCGGAACATCTCTGCAGACTTAGGTTTTCCAATGAAAAAATATGTGGAATAAGAGTTTGTTTGATTTCACTCTTAATAATGGAATGATCTCCTCCATCTGTTTTGTGTAGCTCAGGAATAAAGGGAATTTCCAGTTGAACAGTGGGTGTGGTTATAAAATTGGGCTAATGTTGGGAAGATCTCTAAAGATCACCTGTAGCCTCAATATCTGAAAGCAAAAGAAAAGTTATCATTTATATCCCTATAATAGAATATTATTCAGTGAAAAACATGCTTATGAAGAGAATTTGTTGTAACAAGGAATAGCTCTTATTATATAATATTGTGACATTAGAATGGTTCAGTCTTGAACTATATGCAAATTAAATTTTCTAAGATAAAGTATTTTTAAAAGTCATTGTATACTTGTGTACAAGTGAAGTAGTACTATTACAGTCTTATCACCAGTTTCACTCCTAAAAGGTGGCTGCCTTCAACCCTCTTTTTTAATTTAATTTTTAAATTACAGTTGATTTTTAATATTATTTTATATTAGCTTTAGGTATACAGCATAGTAGTTAGATAATTACTTAATTTACAAAGTGATTCCCCATGATACTTCAACTACCTGCCTGGCACCATACATAGTTATTATAGTATTATTGACTATATTCTCTATATTGTATTTTACATTCCCATGACTTTTTTTTTATATATATATATTTTGTTGATTTTTTACAGAGAGGAAGGGAGAGAGATAGAGAGTTAGAAACATCGATGAGAGAGAAACATCTATCAGCCGCCTCCTGCACATCTCCCACTGGGGATGTGCCCGCAACCCAGGCACATGCCCTTGACCGGAATTGAACGTAGGACCTTTCAGTCCGCAGGCCGACGCTCTATCCACTGAGCCAAACCGGTTTCGGCTCCCATGACTTTTGTAATTGCCAGTTTGTACTTCTAAATCCCTTCATCTTTTTCACTTAGCCCCCCAACTTCCTTTCCCCTTCAACTCTTGCATGTGGTTGAATTGCTATTTTTTGATGAATCAATTTACTCATTATCTCTTGACTTACTGCAGAGTGGAGGGGACATTGTACTCCCATATTGCTCCCTTAATTTCCTCTGATTCTGTTATTAATTATATTACAATTTTTGGTTACATCAATAGTGTATGAGATATTAGTATGTAAATATCACTCACTGCTGAGCTAGCTCAGCTTTATTCTATTACAACTTTTTATTTTTCCTGAGGTTAATTTTTTTTCTCACATTTGCTTAATTATCCATGTATTTAAAATTTTATTTTTTTATTTTTGTTGATTTCAGAGAGGAAAGGAGAAAGAGAGAGAGAGAAACATCAATGATGAGAGAGAATCATTGATTGGCTACCTCCTGCAGGTCCCCCACTGGGGATCGAGCTCACAACCTGGGCAGTGCCCTTGACGAGAATCGAACCATAGACCCTTCAGTCTGCAGGCCAACATTCTATCCACTGAGCCAAACCAGCTAGGGCTATCCATTTATTTTTATCCAAAGTCTCCAGAATCATTGTCACATGCCAATTAATATGTTTTTCATCTGGGGGGGGGGGGGGGATGAGAACACATTTGTAATACCGTAACTAATAATAATAATAAAAAAAGAATGTTTTTCATCTGATCAAACACATCATTTCTTTTGAATGTGGAGACTTTCATCTCCATTCCCTTTTTAATCCTGCTCCTTGCTAGTCTGGTTACTCTCTAGGCCTGCTGCAATTTCCTCAAGACTTCCCTTTTTTCTTCTGTTTCCTGTGATGTCCTTCACTGTTTTCCTGTGCTAATTTACCTGTTTCTTGAATCTCATGTCTTCCTCTTTTCTGGTTTACTCCCCCATTTTGGTGGAGCACATCATTTGGAGTTTCCTAAGAAATTGTGCTTGTGTCCTTTTATGTCTAGAAATGTCTTTTTTGCAGCCCTTACAATAGGATGATAGTTTGATTATAGAATTATTGGTCAGAATTTCTTTTTTCCATAAGAATATTGAAGACTTTTTCTTATTTCTTATTTTTAACTAGAGGCCTGGTGCACAAAATTTGTGCATGGGTAGGGTCCCTAGGCCTGGCCGGTGATCAGGGTTGATTGGGGCCTTCCTTCTGGCTGCTGGCCAGGGCCTTCCTTCATTCCATGCCACCCCCTTGTGGTCAGCGCACATCATAGGGGTCTCCCGGTTGAACTCCCCAGGGGACACTTTGCATATAAGGCTTTTATATATATAGATAGTGTTGTAAACAACCCATTGCCTCTCTGATTCTTGACGTCTTTTATATGATCTACTCTTCTCTGGATGCTTTTAATGTCTTCTCTTTCTTCCTTCTTCTGAAATTTTACTTTTAGCATTTGGAAAAAGAGGAGAGAGAAAGGAGCACATTTGTATTGAATGACAAGTAGTGTGTTAGGCATTTGTACATACCAATTCATTTAATCAGGAAACTTCTCTTAGTAGACCGTACCTTCCCAGACTTATGTAGATAGTGGAAGTATCCCAGTATACACAGGCAGTTTTGTCTGGAGGAAACATAATGACATAGAAACTCATTGGTTCAGTCATGCTTATTTGTTTACAATCCTCTACTTGCATCCCAGACATTCAGTCCTTCTCTATATGCTTGCTATTTTTCACTTCTACCTTTATTTATTTTCTTCTCTTGGCTTCACAAAAACATTTTTTTAAATTAATCAAGTCATATGCATGATTGTTGTTCCAGGAGTCAGTGATGTTCAGTGATGTGTCCATAGACTTCTCTCAGGAGGAGTGGGAATGCCTGAATGATGATCAGAGAGATTTATACAGAGATGTGATGTTGGAGAATTACAACAACCTGGTTTCAATGGGTAAGGACATCTGTCCATATTAATTCAGATTCTGCCCTCAGAAGGTCTGCTTCCTCCAGGGTGAAATACTCACTCACCTTTCAAGTAACCAGTTAGATTTCTAATTCAGTTCCCAGAGGAATGTTTTTATTTTTATTTTAAGTATGTTTTTATTGATTTCAGAGAGGAAGAGAGAGAGAGAGAAACATCAATGATGAGAGAGAATCATTTATTGTCTTCCTCCCACATGCCCCACACTGGGGACCAAGCCCACAACCCGGGCATATGCCTGGACCGGGAATTGAACCATGACCTCCTGGTTCATAGATCAATGGTCAACCACTGAGCCATACCAGCTGGGGGCTTAATTCTTTCTTAATGAAGGAACTGGATTTGAATTCTGGGACATTCTTATCATAAACATGTCTCATTACTTCTTTTATAAGCAGGACATTCTATTTCTAAACCAGATGTGATCTCCTTCTTGGAGCAGGGGAAGGAACCCTGGTTGGTTGACAGAGAAGTAACAGGAAGCCAATATCCAGGTAAGTGAGGCATGACAGTAATGACCCAGTTAGTCAATGGAGAGGCTACACCTTTGAGATGCTCTCTGGGAAGTTTCCCATAAAAGCTTTAAGCCTGTTGTGCAAAAGTAAGCCTTTTCAGCATGACTTTCAAGTAACCTTACCTTTTCCTCTTTCTTAACACATCGCCTGTTTTTTTCCCTCTTACACTTCTCTCCTAATTTTAACCAGCTATTGCCCTCTTCTGCCTTCTCTAATGATATTTCTTCCTATCCATATTTTGGATCTAGTTTCTTATCATCTTCTCAATCTCTTTTGTATTAGCCTTAAAAAAAGCATCACTGTTTCCTGAAATATATTCTTTTCTACATTGCCAAAGACTTATTTTCTTTAGAATTTTTTAGATACAGTAGTTCCTATACTCATTGATTCAGTCATACTTTTAATGAACATTTACTGATTTTCTAATTTACTCTTCTAGGTGCTGGAGATAATTAAAAAAAGGACTAAGAAGTTATAAAATTTATAACTTAGTAGGAGTACTAGAACATGTTTACATGTAACTTCTACAAAGTAGAACCACTATAAGAGTGGTTTAAAAGGGAACTCAGCAAAAAGTGAGAGTAAAAATGTAGAAGAGTTGATACACATACATATCATAGAAGGAGGGTTTTTTTTTAAGTTTTTCCGTATTTTTTGTAATGTTTTAATTGATTTTTTTTTTTTTTTAGAGAGAAGAAGGGAGTGGGATTGAGACATAGAAACATTGATGAGAGAGAAACATCATCGATTAGCTGCCTGCCTCCTGCACACCCCTCTAGGGATCGAGCCTGCAACCCAGGCATGTGCCCTGACTGGGAATCAAACCCATGACCTCTTGGTTAATGTTCGACCGCTGAGCCACACTGGCTGGGCCATAGAAGGAGATTTAAGCATGCATCTCATTGACTTTAAATAGAATAATGCAAATAAAGGGTTTGTGCCTCCATTGAGAACTTAGAGCTGGCAAAGATAAAGAGATTTGGTATGAAGGAGGAAAAGAGGACAGCATATCATCAGTTGTGTTTATTGAGAACTATTCTTAACTCTGATGTTGCTAGTACAGTAGTGAATAGAACATGAAAAAACTTTATTCTCAGAGCTTACCCTCCAATGTAGGAATAGATACACAGTAAATAAATATATATCAGGTTATAGTAGGTACTAAAAAGAAAAGTGGAGAGAGGGGTTAGGCAGCGGTTCTCAACCTGTGGGTTGTGACCCCTTTGGTGGTCGAATGACCCTTTCACAGGGATCACCTAAGACCATCCTGCATATCAGATATTCACATTATGATTCATAACAGTAGCAACATTACAGTTATGAAGTAGCAACAAAAATAATTTTATGGTTGGGTCACAACATGAGGAACTGTATTTAAAGGGCCAGAAGGTTGAGAACCACTGGGTTAAAGGGTGCTATTTTATGTGACATGATAAAATAATGTTACATTTTCCATTAAGGTGACATTTGTGTAAAGACCTGAAGAAGTACAGCAGTACTTCTGATGTATTTTTCAATCTGAGGACTCATCTTTTTTGGTGATAGGAAGTCCTTGGCAGTCATCTCTTCAAATATTACCTTGCTACCATTTCCTCTTTTCTCTTTTAAGCTCTTGTTAAATAGACATTAGAACATCTGGATCATCTCCAATGTATTTAACTCTTCATCTGTTTTTCCATTTATACTGCTTTAACATAGAATTTCATGGCTTGATTTGTGTTGATTCACTAATGTAATTGTTAGCTATGAGCTTTTGGCTCTTCAACCTTCCCATTAAGTTTTTTATTTAAAAAAATAGTTATTTGTAAAATGTACTTATAATACAATGGGGTATATATTTATCTTATAATTAGCATAAAATTATAGGATGACATGTAAATCTCTAGATTTGCATGTGTAAGAGATTTGTTAGGAAATACACCTAGGAATATAATTTCTGGCTCTTGGCCTACATACTTATTCAGCTTTACTAGGTAATACCCAGCTATTTTTCAAGTGTTTATATCACTTTCTCTCCCTATAATTGATATTATAAGATTTTTTTCATTTTCTTAACAATCTGAATGATGAGTATAAAATCTTATTTCACTGTTTTAAATGATTTGTAGTAATTTCTTATATATTTTTCTAGATACTAATTTTTGGTCAGTAACATGTTTTATAGACATCTTTTCCAGTTGTAGCTTCTTTATTTACTTTATTATATCTTTTGATTAGTAATAATTCCCTGTGTTAGTATGCTTAAATTACATATTTAGTAGTTCAATTATATATAGTTTACAAAAAAAATTATACTTTTTTCCTGTATGTGCCACATCTTTGGGTATGTGCCACATCTTTGGGGGTCATAAGAAACCTTTCCTGCCCAGCCAGCATGGTTCAGTGGTTGAGCATTAATCTTAAAAAAAAAAAAAAAAAAAGAAAAGAAACCTTTCCCTAGCCCAATTTTCTCCTGTTTTTTATATTTTGACTTGAGTATTAAAGTCCTGTTAATGTAACTAGAATTGATTTTTATGAAAGGTGTGAAATAGAGATCAGTTGTAATTGGTTCCAATATAGAAAACAAATTATCTAGGCCCCAATCAATAAAATTTTTCCACTGATCCACATGTTTCTTCTGTCATATATTAAAAGTCTTTGTTTACATAGTTCTCTCTTGTTCTGTTGGCTTTTTTATCTATTCCCATCCTAATTATTCTTGCTTTTAATATTTTATATATATTTTTATTGATTTCAGAGAGGAAGGGAGAGGGAGATAGAAACATTAATCATGAGAGAGAATCATCGATTGGCTGCCTACTGCACTCCCCACACTGGGGATTGAGCATGCAACTCAGGCATGTGCCCTGACCGGGAATCGAATGACCTCCTGGCCCACAGATTGATGCTCAACCACTGAACCATGCTGGCCAGGCTACTCTTGCTTTTATAAAACACTAGAGGCTTAGTGCATGAAATTTGTGCACGAGGGGGGGGGGCGTGTCCCTCAGCCCGGCCTGCACCATCTCCAATCCGGGACCCCTTGGGGGATGTCTGACTACAGGTTCAGGGATTAGGCCTAAACCAGCAGTTGGACATCCCTCTCACAATCCGGGACCACTGGCTCCTAACCACTCGCCTGCCTGCCTACCTTCCTGCCTGATTGCCCCTAACTGCCTCTGCTTGCTGGCCTGATCACCCCCTAACTGCCTCCCTGCCGGCCTGGTCGCCCCCTAACTGCCCCCCTGTCGGCCTGTTCGCCTGCTAACTGCCCCCCTGCCGGGCTGGTCGCCCCCTAACTGGCCCCCTGCCAGCCTGGTTGCCCCCTAACTGGCCCCCCGCTGGCCTGGTTGCCCCCTAACTGGCCCCCTGCCGGCCTGGTCGCCCCCTAACTTCCCCCCTGCCAACTTGGTCGCCCCCTAACTTCCCCCCTGCCAACTTGTTCACCCCCTAACTTCCCCCATGCCGGCCTGGTCATCCCCTAACTGCCCCCATGCCGGCCTGGTTGCCCCCCAACTGCCCCCTGCTGGCCTATTGTCCCCTAACTGCCCTCCCCTGCCAGCCTGATAGCCCCCTATCTGCTCCCCTAACAGCCTGAAAGCCCCTAACTGCCTCTGCCTCAGCCCCCACCACCGTGGCTTTGTCCAGAAGGACGTCCGGAAGGTCTCCTGGTCTAATTAGCATATTACCCTTTTATTAGTATAGATTCTGATCTTTGTAAGACAGATTCCTCCACCTTTTTCTTCAGAAGTATATAGTTATAATTTTCTTTCTGGTCTTCTATATAAACTTCAAAATTACATTAAAGTTTCATTTAAAGTGTTGACATTTTAAAACATCCACTCATGATAAAATTTCTCAACAAAGTGGGGGTACAGGGAATATGCCTCAACATAATAAAGGCCATATATGGCAAGCCAACAGCTAACATTATACTCAATAGCAAAAGCTGAAAGCTTTTTCTCTAAGATCAAGAACAAGACAAATATTCTTGCCAATTTTATTTAACATAGTACTGGAAGTCTTAGCCAGAGCAGTTAGGCAAGAAAAAGAAATGAAAGACATCCAAATTGAAAAGAAAGAAGTAAAACTGTTTCTATTGGCTGATGGCATGATATTCCATATAGAAAACCCTAAAAATCCCTGCCAAAAAAACACCAAACTGTTAAAAGTAATAAATGAGTTCAACAAAATTGCAAGATACAAAATCAATATTCAAAAATCAATTGTGTCTCTGTACACTGACAGTGAACACTCAGAGAAATTTCAAAACAATTTCATTTATAATGGCATCAAAAAGAATAAAATATCTAGGAATAAATATAACCACTGAAAACTATAAGACACTGATGAAATCAATTGAAGAATACACAAAGAAATGGAAAGACCTCATGCTCGTGGATTGGAGGAATCAGTATTGTTAAAATGTCCATACTACCCAAAGCAATCTACAGATTCAGTGCAATCCCTATCAGAATTCCAATGGCAACTTTGAGAGAAATAGAAACACTCCTGCCCTCACTGGTTTGCTCAGTGTCAGCCCATGAACTGAAGGGTTGCAGGTTCGATTCCAGTCAAGGGCACGTACCTCATTTGCAGGCTTGAACCCCAGCTCCAGTGGGGGCATGTGCAGGAGGCAATCAATCCATGTGTCTCACATCAATGTTTCTCTCTCTCTGTCTTTCCCCCTCCCTTTAACTCTGTAAAAATGCATGGAAAAATATTCTTGGGTAAGGATTAACCAAAAAAAAAAAGTAATAGAAACAATCCTAAAATGTATGTGGAACCTCAAAAGACCCTGAATAGCCAAAGCATTTTTGAGAAAGAAGGAGGCATCTGGGGGTATCTTACTTCCTGATTTTAAGCTAGAGTGGACTTTTTAACAATGGGTTTAAACTGGTGGGGCCACTTAAACATTTAAGTGCACCCATGCAGTTCAAACCCACATTGTTCAAGGTTCAACAGTATTTCTGAACCATGGTTGGGAATTCACGTTGATAAAGGTTGACTTGAATACTTTGCAGATTTTTTTAACTTTTTCAGTGATCAGCATCCCTAACCCCTGTTGTTCAGGAGTCATCTGTATGTGACAAAACTATAGTAATCAAAACAGTATGGTATTGGCATAAAAACACACACAGATTAAAAGGAGCCAAGAATATAAAATGGGGAAAGGACAGTTTCCTTAATAAATGGTGTTGGGAAAACTTGACTAACATACAAAATAATGAAACTGGACCACTATCTTCCATCATAGAAAATGGACTCAAAATGGATTAGATACTTGAACAAAAGACCTGAAACCATAAAACTCCTAGAAGAAAACATAGGTGTGGGCTATTTGACAGCCTTGGATTTTTTTGATTTGACATCAAAGCAAAGACAACCAAAGCAAAAATAGATAAGTGGGACTTAAAAGCAAACTAAAAAACTGCACAGCAAAGGAAGAAAATAAAAAGGTAACCTATGGAATAGGAGAAAATATTTGCAAACCATATCCTATATAATAAAATCCTAATATGCAAATTGACCAAATGGCGGAATGACTGGTGGAATGACCAGTCACTGTAATGTGCACTGACCACCAGGGGGCAGATGCTCAATGCAGGAGGTGCCCCCTAGTGGTCAGTGTGCTCCCACAGGGGGAGTGCCGCTCAGCCAGAAGCCAGGCTTACAGCTGGCAAGTGCAGCAGCAGTGGTGGGAGCCTCTCCCGCCTCCACGGCAGTGCTAAGGAGCAGTGAGCTGAGTAGTAAGGAGCAGTGAGCAAGCGAGTGATGAGGAATGAGGAGTCCTGGACTGCGAGAGGGATCCCGCATCCCTGGGGAATTTGGCCTAAGCCGGCAGTCGGACATCTCCCGAGAGGTCCTGGAATGTGAGAGGGCACAGACCGGGCTAAGGAGACCCTTCCCCCTGTCCAGTGCATGAATTTTGTGCACCGGGCCTCTAGTGTCTGATAAGGGTTTAATATCTAAAAACTATATACAGAATCCATATAAATCAATAGCAGAAAACCAAACAATACAATTAAAAGAAGACATAAAAAGCAAATAGAAACTTTAGAACTGAAAGTACAATGGCCAAAATAAAAATTAAAGAAACACTCACTGGATAGACACTCACTGGATAGGATAATGAATATAATGGAGAGAAATTAGTGAACTAGGAGGCAGGTTAGAATTAGCCAATGTGAATAACAGGAAAAAACCTGTTGAGTAATTTTAAAAAATACAACTCCAGGGACATGTGGGACAACAACAAAGGTTTAACATTTTTGCTATTAAAGTCTCAGAAGGAGAGGAGAAAGTTAAGGATTGAAAAAAAACACAAAAAACTATTTGAAAACTGGTTTACCAAAATTGGTGCAAGATATATCAATTCAGGAAGCTCAACAACCCCAAACAGTATTAACCCAAAGAAATTCATGCCCAGACATATCATAATCAAATTACTGAAAATGGATGACAAAAAAAAAATATTAAAAGAGCTATCAAAAAATAATGCATTACTTGTAGGGAAACTGATTTGAATGAATAGATTTTGCTTCATCAACCATGTAGGCCAGAAAAAATGTGGAATAATATTTTATTGTGCAGAAGAACTGTCAACCCAGAATTCTATATCCAGCAAAAATTCTCAGAATGAAGGTGAAAACAAGGAAATTAATATTGCAGATGTACATGGCAACTGACTCTGGCATGAGGATTCATGTGGTAGTAGGGACAGTGGCTAATGAGAGAGAAGCTATACCCTGTCTCAAAGGGATAAGCACTTGTTAAGTCCAGTTCATGGACAGCTGTCATGTGAGAATGCAGGCCCAGTAATGCCAGATAATCCAGTCTTTTAAGGAAATCCAGATTTCCCTATTAAATCTCCTGGTATCTCAAGGCTGGCAACTATTCAAACCTTTAGAGAATTGTTTTGGCAATGCCAAACAAACGTATGAATTGGCTATAACGTGATTCATCTAGGTTTTAAGTTCTATAGAGTTTTCTTTGAACCTCAGAAATTTTACCAAGATATATATATAGTTAAAATCTTTCTTCATAGCCGAAACCGGTTTGGCTCGGTGGATAGAGCGTCGGCCTGCGGACTGGGGGGTCCCAGGTTCGATTCCGGTCAAGGGCATGTACCTGGGTTGCGGGTACATCCCCAGTGGGAGATGTGCAGGAGGCAGCTGATCGATGTTTCACTCTCATCGATGTTTCTAACTCTCTATCTCTCTCCCTTCCTCTCTGTGAAAAAATCAATAATATATATTAAAAAAAAAAATCTTTCTTCATAAATTCTGCTCAACACAGAAAGGAACCATCTAATTACTAAGAGTTTTCTTCAGCTTGGGAAGTCTCTTTTACTTCTGGTTCTGTGTATTCTCCTTCAAATTTTACACTTATTTTCTATATAACTTTCCTTCCCCAAGACTCTGTCACTTTTTTTTTTTTTTTTTTTTTTGGTCACCCTTTCTGAGAATTTTTCAAAAATTCTAGTTTTAGTGGTGATTGACTTTTCATTGTGGAATTTGAAGATAATAGCTTACTTACTTTACACCCTCTTCATCTTTCAAATATAATTATATCGCAGTTTTAAAATTAAGTCATTATTTAGTTCACTTAGTAACTAGGTAAATGGTTTTCATTTTTCAGCTCTGTTAATTTTCATGCTGTTAATCCTTGTCTTCATTGAGAGGTCCTTAGCTTTCTCTTTATCTGTTATTAACCTAACTCTTCTGACACATTAGATAACTGGTGTATTTTTAAACTGAGACATCCCTCTAATGCTCTGTTTGTCTGCTCCAGTTAAGAATGTTACAGAGCTGTCATTTTAGAATTTCCCTTCATTATCATTCTGTGGATTTTCTTAGTATCACCCCATTGATTCCCTTTAACTCTCGCCTTTGAATTCCATTTGACACTCTTCTGTATTTTTGTATACCTTGACTGCTGGATCTCATACCTTTTTTGTTGTTGTTGTTTATTCCCTCACTAGAGCCCCGGTGCACAAAAATTTGTGCACTTGGGGGGGGGGGGTCCCTCAGCCCAGCCTGTGCCGTCTTGCACTCTGCGACCCCTCGGGGGATGACCACCTGCTGGCTTAGGCCCGCTCCCTGGGGGGATTGAGCCTAAGCTGGCAGTCAGACATCCCTCTGGCAGCCCAGGAACCCTCGAATGATGTCCACTTGCCAGCGGGGAGCAGGCCTAAGCTGCAGTCGGACATCCTTAGCGCTGCTGAGGAGGCAGGAGAGGCTCCCATCACCACTGCTGTACTGGCAGCTGTCCGCCTGGCTTGTGGCTGAGCAGAGCTCCCCTGTGAGATCGCACTGACCACCAGGGGGCAGCTCCTGCATTGAGCATCTGTCCCCTGGTGGTCAGTGTGTGTCATAGTGACCAGTCATTCCCAGTCATTCTGCTGTTAGGGTCAGTTTGCATATTACCCTTTTATTATATAGGATAGAGGCCTGGTGCATGGGTGGGGGCCAGCTGGTTTGCCCTGAAGGGTGTCCCAGATCAGGGTGGGGGTCCTGCTGGGGTGCCTGGCCAGCCTGGGTGAGGGACTGAGGGCCGTTTTCAGGCTGACCACACCCCCTTCCGGGGGGGAGGGGGCCTTCTGGGGTGCCTGGCCAGTCTGGGTGAGGGGCTGATGGTTGTTTGCAGGCTGGCCAAGCCCCCCAATGGGGACCCTCACCTCATGAGGTTGTGGCCATCCTGGGTGAGGGGCTGATGGCTGTTTGCAGGCTGGCCACAGCCCCCAGCCACCCAAGCTCCCAGTGGAGACAGGTTGGAAGCAGGTACCTGGGATTTATCTATCTTCCATAATTGAAACTTTGTTGCCTTGAGCGGAGGCCACAGCTGGCCAGGGCAGGCGAGAAGCTTGGCTTCGTCCATCGCCGGGGCAACCAAGCCTCCTGGTTGCTCCAGCTCTGTGGCTGCCGGCCGCCATCTTGGTTGGGTTAATTTGCATATAGTCGCTCTGATTGGCTGGTGGGTGTGGCTTGGGTTTTAGCAGAGGTGCGGTTAATTTGCATGTTTCTCATTTATTAGATTAGATTATATTGAAGCACATCTTCTAAAAGCAACCAAGGAAAGTATGCAAGAGAAGTAAATAGAAAATGTATTTTGTGAATCCTTCCATGTCTGAAAATGTTTTCATTTCACTCCCATTTTTTATTGATACTTTGACTAGAAATGTAAGTTTACATTGAAAAAAGTGCCCTTCAAAATTTTGATGGCAAAAAAATAATAAAAATAAAAATTTATATGACATTGTTCCATGGATTTCTAAACTTTTCTAGCATCTAGTGTTTTTGAGAAGTCCAAAACCCACTTAGGTTTTTAGTTCTTTTGTGTGACTTGTTTTATCTCTTTGAGTGGAAGCTTTGAGAACTTATTCTTTACTTACAATGTTCTAATATTTCATGTTGAGATATCATGATGTTGATTTCATTCTTTTATTTGGCTAGGCACACACTGAAACATTTTATTCTAGAAACTTTAAAAAAATACATTTCAGAGAGGAAGGGAGAGGGACAGAGATAGGAATATCAATGATGAGAGAGAATCATCATTGCCTCCTGCATGTCCCACACTGGGAATCAAACCTGTAACCCAGGCATGTGTCCTGACTAGAAATCAAACCATTACCTCCTGGCCCACAGATTGATGTTCAAGCACTGAGCCATGCTGGCCAGGCTCTAGAAACTTTAAATAATTGACATTTTCTTGATCATTTGTTCCCTATCGTTTTCTCAGCTCTTTATGTTTCAAGCTTTGATTACTTTTTATATCCAGTGCCTGGTACCATGTCTGATACATTGGAAGGGCTCATTAAATTTTTATATGATTGAACACTGATAATTCAAATCTTAAATTTCTTATCCTAGCCCTGGAATTTTTTTCCATCTCTCCTTTTATGTTGTACTTTCTGTGGGATTTTATTAAGTTCTAATCCTTGAATTCATTTTTTTAAAAAATATTTTTCTTCTTTGAATATTTCTTTTTCTGACATAATTTTCTTGTAGGATTGTTATTTTTCCCCCAGAAGCATTCTTCTTATGAATTAAAAAATTTTCTCTATTGTTTCTCTTTCCTGAGTTAGTTTTTCCTCTTTATTTATTTTAACCTCTCATGTTTAAGATGTTTCTGAAATAGCTAGTGACTCAAGGCTATCTGCATATAAAACATTATGGCATTAAAAAGCTTATTAGAGCTTCTTGGTGTCTAAGGGTGTGTGGACTTATAGGAAGTGACCTGCCTAGAATTGTTTATTGGTTTAGATCACTTATCAGGTCTTTTCTCTTGGGCTGGCTTTCTCCAGAATGAAATCCTCTACTTTCTTTGTGGGAATTACAGTAAAACCTCAATATAACAGACTAATTCAGGAGAGGGCATTTCTGTTAAAGCCAAAAGCCCATTATATAATAAAGTAGGTTTTCTGAATGTATATGTTAAAAAAATTCACAAATTAGTTAGTTTACCTGTTTTTACTTATATAGACATGTTTGTATAATTAAAATTAAGTGTGCCTGAAAAGTTTAATTTCACAGAAAAGTTTTCTATGTCTATTACTGTGATTTTAAATTTATACTGAATAGGTTTAGCAAATGAGTATACTCACCAGTCACAGAATAAACAAACCTACATGGCTGGGTCACACATTGGAACACATTGGAACATCGACCAGCTTGCATTAAAACTGCTACAGATACTCAACTGGTGTTGCTCAATGGATTGAACATCATTCCATGGACCAAGAGGTCCTGGGTTCGATTCCCAGTCAGGGCACATGCCCGGGTTTCAGGCTCGATCCCCAGTAGGGGGTGTGCAGGAGGCAGCTAATCAATGTGTCTCTCTCATTGACGTTTCTGTTTCTCCCTCTCACTTCCTCTCTGAAATAAAAAAATATATATATTTTTAAAAACCTGCTGCCAAAAGTCACACCACATAACAACAGAACCAATTACCAATTACTGCTCACTATACAGTGTGATCTCATGCTAATCATTCGCTGAACATTGTTTACGAGTGGTGACTCTTGAATGTAAATATGTAGACTATAGTTAAAGATATGTAATATTTATTTATGTTGGCAAAATTGCTACAGTTTCTTCCAATATATGGCCTAGTTCACTAAAATGTGTTAAAAATAACAGTGAACTAATTAAAAATATATAACCTGTTAATTTAATTATAAGAAAATCTTGGTTAAAAGCATTTTAAAATTAACAGGGTGTTAATTTGCACATATGACCTACAGACCAGAAATTTTGTCCATTAAATTCGAAGTCTATTAAATCAAAGTCTGAAAAATTGAGGGTTTACTGTAATAAAATAAACTTGGCTGCCAGATTCTGGGAGTTTACTAGATATCGTAGGCTGGGGAAATCAGTCTGCTGTGTGAGGTTGTTTTGAGAATCTGAGGTCTGCAGTTTCGTTTAGATTTCCAATTACCTTTCCTGCTTGCAGCCCCTCATGCACCCAACTTTTCAAAGGTACTTAATAATTGCAGTTCTTGAAAATATCTGGGATTCTACAATAGGTCCAATCTGCAATGTCGGTGTCAGTTTTTTTAATGGTTGTTACATCATTTATTACTATTCTATCTACTTTCTAAGTTCAAAACTCTTCTTACTTCTCCTTCCTCTCCCATTCTCTTTGTCCTAATGGGTTTTCTTCTTTAATTTAATTTCATTACTCTCTCTTAGTGGTATTTCATGAAGGAGTAGTAATAAATGCATGTATTCAATGTGCCATGTTTGAAATGAGTATGTGCTTTTTTTTAGGGGAATTTTTTAGACTTTATTAATAAGGAGTACATATGCTAATCAAGTCAGTCAATAAATATTTGTTGACCTTCCAATATGTGCAAGATCCTGTGCTCAACATGGAATACACATTGATGAAGACATTAGACGTTTTTCTTGCCTTACAAAACTTAAGACCTATTCAGGGAAACATGTTAAAGGAACCTAAAGAAATATGTAATTACATATTTCTGTGAAATTTGTGAAAATCCTGTTAAGGAAGAGAACAAAGTGATAAGACAGTAATTACAAGGAGGATATAATTTGGCATTGGGATCAGGGGAGACCTGAGAAAAGTATGACCTTTAAAAGTAGAGATTTGGAAAATGAGCAATAGTAATAAAGGCTAAGAGTGAAAGGAAACACCTTCTAGACATAAGCCACAGTACCTTGAAAGGTCTTAAGAGGGACTAAGAGCTAGGAGTATTCAAAGAACTGCAAAATAAGGCCAGTGTAGATGGAGTTTAGAAACCAAAAGGGATCACACACTAAGATTTGGCTGAAGTGACAGGCAGGAACCAGATCATTCAGAGCTTTGTAGACCATGTTCAGGAGCTTGGCTTTTATTGTAAAAGCAATATCATGGGAATCCACTGAAGAATTTTAAGCAATGCAATGGTGTACAATGCCATTGTAGTGATGTGGATTCAAGATTATAAACCTCAAGTGGAAAAACTAGATAGGTAGGTGTTCTAGTAGTCCAAGGGAGAGAGATTTTGTATTAGATAGTAAGGATAGAGGGAAGAGTTTCAAGCTATATTTAGGAGCAAGATTGGACAGTATTTGCGGATTCCTTATATGAGAGGGAGACGAAGACAATGGTACTACAATGATTTTCCCTCCTTTGGCTTGAGGTTTCCCTCCTGGTCCATAGTATGCTCTTCAAAAGACTTCACTTGCAGAATATTCCCATGTTTGTATAGAAATTTGTTCATAATATTATCTCTCAAATACAAAACAGTTATTTTATACTAAATACATTTCATATATTATTCCCAATCCTCACAATGATTGTAAGCATTAGCTACCTTTCCTATGTTATTGACAGAGAATTGAGGGCTCAGAAAGATGAACTAATTTGCCCAAGAAAACAATGCTTATAATTAACGTAGTTTGAGATTAAGAACTCATATAACTGATTCTTATACTCTGATCTTTCAATAGCAATATACTACCTTTCATTATATTCTCTTTTCTTCTCTTTGAACCTACAAATACCCTTCCTGTCGGTTGGTCAGCACCATTATAGCGCATATGTTCAGTCCTTTTCTTCTAAGGTCAGCATCTCAGAATTCCAAGGCAAATAGTATTTTCATCAAATCCCAAACATATTATCTAGCCCCCAAAGAATTCTTCCTATCTACCACTCATGCTAGATTCATTCAACATTTGACTTTTTTAAAGGTATTCTCCCATCTGAATTGATACCCTCTATTTCTTTATCACTTGTTAAAGTCACCCTGGGCCTCTAGTTACTAAATCTAGAAAAGTATTGTCAAATAGAACCTTTAGCAATGATGGAAATGTTCTATATTTGTGATTTCCAGCATGGTAGCCACTAGCCACACTTAGCTACCGAACACTAGAAATGTAAATAGTGCCAACTTAATTTGAATATTAATTTTGATTAAGTTTAATTTAAATAGATAATATTAGTGGGTACTGTAATGGACAACACAGATCTAACCAAAGGCTGGCAAACCTTTTCTTAAAGGGTCAGATTGACCAGTAGGTCACAGTTTGATTCCTGTTCAGGACGCATGCTTGAGTTGTGGGCTCGATTCCCAAGAGGGGGTATGCAGTAGGCAGCCAGCCAATAATTCTCTGTCATCATTGATGTTTTTTTCTCTCTCTCTCCCTCTCCATCTCCCTTCCTCTCTCTGAAATCAATAAAACCATATTAAAAAAAATAAAGGTTCAGATTGTAAATATTCAGCTTGTATACAATGTGGTCTCTGTTGCAACTACTCACTAATGCCATTGTAGCTTAAAAGTAGCCATAGACAGTATATAAATAAATAACTCTGGCTGTGTTCCAATAAAAGTTTACTTATAAAAATTGTTGCAGTGCTGCAGTTATAGTTCATCTACCCTTTGTAATTTTTTCTTTGACATGTTAATTTAATCCTGTCAACTCTACTTAAGTATGATCATTTCCCATACTTTACACTTATGCTGTGGCATGCTCTTATATGTATATATGTGTATGTGTGTGTGTGTGTGTGTGTGTGTGTGTGTGTGATTAGAGTCATCTTATAACAAAGGAGATAAGAGTAAGTTATGTGTATATTTAGCAAGCTCCCCTTTGTAATTCCTGCTTATAGCAATGCTTGCAAACCAATGGCCTACTTTCTGCTTTCATCTTACTATGTGATCTCTTCTCACTATTCTTGTCCATTTTTTAAAAATATGGTTTAATTCTTTCATTTTAATTGAAGTTTTTTTTCTCCCAAACAAGAAAAATGTGAGTGATTGCTTTCATATTTTCTTTCAGTCCTGGGATCAAGACTTGAAACCAAGAAATTATTTCTGAAGAAGGAAATTAATGAAATAGAGTCAGCCCAGTGGGAGATAATGGGAAGACTTACAAGACATGACCTTCAATGCTCTAGTTTCAGAGATAATTGGGAATGTAATGACCAGTTTGAGAAACAACATGACTCACAGGAGGGAAATTTCAGTCAACCAATATACACCCATGAAAGCATGCCCACTTTTAATCAGCATCCATCCTTTACATTACAGCAAATCATTCATAATAAAGAGAAATACTGTGCCACTAAGGAATATAGGAAAACCTTTAGACAAGATTCACAGCTTACTACACATCAGATTATTCATACCATTGAGAAACCCTATGAATGTAAAGAATGTGGAAAGGCCTTTAGACATCCCTCAAGACTCCGCCATCATCAGAAAATTTATACTGGCAAGAAACCCTTTGAATGTCAAGAATGTGGAAAAACCTTTATTTATGGCTCAGACCTTACTCGGCATCAGAGAATTCACACTGGTGAGAAGCCCTATGAATGTAAAGAATGTGGGAAGGCCTTTAGTAGTGGCTCAAACTTCACTAGACATCAGAGAATTCACACTGGTGAGAAGCCCTATGAATGTAAAGAATGTGGGAAGGCCTTTAGTAGTGGCTCAAACTTTACTCAACATCAGAGAATTCACACTGGGGAGAAGCCCTATGAATGTAAGGAATGTGGCAATGCCTTTAGTCAGAGTTCACAACTTATTAAACATCAGAGAATTCATACAGGTGAGAAACCCTATGAATGTAAGGAATGTGAAAAGGCTTTTCGTTCTGGTTCAGACCTTACTCGACACCAGAGAATTCATACTGGTGAGAAACCCTATGAATGTAAAATATGTGGGAAAGCCTATTCTCAGAGTTCACAGCTTATTAGTCATCAGAGAATTCATACTGGTGAGAAACCCTATGAATATAGGGAATGTGGAAAGACCTTTAATTATGGCTCACAACTTATTCAACATCAAAATTTGTACTGGTGAAAAACCACAGAATATATGAAATGTGTGAAGGCTTTTAATTATAGCTCAAAACTATTCAACATCAGAGAATTATCTTGATAATAATCCTTCTAAATAGGGTAATGTATAAACATGTTATTTTTTGACTGCAGCTTATTTATCCTAAGAAAAATGTAGGAGAAACACTCCTGAGTATATTTTGAAAGATCTTTAATAAAATTTGTATTTCTCTTGATATCAGATAATTCAACCTAGCATGTATTGAAAATGCTAGGTGTCTTTTGACACCTTTATAACCTTAAACATCAGAGATTCATGCTGAAATGTAATCCTGTGATTTTCATATTCCTCCCTAATTTGTCTATAGTTGTTATATTCTTGATCTTAATTCATCTTAAATTTATATGACTGTAAAGTCCGTCTGTTTACATCATGGCTTGTAAAATACCTTTATTTTTAAAATACCTTTAATAACAGAGAAGTGGCCTCTTTATTTTTGAAGATGACTTATTTTGCTTTTTACAAAATTTAGACTTTCTTATTGTAAAAGCATCCACGAACAATTTTGCATTCAGTAATGGCTTCATGGTGTTTCCTTGTGATGCTCTAATACCATTTTATTAAGCCCCTATTGATAGACATTATCATTTCTTCCAGAGTTTTTGCCATCATACACAGTGCCCTGATGGACATTATCCCTTGGTATATCTTTTTATCATATCTTTTATTTAATTGCAGAAATAATGCGTGAATATATTTTCCTTATAAAGATTTAGCCCTAGCTCATTTGGCCCAGTAGAGCATTGGCCTGTGGACTGAAGAGGCCCAGGTTCAATTCTGGTCAAGGGCACATGCCCAAGTTTTAGGCTCAATCCTTGGTTAGGGGCATGCAGGAGGCAGCCGATCAATGATTCCTTCTCATCATTGGTGTTTCTACCTCTCCCTCTCCCTCTCTGAAATCAATAAAAATATATTTTAAAAAAGATTTAAACATTACAAATAAGACCCTTCACCACTATCCTTATACCCATTGTCCTTCCCAAAGGATAGTTATCTGTTTAGTATTTATCCTTCCTGAGAATTTTTTCTGTTTTTATACATGTATGTCTCTGCAGAAATTATAAAAAGGGGATAATTGTAATACCTATCTCATAATTTTGTGAAAGGGTCAAATAAGAGAAAGTGTTTGAAATCATGCATGTCATAAATAGATACTCACTGAATTTTAGTCATTGTTATATTCATCGTTGTCATTAGTATTATTTGTTGAAAGACAACTATTTCTGAAGACCTTACTCAACATCAGGCAAGATATGTAATTGAAGTTGAGAGTAATGAATTAAGAAAATTTCTGCCAAAGCCGGTTTGGCTCAGTGGATAGAGCGTCGGCCTGCGGACTGAAAGGTCCCAGGTTCGATTCCGGTCAAGGGCATGTACCTGGGTTGCGGGCACATCCCCAGTGGGAGATGTGCAGGAGGCAGCTGATCGATGTTTCTCTCTCATCAATGTTTCTAACTTTCTATCTCTCTCCCTTCCTCTCTGTGAAAAATCAATAAAATATATTTTTTTTTTAAAAAAAAAAGAAAATTTCTATCATTTATTTCTTAGGGAACATGAAATAATCTTGGGATTTGGTGGGGAAAGTAGTGTGTGTAATGTGTAGGAAGGACCTTATTCAGACTGGCATCCTTTTAACTACTTATAATATCTAATATTAAAAAAGAATATTTACAAAACACTTCTGAAGAAAAAGTATGAAAAGACAAACAGCATTAGGTTTGAAAAAAATGGATAACTACATATGCATATAGATAGAGACACCTTAGAGTTACTGATTTAAAATGCTGTACTGAATACTATGCTTCTTTCTAATACATTTGAAAACCTAAACAAAATTATTTTGTGGGAAGATAAAAATTACCAGTGTTGACTCAGAAAATCATAACTCTAGGAAGACTCTCTTACAAACACAGGAAAAATAGAAATTTTACATAAATACTGTAGCTAGTAATTGCCAAAGCACCAAACCAATTTTTTTTTTTCAGGCAAAACGTTACCAAGTGGTCAAGGAATTTTTATATAGAAGTAGACATGTAACAAACGTTAACAATCTTGATGTTAGAAGTGCTTTGGAAGGATACAAAAAAGGAAGCCATTTTTTAGTATCACCCATGAAGTTGTTGCATGCAAACTAAAGAAATTACCAAATTGTGTGTATCAAAAGAATAACAAATAAACCTGATTGGGATAGTAGTTAAGAAGGATGCCCAATGGCCAGTTCCAGCTAATAAATACTGTGAGGAAAGTCAGGCCCCATTTGCCAGCTCTTCTGACTTCAAGAGCACCCAGAAATCTATATATATTTAAGTGTGTGATGGCCCTTGATTTTTAAATAGCAGCTCATATTTAAAATAAAATAAACCATGGGGACCAACAAAGATATATAAACTCTGCAAGTGGCCCATGGGTTACTTTTCTGGGCACTAGAGCAGTGAGTGTGCTAAAGGCTTGCAAGAGGAGTTTTTAAATGCCTTGCCACGAAGGAAATTTAAGGAGAAAGTACAACATAAAATAATTTACCTGGAATTTCTTAGATGTGAACAGTGGTTAAAAATACACAGATAAAGTAGCTAACCTCTAAGTGTAAATTCTTTTTAAAAAAGCAGACTTGATTCAGCCTCAATATTTTCCACATTTTAAAAATTTATTCTAAGCATTATGTCAGTTACATAGAATATACCTTCATGTGCAACTTAACTGACGGGGATGTGTTCTTAGAAATGAATCATTAGACGATTTTATTGTTATGCAAATATAAGTTCTACTTACACAAACCTGAATGGTATTGCATATCACACATCTGGCTACATGGCATACCACTGTTGTATATGCAGTTAGTTTTGACTGAAACATTATTCTTATTTTATGTTTTATATACCTTTCCTAAGTTATATATGTATACACACACAACTGAAAAAAATAGAGAGATAAACTCTCAAGAGAAAAAATAGCCAGACCATCACAATTTTGCACTAGCAACAAATGTGTCACTGGAATTATGTATTGTGTTCTAGACCAAGGGTCAGCAAACTTTCCATAAAGGGCCAGATAGTATACATTTTAGCTGTTGTGGGCCATAATTTTGAAATTAAAAATAAATGTCCCATAGGTTAGCTTTGTTTAGATTTAACATAGTGTTTTGAGATGGACCTTTCCTGTGCCTCAATTTTCATGCTCATCAAGCAGCTTCCTACATTGTATGGATATCATTCTGTGAAAGGAAAATCACATATTCAAAGTATAGGTCTGCCTTTCATTCCCTGCTACCTCTTCTTAGATACCATGTTAAAGGGTTTTGTTTGTTTTAATATTGAGTTACTTTATTTGCAGACATATTTTATAATCAATTTGAGAAAAGTAGAGAAAATATCTGCAAATGGGAGAATTATTAGACACTACTTCATCCTAAAGTTTTACATTACTACCAAAATGAGAATTTCTAAATGAAATTTCATATTCTTTGTTGGTATATTTTAAGTCATTTATTTAGTTCCTCATTTAAAATTACAGAGGTAATGAATGCATTTGTACCCAAAACAATGAAATAATGACAATAAAAAATTTTTTTTAATATATTTTATTGATTTTTTACAGAGAGGAGAGGAGAGGAGAGGGAGAGAGAGTTAGAAACATGAGAGAGAAACATGGGTCAGCTGCCTCCTGCACAACCCCCACTTGGGATGTGCCCGCAACCAAGGCACATGCCCCTGATGGGAATCGAACCTTGTACCTTTTAGTCCACAGGCCGATGCTCTATCCACTGAGCCAAACTGGTTAGGGCTGACAATAAAATTTTTAAAATAAATACCTCCATCCCTTCCACTCTTCCCCTCTGTGCATTTCCTTTGAGTAATGTTTAAACCTTGTGTATATCCCCCATGTATCTCTTTGTATTTAAACATTAACAAGCAAATTAGTATATTTTTGCAAAAAATGATATGTTATATATTTATCTATAATTTACTTTTTTAACATTCTCCTGTACATTTTGGATTTTCCTTCAAGGCAATCCATGATTTAATGATTACAGTATATTTCGCAGTATGCTTGTACCAATACCTAGTCTATTCTCCAATTGTGATGTTCCAGTTTGCTTCCTCTTTGTAATTTAAAAGCAGTGCTGCAATAAACATTCTTATAATTTTGTCTATTTTATTTTTATAAAACAGGTTTCCCAAAGCATTTCCAGGGTTTTCTGTTTCCTAGGAAGGCCTTGCTTATAGAAAATTTTAGAGGGCAAGTGGATAAAGGAAAAGTGTGTAGTTTTTCATGTGTGCTTATGTGGGTGTGTATACACACATATAGATTTAACATTTTAATCCATCTGGAATTAATTATTGTATATGGTCTGACACAGGATGTCAGCTTTATATTCATAAATAAAGCCAATTACTTCAGAACCAATTATTAAACTATTCATCTTTCTCCTACTAAATTAAAATATTATTTATCATATATTAAATGCTCATCTTCAGATCTATTTCTGTGCTGTATTTTCCAGCAATCTTTGAATTACAATTTTCAGTAACTTATTACTTGGAAATAAAGAGCTATATTATTAATATGCAGTTTTGATTTGTAAATAAAAAACATGTTTCTTCATTAGAATTTTAAAATTATTTTACCCACTTTCAATAAAAGACTCATTGGTATTATATTTGGACTATTATTCATTTTAAATACAGAGTATCTTAAAATGGACTCACAGTTGACATTGAGTAGATATTCATTAAAACCCTTGTGTTCTGAAATTTCTTGAAGAACTCTCCATTCTTACTTTCTAATCCTATATAATAAAAAGCCCAGCGACTGAAACAGCAGAACGACCAGAGACCAGAACCACCAGGCCCCTCAACTGGGCTGGCCCCGCCCCCCAGCAAGCAGTTAGAGGCATCAGGCAGGCAAGTGAGTGCTTAGGGACCATCAGGCAGGCAGTTAGGGGCCATCAGGCAGGCAGAGCCCTGAGATCAATCGCCTCAAAGAGGGAGACACAGGTTCCTGCCACAGCCTGCTGGAGGGCTGCGATGGGAGGCACTGGCGTCAGGCAGCTCCTGAGCAGCTCAGCACTTGCAGCCTGGCCCAGGCCTAGGGTCGCCGACTCTGCCCTTGGCTTCTGCAAGTCTGGACTGCCACTCCTGCTATGATGCCTGGGCAGATCCAGGACCCTTCCATGACTGTGGGCTCTCTGCTAGGGCTCGGCCCCCTGACCGGACTCCCCAGCTTGGCCCTGACTGCAGAGGAGCTGAAATACGCTGACATCCACAACATTGGGGCCATGACCGCCCCTTTGCACTTCCTGGAGGTGAAACTGGGCAAGAGGTCTCAACCTGTGAAAACTGAGCTAGACTAGGAAGAGGAGCAGAGGAAAAGGCGCCAGGAATAGAACAAAGTGACGGCAGCCTGATGCTGGAACAAGAAGGAGTGGAGGGAGTTTCTACAGCGGGAATATGAGTGGCTGGAACTCATGAGCGCAGAGCTGAAAACCCAGATGGAGGAGCTGAAGCAGCAGTAGCAGCAGCTCACCTGATGCTCAACTGACATCGCTCCACCTGCATCGTCAGGACCGACAGCATTCAGGCCCGGGACTCAGAGGCAATCCACTGCTGGAGCAGCTGGAGAAGAAGTGACCATGGGCTGGGAGGAGGAAGAGGAGGAGAAGGACATGAGGAGAGGGAGGAGGAGGAGAGTCCCAGAGGGCTCTTCCTTGCTGCATGAAAAACTCTTCAATGAGGCTCAGCACAGCCAGCATCGGCCGGGCTTTTTTGTGAAACTCAGATCAGCTACACCAGGGGAAGGAACCCAGACTGATGAAACCCAGGACCAAATGCTGAGAGCAAAGTAGTCCTGAGGAGGGGGCCTGTTCTGCCTGGGGCCAGGCTTGCAGGAGGCAGGACAGAGGCCCTGGCAGAGAGAGATGCCCAACCAGGCAGCTGTGTGCACTTCTCCAGCCTCTCCACTAGGGCATCACCCAAAGGACCTCTGAGCAGCCAGGAAAAGCCATGAGTTGCAACCAAAATTAGGCTGAGTATGGAACTTAGAGTGAAACTGCAATCTGCCTGCCCCCAGCCCTGACCCTGACCGTGACCCTGATCCTGATGCAAGGTGGGAGAAAGGCACAGTGCCAAGCCCTTCTGTACCTATTCACTGTGGTCCAGCTTAGTCCTGCCCAGAGTGGCAGCCTGGGCACAGCTTTGCTGGCCCTGCTGGAGTTGCTGTGGGCATGAGGCATGGGCGTCCTTTCAAAGCACATACTCACTGAATGTTTACAGACTGGCTGTCCTGGCAGGGCTTTCAACTGCACATGTTTTATATATTTTTAAAAATATATATATTTTTACAAAAAAAAAGATTTTGTACAAGCAATATATAAATGGATTTCTATAATTACTATATGTGATACAGTATAAATATGCTATGCTTAGTTTGTTATGAACAGATATTCATCAGTTAGGGCCATTGGGTGTAACTTCTAAGTATTGTAGTCTCTGGGTGTTGAGGGGGCAGGGGCGGGGGTGTGGTACATTTTCATCCTAGTAAACCCTTCATAGTACTCAGTTCTGTATCACTCAGTAAACATTACTCTTACTTAAAAAAAAAATAAAAAAAGAGGGAGGCCCAGGCTACCTTGTCAGTGGCCCTGCAGCAGGTGGGCGGGGCCTCCCTCTGTGGGGTGATTGATCTGGGGGCCCCGCCATTGATCGCCCCACAGAGGGAGGCCCAGGTCACCAGCCAGTGACACTGTGGCAGATGTTAGATCTGGGCAGTGATCGCCCCGCAGAGGGAGGCCTAGGCCAGCCAAGCGATCGCAACCCACACCTATCACCTGCAGAGGGAGGCTACCAGTGGCAGGGAAGGCGGGGGACAGCACTGCACAGATGGCAAGCAGTGGCAGTGGCAGGGGTGGGGCCAGGTGCCAGAAGCCTGGGGAAGGAAAGCCCTGATTGGCCCTGATCTCAGGCCAGGCCTAGAGACCCTACCTGAGGGGTCCTGGATTGCAAGAGGGTGCAGGCCAGGCTGAGTAAGCACCCCCCCCCCCCACCCAGTTCATGAATTTTTGTGCACTGGGCCTCTAGTATCTTTATAATGTAACTAGAGGCCCGGTGCACAAAAATTTGTGCACTGGCTGAGGGGGGGGCGGAGGGTGTCCCTCAGCCCCACTGTGCCCTCTCACAGTCTGGGACCCCTCGGGGGATAACAACCTGCTGGCTTAGGCCCACTCCCGGGTGGCAGAGGGCAAGCCCAATCCCAAGGTGCCTGCCCCGCAGCCCCTGGTCGGGCTCAGAGCAGGGCCGATTGGGGAGTTGGGGCGCTGCCCCCTGTCATGCACAGAGCAGGGCAGATCAGGAGTTTGTGATGCCACCCTCAGTCACGCTCAAGGTAGGGCCGTTTGGGAGGTTGGGGAGCCGCCCCCTGTCACTCTCAGGGCAGGGCCGATGGGGAGGTTGCGGCTCCACCCCGTCACACACAGAGCAGGACCCATGGGGGGGTGGGGGAACTCCCCCCATCACACTCAGGGCAGGGCCAATGGGGAGGTTGCGGCTCCACCCCGTCACACACAAAGCAGGGCCCATGCGGGGGTTGGGGTACCACACCCTGTCACACACAGAGCAGGGCCAATCAGGGCGTTGGGGAGCTCCCCCCTATCAGGCACAGAGCATGGCCAATCAGGGGGTTGGGGCGCCTTCCCCTTTCACGAACAGAGCAGAGCAGATAGGGAGGTTGTGGCCCCGCCCCCTGTCACACACAGAGCCACAGGGCAATCAGGGGGTTTGGGCGCTGCCCCCTATCATGCTGCTCCAGGGGCCAGGAGGCCTCGCGGCTCCACTTGACACAGGGGCAGTGAGGCCTCACTGCTCCGCTGATCCTGGTGCTGGGAGGCCTCGCTGCTCTGCTGATCCCGGTGCTAAGAGGCCTTGCGGCTCCGCTTGACACAGGGGCAGTGAGGCTTCACTGCTCAGCTGATCCCGGTGCTGAGAGGCCTCGAAGCTCCGCTGATCTCGGGTTTGGGAGGCCTCGTGGCTCCACTGATCCCGGTGCTGGGAGGCATATTACCATTTTACTCTATAGGATGGAGGCCTGGTGCACAGGTGGGGGCCAGCTGGTTTGCCCTAAAGGGTGTCCTGGATCAGGGTGGGGTCCCGCTTGGGTGCCTGGCCAGCCTGGGTGAGGGGATGATGGCTGTTTGCAGCTGGTCACACCCCCTTCAGGGTGGGGGTCCCCACTGGGGTGCCTGGCCAGTCAGGGGCTGAGGGCCGTTTTCAGGCTGGTGGGTGACTGAAGCTCCCAGCCTCTCCTGTTTTTCTTTTTTTAAAATTCTGGGATTTATTTACCTTCTATGGATGTCACTGGAGCTGAGAGCCAGCTTTAGCTCAGACCTCGGCTGCTGAAAGCAGGTTTCTGGACTTTATTTACCTTCTGTATTTGAAACTTTGTTGCGACTCCAGCTCTGAGATCCCGGCTGACTGAAAGCAGGTTTCTGGGGTTTTGTTTAGCTTCTATATTTGTAACAATGTTTCTTAGACTGCAAGCTCAGAGCCCAGCAGCGGCAGGCAGGGAACGTTGGCTTCCTCCGTCACTGGAACAAGCAAGCCTCCTGTTCGCGTCAGTTGCCTGGCTGCCGGCCGCCATCTTGGTTGGCAGTTAATTTGCATATCTCCCTGATTAGCCAATGGGAAGGGTAGAGAAGTTACGGATAATTATCATGTTTCTCTTTTATTAGATAGGATGCTTTATAATACTTAAAATATGCTACCCTGGCCAGTTTTGCTCAGTGGTTGGAGTGTCAACCCACGCACAAAAGGGTCATGGGTTCAATTCCCAGTCAAGTGCACATACCTCAGTTATGGGTTTTCTCCCTGCCCCCAGTTGGGGCATGTGTGGGAGGCAACCAATCGATGTGTCTCTCTCTCCTTCCCCTCCTCCTTCCTTCCCTCCCACTTTCTCTGAAAAGCAATGGAAAAAATATCCTCGGGTGAGGATTAATAACAAAAAATGTTAGTAAATTCTGAGAATTTAATATCTCTTATTAGAGTATGTAGATATATAAAAGCCTAATATGAAAGTGTCCCCTTGTGAGTTTGACCAACTGGGAGTTCAATTGCTCCCTATGACATGTGCTGACCACCAGGGGACAGTGCAGAATGAAGGAAGGCCCCGGCTGGCAGCTGGCAGCTGCTGGGGACCCTACCCATGCACGAATTTTGTACACTGGGCCTCTAGTTGATTATAAAGTGATAGATTCCTTTGATATTTTGTAATCTGAAGATTTAATCATATATTCATGTCACAGTATTTAAACCTATTTACCTTTTTGCCTTCATGTTGTAGACCTGATGACAGTTGTTATTGTGCAGGACTATTTTTTACCATTTCCCCCCATTTTTACAGACTGAAGGGTTGGTTTTTGAGGTTAATTTTTATCCCTTCTCTTGTTTATATATCATAAGAGAAATGATGTATTGTCTTGGTGAAATGTGTTAAAACACACAAATTACTGCCCCCCCCCTTTTATTTGGCCCTGAATTTTTTGTCTTCTCTGGGACAGGCAGGCCATGATTATTTATGCCTAGTCTGCAGGCCCATTCTACAGGCACAGTCCTCTGACTGTATGTATTTCAATATCTAGAGTTTAAATGAAGTATTAAGATGTGCATTTTAACTACAGATGCAGGCTGCCTCTTTCCATAAAGCATTACCAACAAAAATGCTCTATTTCTTCATTTGTGCAGAAATCAAGAGGAGAGAATTATGATTATCACCTACAGAAAATTCTACTATAGCCACCTTTTGTACTTTTAATGGACACACATATTGGTTATAGTGGATTGGTCTACTTTTGTTTATTTGAATAGATAAGAGAATTCACTTATAGAATACTGAGTTGCTCAAACAAAATCTTAGAGTTCTAAGGAATAATACTTTAGCCCTGACTGGTTTGGCTCAGTGGATAGAGCGTCGGCCTGCAGACTGAAGGAATAATACTTTAAGTGGTGGCAAAGAACTTGTGTGGTGAGGTCACCACTGCAGCTGCTGATGACAGAATCCGCAGCTTATGCTACTGACATCATAGGTGTTGGACTCTGAATGTTCCTGCTACTGCTACCCAGGGTTACACAGATTCTGACACCCATATGGAATCCCCACAGTCTTTGTTATTTTGTATCATCACCTTGTGGTTCTGAGATGGGTGTGTTTGAGTGCCAAAGTCTAGTTTCCATCCTTATGCATTAACTTCTGGGAAGAGTGGGATGCATTTTTAATCTAGTAAGAATCAACCTCTGCTTCTTAAAGATGGGTGTTTCTAGCGTTTTGGTGATAATTTCCATAGTTGTGGTAAAAATTTATAATCTTACTATCACTATTCCACCTTGGCTTCAAACTATCTGAGAATATTAAGGGAGACAAATTAACATTAAAAGTCAAATCATGGACCATTTTTACAAACTTCTTACCTTTTATTCTACATTGTCATGCAGTTAAAATTTCCTTTGGAAAAAAATATGTCCATGTAGTTCAGGGTATTATAATCAGTTGTATATAGAATCTTAGTGATAAATTGTATTCTCTTATAATCTATAAACTTGAAATTCTTAATTTTTGTAATTTAAAAGAATTTAGATTTGAGAACTTAAGAACTCTTAGATAAGATTAATTTTATCTTAGTTACATTTTTTATTGTTTTACCTTTTTACAAATCTTTAAAAAATTTTTATTTTCTTTATTGTTTAAGGTATTACATATGTGTCTTCCCCCCCCCCCCAACCGCTGCTCCCTCCAGCTCCCTGCTCATGTTCTCCCCCACCCCTCCCCTCCCAGTGTCTGTGTCCATTGGTTATGTTTATATACATGCATACAAGTCCTTTGGTTGATCTCTCCCCTTTCCCCCCACCCTCCCCTGCCTTCCCGCTGAGGTTTGACAGTCTGATCAATGCTTCTCTGTCTTTGTATCTTTCTTAGTTACATTTAACTTTATGAAATTGATTTCATGCTACATAAAATCTTAAGGAACTCGGTTTTTCCTTTTACCATTAGTTTGTCAAGATTCATCCTATTGTTCAATATAATCCATTAATTTTAACTATAATGTTCCATAGTGTAAGCATATAAAAATTCACTCATCCACTTTTTAAAAAAATGTTTTTTATTTATTTCAGAGAGAAGAAGAGAGAGCGAAACATCAATGGTGAGAGAGAATCATCAATTGGCTGCCTCCTGCACACTGCCTACTAGGGATCAAGCCTGCAACCTGGGCATGTGCCCTGACTAGGAATCGAATCTTGACTTTCTGGTTTGTGGGTGGACGTTCAGCCACTGAGCCACACCAGCCAGGCCCACCCACTTTTTTGAGATTTTAAATACAATCCTTTAATTAGTTGGGATTGTTTCACCCATACCTAGGCAACTACTAATCTACTTTCTGTCTTTATAAATTTACCTATTTTATACATTTAATATAAACACAATCATATATGTTATTTTTTCTATCTGGCTTCTTTCACATAACATGTTTTCAAGATTCATCTTATGCTGCAGCATGTGTCAATCCTTCCTTCTTTTAATGGCTGAATAATATCCTGTTGTATAACTATACCACATTTAACTTATCCATCCCTTAGTTGCTGGACATCTAGGTTTTCCTATTTTGGGCTATGATTAATAATGCTACTATGAAGCCCTGGCCGGGTAGCTCTGTTGGTTAGAGTGTCATCCCAATACACTGTGAGTTCCATTCTGGGTCAGGGCACATATAAGAATCAACCAATGAATGCATAAATAAGTGGAACAACAAATCAATGTTTCTCTCTCTCAAATCAATCGATCAATTTTAAAATCTATGAATATTCATGGGAATTTTTTGTGGATATTTATTTTTATTTCTCTTGGTTATATATGAGTAGAATTGTTAGGTTATATGGTTATATGTCTAAGTGTTTGTGGATCTTCCAGATTGTTTTCCAAAGTAGCTGAACCATTTTATATTTCCACCAGCAGTGTATGAGGATTCAGATTTCTTCACATCCTTGCCAACACTTGTTATTTTGTCTTTTATTTGCAACCATCTTAATGGGTATGAAATGGTATTTCATTATGGTTTTGACTTGCATTTCCCCAGTGACTAGTGATGTTGAGCATGTGCTTATTGACCATTTATATACCTTCTTTATAGAAATGTCTATTCAAATACTTTGCCCACTTTAAGACTGGTTTATTTGTCTTTTACAAATGAATTGTGTTAGTTATATAATTCTGTCTCTGATGAAAGTCTCTTATCGGACATGTGATTTACAAAAGTTTTATCTCATTCTGTGGGATGTCTTTTCATTTTATTCATATTGTCTTTGAAGTACAAACGTTTTTTTAATTTTATTTTCAACTTTGGTAAAGCCCAATTCATCTATCTTTTCTTTTATTACTTGTGCTTTTGGTGTCATATCTAAGAAACCATTGCCTAACTCAAGTTCTCAAAGATTCACAGTCATGTTTTCTTTTAGGTGTGTTATACTTTTTAACTCATATTTAGACTAGGGGCCTGGTGCATGAAGATTCGTGCACTGGGGGTGGGTCCCTCAGCCCGACCTGCACCCTCTCCAATATGGGAGCCCTCAGGGGAGCCCTCTCCAATCTGGGAGTTTCTGTCTGTCTTTGCAATCATATGAGTGAATTGTCTGAGACCCCCAACCCAGTTTGGTTTGTTGCTCACAGAATAATAGAGGCATTTTGTTTTCCTTTGCTTCATTGGTGGAGATTTCCTGAAAGTTTTAGGATATCTTCCCTTTAATTTTTCCTAGACACTCTAATTTTACTTATGTCTATCACCTTTGCTTTCCCTCCATCCCCTACTGCAACAGTAACTTGCTCCAGGCTCACTTTGCTCTAGTAACTAGGAGATCCGTCTGCCACCAGAACTACGATTCCCAGCATTCCTGGTGCTCCCCATGCTCTGAGCTTCCACTTCAGGTCCTGTGGCTGCCACCAGAACTACTATTCCCAGAATTCCTGATGCTCCCCATGCTCTTGGTTTTCCCTTCCTGCTCTGTCTCCATCCCACAGGCTCCCACTCTGCCAAGTCCTCCAAGCTGCCAGCTCTCCCACTCTGATCTCTGCCTGGCGCCTGTGTATGCAAATTAACCTGCCATCTTTGTTGGGTTCATTTGCATACACACGCCTGATTGGCTGGTGAGTGTGGCAGAGGGATGGTCAATTTACATGTTTTTCTTTTATTATATAGGATATATGATAAACTTTTAGTTACTTTATGGTGTGAAGTAAAGGTACAGTTTTATTCATTTGCATGTGAATATGTTGTCCCAACATGATTTGTTGAAAGGCTGTTACTTCCCCCATTGAATTGATTTCATATCCTACTGGAAAATCAGTTTATTGTAAATCTAAGAGTTTATTTTTGAATTTTCAGTTCTATTTCACCGATCTTTATGTCTATTCTTATATCATTACCACACTATCTAGTGTAATAAATTTTTGGATATAAGAAATGTGACCCTAGCCGGTTTGGCTCAGTGGATAGAGAGTCAGCCTATGGACTAAAGGGTCCCCGGTTCGATTCCAGCCAAGGGCACATGTCTAGGTTGCGGGCTTGATTCCCCCCCCAGTAGGGGGCATGCAGGAGGCAGCCAATCAATAATTCTCTCTCATCATTGATGTTTCTATGTATCTGTCTTCCTTCCTCTCTGAAATATATATATATTTAATCTTTGATGAAAGGTGAATCCTTCATCTTTGTCCTTTTTCAAGATTTTTTTTTTTTTTAGCTATTCTAGGTTCTTTGTATTCCCATATGAATTTTCAGGTCAGCTTGTCAATTTACCAAGGAGACTAGGTGGGATTTTTAAGAGATTGCATTGGGAAATAGTGCCACTTTCACCATATTAAGCATTCTGACCAGTGAAGATGGAATGTCTTTCCTTTCATTTAGAACTACTTTAATTTCTTTCAACAATGCTTTGTAGTTAGAAGAGTATAAGTTTTGCACTTATTTTGTTGAGTTTATTCCTAAATATTTTTTATGTAATTGTAAATGGAATTTTTATTTTTACTTTCCATTTTAATTGTTCATTGCAACTGTATGGAAATAGAATTGATTTTTGTATCTTGGTCATGCATCCTGAAACCTTAAAGAAGTAATTTATCTAGTTTTTTACTAGATTCCTTAGGGTTATCTATATACAAGACCATGTCATCATCAAACAGTTTTCCTTTTAATCTCCAAATCTTTTTATTTCACTTTCTCTTACCTAATTGCTGTGCCTAGAACCTCTGGTCAAATGGAATTGGTGGATAGATATCCTCAAGTTGTTTTTGATTTTAAGAGAAAAGCATTCAATCTTTTGGAATTAAATATTATGTTATCTGTGGAGTGTTTGTAGATGAACTTAATCAGGCTGAGAAAATTTCCTTCTATTCTTGTTTTTTTTAAGTGTGTTTACTATGAAAGGGAAGTGGATTGTGTCAAATACTTTTTCTGCATCTATTGAGATGACCAGGAGGTTTTTGTCCTTTATGTGTATGGTGTATTATGTTAATTTATTTTTGAATGTTAGATCAACCTGCCATGCTTGGTATAAATCCTACTTGGTCATGGCACATAATTCTTTTATATACTGCTGGATTTGGCTTCACAGTTTTTTTGTTGAGAATTTTTGTATCTATATTTACAGTATAAATGGGTTTGTAGGATTCATTCCCTGTGATGTCTTCTGGTTTGATATTAGGCTAATATTGGATTCAAAGCAAAGTTGTAAGTATTACCTACCCTTCTGTGTTTTTTAAAGAGTTTCTGAAGAATTGGTATTATCTAAAATGATAGAGTTCACCAGTAAAGGCATCTTGGCCAAATCTTTTTTCTTTAATAATTTTTAATTACAAATTCAATCTCATTATTTTCTTATGGATCTATTCAGATTTTCTATCTCTTCTTTAGTTAGCACTTTATGTCTTCCTAGGAGTTTACTCATTTCATCTCAGTATATTGATGTTATATTATATTGGTATATAATTGTTCATAATATTTCTTTATAATTTTTAAATTTTTCTGTATGTTCAGTTACAATGTCCTCTCTACCATTCCTGATTTTAGTAATTTGAGTCTTTTTTTTCTTATTCAACATAGGTAAAAGTTTCTTAATTTTGTTGACCTTTTACTTATTTGTTAACTTTATTCTTATTTTTGACACTATTACAGATGTCCCCATTTCCCTCTTTCAACAATGCTTTGTAGTTAAAAGAGTAGAAGTTTTGCTCCACCCAGCCCTGCCCCTCCTTCTCTCTAGCCATCACCACACTGCTGTCTGTGTCTATGGGTTATGCATGTACTATCTATTCTTTGTCTAATCCAGGGGTGGGCAAACTTTTTGACTCAAGGGCCACAATGGGTTCTTAAACTGTACCGGAGGGCCGGAACAAAAGCATGGATGGAGTGTTTGTGTGAACTAATATAAATTCAAAGTAAACATCATTACATAAAAGGGTACGGTCTTTTTTTCTTTTTAGTTTTATTAATTTCAAATGGGCCGGATCCGGCCCGTGGGCCGTAGTTTGCCCATGGCTGGTCTAATCCCTAAGCTTCTTTCATCCAGTCCTTACCTCTCCCTTCACCTCTGACAGCTGTCAGTCTGTTCCACATATCCACGCCTCTGGTTCTATTTTGCTTGTCAGTTTATTTTGTTCATTAGATTCCACATATAAGTGAGATCATATGGTATTTGGTCTGACAGTAGGATGACAAAGGGATTGTGCAGGTTGTTGTAGGGGTACTCCGTGAAGGCTTATTTCAGTTAGCATAATAATTTCCAGGTCCATCCATGTTGTCACAAAAGGTAAGAGTTCCTTCTCTTTTTTTGTTAATCCTCACCCAAGGATATTTTTTTCCATGGATTTTTAGAGATAGTTGAATGATGGGGGAAGGGAGGGGGGAACATCGATGTAAGAGACACACATCTCCCTCAAACACCACAACCTACCAGATCGAACCCAGGTACATGCCCTTGACTGGGAATCAAACCCTGCACACTTATACCAGGGCAGACACTGGCCAGGGCAAGAATTCCTTCTTTTTTTACCACTGCATAGTTTTTCATTGTGTAAATGTACCACAGTTTTTTAATCCACTCATCTACTACTGATCATAGCATGTTGACCTTTTAAAATAAGCAACTTTTGGCTTTGTTGATTTTGCTATGGTTTTCTTATTCTCTATTTTATTTTCACTCTATTTTTTTTCTATTTCCTTCCTTCTGTTTGCTGTTCTTTTTGCAGTGTTGTAAGGTAGAAATTTAGATTATTAGTTTCAATCTTATTTTTAAATACAGGCATTTTATTTACTGCTATTAGCTTTAACTGCATTCCACAAATTTGGGTAGGCTGTGTCTTTATTTTCATTTATTCTCAAATTATTTTCTAATTTCCCTTGGAATTTTTTATGACCCATTTATTTAAATTTTACATTTCGCCCCTGTATGTCATAGAAATTCAGAAGCATATCTTTTTGGTTGTTGTTTGTTTGTTTGTTTGTTTTATTTCGAAGTTTTTTGATAAAAATTTTTAACAATATCCAAATTCTTTTATATGTAACAGAGTATTATTAACTACTAGAGGCCTGGTGCGCTGAGGGTCCCCAGGTCCTTAAACACTTTGTTGATCTGATCAACCTCTGACTTCCCAGGGAACAGTGGCTTCCCAGGCCTGCAGGGGAGGGTAGGTTGAGGGAACCAGGCCTGCAGGTGAGGGCAGTTGAGAGGGACAAGGCCTGAAGGGGAGGGCGGTTGGGGGCAACCAGGCCTGCAGGGGAAGGCAGTTAGGGGCAATCGGACCAGCAGGGGAGCAGTTAGGCATCCATCAGGCTGGCAGGGGAGTGGTTAGGGGGGTGATCAGGCTGGTAGGCAGAAGTAGTTAGGGGCAATCAGGCAGGCAGTCACTGGGATTGGGCCTAAATGGGCAGTTGGACATCCTTCGAGGGGTCCCAGATTGTAGAGGATGCAGGCTGGACTGTGGGACACACCCCCTGCGTGCGAATTTTGTGTATCAGGCCTCTAGTATGCTAATAATATGCTAAGGACGCTCAACCTCTCGCTATGATGTGCACTGACCACCAGCGGGCAAATGCTCCATCTGTAGTGGAGGTCAACACTCAACCACTGAGCCACACACACCAGGCTGTTCAAGTTTTTAATCCATTTTGAGTTAAATTTTGCGTATGGTGTAAGATAGTGGCAGGTTTTTTTGTTTTTGTTTTTTTGCATGTTGTCCAATTTTTCCAACACTGTTCTTTTCCCATTGTATATTCTTGGTTCCTTTGATATGGTTGTGGGAGGCAGCGAGTACTGCTTTTACCTATGCTGCCATCTTGATTGGAACCCCTGACCTTTTCTGTTTTTAAATTTCTATTTTTTATTTATTTCTACTATGACCTTAATTATTTCCTTTCCTCTTTTTACTTTGGGTTCTGTTTGTTCTTTTTTTAGTTCCTCTAGGTATAAAGACAGATTGTTTATTTGGAATATTTTTGGTTTCTTGAGGCTTATATAGCTAGAACTTCCTTCTTAGAACTGCTTTTGCTGCATCCTATAAAGTATGAAAAGTTGTTTACATTTGTTTCAAGGTAGTTTTTTACTTGCTGTTTTATTTCCTTTTTTTATGCATTTGGTTGTTTAGTAGCATGTTGTTTAGTCATTACATGTTTGTGTTTTATCTACTTTTCTTCCTATGGTTGATTTCTATTTTCATACCATTGTGGTCAGAAAATATGCTTGATATGATTTCAGTCTTCTTGTGTTTATTGAGGCTTGATTTGTGGCCTAATATGTGATCTATATTGGAGACTATGCCATGTGCACTTGTAAAAAAATGTTTATTCTGCAATTGTGGGATGAAACATTGTATCGATGTCTATTAAGTTGACCTGGTCTAACCTGACATTTTAAGACCATTATTTCTTATTAATGTTCTGTCTGGATGATCTATATAAATGTGAGTCAGGTATTGCAATCCCATACTACAACTGTATTACTATGAATTTCTTTCTTTATGTCTGTCAATAATTGCTTTATAGATTTAGATGCTCCTATGTTGGAAGCATAGAGATATTTACAGTTGTTATGTTCTCTTCTTAGATTGCTTCAATGTTGATTCTTTTATAATTATGTGATATCCTTTTTGTCTTTTTTTTTAAACATGTTTTGTTTTAAAGTCTATTTTTTCTGATATGAGTATTGCTACTCCAACTTTCTTTTCCTTTCTAATGCATGCATGGAATATGTTTTTTCACTCCTTGATTTTCAGTCTGTATTGTGTCTTTCAATGTGAAGTGGTTCTCTTATAAGCAGTGTATAGGTAGGTCATGTTTCTATTTTATAAAATGTGCACTGACCACCAGGGGGCAAACGCTCCAACTGTAGTGGAGGTCAACACTCAAACACTGAGCCACACACGCCAGGCTGTTCAAGTTTTTAATCCATTTTGAGTTAAAGTTATTTTTAAGTTATTTTTCTTTGAATTACATTTATTGGGAAATAATGGTTAATAAGATATCTTCTCATGATTTGCTGGTTTTCTTTAGTGTTTTGTTTGGGTTCTTTCCTCTTTAGTTGTGTGTCTTTTGAGGTTTTTTATTTGGGATTACCATAAGGTTTATGGGTATTATTCTATATCTTATAGAAGTCTGTTTTAAACTAATAGGTTTTTAATTTGAATATATCCTATGAGGACTACATTTTTACTACCCAAACCTGTATCTCCTAACTACTTATTATAGTTTGAGTTGAGATTGACACTTTTTTCTTTTGAACTTCATAGTAGCTGTTGAAATGTGAGTCACTGTATTTATTAAATACTAGAGGCCCGGTGCACAAAAATTTGTGCACTTGGGGGGCTCCCTTAGCCCGGCCTATGCCCTCTTGCAGTCTGGGACCACTTGGAGTATGTCCACCTGCTGGTTTAGGCCCGCTCCCTGGGGGATTGGGCCCAGGCTGGCAGTCAGACATCCCTCTGGCAGCCCGGCAGCCCTCAGGGGATGTCCACTTGCCAGTAGGGAGCAGGCCTAAGCTGCTGTCGGACATCCTTAGCGCTGCTGAGGAGGCGGGAGAGGCTCCCACCACCACCGCTGTACTGGCAGCCGTCAGCCTGGCTTGTGGCTGAGCAGAGCTCCCCCTGTGGGAATCCATTGACCACCAGAGGGCAGCTCCTGCATTGAGCATCTGCCCCCTGGTGGTCAGTGTGTGTCATAGTGACCAGTCATTCCCAGTCGTTCTGCTGTTAGGGTCAGTTTGCATATTACCCTTTTATTATATAGGATACAGGCCTGGTGCATGGGTGGGGACTGGCTGGTTTGCCCTGAAGGGTGTCCCAGATCAGGGTGGGGGTCCTGCTGGGGTGCCTGGCCAGCCTGGGTGAGGGGCTGATGGGTGTTTGCAGGCTGGCAAGACCCCCTTCACGGTGGGGGTCCCTACTAGGGTGCCTGGTCAGCTAGAGTGAGGGGCTTATGGCTGTTTTCAGGCTGGTCACACCCCCTTCAGGGTGGGAGTCCCCACTGGGGTGCCTGGCCAGCCTGGGTGAGGGGCTGAGGGCTGTTTTCAGGCTGGCCAAGCCCCCCCTGGTGACGGAAGCTCCCAGCCTCTCCTTTTTTTTTATTCTTTGATTTATTTACCTTCTATAATTGAAACTTCGTAGCCTTGAGAGAAGCTCAGAGCTGGCCAGGGAGAACGGGAGGGAAGCTTGGCTTCCTCCATCGCCAGGGGCAACCCACTCCTGCTCTCTCCAGCTCCGTGGCCACGGCTGGCTGAAAGCAGGTATCTGGAGTGTATTTACTTTCTATAATTGAAACTTTGTTGCTTTGAGTGGAGCTCAGAGCCGGTCGCGGCAGCTAGGAAGCTTGGCTTCCTCCATCATTGGGACAACCAAACCTCCTGCTTGCTCCAGCTCAATGGCTGCTGGCCGCCATCTTGGCTGAGTTAATTTGCATATAGTTGCTCTGATTGGCTGGAGGGCGTGGCTTAAGACATAGCAAAGGTATGGTCAATTTGCATGTTTGTCTTTTATTAGTATATATTTGGCTTTGCCTGTGAGATTTTTCCCTTTTTAGTATTTTTTAAATTTCTGTTATGGCCTTTCCTCCTCTGCTTAACGAAGACCCTTTAACTTTTTTTGTAAAGCTGGTTTAATGGTAATAAACTCTTAATATTTGCTTATTAGGGAAAGTCTTAATCTCTCCTTCAGTTCTGAAGGGTAAGTTACAGTTTGTAGGTTCCTTTCTTTTAGCACTTTGAAAATGTCCTGTCACTTTCTGGGTAAGTTGCAACTGAGAAATCAGCTGATAGACTTAATGGATTTTCCTTTGTATGCAACTTGTTTTCCTCTTGCTTCCTTCAAAATTGTCTCTTTATCTTTAACTTTTGCTGTTTTAATTACAATATGTCTTGGTCTGTGTTGTTTTGGATTAATCTTGTTCGTAACTCTCTGTGCTTTCTGGACCTGGATATGTTTCCTTTCACAGGTTAGAAAGTTTCCAGTCATTATTTCTTTAAATAAAGTTTTTGTTCCTTTCTCTCTTTCTTCTCCTTTTGGATTCTCTAAAATGCTAATGTTGATGTTATCCCTTAAATTATCCTCATTTTAAACATTCTTTTTTCCTTCTGCTGTTTTAATTGCTTGATTTCCACTAGTCTGTTTTCTATGTCACTGATTCAATTTTTTAACTAATTTTCTGTTGATTCCTTCTAATGTATTTTTCATTTAAGTTATTCTATTCTTTATGTCTATTTAGTTATTTATTATACTTCCTAACTCTTTGTTAAAGTTCTCCCTAAGTTTCTCTAGTTTACTGTCAAGATTGGTGAGCATCCTTATGCCTGTTTTGTTTGTTTTTTTTGTTTTTGTTTTTTTAATTTTTATCAGGAGAAATACTTATCTCCATTTTCTTAGGATTTCCCCCCCACCCCTTGGAGATGTCCCTTGTTCCTTCATTTGAGAGATATTCTTTTTTTTTCTTCCTTTTGTTTGGATTCTATGTTGTTTTTTTAATATTAATTAGAAAAAATAGCCATCTCTTCCCATCTTCAAAAAGTGGCCTATGTAGAAATGGCCTCTGTGTAAGCTCTGTGTACTGGGTGATTTTTGCAAGCAGTAGGAACCTAAAGTGTCTGTACTCTGACCTACCAAGCTGGAATGGCTCTAGGTGGGCAGACTAGTTGTGTGTAGTAATGCTCTGTTGATCTTGCTTGCTCCTTTTGTTCATGGCCAAAATGGGTTTGAGTGATGTCTGGGAATGCACTGCACTGACCTTGCAGGTAGGCCAGAGCACCTGTATAGAGCCCTCGCCTACCTTATGGAGGGGGAGGGGGAGGTATATAATGATGGTCCTCTGACCCGAAGAATTCTCACAGTCCCCAGAGAGTTCCTGCAGCTACCTAGCCTTCTCTATACAGTCTCTGTCTTGTATTGTGTACAAAAAGACATTTTGTGTAGAAGTAACCTCTGTGCTGGCTATGTGTGCCAGGTAGTTTTTGAAAGCTGGTTGGAAGTGGACAGGCACTTAGAGCACCTTGGTACTGACTTGCATGGGGCTGAAGCAGCTCCTGGCACGGAGGCCAGATGGTGCAATGATACCCTGTTGTTCCTGCTTCCTCCCTTTGTTTGGAGCCAAAACACTTCAGGCATTGTGGCTGGAAATGCACTGTGGTGGTATAACAGGCAGGCCAACACATCAGAACAGAGCTCCTGCCCACCCTGTCAAAGTGGAGAGGGATGTAAACAATGGCATTCATTGGTGACTTCTGTCTGGAGAGCTTCTGCAGCTTCTGGTGGGCTCCCTTGATTTCTGAGCCTTCTCTACTCAGTCTCTTTCTCTTGTTTGTTGTTCAAAAGCTGTTCATTCAGCCTTTTTTTCAATGCCCAGTTCAGAATTTCTGAATTTGTATAGACAAGAAGAACCCAAAATTATTATTCTAGAACAATAATAGGATAAAAAATAAAATCTATGTAGCAATAGTACATTTCTGAAATTCCCCTACATGTCATCCCTATAGACATGAGCAGCTTTAAGGGGTTTTCTATTTAACCAAGGTACAATGCATAGACACATCTTCAAAGCCAACTACCATTTTAATAAAGGAGGTTCTACATACAGAATAAAATACTGAGGACTGAAAGAAAATGTGTAGAAATGTTCTAGAGAATAAAAACAAAAAACAACAACAACAACAAACAAACAAGGAATGTTAGAACTTGTCTGGGGATTTCCTAAGCCAGATTTTTAAAACATATATTTTAACCAAGATATATTGATAATTAAATTATAACCAAGACAGCGACTGCAACCCCATTACATCCCATTATATTTCTGAATTTGGCTTCAGTCTTGGTTTGGTTCTTGTACCTCTGATAAGATGATAGAATTACAAAGTTGTTTTCATGGGATACGTCCTTCTAGCTAAATGCATGAAATCTGTTCCTAATGAAAATTGTCTAGAGCTATAGATTGAGAGCTATAACCCAATCCATGATACTCAACTTCTAGTCTTCTGGTTAAGGGGGACCCAGATTCTCAAAGTATTCTAGAAATTAAGCCTAAGACCACTGTTTCTCAACCTGCGTAGTCCCTTTCTTTCTTCCCCAACCCACCCCTAAAGAGACATTTGGCAAGGGAGGTGGTGCTATTGGAATCTCTTGGGTAGAAGTACAGAAAAGCCCTCCCCACTACAACAAAATTATCTCACCCAGAATGTCAATAGTGCTAAAGTTGAGAAGTGAGCCTATAGTTAGTTATTTGACAGCAATCATAAAGTGCATAAGGGGCATAGAGCTTTTGGTCACAAACCTTGTCTACAAGGTAAGAGATGTGGTTTGTTTTTCTAAGTATTGAAATCTAAAAGGAAGCAGAGTGGTAAACCATTATTCATGATTGAACATGAAGAACAGCCAGTTGTCACCCATTTCCAGTGAATCTCCAATAAGGGGAGGATGCCTTAAATAGCTGTAAATGGACAATATGCATGTTAGCTCAGAAATCAATCGATGAACTTTCTTACTACCATCAACTGAAGTCCCCAGTCTCAAACTGAAGAGCTTTCTGTCTATCTCCCTCTGTGGTATCTCACCATCCAGGCCTATTCTGTACTTACATTCCTGCATAGTTTGAATTTATGTGTTTGTTTATGAATCACTTAGTCTGGAATGGTATTCAGGCTGAGAAAGCAGTTGTATCAGAGGAAAAATAGCTGGGTCCTTATAGGAGTAGAGGCATCAAGTAAGATTATTTTCTTTTTCTTTCTAATAGCATACTTCCATTAGAGGAGAAATATAAGCAAGAAAGGAGCTGGTTTCCTGAACACAAAAATGGGGAAAACCTCTCATAAGGAGAGATGGATTCATCTTCTAGGCTCATGAGAGAATATGAATCTATTCTGTACTTATAAGAAGCATAAACTGCCAAAACCGGTTTGGCTCAGTGGATGGAGCGTCGGCCTGCGGACTGAAGGGTCCCAGGTTCGATTCCGGTCAAGGGCATGTACCTGGGTTGCGGGCACATCCCCAGTGGGAGATGTGTAGGAGGCAGCTGATTGATGTTTCTCTCCCATCGATGTTTCTAGCTCTCTATCTCTCTCCCGTCCTCTCTGTAAAAAAATCAATAAAATATATTTTTTTAAAAAAAGAAGCATAAACTAAAAATTCTGCCTATAAACAATAAAAATTTTTTTAAAATGCTGCCTATAGCCCAGGTTTCTCTAGAATGCCAGAAAGTTCACCTTCCCTACATTTTAATTATGCTTTGGCAACCTCCTTTTTGGCCCCCTTGCCAGCCCATAGGCTAAAGAAAGAATGCATTACAGCATATTTTTTTTTTTGAAAATGAAAATTTTCCATTGGTTTATGTATTTAAGAAAGGAATTATAGGCTACAATAGAATCCAGAACCCAAAAAACCCAAGCAAGAGATGAGTTATTTCCAGGGACTATGAACAATGATTTTTAACTCATAACTTTTTTTTATATTTGAAAAAGACCATTTCCCTCTCAAGGGAAAATGTATGTAGTTAGGATTAGGATTAGAGCCACATCCAATACAAAAGAATATTATGCATCATGAATAAATTTATTAAGGGTCTGCAATAAATTAAATGTTCATGATGTAATTTTAAGTATGTTGTTAATACTGTTATGCCCAGATTTCAGGATCCCCAAAAGACCACAAGGGAGCCAGCTGAGTCCGATGCAAAAGCAAAAAGAGTCTTTATTCGAGCTAGCTCAAGCTCTCCGTCCACCACACTCACCGACGCAGAGGCAGGGGCAGAGAGAGAGAGCCCTGTCAGAAGAGGGGTTTTATAGGGGGGTTGGAGTAAGGGGAGGAGAGAGGACTGTGGGCCCTGCTGAATGGCCAGGGGCAAGTTGGGGTCTTGTTACACAGGATGTGGTTGTGTCTATGGCACGCACTTCCCTTGATTGTCATTGGTTAGTTTAAAGAAGTCTTAGGTGTGGCTAGCAGAGGCTTGGGCTTCTGGGAAGAAGCTCCTTGCTGAGCACGTGGCTAATGGCTGCTGCCCAAATATAGAGGATCCGGCGTAAGATGGAGGGCGTAGCCCTCGCCCTTTCAAATACATACAATTTGAATAGATTTTGTAATATATATGAAACATATTCATTATTGTTTTCTTTTATTGTGGATATCTAGAAAGTAAATTTGTCCCTGAGAATATACTTAATGTCATACTAGTTTAGGTAATTTTCACAATCTAATTTAATATGGAAATAATATGTAATTATATATCACTCATCTCTAGACCAGTCTATATTTGGTATATTTTGTCTAGATTAATAGTTTACATATAGAGCGCCCCAAATTAACTACTTCCCTGATCAAGTACTATAAACAATGCTATGAACAAGTATTCACACATATTTTTATGCATTTGTCCCACTATTTCCTTAAAATCACTTCTAAAAGTTGATGCATATTACTAAATAGCCCTCATGAGCTTGACTATTTTCTACTTTCATGTGTTAAAATACTAAACAAATGGAGACCAACTTTGAAAATTCCCTGAGCAGACAAAACCAGTTTAATCATAAAAATGAAGTTTGCTTTAGCTTATTTTACAAGACTAACTTGATGTAGGTCATTTTTTGTTTAAGCCTCTGAAAATCATTAATAAAACGAACTATTTCCCAATTGTCCCGGCATCAAGAAGGGTTCAGGAATCTGGAGAAGGGGCTGTGCGTAGATTTAATAGGAATCCAGAGACTAATAAAGAATCCAGAGAGGAAATATAATTTTAATAGGCATTTGGGGGGTCAGAGGAGCTTAGCTAAAGGAGCTAAGTTCTAAGGTCTTAAGTCCAAGGTCTTAGGTTCTCCTAGTCCCCAGAACCCCATGCTTTTTATTAACACAACTTGTCCTGAGGCGAGGCAGAGATATATACACTTCAAAGGATCAGGGTTTAGTACAGAGTCCATTGTCAGAATGGGAGAATTAGCCTACGGCTGTTCAGGTGTTTGGCCAGTAGGAGGCAATAACATGTAGATTAAGATGCCTTTTAGCTGTCAGGCAGCAAGCAAGAATCCCTTTACAGGTTTGGAAAATGCCTTCAGCCATTCCCAAATGGTGACTACATGTGTGACTCAACACTGTTGAGTCCCCAAGTCTCATCAACCTTTTGATGAAACTCTTGAAATTATGACATGCTGGAATTGGTCTCCGGCACCAAAGTTGCTATGAGGTAACCAATGAAAATTCTAAAACAGATGTATCTCATTTTATTGTGCTTCACAGATCTGCATTTTGTTTCAACACACTTGAAGTTTTTGGCAACCCTGTGTCAAGCAAATTGAAAACTGTCTGGAAAATGTTCACCATTCTAGATTCCATTAAGAACATTCTTGATTAGTGGAAAGAGGTCAAAATATCAGTATAAACAGGAGTTTGGAAGACATTGATTCCAACCCTCATGGATAACTTTGAGGGGTTTAAGATGGAGGAAGTAAGTGCAGATGTGGTGTAAATAACAAGAGAACTATAACTAGGCACAGGCTCAGAATGGATGAGGAGGTGACACTCCTTTCAAGGGGCACCTATAACCTTGTTGATGCAGATCATAGGGACAGCCTGACTGGAAGTCTGGAGGCCAGAAATTAGAAAGAGTTAGGAGGATCATGCTTCCTCTGAAACTGGCTGAGATGTCTTATATAACTATAGCAGATGTCCGCAGGTTGTCCCCACGACTTCTGCTTAAACCAGGCCCTGACTGCAGTAATGAGCACCATTATAAGTTTTTCCTCTCAGAGGCTTTCATGGGTCATAAATTTGAGGATGTGGAGTTGCAGGGCAAGGAGTCTGAGCCGATGACCCCACCAGACACTGGTGCGGGGCTAATGGGTGTGCACTGTAGCCAGAGAGACCATCCACTTAAAAGGTAAGAATCCAAGTCGCCACCGCCCACACAAGTTTCTGAGTTCCTGCAAAGGCATTATATCCAAACAGGGGTGGGCAGACTGCTGTGCACCAGCTCGCTGTGGCATGTGCTGCATAGAGAACGAGCAATGTGGAACCAGCTACACTGGAGCATGGCATGTGGGAAGCCATGGAGGCAGACCCATCTCCCTATCACCCATGGCACAGCAACTGGGTGGGTGTACTTCACATTCCACCTGCTCTCTCTGGGGCCCAGCCTGGGCCTCCTGCAAATAAATCTGAGTTCCCTTAGCTCTGTGTTGGAAGATGTGGACTTGAACATGGGCTAAGATGGTCTCAGCCCTCCAAGTGTGCACAGGGTCTTCAGAAATGGTTATTAAACTACAGTGGGGCCTTGACTTACGAATTTAATTTGTTCCGAGACCGAGCTCATTATGGAGCTCGTTAAGGAGTTCATTAACTCAAATTACTCTATCAACTAAATGCAAAAAATCAGCCCGAGAGACAGCTGGTATCTCAAAAAACTCGTTAGTCGGGACACTCGTAAGTCAAGGCCCCACTGTATTTTCCAAAGGTGGGGGGAAAAAGAACTAGGGTTAGAAGTGACGCCTGAAGATGTAAATGAATTGCTACAATCACATGATTAAACTTAATGAATGAGGAATTGCTTCTTATGAATGAACAAAGAAAGAGGTTTCTTGAGATAAAATATACTCCTGGTGAAGATTTTTAAAATGACAACAAAGGATTTAGAATATCACATTAACTTGTTGCTAAAGCAGCACCAGGGTTTGAAAGGATTGACTCAAACTTTGAAAGAAGTTCTACTGTGAGTACAATGCTGTCAAATAGCATTGCATGCTGCAGAGAAATTATTCTAGAAAGTCGGAGTCAACCAATAAGGCAAAGTTCATTGATGTCTTATTTTAAGATATTGCCACAGCCACTGAGACCTTCTGCAACCACCACCCTGATCATTCAGCAGCCATCAACATCAAGGCAGGACCCTCCACCAGCAAACAGATTATGTCACTGAAGGTTAAGATGATGGTTAACATTTTTTAGCAATAAAGTATTGTTGACATAAGAATATACAAACCTGTAGAAGATTTTTATAAGAGTTTATTTGAGGCAAACAGAGGACAGACCTGGAAGCAAGTTCTCAACAGACTGAGAAAATAAAAATGCTTCCAAGAATGGGAATTTGTAGTTTCTTTTATGCACTTGGAATTAAGGAAAGGACATAAAAAAGATTACTTGAATGTGGGAGAAAGCAAGGCAAGAAAATAGCTATGACTGGATTACAGGATAGTTAACAAGATTATGTGCTCTCTTAAGGGTGGTTATGTTATCAGATAATTGCATGGATTACCTTTCTTTGTTGCTAGTGGGAGTGGGATTCTGGGACCCTGCTGGAATAGCATTTCTGGAGGCCTCCCACAGATGTGATAGGAAGTTTTATTTGCATGGAATTACATCCCTCAGGTTGCAAAGTCCCATTTCCCTTAAACCAGTCCTGAAATAGGTGCACCAGGTTGTGCCAGGAATATCTGCAGGTTTGGGTCATGCCCTTAAGTCCTTGAGATCTCCAAAGATATCTTGATGTTAATTTATTGTCATCTTTCAGGAAAGCAACCTTTGGTCCTTCCCTGGAAAGATTGCCATGAACCACATGATCAGGCCATTTCTGCAAGTGGTTTTGATCAGTTTGGATCAGTTTTGAGAGTTAATCTCAATCCCTTAAGGCTTTCTGGTGACATCAGAATCCAGGCATGTTTCTGTGAGACACAGCATTCTAGTCAAAGTCTTAGTCAATAAGATCACATAATTTGGAACTGGTCTTATTGGACATATGCAAAGAAATGTATTGCCATGACTTATTAAGAATTGCTAAACTCTGGAGGGATAAGATAGGGAGAAAAAGTTAAAAGTGAGCAATTAGCATATCCTAGATTGGTAAACACATTCCATAAATTTTAGAAACAAAGGCTTCTTTATTGGCAAGCACACTGATACTTTAAGAGACACACTTTCACGGAGACAGGCATGTAGTAAAATTCACTGATTTCGAAAACAAACTAATTGGGTCTGAAACAGGTGGTGGCAACAGTCAGAGAAAAGGCAGCAAATTTCCCACACAGGAATCAGAATATGGAAGAGAGAGAAAGATGAATTATAGAATTTCCAAAATAGAGAAGCTAAATTCCATTTCTCATCAAGCTTCCCAAAGTCTTGGTCAGCCTCTACCTCTTCTGCTGTTTCATTCTTCAAGTGCTGGAGACTGCGAGAGGATGTTTTCCATGCATTCCACAAGTCCATTCTGGTCAAATCTGTTGCCATTCTGTTACTGGAGAACTGTGTGGATTGCCTTTCTTTGTTGCTAGTGGGAGTGGGGTTCTTGGGGTGGAGCTGGAATAAGCATTTCTGGACGCCTCCATGGTAGGATGAGATGTGGCAGAAAGCTTTATTTGCATGGAATTACATCCCTCGGGTTGCGTGGAGTTACATTTCCCTTACACCAGTCCTGAAATAGGTGCAGCTGGGGATCCAGCAGAGCTAAAAGCAAAGCCGTTGTCCAGAGTTTCCACTCCAGAGTTCCACTGTGTGCTGGAGTCCCACACAGCATCAGTCTAGTTCCAGTCCATCAGTCAATTGTGTGTGCAGTCCACATGGTCATGAGCCATGTGGGCAAATGCAGAGGAACAAGCCCCCTGCAACAAGAGAGCCAGGAGCCCAGCACACAAGAGAGGGAACTCCTTTGTCCAGGAAATTAAGTATCTCAGATTTTCTGCCCTTGCAGTGGCCATGCCCATTCGGGCCAATGACTTGCTCCCAGGTGCGACTGACAGGTAGTTATCTTCCCTAAGTAACCCAGATCTTACTGGGCATGAGTGAGTTTGGCCCTTCCTTTGTTTCTTCCCTGTTAATTAATAACCAGGTTAATTACATTGATATCAGTTACATTTCTGAAAAGTGCACAGAAACAATGGACAGCTCTTGCTTAAGGCAAAGATAAGCCTTTTGCTAAAAAAGTTATATGCTTGTGGTATGACTACCCACTATGACCTGCAAATTAGGAATTTATGATGGGATCACCCTGTGAGGTTATTCTCTGTCACTGGACTTGTCGGATTTACTATAGAGCCCCATTTTTATCCACAGTATCTTTAAGTAAGATATGCACATTGATTTTTTTAGACATAATGTAATTATTGCACTCTTAAGAGACTACAGTATAGTGTAAACATAACTTTTACATGACCTGGGGGAAAAAAATTGTGTGACTCACTTTATTGCAGTGGTCTAGAACCAAACCTGCAATATTACTGTGCCTTATAACAAATCACTATGAAGAATAAACATTCACTGCTTTCTCACTATTTCAATTGCTTTATAACAATATACCATTGAGCCTCAATCTATGTTTTGGTTTGGGTGCTCCTGGTTTGCAAACTGTCTTTTAGGTATGTACACAACAAACTTTTACTAATTAATACTTCAGTGACTTCTGTTATTTTTGAACGTTTGACACATGCCTACCCGGGTGTTCTTCATTTTTTAAAAATTTCTCTGCCTGATTTAAAAGGATTTATTTTAACTGACACCTTTGAGATATTTCTTCTAATTTAAGTTTGTATGCTTATTAGCAATACATGTTTCTTTTATTAACTATCTATTCATATCCTTTGTACATTGCTATGTTCAACTGGTTTGTATCGCTTTCTTTCATTGCATTAAATAATATGTGAATACATTGTTGTAAAGATACAAATACAGTTGCACTTTCCAATAGTCTTTGAAGTAACTAAGAGAATGCCTTGACCTGGCAGTCCTGAAGAGCACTTCACACTCAGAAGCCTACCTGCTCATGGCAGTAATAATGATGGAGAGTGTGACATTGTGATTTATAATAAAAACTAGAGGCTTGATGCACAAAATTCATGCAAGGGGCTTGGCCCTCGCAGCCCTGGCTTCGTCCGGAAGGTTGTCCAGATGGTCATTCTACTGTTTGGTCTAATTAGCATATTAGCTCTTTACTAGAGGCCAGGTGCACAAAAATTTGTGCACTTGAGCGGGTCCCTCAGCCCAGCCTATGCCCTCTTGCAGTCTGGGACCCCTTGGAGGATGTCCACCCACTGGCTTAGGCCCGCCCCCTGGGGTATCGGGCCCAAGCTGTCAGTCAGACATCCCTCTGGCAGCCCGGGGGTCCTCGGGGGATGTCCACTTGTCAGCGGGGAGCAGGCCTAAGCTGCTGTCGGACATCCTTAGCGCTGCTGAGGTGGCGGGAGAAGCTCCCACCACCACCGCTGTACTGGCAGCCGTCAGCCTGGCTTGTGGCTGAGCAGAGCTCCCCCTGTGGAAGTGCACTGACCACCAGGGGGCATCTCCTGCATTGAGCATCTGCCCCCTGGTGGTCAGTGTGTGTCATAGTGACCAGTCATTCCCAGTCGTTCTGCTGTTAGGGTCAGTTTGCATATTACCCTTTTATTATATAGGACAGAGGCCTGGTGCATGGGTGGGGACTGGCTAGTTTGCCCTGAAGGGTGTCCCAGATCAGGGTGGGGGTCCTGCTGGGGTGCCTGGCCAGCCTGGGTGAGGGGCTGATGGATGTTTGCAGGCGGGTCACACCCCCTTCAGGGTGGGGGTCCCCACTGGAGTGCCTGGCCAGTATGGGTGAGGGGCTGAGGGCCGTTTTCAGGCTGGCCAAGCCCCCAGCGATGGAAGCTCCCAGCCTTTTCTTTTTTTCTTTTATTCTGGGAGTTATTTACCTTCTATAATTGAAACTTTGTTGCTTTCAGTGGAGCTCTGAGCTGCATGCGGCAGGTGGGAGGGAAGCCTCCTGCTCTCTCCAGCTCTGTGGCCATGGCCAGCTGAAAGCAGGTATCTGGGGTTTATTTACCTTCTATAATTGAAACTTTGTTGCTTTGAGTGGAGCTCAGAGCCAGCCGCAGGAAAGCCAAGCCTCCTGCTCGATCCAACTCCATGGCTGCTGGCCGCCATCTTGGTTGGGTTAATTTGCATATAGTCACTCTGATTGGCTGATGGCATGGCTTAAGGCGTAGCAAAGGTACGGTCAATTTGCATGTTTGTCTTTTATTAGTGTCGATTATATAGCAGCAGTTCTCAACCTGTGGGTCATGACCATCGGAAAACACATATAGCATATCAGATATTTACATTACAATTCATAACAGTAGCAAAATTACAGTTATGAAGTAGCAACAAAAATAATTTTATGGTTGGAGGTCACCACAACATGAGGAACTATATTAAAGGGTCATGGCATTAGGAAGGTTGAGAACCACTGTTAAATAGGATTATATTTGGTCTTCCCTACTCTTTCTGACACAGAGTTTCTAAAACCCCTGGAATTTCCTGTGATGAGAGGGATCATGGTTTCTCTTGCTATCTGAATGAGATGACTATTGGAACACTTAAGGATGGGGGCTGGTTGCCAGGAAAATCAACCATGTGATTAGAAGGTTGGCTCTTTTAGTCCCACCTGACTGACCTTCAGGGAGGGGAGAAGAGCAGGAGGTTGGTTCAATCACTAATGACCAATGATTTGGTCAATCATTCCTATGAAATGAAACCTTCATAAAAATCCAAAAGGACAAGGGCCCAAGAGCTTCTGGGCTGGTGAACATGTGCAGATGGAGAGAGAGTGGCACACTTGGAGAGGGCATGGAGCTTTCCCCAGGCCTTTCCCTATGCATCTCTTCCATGTGGCTCTTTCTAAGTTATATCCTTTTATAACAAACCAGTAATCCAGAAAGTAAAATGTGTTAAATGACAAAAATTTGACTGAGTAAGCTTGGAAATCTAATTGGATTTATTCAATGCTTCATGATTCAGGGAGCATCAAATCTAGCAAATAGAAAAGAGTGCTGAAGACTGTAGAAAATGGAAGGTTTTAAAGCAGGGTGGGAGGTGGAACAAAGAAGTAATAAATGAGAAAAATAAATTATTTCAAGCAAGGTCACCTCCTTTTCAGGGACAAAAAGGGCTATTTAGGCAGAATAACTTACTGGTGCTGACCAGAAAATTCTAGATTTGACTTCCTGGGGAAGATTGAAACTGCTATTAAACAAAAATTTTAACTTCCAAAGCTGAAAGTCCTTTTAAAGAAAAGGGTTTATTAGGCCATTGCTAGTAAACAAACAAACAAACAAACAATAAATAAATAAATAAAGCTGATTTAGGGCATGGAGCATAAGCCATCAGCAGCATGGCTAAATAGAAAAGACAAATGTGTCCATCATCTCCGAGTTTTGCAAGTGGTTTTGTACATCATGTACAGGGGAGAAAGATGTAAGCTATTCTGAAAAATTTACATTAGCTACAGACAAAGAGGATGGGAGAAGGCTAGGAACAGCTTGTTCTAGGATAGGTCCAACAGAGTCCACAAAACTCATCCATAATAATAAAAGAGTAATATGCTAATTAGACCAGATGTCCTTCCAGATGTCCTTCCTTCCAGACAAAGCCTCAGTTGGTGGGGGCTGCAGCAGAGGTAGCAGAGGCCCCCGGCCGTGACAGCGGCAGTGGGTGGGGGCTGGGGCCAAGGCCCTTGCATGAATTTTGTGCATCGGGCCTCTAGTCTATAATAATAAAAGTGTAATACGCAAATCGACTGAATGACAGAACAGCAGAACCACCATCTGGATGACCACACCCATTGCCCCGTGATCATGGCCATCGCGCCATGATCACCCTGCAGAGGGAGGCCCAGGCCACCAGCTGGCGGGGCAATCGATCAATCGGGGGCTGCACGATCGCCCCAAAGAGGGAGGCCCAGGCTACTGACCAGCAGGCTGTAGCAGGTGGTGGGCCTCCCTCTTTGGGGCGATTGATTGCATGGCTCCAAGTCTGTGAGAGGGCACAGGCTGGGCTGAGGAACCCACGCATCCTGAGTGCATGAATTTTATGCACTGGGCCTCTAATCTATAATAATAAAAGTGTAATATGCAAATAGACTGAATGACCAAACAGCAGAACAACCATCCGGACGACCTCCCGGATGACCACGCTATGACACCCACTGGTGCCAGGCCAGCCAAGGCGAGTGCTATGCGATTGGTCAGGGATCCAGCCATCGCCCCATGCTTACCTTGCAGAGGGAGGCCCAGGCCACTGGCCGGTGGGGCAATCAATCAATCTGGGGGCTCCACGATTGCCCCAAAGAGGGAAGCCCAGGCCACTGACTGGTGGGCTGCGGCGGGTGGGTGGGGCCTCCCTCTGCGGGGTGCATGATTGCCCTGCAGAGGGAGTCCTAGACCACTGGCCAGTGGGGTGATCAATCGGGGGTGGGGGCTCCATAATTGCCCCAAAGAGGGAGACCCAGGCTACCCCGTGGCGGTGATGTGGCAGGTGGGCAGGATCTACCTCTTAGGGGCAATTGATTGCGGGGCTCCCAAACTGTGAGAGGGCACAGGCAGGACTAAGGAACCCCCTGCCCCCACAGTGCACAAATTTCGTGCACTGGGCCTCTAGTGTGTAAATAAGAAGTCAGGGCTCCTAGAGTTCTGGGGTTCCACAGAACATGGCTAACTGTTCTCTCTCTCATTCTCCAGTCACTGTAATTTTAATGTAGAACATGGAGCTTGCAATCTGGGTATATGCCCTGACCAGGAATAAAAACCATAGACCTTTTTTTAAGATCCTCACCCAAGGATATTTTTCCATTGATTTTTTTTTTTTTTAAGAGAGAAAGTGTAAAGGAGGGAGTGAGGGAGAAAGAGAGAAAGAGAGAGAGAGAAACATTGATGTTGCCTCCCAAACACACCCTGACCCAGGCCAGGGATGGAGCCTGCAACCGAGGTACATGCTCTTTACCGGGAATGGTATAGGGACCCTTGGATCCACAGGCTGATACTCTAACTACTGAGCAAAATTGGTGAGGGCCAAAAACATCAACCTTTTGATGCATGGGATGAATCTCAACCAACTAAGCCAAATTGGCCAAGGTCCTGTTGTTTCTTTTTGTTGTTGCTGTTAATCCTCACATGAGGATACTTTTTCCATTGGGTTTTAGGGAGAGTGGGAGAGAAGATGGGAGGGGGGAAGAGGGAGCAGAAAGAAACATCAGTTCATTGATTGTTTGCTTCCCATACATGCCCCGACCGGACAGAGATCAAATCCACAACCCAGGTACATGCCTTTGGCCAGGAATCAAACCAGTGACCCTCCAGTGCATGGCCCAATGCTCTAATCCTTTTTTTTTTCTCTCCTTCCCTCCCCCTCTTTCTCTCTTCCTTTCTCTTTCTCTCCTTTCCTCTCTTCCTTTCTTCCTTCCTCACTCTTGTTCCTCCAAAGCCCACAAGTCACCTTTTAAAAAACATGTTACTTTATTGCCCTAACTGGTTTTGCTCAGTGGATAGAGCCCCGGCCTGCAGACTGAAGAGTCCTGGGTTTGATTCTGGTCAGGGGCACATGCCCGGGTTGCAGGCTGGATCCCCAGTAGGGAGCATGCAGGAGGCAGCCTATCAATGATTCTCTCTCATCATTGATGTTTCTATCTCTCTCCCTCTCCCTCTTTGAAATCAATAAAAAATATTATTTTTTTGATGTTAGAGAGGAAGGGAGAGGGACAGAGAAGAAGCATCAATTGGTTGCCTCCTGTACACGCCCTGACCAGGGATCAAACCCACAACCTGGATATGTGCCCTGACTGGGAATTGAACCACAACCCTTCAGTGTGTGGGATGACACTCCAACCAATGGAGTCACCCTGGCCAGGGCTGTTGTTTCTTTTTAACAAATGTTTCTGTGAATTATGTGACCCACTCTAGCAAATTAATCAAAACCAGAGAGGCATTTGTTGGAACCTCCAATCTACACTTGGTTGGTCAAAAGCACAGCAACTGGCATGTGAAGTGTGTGCGTTGGGTGGGGGCATTCTTATAGGACTGAGCCCTTAACCTGTGGGATTTGACACTATCTCCAGGTAGATAGTGTTAGAATTGAATTAAATTGTAGGATAACAAGCTAGAATTGCTTGTTGGTGTGTAGAAACCCTGCTCCCCAAAGAGTATGGGGATTGGGTGCAGAACCCTTTAATAAGTAAATATGAGGTTTAGTCCAGGCAATCTATATCTAAGGAATGACCAATGCAGCAGCACCCTCCCTCCCTGAACAGGGACCCAGCAACCACATAGACTTAAGCCAGCACTTCAGTAGTAATGCACTTGCGGATGCACACAAGCTACCAGCACTGCTTCCATAATTAGAATTCATTTGCCCAGCTATTGACCAGGTTTGGAAAAGCTATTTCCCAGGCACCTTGTTTCCACCAATGAGGGTGGCACTGTGAGTGTCAAGAATTTAGAAAGAAGCAGAAGAGCTGGTCATGAGCAGGCAAGTCAAACATGAAACTCTGAAAGAAATCAGATGGAGACTGACTTCAAAGAAAACTCAGTATTGCCTGATAAATTGTGTTATTTTATTGTACCATGGCTAGCCTTCATGCCATGAAAATATAGCCATTCTAACAATGTCACTCTTACTGAACTCTAGGTGATAGTTGGCATGAGAGATGATAGAAATGACATTGAACTTAAAGGAAAACACCATACTGTACAACGTCCTCATCAAAACAAAATATACTAAGTGTATTTGAAGCAGAGTTCACAAAGCCATGTAAAATCAAACTAAATAGCTGGCATTCCATAAAAAAGAGCTTTCCTTTTTTACTCCCTTTTCTCTTGTTTATGGATTTTTATTTACTTAATGGGTTATAATCAATTTCATAAGTTATTGATGACAGAGGGAAAATAATTGTTTCAAGTAGTTTTTAAACACTCTAATTGTATAATTAGAAGGGATCTACTCTAAAATAGGGCCTGGCAAACTTTTTCTGTAAAGGACCAGATAATATATAGAGTCAAACCTCATAATTTGTGGATTTTCATATTTATAGACTTACCCACTTGCTAACATTTATTTGTAATCTCAAAGTCAATATTCACAGCACTTTTGTGGTCATTCATGGAGTGATAAAAAAAATGAGTCCCCTGACTCACATTTCTCAGCTGAACTCAAGGCAACCCTCTGCCTTATTTAGGCTCTTATACTATAAACAACTGTCTTTTTTCACAGTCTATTTAGTACCATGTTTTCTCACTTTTGTGCCTTTTGTTGGTGATCCTGCTGTTTAAAGTGCCCCCAAGCATAGAGTTAAAGTGATGTCTAGTGCTCCTAAGCACAAGAAGGCTGTAATGTGCCTTACAGAGAAAATATGTTAGGTAAGCTTCATTCAGGCATGAGTTATAGTGCTGTTGGTCGTGAGTTCAATGTTAAAGAAATAAAAAAATCTATGAGAAGAGTGTGTTAAAAGAAACACATAAAACAGGTTATGTATTGATGAAAATGTTGTGACTAGATGCTTGCAGGAAACTAACTCTGTTTCCCTAAGAGCAACGGCTCACTAATTCAGTGTTTACAACAACTTTATAAAATACTAGAATCCGTGTACTGGTGGGGTCCCTTGGCCTGGCCTGCGGGATCTGGCCAAAACCAGCTCCCCAACATCCCCTGAGGGGTCCCGGGTTGCGAGAGGGCGCAGGCCAGGCCGAGGGATCCCACTGGGTGCTGGGGAATGTGAGAGTGAACCAGGGATCTTTCTGTCAAAGAAAGGAGCTCACTGCCATCTTAGGTCCTGCCATTTTGATATGACCTTCAGATTCTTTCAGGGGGTTGCCATCTTAGGTTCTTCGATTTTGACATGACCTTCAGGCTCTCAGGGGGCCACCATCTTAGGCTTTGCCTTACTTTCCCCTTGCTCTGAATTAGCCAATGGCATAATAATGGGAATCTGAGCTCTGAACCCGGACCAATCAGGTCAGAGTTCAGAGTGAGGAGCAGGGCAGACCCCGAGTCAGGAAATAAAACCAGAACAGACTTCCCATTCAGTGTGCTTTTGCCCGTGATTTGCAGGCAGGAGCACCCTTCTGCACAAAAGTAAATTTGCCTTGCCCATTCAGTTTCGAGTGTTTGTCTCATTCCTACGACATCATTGAGAGCATTTCTAACAGGAGGGACAATGGGCGGGCTCCAGGGCATGTCTGGTCTGCCTCAACCAGTCCTGATCTGCCTACTGTTGGAGCGTCTGCCCCCTGGTGGGTCAGTGAACATCATAGTAACTGGCAGAGGGTAGAAGGTGGGAGGAATAATTAGCATATTAGGCTTTTATATATATATATATATAGATTTTAAAAAGCGAAAAACTTAGTCTAGGGCGTCTTAAATCTTCCCAACAAAATCCCCTTAATACTAAGAAAGAGGGAACACCCACTCATGGGAATCTGGGGCAGAAGAAAATCAATTGCTGCATAACAGGGATTACCTTTGAAAACTTATTTTTAAAGTTATGCTTATTCACATTCTTCCCCATAATGAATCTGTGATTAAATGTAAAACAAATACATAATTATCCAGAAATATCAGGTTTTTTCCCCGCCCCACTAAATCCATCAGTAAAGTTTATGCTTCTAGATGCAACATTCTTTTCTCTATTTGTGGAGAGTGAGGCTCTGGGTCACATCCATCACCCAGATAGCCATCCTGCCACAGTTCTGCAAGATTACATCAGAAGCGCATATACTCACCACACAATCAGGTGGGCTGTTTCTCAGACTCACACCATGGTCTGCAGAGGAAAACAAATCTATCGAAACCACGCCACATGAATGTTCAGAATCAATTACAGGTTCACCAAAACACAATTCCCTGTACTCAATCCCATTATCTCAGAGGCCCTCCTGCCCCCACCCCAGCATTCTGTTCTACACAGCCCCACACACAGTCATAAAATCTTCACAAACCACATTCCCATCCCGCCATCGCAACCTCTCAAACACACACCAGCTACATCTGTGGAAAAAAGTCGCACCCAGAATCACCGCAAAGACAGACACACAGCGCCGGCTTGGTCACTCACAGAACGCCCCCGCTGGCCCCACTACGCGCTACCCCCCTTTAAGGAGCCTGCAGCAACTTAGGAAAGATCCAGGACCCCCACCCTTGCTGGGGCGCGAGCGGATCTTGGCTCACTTAACCCAAGGGCGGGACTGAAGCTCCACCTTCTGGGGTAGGCCACGCCTGCGCATTTAGTGCTGAGCCGAAGATCCCAGCAACCCCTGCGTGCGGCCCCTTAGGCCTCGGGCTGCCCCGCGCTCGCTTCCTGTGGGCATCACTGTGAAAACGGTTCGGAGTCCAGGTGAGCAGTCCTGGCGGGAGCGTTAGCTCTGGCCATCCGTAGGGAAGGCGCTGCAGCCCGCGGGGATAGCAAAGGCGTGGCCTCACCGCAGGGCGTTGGGAGCTCCGCACGCCTGGCGGAGTGTGCGTGAGACCGCGGTGGCGTAGCTGTGTGTGAGTGGGTGGCGGCGCGGGCCAGGTGTGGCACCAGGACGATGTGCCGTAGTGAGTCCGCAGCTAGTGGGCGATGGTGTTGGTGTGACTGAATTGGGTGAAGGTTCTTGTGTGACGGAGATGGCCGTGGACTGTGTGACTACGATCCTTAACGTCACAGCTGAATCTCTGCCCTCTAGCTGCACCAGCCCAGCTGCAGAGAAATGGCCCCAGTAGTGGAAAGTTTTCCAGCAAAAGACCCGATCTTGGGATAAGATTGTTGGAAGTGAACGTGTCACTCTGCTGACCCTGGGCGTAATCCCACCGCACTTCATCCTCAGGAGCGCGCGTGCGCGCGGGCACACACACACACACACACACACACACACACACACACCTCTGAGGGGTCCAACGGCAGGTTTCAGAACCACGGAGTTCCCTCCAGGACACTGCTCCGAAGTTTCCATCCCTGGCCTGGCCTTTCTCTAAGTGTCAACAGTACTCACCCTCTTACCTCACTCTGAATTTGTGTGGATGGTGAGGACCGGTGTGGTTGTGATTTGCCCTGATTTAGCCAGACTGGGCTGGGATCCAAGAAAAGCCTGTTTTAAGATTACCTACTTCCCCAGTCCTATCAATTCTAAGAAAAGGGCTCTGAGGATAAGGAGGAGGAATGAATTTCTATTGCCCATTTAAAATTCAAGGTCAAGGTTCCTGGGTATTTCCTCTTGTTCTGTGAACTGTATTTTTGTTAGGACATGGGAATATTTACTTCCTTCTTAAATGACCTGTCCATTGAATTGATACCTATGTTCCCTCCCTAGTGCCTATATGCACATACTCATTTGGCAGATAATTGCCATTAATTTTCTTTTTATAACTCTTTGTAAAACTCTTAGAACAGTGCCTGATACTTCATAAGTACGTAATAAATATTTGCTATTTGTTGTTATGTGATAATTTGGGGCAGTTCCCTGTCCACTCCAATAGATCAGGAAAAATTAAAACATCAATCTAATTTTGTTGGGCACTTTCTAGTTTTAAAAAATGAGATGCTCAAATGGTCTAGAACAGGAATTCTTAACCAGAGATAATTTGATCAGTTTGGGGCTTTCAGGGAACCAGAAACCCCTCTAAATAGTATGTAAAAAATTGTATATATTTGTTAATGTGCCATTTTTCTGAGAGAAAGTTTATAATTTAATGAGATTATCAAAAATGACCCAGAAAGATTCAGATCCACTGGTCTAGATATATGAGAATGTTCTTTGAGATAATCTTATATAAATTAGTGCCTAACAATTGAAGATTATTAAATAAATCACACTCCATTCATTTCACAGGCCTATAGACTCAACATTTCTCCCCAACTCTGTTTTTTATTTTATTTTTATGGAAATAGTTTAATTTTTGTTTCTGATGATAAAATTAATGCAGGTTTAGTGTAGAAAGGAAAAAATATAGAGACCTAAGAACTTTTTTAATGTTTTTTATTAATTTTAGAGAGGAAGGGAGAGGGAAAGAGAGAAACATCAATGATAAGAAAGAATCATTGATTGGCTGCCTCCTTCACAGCCCCTACTGGGGATTGAGCCTACAACCCCGGCATGTGCCCTTGACCAGAGTCGAACCTGGGACCCTTCTGTCTGGAGGCCGACACTCTATCCACCAAGCCAAAGCAAGTGAAACCAGTCAGGGCAAGACCTAAGAACTTTTAAAGAACATTTAAATTGCCCATAGTCCCACCATCCAGAGTTAATGAATATTACTATCTTGATGTTTGTCTTTCCAAATATTTTTCTGTGTACCTGTTGACTTTGCAAAATAGAATCACAAAAATTATTTAAGGAGATAAAGACTTTCCAACACTTTGAAAAAGGAACCCAGTGCAGTCATAAAATTTATTATATTTCTATGCCTATATAGAGTAAAAGGAAGTGCAGTGGTTCCCCTCTAATATGAAAAGTCTTTCAAGAATTTACACCTTATGACAACAAGTTATCAAGATAACCTTTTAGAATTAGAGACTTTTTTTTAATGGTTCAAAGTTACGTCTAAGTACAGATTTACAATAACGGGAGAAAAAGTGATAGTGATATATTCAGACATGTTATACAGAAGAACTTGGTCAAATATTTCTATGTTCAGTATGACACCTTATCAAATAAAATTTCTTGAGTTTTATAATGCCAAATGCTATCTCTTGGAGATGCTAGGGATGGAGAGCAAGAGGGGCTTTGCGCCATTTCTTCATTTTTGTGCATTTTTTTGCTAATATTATTAATTAAGAAAAATTACATTCTTAAGCCTAGTTTTAAAATTTGTTGTAAAGAGCAATCTTGGAAAATCTCTAAAAGTTTACTATAAGACAAAAAGAGATGGGTATCCTAGTATTAAAGTTACTAAAGAAAATTAGTACAGATAATATAAACATTTTAAATTAAATATTATTTAAGATATTTTCTTTAATAGAATAAGAGGCATGTAATGTTTATTTTATTAAGTGCTTATAATAAGCTATTTTAAGTATATGTATTTATTTTTACTTTTAAAGACTTTTATTGATTGAGTTAAGAGAGAGAGAGATTGATTTGTTGTTTTACTTATTTATGCATTCATTTGGTTGATTCTTGTATGTGCTCTGACCAGGGATTGAACTCAAAAGCTTGGCATATCAGGACAATACTCTAATCAACTGAGCTACCCGGCCAGGGCTATATGTATTTTATATGTATTATATTAGCATTAATAACATCCCTGTAAGATAGATACTGTTATTATTCTCCCCATAGTTTAGACAGAAACAGGCATTGAAAATTAAGTAACATGTCCAAAGTGAGACAGGCTAGTAAGCCAGGACAAAGCTGAATAGGGAAACTGGGACATATAGTTAAACAACAGTTTGTAGCCATCTAGAACAGCGGTTCTCAACCTGTGGGTTGCGACCCCTTTGAGGGTCGAATGACCCTTTCACAGGGGTCACCTAAGACCATCGGAAAACACATATATAATTACATATTGTTTTTGTGATTAATCACTATGCTTTAATTATGTTCAATTTGTAACAATGAAAATACATCCTGCATATCAGATATTTACATGACGATTCATAACAGTAGCAAAATTACAGTTATGAAGTATCAACGAAAATAATTTTATGGTTGGGGGTCACCACAACATGAGGAACTGTATTAAAGGGTCTCGGCATTAGGAAGGTTGAGAACCACTGATCTTGAATATCTAGATGCCAAGCAGTTTGTGGCCTTCTAGTAAATCCTATCTTCCGTAAGCCAGGGACACTTGAGAATAAATGGTTTGCATTTCTTCCCAACCAGAGAGAGGGTAAATAGCTTAAATCACCATCCTTGGGGAGACAGACAGCAGAAATCCAATTAGTGCCATTTGCCAACTATAGCCAAGAACAGATGAAGTTAGGAGAATAAACCTCATTTTGGTACATAAGCATAGAGTTGATGAATATTCTATTGAGATCCTCCCCTAAGACCTCCTCGACACAGCGAGCCCTCAAAACCAAGGTCCCAGCTCCCTCCCAGGAGCACACCCCTTACCTCTCCCACCTTTTCCCCACAGCCATGCATTTCCTGCACTCTAAGGGACCCCAGGAGGATTGTAACCAGGAGAGCAATGGGTAGCAGCAATTCATCCCGGGTAACCCCGCTCCCCCCACCCTCCCAACCTGTCCCCAAGATCCCCTTTCCTCTGAGTTTTTGTTTTATTAATCCTCACCTGAGGACACTTTCCCATTGATTGTTAGAGAGAGTGGAAGGGAGGGGGAGAGACACACAGAGAGAGAACACATCCATGCAAAAGAGAAACATACATTGGTTGCCTCCTGCATGTATCCTGACCAGGGCTTAGGATCCAGTGTGCAACCCAGGTACATGCCCTTGACTGGAATCAAACCCGGACCCTTCAGCCCGTGGGCCGATGTTCTACCCACTAAGCCAAACCATCAAGGGCTTCTCTAACTTCTTAGTGAGCCAGAGCAGCCCAGCCTAGGCTCATGTCCTCAGCCATTCCTTGTTTCACCATCCCCAGCTCTAACATACATCCTCTAAAATTCACCTGGGCTTATGTTGTGAAATTTTTCCTGCACAAAGTCAAGAACCCACACACTACTGGCTGGCCGTAGGCAGATCCATTCAGGGCCAGGTCCCCTTTCCATTAACAGATATCTCCAAGTTGATAATTGTCAGAGCTTAGATTCATGTCCTGGATCCTGATAACAAAGCCTGTGTTTTTCATATGAGAGAGTCAGCCTCCTCCCAACACTGTGTATATTTTTAGTCTGCCTGTCATACTTGGCAATTTATTGTGGGTATTTTCCTTCATTAATTAATATGAACCGATATCATCATCATTAATATTTCACAATATGTCATCCTATAGAGGAACATTACTTAGGTTTGTTGCCTATATTAGGTATTCTGACTTTTGGTTATAAATTATTCTTTGATGAACTTCCTTACATATATCTCTTTGTATACTTTTACAAATATTTCCTAAGGATAAATTCCTAGAAATGGAATTTCCAGGTTGAATTATCAGACACGTGTAACATACAATATGCCAGATCCTTTGCTAGTACTTGGGGAAAATACAGTGACTAAAGTGACATGGTTGCTATTCTTGTGTTGCTTACTATTTATGAAGGTGGATAAACCTCAATAGGAACAAGACTAAGATAAGTGTGATAAAGGTCATTGAAGAAGTCAGGGGAAAGGGGACTTGACTCTGGCTGCAGCCCCTACCCTGGAGGTCTCCAGGCACTGATTTGCTCCTTCAGCTCAACTGTCTGGAACTACTTGGAGAACCCAGTGGCTCAGAAACAAACTCCTCCAGGTAGACAATGACCTCTTGGTGCACTTGAAGGACAGAGGAACCAACAACATCCTGTACTGACTGACCATAGCATTTTGTCTTGGGGGCACTGTCTACAGCCTGTATTGCTTTGGGTGGGCTTTCTTCCCAGCGTTGGGCGGGGGGGGGGGGGGGGGGCAGTTAGGAGCAACCAGGCAGGTGAGCGATTAAGAAGTGAGACCATGAAGACTGTAGGACCTGAGGGACTTGAACAAGCATCAATGAGTGTGCTGAATTCTTGGGGGAAAAAACAAACCAAAAAAAAGCAAAACAAATAAAAGTCAGATGGCATGGCTTGGAAGATTCTGAGAAGGAGATATCATCTGATTTTAGCATGCACTGCAGATTGTGATCAAATAATATCAAAACCCTGTGGGGGCTGGGTGAAAAATTGAAGGGATTAAGAAGTACAAATTGCTACAGCATAGGGAATCCTATATAATAAAGAGGTAATATGCAAATTAACCCTCACACCCTCACAAAGATGGCTGCCTATGACCAGGCTGGCAAGGGGTTAGTGAGGGACAACCAAATGACTGAACAAGCAGGCTGTGTGGAGTGACCAGGCTGGCAAGGGGGGTAGTTTGGGGTGACCAGGCCAGTGGGGGGGGGGCAGTTAGGGGTGACCAGGCCCCCAGAGGGAGGCAGTTGGGGGCAACCAGGCCGGCAGGGGCGCAGAAAGAGGTGACCAGGCCAGCGGGGGCAGTTAGGAGCAGCAGGCAGGCAGGGGGAGTGCAGTTGGGGGCGACCAGGCTGACATGGGGGGCAGTTGGGGGTGACCAGGCCAGCAGAGGGGGGCAATTGGGGGCAACCTGGCCAGCGGGGGGGGGGGAGTTAGGGGCAACCAGGCCAGCGGGGGGGCAGTTAGGGGCTATCAGGCCAGCATGCAGAGGCAGTGAGGGGCAATCAGGCCAGCGGGGGGTGCAGTTAGGGGCAACCAGGCAGGTGAGCAATTAGGAGCCAATGGTCCAGGATTGTGAGAGGGATGTCCGACTGCCGGTTTAGGCCCAATCCCAGCAGTCGGACATCTCCTGAGGGTTCCTGGATTGGAGAGGGTGCAGGCTGGGCTGAGGGGAACACCACCCCCTCTCCCCCGTGTACGAATTCTGTGCACCAGCCCTCCAGTCATAATAATAAAAGGCCAAGAGGCATCACAACCTAAACGACCAATCAACCAGTCACCATGAGGGGACCCACCCCCATCTGGATTGGGGGCGTGGCTGGTCTTCAAACCGCCTAAGGCCCCTAGCCCAGGCCTGGGCGACGCTGGGGGCCAGGTGTGTGCGGTGCAGTCTTTTAAAAATAGAGAAAAACCCTCTGGCTCTCCGAGGCGCCTCTTGGCACTGGCCACCCTGCCCCCACTCCCACCCTGCGTGGAGCCCCCAGCAGAGCGGCTCGGGTGGGTGTGGGCTGCGCTACCCCAGGCTCCAGGCCCCATGGGGGTGGGGAGGTTCGTGCAGCTGGTGTAGCGATGCCCGTGAACTCTGCTGGGGAGTACAAATTGGAGTGAATGGACTGCAGCTGGCGGTGCTGGCCAGATGAAGCTCCAGGAAGATGTTTTGTAAGAAGAGTGGGCAAGCCTATTCTCCCAGTAGAGTTCCGATCACTAAGAATGATGTGAAAGGAAGGCCTCCAGAAGTCTCACATTTATGTGAGCGAACAGGAGAAGAGCACTACAACTGCATTTCTGCTCTTCATAAGTTGATGCGGGCTCAGCCCGAGCGCCTCCCTCTACTGGCTGACATGCATGCTCGAAGGAGGAGAGGACCCGCTGTATGTGGCAAGGAGGCTGGTGAGGTTTGCCAGTGAAGAATAGGTCTGGCAGACCCATCTGCATTACCACAGCAGTGGCCACATACCAGGGCTGTCACTTCACAGGCATGCCCGAATGCGAGGTGCTTCTGGCCCAGTGTGTAGTCTATTTTGCCAGAGCCCCAAAGTCTATTGAGGTGTACAGCACCTACAACAACATCAAAGCCTGCCAGTGGAACCACCAGGGGCCTCTTTCCCCTGTCCCGCCTGAGGAATGCGCCGACCTGGCTCATGAAGGACCTGGGCTATGGCAAGGGCTACAAATACAACCCCATGTACAGTGAGCCTGTGGACCAGGAATACCTGCCTGAAGAATTGAGAGGAGGGGATTTCTTCAAGCAGAGGTGATGCTGACTCTTTGAAGCTATGACAGCAGAAGGATGTTATTTTCTTTCTTCTTCTTTTTTTAATAGGAATGGCCAAAAATAGAGTAAATGGATTGTTAAGTTGGTTTCCTGGTAAAAGTTAAAACAGCCCAACTTTTTGTGCCAAAAATTTGAGAGTTTCTTAATTGGAGGCACAGCTACTTCAGCTAAGTGTGTAATGTTGAATTGTGTTCATTTGCACTCTGCAATGGTTATGCGTTTGGAAGTGTCTGGCAGTTTTTTGCAATGAATGTTATAAGGAATTATCTATTTTGTCATAGTATTTAAATCATAATGTCATTTCAGAATTCAGTTCTGTAGAATTTTTTCTCCTTTAAAAATGTATATTCTGGGTAGTTTTAATTGGTAAAAAAATGTAATTGTGATTTAATACTGCATAGTGTTCTGGGGTATTTTTTTTATATGCAAAGGTCTTATGAGCCAATGAAACTATTTCAAAGTAAACAAAACAAAACAAAACAAAACAAAAAACTTTGCTGAGGAGGCCAGCGGGGCTCCAGTGTGTTTGGGGGCAGCCTGTTTATGCCGGGACCCAGGTGTGCAGCTGCACACACGTGGTGGGCATGTGCTGGGAATGTGGCGCAGGCATCCTATGGACATTTGTGCGTGAAAAGGTGTGTACACACCTTTGTGTGCATAAATACATCTGTTTCTCAGAAGCGTACCTGGAAAGGTGCTTTATCTGTAATAAGCAGTTTTCAAAGTGTAATCCAGAGGCAAGGGATCTGTAGTGAGAAAACACATAAGAAAAGGTTTTTGATACTAAACACAAAGCTGTAATTGAAGTGTTTATGCCCAAATGTACTGTGAATCAAACATATGGTGATATTTATCGTCTGGTGGGTCTGTTCGAAAGGTTTGGTTGATCAGTTCTCATTTCACAAAAAAAATAATGTAACTAAGTGATTACTAAATATATACTTCTAAGGCAAAGTAGTTTACCCACTTTGTGTACTTTTTGCATGTGTGTAGCACATCAAGGCTGTTTATAAAGTATAACTTGGATGATGTGACAGTATGGTTGAGGAAGGAGGTGTGGCCGGTTGTTTTTAAAAATTAGGCACCTCACAGTTTTGTTTTTGTTTTGTTTTTAACAATATCTTTATTGCTTTCAGAGAGGAAGGGAGAGGGAAAGAGAGATAGAAACATTAATGATGAGAGAGAATCATTGATTGGCTGCCTCCTGCACATTCCCCTCTGGGGATAAAACCCGCAACCCAGGCATGTGCCCTTGGCTGGAATTGAACCTGGGACCCTTCAGTCCGCAGGCTGATGCTCTATCCACTAAGCCAAACCAGCCAGGGCACCTCACAGTTTTTAAGACAAACGTGTTAACCTAAAATCTTCAGAAGGCAGGGCCAGGGATCTTTTAAGACTTATATAGGCCTTAGACATAAAAAAGCAGCTACCTTTTTTAGGATGTGGCCTGAAAGAAACCTGTTATTTTCAGTTATTACTGTCTTCAAAGTAAAATAACATATTTTCAGTCTTTTTTTTTTTTTAATTAATATGCTGTATCTCTTTTTAAGCCGAAACATACTTTTCACCTCAGGACAGTTCTCATTTTTACATTCTTAGTTTCCTTTCTGCAGAACAGGACCCTTTTTGAGCCAGTATTTGAGTAGAGTTCATAATCTAAAGTCATTTTTTCTCCACAGGATGTATTAAGCTGCAAAATGGCAAATGACTAAGTCAGTTAGAAAGCATTTTTGGCATAATAAATAACTGCCAATAGACTTCTATACAGAAGCCTAAAAGCTGCTGCAGTAGCGGTCAGAACTAACATGATTCTTCCATATGCTCAGGCTTCGTTTATTAAATACTGTCATAAATCCAGATAAGAAATCTTCCAAAGCTGCATAATTTCCAAAATGAGTTTCCTCTGGTTGCCGAGCCTGTTCATTCCTTCAATCCTTTTTCAGTCGTTTAGCTTTTGCAATATTTTCTTGGCGTTTTTGTTTTTTCTTTTGCTCCTTTTCCCTGGCCTCAATCATCTTGGCCAGTTTCCAGGACAGTACAGCACTTGCTAGAAACAGTGGCGTAAGGGCCAAAATAACGGTTGTAAGGAAGGCATATGGATCCTTTGCAGCCCATTCCACAACATACTCAGCCCAAGCTTTTATGTCAAACATCTTTGTAACGGTGTTAGGAAAAGGGGACTTATGCTTGAGTTGTGATCTCTAACTTTGTCCTGGATTAGTGAGCCAATCACAATTTCAGAAGGATGACCCCTGGTTGTTATCTTCTTCTTTAGCTCTACTACACACTTCTGAGAGAAGGTTTAAATTCTATATGCCAGGCCGGAAGCAGGAAGGCGGAATCCCCCCCGCCTTTTTATATGAGGTTTTTTTTTCATACTTTAATTACAATATTTGAAATAGGTGTTGTCATTATTTTAAAGCACTAGTTTTTTCCTCTCAATATCAGAGACTTAAATTTTCACACACACCCCAAAAATGTTTATTTGAAGTAACTATGCATCTGGATTCCGGGTGGCCTAATAAACTCAGTGGTTAGACAGGTGCTTTTATAGCCACGGTCAAAGGTTCTTTACCCTGATTAGCCTTTGAGGGGGACCAGAGGTTCTCCTGACCAGCATTGAGGGAGCGGGGAGGGGCAGGAAAACCATTAGAGGAAAAGGATTGGGATTGGAAACTCCCTCCCAACCACCCTTAAGAGAGTTCAAATGCTGTGAGGAGTGGCGGGGCGGTGGGTGGGTGGGGCGTGTGCTGGTGGGTGGGGCGGTGGACTATCTCGTGATTTCGCCCACTGAGCCTCTAGTATAGTTAATGATATTGTAATAACTGTATGGTTCCACATGGATACTAGACTTATTGGGGGGATAACTTCATAAGTTATATAAATGTCTAACCATTATGCTGTACACCTGAAACTAATCTGTATATATAAAAGCCTAAGCAACCGAACGACCGGTTGACTGGTCACTATGAAGTGCTCTGACCAACAAGGGGCACACACTCAACACAGGAGCTTCCCCCTGGTGGTCAGCGCGCTCCCACAGCGGGAGCACCACTCAGCTGACCAACAGGCGCCAGACGCAGGCAGCACGAGCCTCTCCCCATCGGGACTGACTGGGTGCGAGCCGTGGCAGGTGCAGCAGTGCTGGGATGAACAGGAGAGTCAGGCAGGAGCGGCAGTCCAACATCCCCCGAAGGGTCCCAGATTGTGAGAGGGCACAGTCTAGGCTGAGGGACCCCACCATTGCACGAATCCATGCACTGGACCTTTAGTATAAAATAATGTTGAGTGTCAATTGTAATTAAAAATAAAAAGTAATAATCATTTTTCTACAAAAAACCCCCACAATAACCAAACCCATGGGATTTCTGTGGAGGTAAATAGATTTTATACAATAAGCTTTATATCCTCATAGTTACTATTATAATTTTGATACAAAGTGAGACCAACAGAACAAGAAGATTCATTAACTCTTTGGAAGGCATCATGGCTAAAATTAAAAGTTCAGAAGCAAGATCAAGAAGTTATGAGAAGTGCCCCAGCTGGGTTGCTCCGTGGTTGGAGCATCATCCCGTACACCACAAAGGTTGCAGGTTCAATCCCTGGTTGGGGTGCGAATGGGAGGCAACTGATTGTTGTTTCTCACATAGATGTTTCTCTCTCTCTCTCTAAAATCAATAAACAGCCCAGCTGGTGTTGCTCCGTGGTTGAGTTTCGACCTATGAACCAGGAGGTCATGGTTTGATTCTAGGTCAGGGGACATACCTGGATTGTGGGCTCGATCCCCAGTGTGGGGCATGCAGGAGGTAGCCAATCGATGATTCTCTCTCATCATTGATGTTTCTATCTCTCCCTCTTTGTCTCTGAAATCAATAAAAAAAAATATTAAAAACTAAAGGCCCAGTGCATAAAATTCATGCATGGGGTGGAGGGGGGGGGGGCGGGGTCCCTCAGCCCAGCCTGCACCCTCTCCAATCTGGGACATCTCTCTCGCAATCTGGGACTGCTGGCTCCTAATTGCTTGCCTGCCTGCCTGCCTGATTGTCTCTAACTGCCTCTGCTTGCCTGCCTGATCACCCCCTAACTGGTCCCCTGCTAGCCTGGTCCCCCCCTAACTGCCCCCCTGCCAGCCAGGTCGCCTCCTAACTGCTCCTCTGCTGGCCTGGTCTCCCTAACCGCCTCTGCCTTGGTCCCCGCCACCATGGCTTTGTCCGGAAGGACGTCTGGAAGGATGTCCAGTCTAATTAGCATATTACCGTTTTATTAGTATAGATAATAAAAAATAAAATCAATAAACAAATCCTCAGGTGATGATTTTTTTAAAAAGAAAGCATTCAATTTTATTTTTTAAAAAGTTATGAGAGGCAACAGCAGTGAAATAAAGCATTAGTTGGGTATGTTCAAACATTCTTTTCTAGGCAAAACTCTAACATGTATAGACAAAGTTATGAATCATAGAGTTGGTTCACATATTGGAAACAAATAAAAACATAGCAGCTTTTTTCCCTCCAAGTTCAAGGCATTTTTAAAAAGTAAGTCACCATGCCAGAACCGGTTTGGCTCAGTGGATAGAGCGTCGGCCTGCGGACTCAAGGGTCCTGGGTTTGATTCTGGTCAAGGGCATGTACCTTGGTTGCAGGCACATCCCCAGTCGGGGGCGTGCAGGAGGCGGCTGATCGGTGTTTCTCATCGATGTTTCTAACTTTCTATCCCTCTCCCTTCCTCTCTGTAGAAAATCAATAAAACATATTAAAAAAAAAAAAAAAAAGTAAGTCATCTATTTGAAGAAAAGCTTCCTATTTGTAAAATTTTAAAAATATGTTTCAAGAATTTATATGACCATATAAAATGAAACAATGTAAGCAAAAAGAAAATTAAGATTACAATGTGGAGGCCTTGGCCGGGTAGCTCAGTTGGTTAGAGTGTTGTCCCGAAGTACCAAGGTTGTGGGTTTGATCCCTGGTCAGGGCACATACATACAAGAGTCAACCAATTAATGCATAAATAGGTGGAGAAACAAATTGATGTTTCTCTTTCTCTCTAAAGTCAGTCAATAAATAAAAATATTCTAATGTTGAAATAAGCATTTTTTGCATATTTTTCTTTTTTAAAAAATATGTTTTTATTGATTTTTAGAGGGGAAGGGAAAGGGAATAGAAACATCGATGAGATAATGTTTATGGTGAAATGAACAGTCTAACCTACAAAGGATGTAAATTTAGAAGTATGTACAAGAAATATTTAAACCATGCAAACTCTCTGACTCAGAAATTCTATTTTGGGGATTAAAGAAAATAATTATATAGGATGTCCCCCCAAAATGTATATGCACTTTGAATAATTATAAAGGCAGTATTCATTAAAATACACTTTATTTTCAAAATTGAGCTATTAGCTGTTAAAGTGTGTATACATTTTGGGTGGACACCCTGTACATGTACACAATGATGAGAGTTTGCATGGTTTAAATATTTCTTGTACATACTTCTAAATTTACATCCTTTGTAGGTTAGACTGTTCATTTCACCACAAACTTGCTGATATGGGCATCAATTCTCTTAAAGTGATATTTAATATCTTTTGGTGATTTGATGTATTTCTACTTTTTAGTGAGTCATACATGCTCATCTTTCTCTAATTGGAACTAGCAATTCTGAGGCAAGAGCTACCGTTGAAAGAGTACTGATTTTGTGGTTAGAAAAATAAACTTTGCTACTTACTAACTGAATTTCTACAAGTGATTTTACTTCTTCGAGTGTGAATTTTTTGATCCACTGCATAGATAGGACAATTATTATATTACATTGTAATCCTGAGGATAGCTAATGTATATAAAAAACCAATCACATGAAAGTTCTTGATAAATAGATATGCTATTATCTACCTGCTGGGAGCATGAATCCATAACTTTTTTTTACCTTCGTTGTAAGAAAGAGATGAAGTAATGCAGGAAAGCAATGTGGATGATTCTGATTGAAAATAGTGAGGAGTCCAGAAGATTCTGCAAGTTCTGGCAGTAGGCAGGCAGGGCTGCCAGTACAGCAGTTTGATAGTGGTAATGACTGCCAGGATTGGTCCTTAGGAATGTCTCTTTGTACCAAATGAATCCAAGCAGGCCTGCAAAGCTTTGAAAAAGATTCTGCTTTAGAGGAAGTGGCCCTTTATCAGCCCTGGAATTTATGACTAGGGATTAGATTAGTCCAGACTCCCTCAAATCTCCCTGTGTGTACAGTATGTGTGTTTGTTAAAGAGGGGGGAGGGGACATATTAACTTAAGTCACTTGGGGATTTCTGAGACTTATCTGATCTCATGGCCTCCCTTTCCTCCTCCTAGCTCTGGTTTCTGTGAACTCTGGTTCTCCAGGCAAGTAAACCCCAAGGAATACTGACCAGTTCTTGAATTTATAAACTATGGCCCATGTAAGTTACTTTTTCTTTCTCTTTCTGGAAATGACTGTCATTTAAGATCCTATGAACATTTATTTATCCAGAAACTTCCTACTTAAGAACCTTCTTTCATTTCCTCTAAAATCAGTGAGGGATGAGGCTAAATAGTATAATGCCTACCCCATGAGTCCTCTTTTTTCCAGTTATTGTGTATGTATTCATTGAACAAATCATTCAGCATCATATATATATGCCTCAGTCTCCTAAGAGATGCTATGGAGCAGAAATGAAATCCTTTGAGGGAGATGTTTGACCATCTCTAGTGAGATGATGAGAGAGGTTATGCACATTTGACTACTCATGGGAAAACTGACCTTTTCCATACTTCAGTTTTCCAAGTATACGAGATTTGCTATTGGTTGGCCTCAGCCTCAGTATATTATGAGATCTCATACTTTGTGAGGCTTTTAGGACTGGCTAGTAATGTGGTTGGGTCTTGCATGCAGAGATAATGAATCTTCTCTGGGAATCTCTTAAGAGTTGTACGCCAGGAACAGAATTCCATTTGTAGTTGAACAGAATGTGCTTATCTCGAAAGACATCTTTGTGAATCTGGATCACCAGTATCCAGATTCTACATCAGTAACTGGTATCCTCTAACTCAGGAACAAAGAATGCATACAGTGAGGGATGGAAAATGATAGCAGTTAAGAAGATCATGTAGGTAAATAAATAGTTGTAGACTCTCAAAATTAAGGAGGACCTTGACTATTTTGTGTAGACCAAAGATATTTAAGTATGGAAGAAGATTAAGTCTCATCCATTGTATAAACTATTGCACAATCAATTTTATTTTAAGTTTATTAAAGAATCGTCATTAATAGCAAAACACTTATGATTTGATTGGGTTAAACAATGAACTTGGCAGAAATTTAATTGTGTTTAGATCTTTTCTAACAGATATCATAGAGAAACATTTTTTTAAAAGTCTTCTCTTAAGGAGAAAAGGTAGAAGGACTCACATTTCTTGAGAATTCATGAATGGGACATATAGCAGGCAAGAAGGCTTATATACAATATTTCATTTAATTGGAAAACTGATTTTTTCTTTCCCAGACATGTTGGAATAATTAAGATATGCATATAGCAGGTGTAGGCTTATATACAATCTTTCATTTAATTGGAAAACTGATTGTTTGTTTTTTCTTTCCCAGACATGTCTGAATAATTAAGGTATGCCAGAGTATATAAGAAGTTATATCTGTAGCAACAGAATCCTTCAAGAACACAGGCATGCTGCTTCAGGCACAATGATTTTCTAACTCATTATCTTACATGCTTCCAGCCAAGCCTATTTGCTTGCTTGGTCCATTTCCTGCAGTATCTCTTCCATCTTTAAATAAAATTTCTTTAATTTTTATTGTTTTATATGGTTTGTCATTTCAGGGATCAGTGATATTCAGTGATGTGTCCATAGTCTTCTCTCAGGAGGAGTGGGAATACCTGGACTTGCAACAGAGGGACTTGTACAGAGATGTGATGTTGGAGAACTACAGCAATTTAGTCTCATTGGGTAAGGTTATCTGCCTCCAGTAATACAGACTCTGTTCTCTGTAATGCCAGCTTTCTTTTTTGGAAATTTTAGCAGTGTCTTTCAAGAAATTATCTCAATTTCTGCTCCCTGTTCTCAAGGGAATGGTTTGACTTTTACTTCAAGCATGTCAAACTCGTGGCCCGCGGGCCACATGCAACCCACACGAATATTTTTGTGGCACAGCCAACATAAAGGTATGTAAGAAATGTTTTAATAAAAATTTTGTAATTTAATTTTTACAATATCCTGTTATACATAATTATTAATAACGAACTACAACATTTGCTAATGACTGATTACTATGATTATGTTGCATTCATTTCCCTTACACCCCTTATGCACAGATATACCATTTCTCTCCACTAATACTAGCAGTGAATATTTTATTATTTATTTTATTTTATTATTTTATTTATTTTATTTTATTATTTTATTTTATTTTACTTTATTTTATTATTTTATTTTATTTTTACAATATCCTGTTATACATAACTAGAGGCCCGGTGCACACAAATTTGTGCACTCGGGGGGAGTGGGGGTCCCTCAGCCCGGCCTGTGCCCTCTCGCAGTCTGGGACCCTTCGGGAGATAAAGACCTGCTGGCTTGGGCCTGCTCCCGGGTGGCAGAGGGCAGGCCCAATCCCTAGGTGCAGCCCCTGGTTGGGCTCAGAGCAGGGTTGATTGGGGAGTTGGGGCGCTGCCCCCTGTCATGCACAGAGCAGAGTGGATCGGGAGGTTGCGATGCCACCCCCAGTCACGCTCAGGGTAGGGCCAATTGGGGGGTGGGGGCACCACCCCCTGTCACACTCAAGGCAGGGTCGATGGGGAGGTTGCGGCGCCACCCCCTCTCACGCACAGAGCAGAGCCAAACAGAGGGTTGGGGCGCTGCCCCCTGTCACTCACAGAGCAGGGCCCATCAAAGGGGTTGGGGCTCCATACCCTGTCACACACAGAGCAGGGCCAATCGGGGTTGGGGCGCTGTCCCCTGTCACGCACAGAGCAGGGCCCATCAGGGGGGTTGGGGCTCCATACCCTGTCACGCACAGAGCAGGGTCAATCAGGGGGTTGGGGAGCTCCCCCCTGTCACTCACAGAGTAGGGCCGATAGGGGAGTTGGGGCACCGCCCCCTGTCACACACAGAGCAGGGCGGATCAGGGGGTTGGGGCGCCACCCTCTATCACCCACAGAGCAGGGCCGATCAGGGGGTTGGGGCGCCGCCACTCTCACACTCAGGGCAGGGCCGATGGGGAGGTTATGGCTCTACCCCACACACACAGAGCAAGGCCCATGGGGGGAGGTTGGAGTGCCGCACACTGTCACACACAGAGCTGCAGCGCGATCCGGGGGTTGGGGAGCTCCCCCCGTATCAGGCACAGAGCAGGGCTGATCAGGGGGTTGGGGCGCCTTCCCCTGTCACGAACAGAGCAGGGCGGATAGGGAGGTTGTGGTCCCGCCCCCTGTCATACACAGAGCCGCAGGGCGATCCGGGGGTTTGGGCGCTGCCCCCTGTCACGCTGATCCCAGTGCCAGGAGGCCTCGCGGCTCTGCTGATCCTGGTTCTGGGAGGCATATTACCCTTTTACTATATAGGATAGAGGCCTGGTGCATGGGTGGGGGCTGGCTGGTTTGCCCTGAAGGGTGTCCTGGATCAGGGTGGGGGTCCGCACTGGGGTGCCTGGCCAGCCTGGATGAGGAGATGATGGCTGTTTGCAGCTGGGCATACACCCTTCAGAGTTGGGGTCCCCACTGGGATGCCTGGCCAGTCTCGGTGAGGGGCTGAGTGCTGTTTTCAAGCTGGCGGGTGACTGAAGCTCCCAACTGCTCCTTTTTTTCTTTTTTTAAATTCTGGGCCAGCTTTAGCTCTGACTCCAGCTCTGAGGCCTCTGCTGCTGAAAGCAGGTATCTGGTTTGTTTGTGTTCAGTTGAAACACTGTATCAACTCCAGCTCTGAGATCCTGGCTCGCTGAAAGCAGGTTTCTGGGGTTTTGTTTAGCTTCTATATTTGTAACTATGTTTCAAACTGCAAGCTCAGAGGCCAGCAAGGCAGGCGGGAAATGTTGGTTTCCTCCGTCACTGCAAGCCTCATGTTAGTTTCAAGCTGCCTGGCTGCCAGCCGCCATCTTGGCTGGCAGTTAATTTGTATATCACCCTGATTAGCCAATGGGAAGGGTAGCGGATGTATACTAATTACCATGTTTCTCTTTTATTAGATAGGACTAGAGGCCTGGTGCACAAAAATTTGTGCACTCGGGGGGAGAGGGGGTCCCTCAGCCCGGCCTGTCCCTCTCGCAGTCTGGGACCCCTTGGGAGATAACGACCTGCTGGCTTAGGCCTGCTCCCAGGTGGCAGAGGGCAGGCCCAATCCCTAGGTGCACCCCCTGGTTGGGCTCAGAGCAGGGCTGATTGGGGAGTTGGGGCGCCACCCCCTGTCATGCACAGAGCAGGGCGGATTGGGAGGTTGTGATGCCACCCTCAGTCACTCTCAGGGTAGGGCTGATTGGGGGGTTGGGGCACTGCCCTCTGTCACACTCAAGGCAGAGTTGATGGGGAGGTTGCGGCGCCACCCCCTGTCACGCACAGAGCAGGGCCAATCAGGGGGTTGGGGAGCTCCCCCCCGTCACGCACAGAGCAGAGCCCATCAAGGGGTTGGGGAGCTCCCCCCTGTCACGCACAGAGCAGGGCCCATCAGGGGGTTGGGGATCTCCCCCCTGTCACTCACAGAGTAGGGCCGATAGGGGAGTTGCGGCACCGCCCCCTGTCACACACAGAGCAGGGCGGATCAGGGGGTTGGGGCGCTGCCCTCTATCACCCACAGAGCAGGGCCGATCAGGGGGTTGGGGCGCCTTCACCTGTCACTAACAGAGCAGGGCCAATAGGGAGGTTGTGGCCCTGCCCCCTGTCACACATAGAGCTGCAGGGCAATCAGGGGTTTTGGGTGCTGCCCCTGTCACACTGATCCCGGTGCTGGGAGGCATATTACCCTTTTACTATATAGGATAGAGGCCTGGTGCACAGGTGGGGGCCGGCTGGTTTGCCCTGAAGGGTGTCCTGGATCAGGGTGGGGGTCCCCACTGGGGTGCCTGGCCAGCCTGGATGAGGGGATGATGGCTGTTTGCAGCTGGTCACACCCCCTTCAGGGTGGGGGTCCCCACTGGGGTGCCTGGCCAGTCTGAGTGATGGGCTGAGGACTGTTTTCAGGCTGGGGCTGAAGCTCCTAACTGCTCCTGTTTTTCTTTTTTTTTTTTTTATTCTGAGCCAGCTTTAGCTCTAAGGCTCCAGCTCTTAGGCCGCCGCTCCTGAAAGCAGGTATCTGGTTTGTTTCGGTTCTCGAAACTCTGTATCAACTCCAGCTCTGAGATCCCAGCCGGCTGAAAGCTGGTTTCTGGGGTTTTGTTTAGCGTCTATATTTGTTACAGTGTTTGAAACTGCAGGCTCAGAGGCCTGCAGCGGCCAGTGGGGAACGTTGGAGTCCTCCGTCACTGAAGCAAGCAAGCCTCATGTTAGTTTCAAGCTGCCTGGCTGCCGGCCGCCATCTTGGCTGACAGTTAATTTGCATATTGCCCTGATTAGCCAATGGGAAGGGTAGCGATCGTACGCCAATTACCATGTTTATCTTTTATTAGTGTAGATTATTAATAACAAACTACAACATTTGCTAATGACTGATTACTATAATTGTGTTGCATTCATTTCCCTTACGCCCCTTATGCACAGGTGCACCATTTCTCTCCACTAATACTAGCAGTGAATATTTTATTTTATTTTATTATTTATTTACTTTATTTTAATTTTATTTTATTGGTTTTTTTACAGAGAGGAAGGGAGAGGAATAGAGAGCCAGAAACATCGATGAGATAGAAACATCTATCAGCTGCCTCCTGCACACCCCCTCCTGGGGATGTGCCCGCAACCAAGGTACATGCCCTTGACCGGAGTCGAACCTGGGACCCTTCAGTCCGCAGACCGACACTCTATCCACTGAGCCAAACCCGTCAGGACTAGCAGTGAATATTGTAGCAGCCGATTGCCACATCATTTAGTCTTGTACTTAATTGTTTGGTGTGTGCAACAGGAAATATTTTGCTTTCGGAGAACAAGAAAAATAGGTTTATTTGCATTACACTTATTAATTTGTGCAGTTATTCAGTGTCTGGTAAGGTAATGTTCAAGAAAAATATTAATTTTTATTAAAATGTTCTATTATTTAATGTTAACGATTACTCATTTATTTCAGCCCTTTGTATTCAGCAAGTCTCTATTGAAATAGACCTAAAGTTTTCATTTTTTTGTGGCCCACATAAACTTAAACCTTGTTTATTTGGCCCGTCTTAGCCTTTGAGTTTGATATGCTTGTTTTATTTGTTTGGAAGGTAGCACATTCATTAAGTATATTCATCTTTCCCATACTTAAGTTGCCTTTAGGTCTTCCTTAATGATAAGGGGGCTAGATATGAAATCTAGGTGTCTTATAGCTTTAACCTTGTCCAAGAAATCAGGTTTCACTTTGTATTTGAACTTAGAATTGCTATATGTATTTTGTTATTTGTTGATATACTTATCAGGAAAATAGCTACACCTGGATTCTTGTTTTTTTCTCTGGCTATCAAAAGAACACATAATTTTTGTAGTGGTAAGTTGGATCAATTTACAATTATTTACAATTCAGAAGAATGCATTCCTTTTGTTACTAAACAAACATATTCACTGTTACCTACTTTTTTAAAAAAATATATTTTATTGATGTTTTACAGAGAGGAAGGGAGAGGGATAGAGAATTAGAAACAACTATGAGAGAGAAACATCCATCAGCTGCCTCCTCCACACCCCCTACTGGGGATGTGCCTGCAACCAAGATACATGCCCTTGACCGGAATCTAACCCGGGACCCCTCAGTCCGCAGGCTGACGCTTTATCCACTGAGCCAAACTGGTCAGGGCCACTGTTACCTACTTTTATGACTGAAAGTGAAATATCCAAGAACTTTGCACTTAATATTGTATGAATATCCTAATAACAATAAATGCCTCAGGAAGCTTCTTGTTTTTCTCTCAACAAAATAGCAATAACAATAAATAGTAGCTAATGAAATATATATAGTGCTTAGTACATATATTGTAGGCAAAATTTATTTTATAAATATAAATTAATAACCTTCACAACAATTGTGTAAGAGAGACACTATTTTTATGCTTGTTTTATAGATGAAAATAAAGCAGGGAACTTGTCCAAGACCACATAAATGGGATGTGGCAAAGGTGGGATATGAACCCAGGCATTCTATTCTCTCAAGTACTATAGACTCTCAAGAAGAAGTACTTGTATGAAATATAAATGAAAATAAGGCCTTTTCTTCAGTTTATTTTGTAATCTTAAAATGTTTTTATTTATTTACTTATTTATTTTTATTGTTAACAGTATTATAGATGTTCCCCATTTCCCTCCACATTGCTTCCCTCTATCCAGTCCCTGCCCCACCCCAGGTCTTCACACATTATTGTCTGTGTCTATGGGTTATGGATATATGTTCATTGGTAGATCTCTTCCTGTTCCTGCCACTCCCCTCCCCTCTGCCATCTGTCAGTCTGTTCCATGCATCCATGCCTCTGGAGGTATTTTGTTTATCAGTTTATTTTGTTCATTGGATTCCACATATAAGTGAGATCTTATGATATTTGCCTTTTTCTGTCTGGCTTTTTTCACTTAGCATAATAATCTTTAGGTTCATCCATGCTGTTGCAAAGGGTAAGAGATCCTTCTTTTTTGTAGCCACATAGTAAGTATTCCATTGTGTAAATGTACCACACATCTTTTTTTTTAATATATATTTTTTATTGATTTCAGAGAGAAAAGGAGATGGGGAGAGAGATAGAAACATCAATGAGAGAGAATCATTGACTGACTGCTTCCTGCACACCCCCTACTGAGGATCGAGCCCACAACCTGGGCATGTGCCCTGGACTGGAATCGAACCTGGGACCCTTCAGTCCACAGGCTGACGCTCTATCCACTGAGCCAAACCAGCTAGGGCTAACACATCTTTTTTATTCATTCATGTACTGATGGGCAAGTGGGCTGTTTCCAGATCTTGACTATTGTAAATAAGGTTGCTATGAACATAGGGGTGCATATATTCTTTCTGATTGGTGTTTTGGGTCTCTTAGGATACATTCCAGAGTGAGATCGCTGAGTCAAACAGCTGTTCTATTTTTAATTTTTTGAGGAACTCCATAATGTTTTCCACAGTGGCTATACCAGTCTACATTCCCACCAGTAGTGTACTAGGAATCCCTTTTCTTCACTTCCTAGCCAGCACTTGTTTGTGGATTTATTGCTGGTAGCCATTCTGGCAGGTGTGTAGTGATACCTCATTGTAATTTTAATTTGCATCTCTCTGATAATTAGTGACCTGAGCTTTTTTTTAATATCTGTTGGACATCTGTATGTCCCCACTGGAGAACTGTCTATTCAGGGCCTTTGCCCATTTTTTTGATTGGATTGTTTATCTTTCTTTTGTTAAGTTGTATGAGTTCTCTGTAAATTTTGGAGATTAAGTCCTTATATGAAATAGCATTGGCAAATATGTTCTCCCATGCAGTGGGCTTTCTTGTTGTTTTGTTGATGGTTTCTTTTGACGTGCAGAAGCTTTTTATTTTGATGTACTCCCATTTGTTTATTTTCTCCTTAGTCTCTATTGAGCTGTGTCAGTAAAGATATTGCTGCGACATATGTCTGATATTTTGCTGCCTATGGAGTCTTGTAGGATTTTTATGATTTCCCATCTTATATTTAAGTCCTTTAGCCATTTGAGTTTGTTTTTCTTTATAGTGTAAGTTGGTGATCTGGTTTCATTTTTTTGCATGTATCTGACCAAATTTTCCAGCACCATTTATTGAAGAGAGACTGTCTTGACTCCATTGTATGCTCTTGCCTCCTTCGTCAAATATTAATTGAGCATAATGGGTTGGGTCAATTTCTGGGTTCGCTGTGTTCTGTTCCATTGGTCTATATGTCTGTTCTTGTGCCAGTACCAGGAGTTTTGAGAACTGTGGCTTGGTAATATAGCTTGATATCTGGTATTATGATCCCTCTAACTTTGTTCTTCTTTCTCAGGATTGCTGTGGCTATTTGGGGTCTTTTTTTATTCCAGATGAATTTTTGGAGAGTTTGTTCCAGATCTTTGAAATATGCCATTGGTATTTTAATGGAGATTGCATTGAATCTATAGATTGCTTTGGGTAGTATGCACATTTTAATGATGTTGATTCTACTAATCCATGAACATGGGTATGTTCTTCCATCTGTTTATGTCTTCCTCTATCTCTTTTTTCAGTGTCCTGTAGTTTTCTGCATATAGGTCTTTTACCTCCTTAGTTAAGTTTATTCCTAGGTATCTTAATTTTTTTTTTTTTTGCAATGGTAAATGGGATTGTTTTTTTCGTTTCTCTTTCTGTGAGTTCATTATTGGTGTATAAAAAGGCCATTGATTTCTGGGTGTTAATTTTGTATCCCGCTACATTGCCGGATTCATTAATTAAGTCTAGTAGTTTTTTGATGGAGTCTTTGGGGTTTTCTATGTATAGTATCATGTCATTTGCAAATAAGGACAGTTTTACTTCTTTTTTTCCAATTTGGATGCCTTTTATTTCTTTTTGTTGTCTGATCACTATGGCTAGCACTTCCAGTACTATATCGAACAGGAGTGGTGAAAGTGAGCATCCCTGTCTTGTTCCTGTTCTTAGGAGAAATGAGTTTAGTTTTTACCCATTGAGTATAATGTTGGCTGTAGATTTGTCATACAAGGCTTTTATTTTGTTGAAGTATGATCCCTCTATTCCCATTTTGCTGAGAGGTTTTTATCAAGAAAGGGTGTTGGATTTTGTCAAATGTTTTTTTTGCATTGATTGATATGATTATGTGATTTTTGTCTCTCAGTTTGTTCATGTGATGTAACACATTTATTGATTTGCAGATATTGTACCACCCTTGCATCCCCAAAATAAATCCCACTTGGTCATGGTGTATGATCTTTCTAATGTAATGCTGAATCCGATTTGCTAGAATTTTGTTGAAGATTTTAGCATCTTCGTTCATCAAGGATATCGGCCTGTATTTCTCCTTTTTCTGTGGTGTGTTTATCTGGTTTTGGAATTAGGGTAATAATACTGACTTCATAGAAAGAGCTTGGAAGTGTGCCTTCCTCTTGAATTTTTTGGAATAGTCTGAGGAGGATAGGTTTTAGTTCTTCTCTGAATGCTTGGTAGAACTCCCCTGTAAAGCCGTCCGGACCAGGGCTTTTGTTTGCTGGAAGATCTTTTATTACTGCTTCAATTTCTTCAGTAGTTATCAGCTTATTCAGGTTTTTTGATTCTTATTGAGTTTTGGGAGCTTGCATTTTTCTGAGAATATGTCCTTTTCATCTAGGTTGTCCATTTTGTTGGAATAGAGTTGTTCATAGTATTTTTTCATAATCATTTGTATATCTGTGGGATCAGTTGTTACTTCACCTCTTTCATTTCTGATTTTGTTTATTTGGGTCCTCTCTCTTAGTTTCTTGATGAGTCTGGCTAAAGATTCAAATTAATCTTGTTTATTTTTTCAGAGAACCAGCTCTTGGTTCCATTGATCTTTCATATTGATTTTTTGGTCTCTATGTCATTTATTTCTTCTGTTATCTTTATTAATTCTTTCCTTCTACTTTAGGCTTTTCTTGTTCTTTTTCTAGTTTTTTTTGTGGTTTTTTTTTTACTTGTAGAATTCAGTTGTTTATTTGAGATTTTTCTTGTTTCTTGAGTTAGGCCTGCAGTACTATGAACTTCTCTCTCTGGGCTGCTTTTGTTGTGTTCCATAGATTTTGGGTTGTTATGTGTTCATTTTCATTTGTTTCCAGACAGTTTTCCACTTATTCCTTGATGTCTTTGGTAACCCATTCATTATTTAATAACATGCTTTTTCGCTCCCATATGTTTGAATGTTTTTGAGGTGTTTTTTTTTTTTAATTGTACGTGATTTCTAGTTTCATGCTATTGTGACATTAGAAGATGTTTGATATGATTTCAGTCTTCTTTAACTTCTTAAGACTTACTTTGTGTCCTAACATGTGGTTTTTGTTTGAGAATGTTCCATGTGCACTTGAAAATAATATACATTCTGCAGCGTTGGCATGAAATGTTCTGTAAATATCAATTAAATCCATCTGTGTGTCATTTAAGGTCGCTGTTTCCTTGTTCTATCCAGTGATGTCAGTGGGGTGTTAAAGTCCCCTACTATGACTGTATTGCTGTCGATCTCTCCCTTAAAGTCCTCCAAGATTTTTTTACATATTTAAGTACTCCTATATTAGGTGCATATATGTTTACATCTTCTTGTTGCATTGATCCCTTTAGTATTATGTCTCTTGCTATTGTCTTTGTTTTGGAGTCTATTTTGTTAGATATACTAGTGTTGCTACCACAGATTTTTTGTTTCTTTCCATTTGCATGGAATATTTTTCTCCCTCCCTTCACTTTAATGCTGAGTCTTTTATTAAATAAGAGAACATTTACTTGATTAATCACAGATTAATTATTATAAAAAATAATTCCTAGAAGAAATGGGTTTAGGAAACAATTTATATAGGTATAGGGGCGTATGGGAGTGAGGAAGCTAATGGTAACCTGCCTGGGACAGGGAGGGAGAAGGGAGAAGAGAAAAGGAAAAGGCAGGGGTGTGCTTCCAGGAGGAAGAGCACACTGGCTCCTCCATCCTAAGGGTTTTAAGGGTGGAGATTATAAGGAAGGTCCCAGGAGTAGATTTCAATAGAACATTCAGCAGTTTTCCAGGTGTGTCCTTTTGAGAGTTGTGGTCTCCACTGATTGATTGGCTGGCACCAAGGCAAGGGGTCATTATTCAATGTAGCTAGTCCTGAGGTCAGCCATGGGGTCACGGGTGTGGTTTTGCTGCTTTTCTGGCCCTGGAGCTTGTCATCCTGACTGGCAAAGTCAGGACTGAGGGATGCAGCTGAATGCTAGGGACGGCTGCCAGTCATCCTCCATCAGCAGTTGGCTTCGGATGTGCTAGAGCATCTCAAGGTCTTGGGCCTGCTAGTCGGAGTCCCCACTCGCCAAGCTCCCAATTGTGAGGAACAGCCACTGCCTGGCCTGGGGTGGTCTGACTACAGTGAAGCGAGTCTGGCCTGTGGCTGTGAACCACCTCTCCAGCTGAATGAGGGTGTGGCTGCACTTCCATGTGATGAAGGTCTGCATTGAGATGGCCGAGAATGCGCTCCTCCTGCTCCTCTTTCATGTCAAATATCAATGCAAGGTAAAAATTTTTAGGCACAGTCCACCATGTCTCCTCACTGCAAGCCCTTGTTTTCATGTTCTGAACTGTTCCTTCCTGATTCAGAATCCATCCTGTGAGTCCTTTGTTCTGAGCTGAGTCTCTTACAGACAGTATATATATATATATATAGGTCCTGTTTTATTATTCACTTGCCTACCCTATCTCTTTATTTATATTTAAGGTTATTATTGATAGGTACTCTCTTATTGCCTTTTTTAATGCCTTTGTTCCTCTTTTTCTTCTTACAGGCAGTCCCTTTAACATTTCTTACAATGGTGGTTTGGTGGTAATAAGCTCCTTTAGCCTTTTTTTTTTGCCTGGGAAGCTGTTTACTTCACCTTCAATTTTCAATGATAGCCTTGCTAGATAGAGTAGTCTTGGTTTCAGATCCTTGCTTTTCATTACTTTGTATACATCATAGCATTCCCTGCTAGCCTGTAGTGTTTCTGTTGAGAAATCAGCTGATAGCCTTATAGGAACTCCCTTATATGTAACTGACTGCCTTTTTCTTTTCTTTTTTTTTTTTAATGTTTTAGTATACTGTTTTTTTAAGTGTTATTGCTTAAAGTATTACAAAGGGTATTACATATGTGTCCCTTTTTTTCCCCCGCCCTTGACAATCCCCCGTCCTCCCCCACCCCCCAGTGTCTTATGTCCATTGGTTATGCTTATATGCATGCATACAAGTCCTTCGGTTGATCTCTTACCCCGCTCCCTTCTGCCCCCCAACCCTTTCCGGCCTTCCCGCTGCAGTTCGACAATCTGTTTGAGGCAGCTCTGCCTCTGTATCTATTATTGTTCAAAAGTTTATAATGGTCTTTATTATCCATGAATGAGTGAGATCATGTGGTATTTTTCCTTCATTGACTGGCTTATTTCACATAGCATAATGCTCTCCAGTTCCATCCATGCCGTTGCAAATGGTAAGAGTTCCTTCTTTTTTACAGCAGCATAGTATTCCATCGTGTAGATGTACCACAGTTTTCTAATCCATTCATGTACTGATGGGCACTTAGGCTGTTTCCAGATCTTAGCTATGGTGAATTGTGCTGCTATGAACATAGGGGTGCATATATCCTTTTTGATTGGTGTTTCTGGTTTCTTGGGATATATTCCTAGAAGAGGGATCACAGGGTCAAGTTCCATTTTTAGTTTTTTGAGGAAACTCCATACTGTCTTCCATAGTGTCTGCACCAGTCTGCATTCCCACCAGCAGTGCACGAGTGTTCCATTTTCTCCACATCCTCTCCAGCACTTGACTGACTTCCTTTTTCTTGAGGCTTTTGAGTTTCTCTCTTTGTTTTTAACATTTGCCATTTTAATTGTGATGTGTCTTTGTGTGGGTCTTTGGGTTCATCTTTATTGGGACTCTCTGTGCTTCCTAAATTTGCATTAGTTTATCCTTCACCAGGTTAGAAAAGTTTTCTGTCAATATTCAAACTGGTTCTCTCACCCTTGCTCATATTCTCCCTCTATTACCCCTATGATGAGAATGTTATTTCACATGTTTCATGTTGTCCCAAAGTTCCCCTAAACCAGTGGTTCTCAACCTTCCTAATGCCATGACCCTTTAATACAGTTCCTCATGTACTGGTGACCCCCAATGTCATTGTTACAAATTGAACATAATTAAAGCATAGTGATTAATCACAAAAACAATATGTAATTATATGTGTGTTTTCCAATTGCCTTAGGCGACCCCTGGGAAAGGGTTGTTCGACCTCCAAAGGGGTCGCGACCCACCGTTTGAGAACCGCTGCCCTAAACTATCCTTATGATTTAAAATTTTTTTTTGTTTTGTTTTGGTGCTCTGATGGAGTGATTATTTTCTACCTATCTACTAATTTGCTGATTTAATTCTTTGCTTACACTGATGTACTGTTTATTCCTTCCATTGTATTCTTTATTTCAGATGTCATCCTTCTTTTCCAACTGATTGTTTTTTCATGTTGTTTTTCATGATATGTTGAGTATTCTTAAAATTATTACTTTATACTCTGTTTTTGATAAATTGCTTGCCTCCATTTCATTTAGCTCTTTTTGTGGAGATTCCTCCTGTCTTTTATTTTGGACCTGTTCCTTTATCTTCTCATTTGGCTGTTTCTTTGTGTTTCTGTGTATTGGATAGGGCTGCTATCACTCCCAGTGTTGGTGGGGTGGGCTTCTATAGTGGGTGTCTTATGGGACCCAGTGGTGTACTCTCCTTTATTTTCAGAGCTAGATGCTCTAGGAATGTCCCTTGTGCAGGTTATGTGGGATTACATGTTGTAATTGAGTCTTGATTGCTGTTGTCCCTTTCATGGATGGGCTCAGCCCTCAGGCTGGCTGACTTTGAGGCTCAATGCTGAGCACTTCATGCCAACTGTTACACAGATGCTGACAGAACAAAATAAGATAAAATAAGAGCAAACTGAAAACAACATGGGAAAAAACCAACCAACCAAAACAACAAAAGAATAAGAAAGAAAAAAGAATACTAAAACACAAGAGACAGTAAACTAGAGAAGAGGCTCTGGACAGGCTTCTCAGTTGGTTGGAGCATCATCATGTGCACCAAAAGGTAGAGGGTTTGATTCCCAGTAAGAAAACATACCTACGTTGCAGGTTTGATTCCAAGTTGGGATGTGAATGGGAGGCAACTGGATCCATGTTTCTCACATTGATGTTTTTCTCCCTCCTCTCTCAGATCAATTTAAAAACATAATTTAAAAGATTAGAGAAGGAAAAAAGAAATAAAATAAGAGTATATGAAAGAAAAAAGAAAGAGAAAAGAATAAATAAGAAATGAACAAATAATAAAGGAAATAATAAAATTTTAAAAGGTAATGATAATGAATAAAAATATTGAATAGGAAAGAAAAATGAAAAAAATAATAAAACATACAGAGAAAAAATAAAAGAGAGAAATAAGAGATATGAAAGAAAGAAGAGAAGAAAGGAAAAAAGAATTACAAATGAGATATAACAAAAAATACAGAAAAGGTTAAAGAAAAATAATGGAGTTTGCCTCCTTAGTTTTTTGTGCCTGCTGTAATCACCCTTTAGATCTGCTGTTTGGGGAGCTCACTGGATTTTGCTCCAATGTTGTCCAAATCTGGCCACTTGGTGTGTTGGTCCTGGGCCCCCTGGGAGGTTTTCTGATGCTGCCAATATCACTGTTCTTGCTTGGCTCTTGGCAATCTGACTGAAACTCAGTAGGGTGGAGCCCCAAGAAGTTTGATGTGCAGGGCCTCTGTCTTGGTTTTGCACCTTGAATGTTCCTGCTCTGAGCTGCTCTCCCTTCCCCCTCGGAATTGCAGTCAGTGGGTTTATTCAGGACCTGGCTGGGTTGGTTTAACAGACTGGTGTTGGGGGTAGTGCCTGTAACTTGGGCGGGAGGAAGGGAGAAGGGCAGGGTTCGACCTCTCCTTCCCAAGGTTGATCTGGCTGAACTCAATGGTGAGTTCGGTTCTGGTTCTCTGTAATGCAGCTGAAAAGCCCAGCATATGTCCGCTTATCTTTTGGACAGGAGCCCACCCCAGAGGCCCAATATTAATCAGTTCTGCCCAGTTCCCTGGCTCCACCTTGCTGCCCTACCAATAGGAGGGGATAAATATAAATTTTAAAGAGCAGCCTTTCTTGGCATTCCAATCTTTCTGCATGGCTGGCCTCCACCCAGACTCCAACTGAACCAAATGTTTGAATCCTCCGCATGGTCAGACTGAGCATTACAGGTGCAGACTCCTAGCCCAGCGCTGCTTCCCCTGTTTTAGATCACATCAGGACAGGGCAGACCCAGCAGTTCTGCAGGTGTGGGGAGGGGCATCACCTGTGCACTCGAGGTGGACAAGACCAATCCTCTTTTCCAAACCACATTGTTCAGCCCCCATCTGGCTCTCTGCCCAAAGTTCTTCCAGTTAATAGAGGATCCCTCAGAGTTACTTCTAGATGTATGGATCAGACCCCTCTGCCAGCCCTGGGCTTCTGTGTGGCCCCTCCTGCAGATGAAGATCAGCGTGAACTTCCCAGACTGGTGTACCAAAGAAATTGTTCTTTCTCTGGGATGGTGGGGACTGAGTCTCCCCATTGGACTGAATCCCAACTGATTCCCACCACCGGATGCTCTGGATTGGGGATCTCTGAGTGGGGCCGAGATCCCACGCTCCCAGGGAAAGGGGCTCTGCTGCTGCAAAATTCCTCCTGATCTGTGGGAGTTGGCTCACCCTCTCCGTGTCTCCTCCACGCCCCCTGCTCTCAGTATTTCAGGTCAGCTACACTTCAGCTGGTTTTTCAAGCCACTTGCTCTGCAGTTTAGCTGTAAGTCCCATTTGATGTTGCAAACAGACAGACAGAGCCTCTGGCTACTCTGCAGCCATATTGGAATTCCCCTCAATATAAATGTTTTTAAACCATCTTGCCACTCTTTGTCTTACAGGCTTTATTACTTGCCATTTGACTTGTAGACAAATTCAATCAAGGCTAAATCAAAGTAATTTTGAATTTATTTTTTATATAATATCACTTTACATATTTTTTCTTGTAACCAGGAAGCTTCATTTCTAAACCAGTTGTGATTTCCTTATTGGAGCAAGGAAAAGAGCCCTGGAAGGTTGTGAGGAAAGAAAGAACACTATATTCAGGTGAGTAAGAACCAATTGGGTAGGGGAACCCATTACTAGAGAACACTGTTCAACTACTTAGGGAAGAGGCACACCCTTCTGATGTTTAGAAAGTCCTCTGTAAAGGTTCATGGCCTGAAGAGAAAAGGTCTGAGACCTGGGGAGCAAATTAAGGTCTTAGCTGGGGATACTAACAGAACTACTTTTTTTTTTTTTTTTAAATCTCATTTACTATTCTTCTTTTTTTCCTCCAGTTTTCCTCCCCTTTGAAAAGGGGGTGAGGGATAGAGAGGTGCTCTCTTTGTTTTCTGTTGACAGCCATTCTATCTACCTTCACAGAAGGAAGAAACATGAATTTGATAGACTATAGGGAGAATGATTCTATGGTGTAGCATCTACCTCTATTTTCATCTCATTTGAACCTCTTGTTTAAAAAATATTCTTAAATTCCTTTAAATAAAGACATCTATATGCTATCATTTTGTATTTTGCCCTCCATAGATTCAGGTTTCTAGCTGAGGAGACTCATTTTAGGCTAAAAGTTCGTAATTTATAACAATAGGGCCATTTTTAAGTGCCTTATTTATAATATTATATCTTCTGGTTTACTGTCTACCAAAGGAAAGAAAAACATGTTTATTTGTTTTTTTTCTTTCCCCAATTCCAACTTGTTTTCTTATTCACATTTAGGTAACTAAATGACACAACTATTAATACTAACAAAAAAACAATGAAATGCAGAGGTTCCAAGTGAATAAGATAATACCAGTTTAGTTCGGAAACATTTAGCCAAAATAACAATTGTTGACTCATTGTTAGACATCTTAAACAAGATCATTTTTTTCTCTTCTTTTGTTTCTTTCTTCCTTTAAGTGAGTTTTATTGAAGTACTAGAGGCCCAGTGCATGAAAATTCATGCATTGGAGGGGGTGGTCCCTTAGCTTGGCCTGCCCCCTCTCACAGTCCGGGAGCCCTCAGGGCCGGGAGGTGACCCGGCAATCAGGAGAAGGCGACGCCCCCATCACACCTCTGCTGCTGCCACTGATGGCAGCGCAAGCCTTGGCCGGCCCTGGTTACCTGCATCTCGGGCCAGCCCTGGGCAGCTGGGGGGCTGATGGGACTGGGCGCCACCATCTTGTGGCTGTGGGCACCGCCATCTTTGAGGGCATGGCAGTCAATTAGCATATTCCCTCCTTATTGTCTGTGGGTGCTGCCATCCTTGCCACAGTGTGAGGGTCAGTTAGCATATTCCCTCTTTATTAGATAGGATGACATGCATAGAGAAAGGTGGGCAAATGAGGAGAGGCTTTTTTAAGGAGGTAATATATAAAGAGAGACATGAAGTAAGACTGAAGCCATGTGACTCTCTAAGAGAAGAACATTCAAAGGAGATAGAAAAGGCCTAAGGAGCCCTGGCTGGTTTGGCTCAGTGGATAGAGTGTCGGCCTGCAGACTGAAGGGTCCCAGGTTTGATTCCAGTCAAGGGGCATGTGCCTGGGTTGCAGGCGCATCCCCAGTGGGGGGTGTGCGGGAGGCTGCTGGTCAATGTTTCTCTCTCATCGATGTTTCTAGCTCTCTATCCTTCTCCCTTCCTCTCTGTAAAAAACCAATAAAATATATTATAAAAAAAAAAAAAAGGCCTAAGGAAGAAATTAGCTTTACATGTTTGAGTACTAACAAGAAAGCTATTCTGGCTAGAACAGGTGGAAAAGAAAGGGAAAGCAATAAGAGAGGAGATCAGAGTTAGGCAGGGTCCTGGTTTGCATCTGAGACCAGACTGGGTGGTGCTGAGGCCAGGATCCTAGTCTCAAGCAGCTCTGTTTCTCAAGATGGCATGGTCTCAGGGCCCGCACTGGGTGCCCCGGAGTGTCCATGTTGGGAACAGAGCTCCACAGTCTCCGGTTTGGCAGCCCCTTGGAAGACCTGCAGAATCTAACTGTCCCTAGCTCATACACACACACACCACACACATCCACACACTCCTCTATCGCTCCCTCACTCTCTCACACTCTCTCCCTCTCTACCTTCCTCCCGGTTGCCATCAACGATGTCAGTTTCAAGGAGATTCCAAATCTTCCAATGATTGGGGGTGATTTAATTCCATCACCTCCCTTTTTTATGGGTATCATGTTCTCGCAAGTGATGACTCTGGCATGCCAGAGGCAGCTCCACACGGGTCCTACCTGTAGTGGAAGGTGGGGAAGAAGGAAGAGAGAATGCAGGAGCAGCAAGTGTGGTGGCCATCTCAGCAGAATGGGTCCCAACACTTAATTTTTATCAGCTGTGATTCTTAGCAGTGTATTTATGACCAGTTTTTTCAGTGTTCAGATATTTTCATAGACTCATTCTTTTCTCATAGTTACTCATGAGTTTACATATTAATTAATTAAATTAGGGGGAGGGGAGGGGTTAAACTGGACTAACTTGTGAGGCAGGAGTGCCTTGTCAGTTGGACCTGTAGATGTGGCTATATCCCCAGGACGTGATCAGACTAGCCTTTCTTTCATGCCCTAGTCCCCCTGTGTATTGCCTCTATGGAGACAGATAATAGTAGTTGCTATATGGCCTAAGGAAAATAATCTGGAGGATTCAATATACCCAGCCATATTGAACACAGTATATACTGGTTGTTAGCCACTCTACCCACAGCTGATCAATTTTACAAAATGAACACCCTTGGGAAGCCACGTCCACCCTGGCAGAGTGCTCTCCTCTTGGATTTGGAAAATCTATTGCCAAATGCATCAAGAATGTTTCAGAATTTTCCTCCCAAAGTTTATGTATATATTTTAATTTTACTCTTTTTATTACTATCATGTCTGGGATCTTTTTGTCTCCATTATATTTTATTGTTAAATATATATAAAAAAGTTATTTTATATTTTAATTTTATATCCTACTACTTTACTTTATTCCGTTACTATTTATATTATTTAAACCTGTTAAGTTTTCCAGTTATGTAGTTATATATCATCTGCAAATAGGAGTACCTGCTTTAAAATGCCCCCCCCCTTTTTTTTTGGTTGCTGTTTTATTTTTTTATTCAATTTATTGGGGTGACATTTCGTTAATAAAATTATATGTTTAAAGTGTACAATTCTATAATATATCATCTGCATATTATATTGCATGTTCATAATCCAAAGTTAAGTCTCATTTTGTCACCAATTATCCCTCTTTTACCCTCTTTTACTGTCCCAATCCCCTTTCCGTCCTATAATCACCATACTATTGTCTGTTTATAAGCTTGAGGGTGTTTTTTTGTTGTTTTTTGCTAATCTTTTTACCCTTTTCACCCAGCTCCTCGACTCCCCCCCTTCCCCCACTGACACTGTCAGTCTGTTTTCTGAACCTATGAGTCTTTTCCTATTTTGTTTGTTTACTTTGTTCATTAGATTCCATATATAAGCCTTTCTCTGACTGGCTTATTTTGCTTAGCATAATACTATCCAGGTCCATGCCTGCTGTCACAAAGGGTACAGTTCCTTTTTTTCCCCCAACCACTTAATATTTCATTGTGTAAATGTACCATAGCTTTTTTATCCACTGATCTACTGATGGGCACTTTGGCTGCTTGCAGATCTTGGCTATTGTAAATAGCACTGCAGTGAACATAGGGGTGCATATATTTTTTCAAATTAGTATTTTGGGTCTCTTTGGATATAGTACGGAAAGTGAAATTGCTGGCTCATAAGGCAGTTACATTTTTAATTTTTGAGGAAACTTCATACTGTTTTCCACATGGCTGTACGATCTGCTTTCCCACCAGCAGTGCATGAGGGTTCCCTTTTTCCCACATCTTTGACAACAGTTGTGTGTTAACTTATTGATGATAGCTATTCTGTCAGATATTGTGGTTTACATTTGCATTTCTCTTGATGATTAGTGACATTGAGCATCTTCATATTTTTATTGGCCATCTGTATGTCCTCTTTAGCGAAGTGTCCATATCCTTTGCCCATTTTTTAACTGTATTATTGTTTTTGTGGTGTTGAATTGTATAAATTATTCATAAATTTTGGATAGTAACTTCTTATCAGATGTATCATTGGTGAATATGTTCTCCCATTGAGTGGGTTGTCTTTTCAGTTTGTTAATGGTTTCCTTTATGGTGGAAAAACTTTTTAGTTTGATGTAGTCCCATTTGTTTATTTTTTCTTTTGTTTCCCTTGCCCTAGGATATATATCAGAAAAAATATTTCTGCAAGAAATGTTCAAGATTTTACTGACTATTCTAGAAGATTTATGGTTTTGCATCTTACATTTAAGTCTTTAATTCATTTTGTTTATACTTGTGTATGGTGTGCAAGAAGGTGGTCTACTTTTATTTTTTTACACATATCTGTCCAATTTCCTACACCATTTATTGAATTGAATAGACTGTCTTTACCCAACTCAATGTTCTTGCTTCCTTTGTCAAATATTAATTGACCATAAAGGTGTGGGTTTATTTCTTGGCTCTCTATTCTGTTTTATTGATCTATATATCTGTTTTTATGCCAGTACCATGTTGCTTTGTTTACTATGGCCTTGTAGTATAGTTTGATGTCAGGTAGTGTGAATCCTCAAGCTTTGTTCTTCTTTACTCTGTTTAGGTATGTTCGCTCTATTCCCATTTTGCTGAGAGATTTTATCATAAACTAGAGGCCCGGTGCATGAAATTTGTGCATGGGAGGGGGTCGTCCCTTAGCCTGGCCTGCACCCTCTCCAATCTGGGACATCCCCCTCACAATCCAGGACCGCTGGCTCCTAACTGCTTGCCTGCCTGCCTGCCTGATCACCCCTAACCACCTCTGCCTGCCTGCTTAATCACCCTAACCGCCTCTGCCTGCTGGCCTGATCTCCCTTTAACTGCTCCCCTGCCGGCCTGATCAACCCCAACTGCCCTCCCCTGCCAGCCTGATCTCGCCCCTAACTGCTTGCTCCCCTGCCGGCCTGATTGACCCTAACTGCCTCTGCTTTGGCCCCCACCACCGTGGCTTTGTCCGGAAGGAAGTCAGACATCCAGAAGATGTCCGTCGATCTGGTCTAATTAGCATATTACCCTTTTATTAGTATAGATGGGTGCTGGGTTTTATCAGATGCTTTTTCTGTATCTATTGATACAATCATGTGATTTTTACTCTTTATTTTGTTTATGAGGTATATAACTTCTATTTGTGAATATTACATCCCAGCAATAAATCCCACTTGATCATGGCATATGATTTTCTTAAGGTATTGCTGCATTGGTGTGCTAATATTTTGTTGAGAATTTTAACATCTATGTTCATCAGGGGTATTGGCTTATCATTTTCTTTCTTTTTTAACACATTGTATGCGGGAAACGTATTTATACGTTTTACGTATTTATACATTCTACCAGTGTAGTAGAGCGCGGGACACGTATTAATACGTTTTTTATAGACTAGCGCAGCCATGGGCAAACTACGGCCCGCGAGCCGGATCCAGCCCGTTTGAAATGAATAAAACTAAAAAAGAAAAAAAAAGACCGTACCCTTTTATGTAATGATGTTTACTTTGAATTTATATTAGTTCACACAAACACTCCATCCATGCTTTTGTTCCGGCCCTCTGGTCCAGTTTAAGAACCCATTGTGGCCCTCGAGTCAAAAAGTTTGCCCACCCCTGGACTAGCGGTAGAATGTGGGTAACGTATAAATACGTAAACTAAAGTTATCGTAATTTTATTGAACGTTGCCATTTGCGCAAAAAATTAGCAAAAATGGCCTGCGCCACCTGTTAGCGCACGATAAAAACTACCCGCAAACAATGTGTTAAAAAAGGAATTTTTATATACTTCAGAGTAGAAGGGAGAGGGGGAGAGAGATAGAAACATCAATAATGAGAGAATCATTGATTGGTTGCCTCCTACATGCCCCCAACTGGGGATTGAGCCTGCAACCTGGGCATGTGCCCTGACTGGGAATTAACCATGACCTCCTGGTTCATGGGTTGATGATCAACCACTGAGCCACACTGGCCAGGCTCATTTTCTTTCTTTGTAGTGTCTTTATGTAGGTTTTGAAATTAGGATAATGCTGGCCTCATAAAATGAGCTTGTGTCTTTCTTCCTCTTTAATTTTTTGAAATAGTTTGAAAAGAATAGGTATTCATTCTTTGAATGTTTGCTAAATTCACCTGAGAAGCCATTCATTCTAGGACATTGGTTTGTTGAGAGTTTTTTAAATTACTGCTTCAATTTTCTTAGCTATAATTGGTCTATTCAGATTTCCTGACTCTTCCTGATTCAGTTTTGGAAGGTTGTATCTTTCTAGCTATTTTTTTTATATAGTCCCAATTGTCCAATTTTTTGGCATGTAGTTGTTTACAATATTTTCTTACAATCCTTTGTATTTCTGTGCTGTTCATTTGTTACTTCTCTTTTATTTCTGATTTTATTTATTTGGGTCCTGCCTCTTTTTTTCTTTATGGGTCTGGTTAAATGTTTATCAATCTTGTTTATCTTTTCCAAGAACCAGTCCTTGGTTTTTATTTTTATTCATTTATTTTCTTCATAAAAAAATGCATTTTCACCCTAGCCGGCTTGGCTCAGTCGATAGAGTGTCAGCCTGCGGACTGAAGGGTCCCAGGTTCGATTCCGGCCGAGGGCACATGCCTGGGTTGTGGGCTCGTTCCCCAGTGGGGGTATGCAGGAGGCAGCCAATCAATGATTCTCATCATTGATGTTTCTATCTCTCTCTCCTTCTCCCTTCCTCTCTGAAATCAAGAAAGAAATATATTTTTAAAAAATGCATTTTATTTAATGACCAAGTACACAAATTCAAATACACATTCACACACTTATATAATTAAAACAATATGGACGCTTACCAGGTAGGATGCATTGAGAAATGTTCTGCTCTGTGTTCTTTCATTTAAAAAAAAAAAAAAAAAGCGGGTCACAACTTAGTAAAATTTGCAAACAACAAATATGTTACAACACATAACAGCTCTAGAGTAATACTAACTTATAATTTTGGGGAAATTTATAGACTTCCTCCTTCTTAGAATTAGCCCACAAGAGTACTCTATGTACTCAGAGAAAACAAAAATTATCTTAGCCTTGTTACACATGTCCAGCCTGGACATGGTGGGTGCTTTCAGTGTGCTTAAATCACCTACTTTCCCAAGCCCAAAACTGAGGGGGTGACTTGCAACTATGTGTGTACTGCACATTTTATCCAACAGTCCTTTTTATATATGCTATTTCATTTGATCTTCACAACAACCCTGTGAAGTAGGCAGGAAAAATATATATTACCAGATTTGCTTTTCAGATAAAGTTAAGGCTCAAAGTGGTTAAGTGATTTTCCAGGTTATCAAATATTTGGGAAGAGGCAGAGAGAATAAGAACCATTAACTTTTAGGTTGAGGCTCTTTTCTCTAAACCACATAGACTCAGAGAGTACAATCTGACCTCAAATATTTTTACCACTTAATCCTCCTTTTCTTATTGTTGATTCAAGTTTTTCTAGGACACAACAAAAGACGTGATTCTAAACTTATCCTGCAATGTTTATACTTCTCTACCAATGAAAACTTATGGCCATAGGATATATATTCTTTTGGAAAGTACTGTGTCCTTAGCTTTAGTCTAAAGGAACATCTATACTAGTAAAAGGATAATATGCTAATTAGACCAGATCGACTGGACATCTTCCGGTCATCCTGCCTTTCTTCTGAACAAAGCCACAGTTGTGGGGGCCAAGGCAGAGATGGTTAGAGGCAATCAGGCCAGCAGAGGAGAGCAGTTAGGGGCGATCAGGTCGGCAGGGGAGGGCAGTTGGGGGTGATCGGGCTGGCGGGAGAGGGCAGTCAGGGGCGATTAGGCAGGCAGGCAGAGGGGTTGGGGGATCAGGCAGACAGGCAGGTGAGTCTTTAGGAGCCAGCAGTCCCGGATTGCGAGTCAGACATCACCCGAGTGGTCCCAAATTGGAGAGGATGCAGGCCGGGCTGAGTGGCCCCCCTGCCCCCATGCATGAATTTCATGCACCGGGCCTCTAGTCCTATATAATAAAAGCCTAATATGCAAATCGACCGAATGGCAGAATGACCAGTTGCTATGACATGCACTGACCACCAGAGGGCAGATGCTCAACACAGGAGCTTCCCCCAGCTTGAGGGCCCCAGGCCAGCCAAGGCAGGTATGAGCAGGGTCCCCCGACCTCCCCACCAGTCTTCCTGCAGCAGGAGACAGATGGTGGCAGCAGTGGGGGGCAGGGCTGGCTGGCGAGTGGGTGGTGCTGTCCCTGATTGCCCTGCTGGTGGCAGGGTTTGGGGCCAGTGAGTGGGTGGCTTCTGGCTGCCTGCTAAGGTGAGTGCCAGCGGCGGCCCCCCAATCACCCCACCTGCTGGTCGCCTTGCAGAGGGAGGTGACCGGTGGTGGCAGTGGGGAGCAGGGCTGGCCAGCAGGCAGCGTCAGACCACCAACCAAGGCGGGTGCCAGCTGGGGCACCCCAATCGCCCTACTGGTTGCCCCACAGGTCGGCTCTGATCGCCGGCCAGGCCTAGGGACCCTGACCTATATATTGGGAACAGTCTCTCAGATTTAAAAATTAAAACCTGGCAAGGCTACTCTAACACTGAAAAAACAGGATGATGCAGCAATGACATGCATGGACTCTGGCTTGCACATTTTGTGGTCAGTCCTGATTTTGACACTTATAACTGTGTGACAAAGCCAATTACTTAACTTCTCCCTGCTTCAGTTTTTCCACCCATAAGATGGGGAAAGTGGTACTACTGCCTCAGAAGGATCATGTTATGTAGCTGCCCATACAAAAGCAAGATGCCTTTCACCTGTATGAAAAGTATGGTCTTTGGTGCATGCAGCATCCTGGATCGCGAGAGGGATGTCCAACTACCAGTAACACAGCAGTCGGACATCCCCCTGAGGGGTCCCGGACTGTGAGAGGGCACAGGCCAGGCTGAGGGAACACCCCCTGCTCCTGTGCACAAATTTTCTGCACCGGGCCTCTAGTAAGAAATATGAAAGACGTGAAAGGTGAAGGAAATTGAAGAGACAAGAGAAAAGGATGTAAAATAGAATGTATTAATGGATTCTAGTCCCTTTAAGCTTTTAGTTTTGTGACAGAGTTCAATAGAGAGCTTTAATGCAGATGAGATTTGAGGCTTTTGAAGATCGAAGTCTTGATGAAGTCATTCAAACTCAAACTCAAATTTTGAATGAGTAATAATGGTAGGCCTCAGGGTCTTCGAAAACTTGTACTTTTTGCTTTCCCAAAGTTCTAGGATTTGAATGCCACAATACAAAATGACTCATGTTTTTGTCCATTGATGATCTTTATATTTTTTTAAATGAAGTCCATGTTAGAGTCCATGGATATCAGTGTTCTGCAAAACTGTCGGGGATCCAAGGTTCCAGGAGGATGAGAAAAGCTCCTCCTTCCCCATCACTACACCCTCCACACCCCCAGTACTTAGTTTTTAGACTCTATTTTATTTTTACACTTGAGGCCTGGTGCATGAATTCGTGCACCAGTGGGGTCCCTCAGCCAGGCCTTTGAGATCGGGTTGAATCCGTCTCTCCAACATCCCCTGAGGGGTCCCGGATTGCGAGAGGGTGCAGGCCGTGCTGAGAGACCCCACCAGTGCACGATCGGTACCGGGGAGGGACGTGGGAGGTTTGCCAGTTGGGGAGGGACAATGGGAGGGCCCCAGGGCATGTCTGGCCCATCTGGCTCAGTCCTGATTGGCTGGACCCCAGCAGCAAGCTAACCTACCGGTTGGAGTGTCTGCCCCCTAGTGGCCAGTGCACGTCATAGTGACTGGTTGGCCAGTTGACTGTCTTCCCCCTGGTGGTCAGTGCATGTCATAGCGAGCGTTTGAGCAGCCTTAGCATATCATTAGCATATGGGTTGAGGGTTTGTTCCCTTGGCTTTGATTGGTTAAACGGACGACCAGACACTTAGCATATTAGGCTTTTTTTTATATAGGATTCTCATCCAAGGATATTGTTTCCATTGATTTTTAGAGAGAGTGGAAGGGAGGGAGGAGAGAGAGAGAAACACCTTGATTGGCCTCTCTCCTGTGCACCAATGCCGGGGCTGGTGATCAAACTGAGGTATATGCTCTTGACCAGGAATCGAACCCATGACCCATTTTGTGGCCATTTTTTTTTGTTTTTGCTATGATCTTTATTTTTCCCTGTCTTCTACTCATTTTTGGCTTTATTGTTCTTTTTATAGTCTAAAGTTAGATGTTTCTCTGTTTTTGAGATTTTTCTTGTTTCTTGAGGTAGACCTGTAATGCTGTGAATTTCCCTCTTAGGACTGCTTATGCTATGTTATATAGATTTAGGGTTGTGTTCTCATTTTTCTTTCTTTCAAGGTATCTTTTGATTTCTTCCTTGAAATCATTGTTAACCATTCATTGTTTAGTAACATGCTATTTAGCCTTTATTTCTTTATGTGTTTTTCAGGTTTTTTTTGTGATTTCTTGTTTCATAACATTATGGTCAGAGAAAATGCTTGATATAATTTCAATCTTCTTAAGTTTATTGAGACTTTTTTTGTGTCCTAACATGTGGTCTATGCTAGGAAATGTTCCATGTGCAAGGTCAAAAAATGTATATTATGTTTTGGGGTGAAATGCTCTGAAGATACCACTTAAATTGCCTTGGCTGGTGTTGCTAAGTGGTTGGAGCATCAGCCCACTAACAGGTTCAATTCCTAGTTAGGGGTATGTACCTGGGTTGCAGTTTTGTTCCCATGGCCAGTTGGGGTGTGTGAGGGAGACAACCAGTCAATGTGTCTTTCTCACATCGATGTTTCTTTCTCTCTCTCTCTCTCTCTCTCTCTCTCTCTCTCTCTTTCCCTGTTTCCCTTCCTTCTACTCCTCTAAAAATTAATGGAAAATATATCCTTAGCTGAGGATTAACAACAACAAAAAAGATACCACTTAAAGTCATCTGTTGCAGTGTGTCATTTAAGACTGCTGTTTCCTTGTTTGTTTTCTGTCTGGAAGAGCTATCGATTGATTTAAATTAGGTGTTAAAATCCCCTATTATCACTGTATTACTGTTGATCTCTCAAGCTTCCCTTCATATATATTTAGGTGCTCCTTTGTTGAGTTGCTTAGATGTTAACAAGGGTTATATCTTTTTTTGAATTGCTCCCTTTATTATGGATTCTTCTTCTTTTTCTCTTATTATAGCTTTCTTTTAAAGTCTATTTTGTCAGATATTTATATTACTACCTCAGTTTTTTGGTTTTTTTTCTTCATTTTCACTTGCATGAAATGTCTTTTTCCATTCTTTAACTTTTAGTATGTACGTATCTGTTGATCTGATGTGGGCCTCTTGTGGACAACATATATATGGGTCTTATTTTCTTATCCATTAAACTAATTTATGCCTTTTGATTGGAGCATTTAAGCCATTTACATTTAAGGTGGTTACTGATAGGTATGTACTTATTGCCATTTTATTCTTTATAACTATGTTCCTCTGTTTTTTTCTTCTTAATGAAGACTAACATTTCTTGTAATACTGGTTTGGTGGTAGTAAACTCCTTTAGTTTTTTTCTGGTCTGGAAAGATCTATTTTAATTTTAAATGATAGCCTTGCTGGATAATATAGTCTTGCTTATAGATCCTTGCTTTTCATCCATTTGAGTATTTCATGACAATCCCTTCTGCCTGAAACATTCTGTTGAGAAATCACCAGACAGTCTTATGGGAGGTCCCTTGTAGATAACTAAATGTCATTTTCTTACTGCTTTTGAGATTCTCTCTTTGTTTTTAGCCCTTTTCATTTTTATTATTATGTGTCTTGGTGTGGCCCTCTTGGGATTCATCTGGTTTGGGACTCTCTGCACTTCCTGGACTTGTATGTGTTTTTCCTTTACCAGGTTGGTGAGATTTTAAATCATTTCTTTAATATATTCTCGATCCCTTGCTTTTTTCCTGCTGATACCCCTATGATGTGGATGTTATATTTCATGTTATCTTTAGGTCTCTTAAGTTATCTTTATTTTTAAAAAATTATTTTTCTTTTTGATGCTTTGGTTGGATGTTTTCTGCTACCTTGTCTTGCAAATTGCTGATTTGACCTATTGCTTCATAAACAACTGTTTATTCCTCTTATTCTATTCTTCATTTCAGTGTTTCCTTCATTTCTGACTGGTTCTGTTATGGCTTCTCTGTCCTTTTTCATGCTCTCATTGAGTTTCTCAAACTTCAAATATCAAGTTCTTTGAGGATCTTTATAACCACTTCTTTAAATTCTATATCTGGTAAATTGCTTGACTCCTTTTCATTTAGCTTTTTCTGGAGATTTATCCTGTTCTTTTATTCAGGGAATGTTTCTTTGTCTTTTCATTTTGCCTGCCTTTTTGTGTTTGTTACTATATATTAGGTAGATCGGCTTTATCTTTCATTCTTGATAGGGTGGAGTTTTGTAGTAGATGTTTTATGGGATCCAATGGCACAGTCTCCTTGATCATATGAGCTGGATGCTCCAGGAATGCTCCTTGTTTGGAGTGTGTGCATCCTCTTATTGTAATTGAGCCTTTATTTATTTATTTTCAAGGTACTTTATTGTTAAAACAGGCCACAGCACTAAGCTTTGGCTTGTTCTGCCAGTGTACAAGCTACAAATGCTTGCTTGGCAGTTGAGGGGCACTCTGTAGTAGCACGTTTGGAAATTCAATAAGAAACCATATAAAGCAGATATTCAAATAGTTTCCATAGGAACACAGATTAGTGTGACCCCATTGCCTAGGCCTTCCACATCGTTTCATCTGTGCCAACCTTACTTACAAAGACATTTCAAAACTAGCAATAATTAAGTTAAATGGTTCCCCCAAATCCCATAAGGCAAGCTATACTCACATGACAACTACAATAATGGCATCTACACATTAATACGAGCTGAAGCACAGGCTGCTGGTTGGCATTTCATCCCACTCTCCCAGGCACAAGAAATAGGCAGAGTGCTGATGTCCTGCTCCTCCACCTGAGGCAGAAGTCATGGTTCTGGACTTGCTGCATCAGTTGCCATGTCGGCCCTGACGTCACAGAGTAATCAGCCAGCCTCTGGAATCCACTGAAAGTAGAAGTAGAAGCAACAATGTAAGCACCCAATTTTTAAAATGCATCCAGTTTCCCACATGCATCTCAGGCAAACCAAAGCGCTCTACAATGTGATCAAGGCCTTCACATGTTGATCCCCATATGCTGGATGATAATACTTCTCATCCGGTTTGGGCCTCTTCTGCAGAAGGGGCTTCACGTGTATATGATCATCATAGAGGATGCAACTAAATATCCATATACTCCATCATTTCGCATAGTACATAAGGAGTTTTTCTCTTGGCTCATCATCGTTGTCAGAGCCTGTTTGTTCCTTTAATACCAGTGTTTTGTGTGTGTGTGTGTGTGTGTGTGTGTGTGTGTGTGTGGTTTTTTTTTTTTTGCAATATTAATTGCAAGTGTGAAAGCTGATGCAACATAGTATCTTCCTGCCTCAGCTATGAGTGTCACTCCTGAGTCTGACTTGTCAAGGGCTGGATTGAATACACTGGCAATCTCTTCAAATTTAAGCTTTGTTTCCTCAGATCCAGGAAAGTCACTACCAATATCAAGCAGATGCATGTTGAAACCAACCTCAGCTCCCATGTCAAAGACACAGTGGGCATCAGAGATGGCCTGCATGAAGTTCTCAGAATTGGTACAACTACTTCCCATGTGGAAACTGACACCAATGACATCTGTTGCCAATTCCAAAAGAAACCTGTTGGTTTTGAACGTGGCACCAAATTTAACACTGAGGCAACAGACCACTTTGGAACCATCAGTGGCAATCTGCAAAACCAGCTTTGCCTTTGGATGTTCCCTGGCAACTTACATCAATTTGACTTCACTATTGAAAGTCATCCTTTGGTCTCCACTATTAACAGCATATTTAATCTGAGTTACTTTTTAAAAAAAAATACGTTTTATTGATTTCAGAGAGAGGAAGGGAGAGAGATAGAAACATCAATGATGAGAATCATCGATCAGCTACCTTCTGCATGCCTCCTACTGGGGATCGAGCCGACAACCCCGGGCATGTGCCCTTGACTGGAATTGAACTAGTCCACAGGCTGACACTCTATCCACTGGGCCAAACCAGCCAGGGAAAATCTGAGATACCTTTTTTATAAGGATTTGCATAGATCATTCTCTCTGGAGGCACCCAAAGTGTCTGCACCAATTGTATTTCAGTCTTGCTGGCACTGTCAAATCCCATCCTGATGGCAGCTAGGATCTTCACTATGTTCTCCTGTCATTGCATTTGACTGCATAAAAGGGAGTGACCCAAGGAAGAGCTTTTAACCATTTCAGATGTTTCTTTAGAATATTTCCCAGGTCTGTAAAATAGAAGGCATCCTTATCATCGGAAGAAGAGACTTCATTAATTTTTTGATTCAGCATGTCCTTGGCAGTAAAGCCCTCATTGAGGAAATGAAAGTCAAACTCTTCATTACTAAATTTGCTCATAGTTTCTAGATGTTCTGAAATGCAACAAAAAGGAAAATGAAGAGATGGGATTTTTTAAAATGGTTTTATTAATTTTTTTAAATTAAATCTTTATTGTTCAGATTATTACAGTTGTTGCTCTTTTTTCCCTCCATAGCTCTCCTCCACCCAGTTCCCACCCCACCCTCTGCCCTTACCCCTCCCCCCCACTGTCCTCATCCATAGGTGTACGATTTTTGTCCAGTGTCTTCCCACACTTCTCACACCCCTTCCCCCCTGAATTGTCAGTCCACTCCCTTTCTATGCCCCTGATTCTACTATATTCACCAGTTTATTCTGTTCATCAGATTATTTATTCACTTGATTTTTAGATTCACTTGTTGATAGATATGTATTTGTTGTTCATAATTTTTATCTTTACATTTTTCTTCTTCTTCCTCTTCTTAAAGGATACCTTTCAGCATTTCATATAATCCTGGTTTGGTGGTGATGAACTCCTTTAGCTTTTTCTTGTCTGTGAAGCTCTTTATCTGACCTTCAATTCTGAATGATAGCTTTGCTGGGTAAAGTAATCTTGATTGTAGGTATTTGCTATTCATCACTTTCAATATTTCTTTTTTTTTTTTAAATATATTTTTATTGATTTTTTACAGAGAGGAAGGCAGAGAGAGAATTAGAAACATCGATGAGAGAGAAACATCGATCAGCTGCCTCCTGCACATCTCCTCCTGGGGATTTGCCCGCAACCCAGGTACATGCCCTTGACTGGAATCGAACCTGGGACCTTTGAGTCCGCAGGCCGACGCTCTGTCCACTGAGCCAAACCGGTTTCGGCCACTTTCAATATTTCTTGCCACTCCCTTCTGGCCTGTGTAGTTTCTATTGAGAAATCAGCTGACAGTTGTATGGGTACTCCCTTGTAGGTGACTGACTGTTTTTCTCTTGCTGCTTTTAAGATTCTCTCTTTGTCTTTTGCTCTTGGCATTTTAATTATGATGTGTCTTGGTGTGGTCCTCTTTGGATTCCTTTTGTTTGGGGTTCTCTGCACTTCCTGGACTTGTAAGTCTATTTCTCTCACCAGGTAGGGGAAGTTTTCTGTCCTTATTTCTTCAAATAGGTTTTCAATATCTTGTTCTCTCTCTTTTTCTGTCACCCCCATAATTCGGATGTTGGTACACTTGAAGTTGTCCCAGAGATTCCTTACACTATCTTCATATTTTTGGATTCTTTTTTCTTTTTGTTTTTCCAGTTGGGTGTTTTTTGCTTCTTCGTATTTCAAATCTTTGACTTGATTCTTGTGATCCTCTAGTCTGCTGTTGGATCTCTGTATAATATTCGTTATTTCATTCAGTGTATGCTTAATTTCTAGTTGGTCCTTTTTCGTATCCTCGAGGGTCTCACTAGATTTATCAAGGATCTCACTAAATTTATGAGCAGTTTCTAGAAAATTCTTGAAAAACCTTACAACTGTGGTTTTGAACTCTGTATCCAGTAGTTTGCTTTCCTCCATTTCTGTCATTTGTGACCTTTCTTTGTCTCCGCATTTTGGCTGCTTCCCTGTGTTGATAGAGTGGCTTTCTGTGCTAGATGTTCTATAGGGCCCAGTGGCTCAGCCTCCCCAATTACCTGAGGTGGACACTCTTGGTGCACTCCTTTGTGGGCTTTGTGCACAGTCTTGTTGTAGTTAAGCCTTGATTGTTGTAGGTATCACTGGGAGGAATTGACCTCCAGGCCAATTGGCTGTGAGAATCAGCTGTGTCTACGGTGGGAGAACTTCTGTGCTGGAGACACCCTTCAGGGGCAAGACTTGTTTCAGTGGGGCTTTGGTGCTCACTGAGTCTGCCCCCTGAGTGTGTCCCTTATGGATCTGAGGAGAAATCTGGATGGTCCCACTCTGACCACTGGGTACACTGGCTCTTGGATCTCTAAGGAGGTGCTAATTTAGCCTCTGCCTGAGGCTACCCAGCAGGAGCTATGGAGAGATATGCAGATTCCTCTTCTTTGTTTGGGATTTGGAGGTGCCCAGATGAGGCCCAGCTGTGAAGCAATGCAAGCTGCTGTGGGGCCTTGGGCCTTCTTTTGGATGTTCTGGGTCTCTCTGACCCCGCTGCAGTTTGTTAGGTAATTTTAGATTGCAGAGGGCCAGACCATTCATATGCAAAAGCCTCTGCCCACAGCTTGGGTGGGGTTGGGTCTCAGGGAATCAACAGGGTGGAGCAAACAGCTATGGCAGATCCTCAGTCCTGCCCTAAGAGGCCCCAGGTCTCAGTGTCCCGTGGTAATCGCTGCCACCATCTCTGAGAGAAAGCCACCCTAGAGTTCTGCCTGATGCCAGATAGTCCAGTTTCTCCCCATATGAGTCTGGGTCTCCAGAGACTCACCCGGAACTGGAGTTCAGAGCAGTTGGGAGCTTGAGACTCCCTCCTGATTGAAAAAGACAACCGCATCCTCAGTTGCCAGCCTTTTCCATGTGCGCCTCCGTACCTCTGCACTTTACTTTTGTACCTCCTCTGAGTCTCAGTGTGCTTTTCTCTTTCCTTGTAGTTGTAGAATTTCCACTCAGCCAGCCTTCCTGTGGTTCTGGATGATGTCCGTTTTGCCTTTTAGTTGTTTTTTTTGAAGTGGTTGTGCGAGGCAGCAATTTCAGGTGTTTACCTATGCCGCCATCTTGGTTTCTCCAAGAGATGGGATTTAAAGAAATTATTGTCAGCTTTTCACAGAGCAGTTCTCCAGGAATTCCAAGTCCAGCAGAAGATGGGTATCCTCTTGGTGCAGCAGTGGAAGTGCCCTTGGAGCACAAGGGTGCCTTAAGCTGACCCCATGGAGCCACAGCTGCCTCAGCTGAGTGCACAGGAACACTGGCCACCCCATCAGCTACCCACCCAGCTGCCCACCACCTTGCTTCCTCCCTTGAAGGACTGCCTGCCAGAGGGGCAGTGGCGGTGGAGGCTGAGGGGATTGACAGTAATTGAGTCTTGATAGCTATTGGCCCATTTGTGCGTAAGGTTAGTCCTTAGGTGGTCTGTGATGATTGGCTTCAGCCACAGTGTATGAGCTGCTGTGAAGGTGCTAACTACATGAATTGGAATTTGCCCCAGCTGGGTCTGATGCCTGTTGAGATCTATCTTCGGATATGCCACTTTTTAAAATTTATTTTTAATTTATTTTTTTAATATATTTCTTTATTGATTTCAGAGAGGAAGGAAGAAGGAGAGAGAGATAGAAACATCAATGATGAGAGAGAATCATTGATTGGCTGCTTCCTGCACACCCCCTACTGGGGAACGAGCCCACAACCCAGGCATGTGCCCTTGACCAGAATCGAACCTGGGACCCTTCAGTCCGCAGGCTGACACTTTATCTACTGAGCCAAGCCAGCTAGGGCAAGATACGCCACTTTTGAAACTAACTGGATTCTGCTCTGTTGTCTGAAGTTGGCCAATGGGTACATGTTGGTTCTGCCAGTGACTCACCTTGGACACCATTATGGAGCTACAAAGTGATTCACAGTTTGTGGCTCCCTTTGTTGGGCCTGCGTGTGCATGGGAAGGACCAAGATTTGCACTAAGGCCACTTCCACTTGCATTGAGTCTTGGAGCAGGTCAGCAAAAGGTCCAAGATCCACATCCACCAGCTGGCTGCCTTTAGACTCAGTCACTGACAGAGCCTCTGGTGGTACTCAAGTTGCAAGAGGAAAGTTCTTAGGAGTCACCAGGTAGAGGTGAGTGGTGTTCACCAAATTGATACAGATTCAGACTTGGTTCTGTACTGGGTCTGAGTCCTTCTCAGCAAAACTCCCAGGTTATACTAAGTCTAGCTGCCATCAGCTGGTGCTCACAGACCTTTGCTGTGGGGTGGGTTATCAGAATGAAGCCAGTAGAGTTTATCAGGCCCAAATAGAATAAGATTTGGCTGTGTGAGGGGAAGTTCTACACCAGTTGGGCATGTGAAGGAATAATGTTCCCCATCCTAGAGCCATACCACTTGGTGTGTTACAGATTTTGCAGTGAGCCTGGGTTCAACAGTGTGGGGTCACCAGGTGTTGCGAGGCTGGGACTAGTGAAACTCCCTTGAGGGGGAGCACCAGTCAGCTTTAGGGAAAGATAGGATGTGGATGTTTTGTGGAGTAGCCCCTACACCAGAGCCACACAACTCAGTCACTGACACCTTTTTAGTCTGCCCAGACCTCTGTATCCCTGCCCAGTAAGCTGACTTCTCAGCAGGGTGTGAGCTTTGCAGGATGGGATGAGAGGGAGTTCAGAAGGTAGTGGGGCTACCTTCTGTATTCCTCTATGCCAAGGGTGGGCAACCCCTGGCACACGTGCCAAACATGGCACGCCAGTAACTTTTGCTGGCATGCGAAACCCTCTCTTATAATCTTCCATTTACAATTGTGAATCATTGTTCTCAGTGATGAATTTTGTTAAGTCTTGTAATAGGAGTAGCCTGGCGGATGAAAGTAGTAGCTCGTGCATATCTCTGAAGGTCACAAAATATAAACCTGATGTAAAATCTCTGTCATCAGTGATGCAACAGCAAAAGTCCCACTGATAATATCAAACGGAGTCATAAAATTTTCTGTCAGACTATCATTGTACATGTATACATTAAAAAATAAATGTATTTTCCATCATCATATACTGTGTTTTTGTCGCTCGAATGAATTTTATTATTTCTTCAAGGTTCTTCACATATGTACACCTTAAGAGATATCAAGTAGGCGTAACATGTTCTCAAAAAATTAGGGTTGGCACGTAGAAGAATTTTGAGTCAGAGATTTTGCTGGTTTTGGCACTCACTCACAGAAAGGTTGCCCACCCCTCCTCTAGGTTGATGCCATAAGGAGAAGAGTGCTCCACCCCAAAAGATGTCATCTGCGGTGTGGGAGAGAGACTCAGCATAGGGTCCCTGGTGTCTGCCCCTTCACCTCTCTTTCTAGAGCTACAAACCTGTCTCTTTTCACACACCTCTCCTGTGTTCTGCCCTTTTCCCAGTGGAGGCCAGAGTGAGTAGCTCTGAACAAGATTTTATGTGTTGGCCCTTTAAGAGGGCATCTTTGTTTCTAGCAGACTCTTATCTCTTTCTAGTGACTGAATCCCTGCTGAATTTTACAGCCAGATGGTATGTGGTTGCTTCTTCCCAGCTCTGTTGCTCTGGGCTAAGGAGCCTGCTGTAGGGTTCAGATCCTACACTTTTCAGGGGGAACCTTTGCAGCTGAGATATCCCTCTAGAACAGTAGTTCTCAACCTTCTGGCCCTTTAAATACAGTTCCTCATGTTGTGACCCAACCATAAAATTATTTTCATTGCTACTTCATAACTGTAATGTTGCTACTGTTATGAATTGTAATGTAAATATCTGATATGCAGGATGGTCTTAGGCGACCCCTGTGAAAGCGTCGTTCGACCGCCAAAGGGGTCGCGACCCACAGGTTGAGAACTGCTGCTCTAGAATCTCAGTTGTGGCCTGTGAGAGCAGGGCCAGCTCTTTTGCATCTTTACCCTTTCTACCAGTATCAATTTGGCTTCTTCTATAAGTCCCTGGTTATAAGAATTCTGTTTAGCTACTCCTCAGTTGGTTATTCATTCAGTTGATTCTATAGTTTAGTTGTGAATCCAGTTTGGTCCTAAGAGATGGTGAATGTAGTTTCCATGTATTCTGCCACCATTTTTGTTGTTGTTAGCTTTTTGTTTTAACAAGTATTTATTTATTTTTGCATGTAAAAAATTTAAATCTTTATTGTTGAGAGTATTACAGATGTCCTGCTTTTTCTCCCCGATTGCCCCCCTCCACCCAGTTCCTCCCCTGCCCCAGACCTTCACCACCCTATTGTCTGTGTCTATAGGTAATACACATATGCATATAAGATCTTTGGTTAATCTTTTCCAGCCCCCAACCCTCCTTCTCTCTCTCTCTCTCTCTCTTTCTTTCTCTCTCTCTCTCTTTTTCCCTCCTTCTCTTTAGAGTTGTCACTCTTCATATTTCCATGCCTCTGATTCTGTGTTATTCATCAGTTTATTTTGTTCATTATATTTCTTGTTCATTTTTTTGATTTTTAGATTTCATTATTGATAGATATGTATTTATTGCCATTTTATTGTTCATAATTTTTTAATCTTTTTCTTCTTCTTCCTTTTCTTAAAGAGTACCTGTCAACATTTTATGCAATACTGGTTTGGTGATAATGAACTCCTTTAGGTTTTTCTTGTCTGGGAAGCTCTTTATCTGACCATTTTCTAAAGCAGCTGTCACCAACCAGTGGTCTGTGGACCACTGGTAGTCTGCGAAGTCCGAAAGGTTGGGGACCGCTGGTTTAAGGAAACCTTTGGAGCAGCAGTCACCAACTGGTGGTCTGCAGACCACTGGTGGTCCCTGAGGTCTGAAATGTTGGAGACCGCTGTTCTAAAGGATAGCTTTGGGTAAAGTAATCTTGGTTGTAGATCCTTCCTATTCATCACTTTGAGTATTTCTTGCCATTTCCTTATGGCCTGCAAAATTTCTGTTGAGAAATCAGGTGACAGTTGTATGAGCACTCCCTTGTAGGTAACTGCTTTTCTCTTGCTGCTTTTAAGATTTTCTCTTTATCTTTAACCCTTGGCATTTTAATTATGATATGTTTTGGTGTGGGCCTCTTTGGATTCCTATTGTTTGAGACTCTGTTCTCTGACATCCCCATAATTCAAATGTTGGTACACTTGAAGTTGTCCCAGAGGCTCCTTACACTATATTCATATCTTTGGATTCTTTTTCTTTTTGTTTTTTTTTAATTCTTTTTTTATTTTATTGACTTTTTACAGAGAGGAAGGGAGAGGGATAGAGAGTTAGAAACATCGATGAGAGAGAAACATCGATCAGCCGCCTCCTGCACACCCCCTACTGGGGATGTGCCCGCAACCAAGGTACATGCCCTTGACCGGAATCGAACCCAGGACCCTTCAGTCCGCAGGCCGAAGCTCTATCCACTGAGCCAAGCCAGTGAGGACTGGATTCTTTTTCTTTTTTGCTCTTCTGATTGGGTGGTTTTTGCTGCCTCATATTCCAAATTGTTGATTGAATCTCTTGAATTATGTATGCTTGAATAGTGTATGCTTAATTTCTGACTGGTCCTTTTTCATGTCTTTGATTTTCTCACTAACATCCTTGAAAGTTTCACTAAGTCCCTTAATGCTTTCATTAATTCCCTTGAAGCTCTCATTAAGATCTTTGAGTAACCTAATAGCCATTTTTTTGAACTCTGTATCCACTAGTTTGCTTGTTTCCATTTTTTCATTTGTAACATATTAGTATTTCTTTGTTTCTACATTTTGGCTGCTTCTCTGTGTTTGTTTCTATGTATTAGGTAGAAATGTTATGTCTCCTGGAATTGGTAGAGTAGCCTGTAGGTGTCCTGTAGGCCCAGTGGCTCAGTCTCTCAGTCACCTGAGCTGGGCACTCTAGGTGCTCCCCTGTGTGGGCTCTCTGCACAGTCTTCTTGTAGTTGAGCTGTGATTGCTGTTGGTGTCACTGGAAAGAGTTGACTTCCAGGCCAATTGGCTGTAAGGTCCAGCTGTGTCTACAGTAGAAAAGCTTCTATGCAGGAGACACCCCTATGGAGCAGGACTTGCTTTAGTAGGGCTTTGGTGCTGAGTCTGTCCCTTGAGTGTGTCACTTGTGGATGCATAGAGTTGTAATCTGATATGGTTTGTCCACCAGGTGTCCTGGCTCTGGGGCCTCCAGGGAGGTACAAAGTCAGCCACTGCCTGGGACCACCTGACAGGAGCTACACAGAGATCTTCAGATGGCTGCTACTTGTATTGGGCTAGGAAATGCCCAGGCGAGGCCCAGCTATGAAGCAAGATAGGCTGGTGCTAATGCCAAGTCTTGGGCCTTTAATTGATAGGTTTCCAGCTATTGCTTGTTTAAGAGATTTTAGCAACGTCTGAATTCTGAGCCAAGATAGTCCATTCATATGGAAAAGCAGCTGCAAACAACTTGGATGGGGCTGCAAGTTGGATGGGGTGGAGTCTCAGGGAATCACCAGGGCAGAGCAAACAGTGTGGGCCACACTGTTGGCAATAGATATGGCTGCCAGTCAGCTCTGTTACAAGGGAGGTCCAAGTACAGGAACAATGACCCCTGCAAGCACCCCTGTCTGGGAGAAAGCCACCCTCTGTGTTCTTGCCCTGATGCCAGACAATCCAGTTCCTCCTCGTATGTCCCTGGATTCCCCCAAGGCTTTCGCTCCGTGCTGAAGCTCAAATGTAACAAGACCATGTAAGTTCATGCATGGGCCCTGTAAGAGGAACACCTGGGACTCCAGCAGCCTCCATGTCATTCAGGCACAATCCCTGCTGGTTTTTACAGATTGAAGTTACGGGGACTTCACTTGCCAGCTCTGGAACCCTGAGCTGGGGGGTCTGGTGTGTGGCTAGGACCCCCTGCTTCTCTTGGGAAGCCTTGGCAATAACCCTCTTGATTCAGAAAAACACCACAGGTGGGAGTTGGACCAATCTGTTCCACACCTCCGCCCCTCCTACCAGTCTCAATGTGCTTTCTTCTTTACTTCTGTAGTTGTAGGACTTCCATTCAGCCAAATTTCAGGCAGTTTTGAATGATGGTGGTTCTGTATTTTAGTTGTCATTTTGGTGTGGTTATGGGAGGTGAGTGAGTATAGGCATTTACCTACACCACCATCTTGGTTTTCCAACAAGTGTTCTCTGCCACCATCTTACCTCCTAAATTCTTTTTTTTTTTTTTAACTTTAAATGAATTTTTATTAATTAAATCTTTTTTTTAAAATTAAATCTTTATTGTTCAGATTATTACATTTGTTCCTCTTTTTTCCCCCCCATAACTCCCCTCCTCCCAGTTCCCGCCCCACCCTCCACCCTCACTCCCCACCCACTGTCCTCATCCATAGGTGCACGATTTTTGTCCAGTCTCTTACCGCATCTCCCACACCCCTTTCCCCCCCAAGAATAGTCAGTCCATTCCCTTTCTATGTCCCTGATTCTATTATAATCATCAGTTCATGCTGTTCATCAGATTATTTATTCACTTGATTCTTAGATTCACTTGTTGGTAGATGCATATTTGTTGTTCATCATTTGTATCTTTACCTTTTTCTTCTTCTTCCTCTTCTTAAAGGATACCTTTCAGCATTTCATATAATCCTGGTTTGGTGGTGATGAACTCCTTTAGCTTTTCCTTATCTGTGAAGCTCTTTATCTGACCTTCAATTATGAATGATAGCTTTGCTGGATAAAGTAATCTTGGTTGTAGGTTCTTGGTATTCATCACTTTGAATATTTCTTGCCACTCCCTTCTGGCCTGCAAAGTTTCTGTTGAGAAATCAGCTGACAGTCGTATGGTTCCCTTGTAGGTAACTGAGTTTCTTTCTCTTGCTGTTTTTAAGATTCTCTATCTTTTGCTCTTGGCATTTTAATTATGATGTGTCTTGGTGTGGTCCTCTTTGGATTCCTTTTGTTTGGGGTTCTCCGCGCTTCTTGGACCTGTAAGTCCATTTCTTTCACCAGGTGGGGGAAGTTTTCTGTCATTATTTCTTCAAATAGGTTTTCAATTTCTTGCTCTCTCTCTTCTTCTGGCACCCCTATAATTCTGATGTTGGTACGCTTGAAGCTGTCCCAGAGGCTCCTTACACTATCCTTGCATTTTTGGATTCTTTTTTCATTTTGCTTTTCCAGTTGGGTGTTTTTTGCTTCTTCGCATTTCAAATCATTGACTTGATTCTTGCGCTCCTCTGGTCTGCTTTCGGGAGTCTGTATAATATTCGTTATTTCAGTCCGTGTATGCTTAATTTCTAGTTGGTTCCCCAATATAACATCGAGGGTCTCATTAGTTTTCTTGTAGATCTCATTAAGTTTATCGGCGGCTTCTAAACAGTTCTTGAGAGACCTTACAAGTGTGGTTCTGAACTCTATATCTTCCATTGACAATTTTTTCCTGTTTCTTTGTCTCCGCATTTTGTTATGCTTCCTTGGTGCACCCCCTAGTGGTCTTTGTGCGCAGTCTTATAGTTAAACCTTGATTGTTGTAGCTAATACCAGGGAGGGTTTGACCTCCAGGCCAAGTGGCTATGAGAATCAGCTGTGTCTGCAGTGAGAGAACTTCTGTCCTCTAGGGAGGTGCTAATCTGGCGTTTGCCTGAGGCTATCCGGCAAATGCCTGTGTGCAGGGCTTGGGCGGGGCGGGTCGCACAGGATCAACAGGGTGGGCCGGAGAGAGCAGTTATGGTGGCTCTCAGTCCTGTCCCCAGGGGCTCTGCCTCTCTGAGTCCCAGCACCCGCTGCAAACCTCGGAGAGAAAGCTGCACTCGCTCTGACTGAAGCCAGACAGTCCCGCTTCTCCCGTTTGAGTCTGGGTCCCTAAAGACTCGCCTGTATCTGGGGCTCAGAGTCTGCGACTCCCTACCGATTGAAAACGCCAACCGCGCCCTCCGCCGCCAGCCTGCTCTGTGTACTCCGCACCTCAGAATTTGACTTCAGCACTGCGCCTCCTCTGAGTGTCCGTATGCGTTTCTCTTTCCTCCTAGTTGTAGGACTTCCACTCAGCCAGCGTTCCTGTGGTTCTGGGTGATGTCCGTTCCGTTTTTTAGTTTCACTTTTGAAGTAGTTGTTCAAGGCAGCAAACTCCGGCGTTAACCTAATAATTTTTTAAGCTGCCTTCTAGTTAAGACTATATATATTATTTTAGCTAAGTAATTATTCCTGTTTTATTGAGCTGTTTAAATAATAAAAAAATCAGTTAGTTCTTTATTTAATCACCTTTTCAGCATCTTTGGGATAGATTATGTGATCTTTTTTCTTCATCAGCTCTATTGGTATGTGGAATTATCTTAATAGCTTTCCCCATATAAGACCACTTTAACATTCTTTAAATAAACAGCACTGGGTCTTTCAGTGTGCTCTTTTATTAAATGTTTAGAATTTTTACATTAGTTTTCAGAAAGTTGGAATGTAGTTTCCTTTCATGAATAGTCTTTATTTAGTGTAGTATCACTTCATGAAAATAGTTTAGAAGTCCTTTTCTTTCTTAATTCTCATAAGTAGAATTTGGATGACCTATTTTTTAAGGCTTTAGTAATCTTTTAAATGCTGCTTTCCTAGGAAAAGGACATGGTAAGTCTGACAATATTCTATGCCAGTGATGGCGAACCTTTTGAGCTCGACATGTCAGCATTTTGAAAAACCCTAACTTAACTCTGGTGCCGTGTCACATACAGAAATTTTTTGATATTTGCAACCATAGTAAAACAAGGACTTATATTTTTGATATTTATTTTATATATTTAAATGCCATTTAACAAAGAAAAATCAACCAAAAAAATGAGTTCGCGTGTCACCTTTGACACGCGTGTCATAGGTTCGCCATTACTGTTCTGTGCTCTATGGAAATTAATCTGTATCTCTTCTGTGTTCAGTTTGGTAAATTATAATTCTTTAGAAATATTATTTTAGCTATGTTTTAAAATTTATTGGGGAGATAACTCCTTTATCAAATATCCTCTGTCTATATTCATGATTATTTTAAATATTTCTTATTTCAGTGTCTGTGCTTTCTGTTTTCATTATATGAACTAATGGTTTATCTTATTTTTGATTTGTTTTTGCTTTATGTATTAGTTTTTTTCTTTTTATTAACCTAATTCTGCTTTTATACAGTTAATGCCTTTTCTGCTTTGCATTCATTTATTATTTTTCTAATTTTTTGAGGATCTTAAATTGTTTTAAAATTTTTATTGGTGTTTTTTAATTCCTTTACATGCATTATGATTAAAATTTATAGATACAAAGTTATTGTAGGGTTTTTTTGAAATTATTACCATTGTTTTTTAAATACAAAAATACTATTTTGGATTTTATACTATTTTGATCTAAGAGTTATTTAATATAGACTTCTAAAATTTCAAGTGGATTTACTTTTTAAAATTCTGTTATTTCTAGTTTTAGTAAAAAGTCTATGTGATTTCAACTTTTTTATATAAACCATCTATACTAATAAAAGGGTAATATGCTAATTAGACTGGATAGACCGGATGTCATTCCAGACGTCATTCCGGATGTCCTTCCTGACAAAGCCGGGGCCTGGGCCAAGCCACTCAGGGCCCTGGGTGCCTGCGGCCAGCCCAGGTGAAGCTGGCCCGGGTCCCGGGTGCCTGCGGCTGGCCAGAGGGAGGGAAGCCCATGTCTAGTGTGCCTGTGGCCAGCCAGAGGGAGGGAAGCCCAGGTTCTGGGTGCCTGTGGCTGGCCAAAGGGAGGGAAGTCCGGGTCCTGGGTGCCTGCAGCCAGCCACAGGGAGGGAAGCCCGGGTCCCAGTTGCCTGCGGCCAGCTGGAGGAGGGAAGCCTGGGTCCTGGGTGTGTGGGCTGAGGCAGAGGTGGTTAGGGGCAATCAACCAGGCAGGCGAGCAGTTAAGGGCGATCAGGCAGGCAGGTGAGTGGTTAGGGGTGATCAGGCAGGCAGAGGGGTTAGGGGCGATCAGGCAGGCAGGCAGAGTGGTTAAGGGTGATCAGGCAGGCAGGTAGGCAAGCAATTAGGAGCCAGTGGTCCCAGATTGCAAAAGGGATGTCCAACTACCGTTGTGGGATCAGGCCTAAACCGGCAGTCAGACATTCCCTGAGGGGTCCTGGATTGCGAGAGGGTGAAGACTGGGCTGAGGGACCCCCCTTTAATGCACAAATTTTGTGTACTGGGCCTCTAGTATTATCATAATTGAAAAAGTCATCCTTTTTCTCTCATACACAACTCATTCAGTACTTAAATTTTCCTTTGGCTTTTTCTCCTGTTGGCTAGGCATATGCTGGTCTGTATTCAATGTGACCTTTGTTAGCAAGTATTTTACACTCCAGAAACTACAAGACCCTTTGTCCCTATTAGTGGATTCCTGACATATATCCTTTTATTTCCTTTTGTTAAGGAATTCATGAGAACTTCAATAAGGCATAAACATTTACCTCTGTCTGAAAAATCATTGGTACATATTTCTAGGAAATACATGAATGGCCTTGCCTCTGAGGGAATGGAAAGCAGAAGACCTGAGCAAGGGGATAAAGGAACAAAACCAGTTGAGCATTTGTAAAATGGATGAGTAATTGAATAGGTTTAAAGGGAAGATTAAATTAGTAGAACTCCTCAGTATCTTTTTAATGTGTAGAGACAAAGAAAAAGTAACCCATAGCTTGGGGATAAAAGAATAAAATGAATTGAGCCTTTGTAAAATGCATGAGTAATAGAATAGGCCTAAAGGAAAATTAAGTAAGTATAAATCATCAATACCATTTTTGTATGTGGAGACAAAGGAAAAGTAACTCATAGCTATGTGAAGGAAGGAATGAGTATTATAGAGAATATTGCATAATTAAGGATATATAAGCAGTGATAAGATGCATAGGAGTACACAGTCACCATTTTCCATTTATATATTTAACTGGACTAGTTTGGATGAATAAAGGAAATACTTAAATCTTTATGGTAAGATATCCTATATAATAAAAGGCTAATATGCAAATTGACCAAACAGCCGAATGACCAGTCACTATGACGTGCACTGACCACCAGGGGTAGACGCCCAATGCAGGAGCTGCCCCCTGGTGGTCAGTGCACTCCCATAGGGAATGCGCTGCTCAGCAGAAGCCAGGCTCATGGCTGGCGAGTGCTAAATATGTCCGAACCCACGGGGAGCAGACCTAAGCCATCGGTTGGACATCCCCTGAGGGCGCCCAGACTGCAAGAGGTCACTGGCCTGGCTGAGGGACCCTTGAGTGCACAAATTTCATGCACTGGGCCTCTAGTATAGTAAATATACTAAAGCCAGATTAGAGACAGAGAAATATATGGGAATTAGTGAAACCTGTTATGTGCTATGAATTTATTTTAATTTTATCTTTTTAATCCTCACCCGAGGATATTTTTTCCATTGATTTTTAAGGAGAGTAGAAGGGAGAGGGAGAGACAGAGAGAAACACTGATGTGAGAGAGACACGTCAATTGGTTGCTTTCTGCACTAGCTCTGACCAGGGTCGGGGCCAAGAAGGAGACTGCCACTGAGGTAAGTGCCCTTGACTGGAATTGAACCCAGGACCCTTCAGTCCACAGGCTGACACTCTATCCACTGAGCCAAACCGCTAAGGCTAAATTTATTTTTTAATGGAGAGTAAAGTAGAGATTGTGTTTTTTGCCCTTAAAGAGGTTTAAGGGTAAGAAAATAAGCAGAATAACAATTGGAAAAATTAATAACTATATCATTTCAACATAGATATATAAAATATATATACATATATAATAACACAGACATGTAACAAAAAAAAAAACCAACCCACCCAAAACATCAATTTAGATACTGTCAGTAGAGCTAGTCTTAAAGCAAGTGACTTTTAAACAAAGGGCTTAGGATGAGAAGAAGCTACCATGTAAAAAGCCCAAATCAGATTTGTGGGAGATATAGCAAACTGAAAAGCCTAAAAGATGAAAGTAAGTTGGGACATGTTCTACGATCTCAATAGGTCTCTCCAAGTAGCAGTGAAGAGGACAGTGCTGAGATAATGTGTTATAAGCAAAGGCATTTTAACCACAGTAAGTTTGATTTTATTCTAAGAATAAAGAAAAATTGTTGAAAAAAGTTAAGTATGAATTTTTTTTTTATCTTCGGCAGAATCATATGGAGAATATTGAAATAGGACTGCTCAGGACTGTAGAATCCGATCCAAGAGATTTAGGTTGTATCTAAACCTGAGCATTTGTAATAAGTTCCCTAGTGATTCTAATCCACATCTCAATTTGAGAACCACTGACTTATGTTTACAGGCATATCTCGGAGATATTGTGGATTTGGTTTCAGACCACTGCGATAAAGCAAATATTCACCTTAAAGAAATTCACACAATTTTTTTTTCTAGAGACTATTCAGTTATGTGTACACTATACTGTAGTCGATTAAGTGTGCAATAGCATTATGTCTAAAAAAACAATATACATAACAACTAAAAATTATTTATTGCTAAAACATGTAAACCATTATCTGAACATTGAGTATGTCATAATCTTTTTGCTGGTGGAGAGTAACATCAAAGATAACCAATATAATACAAAACTTTTGAAATATTGCAAGAATTAATAACCAGAATAGAACACAGAGACATGAAGTAAACAAATGCTTTTGGGAAGATGTTGCTGATAGACTTGGTTAATGCAAGGTTGCCACAAGCCTCCAATTTGTAAAGAACATAGTATCTGCGAAGCACAATAATGTGATGCACAATAAAACGAGGGATGCCTATAACTAATACCCAATCTTACGTGAATTCTCATTTCTGGTGTTCCCTTATGTTTTTTTCTCCTCAAATTTTGTAATAGCTTTAGAATTTCATTGGTCATTACTTTGTCATTTTAAAATTATTATTTATTTTTTTTTGCTGTAGAAATTTTACTACTTTCAGAAAAAGGAACTACATTTTTGTCCTCTTGTTTTCTTTCAGATTTGGAGACCAGGTATGAAACCAAGAGGTTATCCTCAGAAAATGACATTAATGAAATAAACTTAGTCCAGTGGAAGATAATGGAAAGAATTAACACACGTGGCCTTAAGAATCTAATTTTAAAAAATAATTGGGAATCCAAAAAAAATTTTAAAGGACAAGAGGGATATTTTGGACAAGTGAAAATAACATCTCAAAAAGTGTCCTCTTACCAGAAACACACATCTCTTACTCCACATCAGAGAATTCATTTTGTTGAGAAACCCTATGAATGTAAAGAATGTGGGAAGGCCTTTAGAGTACGCCAACAACTTACTTTTCATCACAGAATTCACACTGGTGAAAAGCCCTATGAATGTAAGGAATGTGGGATGGCCTTTAGACAGACTGCCCATCTTAATCGACATCAGAAACTTCATATTGTTGAAAAACTGTATGAATGTAAGGAATGTGGAGAATCTTTCATGTCTGGCTCAGACCTTAGAGTACATCAGAAAATTCATACTGGTGAGAAGCCGTATGATTGTAAGGAATGTGGGAAGGCCTTCAGAGTGCGTGGGCAACTTACTCTTCATCAGAGGATTCATACTGGTGAGAAACCCTATGTATGTACAGAATGTGGAAAGGCCTTTAGACAGTATGCACACCTTACTCGACATCAGAAGCTTAATACTGCTGACAAACTCTATGAATGTAAAGAATGTGGGAAAGCCTTTTTGTGTGGCTCTGGCCTTAGAATACATCACAAACTTCATACTGGTGAGAAACCTTACGAATGTAAGGAATGTGGGAAGGCCTTTAGAGTGCGACAACAACTAACACTCCACCAGAGAATTCATACTGGTGAGAAACCCTATGAATGTAAGGAATGTGGAAAGACCTTTAGTCGTGGTTATCATCTTATTCTTCATCACAGAATTCATACAGGTGAGAAACCTTATGAATGTAAAGAATGTTGGAAGGCTTTTAGTCGTTACTCACAACTTATTTCACATCAGAGCATTCATATTGGTGTTAAACCCTATGACTGTAAGGAATGTGGGAAGACCTTTAGACTACTCTCACAACTTACACAACACCAGAGTATTCATATTGGTGAGAAACCTTATAAGTGCAAGGAGTGTGGGAAGTCCTTTAGATTGCGCCAAAAACTTACTTTACATCAGAGCATTCATACTGGGGAGAAACCCTTTGAATGTAAGGAATGTAAGAAGGCCTTTAGACTTAATTCATCACTTATTCAACATCTGAGAATTCATTCTGGGGAGAAACCCTATGAATGCAAGGAATGTAAGAAGGCCTTTAGACAGCATTCACACCTAACCCATCATGTGAAAATTCATAATGTAAAACTATAAGAAAGCCTCAGTCCTGTGTTGTAGAACCTTTATGGGTGTAGTAATTAATTCCTTTTGCTTCATACATGCAATCATCTTGGCATATGTGGTTTTGTAGAATTTTTAAAATGTGGTAATTTAGGAAAAAACCTTTGAAAATGGCAGTGTGTCCCGAGCCTTGTCCCAGAGCAGATAGAACGAGCAACTAAATCGAATAACATCCACCCCAAATTGGCGAAGTAGACACAGCTGGTGAGACAATTCGCAGCCGGGAAGGGCAGAGAACACCTGGAGAACGGTAAAATCAGGAATCTGGGCTGGGGAGAACTGCGAGACCGTCCAGCCCAGAGGGTCAGAGGGAAACCGCATGGCACAGAGTCCGTGTCCCTTGGGTCAGGCACAGCATCTCTCTGTGGAAAGAAGGTCTGCAGGACTGCTGGTGGCAGGGGATTCTAGATCTGGGTCCACAGTCACGACAGACTGAGCCCAGAGGGGGCATTCAGGACAGCTGCCCGGACCTCACTTTGCAGGGAGGAGAGGGGTTCACACAGGTACAGCTCTTTCCCCTCCTGTGGTCTTTGCTTTTCTTTGCTGAACCTAGTTCATAGGACCTTTCGGATATGGACACTCACCTGCGGCTGAGGTGTGGACTTGTGGAGTCTGGGGAGAGGAGAGGGTCCTGGAGAGGTGGCCACGAGTCTGGCGCTGAGTCATACCTGAGCCCGGAACCTGGGCAGCCATTTTCTCCTGAAGAGATAGCTCCTCCCTGCAGTCTCCAGGCAACCAATACAGCCACACCCAGACTACACCCTGAGTGGTACAAAGGGAAAAAAAAATCTGAATAGCCCCTGAGAATCCACAGGGACTGGCCTGAAGAGAGGCCTTCAGTCCCAGCAACAGGAAACTGAGACGCCACAGAGAGTACAGAGAGTGGGATCTTAAACCAGCCAAAGGAATGACACTTCACTTTTTCGTTTTTATTTTATTTTAATATTCTTATCTCTTTTTTCTTTCTTCTTTATTTCCCTTTTTTCATTTGTTTCTTTATTTTCTATTTCTTTTTGAATTATTTTTCCATCATTCTATTTTATTTTTTATCCTCTTTTTTAATCAACTTTTTCAATTTATTATTATCATTATCATTATTATTATTATTATTCTCTTTTTCTTCTTATGCACTAATCCTCTTTCTACTTTCTCTATACTGAACTGAGGTCCTCCGCATATTCATCCAATTCTTAACGTTACTTTCTGTATATAAGATTCTGCCCCCACCCTCTTTACTGGGAATTTGGTGTTTGTAAGTTTTGGTTTACCTATTTGTTTTCTGGTGTTCCCCCGCCACACCCCCCCCCATATATATTTTTTCCTTTTTTCGTTTTCTTTCATACCATTTTTTCTCTCTTCGATATCATTTGTGCTCTCTTTTCTCTCCCCTACTTCTCTTTTCTCTGGTGGTCACTTATATTGGGGTTATTGGTGTCGTGAGTACATTCGTGTTTTGTTCCCTTTATGTCGTGTCTTGTCAAAGTGAATTTTAACCTGTTTGGCCTAGAGAGTGAGCTAGAGAGTAAGCCACATAACCAGACCCTCGGAGAGGAGGCTCCATCCACGAGTGGGTCAATAACACTCCAGGCCCAACAACAGAGGCAGTAAGAAGGCAGCAGTAAGGGAGAGAGCATGAGTGAGGGGGAGCAAAAGAGTGTGGGGTGTGTGTGACTGAGGCACACTTAGATCCCACAGGACCTTTGGGGGCAGGCTAACTGGGCTCACCTAACTAGGCAGCCTCTGTTACCATTGCAAACAGTCCCAGAGCGGCTGGCTCTTCCTCAGAGGCCTCACTTTTTTGAAGGGGAGAGCTGCTGTGACCAAGAGCCCAGCCTCACCTCCACCCAGGGTGCCCTCAGATTACACCCGGGACTCTACAGCCACTCCTGCCAGGGACCTGCTACCTTGTCTGCAGTCCCACAGTCACCGAAACTCCAGCCACCCTGGGCGCAGGCTCCTGTGAGTTCCAAAGCATGCTCCCCTTTGACCAGCCCAACACTTTAGCCCAGGGCACTGCGACCATGCGAGCAGCAGCCCCGCAAGCAGCCTCATGCGGCCTGCTCCCATCTGAGGAGCAGCAGCTGTGTGAGAAGCCCACCCTGGTCCAAAGAGCAGCCTGCGCCCCCGCCCCCCCCCCAAAGGAGCAGCAGCCACATGAGCAGCCCGCCCATGACCAAGGAGCTGCAGCCTCATGCGGCCCACCCCCATCTGAGCAGCAGCCTCACGCACAGCTCACTTCCATCTAAGGAGCAGCAGCTGTGTGAGTGGCTTGACCTGGTCTGAGGAGCAGCAGCTGCCTGAGCAGTCCGCCATGGTCTAAGGAGCAGCAGCCGCGGTGCAGCCCGTCCCCAGCCAAGAAGGAGTAGCCGAGTGAGCAGACAACCCCTGTCCGAGGAGCATTAGCCACGTGAGCAGCCTGCCTCCATTCAAGGAGCAGCAGCTGTGCGAGTGCCCCCCCACACCCCCACGCCCCTGTCCAAGGAGCAGCAGACTCATGCGCAGCTCACCCCCATCAGAGGAGCAGCAGCTACGGAAGCAGCCTACCCCTGTCTAAGGCTCACATGACCTCATTTATGGAATATAATGAATAACAAACTGATGAACAAAAACAGATCCAGAGACAGAGAAGCATTGATCAGACTGTCACACCTCAGAGGGAAGGTAGGGGAAGGTGGGGGTAAGTGGGAGAGATCCACCAAAGGACTTATAGCATGCATATAAGCCTAACCAATGGACACAGACAACGGGGGTGAGGGCATGAGTGGAGGTTTGAGGGGACAATGGAGCAATAAGGACACATATGTAATACCTTAATCAATACAGAACAAACATTATAAAAATGTGGTAATTTAATGTATTCTACCATTACTCAAACCTGATAAACTTCACATTCATTCTAAAAACTGATCTTAATATAACAAATGTGGGAAAGACACTTATCTCTATCCCATCACTTTCCTACTTGTATTTTATTGAACAATATGCTATTAACTGCTCTTCATTACAATTTATTCATTTGTAAAATCTATAATAATAAAAGTGTAATATGCTGATTAGACTGGATGTCCTTCCAGATACCTCCCCCACGAAGCCAGGACTGCGAGGGAAGTGCTGGTCCCTGGTGCCTGCTAGCAGCCACTGGGAAGCCCAGGTCCCACGGCTGGAGGGAAGCCTGGGTCCTGGGTGCCAGAGGGAAGCTGGTGCCAGCAGCTGGGGGAAGGAAGGCCTACTCTTGCACGGATTTCGTGCATTGGGCCTCTAGTGGTAATATAATACTGTGGCAGAGTAATATTACTGTAAATTCATTGATACTCCCTTCAAGAGGTGGAATTTACATCCTTTCCTCTTGAATATAATCAGACTTTGACCAGTAGAATATAGTGAAAATGCCAGTTTCTGGGACCCAGACTTGTATATTTTATTTCATTTACTAGTATTGGCATACTCTCTCAAGTTCAGACCCTGAACTGTTAAAAAGTCTGGCTACTTCTCTTGAAGATACCACATGGAGAAGTCCTGAGAATACAGAGAGGGAGAAGTGCTCAGTCTTCCAGACATGCCCACCAGGACACCAGACAGTTGAGTGACATAGTTTTGGATCCTTCAGATCAGCCACCAGCAGAATGCCATTGAGTGACCTCAGTTATTGCTCTATACAACAGAAAAATTGATCAACTGAGCCCCTGCCCAAATTCCTGACCCACAAAATCATGAGATACAATAAAATGGTTGTTGGTTTAAGCCTAAATAATCAAAGTTGACTTAAGATACTATTAAAAAAACTTGTACAGATCTATAAACAAAGGAAAACATTTAAATTTAGTTATCTTGTTTTTCTTAAAACCAGAATCAATAGTTTTGCAGGCAACAAGAAGTTTTTAAGAATAGATAACCTCTAACAAAATTTTTCCAGATCATTCTACAATGCACTATTTTAATAGATGAGAATAGCCCCTAAAAAGTAAAATCTAGATCAGTATCAATAAAGATATATGTAAGCATTTCAAATAGAGTTTAGTAAATTGAACTCAGTAGTTTATTAAAATGATTATAAAACATAAAATTATCTACCAGGATTATCCAGGGACTTGATCTGTTGTGATTCAATTAGGTATCCAGATTTTAGGTTTTCTAACCTGAGCAATGTAACAATGTTGGAAAAAATGACATGACTCAGCTCTGCTATCTTATAAATTGTTTCTCTTCTTATTGTTTATCTTCATTATCTTTTAAAAAGGGATAAACAATAGCCTGGTTGGCATGACTCAGTGGTTGAGCATCAACCTATGAATTAGGAGGTCAGGGTTCCATTCCTGGTCAGGGCACATGCCCAGGTTGTGGGCTCGATCCCCTGTGGAGGGGCTTGCAGGAGGCGGCCAATCAATAATTCTCATCACTGACGTTTCTATCTCTCCCTCTCCCTTTCTCTCTGAAATCAATAAAAATATATATTTTAAAAAGGATGAATAATAGCTATAAAAAATAGGCATTCAACCCTTAGGAACCTTCCATAAATAAAAATGAGTATTGCTACACACTTCATTTTGAAACAAACCTCTGTAATGTTCCTGTAGTCAAACAATACATTATGACTTGTACCTACAAGTCCATTTTGCTCATAATGGGCAGATTGGGCAGATCCATTGAAAAATCATTCACCGTCTAGAATAATACATAGTTCCCACTCATTTCAATTTTTTTTAAAATTTGTAATGATTACACACAATGTTTACACAAAAATATCATGCTGAAGAGTATTATAAGTACTATAATAAAATTAATTTTTGTCTGTAGGTCAATGTATTTCTCCTTCATGGTTACATTTTTATGTTAGAGGTCTTCTGGAGACAGTACCTTAACTCAAAATTTCTGAAAGTATGTTCCACAAAACTAGTATTTAATGGTACTTGAAAATGATTTTGTGGTCAAACAAGCACAGGAGCTCTGTATACATTATTTCTTGGCGGGGGGTGGGGGGGACACATAGAGTCTCTATAAAAAATATTTCATTTTGCCGAAACCGGTTTGGCTCAGTGGATAGAGTGTCGGCCTGCGGACTCAAGGGTCCCGGGTTCGATTCCGGTCAGGGGCATGTGCCTGGGTTGCGGGCACATCCCCAGTGGGGGATGTGCGGGAGGCAGCTGATCGATGTTTCTCTCTCATCAATGTTTCTAGCTCTCTATTCTCTCCCTCTCTGTAAAAAATCAATAAAATATATTTTAAAAAAAATTTCATTTCATCGCCCTAGTCCAGGGGTGGGCAACCTTTTTGTGAGTGAGTGCCAAAACCAGCAAAATCTCTGACTCAAAATTCTTCTACGTGCCAACCCTAATTTTTTGAGAACATGTTACGCCTACTTGATATCTCTTAAGGTGTACGTATGTGAAGAAACTTGAAGAAATAATAAAATTCATTCGAGCGACAAAAACACAGTATATGATGATGGAAAATACATTTATTTTTTAATGTATACATGTACAATGATAGTCTGACAGAAAACTTTATGACTCTGTTTGATATTATCAGTGGGACTTTTGCTGCTGCATCACTAATGATAAAGATTTTACATCAGGTTTATATTTCGTGACCTTCAGATATATGCATGAGCTACTACTTTCATCCGCCAGGCTACTCCTATTACAAGACTTAACAAAATTCATCACGGAGAACAAAGATTCACAATTGTAAATTGAAAATTATAAGAGAGGGTTTCACATGCCAGCAAAAGTTACTGGTGTGCCAGGAGTTGCCCACCCCTGCCCTAGTTGGTTTGGCTCAGTGGATAGAGTGTAGGCCTGTGACTCAAGGGTCCCGGGTTCAATTTTGGTCAAGGGCACATGCTCAGGTTGCAGGCTCTATCCCTAGTAGGGACCATGCAGGAGGCTGCCGATTAATGATTTTCCCTCATTAATGTTTCTATCTTTCCCTCTCTGAAGTCAATAAAAATATATTATATATATTTCACTTTATCTAAACCTGTGTATTTCAGACTATGATAGAATTCTCATTCCCATTACCTATTGCAGGTGATATTCCACTTTGGTAGATGTTACCTTGACCTAAAAGTGTGGCTTTAAGGATAGAAATGTCAGCATTATGACAGGTGTATGGTTATCTGTATAGTGAAGAAAGCAACTCATCATGCTATCCAAGCTAATTCTTTTAAAATTAAATTTTATGGTGCTTTTCAATAGAACAGAAAACCCCTAGCTCTGTTGTTTAGATAAATGCATCATATGTATTTAGGCCCTTTATTGTAATGTTTAGGTTCGATACAACTTCTCACTGAATATCTACCGAATATTTGTGTTTCTTGCTATACAGAAGCAAGAGTTTCTCTGAGGTATTTATCAAAAAGTGGGGTTGCCTAGTCACAGGTTATATTTACTTTCAATATCACTAGATATTCCTGGAGAAGTGGAGAACATCAATGTGGTACTAATTTACAACCCCTTCAACATGATAAAATATTATATCTCCACTTCTGGCATGTGCTTTAATATGTTCTTGGTTAATAGTAAGAATCTTTTTACATCTGTTTATTGATAAATACTGTAATTTTCTAATTCATGCTTTTTTACCATATTCCTTTTTTAAAAGAACATTTATATAAGAATTGTGGGATTCTTAAAAATGACATTCTAGATAGTAATCCCTTACCTAGTATAAATGATAAAACCTTATCCCAGATCTGGTTTATATCTGTATTTATTGTGATACTGTCATTAAAGTTTAAAATATAGATGTAATCATAGCTTTCATTATGACCCAATCGTCTTAATTTATTTTCTTTTACTAGACTGTTGGTTTTCTAGTCAATCAGTTATGTCAATTGCAAAGAGATATACTTTTATTTTCTGAATATTTATAGTTATTAATTCATTTTATTATAATAGAAAGAATTCCAGTACAAAGTCTAGGATTAGTGGTGATAGAAAGGCATCTAATTGTTTTCCCCAATTTAATGTAAATCATTAAGTGTAATATTTGCTCTAGATTTGAGGTCAACAGATTTTGTGTGGCTTAGTTGTTTCCTTCAGTCACTAATCAACTATTTTTAAAATTAGAAATGCCTGCTGGATATCATCAGATGCCATTTTAGCACATTGATATATAATGTTTTATTGAATTTTGTTAATGTAATAGTTGTACTTTGGTTATTAAGGCCGTATATTATTGGTGCAAGAATAAATAGCCATCTGTATGTCCCCATTGGAGAAGTGTCTATTCGGATCCTTTGCCCATTTTAAAAATGGATTGTTTGTCTCAAATAGGGGTGCACACATTCTTTCAAATTGGTGTTAGACAATGTGATTTTCTCCCCAATGAAACAAAATAAATAGCCCTGCAATGGAGCTATGTATATATGATCATTTGACTCACGACAAAGGTTCTGCTGCAATGTGGGTTGGAAATGGTATTTTCAGTAAGTAGCACTGAGTTAGGTGCATATCCATATTGATAAATGAATCTTGGCTCTTACCTCACATAACACTCAAATTAATTCTAGATATAATAGTGACCTAATTATAGAAGATATAGGCTTTAGAAGAAAACATAGGATGTATTTCTAGCCTGGGGGTAGAAAAGATTTCTTAAACAGAACACTAAAAGCCCTAACAATATGGGGTAAAATAGTAAATTTTACTATATTAAATTTAAGAATATATTTTCATCAAAAGACGCAATTTAAAACATGAAAAGACAAGCCCACAGAGTGGGAGAATATATCCACAATATATATATTTGAACAAAGACTTATCCATAATATCTACAGAGCAATAAATGAAAAAAAATAGGAAATGGGCCAGGCCGTTGGGGGGGGGGGAGCAATCAGGGGCAGAGCTGGCCTGGGGGAGGGGCCATGGGCAGTTGGCCAGCCGGCCCGCCCCTGATCAGGGTGTTGGGCGCTGATCAGGGGCAGGGCTGGCCAGGACCCAGATCAGGCTGGATCAGGCTGGTTGGCTGCTGCAGTGCGTGTCATAGCCACTAGTTATTTAGGTCGTTCTGGTCATTCTGGTTGTTCTGCCGTTCCATTTGCTGGGCTTTTATATATATACTAGAGGCCCCGTGCACAAAAATTTGTGCACTCGGGGGGAATGGGGGGGTCCCTCAGCCCGGCCTGTGCCCTCTCGCAGTCTGGGACCCCTCAGGGGATGACCACCTGCTGGCTTAGGCCCGCTCCCCAGGGGATTGGGCCTAAGATGGCAATCAGACATCCCTCTGGCAGCCCGGCAGCCCTCGGGGTATGTCCACTTGCCAGCGGGGAGCAGGCCTAAATTGCAGTCGGACATCATTAGCGCTGCTGAGGAGGCAGGAGAAGCTCCCACCACCACCGCTGTACTGGCAGCCATCAGCCTGGCTTGTGGCTGAGCAGAGCTTCTCCCATGTGAGAGTGCCCTGACCACCAGAGGGCAGCTCCTGCATTGAGCATCTGCCCCCTGGTGGTCAGTGTGTGTCATAGTAATCAGTCATTCCCAGTCCTTCTGCTGTTAGGGTCAGTTTCCTTATTACCTGTTTACTATATAGGATAGAGGCCTGGTGTACGGGTGGGGGCCAGATGGTTTGCCCTGAAGGGTGTCCTGGATCAGGGTGTGGGTCCTGCTTGGGTACCTGGCCAGCCTGGATGATGGGATGATGGCTGTTTGCAGCTGGTCACACCCCCTTCAGGGTGGGGGTTCCGCTTGGGTTCCTGGCCAGCCTGGATGAGGGGATGATGGCTGTTTGCAGCTGGTCACACCCCCTTCAGGGTGGGGGTCCCCACTGGGGTGCCTGGCCAGCCTGTATGATGGGATGATGGCTGTTTGCAGCTGGTCACACACCCTTCAGGGTGGGGGGTCCCCACTGGGGTGCCTGGCCGGTCTGGGTGAGGGGCTGAGGCAGGGGTGGGCAAACTTTTTGACTCGAGGGCCACAATGGGTTCTTAAACTGGACCGGAGGGCTGGAACAAAAGCATGGTTGGAGTGTTTGTGTGAACTAATATAAATTCAAAGTAAACATCATTACATAAAAGGGTACAGTCTTTTTTTTTTTTTTTAGTTTTATTCATTTCAAATGGGCCGGATCTCGCCCGTGGGCTGTAGTTTGCCCATGGCTAGGCTGAGGGCTATTTTTAGGCTGGTGGGCAACTGAAGCTCCCAGCCTCTCCTTTTTTCTTTTTTCTTTTTTTATTCTGGATTAATTTACCTTCTATAGCTGTCACTGGAGCTGAGAGCAGGCTCCAGCTTTGAGGCTGTTGCTGGCTGAAAGCAGGTACCTGGGTTTGTTTAGATTCTATAATTGAAACTCTGTTGCCATCACTGGCCGCTCTAAGCTCTGAGGCCACGCTGGCTGAAAGCAGGTTTCTGGGATTTGTTTAGGTTCTATAATTGCAACATTGTTTCATCTGGAGCTCAGAGCTGAGCTGCAGCAGGTGGGGAACGTTGACTTCCACCATCACTGGAGTAAGCAAGTCTCATGTTCATGTTCGCTTCAGCTGCCTGACTGCCAGCCGCCATCTTGGTTGGCAGTTAATTTGCCTATCTCCCTAATTAGCCAATGGGAAGGGTAGTGAAGTTATGGCTAATTACCATGTTTCTCTTTTATTAGATAGGACTAGAGTCCTGTTGCACAAAAAGATTTGTGCAATAGGCCTTCCCTTCCCCTGGCTGCTGGCACCAGTTTTCCTCCGGCACCCGGGACCCAGGCCTTTGCTCCGGCCGGAGCCGCCTTCAAGCCTTCGCTACTCTGGCCAGAGCCGCCTTCAGTCTTCGCTCTGCCACTTCGTGCCTCTGTGTGCAAATTAACCACCATCTTTTTGGTGGTTAATTTGCATATTTGCTGATTAGCCAATGGGAGGTGTAGCGAAGGTACAGTTAATTACCATGTTTGTCTATTATTATTTTTATATATATTAGAAGCCCAGTGCACGAAAATCGTGCAATCGGGGTGGGGGCCCCTCAGCCCAGCCTGTGCCCTCTCACAGTCTGGGAGCCCTCTGACGGCTTATCGGACATCCTTAGTGCTGCCGCGGTGGAAGGAGCGGCTTTCACCACCACCGCTGCGCTCTCCAGCTGTGAGCTCGGCTTCTGGCTGAGTGGTGCTCCCAGTGTGGGGGCGCACTGATCGCCAGGGGGAAGCTCTTGTGTTTAGCATCTGCCCCCTGGTAGTCAGTGTGCATCACAGTGACCAATCGGATGGACACTTAGCATACTAGGCTTTTATATAGATAGATTTTTATTATTGACACTATTACAGATGTCCCCATTTCCCCCATCTTTGTCCAGCACCACCATTGCCTTCTCCCATCTTCCCTCTAGCCATCATGTTGTCTGCATTTATTGGTTAAGCATATATATTCTTTGGCTCATCCATTTACCTTTCATCCAGTCCTTCCATCCCATCCCATTGACAACTGTCAGCCTGTTCCATGTATCCATGCCTCTGGTTCCATTTTGTTCAGTTTATTTTGCTCATTAGATTCCACATATTAGTGAGATAATATGGAATTTGTCTTTCTCTGACTGGCTTATTTCACTTAGCATAATAATCTCCAGGTCCATCCATGCTGTTGCAAAAACTAAGATTTACAACCACATAGTATTCCATTCTGTAACTGTACTACAGCTTTTTTAACCACTCATCTTCTGATGGGCACTTGAGCTGTTTCCAGATCTTGACTATTGTAAATAACGTTGCTCTGAACATAGGGGTGCATACATTCTCTCAAATTGGTGTTTCTGGATCCTTAGGCTATATTACCAGAAGTGGGATTGCTGGGTCAAAAGGCAGTTCCATTTTTAATTTTTTGAGGAAACTCCATACTGTTTCCACAGTGGCTACAGCAGTCTGCATTCCCACCAGCAATGCACTAGGATTCCCTTTCTCCACATCCTTGCCAGCACTTGCTATTTATTGGTGGTAGCCATTCTGACAGGTGTGAAGTGATATCTCATTGTGGTTTTAATTTGCATCCCTCTGATGATTAGTGACCTTGAGTATTTTTTTCATATGTCTATTGGCCATCTGTATGTCCCCATTGGAGAAGTGTCTATTCAGGTCCTTTGCCCATTTTTAAAATGGACTGTTTGTGTTCCTGGTGTAGAGTTGTATAAGTTCTTTATATAATGTGGAGATTAACGTCTTGCCACATGTATCATTGGCAAATATGTTTTCTCATACAATGGGTTCTCTTTTCATTCTATTGATGGTTTCTTTTGCTATGTATAAGCTTTTTAGTTTGATATAGTCCCATTTATTTATTTTTTCCTATATTTCCTTTGTCTTAGTAGACTTATCAACCAAGATATTGCTCTGCGAGATTTCTGAGATCTTACTGCCTATGTTTTTTTCTAGGATTTTTATGGTTTTGTGACTTAAATTTAAGTCTTTTATCATTTTGAGTTTATTCTTGTAAGTTTCATTTTTTTTGCATGTACCTGTCCAATTTTCCCAACACCATTGACAAGACTGTCTTTATCCCAGTGTATATTCTTACCTCCTTTGTCAAATGTTAAATGACCATGTAGGCGTGGGTTGATTTCTGGGTTCTCTGTTCTATTCCATTGATCTGCCTGTTCTTATGCTAGTACCAGGCTGTTTTGATCATAATGGCATTGTAGCAAAGTATGATTTCTGGTATTATGATACCTCCAACTTTTTTCTTCTATCTCAAGATAGCAGAGCCTATTTGAGGTATTTTTTTGTTTCATATAAATTTTTGAAATATTTGTTTTAGATCTGTGAAATATGTCATTGGTATTTTAATAGAAATTGCATCGAATCCATAGATTTCTTTGGGTGCTATAGACATTTTAATGATGCTAATTCTTCCAATCCATGACCACGGTATATGCTTCCACTTATTTGTATCTTTTTTTCTTCAGTGCCCTCTAATTTTTCTAATTTATCACCTTGGTTAAACTTATTCCTAGATACCTAATTTTTTTGTTGCAATAATCAATGAGAGTTTTTTCTTTGTTTCTATTTCTGATAACTCATTATTGGTGTATGGAAATGCCACCAATATCTGGATATTAATTTTGTATCCTGATACTTTGCTGAATTCATTGATTAGATCTAATATTTTTTGGTGGAATCTTTAGGGTTTCTATGTATATACAATATCATGTCATCTGTGAATGACAGTTTTACTTCCTTCTTTCCAGTTTGGAAGCCTTTTATTTCTTCTTCTTGTCTGATGGCTGTGGCTCTGACTTAGAGTATTATTTTGAATAAGAGTGGTGAAAGTGGACATCCCTGTCTTGTCTCTGATCTTAAGGGAAACATTTTTAGTTTTTGCCCATTGAGTATGATGTTGGCGCTGTGGGTTTGTCATATATGGCCTTCATTATGATGAGGTATGTTCCCTCTATTCTCAAATTCCTGAGAGTTTTTATCATAAATGGGTGCTAGATTATATCAAATACATTTTTGAATCTATTGATATGATCATGTGGTTTTTATCCTTTATTTTGTTTATGTGATATATAATGTTTATTGATTTGTGGATGTTGTACCAACCTTACATTCCCAGAATAAATCCCACTTGATCATGGTTTGTCATCTTTTTTTTTTTTTCTTCAAGAGAAACATCAAAAGTGCTTTATTCAAAGTAATGTCCATTGCTAGCTACATATTTCCCCCATCTTTCAGGTAATTTGTGGATACCGTCTCAATAGAACTTTTCTTATTTTAAGGCAAACCATTCAGAGACCCAATTTTCCATTTCTTTGTACGTTTTGAAGTGCTGCTCAGAAAGTGCGTGTGCCATCGATCGGAACAAGTGGTAATCTGAAGGAGCAAGGTCTGGTGAATACAGCGGGTGGGTTAAGACTTCCCAGGCAAGATCTTTTAATGTGTCTTTAACTGGTTTTGAAGTGTGTGATGGTACGTTATCATGAAGCAAAATTACTTTGCCATGTCTTCTGGCCCATTCTGGTGGTTTTACTATTAAAGCTGGTTCAAATTGATTATTTGTTGTCGGTAGCGATCAGTATTAATGGTTTCACTTGGTTTTAGAAGCTCATAATACATCACACCTTCCTGATCCCACCAAATGCAGAGCATTGTCTTCTTTCTGAAGTGATTTGGCCTTGCAGTCGATGTTAATGGTTGACCTGGATCAACCCATGATTTTGTGCATTTGGGATTCTCAAAATGAATCCACTTTTCATCGCCAGTCACAATTAGATGCAAAAAAGACTTTCGTGCCGTTGAAGCAACATTTTACTGATGACTTTTCGGTTTTCCATTTGTCTTTCGTTCAGTTGATGTGGCACCCATTTTCCTTCCTTTAAAATCTTTCCCATCGCTTGTAAACGATCAGAAATTGTTTGCTGAGCAACGTCTAATCTTTCTGCAAGTTGTTTTTGCGTTTGACGTGCATCTTCATCCAATAATGCTTGTCATTGTTGGCCTTCAAACTTTTTCTGTTGACCTGGACGTTCTTTGTCTTTCACATTGAAATAATCACTTTTAAGGCATTTAAATCAGCGTTCACAAATATCTTGAGATGGAGCATGTTCACCATAAACTTCCCGAAGTATATGACAACTTTCAGCAGTATTTTTCTTCAAAATAATGAATTAAAACTTCCTGCAAATGCTCTTTTTTTTGGCACGAAATTTGACATTTTTAAGCATAAAAATATCTATGATGTTAACACCGTCAGAAAATTTGACATAGAGTTTTGAAGCTTGTTGTCAATACAACAAAATAGCATACATATCAAATCGCATGTATATCAACATATGTGTAACTCCATCTATTGAAAAACATCTGCATTATTGACCAGTACACTTAGTAGAGAATTAGAAAGTTCTTGGGAAAACTGTTTCAACATTTCGAGCCTGTTCAAGCATTCCAAAGGACATTGCTACAATGGAAAGTAAGATTTCAATATACCGAATATGACACTGGATTCATGGTTCTCCAATGTGGTCTTTGGTCCAGCAGCATCAGCATCACCAGAGAACTTGTTACAAATGCAAACTCTTAGGCTTCAGACCTTCTGAATCAGAAACTCTGGGGGGTAGGGCCAGCAATATGTGTTTTAACAAGCCTTCTAGGTGATTCCATGTAAGCTCAAGTTTGAGAACCAAGGTACTAGATGTTTCCAGTATTGTTGCAATAAATTGATGAGACCTTCTTAATTAAAGCAGTTTGAATTAAATAAAATTAAATTAAAAATTTAAAAAATATATTGAGGTAGCATTGGTTAATAATATATAAATTTCAGGTGTGCAATTTTATAATACAGCCTCTCTATATTCCATTGTGTGCTCACCATCGAAAGTCTGGTCTCCTTCTGTCACTATATATTTGACCTGCCCTTTACCCACTTCATCCTCCCCCTACTTCCCTTCCCCTTTGTAACTATTATTATGTTGTCTGTGTAATGAGATTATCTATTTTGTCTGTTCATTTATTGCTTATTTTATTCCCACATATGAGTGAAATCATATGTTTCTTATCCTTTTCCATCTGACTTATTTCACCGAGTATAATAATCTCAAGATCCATCCATGGTGTTGCAAATAGCAATATTGCATCTTTTTTTTTATGGCTGAGTACAATTTGAGATTTTTATTGCACCTCATCTCCTGTGTTGGTATTAGTGTTATGCCGGCCATGTAATGCCAATGGGGGAATGTTACCTCTTGTTCTGATTTTTCCCCCCTTTATTGATTAATATATTACAAATGTGTCCTTATCCCCCAATGTCCCCTCATCCCCCCAATCCTGCCCTCACCCTCAACCCCTGTTGTCCACATCCATCGCTTACGCTTATATGCATGCATACAAGTACTTTGGTTGATCTCTCCCCCTCTCCCCGACCCTCCCCTATCTTCCCTCTAAAGTTTTTTTTTGCTTATGTCAGTAATTTTTATTTATTTATTTTTAAAATTTTGTTTTATTGCTTAAAGTATTACAAAGAGTATTACATATGCCTCCTCCCCCCTCCCCCACCTTGACATTCCCCCGGACTCCACTACCCCCAGTGTCTTGTGTCCATTGGTTATGCTTATATGCATGCATACAAGTCCTTCGGTTGATCTCTTACCCCTCCTCCCACCCCCCAACCCTCCCGAGCCTTCCCGCTGTAGTTTGACAGTCTGTTCGATGCTACTCTGCCTCTGTATCTATTTTTGTTCATCTTTATAATGGTCTTTATTATCCATAAATGAGTGAGATCATGTGGTATTTTTCTTTCATTGACTGGCTTCTTTCACTTAGCATAATGCTCTCCAGTTCCATCCATGCTTTTGCAAATGGTAAGAATTCCTTCTTTTTTACTGCAGCGTAGTATTCCATTGTGTAGATGTACCACAGTTTTCTAATCCATTCATCTGCTGATGGGCACTTAGGCTGTTTCCAGATCTTCGCTATGGTAAATTGTGCTGCAATGAACATAGTGATGCATATATCCTTTCTGATTGGTGTTTCTGGTTTCTTGGGATATATTCCTAGAAGTGGGATCACAGGGTCAAATGGGAGTTCCATTTTTAACTTTTTGAGGAAACTCCATACTGTCTTCCATAGTGTCTGCACCAGTCTGCATTCCCACCAGCAGTGCACGAGTGTTCTCTTTTCTCCGCATCCTCTCCAGCACTTGTCATTTGTTGGTTTGTTGATAATAGCCATTCTGACAAGTGTGAGATGATACCTCATTGTTCTTTTGATTTGCATCTCTCGGATAATTAGTGACTTTGAGCATGTTTTCATTTGTCTCTTGGCTTTCTGAATGTCCTCTTTTGAAAAGTGTCTATTTAGGTCCTTTGCCCATTTTTTGATTGGATTGTTTATCTTCCTTTTGTTAAGTTGCATGAGTTCCCTACAAATGCTGGAGATTAAACCCATATCAGTGATAACATTGGCAAATATGTTCTCCCATGCAGTGGGCTTTCTTGTTGTTTTGTTGATGGTTTCTTTTGCAGTGCAGGAGCTTTTTATTTTGATATAGTCCCATTTGTTTATTTTTCCTTTAGTTTCCATTGCCCTAGGGGCTGTGTCAGTGAAAAAATTCCTTCCGCATATATCTGAGATTTTTCTACCTGTGGATTCCTCTAATATTTTTATGGTTTCCAGTCTTATGTTTAAGTCCTTTATCCATTTTGAGTTTATTTTTGTGTATGGTGTAAGTTGGTGGTCTAGTTTCATTTTTTTTGCATGTGTCTGACCAAATTTCCCAGCACCATTTATTGAAGAGACTGTCTTGACTCCATTGTATGTTCTTGCCTCCTTTGTCAAATATTAATTGAGCATAGTGGTTTGGGTTGATACCTGGGTTCTCTATTCTATTCCATTGGTCTATATGTCTGTTCTTGTGCCAGTACCAGGCAGTTTTGAGAACAGTGGCTTTGTAATACAGCTTGATATCTGGTATTGAGATTCCCTCCTACTTTGTTCTTCTTTCTCAGGATCTCAGCAGCTATTTGTGTTTGTGTGTTTTTTTTTTTTAATTCCATGTGAATTTTTGGAGAGTTCTTTTTAGATCTGTGAAATATGCTGTTGGTATTTTAATAGGGGGGGGGTACATTGAATCTATAGATTGCTTTGGGTAGTATGGACATTTTGATGATGTTGATTCTACCAATCCATGAACACAGTATGTTCTTCCATCTGTTTATATCTTCCTCTATGTCTTTTTCCAATGTCCCGTTGTTTTCTGGGTAGAGGTCTTTTACCTTATTAGTTTATTCCTAGGTATCTTAATTTTTTGGGTGCAATGGTAAATGGGATTGTTTATTTTAATTTCTCTTTCTGTAAATTCAGCATTGGCATATAAAAATGCCATGGATTTCTTGGTGTTAATTTTGTATCCTGCTACATTGCCAAATTCATTTATTAGGTCTAATAATTTTTGATGGAGTCTTTAGGGGTTTCTAAGTACAGTATCATGTCATCTGCGAATAATGACAATTTTACTTCTTTTCCAATTTGGATGCCTTTTATTTCTTCTTCTTGTCTGATCATTTTTGCTAGCACTTCCAGTACTATGTTGAACAGGAGTGGTGAAAGTGGGCATCCCTGTCTTGTTCCTGTTCTTAAGGGAAATGGTTTTAGTTTTTGCCCATTGAGTATGATGTTAGCTGTAGGTTTGTCATATAAGGCTTTTATTATGTTGAGGTATGATCTCTCTATTCCCACTTTGCTGAGCGTTTTTATCAGAAAAGGGTGTTGGACTTTGTGAAGTGCCTTTTCTGCATCAATCGATATGATTATGTGACTTTTGTCTCTCAATTTGTTTATGTGATGTATCACGTTTATTGATTTGCAGATATTGTACCAGCCTTGCATTCCTGGGATAAATCCCACTTGGTCATGGTGTATGATCTTTCTAATGTAATGCTGGATTCGGTTTGCTAGAATTTTTTGAGGATTTTAGCATGTGTAGATGATAGTCCATCTACATGCTAGTCCATCTGCTCTAGTGAGTCTATGTTCATCAGGGATATTGACCTGTAATTCTCTTTCTTTGTGGTGTCTTTATCTGGTTTTGGGATTAGAGTAATGCTGGCTTCATAGAAAGAGCTTGGAAGTTTGCCTTCCCCTTGAATTCTTTGGAATAGTCTTAGAAGGATTGACTTTAGTTCTTCTTTGAATGTTCGGTAAAACTCCCCTGTGAAGCCATCTGGTCCAGTACATTTGTTTGCTGTAAGCATTTTTATTACTGTGTCAATTTCATCAGTAGTTATTGGCCTATTCAGGTTTGTTGATTCTTCCTGATTGAGTTTTGGAAGCTCGTATTTTTCTAGGAATGTGTCCATTTCATCGAGGTTTTCCAGTTTGTTGGAGTAGAGTTTTGCTCATAGTATTTTTTGACAATCCTTTGTATATCTGTAGGGTCAATTATTACTTCACCTCTTTCATTTCTGATTTTGTTTATTTGGGTCCTCTCTCTTTGTTTCTTGGTGAGCCTGGCCAGATGTTCATCTATCTTGTTAATGCTTTCAAAGGACCAGCTCTTGGGTTCATTGATCTTTTGTATTGCTTTTTAGGTCTCTATGTTGTTTATTTCTGCTCTGATCTTTATTATTTCCTTCTTTCTGGTTACTGTGGGCTTTTCTTGTTGCTCTCTTCCTAACTGTTTCAGTTGTGTGGTTAGATCATTTATTACCAGTTTTTCTTTTTTTTTGAGGTAGGCCTGTAGGGCTATGAACTTCCCTCTCAGGACTGCTTTCATTGTGTCCCATAGATTTTGGATTGTTGTGCTTTCATTGTCATTTGTTTCCAAGATGCTTTTTATTTCTTCTTTGATCTCTCTGGTAACCCAGTCACTGTTTAATAGCATGCTATTTAGCCTCCAAGTGTTTGATTTTTTTCCAATGTTTTTATGTAGTTGATTTCTAATTTTATGCCATTGTGATCTGAGAAGATGCTTATTATGATTTCTATTTTCTTGATTTTGAAGAGACTTTGCCTGTGTCCTAATATATGGTCTATCTTTGAAAATGTCCCATGTGCACTGGAAAAGAATGTATATTCTGTAGCTTTGGGGTGAAATATTATGAAGATGTCAATTAAGTCCATCTGATCTAATGAGTCATTTAGGATTGATGTTTCTTTGCTGATTTTTTGTTTAGAGTATTTATCCAGTGGTGTCAGTAGGGTATTAAAGTCTCCTACTATGACTATTGGTATTGATCTCTCCCTTGATATCTTCCAGAAGTTGTTTTATGTATTTGGGTGCTCCTGTATTGGGTGCATATATGTTTACCAGAGTTATATCTTCTTGTTGAATTGCTCCCTTTAGTATTATATAGTGGTCTTACTTATTTCTTGTTATGGCCTTTACTTTGAGGTCTATTTTGTCAAATATAAGTATCACAGCCCCAGCTATTTTCTCATTTCCATTTGCCTGAAAAAAAAATTTTTCCCATCCCTTCACTCTCAGTCTGTATGAATCCTTTGTTCTGAGGTGGGTCTCTTGCAGACAACAAATATATGGGTCAATTTTTTTTTTTATCCATTCAGCTATCCTGTGTTTTTTTATTGTAGCATCTAATCCATTTACATTTATTTTATTTTATTTTATTTTTTTAATTTTTAATTTTTTTAATTAAATCTTTATTGTTCAGATTATTACATTTGTTCCTCTTCCCCCCCCCCATAACTCCCCTCTTCCCAGTTCCCGCCCCACCCTCCGTCCTCATTCCCCACCCACTGTCCTCATCCATAGGTGCACGATTTTTGTCCAGTCTCTTCCCGCATCTCCCACACCCCTTGCACCCCCAAGAATAGTCAGTCCATTCCCTTTCTATGTCCCTGATTCTATTATGATCACCAGATTATTTATTCACTTGATTCTTAGATTCACTTGTTGATAGATGCATGTTTGTTGTTCATAATTTGTATCTTTACCTTTTTCTTCTTCTTCCTCTTCTTAAAGGATACCGTTCAGCATTTCATATAATACCGGTTTGGTGGTGATGAACTCCTTTAGCTTTTCCTTATCTGTGAAGCTCTTTATCTGACCTTCAGTTCTGAATGATAGCTTTGCTGGATAAAGTAATCTTGGTTGTAGGTTCTTGCTATTCATCACTTTGAATATTTCTTGCCATTCCCTTCTGGCCTGCAAAGTTTCTGTTGAGAAATCAGCTGACAGTCGTATGGGTATTCCCTTGTAGGTAACTGAGTTTCTTTCTCTTGCTGCTTTTAAGATTCTCTCTTTGTCTTTTGCTCTTGGCATTTTAATTATGATGTGTCTTGGTGTGGTCCTCTTTGGATTCCTTTTGTTTCGGGTTCTCTGCACTTCCTGGACCTGTAAGTCTATTTCTTTCACCAGGTGGGGAAGTTTTCTGTCATTATTTCTTCAAATAGGTTTTCAATTTCTTGCTCTCTCTCTTCTTCTGGCACCCCTATAATTCTGATGTTGGTACGGTTGAAGCTGTCCCAGAGGCTCCTTACACTATCTTCGTATTTTTGGATTCTTTTTTCATTTTGCTTTTCCAGTTGGGTGTTTTTTGCTTCTTCGCATTTCAAATCTTTGCCTTGATTCTTGCAATCCTCTGGTCTGCTGTTGGGAGTCTGTATAGTATTCGTTATTTCAGTCCGTGTATGCTTAATTTCTAGTTGGTTCTTTATCATAACATCGAGGGTCTCATTAGATTTCTTGAGGATCTCACTACATTTATCGGCGGCTTCTAGACAGTTCTTAAGAGACCTTAAAAGTGTGGTTCTGAACTCAATATCCTCCATTGACAGTTTTGTCCTGTTTCTTTGTCTCTGCATTTTTTATGCTTTCTTGGTGCACCCCCTTGTGGTCTTTGTGCGCAGTCTTGTTGTAGTTAAGCCTTGATTGTTGTCAGCAATACCGGGGGTGATTTGACCTCCAGGCTAACTGGCTATGAGAGTCCGCTGTGTCTGCAGTGGGAGAGCTTCTGTGCTGGATCTCTAGGGCGGTGCTAATCTAGCGTTTGCCTGAGGCTATCCAGCAAATGGCTCTGCGCAGGGCTTGGGCGGGGTGGGTCCCCGGGGATCTACAGGGTGGGCTGGAGCGAGCAGTTATGGCTGCTCTCAGTTCGGTCCCTAGGGGCTCTGCCTCACAGTGTCCCAGCAACCGCTACAAACCTCGGAGAGAAAGCTGCCTTCGAGTTGCGACTGAAGCCAGACAGTCCTGCTTCTCCCATTTGAGTCTGGGTCCCCAGAGACTCACCCGGATCTGGAGCTCAGAGTCTGAAACTCCCTCCCGATTGAAAACAACAACCGCGCCCTCCGCCGCCAGCCCGCTCCACGCGCACTCCGCACCTGAGTATTTCACTTCAGCACTGCGCTTCCTCTGAGTCTGGGTATGATATTCTCTTTCCTCCTAGTTGTAGAATTTCCACTCAGCCAGCCTTCCTGTGGTTCTGGATGATGTCCGTTCCGTCGTTTAGTTGTTTTTTGAAGTGGTTGTTCGAGGCAGCAATCTCTGGCGTTAACCTATGCCGCCATCTTTGTTTCTCCTCCCATTTACATTTAATGTTATTATTGAAAAGTACTCGTTTGTGGTCATTTTCATTCTTAATGTAATGTTTTTTCTTGTCTTTCTATTTCTTCTTTTTACAGCAGTCCCTTTAGCATTTGTTGCATTGCTGGCTTGGTGGTAATAAACTCTCTTAGCCCTTTTTTTTTCTGTGAAGCTCCTGATTCCTCCTTTAATTTTGAAGGATAGCCTTGCTGGGTATAGTATTCTTGGATTCATTCCCTTGCTTTGTATCACTTTGTATATTTCATTCCATTCCCTTCTTTCCTGGTGTGTTTCTGTTGAGAATTCAGCTGATATTCTAATAGGAGATCCCTTGTAGGTTACTTTCTGTCTCTCTCTGGCAGCCTTTAAGATTCTTACATTGTCATTGGTGTTTGCCAATTTAATTATTTTTTATGCCCCTGATTCTAATATAATCACCAGTTTATTCTGTTCATCAGATTATTTATTCACTTGATTCTTAGATTTACTTGTTGATAGATGTGTATTTGTTGTTCATAGTTGGTATCTTTACCTTTTTCTTCTTCTTCCTCTTCTTAAAGGATACCTTTCAGCATTTCATATAATCCTGGTTTGGTGGTGATGAACTCCTTTAGCTTTTTCTTATCTGTGAAGCTCTTTATCTACCCTTCAATTCTGAACGATAGCTTTGCTGGATAAAGTAATCTTGGTTGTAGGTTCTTGCTATTCATCACTTTGAATATTTCTTGCCACTCCCTTCTGGCCTGCAAAGTTTCTGTTGAGAAATCAGCTGACAGTCATATGGGTACTCCCTTGTAGGTAACTAGCTGTCTTTCTCTTGCTTCTTTTAAGATTCTCTCTTTGTCTTTTTTTAAAAAATATATTTTATTGATTTTTTACAGAGAGGAAGGGAGAGAGAGAGTTAGAAACATCGATGAGAGAGAAATATCGATCAGCTGCCTCCTGCACATCTCCTACTGGGAATGTGCCCACAACCCAGGTACATGCACTTGACCGGAATCGAACCTGGGAACTTCCAGTCCCCAGGCCGACGCTCTATCCACTGAGCCAAACCAGCTTTGGCAAGATTCTCTCTTTGTCTTTTGCTCTTGGCATTTTAATTATGATGTGTCTTGGTGTGGTCCTCTTTGGATTCCTTTTGTTTCGGGTTTTCTGTGCTTCCTGGACTTGTAAGTCTATTTCTTTCACCAGGTAGGGGAAGTTTTCTGTCATTATTTCTTCAAATAGGTTTTCAATTTCTTGCTCTCTCTCTTCTTCTGGCACCCCTATAATTCTGATGTTGGTACGCTTGAAGCTGTCCCAGAGACTCCTTACACTATCTTCGTATTTTTGGATTCTTTTTTCATTTTTCTTTTCCGGTTGGGTGGTTTTTGCTTCTTCATATTTCAAATCTTTGACTTGATTCTTGCAATCCTCTGGTCTGCTGTTGGGAGTCTGTATAATATTCTTTTTTTAAAAAATATATTTTATTGATTTTTTTACAGAGAGGAAGGGAGAGAGATAGAGAGTTAGAAACATCGATGAGAGAGAAACATCGATCAGCTGCCTCCTGCACATCTCCTACTGGGGATGTGCCCGCAACCCAGGTACATGCCCTTGACCGGAATCGAACCTGGGACCTTTCAGTCCACAGGCCGACGCTCTATCCACTGAGCCAAACCAGTTTCGGCAATATTCTTTATTTCAGTCAGTGTATGCTTAATTTCTAGTTGGTCCTTTATCACAACCTCAAGGGTCTCATTAGATTTCTTGAGGTTCTCATTAAGTTTATTGGCGGTTTCTAGAAAATTCTTGAACAACCTTAAAAGTGTAGTTTTGAACTCTATATCCAGTAGTTTGTTTTCCTCCATTTCTGTCATTTGTGTCCTGTTTTTTTGTCTCTGCATTTTTTAAAAAAATATATTTTATTGATTTTTTTACAGAGAGGAAGGGAGAGAGACAGAGAGTTAGAAACATCGATCAGAGAGAAACATCGATCAGCCGCCTCCTGCACATCTCCCACTGGGGATGTGCCTGCAACCCAAGCACATGCCCCCGACCGGAATCGAACCCGGGACCCCTCAGTGCACAGGCTGACGCTCTATCCACTGAGCCAAACCGGTTCCAGCATCTCCGCATTTTTTGATGCTTTGCTGTGTCAATAGAGTGGCTTTCTGTGCTAGGTGTCCTATAGGACCCAGTGGCTCAGCCTCCCAAATTACCTGAGGTAGGCACTCTTGGTGCACCCCCTTGTGGGCTTTGTGCACAGACTTTTTGTAGTTAAGCCTTGATGGTTGTAAGTAACACTGGGAGGGATTGACCTCCAGGCCAATTGGCTGTGAGAATCAGCTGTGTCTATGGTGGGAGAACTTCTGTGCTGGAGACACCCCTCTGGGACAAGACTTGCTTCAATGGGGCTTTGTTGATCACTGAGTCTGCCCCCTGAGTGTGTCCTTTATGGATCTGAGGAGCTGCAATTTGGATGGTCCCACTCTGACCACTGGGCACACTGGCTCCTGGATCTCTAAGGAAGTGCTAATCTAGCCTTTGCCTGAGGCTACCTAGCAGGAGCCAGCTGTGACTCAATGCAAGTTGCCCTGGGGCCTCGAGCCAGCTTCAGTTTGTTAGGTAATTATTAGATTGCAAAGGGCCAGGCCTTTCATATGCAAAAGCGTCCATGCACAGCTTGGGCGGGGCGGGGTCCCATGGGATCAACAGGGCGAAGTGAGCAGTTATGGCAGCTCTCAGTCCTGTCCTCAGAGGCCCTGCTTCTCAGTGTCCCAGCAATCACTGCAAGCACCTCCAAGAGAAAGCTGCCCTCAAGTTCTGACCAATGCCAGACAGTCCAGTTTGTCCCGTATGAGTCTGGGTCCCCAGAGAGTAGCCCGTAACTGGAGCTCAGAGCTTGAGACTTCCTCCCGATTGAAAAAGACAACCATGTCCTTAGCCACCAGTCCTCTCCGCATGCGCCTCTATACCTCTGTATTTTACTTACGCACCGCACCTCCTCTGAGTCTCGGTATGCTTTTCTCTTTCCTTCTAGTTGTAGAATTTCCACTCAGCCAGCCTTCCTGTGGTTCTGGATGATGTCCGTTTCATCTTTTAGTTGTATTTTTTTAATATATATTTTTTATTGATTAACACATTGTTCGCGGGTAGTTTTTATTGTGCGCTAACAGGTTGCGTGGGCCATTTTTGTTAATTTTTTTTGTGCAAATTGCAACGTTCAGTAAAATTATAACTTTAGTTTATGTATTTATACGTTACCTGCATTCTACAGCTAGTCTATAAAAAACGTATAATACGTGTCCCACGCTCTACTACACTGGTGGAATGTATAAATACATAAAACGTATAAATACATTTCCCGCATACAATGTGTTAAGATATTACATCTGTGTCCTTATCCCCACCTTATCCCCTACCCGCCCTCTCCCGCTCATGACCTCACCCCCCCTGTTGTCCATGTCCATTGGTTAGGCCTATATGCTTGCATATAAGTCCTTTGGTTGATCTCTCCCCCTTACCCCCACCCTCGCCTATTTTCCCTCCAGGGCCCGACAGTCCAATCAATGCCTCTCCGTCTCTGGATCAGTCCTTGTTCATCAGTTTATGTTGTTCATTATATTCCACAAATGAGTGAGATCATGTGGTATTTATCCCTTAAAGAATATCCTTCAGCATTTCATATAATCCTGGTTTGGTGGTGATGAACTCCTTTAGCTTTTCCTTATCTGTGAAGCTCTTTATCTGACCTTTAATTCTGAATGATAGCTTTGCTGGATAAAGTATTCTTGGTTGTAGGTTCTTGGCATTCATCACTTGAATATTTCTTGCCACTCCCTTCTGGCCTGCAAAGTTTCTGTTGAGAAATCAGCTGACAGTCGTATGGGTACTCCCTTGTAGGTAGCTGACTGTTTTACTCTTGCTGCTTTTAAGATTCTCTCTTTGTTTTTAGCCCTTGGCATTCTAATTATGATGTGTCTTGGTGTGGATTCCTCTTGTTTGGGGTTCTCTGCGCTTCCTGGACTTGTAAGTCTATTTCTTTCACCAGGTAGGGTAAGTTTTCTGTCATTATTTCTCCAAATAGGCTTTCAGTATCTTGCTCTCTCTCTTCTTCTGGCACTCCGATAATTCGGATGTTGGTACATTTGAAGTTGTTTTGCTTTTCCGGATAGGTGTTTTTTGCTTCTTCGTATTTCAGATCTTTGACTTGATTCTTGGGATCCTCTTGTCTGCTGTTGGATCTCTGTATATTATTCTTTATTTCAGTCAGTGTATGTTTAATTTCTGACTTGTCCTTTTCCATTTTTTTGACATTCTCATTAAGATCCTTGAAGGTCTCACTAAGTTCCTCGGAGGTTCATAGAAGATTCTTGAGTAACCTTATAACTGTGGTTCTCAACTCTATGTCCTCCATTAGTTTGCTTTCCTCCATTTCTTTCATTTGTGACATGTTTCTTTGTTTTCGCATTTTTGGCTGACTGCGAGGAGCTACTGTCTGTGCTGGAGACACCCTTATGTGTGTGGCTCCACCCAGCAGGGGCTACAGCAACATCAACAAATTTCTCCTCTTTGTTTGAAAGTTTTGGAGCTCTCTGATTGACTGCAGTTAGGCTGCAAAAGCGCAGGTGCCTCCTTTGTGCCACTGAGCACAACTTGGGAGGAGATGTAGTGGGGCGGGGTCTCAGAGAGTTCCCAGGGTGGGGCATACAGCAATGTTCTCATCAGCGAACCTGCGACTCCAGCTCCGCGATTCCCCGAGTGCCACGCGCCCCCACAGCCCTGCAAGCAGCTCTGTGAGAAAGTCACCTTCACTTTCCGACCCGCTGCAAGACACTCCCATTTTTCCCCGTAGGAGCCTGGGACCCCCGCATCTCTCTGTAAATGAGTTCAGTTAGTTTGAGAGCTTATCCACTTCTGATTGAAAAAAACTGTGCACCCAGGTGCAGCAGCCGTGCACGCCCTGTACCTCTCTTCTTGGTGCCTCTCCCCTCCTACTCGGTCTCAATGTGCTTTTTTCTTTCCTTCTAGTTGTAGAACTTCCACTCAATCAGCTTTCTCGTGGTTCTGGATGATAGCTGTTTTGTCTTATAGTTGTGGTTTTAATGTTGTTGTGGGGGGCAGCATGTACAGGTTTGTACCTTATGCTGCCGTCTTGGTTCTCCCTTTTAGTTGTATTTTTGAAGTGGTTGTGTGAGGCAGCAATCTCCGGTGTTTACCTATGCTGCCATCTTGGTTTTTGCCAGTTTAATTATAATGTGTCTTGGTGTTGGTCTTTTGGGGTTCATATTGTTTGGCACTCTGTGTACTTCTTGAACTTGTGTAGTTTTTTCTTGCCAGTATCAGGGAAGTTTTCTGTCATTATTTCTTCAAACAGGTTTTCTATTCCTTGCTTCTCCTCCTCTCCTTCTGGTACCCCTATTAAGTGAATGTTGTTTTGTTTTGCATTGTCCCAAAGCTCCCTTAGGCTCTCCTCTTGCTTTTAAAGTTTTTTTTTTTCCAGTTGCTCCTGTGTTTGTGTGTTTTTTCCTACCTTGTCTTCTAATTTGCTGATGCGGTCCTCAGCCTCTTCTAGTCTGCTATTTAAGCCTTCCATTGTGTTATTACAGCTATGTCGTTCTTCATTTCCTCTTGGTTCCTTATCATGTTGGTGACATTCTCATTCAGCTCCTTATAATTCTCATTGAGTTGTGTGTATTTGTCATCCAGCCGTTTGAGTATCCTTATAACCATTACTCTGAATTCTTTCTCTGATAAGTTAATACCCTCAATTTCATTTAACTCCCTTTCTGGTGAATCCTCTTTTTCTTTCCTTTGTGGATTGCTCTTTTGTCTTCCCATGTTTTGCTGTAATGTTTTAATTGTAGCTCTGATTGCTTTGCTACCCAGTTTCTTTTGGGTATGGTGCTACTGGTGTGACCTCTCAGGTCTCCTGAGCTTGGTAGTCTAGTGTAGCTCCCTACTTGAGCTATTTGGGTTCTCTTGATGTAGTCCTGTGAGCTGGAAAGGCACAACTGAGGTGTCTAGAAGTCATCAGCCATGGAGGGGGTGTCTCAATTTTTGCTGTCTTGTGCCCTTGGTTGAAATCACGCATGCCCAGTGGGGACTCACAATGGCACCCAGGAACCGTCTGTTGGGGTGGTGGGGCTCCAGAGGCCTGTGTTCTGGAAAGGCGTGGCTGTCGTGTCTGGAGTTCTGTAGTTATGGGGTGAGCAGACTCAGCTTTTGCTGCTGCCCCCGTGTTTGGATACACGAGATCCCAGCGGCAGTTTACAGGGGCACCTGTAGTGTGTTTGCCAGCAGGGTGTACTGGCACACTCTGAAGGGCCCTGGCACTGAAGCCACTGGATTGCAGTGTCTGTGGGAAGTCTGGGGAGTGCCGCAGCGGTGGTCATCTCTCCCTGTCCCAGAGAGCCTGGTCTGCCAGCCTCTGCTGCTCCTGCCAGATTTAACTGTCCCTCACTCACTCACACACACACCACACACTCTCCTTTCATCCCCTCACTCACTCATTTCCTATCCCTCACATCCATCCTGCCAGCCGCCATCTTTTTCTCTCTGTCATCTTTTTTTAAAAATATTTTTTTTATTGATTTCAGAGAGGAAGGGAGAGGGAGAGAGAGGGATAGAAACATCAGTGATCGAGCCTGCAACCTGGGCAATGTGCCCTGACAGAGAATTAATCCATACCTCCTGGTTCATAGCTTGATGCTCAACTACTGAGCAACATCATCCAGGCAGTGTATCATCTTTTTAGTGTATTGCTGGATCTGGTTTATTAAATGTTTTGTTGAAGATTTTAGCATCTATGTTCATCAGGATTATTGGCCTATAATTTTTTTCTTTGTAGTATCTTTATCTGGATTTGGAATTGGATAATGCTGGCTTTGTAAAATGAGCTTGGAGTTTTCCCTCTTCAATTTTTTGGAATAGTTTGAGAAGGATGGGTGTTAGTTCTTTTTTGAATCTTTGATAAAATTTGCTTGTGATGCCATCCAGTGAAGTACTTTTATTTGTCGTGAGGTGTTTTGTTTGTTTGGATTTTTTAGTACTTCTATTGTACTAGTTGTATTTGTTCATATTTTTGGATTTTTCCTGATTCAATTTTGGAAGATTGTATGTTTCTAAGAATTTATCCATTTCTTCAAGATTGTGCAATTTTTGGCATATAATTATTGATAATATTTTCTTATAATTCTTTGTATTTATTCAGTGTCTGTTGTTATTTCTTTCATTTCTGATTTTATTTATTTGGGTCTTCTTTCTTTTTTACTTGATGAGTCTGGTTTAAAGTTTGTCAATCATTTTTATCCTGTCAAAGAACCAGCTCTTGCTTTCATTGATTTTTGGTAACTTTTTTTAGACTATTTTATTTATTTCGACTCTGATCTTTATTATTTCCTTCTATTCATTTTGGGGCTTTTTTTCCCCTTACCATTTCTTTTAAGTATAAAGTTTGATTGCTTATTTGAGTTTTTTCTTCTTTCTTGAGGGAGGACTTTAATGCTATGACTTTTCCTCTTAGGACTGCTTTGCTACTTCCTATAGATTTTTTGTTGTGGTGGTCTCATTTTCATTTGTTTCAAGGTAACATGTTATTCAGCCTTCATGACTTTGTGTATTTTTCTAGGTTCATACCATTATGGTCAGAGAAGATGCTTGATGTCATTTCAATCTTCTTAAATTTATTAAGAATCTTTTTGTGTCCTAACATGTGGTCTATCCATGTTCCATGTGCACTTGAAAAGAATGTATATTCTGCTAATTTTGGGTGAAATACTCTGAAGAAATCAAATACATCTGATCAAGATTTTTATATAATGCTACCATTTCCTTGTTGATTTTGTGATCTACCCATTGATGTCAATGGGGTGTTAAAATTCCCTACTATCACTGTGTTTTTTGTTGATCTTTCCTTTAATGTCCATCAAGATTTGCTTTACATATTTAGGTGCTCCTATGTTGGGTGTATAAATATTTAACAGATTTATATATTCTTGTTGGATTGCTCCTTTTGTCATTATGTAGTGCCCTTCTTTGTCTCTTTAGCCTTTGTTTTAAAGTCTATTTTGTCATTTATAAGCTTTGCTATTCAGCTTTGTTTTTCCTTTCCATCTGCATGAAATATCTTTTTCCATCCCTTTACTTTTAGTGTGTGTGTATCTTTTGTTTTGAGGTGGGTCTCTTGTAAGACAGAATATAAATGGGCCTTGCTTTCTTATCCATTCAGCTACCCTATGTCTTTTGATCAGAGCATTTAATCCATTTACACTTAAAGTGATTATTGGTGGGTACATGTTTATTGCCATTTTATTCTTTTAACTGTTCCTTTTTTTTCTTTTTTGCCTCCTCCTTCTTATTCAAGCAGGCCCTTCAACATTTCTTGGAATACTGGTTTGGTGGTCGCCAAATAGTTTAGCTTTTTCTTGTCTGGGAAGTTCTTTATTTCTCCTTCAATTTTATATGATAGCCTTACTGGGTAAAGTAGTCTTGGTTGTAGTAGTTGCTTTTCATCACTTTGAATATTTTACGTTAGTTCCCTCTGGCCTAAAATGTTTCTGTTCAGTAATCGGCTAACAGTGTTATAGAAATTCTTTGTAGGTAATTAACTACTTTCTCTTGCTGCTTTTTTCCCCCTCCTTATTAATATTATCTTTTTAAAATAGTTTTATTGCTTAAAGTATTACAATTACTCTTTGCTTAAAGAGTCTCTTGCTTCTTTTAAGATTGTCTCTTGGTTTTTACCATTTCAATGATGATCTGCCTCGATGTGGGCCTCTTTTGGTTCTTCTTGTTTGGGATTCTCTGCATTTCCTGGACTTGTGTGTCTTTCTTTCAGTAGGTTAGGAAAGTTTCAATAAATATTCCTTAAAATACGTTCTCAATATTTTGCTCACTCTCTTTTCTTTCTGGTACTTCTATGAAGCAGATGTTGTTGCACTTCATGTTATCCCAAAGTTCCCTTAGACTGTACACATTACATGTAATTATTTTCTATTATTTTTTGATGCTCTGATTTAATCCTCTGCTATATCCAACCTACTTTTTATTCTTTCCAGTGTATTCTTTTTAAAAAATGTATTTTATTGATTTTATACAGAGAGGAAGGGAGAGGGATAGAGAGAAACATCGATGAGAGAGAAACATCAATCAGCTGCCTCTTGCACATTCCCTACTGGGGATGTGCCTGCAATCAAGGTACATGCCCTAGACTAGAATCAAACCTGGAACCCTTCAGTCTGCAGGCTGATGCTCTATCCACTGAGCCAAACCGGTTAGGGCATTTCCAGTGTATTCTTTATTTTTAAAATTAAATCTTTATTGTTCAGATTATTACATTTGTTCCTCTTTTTCCCCCCCATAACTCCCCTCCTCCCAGTTCCCACCCCACCCTCCGCCCTCATTCTCCACCCAATGTCCTCATCCATAGGTGCACGATTTTTGTCCAGTCTCTTCCTTCATCTCCCACACCCCTTTTCCCCCCAAGAATAGTCCATTCCCTTTCTATGTCCCTGATTCTATTATAATCACCAGTTCATTCTGTTCATCAGATTATTTATTCACTTGATTCTTAGATTCACTTGTTGATAGATGCGTATTTGTTGTTCATAATTAGTATCTTTACCTTTTTCTTCTTCTTCCTCTTCTTAAAGGATACTTTTCAGCATTTCATATAATCCTGGTTTGGTGGTGATGAACTCCTTTAGCTTTTCCTTATCTGTGAAGTTCTTTATCTGACCTTCAATTCTGAATGATAGCTTTGCTGGATAAAGTAATCTTGGTTGTAGGTTCTTGCTATTCATCACTTTGAATATTTCTTGCCATTCCCTTCTGGCCTGCAAAGTTTCCGTTGAGAAATCAGCTGACAGTCGTATGGGTATTCCCTTGTAGGTAAGTGAGTTTCTTTCTCTTGCTGCTTTTAAGATTCTCTCTTTGTCTTTTGCTCTTGGCATTTTAATTATGATGTGTCTTGGTGTGGTCCTCTTTGGATTCCTTTTGCTTGGGGTTCTCAGTGCTTCCTGGACTTGTAAGTCTATTTCTTTCACCAGGTAGGGGAAGTTTTCTGTCATTATTTCTTCAAATAGGTTTTCAATTTCTTGCTCTCTCTCATCTTCTGGCACCCCTATAATTTGGATGTTGGTACTCTTGAAGCTGTCCCAGAGGCTCCTTACCCTATCTTCATATTTTCAGATTCTTTTTTCATTTTGCTTTTCCGGTTGGGTGTGTTTTGCTTCTTTGCATTTCAAATCTTTGCCTTGATTCTTGCACTCCTCTGGTCTGCTGTTAGGAGTCTGTATAATATTCTTTATTTCAGTCAGTGTATGCTTAATTTCTAGTTGGTTCTTTATCACAACATTGAGGTTCTCATTAGATTTCTTGAGGATCTCACTATATTTATCGGCGGTCTCACCAGTCTTTTCGAGGGCCTTACTACATTTATCGGTGGTCTCACCAGCCTTTTCGAGGGCCTTACTAAATTTATCGGCGGCTTCTAGACAGTTCTTGAGAGACCGTAAAAATGTGGTTTTGAACTCTATATCCTCCATTTCTGTCATTTCTGTCCTGTTTCTTTGTCTCCACATTTTTTATGCTTTCTTGGTGCACCCACTGTGGTCTTTGTGCGCAGTCTTCTTGTAGCTAAGCCTTGATTGTTGTAGGTAACACTGGGAGGAATTTGACCTCCAGGCCAACTGGCTGTGAGAATCAGCTGTGTCTGCAGTGGGAGAACTTCTGTCCTCTAGGGAGGTGCTAATCTAGCCTTTGCCTGAGGCTATCCTGCAAATGCCTCTGTACAGGGCTTGGGCGGGGCGGGTCCCAGGGGATCAACAGGGCGGGCGGGGTGAGCTGTTATGGCTGCTCTCAGTCCTGTCCCCAGAGGCTGTGCCTCTCAGTGTCCCAGCAACTGCTGCAAGTACCTCGAAGAGAACGCTGCCCTCAAGTTCCGACCAATGCCAGACAGTCCCGCTTCTCCCGTTTGAGTCTGGGTCCCTAGAGACTCGCCTGGAACTGGACCTCAGAGCCTCAGACTCCCTCCCGATTGAAACAGACAGCGCGCCCTCAGCCGCCAGCCCACTACACGTGCACCTCCGCACCTTAGTATTTCACTTCCGCACTGCGCCTCCTCTGAGTCTCGGGTATACTTTTCTCCTTCCTTCTAGTTGTGTAATTTCCCCTCAGCCAGCCTTCCTGTGGTTCTGGGTTATGTCTGTTCCATCTTTTAGTTGTATTTTTGAAGTGGTTGTGCGAGGCAGCAATCTCCGGTGTTTACCTATGCTGCCATCTTGGTTTTCCCACCCATAGTAGAGACTTTAATCCTTACTGTCATCCATGGATATATTTTACAGAAAAAAATATCAATTAGGAAACAATCTTAAACAACACACTTGATAAGATGGATTTAGTTGATATCTATAGAACATTTCATCCCAAAGCAGCACAATATACAGTCTTCCAAGTGAACTCAGACCTGTCTTTGAGAATGTCTGAATAAATTTAAGGTTGAAATCATATCAAGTATCTTTTCTGACCACAATAGCACGAAACTGGAAATCAACCATGACAAACAAAACAAAACAAACACCCAAGAAATGAACCATGACAAAAAAAAAACCTCAAAAATATTCCAACACATGGAGGCTAAATATTGTTATGAAGCAATGAATGGATTTTCTATGAGATCAAGGAAGAAAAAAAACTGCCTGGAAACAAAAGAAAATTAATATGCAACAATCCACAATTTATGGGACAGAGTGAAAGCTGTCCAGAGAAGAAAGTTCATAACTTTAAAGGCCTACCTCAAGAAATAAAGAAAGTCTCTAGTGAACAATTGAACCCTACACCTGAAAGAACTGAAAAAGTACAGAGTAAGTATGAGGAAGAAAATAATAAATATAAGAGCAGAAATACATGACATGGAAACTAAAAAAGAACAAAAAACACAAGTTCAATGAAACCAAAACATGGTTGGTTGAAAGGATAAACAAGGTTGATGAATCCATTAACCAAATTAATCAAGAAACAAAAAGAGAAGACCCAAGTAAATAAAACCAGAAATGAAAAAAGAGCAGTAACAATAGGCATTATAGAAATACTAATGATCGTAAGAAAATATTATGAGCAACTATATGCCAATAAAATAGACAACCTGGACAAAACTGACAAATTCCTAGAATCATACAATCTTCCAAAACTAAATCACAAAGAAGTACAACACTGAATAAACCAATAAACTAATGAAATTGAAGTAGTAACCAAAAAAACTTCCAGCAAACAGAACTCCTGGACCGGATGGCTTCACAGGTGAATTTTACCAAACATTAAAGGAAGTACTAACACCTATCCTCCTCAAGCTATTCCAAAAAATTCAGGAGGATGGAAAAGTAACCTACAGCCAGTGTCATATTCAATGGGACAAAACTAAAAATGTTTCCCGTAAGGTCAGGAACAAGACAGGGATGTCCATTTTTAACACTTTTATTCAACATAGTATTTGAAGTTCTAGCGATGGCAATCAGACAAGAAGAAAAAAAAAAAGCATCCAAATTGGAAAGAATGAAGTAAAACTGTCATTATTTCCAGATGACATGACATTATATATAGAAAATCTTAATAACTCCACCAAAAACCTACTAGGTCTAATAAATGAATTCAGTGGCAGGATACAAAATCAACAACCAGAAATCAGTGGCATTTTTATACACCAATAAGGAATTATTAGAAAGAGAAATGAAGAAAAAAATCCCACTGACTATTACAACAACAAATTAAGAAGTACATAGGAATAAATTTAACCAAGGAGATAAAAGCTCATACTCGGAAAACTATATGACATTGAAGAAAGAAATTAAGGAAGATACAAATAATGGAAGCATATATCATATTCATGGATTGGAAGAATTAACATAATTAAACTGTCCATACTACCTAAAGCAATCTATAAAACCAATGCAATTCCTTTAAAATACCAATGGCATATTTCACAGAACTAGAAAATATATTCCAAAAATTGTATGGAGCCAAACAAGACCTCAAATAGCTGCAGCAATCTTGAGAAAGAAGAAAAAGTTGGAGGTATCACAATACTGGGTATCAAATTATACTACAAGACCATGGTAATCAAAGCAATCAAGGTACTGACATATGAATAGGCATATAGACCAATGGAACACAACAGAAAGCCCTGAAACCAACCCACACTTCTATGATCAATTAATATTTGACAAAGAAGGTAAGAACACTCAATCATCCAATGGAATAAAGACAACCTCTTCAATTAATTGTATTTGGAAAACTAAGTAGCCACATACAAAATCTAATAAAAGAGAAACATGCAAACTGACCATAACTTCGCTACGCCCCATACCATGTCCATCAGCTAATTAGAGGGACTATATGCAAATTAACCCAAGCAAGATGGCGGCCGGCAGCCATGGAGCTGGAGCAAGCAGGAGGCTTGGTTGCCCCGGCGATAGAGAAAGCCAAGCTTTCCGCCTGCCCTGGCTGGCTGTAGCCTCCGCTCAAGGCAACAAAGTTTCAATTATAGAAGATAAATAAATCCCAGATACCTTCTTCCAGCCAGCCTCCACTGGGAGCTTGGGTGGCTGGGGGCCATGGCCAGCCTGAAAACAGCCATCAGCCCCTCACCCAGGCTGGCCAGGCACCCCAGTGGGGACCCCCACCCTGAAGGGGCTGTGGCCAGCCTGCAAACAGTCATCAGACCCTCACCCAGGCTAGCCACACCCTCATGGGGTGAGGGTCTCTGCTAGGGGTCTTGGACAGCCTGCAAACAGCCCTGAGCCCCTCACCCAGGCTGGCCAGGCACCCCAGCGGGACCCCCACCTTGATCCGGGACACGCTTCCAGGAAAACCAACCTAAGCACCAGGCATATAATAAAAGGGTAATATGCAAATTGACCCTAACAGCAGAATGACTAGTCACTATGACACACACTGACCACCAGGGGGCAGACGCTCAATGCAGGATCTGCCCCCTGGTGGTCAGTGTGCTCCCACAGGGGGAGCTCTGCTCAGCCATAAGCAAGGCTGATGGCTGCCAGCACAGCAGTGATGGCGGGAGCCTCTCCCGCCTCCTCAGCAGTGCTAAGGATGTCTGACTGCAGCTTCAGCCTGCTCCCCGCTGGCAAGTGGACATCCCACAAGGCCTCCTGGGCTGCCAGAGGGATGTCTGACTGCCAGCTTAGGCTCGAACCCCCGGGGAGTGGGCCTAAGCCAGCAGGTGGACATCCCCCGAGGGTCCCAGACTGTGAGAGGGCACAGGCCGGGCTGAGGGACCCCCTGAGTGCACAAATTTTTATGCACCGGGCCTCTAGTAAATATATAAAATTAGACCACCAATTTACACCATACACAATAATGAACTCAAAATGGATAAGAGACTTAAAAGAAAGCTGCAGAACCATAAAAATCCAAACAGGCAGTAAAATCTCAAATATCTGTCCCAGCAATATGTTTGCTGATATGTCTCCAAGGGCAAGGAAACTCAGGAAAAGGTAAACAAATGAGACAACATACAGTTAAAAAGGTTCTCTACAGCAAAAGAAAACATCATCAAAATGAAAAGAGAACCCACTGCATGGGAGAACATATTCACCAATGATACCACTAATAAGGGGTTAATTTCCAAAAAGTATAAAGAACTTATACAACTCAACACCAGGAAGACAAACAATCCAATTAAAAAATGGACAAAGAGGCCAGCCCTGGAGGGTGGGGGCAGGCTGGGAAAGGACAAGGGCGGGGGGGGGGGGGAAGGGGACATATGTAATACTTTCAAAAATAACTAAATAAATCATCTAATAAAAGGGTAATATGTTAATTAGACTGGGTCAACCGGCCATCTTCCAGACGTCTAACTTCCTTCCAGACAAAGCTATGGTGGTGGGGGCTGAGGCAGAGATGGTTAGGGGTGATCAGGCCAGCAGGGAAGGACAGTTGGGGGTCACCAGGCTAGCAGGGGAGCGGTTAAGCATCGATCAGGCCAGCAGAGGCAGATAGGGGTGATCAGGCAGGCAGGCAGGTGAGCGGTTAGGAGCCAGCGGTCCTAGATTGTGAGAGAGATGTTGGATGGGGCCAAAACTGGCAGTCGGACATCCCCCAAGGGGTCCCAGATTGGAGAGGGTGCAGGCCAGGCTTAGGGACTCCCCACTCCCAATGCATGAATATCGTGTACCAGTCCTCTAGTATATAATAAAGAGTGAATATGCTAATTAGATCAAACAGCCGAATGACCGTATGGACAACATTCTGGATGACTGTCCAGATGACCTTCCGGATGAAGCCAGGGTTGTGAGGGACTATGAGGGCTGGCCGAGGCTGCAACAGCCAGCTGAGGCAGCTAGGGCTGCAAGGGCATGAATTTCATGCATCGGGCCTCTAGTAAATAAATAAATAAATAGATAAATGACGAAGGACCTAAAGAGAAATTTCTCCAAAGAGAACATACAGATGACCAATAGACATATGAAAACTACTCAAGTTCAATAATCATCAGAGAGATGCAAAACGCCAATGAGGTATCACATCACATCTGTCAGAATGGCTACTATCAATAAATCAACAGACAACAAGTGCTGGGAGGATGTGGACAAAAGGGAACCCTTGTGCACTGTTGGTGGGAATCAGACTAGTGTAGCCACTGTGGAAAACAGTATGGAGTTTTCTCTAAAAATTAAAAGTGGAATTGCCTTTTGACCTAGCAATTCACTTCTGGGAATATATCCTAAGACTCCTGAAACACCATTCAGAAAAAAAAAACAAACATGCATCCCTATATTGATACCAGCATCCTAATATGCAAATCGACCAAATGGCAGAAGGACCAGAATGACCGGTCACTATCATGCACACTGACCACAAGGAGGCAGGTCCTCAACACAGGAGCTGACCCCTGGTGGTCAGTGTGCTCCCACAGGGGGAGTGCCGCTCAGCCAGAAGCCAGGCTCACGGCTGGTGAGCACAGTAGTGGTGGCGGGAGGCTCTCTCACCTCTGTAGCAGCACTAAGGAGCAGTGAGCAGGCAGGCAGTAATGAGTGAGGAGTCCTGAGAGGGCGCAGGCTGGGCTGAGGGGACCCCTCCCCCAGTGCATGAATTCTGTGCACCAGGCCCCTAGTCCTATCTAATAATAGAGAAACATGGTAATTAACAGTAACTTCACTACCCTTCCCATTGGCTAATCAGGGCGATATGCAAATTAACTGCCAACAAAGATGGCTGTTAACCGCCAACAAATATAGTGGCTAATTTGCATACATAGGCGCAATGATGGGAGGCAAAAGGGGAAAGACAGAGAAAGGTGGCAGGCAAGAGCTGGGGGGCGGGCAAAGGCAGCCCACAGGATGATCGCCATCGGAAAGCCTGGCAGCAGGACAGGCGACACCCCCCCTCCGGGGTGCCGGTGATTGCCATGGCGATCGGAGGAAGAGAGTGCCGGGGTGCAGGACCCCTGGGGCCAGGGGTGCCGGCTGGCCTGCGGCCCCCTGATCTGAGATGTCAAAGGGAAGGGCGGGGCCCCAGGGACGGCGGGCACCCCGGGCACCGGGTGCAGCTGTGCCTGCGGTCCCCGGATCTGCGATTGTGAAGGGAGAGGCGGGGTTGTGCCTGTGGCCCGGATATGCAATCGCAAAGGGAGGGGCGGGGCAGCAGGCATGGCTGGCGGCACCCAGGGCACCCGATGCTGAGGTTCCTGTGGTCCCCTGATCTGAGATGGGGAAGTGAGGGGCGGGGTCACAGGCACAGCTGCACCCGGGGGACCAGGATCTGCAATCGAGAAGGGAGGGGCGGGGCAGCAGGCATGGCAGCACCCTGGGCACCTGGTGCAGCCCCAGGGTGCAGCCATGCCTGCAGCCCCCTTATCTGCTATCGCTAAGGGAGGGCTGGGGGCGCAGGCATGGCAGCACCCTAGGCACCCCAGCACCTGACATGCAAAGGTCGGGGATGAAATGACTTTTCCCAACCACATCTGCAAGTATCCTGGGGAAGGCATCACTAAAGTGTTCACAACAACTCTCTTACTTGGCAAGGAAGAAAAAAGTTGGCAAGGGAAACAATCCCTTACATTAAAGTTAAGGTCCCTCTGAGTAAAAAATAGTATTTCCAATGTAAAGGAGGGAGCAGGCAAAAACAATAGGTTCTCATGACTTCCACTGAAGTTTGAGCATATGACAGAATCAAAACAAACATACAAATTAAAACAGATAGTGGCCATTCAAATGACCCAAATCAACTGTCACTGTTTGTTCCAGTAGCAGCAATGCTTATGTGATAATATAGTTTAACAAACATACAAAACAAGTCACATGATAAGAGAGGTTCGGCTTCTAAAGTAAATTGAATATGTTCTTTAAAAATTCTCATGTCCTCTCCTCTGACTATAATTCTTAATTTTCCAATCAGAAAATTACCCCAGGTGATTCATTAACATGTAGAACTTCAGTAACCTAACTTATTTAAAAACAAACAAACATCCCAACCATTTTTAAAATATTTAAATTGATATCTTAGGGTTAAAATTATAGAAGATATTTAGATTCAAATATATTTTCTGAATAGAAAATATTTCAATTTTTGATTAAAAAAACTAAACATAAAAAAATATATAAGTGACACATTTTCCCAAGGAACTCTGAATTAGTACCTTTCCCTCTAACTTTCTTCAAATTAAGAGAATCTATGGAGTTCCCTATACTGCACAGTTTTAATGAAAGAAAATAAGCCTTTCTAAGAGCATCAAATACATGTTTTGTTATTTACAAACATATATACTCCTCTCTCTCTCTCTCTCTCTCTCTCTCTCTCTCTCTCTCTCTCAAATATATTCTTACTGATTCAGAGAGGAAGGGAGAGAGAGAGAGATAGAAACATCAATGATGAGCCCTGACTGGTTTGGCTCAGTGGATGGAGCATCGGCCTGCGGACTGAAGGGTCCCAGGTTCGATTCCAGTCAAGGGCATGTACCTTGGTTGTGGGCACATCCCCAGTAGGAGGCGTGCAGGAGGCAGCTGATCGATGTTTCTCTCACATTGATGTTTCTAACTTTCTATCCCTCTCCCTTCCTCTCTGTAAAAAAACAATAAAATATATTAAAAGAAAGAAAGAAAGAAACATCAATAATGAGAGAGAATCATTGATCGGCTGCCTCCTACACACCCCATACTGGGGATCAAGCCCACAACCCGGGCATGTGGCCAGACCTGGAATCAAACTGTGAGTTCCTGGTTCATAGGTCAATGCTAAACCACTGAGTCACACTGGCGGGGCTCAATTCTAATTTATAAATTCATTCGAAGGACATATACAGCTTGAAAAGCTTCGGAAGTAGTTTCAAAAAACTAGCTTTTAAGTAACAAGAAAACGGTTATAGAAGAAAGTTTAAATTAAAGGAAAAAATTGTTTTGATTTATTGAAGAGTGAGAACATCCTCCATGAAAATGTGTACCTTGACTGTGGATGGCTGGGAGGCCTTATCACACTTTAGGAATTCAAATGCTTTTTACAATGAAAAGAAAGAGAGTTTCATCTCACTTCTCTCCCAGGGTAGATGTCTGTCAATAGAAGGTAGACATCAATAAAAGGAGGGGCTTGCACAATCAATCCAGAAAGTCAGCAATCTATGAATAATCCAGAAACGAGTATTTATCTCCTCTGCCACACACCCTCCCTCCTAGCCAGTGAGCAAGATAATTACTCTCAAGTCAAGCTAAGTGCCCCCCAGTCACAGTAGCCCAATGCTGACATACAAAGCATACAAATAATTCTCACTCTGGCATAAAAGTGACAACTTTCTTGGAAGAAAAGCAGATACTGTAAATTTCTCAAAGTCTTCCTGAAACATTTTTTATTTATTTTATTTTTTTTAAAATATATTTTATTGATTTTTTACAGAGAGGAAGGGAGAGAGATAGAGAGTTAGAAACATCGATGAGAGAGAAACATCGATCAGCTGCCTCCTGCACATCTCCTACTGGGGATATGCCCGCAACCCAGGTACATGCCCCTGACCGGAATTGAACCTGGGACCTTTCAGTCCGCAGGCCAACGCTCTATCCGCTGAGCCAAACCAGTTTCGGCCTGAAACATTTTTTAAAGTAATTTTTACTTCTTTAGAAAAAATGCATACATGGCAAACCATCTGTAATAAAAGGCCCATTCTATAAAATAATTCATCTATACTAATAAAAGGGTAATATGCTAATTAGACTGGGAGACTTTCCAGATGTTCTTCTGGACAAAGTCATGGTGGCAGGGCCAAGGTAGAGGCAGTTAGAGGCCAAGAGGGGAGGGCAGTTGTGGGTGATCAGGCTGGTGGGGGGCAGGGCTGTTGGGGGTAAGCAGACCAGCATGGGGGCCAGTTGGGGACAAGCAGGCCATCAGTGGGGGTCAGTTGGAGGTGATCAGGACAGCAGGGAGGCAGTTTGGAGTGAGCAGGCCAGTGGGGAGGGAAGGTAGGGGCGAGCAGGCCAGCGGGAGGGGCAGTTTGGGGTGGTCAGGCTGGTGGGGGGGCATTTGGGGGCAAGCAGGCCGGCAGCAGGGGAGGGGCAGTTGGGAGCAAGCAGACTGGCAGGCAGAGTGGTTAGAGGCAATCAGGCAGGCAGGCAGGCAGGTGAGTGGTTAGGAGCCAGCAGTCCTGGATTGCAAGAGGGATGTCCAACTGCCAGTTTAGGCCCAATCCCTGTAAACTGGCAGTAGGACATCCTTCGAGGGATCCCAAATTGGAGAGGGTACAGGCCAGTCTGGGGAACATACCCTCCCCCATGCATAAATTTCATGCACCAGGCCACTAGTCCTATATAATAAAAGCCCAGCGACTGAAATGGCAGAACAACCAGAATGACCAGAATGACCATAGCCCCTTGCCCCAGATGGCTCGCCCCCCAGCAAGCAGTTAGGGGTGATCAGGCAGGCAGGTGAGTGGTTAGGGACGATCAGACAGGCAGGCAAGTGGTTAGGGGCTTTCAGGCAGGCAAGCAGAGGCGGTTAGGCCTGATCAGGCAGGCAGAGGCAATTAGGGTGATCAGGCGGACAGGCAGAGGGGGTTAGGGGTGATCAGGCAGGCAGGCGAGTGGTTAGGGGCAATGAGGCAGGCAGGCGAGTAGTAAGGGGGGATCAGGCAGGCAGGCAGAGGCAGTTAGGGATAATCAGGCATGCAGAGGCAGTTAGGGGGGATCAGGCAGGCAGGCAGAGGTGATTAGGGGTGATCAAGTAGGCAGAGGCGATTAGGACGATCAGGCAGGCAGGTGAGTGGTTAGGGGTGATCAGGAAGGCAGGAAGAGGCAGTTAGAGATGATAAGGCAGGCAGGCGAGTGGTTGGGGAAATCAGGCAGGCAGGTGAGTGATTAGGGGCAATGAGGCAAGAGAGTGGTTAGGGGCGATTATGCAGGCAGGCAGAAGCTTTAGGGCTGATCAGGCATGCAGGTGAATGGTTAGGAGCATTTCAGGCAGGCAGGTGAGTGGTTACAGGAGATCATGCAGGTAGGCAGAGGTGGTTAGGAGTGATCAGGTAGGCAGGCGAGTGGTTAGGGGCAATCAGGCAGGAAGGTGAGCAGTTAGAAGCCAGCGGTCCTGGTTTGTGAGAGGGATGTCTGACTGCCAGTTTAGGCCCTATCCGCAGAGTTGGACATCCCCCAAAAGGTCCCAGATTGAGAGAGGGTGCAGGCTGGGCTGAGCCCCCCCCCCCCCCCCGCACAAATTTCATGCACCGGGCCTCTAGTTAGTTATAATAGCCAAAGTCTGGAAGCAGCCCAAGTGCCCATCAACAGATAGTGTATACAAAAGCTTTGGTATATTTATACAATGGAATTCTATGTGGGTGGTAAAACTTTTACCCTTTGAATGGATAGACCTGAAGAGTATTATGCTAAGTGAAATAAGCCAGAATACCATATGATCTCACTAATTTGTGGAATCTAATGAGCAAAATAAACTGATGAACAAAATAGAATGAAAAACATGGATACATGGAACAGACTGCCCTGTGCCTGAGGGCAGGTGGGTGGGGATGATTGGATAAAGAAGGTGAAGGGATTAGCTCAAGAACATATATGCATAGCCCATGGAAATGGACAATAGTTTGTTGAAGGCCAAGGTAGGGGAAGGCGGAGGTGGGTGAAGGTGGACAAAAGGCAGGGAAAAGGGAAACAGCTGCAATTATGTCAAAATTTAAAAAATTTTTAATCAAGAAAAGGAACTATAGGCCAATATGCCTGATGAACATAGATGCTAAAATCCTCAACAAAATATTAGCAAACCGGATCCAGCAAAACATTAAAAAGTTCATACACCATGACCACTTGGTACTTATTCTGGGGATGCAAGGCTGGTACAATGTGCAAATTAATAAATATAATATATCACATAAAAAAATTAAAGATAAAAATTGCATGATCATATTAATAGATGCATTAAAAGCTCTTGATAAAACCCAGCACCTATTTATGATAAAAACTGTCAGCAATGTCGGAATAGAGAGATCATCATAATAAAGGCCATATATAAAAAACCTACAGCCAATATCATGCTCAATGGGTGAAAATTAAAAGCATTTCACTTAAAATCAGGAACAAGACAGACATCCACTTTCACCATTCTTATTCAACATAGTACTGGAAATCCTAGCCAAAGCAATCAGACAAGAACAAGTAAAAGGCATCCAAATTGGAAAGGAGGAAGTAAAGCTGCCATTATTTTCAGATGACATGATATTGTACATAGATAACCCTAAAGACTCCACCAAAATAACTATTAGATCTAATAAATGAATTCAGCAATGTAGCAGGATACAAAAGTTATATATAGAAATTGGTGGCATTTTATACACCAATAATAAATAAACCTAAGAAAACAATCCCATTTACTATTGCAACATTAAAAAAAGGTACCTAGGAATAAATTTAACCAAAGGGTTAAAAGACCAGTATATGACATTGAAGAAAGGAATTAAGGAAGATGTAAACAAATGGAAGCATATACCATGTTGATGGATGGAAAAATTAACATCATTAAAATGTTCATATTACCAGAAGCAATCTATATATTCAATGCAATTCCTATTAAAATTCCAGTGGCATATTTTACAGATCTAGAACAAATATTCCAAGAAGACCCTGAATAGTCTCAGAAATATTGAAAAAGACAAAGTTGTAAGAATCACAATACCAAATATCAAACTATAATACAAAGCCACTGTGATCAAAACAGGCTGAAGCTGGCACAAGAACCAACATATAGTTCAATGGAACAGAACAGAACCCAAAAATCAATCCATTCCTGTATGATTAAATTATATTTGACAAAGAGGGCAAGGACATACAATGGAGTAAAAACAGTCTCTTCAATAAGTGGTGTTGAGAAAATTGGATAAGTACAGACAAAAAAAAAAAAAGAACTTAGACCACAAACTTAAACCGTACACAAGAATAAACTAAAAATATAAATTGTGAAATCACAAAAATTCTAGAAGACAAGATAAGCAGTAAAATCTCAGACACCTCTCAGAGCAATATTTTTTGTCAATATGTCTCCAAGGGTAAAGGAAACATGATAAATTTTAAAAAACAGGAGTATATTAAACTAAAAAGTTTCTTAACAGCAAAAGAAACCATCAACAAAATGAAAAATGAATCCCTACTGTACAGAACATATTTGCCAATGATTCATCTGATAAGAGGTTAATCTCCAAAAGAACTTATACAACTCAACACCAGGGAGACAAACAATCCAGTAAAAAAATGGGCAAAGGAATACAGGAGGGAAGGAAGATGGCTGCCAATGGGAAGGCAGACTGCAAGATAGTACGTGAGTTAGAGAACGAAGGGAGAGTGTGTGGTTGCATGGGGAGTGTTTGTTTGCGAGTTGAGGGACAGCTATACTCCAGGGTACAGTGGGGGATTGCTGGATGGGGTTCCCCTGACCAGGCAGCCTCCACTGCTGCTGAGATCCCTCCTGGAGCGACCGGCTCTGACACGGAGACCACACCATCTTGAAGGGGAGAGTGGATGTTGTCGGAAGCCTGAAAATGTTGTCGGGAATCTACAACAACGGCACCTAGCAAACAGTTGCGAACCTGGGAACACTGGTCCCCAAGTGGTGTGAGCATGCAGATTCGGAGGAACTCTGCACCTCCTCACAGAAAGGAGAGAGAGAACTGCATAACCAGACACCCAGAGAAGAGAGATCATGGGGAGACAAAGAAACAGCCTGCATATGAAAGAAAAGCAGTCATCACCAGAAAAGGAAGTAAATGAAATGGAGGCAAGCAACCTGTCAGAGAAAGAATTCAGAGAAATGGTCATAAGGTGGATGAAAAGAATGGAAGACAAATTCAACAATATGTGTAAGAACCAAGAGGAAATGAAGAAGAACCAAGATGAAATGAAAAATGGCATCACTGCTATAAAGAACTCAATACAGGCTCCGCCCCTCGTGTTACTGCCCCACCGCCTGGCCCCTGCGGACACACGACCCGCTACCGACCAATCTGCCCAGCACTCGTGTGCACCATGTCTGGTTCCTCCAGCTTCACCACTATGAAGAAAGTGGTTCAACAGCTCCAGCTGGAGGCTGGGCTCAACCACATGAAGGTTTCCCAGGCCGCTGCAGATTTGAAACAATTCTGTCTGCAGAATGCTCAGCATGACCCCCTGTTGACTAGAGTATCTTCAAGTACCAATCCCTTCAGATCCCAGATAGTTTGTGCCTTTTTGTAGTAAAATGAATTTTGAAGGTGTTCTAAACCACTTTTCTTGAACTAGCGAATATTCAAAGAGAGCCAAAATTGAAGCCTGTACAAAAAGCTTACCCTATAACATGTGCCATACTCTACAAACTTCTGCTTTTGTCAGTCCTTAACATGTACCTCTCTGAATTTTCATGAATTTATATTTCACAAGAATGATTATTTTATATACACTGGCAGCAGCATACAAATAAAATACTTAGTATAAAAAGAAAATGAAAAACTCAATACAAAGCATCAACAGTAGACAAGAACAGTGGCCGGCAAACTCATTAATCAACAGAGCCAAATATCAACAGTACAACAATTGAAATTTCTTTTGAGAGCCAAATTTTTTAAACTTAAACTATATAGGTAGGTACATTGTTATTAACTTAATTAGGGTACTCCTAAGCTGGCCTTTGCTAAAAACATCCTCAATCTGATTGAGGTATGTTCGCTGAGGTCGACCCCTTCCAACTCTCCCATCCACACTCATACTGTATACTTGTTTTGTCTATCTCCTTTTGTTCATCCTCTCTATATGTCCAAACCATCTCAACATACCTTTCTCAATCCTCAACACCACATCGTCTTTCACTCCACAACATTCCCTAAAATTAACTTAATAAAATTTACTTAAAATTTAAGTCAACTTTGCACTGTACGTGTGCGCACACACGTGGTATTTTGTGGAAGAGCCACACTCAAGGGGCCAAAGAGCTGCATGTGGCTCATGAGCCGCAGTTTGATGATCACTGGACTAGAAGAAGCAGAGGACCGCATCAGTGAGCTAGAAGAAAAGGTAGGAAAAAAAAAAAAAACCCAAACAGAGCAGCTTCTAGAAAAAAAAAATTAAAAAGCAGGAGGAGAGCCTAAGAGAACTTTGGGACAACATGAACTGAAACAACATCCACATAATAGGGGATGCCAGAAGGAGAGGAAACTGAGCAAGGAATAGAAAACCTGTTTGAAGAAATAATGACAGAAAACTTCCCTGAAATAGGGAAGAAAAAATTCACACAAATCCAAGAAGCTCACCGAGACCCAAACAAAATGAACCCCAAAAGATCGACACCAAGGCACATTATAATTAAACTGGCAAAGACCAACAACAAAGTAAGAATCTTAAAGGCTTCCAGAGAGAGACAGAAAGTTACCTACAAGGGATCTCCCATCAGACTATCGACTGATTTCTCAACAGAAACACATCAGGACAGAAGGGAATGGAATGAAATATACAAAGTCGTGCAAAGGAAGGGTCTGAATCCAAGAATACTGTACCCAGCAAGGCTATCAATCAAAATTGAGCTTTACAGACAAAAAAGGACTAAGGGAGTTTATTACCACCAAACCAGCAATGCAAGAAATGTTAAAGGGTCTGCTGTAAAATGAAGAAATAGGAAACAAAGAAGGAACACAGGGGTAAAGAATAAAAATAGTGACAAAAAACTACCTATCAATAATAACTTTAAAAGTAAATGGATTAAATGCCCCAATCAAAAGACATAGGTTAACTGAGTGGATAGGTAAACATGACCCATATATCTGCTATCTACAGGAAACCCACCTCAGAAAAAAAGATGCACACAGACTGATGGTGAAGGGATAGAAAAAGGTTTTTCAGGCGAATGGAAATGAAAAAAAACCTGGGGTAGAAATACTTATATCTGACAAATTATATCTCAAAGTGAAGGACATAACAAGAGATAAGGAAGGCCACTTCATAATAATAAAGGGAGCAATGCAACAAGAAGAAATAACTCTGGTAAACATATGCACATCCAATACAGGAGCACCCAAATACATAAAAAAAGTTCTGGAGGATATCAAGGAAGATATTGACAGCAATACAATCATATTAGGGGACGTTAACACCCCACTATCACAATTGGACAAATCTTCTATACAAAAAATCAGCAAAGAAACATCAATCCTAAATGACTCACTAGATCAGATTGAATTAATCAACATCTTCAGAACATTTCACCCCAAAGCCTCAGAATATACATTATTCTCAAGTGCACATGGGTCATTTTCAAAGATAGACCATATATTGGGTCACAGGCAAAGTCTCTTCAAAATCAAGAAGATAGAAATCATATCAAGCATCTTCTCAGATCACAATGGCATAAAACTGGAAATCAACTACAATAAAAAAAATAAAAACCCCAAACACATGGAGACTAAATAGCATGCTATTAAACAATGACTGGGTTACCAGAGAGATCAAAGAAGAAATAAAAAACATCATGGCACATGATGGCACACAACAATGAAAGCACAACAATCCAAAATCTATGGGACACAGAGAAAGCAGTCTTGAGAGGGAAGTTCATAGCTCTACAAGTCTACTGCAAAAAAACAAAAAAAACAATGGTTATATATTACCTAACCCTACAACTCAAAGAGTTAGAAAGAGAGCAACAAAAAAAGCCCAGTGTAAGCAGAAGGAAGGGAATAATAAAGATCAGAGCATAGATAAATGACATAGAGACCAAAAAAACAACAACAATACAAAAGATCACCAAAACCATGAGCTGGTTCTTTGAAAGGATAAACAAGATTGATGAACCTCTAGCCAGGATCACCAAGGAGCAAAGAAAGAGGACCCAAATAAACAAAATCAGAAATGAAAGAGGAGAAATAATAACAGACCCCACAGAAATACAAAGGATTGTTAAAAAATACTATGAACAACTCTATTTCAACAAAATGGACAACCTGAAGGAAATGGACATATTCCTAGAAAAATACAGCCTTCCAAAACTCAATCAGGAAGACTCTAAAAATCTCAATAAGCCCATAACTATGTAAGAAATTGAAGCAGTCATCAAAAAGCTTCCAACAAACAAAAGCCTGGGGCCAGACTGGTTCACAGTGGAGTTTTACCAAACATTAAAGGAAGAACTAAAACATATCCTCCTCAGACTATTCCAAAATATTCAAGAGGCAGGCACACTTCCAAGCTCATTCTATGAAGCCAGCATCACCCTAATATCAAAACCAGATAAAGACAACACAATGAGAGAATTACAGGCCAATATCCCTCATGAACATAGATGCCAAAATCCTCAACAAAATCTTAGCAAATCGGATCCAGCAGTACATCAGAACGATCATAAACCATGACCAAATAGGATTTATCCCAGGGATACAAGGATGCTACAATATCTGCAAATCAATAAACGTGATACATCACATAAACAAATTGAGAGATGAATACCACATAGTCATATCAATTGATGCAGAAAAAGCATTTGACAAAATCCAACACCCATTTTTGATAAAAACTCTCAGCAAGGTGGGAATAGAGGGATCATACCTCAACATAATAAAAGCCATATATGACAAACCCACAGCCAACATTATACTCAATGGGAAAAAACTAAAACCATTTCCCCTAAGAACAGGAAGAAGACTGGGATGCCCACTCTCACCACTCCTGTTGGACATAGTACTGGAAGTATTAGCCATTGTGATTAGACAAGAAGAAGAAATAAAAGGTATCCAAATTGAAAAAGAAGAAGTAAAACTGTCCTTATTTGCAGATGACATGATATTGTACATAGAAAACCCTAAAGACTCCATCAAAAACCTATTAAACTTAATTAATGAATTCGGCAATATAGCAGGATACAAAATTGACGCCAAGAAATCTATGGCATTTCTATACACCAATAGTGAACTTACAGAAAGAGAGACTAAAAAAGCAATCCCATTTACCATTGCACCAAAAAAATTAACATACCTAGGAATAAACTTAACTAAGGAGGTAAAAAACCTATATGCAGAAAACTACAGGACACTGAAAAAAGAGATAGAGGAAGACATAAAAAGATGAAAGATCATACCCATGTTCATGAATTGGTAGAATCAACATAATCAAAATGTCCATAATACCCAAAGCAATCTATAGATTCAATGCACTCCCCATTTAAATACCAATGGCATATTTCACAGACCTAGAAAGAACTCTCCAAAAATTCATCTGGAATAAAAAAGACCCTGAATAGCTGCATCAATCCTCAGAAAGAAGAACAAAGTAGGTGGGAATCTCAATACCAGATATCAAGCTGTATTACAAAGCCACTGTTTTCAAAACAGCCTGGTACTGGCACAAGAACAGACATATAGACCAATGGAACAGAATAGAGAGCCCAGAAGTTGACCCAAACTACTATGCTCAATTAATATTTGACAAAGTAGGCATGAACATACAATGGAGTCAATACAGTCTCTTCAATAAATGGTGTTGGGAAAATTGGACAGATACATGCAAAAAAATAAAACTAGACCACCAACTTACACCATACACAAAAATAAACTCAAAATGGATAAAGGACTAAAACATAAGACAGGAAACCATAAAAATACTAGAGGAATCCACAGGCAGTGAAATCTCAGACATATGCGGAAGCAATTTCTTCACCGATACCACTCCTAGGGCAATGGAAACTAAAGAGAAAATAAGCAAATGGGACTACATCAAAATAAAAAGCTTTTGAACAGCAGAGGAAACCATCAACAAAACAACAAGAAAGCCCACTGTATGGGAGAATATATTTGCAAATGTTATCATTGATAAAGATTTAATCTTCAGCATTTATAGGGAACTCATACAACTTAATAAAAGGAAGATAAATGATCCAATAAAAAAAATGGGCAACGGACCTAAATAGATACTTTTCGAAAGAAGACAGAAGGAAGGCCAAGAAACATATGAAAACGTGCTCAAAGTCACTAATTATCTGAGAGATGCAAATCAAAATGACAGTGCGGTACCATCTCACACCTGTCAGAATGGCAATCATCAACAAAGCAACAAACGACAAGTGGTGGCAAGGATGTGGAGAAAAAAAGAACCCTCGTGCACTGCTGGTGGGAATGCAGACTTCTGCAGCCCCTGTGGAGAACATTATGGAGTTTACTCAAAAAGTTAAAAATGGAACTCCCATTTGACCCAGTGATCCCACTTCTAGGAATATATCCCAAGAAACCAGAAACACCAATCAGAAATGATATATACACCCGTATGTTCATAGTGGCACAATTTACAATAGCTAAGATTTAGAAACAGCCTAAGTGTCCATCATCAGATAAGTGGATTAAAAAACTTTGGTACATCTACACAGTGGAATACTATGCCGCTATAAAAAAGAAGGAACTTTTACCATTTGCAACAGCATGGATGGAACTGGAGAGCATTATGCTAAGTAAAATAAGCCAGTCGGAGAAAGATAAGTGTTACATGATCTCACTCATATGTGGGATATAATGATCAATGTAATTTGATGAACAAGAATAGATCCAGAGACAAATGGTAGGGGAGGGAGGGGGGTTAGAGAACAACCAAAGGACTTGTATGCATGCATATTAGCATGACCAATGGACACAGATACTGGAGTGGTGGGGGCTTGCTCAGGGTGGGAATGGCTGGCGGGGGGATGTCTATTGGGGGGAAAAGGAGATATATGTAAAACTTTAGACAATAAAAAAAAGAATGGTTTAAAAAAGTATCAGTGTCAATTTCCTAATTTTGATTATTGTACTGTGATTATGGAAGAAAATGTTTTTGCTTTTAGTAAAGGAACCTTTTATATTGACTGACTTTTCTGAGTGAAATTCCAACTGTTCAGAGAAAAATAGACTCATAAAGCAAATGGAGTAAATCTTATCAATTGTAGAATCTACAAGAGTGTACAGGATTTCTTTGTTCAATTCTTGCAACTTTTCTGTATTTTGATATTATTTCAAAATAAAAAGTCATATTAACAAAGAGCAAGTTTGTATTCTGCCTCCTCCAATAAGTGCTCTGTGATTTTGGACAAGTTACTTTACCTCTTTGTGCTTCCGTGTCTGTCACATGATAATCAAATTACAACCATGTTATGAGGAATAATTAATACATGTAACATTCTTAAACTAAGCCTGGGAAATAGAAAGAGCGCTATAAATTTTACTTGAAAATTTGTGTCCTTTTTCACCTCTAAGAAATGTTCTTTTTTTTTTTTTTCCAAATTCCCTCTTCTTCCTTATTATTGGTTTCTCCTCCTAGAATTCCCAATAGACAGACATTAGTATTTCTGGTTGTGCTTTTCACATGTCACTTTCTTATACATCTTAATTCTTTTGTACAGAGTTTTGGGAGAAACTCTAAGCTTGATTTTTCCATTCTTTAATTTCTCTTCCACTGTCTCCTTTCTACTATTCAGTCAAGCTATCGAATTATTTAATTCATGTGTTTAATATCCAAGAAAGCACATTGTGCTTTTTTTTTTTTAACTTTAGTTTGGTTTTATGAAAACTTTTTCTTTTCTTATATTTCAGGAACTAGAATTGAAGTAGGGTGGGAGATGTAGAGGCCTAATTGAGTTTTAAGGTCTTTGTTCCAAATTCTTGAGGTCCAGCCACTTTTCTGCTATTGGGATCCTCAAGGCACTCTAGCATCCTTATAATAAATCTCACATTTCACTTGTTACTTCTTTTTTTAAATAATATATTTTTATTGATTTCAAAGAGGAAGGGAGGGAAGGAGAGAGAGAGAGAGAGAGAGAGAGAGAGAGAGAGAGAGAGAGAGAGAGAAAGAGAATGAATGATGAGAGAGAATCATCAATCAGCTGCCTCCTTCACTTCTCCTCCTGGGGATGGAGCTTGCAACCCAGACCTGTGCCCTGAGCAGGAATTGAACCTCGACCTCCTGGTTCATGGGTCGATGCTCAACCACTGGCCGGCCTCACTTGTTAGTTTGTAATTTAAATGGTCTCATGCAAGTTTCTTGTACACAGTATCTTGTTCTATAACATCAAAGTTTGTTTTGAATAAACTTTTTGTTTTAGAATAGTTTAAATTTACAAAAATGTTACCAAAGTAGTTCAGAGTTCTCAAATAATGAGCACAGCTTACCCGTTTGTTAACATCGTGCATTACTGTGGAACATTTGTCATAACTAATGAACCAATACTAATACATTGTTATTAAATAAAGTCCTTATTCCTTAGTTTGTATTTAGTGTCCTTTTCCCATTCAGGATATCATATTACATTTAGTCATCCTGTATCTTTTTACACCTCAAGACTGTGACAGTTTCTCAGAGTTTTCTTATTTTTGATGTCCCTGACAGTTTTGAGGAATACTGGTCAGTTATTTTATAGAATGTCCTGAAGTTGGGGTTGTTTAATGTTTTTTCGTAGCTAGACTGGGATTGTATTTTGGAGGGGAGGAAGACCACACTAAGTGCCACTCTTAAGATATCATATTAAAAGTACATGCTGTCAACATAACATCACTGATTCTAACCTTGAACACCTAGCTGAGGGAGTGTTTCCAGGTCTCTCACTGCAGTCACTTTAACCCCCTGGGAGGAAGACTAGCATAGCTAGTCTTAATTTAAACATTCCCCGACACTAAGGATGGGGAATGTTTTACCTCCTGGAGAGAGGAGCCACCAGATGATTTAGAATCCTTCCATCCGGGAGAGCTTTTGATTCTACCCCTTATTTATTTATTCAACTATTTATTTATTTATTTATTTATTTATTTATTTATTTTTTCAACCATTTATTTTTTTAAGGATGGACTCATGGATATGTATTTTATACCTGGGTTATAATTCAATGAATAATACTATGTATTAAGATTCACTATTTGTGCTGTGATGTTCTATGGATTTGGGCAAATGCACAGTGTCATGTATCCACTACTATAGTAACATACAGAATAGTTTTCTATCTATCTATCTATCTATCTATCTATCTATCTATCTATCATCTATCTATCATCTATTGCTTAAATTACTCTAGCTTTGGCATTGTGAACTCTCTCAGTTGGCTCCCGTGTCTCTTTGACATAACCCCATCATTTTATTTGTTGAGCACTTCCTTTCCTTTTTGGTACTATAAGATATTCCAGGCAGATCTTGTAGACCCTGTGCCCAGCTCTGGAATCAGCCATTTTCCCAAGGAACTCTGGTTCCTTTCACTATAGAATTGTTTAGAAACCAAAATCTAGGCACAGGGAGTGATCATTTTTCCTGGGATGTCATTACTTCCAGGCACTCTCAGCAGAGAGAGCTAGAAATTATATCCTATATAATAAAGAGGTAATATGCAAATTAACCCTCACACCCTCACAAGATGACTGTCCATGACCAGGCTGGCGGGGGTTAGTGAGGGATGACCAAACAACTGAACAGCAGGCTGCGTGGCGCAACTTGGCTGGTGGAGGGGCAGTTGGGGGCGACCAGGCCACCAGGGGGGGGCAGTAAGAGGCGACCAGGCTGGCAAGGGGGGTGCTGTTGGGGCGACCAGGCCAGCAGGGAGGGCTGTTTGGGGAAATTAGGCTGGCGGGGGGGGGGCAGTGATGGGTGACTAGGCCAGCAGGTGTGGCAGTAAGAAGCAACCAGTCTGGTGGGGGTGGGGCAGTTAGGGGCAACCAGGCCGGCATGGGGATGGTGCTGTTGGGGGTGACCAGGCCAGTGGGGGGGGGCAATTAGGGGTGATCAGGCTGGCAGAAGGGGAAGGTGGTGACAACCAGGCTGGCGGGGGGGGGGGCAGTAAAGGGTGACCAGGCTGGTGGGGAGGGGGCAGTTAGGGGCAATGAGGCCAGCGGGGGGGGGCAGTTAGGGGTGATCAGGCTTGCACACAGAGGCAGTGAGGGGCAATCAGGCTGACAAGCAGGGGCAGTAAGGGGCGACCAGGCAGGCAGGCAGGTGAGCAATTAGGAGCCAGTGGTCCAGGATTGTGAGAGGGATGTCCAACTGGTGGCTGGGATTGGGTCTAAACCAGCAGTTGGACATCCCCCAAGGGGGTCCTGGATTGGAGGGGGTACAGACTGGACTGAGGGGATCCCCCCTGCCCCCGTGCACAAATTTTATGTACCAGGCCTCTAGTTTGTATATACTAACCCAAGTCTATACACATATCTATAATTATTTATTATATCTCTGTGTGTATGTATTATATTAAGTTAAAAATGAGTTCCTTGATGTCTCTGATTCTAATTTAGTAATACATAGTTCATTCTAGCCTTCCCCCCTTACTGTTCTGGAACCTCCTATTCCAAGACAGAGAAACCTGGCTTCTACTGTCTGCCATCCATTTATTTATTTGTTCAATACTAACACATGTACAGTGGTTTCAGAATTGTTTACCCAAACACCTTTTAAACAACTTTATTAGAGTACAGAGTTGATATACATTTGTCTCTAGACTTCCAGTTTCTATTAATTTCCAAAGTTACTCAGGTCTTCCCTCCATCCTGGGATCTTTCGGATCAACATTTTAGATGATTTTTTAAAAAATATGTATGCAGAGAAACCAAGATGGTGGCAAAGGTAAACACCTGAAATTACTGCCTTGCACAACCACTTCAAAAATAAAACTAAAAGACAAAATGGACATCATCCTGAACCACAGGAAGGCTGGCTGAGTGGAAATTCTACAACTACAAGGAAAGAGAAAAGCACACTGAGACTCGGAGGAGGTGCAGAAGTAAAGTGCAGAGGTGCAGAGGCACACGCGAAAAGGGCTGACAACCGAGGACGTGGTTGTCTTTTTTGAATCGGGAGGGAGTCTCAAGCTCCCGACTGCTCTGAACTCCAGTTCTAGGTGAGTATCTGGGGACCCAGACTCATAGGGGGAGAAACTGGACTGTCTGGAATCGGGCGGAACTCGAGGGTGGCTTTCTTTAAGAGGTGCTTACAGCAATTACCACAGGATACTGAGGATCAGCCATAGCTGTTTGCTCCACCCTGTTGATTCAACTGAGACCCCGCCCCACCCAAGCTGTGCACAGAGGCTTTTGCATATGAATGGCCTGGTCCTTTGCAATCTAAAATTACCTAACAAATGGCAGCGGGGTCAGAGAGAGCCAGAACATCCAAAAGAAGGCCCAAGGCCCCACAGCAGCTTGCATTGCTTCACAGCTGGGCCTCATCTGGGCACCTCCAAACCCCAAACAAAGAAGAGGAATCTGCAGATCTCTCCATAGCTCCTGCCGGGTAGCCTCAGGCAGAGGCTAAATTAGCACCTCCTTAGAGATCCAAGAGCCAGTGTACCCAGTGGTCAGAGTGGGACCATCCAGATTACAACTCCTCAGATCCATAAGGGACACACTCAGGGGGCAAACTCAGTGAGCACCAAAGCCGCACTGAAGCAAGTCTTGCCCCAGAAGGGTGTCTCCAGCACAGAAGTTCTCCCACCATAGACACAGCTGATTCTCACAGCCAATTGGCCTGAAGGTCAATTCCTCCTAGTGATACCTACAACAATCAAGGCTTAACTACAATAAAACTGTGCACACAGCCCACAAAGGGGTGCACCAAGAGTGTCCACCTCAGGTAATTGGGGAGGCTGAGCCACTGGGCCCTATAGGACACCTAGCACAAAAAGCTACTCTATCAACACAGGGAAGCAGCCAAAATGTGGAGACAAAGAAACAAGTCACAAATGACAGAAATTGAGGAAAGCAAACTACTGTGTATAGAGTTCAAAACTATGGTTATAAGGTTTTTCAAGAATTTTCTAGAAACTGCCAATAAATTTAGTGAGACCCTTGATAACTCTAGTGAGACCCTCGAGGTTATGAAAAAGGATCAACTAGAAATTAAGCATACACTAACTGAAATAAAGAATATTATACAGAGATCCAACAGCAGACTAGAGGATCGCAAGAATCAAGTCAAAGATTTGAAATATGAAGAAGCAAAAACCAACCAACTGGAAAAACAAAAAGAATCCAAAAATATGAAGATAGTGTAAGGAGCCTCTGGGACAACTTCAAGCATACCAACATCCGAATTATGGGGGTGCCAGAAGAAGAGAGAGAACAAGATATTGAAAACCTATTTGAAGAAATAATGACAGAAAACTTCCCCTACCTGGTGAAAGAAATAGACTTACAAGTCCAGGAAGCACTGAGAACCAGAAACAAAAGGAATCCAAAGAGGACCACACCAAGACACATCATAATTAAAATGCCAAGAGCAAAAGACAAAGAGAGAATTTTAAAAGCAGCAAGAGAAAAACTGTCAGTTACCTACAAGGGCATATACTTAGGACTGTCAGCTGATTTCTCAACAGAAACTTTGCAGGCCAGAAGGGAGTGGCAAGAAATATTCAAAGTGATGAATAGCAAGAACCTACAACCAAGATTACTTTACCCAGCAAAGCTATCATTCAGAATTGAAGGTCAGATAAAGAGCTTCACAGATAAGGAAAAGCTAAAGGAGTTCATACCACCAAACCAGTATTATATGAAATGCTGAAAGGTATCCTTTAAGAAGAGGAAGAAGAAGAAAAAGGTAAAGATATAAATGATGAACAACAGATACACATCTATCAGCAAGTTAATCTAAAAATCAAGTTAATAAATAATCTGATGGCCAGAACCGGTTTGGCTCAGTGGATAGAGCGTCGGCCTGCGGACTGAAAGGTCCCAGGTTCGATTCCAGTCAAGGGTATGTACCTGTGTTGCGGGCATATCCCCAGTGGGGGATGTGCAGGAGGCAGCTGATCGATGTTTCTCTCTCATCGATGTTTCTAACTCTCTATCTCTCTCCCTTCCTCTCTGTAAAAAATCAATAAAAAATATATATATATATAAAAAAATTACACTACTAAAAATAAATAAATAAATAAATAAATAAATAAATAAATAAATAATCTGATGATCAGAATAAACAGGGGCATAGAAAGGGAGTGGACTGACAATTCTCTGGGGGAAAGGGTGTAGGGGGTATGGGAGAGACTGGAAAAAAATCGTACACCTATGAATGAGGACAGTGGTGAGGGGAGTGGGGGATAAGGGCAGAGGGTGGGGTGGGAACCGGGTAGAGGGGAGCTATGGGGGAAAAAAAGAGGAACAACGGTAATAATATGAACAATAAAGATTTAATTTAAAAAAATTAAGAAGAAAAAAAATATGTATGCATTAAGATTTACTATTTGTGCTGTGATGTTCTATGGATTTGGGCAAATGCACAGTGTCATGTGTCCACTACTATAGTTACATACAGAGTAGTTTCACCAATCTAAAATATTCTCCTATGCTTCACCATATTCAACTCTCCAAAATCCTTAAACCTCTGGCAATCAGTAAACTGTTTTATTTCTCTGTTGTTTGCTTTTTTCAGAGTTTTATATAAGTGGATCATATAGACTTTCCAGACTACATTCTTTCACTTAGCAATTTGCATTTGTGCATATTACTTCTTTAAGACTTGCTATTTATTGCTGGATCATATGGTACAACTACGTTTAGGTCTATATGAAATTACTAAACTGACCCAGCTGGTTTGGCTCAATGGATAGAGCATGGCCTGCAGACTGAAATGTCCCGGGTTCGATTCCAGTCAAGGGCACATGCGTGGGTTACCGGCTCAATCCCCAGTGGGGGGCATGCAGAAGGTGGCCAATCAGTGATTCTCTCTCATCATTGATGTTTCTATCTCTCTTTCCCTCTCCCTTCCTCTCTGAAATCAATAAAAACATATTTAAAAAAAAGAAATTACTAAACTTTCTTTCAAAGTAGCTGTACTTACTTTGCATTCCCTTTAGAAATAAATGAGATTCATTCCTGATACTTTCTATCCTTACCAGCAATTAATATTATACATATACTAGGGGTCCGGTGCACGAAATTCGTGCACTGGGTGTGTGTGTGTGGGGGGGGGGAGAGTGTCCCTCAGCCCAGCCTGGCCCCTCTCACATACTGGGAGCCCTCAGACGTTGACCCCCATCACCCTCCGATCGCCTGATCGGCCCCTTGCCCAGGCCTGACGCCTCCGCCAGAGGTGTCAGGCTTGGACAGGGCACCTCCATCTCCCCCCGATCACTGGCTCTGGCCCCCGCCCAGGCCTGAGGCCTCTGGTCCAGGAATCATGCCTGGGCAGGGGACCCCCATCTCCCTCTGATCGCTTGCTCCACCCCCCACCCAAGCCTGACACCTCTGACCCAGGCTTCAGGCCTGGGCAAGGGGACCATCATATCCCCCCAGTCCCCGGCTCCGCCCCCCACCCAGGCCTGATGCCTCAGCCAGAGGAGTTGACCCTCATCACCCTCCGATCACCAATCACCGGATCGGCCCCTTGACCAGGCCTGAGGCCTCCAGCAGAGGTGTCAGGCCTGGGCAGGGGACCCCCAGCTCCCCGCGGTTGCAGGCTCCGCCCCTGCCCAGGCCTAACGCCTCTGGCCTAGGCGTCCGGCCCAGGCAGCGGGGACCTGCAGTGGCAGCGGGGGGCGCCGCGATCGTGGGCTTCGCTTTTGGCCCAGGCAAGGGATCCCTAGCTCCTGGGACTGCCAGCTTCGACCTTGCCCAGCTCCCATCGCTGGCTCCACCCCTACTTCCTGCTATCACTGGCCAGGGCGGCAAAGGCGCCTGATTCTCCGATCATGGCTGGGGGGCAGGACAAAGGCGGCCCTGGGGCTGCCTTTGCCCTGCCTCCCAGCTCTTAGCTCCCCCCTGGGTTTCAGATCACTGTCAGTGGCAGGGGGCTTCTTCCTGCTTTCCCTTTCACCTCCCTGCATTGTGCCTACATATGCAAATTAGCCGCCATCTTGTTGGCAGTTAACTGCCATCTTAGTTGGCAGTTAATTTGCATATAGCCCTGATTAGCCAATGAAAACGGTATCGCCATACGCCAATTACCATTTTTCTCTTTTATTAGTGTAGATTTTATTTTAGTAATTCTAATAGTTGGTTTGTTATGAACTGAATGTTTATTTTCCCACTAAATTCATATGTTGAAAGCCAATGTAATGCTATTAGGAGGAGGGGACTTTGGGTACTAATTAAGTCATGAGGGTTACTTCTGTTGTGCCCAGATTTCAAGGTTCCCAAAAAGCCCATCAGGGAGCCAGCAAGTCCGATGCAAAAGCAAAGAGTCCTTCATTTCGAACTGGTTCGGCTCCTTGACCACACTCACCGATGCAACAACAGTAAGCCCAGTGGCCGCGAGAAAGCGAGGCCTGATGGGATTGTGGGTTTTATAGTAAGGGCAGGGGAGGGGACTGTGGGCTCTGCCGAATGGCCAGGCGCGAGTTGGGTCTTGTTACACAGGATGTGGTCATCTCTCTGGCGCGCACGTCCCTTGATTGTCATTGGTTAGTTTAAAGAAATCCTGGGCGTGGCCGGCAGGGGCCTGGACTTCTGGGAAGAAGGCACTCTCCTGAGCACATGGCGGCCCCCCCAAAAATGGAGGACCCAGGGCAAGATGGAGGGTGCAGTCCCAGCCCCTCCCCCCCCCCCCAGGGTGAGCTGAGCCCGGGCTCCAGGGGCCAGTCTGGTTGCCGGGGGTCCAACAGATCGACCAGTTCCAGCCCAGACAGGAAGTCCACATCCTCCGTCTCGTTCTCGGGGGCGCCGGCAATCGCCTCCTCCTCCATCTCCTCGGGCGAGGGCATGTGCGATGACTCGCCCTTTCAACTTCAATCTTTGAAACTGGTGACTGGGGCATCATCAGTCTTTTAGATCTCCCAATTCAGTCACTAAAAAAAGGGTTTTTTTGGTTGCTTCAACACACATCACCTTAATTAGTAGCTGCCATGAATGGAATTATTGCCCTTATAAGAAGAGTGTGCTTCCCCTCCCTCTGCCCTCTGCTCTTACCAGTGAAGGTGAAACAAGAAGATGATAACCTGAAAACCAGGAAGCAAACCGTTCACCAGACAATGAATTTGCCAATTGTCTTGATCTTGCTTTGTTGACAAGCCTCCAGAACTGTGAGAAATAAATGTTTACATTATGCAGTTTATGATAATTTGTGATAGCAGCCCAAACTAAGACAGTGATATCTCATTGTCATTTTAATTTGCAATTCCCTATGACAAATTATGTTGAGCATATTTTCATACACTTATTTGTCATCTGTATATTTTCTTTGGTGAGGTGTGTGCTCAAAGCTTTATCCCATTTTTCAAATGGTTTGTTTATTTTCTTACTGTTGAATTTTAAAAGTTCTTTATATATTCTGTATACAAATAATTATGTAGATATGTATTTGCAAATATTTTCTTCTACTCTATAGCTTGTCTTTTCATTCCTCTTAGCAGTGTCTTTTACACAGCAAAATGTCGAGTAAGACTCCCTCCACGTTCTGCGTGGAGTAGGGTTCGGTATCTGAAAGAGGAGCCGCACAACAAATGAGAGAAAAAGACACGAGATAATTTTGCAATATTGGGGGACCAGGCGGCAAGTCCCGAAGGACTTCCCCCACTGCTCAGGCTGCTCCAATCTTTTATTGATCTGGAGTAGCCCTTAGGGTAAGGAGGTTTCAATGACACACAGATCAGCAAACAATTTCCAGGAATAGACAAAGTTTCTGATTAGCTCATCAATAGATTTCTGGGAGTAGGCAGAGTATCTGATTAACAATAATCAACAAGGATCTACATAAGTATCTAAGGAATTAAGTGAACTAAGGTGGGGATGCTTCAACTATTATTACCTAAATTAACTGGGTGGTGCAGTTCTGACCTTTGCTAGAACTTCAAAGGTTACTAGCTTTTGGGGGGTCTCTGTCTAAACTCAGCTAGTGAAGACAATGAATGGACTCCAGCAGCAAAAGTTCAGTTTTAATAAAGTTTAACTTTTCCCCCCCAAATCATGCTTTTGGTGTTATTTCTAAAAACTCATTCACAGCCCTGGCCGGATGGCTCAGTTGGTTGGTGTGACCACCAGTACACCAAAAGGTTTCAGTTCATTTCCAGTCAAGGCACATACCTAAGTTGCAGCTTCCATCCTCTTTCGGGGTGCGTTGGGGAGGCACATCTCTCTCTCTCTCTCTCTCTCTCTCTCTCTCTCTCTCTCTCTCATCAATAAAAAACATATCCTCAGGTGAGGATTAAAAAATAATAAAAAATAAAAACTTATTCACAAACCTAAGATCACAGGTTTTCTCCAGAGTTTTATAATTTTGTGTTATATAGGGTGTCCCAAAATTCACGCAAGAAGTAATTTTGATAGAAAACACAGGTTTATAATTAAAAAATGTAAATTTTTTATTGATTCATAAAGTATACAGTATAGGGTTATGTATGGAATAGCACATCGGGTAAATGGCCTCCACCGCTTTGCTGGCATATATGCAAAGCTGTGGTCTACATTGGTCTTCATTGTCCCTGCTCCTGGGCCATAATTGGTATTTGGTAATGCTTATCACATTGAAGGGATTGAAATCAAAGGGCAACAGATATTAGAATCTGATTCAATAAACCAAGTAAAATTAGGCTTTTATTTTTTGTTGTTGTTAATGCTCACGCAAAATTCAAATCTTGCGTGAATTTTGGGACACCCTATAAATTTAGGGCTATGATCCATTTTGAGTTAGTTTTGGTTTAAGTTTCAGGTCTGTGTGCCTAGCACAAATCATCTATCAGCTGCCTGCTGAAGCCAACACTTCTTTCTAAACCCTGGTAGAGCTTCCTCTGCAACAAACACAATCCTGACCTTGCTGAGGGTGGGCACCTAGTTCAGTCCCGGGCAGCCTTGAAACCCCTCCCCAACCAGCCCATCCTCAAGCCCAGCGCTCCGCTCCGCCTTAGCGCACTCCCGGCAACCCTTTGGGGCGGACACCAGGCCCTCCCTTCCGCAGACTACATTTCCCACAGGCCTCTGCACATAGTTTTGTAAGGGCTTCGTTGCTGGTGTCACCTCGAGGTGAGTAGGTTGCAGACATTGAGGAAACGGGTGCGGGGGCGGCGCGGGGGCGGCGCGGGCCTAAGTGTGAGCCTAGTTGCTGTGACTATGGAATTTGGGACGATAATTGTGCTCTGGGTTTCCTGCTGTGCCCTCTGCACTTCCGCTTCAGGGCCGCACCGATCCGGCGGCCCAGAATGGCTCCAAGTTCAAGGTATGAACCCCAGAGTGAAGGCCATCAACAAAAAGATGCAGCCCTGAGAAAAACTATAGATCAAAAAACCACAGCTTAACCATTGCACCCTCCGGAGGAAAGTGGCGTGAATTTGGAGACATATTCCAGCCCTGGTCTTTGTACTCCGGCCTTTCGGTGTGATGCCGGGAAGGGGTGCCCCTTTACCCCAGGCTCCCAGATTTCCCTCTAGTATATGTGTGCTGTGTGGGCATGAGGCTGTGACTTGAGTTGGCCAGCCTGGGCTGAGCTCCAAGAAAGGCTCACTGTCCCAAGATTCCTGTCTCCTTCTCCAAACCTGCTGATCTTTAGGAAAGCAGGGAGAAAGGAATATATATATATATTCAATTCTTTATATATAATTTCAATTCTTTATATATAATTTATTATATATATATAATAAATTATATAATTTATTAATAAATTATATATAAAGAATTTATATCTAATCTATCGATATGCAGGGAGTCCCAAAAATGTATACAATTGTAACAGCTGATGAAAATTTTGAAAATGAAATATAATTTAATAAACACTGCCTTTATAATTATTCGAAGTGTGAGTATACATTTTTGGGGAACTAGTATAGGTTAATAGATACATACCTGTCTCAAGATGAGTTTCTGTTTCCCCTTTGTTCCATGAAATGTTACTGTTATTTTTCCAGACATTGGAATATTTGCTTCTGTAAAAGAGGAACAGTCAGCTCGGACTCAAAAAAGAAAAAACAGTGCTGTTATTAATCAGGCTGGGAGAGAAGAGGCAGATCAAGCCAGTTGCAAAATTAAGAAACATTATTTCTCCTTGTTGGGAGAAAGAACAGCACCAGATGTTAGACCCGTGGAGTCAGACCTGACCTTGGTTCAGCAACTTCAGTACTTGAGTTCTGGCTAAGAAAAAATTCAGAGCTAAGACTCAAATCGATAAGAGAAAGTTTATTTAGGAAGTCCCAGAGGTAGAAGAAGTGAACTGTAGAAGAAATGGGCTCAGGAAGCAAGTTACAGAGGCATAAGAGGGCCCTTGGAGCTTAAGAGAGAGAGGCAAGGAAAGTGCAGCTGGGGGAAGGGGTGGGGAAAGGCCAGGGTGTGCTCAATAGAGAAAGCCACACTGGGTCCTCCCTCTTGAGGGGATTTATCTGGAGGTCTGAGAGGAAAGTCCCAATAGAATATTTATCAGTTTTACAGGTGTATCTTTTCAGGGTCATGGTCTCTAGGATTGGTTGTTGCCATGACAGGGGTTATTTGTCAATGTAGCTGGTCCTGAGGTCAGCCATGGCATTGCTTGTCTGGTTTTGTTGCTTTTCTGGGCCTGGAGCTGAAGCACAACTGAGGCCTAGATATATCTGATGTCGGTCAGAGCCTCATTCTCCTGTGGGCTTAATGCTAAGGGTTACCCTTTGGCCCCCTCGTGAGTTCTCCCTCTAAGGCAGCGGTAGCCAACCTCATGGACCACCAGTTGGTGACCGCTGCTCTAAGGGGTTCTAATCCACATGACTAGCAACATGCCAGGGGAGGAAAGGTCAGGGGGTCTAAACTGCATGACCCAGCTACATGCTAGGGGAGGAAAGGTTACCCTAGGTGTGAGTGAGGTTCTTGTTTTCCCAGTTTTGCCCATTGCTAAGCACCTGGGGCCTTCTGCCTTGGTAACCTTCTGTACCTGGCCCATTGTTTTTCTCTGTTCCTGTGTCCAACTGCCTACCACATACTCAGGTCATGCAGCAATTGTAAAATTGCATAACAATTTTGTCTTTGAGAGATTACAGCTTTCTTACAAAGAAAGTGCTCCAGATCCACTTTGCTATTTTTATTTTATTACTGGGGATACCCAATTGCTAAAGTACTCTCACTATATGGTAGTGTTCAACCTTTAATTAATCCCTGCCTCCTATTCTCACCTCAGAAACAGTAAACATTCCAGAATTGTTTCCCCTTTCCTCTGAATCCTTCAGCTGGTACTCAACCGTTTACAAGAGCTTCTCTCTCTCTTTCTCTCTCACCCACTACATTCCAACCGTTCCTGTGGAATAGGCATCTTCCATGTAGTTTTTAGCTAGTAAGGCTTTAATACCTGAACTACCTATTGATCTGGATCTTTGCTCTTCCTTCTCAGTGAATAATGGAGATGATGTAGGTAGGCATCCTGCCCCTCCTAACTATTACATGAACATTTAGCAATCATTTAATTTCTCCTGTGAGCTGCTTCTTAAACTCTTGCATGGTTTGCAAGGAAGGCTAACAACAGAGCTTTATTTTAGACTGTGATTTGTTGCGACTAGTTTAGTTGGACTCATACTAGGTGCCTTTGATCTTCGCCACTGCCCTGAGGTCAAAGCAGAGAAAGATACGAGTGGTAATTTGGTAAGATTTTTAAATGAAGATCTGTGTTAACAAAAGAAGGGATTATTAGTAGAAGAGAAGCAAAAACATTAGTAGAAATTTGAGAAGAGGTTTGAAGTTTTGGACAGCATGCGTTTGTTTCAGGCAAAATATTTATGTGGTTTTAAGAGAGACAGTTTAGTATAGTGGCTTTGGAACTAAATTACCAGGGTTCTAATCCTAAACCTGTCATTAGAATTGGGTGAACTTGGGCCAATTTATTTTATCTCTTTTTGCCACAGTTCCTTCGTTTGTAAGGGAGGATAATGATAAAACCTACTATATAGGATTGCTATCAATAGATGAAAAAATATATGTAAAGTTCTTAGATAATGCTTTGGACACATAAGTGCTTAGTAGATTTAGTTGTTACTATTATGTTGTAATTCCATGTTTTTTCCTATTACCCTAATCCAAAAATTGTGAGGATTTTGCCACTTTTACTTCATCCATTCACATAGCCCCCCTTTTGTAAATTGTTGATAATCAGGAGGAATTGCTTGGTCAACACGAAACTCTGAAACTTAATAGTATTATAAGAAAGAGCAGGGCTGAGAAATTCATTTTTATGGAAAAAAGGGGAATTTTCTTTTTTTCCCCTTTCTTTATTGATTAAAGTATTACATATGTGTCATTATCCCTCCATTGCCCCTCTCCCCCCCACTCATGCCCTCACCCCCCTGGTGTCTGTGACCATTGTTTATGCTTATATGCATGCGTACAAGTCCTTTGTTTGATCTCTCCCTCTTACCCTCACCCTCCCCTACCTTCCCTCTGAGGTTTGAGCATCTGATCGATGCTTCTCTGTCTTTGGATCTGTTTTTGTTAATCAGTTTATGTTGTTCATTATATTCCACAAATGAGTGAGGTCATGTGATATTTATCTTTCAAGGAGAATTTTCTTTAATAATTATGGGAAGAAGAGCATATAGGATTTTTCATCTATAGTTGCCTTTCATTAAATTTCTATTTGCTATTTTAAGTGCTTTATATGTAGTATCTTCTTTAATCCTCATAATAACCCTTTGATTGAGAACTATAATATCAGCATTTTACATAGGAAGAAACTAGGGCTGAAAAATTAAGTAACATGTCCAAGATCATATGGGTAATAACTATCAGAGCTGAAATTTATATTCTAGAAAACTGACAGCAAAGCCTATATTAGTAATTACAAAAGTATACCAAGCCTCATCATTATATTAAAAATTCTTCCTGCCTTAATAATCCATCATAAAGGAGGGAAGAGATATTAATATGATGTCAGCAAGCAATGTCCAGGTTTTCCTAAGGCTCTGTGGAGGGAAATGTATTTCCTACAGTAAAATTTATGCCTAACAATTTTCATTTTAGTAATATTCTAAGCAAAATGAGACTCGAAGAACAAGAAGGTCCAGCATCTGTTATAGGGCTTCAAAGGGTTGGTTCAGAAGCAAAATAAACTCATTTGTCAGCAAGATGTGAAGGAGGCAGCATGAGACTTCAGTCAGTGCTTAGAAGACATCAGTTAGGGACTTTGCGCCATTCTTTTCTAGATAGTGCTTCAACACACATGAGCAAATTAAATCATAGAGTTGGTTCATGAATTAGAAGCTAAAATTTAAAAGTCACTCAGGAAAAATAGCAGGGGTTTTTTCTTCTTCTTCTTTTTTTTTTTTTAGTGTTCTAATAAGCTCTTAGTTTAACAGAAGATGTGAAGAAAATGTTGAACTTCTTTGGAGTATTTTTATACTTTAGTTCACATAGTATTTAATATGATGATAAGTATCACTGACTGTCACTGTAAACATTTTAACTGGTCCTTCTAGGCATACATGTAATTTTTTTTCCTGTCAATATAGTTTAATACCGCACACGTTTTGTTTGTTTATTTGTTTTAACACAGTAGCTTAACCCATTACATAAAAACTGGCAACATTATCACTTTTTAATATTTGCATGATTTTCAAATGTTTAACCATTTTTCCAATAGATTATTTTCAGTTTGTATTCATTATAAGCCTTACCTGTCAGCATAACTACGCAAATATCTTTTTTAAAAAATATCTTTATGGTTGAAAGTATTACATATGTCACCTTTCCCCCCCCTCCCCACTGACCCCTTCTAGCCCGCCCCCAACCCCCACCCAAGGCTTTCACCATCCTATTGATTGCATTGAATCTGTAGATTGCCTTGAGTAGTATGGACATTTTAATGATGTTAATTCTACTAATCCATGAACACAGTATATTCCTCCACTTTATTATATCTTCCTCTATCTCTTTTTTCAACAAGGACAAGACTTTTACCTCCTTGGTTAAATTTATTCCTAAGTATCTTAATTTTTTTTGTTGCAATGGTAATTGGGGTTGTTTTTTTAGTTTTTCATTCTGAGATTCATTATTGATGTATAAAAAAAGTCATAGATTTTTTTTTATTGCTTAAAGTATTACAAAGAGTATTACATATGTGTCCTTTTTCCCCTCCGCCCTTGACAGTCCCCTAGCCTTCCCTATCCCCCAATGTCTTATGTCCATTGGTTATGCTTATATGCAAAAAAGTCATAGATTTTTGTGTGTTGATTTTATATCCTGCTACATTGCCAAATTCATTTATTAAATCTAGTATTTTTTTAATGGAGTCTTCAAGGATTTTCTATGTACAATATCATGTCATCTGCGAATAATGAGAGCTTTACTTCCTCCTTTCTAATTTGGATGTCTTTTATTTCTTCTTCTTGTCTGATTGCTGTGGCTAGGACTTTCAGTACTGTTTGAATAAGAGTGGTGAAAGTGGACATCCCTGTCTTATTCCTGTTCTTTGGGGGAAATGGTTTTAGTTTTTGCCTATTGAGTATGATGTTTGCTGTAGGTTTGTCATATATGGCCTTTATCATGTTGAGATATGCATCCTCTATTCCCACTTTGCTGAGAGTTTTTTTTTTTTTTTTATCAAAAATGGGTGCTAGATTTTGTTGAGTGCTTTTTTTGCATCTATTGATATGATCATGTGATTTTTGTCTTTCAATTTGTGTATTTGATGTATCACGCTTATTGATTTGTGAATATTGTGCCAGCCTTGCATCCCTGGAATGAATCCCATTGGTCATGGTGTATGATCTTTTTAATATATTGGAGGATCCGATTTGCGAATATTTTGTTGAGGATTTTAGCATCTATGCTCATCAGAAATATTGACCTGTAATTCATTTTCTTTGTAGTGTCTTTATCTGGTTTTGGAATTAGGATAATGCTGGCCTCAGAATAAGAGCTTGGAAGTGTTCCTTCTTGTTTTTGTTTTTGTTTTGTTTTTTGAATAGTTTGAGGAGTATAGATGTTAGTTCTTCTTTGAATGTTTTGTAAAACTCCCTTGTGAAACTGTCTGGACCCATGCTTTTGTGTGCTGGGCGTTTTTTAATTACTGCTTATATTTCATCAATTGGTATTGACCTATTTAGGTTTTCCGATTCTTCCTGATTCAGTTTTGGGAGATTGCATTTTTCAAGGAGTTCGTCCATTTCATCCACATTGTCCAGATTGTTGGCATATATTTGTTCATAGTATTTTCTTACAATCCTTTGTATTTCTGTGGTGTCAGTTGTTATTTCTCCACTTTCATTTCTGATTTTATTTCTTTGGGTCCTCTCTCTTTGTTTCTTGATGATTCTGGCTAACGGTTCATCAATCTTGTTTATTTTTCAAGGTTTCATTGATGTTTTGTATTCTTTGTTTTAGTCTCTATGTCATTTATTTCTGCTCTAATCTTTATTATTTCCTTCTCCTTTTACTGGGGTTTTCTGTTTGTTTTCTTTCTAATTCTTTGAGTTATAGGTTTAAATAGTTTATTTTTATTTTTTCTTGTTTTTTGAGGTAGGCCTGTAGTGCTCTGAACTTCACTCTGAAGACTGCTTTTGCTGTGTCCCAGAGATTTTGGGTTGTTGTGTGTTCATTTTTTTCCAGGAAGTTTTTTTATTTCCTTTTCTATCTCATTGGTAATCCATTTATTGTTTAATAACATGCTATTTAGCCTCCATGTGTTTGAATGTTTTTGAATGTTTTACTGTAGTTGATTTCTAATTTCATTCCACTGTGGTCTGAGAAGATGCTTGATATAATTTCAATATTCTTGAACTTGTACAGACTTGTTTTGAGTCCTAACATGTGGTTTATCTTTGTAAATGACCCATGTGCACTTGAGAAGAGTGTATATTCTGCAGCTTTGGGATGAAATGTTTTATAAATGTCAATTAAATCCATCTGATCCAGTGTGTCTGAAAGATGCATTCAGTGAAGTCAGCAGGGTGTTAAAGTCCCTTACTATGACTGTATTGTTGTTGATCTCTTGCTTAATGTCCTCTAGAAGTTTTCTTTTTTTATATATATCTTGATTTTTTTTTTTACAGAGAGGAAGGGAGAGGGATAGAGAGTTAGAAACATCAATGAGAGAGAAACATCGATCAGTAGCCTCCTGCACACCCCCTACTAGGGATGTGCCCACAACCAAGGTACATGCCTTTGACTTCAGTTTTCCAGGGTTGTTTTTTTCTGTATTTCAGTTATATTTCCACTTTGGTTCTGGGAGAGTGTCAGTGTAGTTTCCACTTACTCCACCACCATTTTTATGTGTACATATACAAATCGTTCCTTTACTCCCAGCAGTGGAGTTTGTGGTTCACAGGGTATTTAGAATTATAGTTTTTAAATGATGCTTCATGTAATTCTAAATTTGGATCAACCTAGTGTCCATTTTTCCATGGCCTTGCTATTTTTTCTAAAATCCTCACCCAAGGATATTTTTTCTATTGATTTATAGAGAGAGTGGAAGGGAGAGAGAAGAGAGAGATGGTAGGGAGGAGACAGGGAGGGAGGGAAGAAGAGAGGGAGAGAGTGAGAAACATTGATGTGAAAAAGACACATTGATAGTTTACCTCCTGCATGCACCCCCACCAGGGCTGGGGAACCTGCAACCAAGGTACATGCCCTTGATTAAGAATTGAACCCATGACCTTTTGGTCCACTGGCCAACCCCCTAACCACTGAGTCAAACTATCCAGGATACCGTGACCTTGCTATTATGGTGCATCATCAGACTTTTAGATCTCCCAATTCAGTTACTCTAAAAAGGTATTTTTTTTTTTGGGGGGGGGGGTTGCTTTAATACATATCATCATAATTAGTAGTGAAGTTTAGTATATTTTGAAAGGTTATTTCTATTTTATAGTTAATTGTTCTTGCTTCGGTTTCTCTCAGTAAAGTGGAAATCTTAGCCTTCAGAGGCAAAAATCAAAGTGAAAAAGATGGCTTTTTAGTTAGAGAAATGTGGATTCAAAACAAAACAGTGCTCTCGCATCTAATAATTGAAATTGGGCAAATGATTTGACCCCTGAGCATCGGTTTTATATTGAAAGGAGAGAAGAACTACATTGCAGATCAGTACTGAGGATCAACAAGTAGTGTGTATAAAGCATCCATCACATCAACGTTCTCAATGCCTGTTTGTTTTTTACCAACTGCAGCTGTCATGAATCCCCTTCCTAGTTTAGATACTGGAAGAGAGGGAGTGGCAAAGGATGTCATGCTATGAGAGGTCCTAACTGGGAAACAGAATAGTGAGTTCCCTGGCTGGGGAAAGGCCAGTGCAGCTTTACAGTGGCAGGAGCTGCCAGGATCAGTCTGTGTGGTTGTTATTCTTTGTGTTTATGAAGTTCAGGCAGAATCCCGGGGGCTCAAAAGAGATTCTCCTTGGTTGGTGTGGCCCTTTCTTGGCTCTGAAAAGTTGTACTAGAAGCAGGAGGAATTGCTCAGAACATGTTTGAATAATCTAATGTCAGGACCACATTGTCAGATGGCGAACTAGTCAGAATTTCTGCAGAAATATCTGGCTTTCTACACCAAGTCCAGTGTTGTTCATTGGGTTTCTTCAGGGCTTGGATTTCTTCAGACTCCCTTAACTCTCCTCCAGTTTGTGTGGGTATGGGATCAGTATGGGTGTAGTGGTGCAAAATAGGTAGGAAGCAGGAGTGGAAGGAAAAAAAAAAGCTCATATTAACATAAGTAATTTTGGGAGCTCTGAGGCACATCTGGTTTCCTGGCTTCTTTTTCTTCCAGATTTGGTTTATATGGATTTTGCAGTTTTCCAGCAGAAATCTTGAGAAGCACTAATCAGTTCAAAACCATGGCCTTTGTAAGTTGATGTTTCTTTCTCTCTCTCCCTTTTTTTACATATTGTCAATTTCTAGGTTATGCATACATACTCATTCCTTTTATTAAAAAAAATTTGTTTTATTGCTAAAAGTATTACAAAGAGTATTACATATGTGTCCTTTTTCCCCCCCTTGACATTCCCCCAGCCTCCCCTACCCCCCAGTGTCTTGTGTCCATTGGTTATGCTTATATGCATGCATACAAGTCCTTTGGTTGATCTCTTACCCCTCCCCCCCCCCACCCAACCCTGTAGTTTGACAGTCTGTTCGATGTTGCTCTGCCTCTGTATCTATTTTTTTTTTCCTTTTTAATATATTTTATTGATTTTTTTACAGAGAGGAAGGGAGAGAGATAGTCAGAAACATCGATGGGAGAGAAACATCGATCAGCTGCCTCCTGCACGCCCCCCACTGGAGATGTGCCCGCAACCCAGGTACATGCCCCTGACCGGAACCGAACCCGGGACCCTTCAGTCCGCAGGCCGACGCTCTATCCACCGAGCCAAACCGGCCTCGGCTCTGTATCTATTTTTGTTCATCAGTTTATAATGGTCTTAATTATCCATAAATGAGTGAGATCATGTGGTATTTTTCTTTCATTGACTGGCTTATTTCACTTAGCATAATGCTCTCCAGTTCCATCCATGCTGTTGCAAATGGTAAGAATTTCTTCTTTTTCTACAGCAGCATAGTACTCCATTGTGTAGATGTACCACAGTTTTCTAATCCATTCATCTGCTGATGGGCTATGGTAAATTGTGCTGCTATGAATATAGGGATGCATATATCCTTTCTGATTGGTGTTTCTGGTTTCTTGGGATATATTCCTAGAAGTGGTATCACTGGGTCAAATGGGAGTTCCATTTTTAACTTTTTTAAAAAATATATTTTATTGATTTTTTTACAGAGAGGAAGGGAGAGAGATAGTTAGAAACATGAATGAGAGAGAAACATTGATCAGCTGCCTCCTGCACACTTCCTACTGGGGATGTGCCCGCAACCAAGGTACATGCCCTTGACCGGAATCGAACCCAGGAACCTTCAGTCCACAGGCCAACGCTCTATCCACTGAGCCAAACCAGTCAGGGTGCATTTTTAACTTTTTGAGGAAACTCCATACTCTCTTCCATAGTGACTGCACCAGTCTGCATTCCCACCAGCAGTGTACATACTCATTTCTTATCCTGAAATTTCCTGTTTAACAGAACCCCATCCATGAACCTGCTGTAGTTTTTCTCATTCCCATGAGAATTGGGGACAAATAGTCCAGGATCCTCTTCACGTACTCTTTTTCTACCCTCTCCCCACCCCCCACTAACGTGGACTATCTCCTGTTTACAAAATCTCTCAAGAGCTATGAGGGAATAAAATCTTGATAAAAATGCAGGTATTCTCTGCAGAATATTCTGCCTATTCACTTTTTCCAACAGAACAAGCTTTTGATTTTAATACTAAACTTCAGAGATACTATATTTCTCTGAGTACAGTGAGTTTTATGAAGGAAAAATTTATATCCCCAACACACAATTTAACATTTTTAAAAAGTTTTTTGAACTATTTATTATTTTTTAATCCTCACTTGGGGATATTTTCCATTGATTTTTTTTTTTTTTTTTTTTAGAAAGGGTGAAAGAGAGAAGGAAAGACAGAGAGATACATAGATGTGAGAGTAACATCGATTGGTTGCCTCCGGCACACACCCCGACCAGGGCCCAGGTGGGGGAGGGTCTTGCAACTGAGGTACAAGCTCTTGACTGGAATTGAACCCAGGCACCTTTGGTCCACAGGCCGACGCTCTGTCCACTGAGCCAAACCAGGTAGGGTTCTTTTTGAACTTTTAAAACGACATATAGTGTACATAGAGAAAAGTGCATAAGTTCTAAGTGTACAGCTAAATGAATTTTTATAAATTGAATGCATGTATGCCACCAGTCCTCAGGTCAAGAAAGAGAATATAACTAGCGCTTCAGCTGTCCCCCTCTTAGCCACACCCTACCCACCCAGTCCAAATGTAACCTCTATCCTGATGTCATATACCATAAGTTAATTTTGCCTATTTTTAGAACTTGGTAAGTAAAATTGTATAGTTCAGTGCAACATTTTAAAACAAAAAACAATGTGCAGCAAGAGTCTTATTTTATTCCAAATGCAATTGATAGACCATCAGAACCATCTGCAGATGTTCTGAAATACATGCAAATATTCTTTAAGGGGATGTGTATATCTGGTGCTGCTGATTTATAAAGGAGGCATTAGACCATCATACTGAAAGTGAGCCATTCCTGCCATTATGTTTTTGTTGGAAATGCATTTTCATAGTGTACTTCACATGTAGCCCTTGTTTGTGCCTAGTATAAAATGAGTTCCTAAAAAGTTGGAAAAAGTTGGAAGAAACTGTGGAGAAAGAAACAGTTCAAGTGAGAAATAAGAGTTCAGTAAAAAACAAAACAAAACAAAAAAAACACACAATGAAAATACTAAAGCCAAAGTACATGTGCACTAACCCCTGTGTACTATAATTCTATACTGGGGAGAAATATGAAACTAGTTAAGGGGTTGAAATTGATGTATAATGCAATATAAATCTTTGATTTAAAAGGATGGGAAAATAGGTAATTAGTCAAAAATGTAATGATAGAATGCCTGACGGGGAATGGATTATTGATAAGTGGGAGACCCCAGTATTTATTTATTTATTTATTTATTTATTTATTACTTAAAGTATTACAAAGGGTATTACATATGTGTCCTTTTTTTCCCCCCGCCCTTGACAATCCCCTGGCCTCCCCTACCCCCCAGTGTCTTATGTCCATTGGTTATGCTTATATGCATGCATATAAGTCCTTCGGTTGATCTCTTACCCCCCCACCCTCCTGCCTCCCAACCCTCCCTGGCCTTCCCGCTACAGTTTGACAATCTGTTTGAGGCAGCTCTGCCTCTGTATCTATTATTGTTCAAAAGTTTATAATGGTCTTTATTATCCATGAATGAGTGAGATCGTGTGGTATTTTTCCTTCATTGACTGGCTTATTTCACTTAGCATAATGCTCTCCAGTTCCATCCATGCCATTGCAAATGGTAAGAGTTCCTTCTTTTTTACAGCAGCATAGTATTCCATCATGTAGATGTACCACAGTTTTCTAATCCATTCATCTACTGATGGGCACTTAGGCTGTTTCCAGATCTTAGCTATGATGAATTGTGCTGCTATGAACATATGAGACCCCAGTTTTGAACTTTCCTTGAAGATCTATGGTTTGATGAGAGAATCTTATCCTATTTGATTGCTATAGGGAAAATTCCAAACTTCTCCACATGAGATTATTATTGGCTGGACTCTGTCTCTGTATGTGTTGAGGTTTTGTGATATGTAAGGCTTTTACAATTGGGTGGATTAGGTAGGGATGTGATTAGGGCCTTATGTTACAAGTCCTAAAAGCAGTACATAAAATTTTAGGCTTAACCATGAGTTCTCCTGCTCTCACCAGATATGCTTATCATTCAGCAGGAAAGACTCCCTATGTGGTTAGTTCCCCTATCAGTCAGAGAAGCAGCCCTCCTGATTCTTAATGTATTGGTTTTACTTCCCTGCCAGCCTGCAGAATTACACAAGCCCCATCACATCCTCCTGTGGGAACCAGGAAACACCTCACCCTCTTTTTACTACAAAGCCTGCCTCCCACAGACCCTGCTTATTCACTCTATTCCTGAGTGCAACCCCTGTGTGGCTCTGCATGACGTTTGGTGTCCTCCTTGGCTGGGCTGTGAGTGTATATGACTAATACACTATTGGTGTTAGGTATTAAGCCTCTCATGCTATGTAGGGCCTGGGAATCCTCCATCTAATGAATGAATAGGAGGTGATCAGAACAGGACTGCATATAGAAATATTAACAGTCATCTAGGAAATCCTGAGAGAAGAATACCAGCAACAAGTCCATTGTGTAGTTTTATGGGATGTGCTGGTCTAGAGCAGGGTTTCTCAACCTTGGAACTATTCATATTTTGAGCCAGAAAATATTTTATTGTGGGGGATTGTCCTCTGCATTTAGGATGTCTAAAGGTTTCCCTGATGTCTACCAATTAGATGCCTGTAACACACCTCCTTCCTCAACTTGTGACAATCAAAATTGTCTCTAGATATGGCCAGTTGTCTTCTGAAGAGTAAAATCACTCCTAATTGAAAACCACTGGTTCAGAATGATATCTTCCCAATTCAATATCCTCTGACTTAGGAATGAGGAAAGGTGGCCAGTGATGGATAATGGATAATAAAAAGTAAGAAGGACAGCCCTGGTGAGGTCGAGAAGGCCCTGGTGAGGTCGAGACGGCCCCGGTGAGGTTGAATTGGCCCCGGTGAGGTTGAATCGGCCCCAGTGAGGCTGGAACAGCCCCGGTGAGGTTGAAACGGCCCCGGTGAGGTTGAGACAGCCCCTGTGAGGCTGGGACGGCCCCGGTGAGGTTGAGACGGCCCCAGTGAGGCTGGATCGGACCCAGTGAGGCTGAAACAGCCCTGGTGAGGCTGAAACAGCCCCGGTGAGGTTGAGACGGCCCTGGTGAGCTTGCAATGGCCCCAGTTAGGTTGAAACGGCTCCGGTGAAGTTGAAACAGCCCCTGTGAGGTTGAGGCAGCTCCTGTGAGGCTGAGACAGCCCTTGTGAGGCTGAGACGGACCTTGTGAGGCTGGGATGGCCCCTGTGAGGCTGAGATGGCCCCTGTGAGACTGAGACGGCCCCTGGGAAGCTGAGAAAAATACCACATGAACTCACTCATTTATGGATAATAAGGACCATTATAGACTGATGAACAAAAATGGATACAGAGGCAGAGCAGCATTGAGCAGAATGTCAAACTACAGTGGGAACCCTGGGGAGGGTTGGGGAGGTAGGAGATCAACCGAAGGACTTATATGCATGCATAGGAGAATAACTAATGGACACAAGACACTGGGGGGTGGGGGAAGCCAGGGGAATGTCAGGGGGGTGGGAAGGAGACATGTGTAATACTCTTTGTAATACTTTAAGAAAATAAAAAAATAAAATGTAAAAAAAGTAAGAAGGTCATCCAGATGCATAAATATTAGATAATACAGACTGTGAGATTTGAGGAAGACTTTTGAATTAAAACATCTAAATAGAGAAAAGATTGAATATCACATATTTAAAATGTAGACTACCATGTAGCAAAGTTTGAAAATTTTATTAAAAAAAATTGGTAATAACAGGGGAAATGTTTATAATAAAAATAGGGGCCCAGTGCACGAATTTGTGCACCTGGAAAGGAACTGTGGGCCATGAGGCTGCACTGGGCATAGGGGCGGATTTCGGCCCATCCTCCGTGCCCCTACCCAGTCCCTGCCGCCATGGCCCCTGGTCTCCTGTCTGCCGGCAGCCCCGCTCCCACCTCCACCACTCCCATGCGCTGATGGTGCCAGCCCCACTTACACCCACTGACGGCGTAAAGCCATTGGGGCTGGTGCTGTCAGTGGGTGTGAGCGGCAGCTGCTGCTCCGATTGCCCCTTAGGAACAGGGGGAGCTGAAGAAGCCCTCAGGGATGATCAGGGCTGAGCAATTGGGGCTGGTGCTGGGTGCCAGCAGCAGGTGCAAGCAGCAGCTCCAGCACCAGCTGCAGGTGCAAGCAGGGCCATTGCTGGGAGTGGGTGCAAGAGGTGGCTGCCGGCCCCAATTGCCTCTCAGGAGCAGGGGAAGGTGGAGAAGCCCTGAGGGGTGATTGGAATCGGCAGCCACTGCTTGCACCTGCTGATGGCACTGAGCGATTGGGGCTGGTGCTGTGCACCAGCAGTGGGTGTGAACGCTGGGTGGGACCGCGGTGCATGGAAGCAAAGAATTTTCAGTAACCACCAGAGGTTCGTCCTGATTACAGCGACTGGTGCCCCCACTCACCTGCTCCGCTATCCCGCCGTGGCTGACACCACCGTGTTCTGTGCTCTACCGCCTTCTGCCAACACCCACTATGTTCTGCTCATGCCCCCTGGTGGTCAGTGCACATCATAGCAACCGGTTGTTCAGTTGTTCTGCCATGCCGTTTGGTCTATTTGCATATTAGCCTTTTATTATATAGGACCTGACTTTATGGTGAACTTGAGTCTGTTTTCTTAGAGATTTTATAGTATATTCAAGAGAAATCGTTATCAATATGTTTTTATGATCATTCAAAGAAAAAGAAGGTAGAAAACCTTATATTTCTTAAGAATCTGTAGTGGAGATACAGCTAACAGAAGGCTGTGTGCACTATTTCATTTTATTGGGATTTTTGGGGTTATTTTATTCATTTCAAGATATGTGTGGGTAAAATTTAATCTTATCTGTAGCCACAGGACTACTCAAGAGATGCAGCACTTGCTTCAGGGATACTAATTTTCTTACTATCCCTTAAGCATGCTATATGTTTTCATCTCCACTCTATTTGCTGCTATGTGGCTCATTCTCTGAAGTGCAATCTTTGATCTTTTCTCCATTTTAAAAATATTTCATTTACTTGTTTGTTTTTCAGGGTTCAGTGACATTCAGGGATGTGGCCATAGACTTCTCACCAGAAGAATGGGAATTCCTGGACTCAGCTCAGAGGGACTTATATAGGGATGTGATGTGGGAAAATTATAGAAACTTCATTTCACTGGGTAATGGCTACTTATTCCAAATTATATTGGCTTTCTCTACTGTCAATTTCATGACTCTGTTTTGAGAAACTAGATAAATTTTATCTCTCTATTCCAAAGGAATTGGTCAAGTGTTGTTAGTTTGGAAGTAGGCCCCTCCATTTCACACTTTGTCACTCCCATCCCGTTAGGTCCTTCAGATTTTCTTCAGGCTCTGTACTTACCTTAATATCCAAGGGGAGTATTTGAATTCTGGGTTGCTTACAACAGAAGCATTGTCCAAGAAACCAGATTTGACATTGTATTTGAGCTCATAATTAATGTAGATGCTTAACATTCATTTCTAATCCACCTGCAAGGAGAATACCTAGATACAGGGGTTCTGAGTCTCTCTAAAAATCAGAGCCTATAGGACTTGTATAAAAAGGAATGGATCCACAAAGTTTATTTAAAACTCAGTTAAATGGCCCTAGCCAGTTTGACTCAGTGGATAGAGAATCAGCCTCAGATGGAAGGGTCCAGGTTTGATCCTGGCAAGGGCATGTACCTCAGTTGCAGGCTCAATCCCCAGCCCTTGTCCAGGCAAGTGCGGAAGGCAACCAATTGATGTGCCCCTCTCACATCAATGTTTCTCTCTCTCTGTGTCTCTCCCCCTTCCTTCTACTCTCTCAAAAAAATGAATGGAAAAATATCCTCAGGTGAGAAATAACAACAACAACAAAAACCAAGTTAAAACTCAGTTAAATGTTTAAATGTATTCTGTTTTCTATAACAGACATTTAATTCTACCTACTTTGTAGTTGAAATTTAAAATTCTAAGGACTTTTTCTTGTAAAATTGCATGAATATTCTAGAAAGGATATGAGAATGTCACAGGAAGCAAAATTATAATAATAAAAGTTAATACTAGTATACACATATTATGTGTATATGTACATATATAACTATCCTTTTTTATTGATTTCCTAGAGGAAGGGAGAGGAAGAGAGAGATTGAAACATCAATGATGAGAGAGAATCATTGATTGGCTGCCTCCTGCACACCCCCAACTGGGATGAAGCCCGCAATCCAGACATGCGCCCTACTGGGAATCAAACCGTGACCTCCTGATCAATGCTCAACCACTGAGCCACACTGTTCAGGCCATATATAACTAGTCTAAATATTACACATTAGTTAATCCTCACAAAAACTCTATGAGAAATATATTATTTTTATCCTCATTTCAGATGAGAAAACTTTGGCACAAGAGGTAACACAGCAACAAAAGCAGCATTTGAACGGAGGCAGTCTGGATCCAGATTTTATTTTCCTAACCACTGCACAAGACTCCCTCTCAACAGAGCTTGTGTGTAAATTATGCTAAGGTCAATTCTTAACTATCTGGTGTCTATTCCTTGTGATCCTGAGGTTACCATAATATGGGTGTTCTTCAACCCCTGCATTTCTTTGCTCTTAGACTTTATAAAATAACATTTTGGTCTAGAGTTCATTATAAATTTAACCAAATCTAAATCTAAGGACTTTTTGGCTTATTAGTTCATGTCACATTTTTCTATTAAGCAGGACATTCCATTTCTACACCAGATGTGATTACATTATTGGATGACGGGAAGGAGCCCTGGATGCTTATGAGGGAAAGGATAAGAAGACACTACCTTGGTGAGTGGGCTTAGCAGGCATGGGAAAGTCATTACTGCAGGTAATAGCCAAGCTGGGTAGGGTAAAGGCACAAACTTTAGGTTTTGTTGAGGATATCTCTTCAAAAGCCCAAGGCTTGTGGAGTGTGGAGGAAAGGCCAGAAACCCAGGAAGCAAATTAAAATCTTTTAAGCTTAGACTAACCAAGGAACTTTCTATTGACCTTGTTACACCTCTCATATTTCTCTACCATTTCAAAGAGAGGAGCTGTTCTCAGTAGAAGAAAACAAAAGGATAAATATAAAAGCTGAAATTAACAAAGTAGGAAAAATCTAGAGAAAATGAATAGAGCCAAAACTTAATTGCTTGGAAAGATCAACAAAGTTGGTAAACAGTAAACTTGACTACTGAGGAAAAGAAAACATAAATTACTGTCAGGAATGGAAGGGGGTTTTCAGTTCACATTTTATGGCCATTGAAAGAATAATAAGAGAATGTCATGAATAACTTTATGCTAGACAATTTGACAATTTAAATGTATTTGAAAAATTCCTTGAAAAATATAACTTACCAGAATTGACAGAAGATAAGAGAAAATATGAATAATCTTATATCTATTAAAGTAATTGAATTATCAGAAATATTTCCAAAAAGAAAATGTCAGACCCAGATGATTTCACTGGTTAATTCTATGAAATATTTAAGAAATTAAAGCAGAATTACACACATCTCTGTAGAAAAGGAAAGAACAACTTCCAACTCATTTTATGAGACCATATAACTCTTTTTTTAAAAATATATATATTTTATTAATTTTTTACAGAGAGGAAGGGAGAGGGATAGAGAGTTAGAAACATCGATGAGAGAAATATCGATCAGCTGCCTCTTGCACACCCCCTATTGGGGATGTGCCCACAACCAAGGTACATGCCCTTGACAGGAATCTAACCCGGGACCCTTCAGTCCACAGGCCGACGCTCTATCCACTGAGCCAAACCAGCCAGGGCGAGACCATTAAACTCTTATACTATGACCTGACAAAGATATTATACACAAAAAAAGCAAATCAAATTCAGCAGATACAAAAATGATGACCAAGTAGGGTTTTTTTCTAGGAACACAAGCTTGGTTTAACATTAAGAAAATTAATCTCTTCCTCTTATAAAGCCACCAATCCTATCTGATTAGGACTTTATTTTTATGACTTTTTTTTAACCTTAACTGCATTATAAAAGCACTATCTTGAACTATAGTCACAATTGGGGTTAGGGTTTCAATGTATGAATTTGGGTAGAGAACACAATTCAGTCCATACCAATATCTATCTATATGAAATCAAATTTCTTTACAGCTTCTACTTGATTATTTGATTTATGTCTTTCAATGCCTAAAAATAATCATTGATTTATTCAGCAAATACTTGAGTGCCCAGTCTGAACCAGGCATTGTACTATAGGCACCAGTGGAACAATTGTGAACAAAAGTGATAGGTCCCAGGAGTCATGTTCCTTACATTTTTGAGAAATCTTTATTATTGAAAGTATTACATAGGTACTCCTTTATCCCCCATTAAACTCTATCAGGGCACTCCTGTCCGCCCCCACCCCAGGCCTCACCACCCCATTGTCTGTGTCCATGCATTATGCATATATGAATACAAGTTCATTGTTTGATCTCTTTTCACCTTCCTTCCCTTGCCTTCCCTCTGAGGTTCAACAATCTTCATGCTTCTATGTCTCTGGGTCTATTTTTGATCATCAGTTTATTTAGTTAATTAGATTCCACATATGAGTGAAATCATGTGATACTTTTCTCTGACTAGCTTATTTCACTCAGCATAAAATTCTCCAGGTTCATACATACTGTGGCAAGTGGTAAGAGTTCTTTCTTTTTTATTGCCGTGCATTCCATTGTATAAATGTAACATAGTTTTTTTATCCACTCATCTGCTAATGGGCACTTAGGCTGTTGCTAAGTCTTAGCTATTGTAAATTGCACTGCTATGAGCATAGGGGTGCATATATTCTTTTTTTTTTTTTAATTATTAGTTACGGTATTACAAATGTGTCCTCATCCCCCCCTTGAACCCCCAACCTCCCCCCCCCCACACACAAACTCATGCTCCCATCCCCCCGTTGTCCATGACCATTGGTTTGGCTTATATACATGTATACAAGTCCTTCTGTTGATCTCTTCCCCTTACCCCCGCATATATTCTTTTTGATAGACATTTCTGATTTCTTAGGATATATTCCTAGAAGTGGGATGACTGGGTCAAATGGGATTCCATTTTTAACTTTTTGAGGAATCTCCATATTGGTTTCCACATTGGCTGCACCAGCCTGCATTCCCACCAGCAGTGTATTAAGGTTCCCTTTTCTCCACAACATAGCCAACACGTGTCGTTGGTTGATTTATTGATGATAGCCATTCTGACAGGTGTGAGGTGATATCTCATTGTTGTTTTGATTTGCATCTCTCTGATGATTAGTGACTTTTTATTTTTTTAATCTTTATTGTTCAGATTATTACAGATGTCCCTTTTTTTAACCCCCATAGCTCCCCTCCACCAGGTTCCCACCCCACCCCAAGCCCTCGCCACCCCACTGTCTGTGTCCATAGGAACTGCATACATGCATATAAGATCTTTGTCCCATATCTTCCTGGACCCTCCATATCTTTCCCCCCCCCCAAGAATTGTCAGTCCACTCCATTTCCATGCTCCTGATTCTATTACATTCACCAGTTTACTCTGTTCATCAGATTTTTTATTCATTTGATTTTTAGATTCATTTGTTGATAGATATGTATGTGTTGTCACTTTGTTGTTCATAATTTTTTATCTTTACCTTTTTCTTCTTCTTCCTCTTCTTAAAGAATACTCTTCAGCATTTCATATAATACTGGTTTGGTGGTATGAACTCCTTTAACTTTTTCTTATCTGTGAAGCTCTTTATCTGACCTTCAATTCTGAATGATAGCTTTGCTGGGTAGAGTAATCTTAGTTGTAGGTTCTTGGTATTCATCACTTTGAATATTTCTTGCCACTCCCTTCTGGCCTGCATAATTTCTGTTGAGAAATCAGCTGACAAGCTTATGGGTACTTACTTGTAGGTGACTAACTGTTTTTCTCTTGCTGCTTTTAAGATTCTCTCTTTGTCTTTTGCCTTGGAATTTTAATTACGATGTGTCTTGGTGTGGTCCTGTTTGGATTCCTTTTGTTTCGGGTTCTCTGTGCTTCCTGGGCTGGTAAGTCTATTTCTTTCACCAGGTAGGGGAAGTTTTCTGTCATTATTTCTTCAAATAGGTTTTCAATATCTTGTTCTCTCTCTTCGCTGGCACCCCCATAATTCGGATGTTGGTATGCTTGAAGTTGTCCCAGAGGCTCCTTACACTATCTTCATATTTTTGGATTCTTTTTTCTTTTTGCTCTTCCAGTTAGGTGTTTTCTGCTTCCTTGTATTTCAAATCTTTGACTTGATTCTTGGGATCATCTACTCTACTGTTGAATCTCTGTGTATTATTCTTTATTTCAGTCAGTGTATGCTTAATTTCTGACTGGTCCTTTTCCATTTTTTTGGCATTCTCACTAAGATCCTTGAAGGTCTCACTAGGTTCCTCAAAGTTCTCACTAAGTTTCTCGGAGGTTTCTAGAAGATTCTTGAGTAACCTTATAACTGGTTTTGAACTCTATATCCAGTAGTTTGCTTTCTTCCATTGTTTCATTTGTGACATTTCTTTGTCTCCGCATTTTGGCTGCTTCCCTGTGTTTGTTTACCTCCAGATCAATTGGCTGTGAGGACCAGCTGTGTCTATAGTGGAAGAGCTGCTGTGCAGGAGACACCCTTATGGGGCAGGACTTGCTTCAGTGGGGCTTTGGTGCTCACTGAGTCTGCCCCTTTAGTGTTTCACTTAGAGATGTGAAGAGTTGTAATCTGGTATGGTCTCACACTGACCACTGGGTACACTGGCTCCTGGATCTCCAAGGAGGTGCAAAGTCAGCCACTGCCTGGGGTCACCCAGCAGGAGCTACAGAGAGATCTACAGATTCCTGCTCTTTGTATGGGGTTTGGAAGTGCCCAGTTGAGGACCAACTGTGAAGCAAGGCAGGCTGCTGAAGTGCTGGCCTTTGCCTTCTTTAGATAGCGTTGGGCTCCCTGAACCAGCTGCAGTTTGACAGGTTTTAGGCTGAGAAAGGGCAGGTCATTCATATGCAAAAGCTGCTGCATACAGCTTGGGTAGGGTTGTAAATTGGGTGGGCTGATGTCTCAGGGAGTCTCCAGGGCAGAGCAAACAACAATGGCTGCCAGCCAGTCCTGCACTGGAGAGGTCTGACCGCTGCTGCATGTACCTCTGTCTGGAAGAAAGCTGCCCCTGCATTCCTGCCCTGATGCCAGACAGTCCAGTTTCTCCCCGTATGTGTCTGGGTCCCCCAAAGTCTCTCCCAGCACTGGAGCTCAGAGCATGTGGGAGCTTGTATCTCCTTCCTAATTAAAAAGCAGCACACCCAGGTGCCAGCCCCTTCTGCACCTCCACACCTCCACGCCTCCGTACCTCCTACCAGTCTCAATGCTCTTTCTTCTTTATTTTTCTAGTTGTAGTTCTTCCACTCAGCCAGGTTCCCCGTGGTTGTGGATGATAGTTGTTATGTATTTTAGTTGTAATTTTGATATGGTTCTGGGAGGCAGCAAGTACAGGTGTTTACCAATGCTGCCATCTTGGTTCTCCTCCAATGATTAGTGACTTTGAGCATTTTTTCATATGTCTTTGGCTTTCTGTATGTCCATTGTGGAGAAGTATCTATTTAGGTCCTTTGCCCAATTTTTAATTGAATCGTTTGCCTTTCTTTTGTTAAGTTGTATGAGTTCCCTATATATTTTGGAGATTAACCCCTTATCAGATGTATCATTGGCATATATGTCCTCCCATGTAGTGGGCTCTCTTATTATTTTGCTGATGGTTTCTTTTGCTGTGCAGAAGCGTTTTATTTTGATGTAGTCCCATTTGTTTATTTTCTCCTTGGTTTGCATTGTCCGAGGAGATGTATCAGTAAACATATTACTTTGAGAGATGTCTGAGATTTTGGTGGTTATGGTTTCTTCTAGGATTTTTATGGTTTCACATCTTACATTTAAGACTTTTATCCATTTTGAGTTTATTTTTGTGTATGGTGTAAGTTCAATTTTTTGCATGTACCTGTGAATTTTCCCAGCACTACTTATTGAAGAGACTGTCTCTGTTCAAATGTGTGCTCTTGCCTCCTTTGCCAAATATTAATTGAACTTAGTGGTTTGGGTCAGTTTCTGGGGTCTCTGTTCTGTTCCATTGATCTACATGTCTGTTCTTGTGCCAGTACCAAGCTGGTTTGAGTACAGTGGCTTTGTAGTATAACTTGGATAGCTTCTATTGTGAATCCTCCAATTTTATTCTCCTTTCTCAAAATTGCTGCAGCTATTTGGGGTCTTTTTTGGTTCCATATAAATTTTTGGATTTAGATGTGGGAAATATACCATTGCTATTTTAATAGGAAATGCATTGAATCTATAGATTGCTTTGGGTAGTATGGACATTTTACTGATATTAATTCTACCAACCCATGAACATGGTATGCTCTTTCACTTCTTCATATCTTCCTCCATCTCTTTTTTCAATGTCCTGTAGTTTTCCAAGTACAGGTCTTTCACCTTCTTGGTTAACTTTATTACTAAGTATCTTAAATTTTTGTTGCAATGGTAAATGGGATGGTTTTTTTAAGTTTCTCTTTCTAAGAGTTCACTATTGGTGTATAAAAATGCCATGGAGTTTTGGGTGTTAATTTTGTATTCTGCTATGTTTTCAAATTCATTTATTAAATCTAGTAGTTTTTTGGTATAGTCTTCAGGGTTTCTATATATAATATCATGTCATCTGCAAATAGTGAGAGTTTTATTTCCTCCTTTCAAGTTTGGATGCCTTTTGTTTATTCTTCTTTTCTGATCATTATGGACAGGACTTGCAGAATTAAGTTGTACAAGAGTGGTCTTGTTCCTATTCTGAGGGGAAATGGTTTTAATTTTTGCCCATTGAGTATGATGCTGGCTGTAGGTTTATCATATATGGTCTTTATTATATTGAGGCATGTTCCCTCTATTCCCACTTTGCTGAGAGTTTTTATCAAAAAAGGGTTTTGGAGTTTGTCGAATGCTTTTTTCTGCATCAATTGATATGATCATGTGATTTTTGTCTTGCAATCTGCTTATGTGCTATATCACATTTATTGATTTGAGAATATTGTACCAGCCTTGTATTCCTGGAATAAATTCCACTTGGTCATGATGTATGATCTTTTTAATGTATTGCTAGATCCGATTTGGCAGAATTTTTTAAAGGATTTTAGCATCTATGTTCACCAGGGATATTGGCCTGTAGTTCTCTTTTTTTGTCGTGTCTTTATCTTGTTTTAGAATTAAGGTAATGCTGGTGTCATAGAAAGAGTCTGGAAGTGTTCTTCCTTCCTCTTGAATATTTGTGAATAGTCTGAGAAGTAGAGGTGTTAGTTCTTCTTTGAATATTTGGTAAAACTATCCTTTCAAGCCATCTAGACCAGGGTTTTTGTTTGCTAGGAGTTTGTTTTGTTTTGTTTTTGTTTTTATTGCTTCAATTTTATTAATAGTTATCAGCCTATTTGGGTATTCTGATTCTTCGTGATTGAGTTTGGTAAGTTTTCATTTTTTTAGGAATATGTGCATTTTTTCCAGGTTGTTCCATTTGTTGGAATAAAGTCGTTTGTAGTATATATTTTTTTTACAATCCTTTGTATTTCTGTGAGGTCAGTTGTTACTTCACCTCTTTTGTTTCTGATCTTGTTTATTTGGGTCCTCTCTCTTTGTTTCCTAGTGAGTCTGGCTAGAGGTTCATCAATCATGTTTATCCTCTTGAAGAACTTGGTTTTATTTATCTTTTGTATTTTTTTTTTAAATTTTTTAATTTTTTTCTCTATGTCATTTATTTCTGCTCTGGTCTTCATTATTTCCTTTCTTCTACTTGTTCTGGGCTTTTCTTGTTGTTGTATTTTTATTCTTTAAGTTGTAATGTTAGGTAACTTATTACCAATTTTTCTTGTCTTTTAGGTAGGCTGTAGTGCTATGAACTTCCCTCTCAGGAGTTTTCACTGAGAGCAGTCCTGGGTTTTTGATTATTGTATTTTCATTGTCATTTGTTTCCAGGATGTTTTTTATTTCTTCTTTAATCTCTTTGGTAATCCAATCATTGTTTAATAGCATGCTATTTAGCCTCCATGTATTTGATTGTTTTTTATTGTAGTTGATTTCTAATTTTGTGAATTAGAAATTGTGATCTGAGAAGATGATTGATGTGATTTCAATCATCTTGAAATTGTAGAGACTTAGCCTGTGTCCTAATATGTGGTCTATCTTTGAAAATATCCAATGTGCACTTGAGAAAAGAAAATATTCCATAGTTTTTGGGCGAAATGTTCTGAAGATGTCAATTAAACCCATCTGATCTAATGAGTCATTTAGAATTGCTGTTTTTTTGCATATTCTTTGTCTAGAGGATTTATCCAGTCATGTCAATTGGGTATTAAAGTCCCCTAGTATGATTGCATTGCTGTTGATCTCTCCCTTGATATCTTCCAGAAGTTTCTTAGGTATTTGGGTGCTTTTGTATTGGGTGCATATATGTTTACCAGAGTAAAATCTTCTTGTTAAATTGATCCCTTTAGTATTATGAAGTGGTTTTCCTTATCTCTTGTTATGGCCTTCACTTTGAGATCTATTTTGCCAGATATAAGTATCGTTACCCCAGCTTTTTTTTTCATTTCCATTTATCTGAAATTTTTTTTCCATCCTCTCACTTTCAGTCTGTATTTTGAGGTGGGACTAGGTAGGCTGCAAATACATGGGTCATATTTTCTTATCCATTTAGCTATCCTATGTCTTTTGGTTGGAGCATTTAATTCATTTACTTTTAAGATTATTATTGATAGGTACTTGTTTGTTGCCATTTTCATTCTTTATGCATGTGTTCTTTTTTCCCTTTCTATTGCTTCTTTTTACAGCAGTCCCTTTAGCATTTCTTGCATTGATGGCTTGGTGGTAATAAAGTCTCTTAGCCTTTTTTTTTTTTTTTTGTCTGCAAAGCTCCTGATTTCCACTTCAATTTTGAATGATAGCCTTACTGGATAGAATATTCTTGTATTCAGTCCCTTGCTTTGCTTCACTTTGTATACTTCATTTCATGCTTTTCTGGCCTGATGTATTTCTGATGAGGAATCAGTTAATTGTCTAATAGGAGATTCCTTGCAGGTAACTTTTTGTCACTCTCAGGCAGCCTTTGAGATTCTTACTATGTCGTTGACGTTTGCCAATTTAATTTTGATGTGTCTTGGTGGATGTGTCTTTGATGTGTTTTTTTGGATTCATCTTGTTTGGGAGTCTGTGTGCTTCTTGGACTTGTGTGACTTTTCTTCATAATGTCGGGGAAGTTTTCCATCATTATTTCTTTAAATAGGTTTTCTATTCCTTGCTCAGCTACCTCTCTTTCTGGCCCCCCTATTATGTGGATGTTGTTTCATGCCATGTTGTCCCAAAGCTTTCTTATACTCTCCTGCTGCTTTTAAAATTCTTTTTCCAGTTTCTGTTTTGCTTGCGTGTTTTTCTTCTTTGCCTTCTAACTTGCTGATTCAGTCCTCAGCTTCTTCTGGTCTACTGTTGAAACATTCCATGGTATTTCTTATTGAAGTTATGTCATTCTTCATTTCATCTTGATTCTTACACATTTGGTAAATTTCTCATCCAGCTGTTTGAGAATCCTTATAGCCATTACTCTGAATTCTTTCTCTGACAAATTGCCTGCCTCTATTTCATTTATTTCCTTTTTGGGTGATTCCTCCTTTTCTTTCATATGGGGGTTGTCTTTTTGTCTCCTCATATTTGCAGTTCCTCTGTGATTGTTTCTATGTATTAGACCAGCTGTTATGCCACCCAGATTTTTTTAAATTTGTCCTATGTAGTAGATGCTTTGTGGATCCCAGTGGTGTAGTCTCACAGGTCTTCTGGGCTGGGTATCCCATGGATGCCCCTAATTTGAGATATTTGGGTTCTCTTGATGTAGTTGGGTCTTGAATGTTATTGTTCTGTTTGTGGATGGAGTCTCCTCTCAGGGTATCTGGTTATGTGGCTCACTCTCTACCATGTCATGCCAACCATTGTGGAGGTACTGACCCAATAGCACAAAATACAAGACAACTAGACTGGACACAAAAGGAACAGAACACTAATGTACACCCCAGTAGGGGGTGTGTAAGAGGCAGCTGATCGATGTTTCTCTCTCATCAATGTTTCTAACTCTCTATTCCTCTCCCTTCCTCTCTGTAAAAAATCAATAATATATATATATTTTTAAAAAGGTAAAAAGAAAGGAAAGAAAAAAACTAAAGTGGGGAAAGGAGAAGAAAAACAGGATGAAAAAGGGATAAGTGAGGAAGAAAAAGGTGGAAAATATTAAAATAAAATAACAATAAAACATGAAATAATACTAAAAAAAATAAAATAAAAATAAAAACATAAAAAAGTGAATTGTCGTTTGCTTCAGCCATGTTTTAATGCCCCATGGGGGCTGATTTAGGACTCCACTCTTCTGTTCTGTCTGCCAATTCTGGGCTTCCTGTAAGGTAATTAGGTTCTGACTACTGACAGGTTCTGTCTTTGGCTTTTAGCACTGTGATGAAACTCCAGGTCATCCACCAGTCCTCTCCTTATGTCTGTCTCCACAGGCCTTGGCTGCAGGCAGGCAGGACTAATTTTCTGGCTGTCAATCTTAATTACTCAAGCATCTGTTTCTGACAGGGCTTTAGGTGGGAGTGGTGCTTTTGCTTTCCAGCAATCAGATGGATTTATTTTCCCTGACCCAGAGCTACTCTTTCGCAAGTGGCCCAAAATATTACACTGGCCTTGGTTGGTCAGATATCCTTGAATGGAGACCAATGGGGTTGGCTGGAAACCTGGAGATTTTGTCAGTTTGGTTCCTAGAATAGTGGGACAGACTGGCCCCTCTTCCCACCCAGTCACTGAGTGCTCTATTCAGCACCCTTGTTTCCATTGTATAGCTCAAAATGCTGTCAGAGTGTGGCAGGCTGTATTACCTGTCTTGAGGCTATTGGGAGGGGCTAGCTCTTCAGGAGAGAAATGGCCGTATAGGTTTGGAAAGTTACAAATATCCCAATGCCAGAGTCCTGGGCACATCTCCCTGCCCTGCTTCCCTCCCCAGCCTTTCCTCAGGCACCTCAAGTCTGTGCCTCTCCCTGCATCTCAGTCTTGGGTGAGTGCTTGCAATTGAAAAGTCCTGTGTTCTTGGTTTAGCAAATAAAAGTAAAGACAACACAAAAGCAAACAACCACAAAACTGCAGGTCCCCCCCGCCCCCCCCCCCCCCCCCCACACACACACAGTGCAGCTCAGTCCTCCTTTTGGAGCGTAGCCTTTCATGGCTATGGTCTTAGGTCTAGATTTCCCAGCCACAAACAGCCTTGTGGCTTTTACTTTTCACAAAGACTGTCTCCAAGGGATGCAGCCTTGGCACAATGCTGCTTCCTCCTCACCCTCTTGGCTAGGTCTCTGGTGTCCCTCTCCAGTCTAGATCCCAGTTCCTACCGTTCTCCAGGTGTCCTCTGCCCTTCCTTATTGTAAATTGTCTCCTCAGCTGTGTCTGATTTGTTATTCTGGGTAGATGTTTTCCGATTTAGTTGCTTTTCCAGTCTGGCCCTGGGACAAGGTGCAAGACACGTCTGTCTATTTGTCCACCATTTTCTTCTCGCTAGAATTTTCTTTTTTATTTTCACAGATTTACTCTGCTGTGCCCAGTTTTATATTATAGTGTATTCTGCTTGAAATTTTTAGGAATTAAAAATATATTTTAGGCTTCCCCTGGAGGGTGTGGCTCAGTTAGTTGGAGTATTGTCCTGTACACTGAAAGGTGGTGGGTTCAATTCCTGTTTAGGGCACATACCCAAGTTGCAGGTTTGATCCCTGGTCAGGGAGTATATGGGAGGCAGCCGATTGATGTTTTTCTCTCACACATCGATGTTTCTCTCTTTCTTTCTAAAAACCATTGGAAGACATCCATTATAGATGAATTCTGGACATTATATTTGAAAAATTTTAGAAGCTCTAAATCAGTAGTTATCAACCTTCTGGCCCTTTAAATGCAGTTCCTCATGTTGTGATCCAACCATAAAATTATTTTCATTGCTACTTCATAACTGTAATGTTGCTACTGTTATGAAATGTAATGTAAATATCTGATAGGCAGGATGGTCTTGGGCGACCCCTGTGAAAGGGTCGTTCGACCGCCAAAGGGATTGCGACCCAGAGGTTGAGAACTGCTGCTCTAAATGATGCTGTTTCTGAATAATTTGTTACCTTTAGAGATTATTTAATTTGCTTCTGGCAGACCTATAGAGTATGGGCTGATCACCTTCATCTATTCCAGAACAACCTGTTTACTGTTTGTTCGTAATCCTGAGTATAGCCCTTCTGGGGGAAATCTTGGCTGATTATCAAGACTCTGCCTCTGTAGGGACAACTGAACTCCAATTTCTATTTCTGCAGCACTTTGAGACTGCCAGAATCAATACTTAGATTCTTAGCCTTTTAGAAGTTATTTTGTGCTTACTTTCTTGACCATGGTAGATATTCAGCTTGAGTCAGTAAATGCCTTGGGGAAAATTCTATGTAGAATATTGGCTTAAATCAAGATGTTGCTTTCAATCTAGGACCTTGGCTCTCTAGTTTTTGCTGCTTTGGTTGTTCATTAGTATCATCAGACAGTTTTTATTTTCATTAACATTTTTAGTTGTTTTCAGTGAATTAGTCATAATACCAGCTTCTCCATTATAGCCAGAAATAGAAACCTCTTTTCGCATCTTTTGTTATAGTATTTCTATATTTTAGAGCAAATAACATGTAAATTATGTTTCATAACTCTAATTCTCACATTAACAACACAGCATGTTAATATTAGTAATAGAGTTCAAAGATTCAGTGCTCATACCAATCCTTATAACTTAGTTTTCTTTTTCTTTCTTTCCACATCTCTCTTGCTCTTCTTTAGTTTATTCCTTATTGCATTCCTCAAGAAAGACTTATAGGTCCTAGTGAAATGTACATATAACTACTTTATTCAAATACACATCCTCACACACATTTAAACTTCAGAATAACAATGCCAATATAGTTATCTACGGTATGTTTTAAAAAACAACAACAGTATGTTTACTGAAATTTTTAAATATTTTTGTTGTGTTTTTACATTAACATAATACTATTTTACTTGTTGAAGTTCTTATTCTTGGTTGTTTATTTTTCCATATGGATTTTTCAAACAACATGTTTAATTCTAGGGAAAATAAATCCATTTGTATTTTTTATTTGGATTGCATTATTTTTATTTTGCCTCTCTTTTTGTATAATATGCATCTGTTGGAATTTACAGCAAGATGGCATTTCTGAGGGGCATTAAAGAAGCTAATCATTAGACTGACATATCCTATCTAATAATAGAGAAACATGGTAATTAACCATAACTTCCCTACCCTTCCTGTTGGCTAATCAGTGAGATATGCAAATTAACTGCCAGGCAAGATGGTGGCTGGCAGCCAGGCAACTGAAGTGAACAAGAGGCTTGCTTGCTCCAGTGACGGAGGAAGCCAAGGTTCCCTGCCTGCTGCTGCCAGCTCTGAGCTGCTCTCTATAAGCAACTATGTTGCAAATATAGAAGCTAAACAAAACCAAGAAACCTGCTTTCAGTCATCCAGGACCTCAGAGCTGGAGTCGCAACAAAGTTTCAAATACAGAAGGTAAACAGAGCCCAGAAACCTGCTTTCAGCAGCTGAGGTCTCAAAGCTGGAGCCTAGCCTCAGAGCTAAAGCTGGCTCTCAGCTCCAGTGACAGCCATAGAAGGTAAATAAATCCCAGAATAAAAAAAAAGAAAAAAAGGAGAGGTTGGGAGCTTCAGTCACCTGCCAGCCTGAAAACAGCCTTCAGCCCCTCACCGAGACTGGCCAGGCACCCCAGTAGGGACCCCCACCCTGAAGGGGGTGTGACCAGCTGCAAACAGCCATCATCCCCTCATCCAGGCTGGCCAGGCACCCAAGTGGGACCCCCACCCTGAAGGGGGTATGACCAGCTGCAAACAGCTATCATCCCTTCATCCAGGCTGGCCAGGCACCCAAGCGGGACCCCCACCCTGATCTGGGACACCCTTCAGGGCAAACCAGCGGCCCCCACCCATGCACCAGGCCTCTATCCTATATAGTAAAAGGGTAATATGCCTCCCAGCACCGGGATCAGCCGAGCCGCGAGGCCTCCTGGCACCGGGATCAGTGGAGCCGCAAGGGCTCCTGGCCTGGGATCAACGGAGTCTCCCAGCACTGGGATCTGCGGAGCAGTGAGGCCTCCCAACACCGGGATCAGCGGAGCTGCGAGGCCTCCTGGCACTGGGATCAGCAGACCGTGAGGCCTCCCAGCACCGGATCAGCAGAGCAGCGAGGCCTCCTAGCACTGGGATCAGCTGAGCAGCAAAACCTCACTGCCCCGGTGTGCAGCGGAGCCGTGAGGCCTCCCAGCACTGGGATCAGCGGAGCCGCGAGGCCTCCTGGCCCCTGGAGCAGCATGACAGGGGACAGTGCCCAAACCCCCTGATCACCCTGCGGCTCTGTGTGTGACTGGGGGCGGGGCCACAACCTCCCTATCTACCCTGCTCTGTTCATGACAGGGGAAGGCACAACAACCCCCTGATCGGCCCTGCTCTGTGCCTGATGGGGGGAGCTCCCCAACACCCTGATCGGCCCTGCTCTGTGTGTGACAGGGTGCTGTGCCCCAACCCCCCCATGGGCCCTGCTCTGTGTGTGATGGGGTGGAGCTGCAACCTCCCCATCGGCCCTGCCCTGAGTGTGACAGCGGGGAGTGCCCCAACCCCCTGATCGGCCCTGCTCTGTGGGTGACAGGGTATGGAGCCCCAACCCCCCTGATGGGCCCTGCTCTGTGTGTGACAGGGGGCAGCGCCCCAACCCCCTGATCCACCCTGCTCTGTGCATGACAGGGGCTGGCGCTGCAACCTCCCCATCAACCCTGCCTTGAGTATGACGGGGCGGCACCCCAACCCCCCAATCGACCCTACCTTGAGCATGACTGAGGGTGGCATCACAACCTCCTGATCCGCCCTGCTCTGTGCATGACAGGGGGCGGTGCCCCAACTCCCCAATCGGCCCTGCTCTGAGCCCGACCAGGGGCTGCGGGGCAGGCACCTAGGGATTGTGCCTGCCCTCTGCCACCCGGGAGCGGGCCTAAGCCAGCAGGTTGTTATCTCCCGAGGGGTCCCAGACTGTGAGAGGGCACAAGTGGGGCTGAGGGAAACCGCGCCCTCCCCCCCCCCCCCCCGCCAGTGCACAAATTTTTGTGCACCGGGCCTCTAGTTATTCTAATAAAAGACTCATATTCTAATTCTAGAGCAAAATAAGTGTTACTCTTCTTCTTCTTGAGTAGACTTTTCCACTGAGATACAGAATCCTAGAGTATTGATTTAATAAGCCAGCTTATTATGGCCACCCTCATGCATTTGGGATTTCTCAGAGAGGAACCACTTAATGTTTCCTATGAAAGTTGCTTAACCCAAAGCAGGGACAGCACTTCCTGGAGGGAGTTTGGGGCGGTGCCCCAAAATGCTGCAGCATATGTGGAGTTGTATCTTAATCTCTTTGGTTGTCCTGCTGAGATGTCCTCCAGACCTTCTGTAGTATTGAGGCAACTGGTGTTACCCTAATAAATAGGGATTTGGCAGTCATGAAAGCTGACCTAGATTTAGGGGTATCAGCTACTAAAGCTTATCAATGGTCGCTGTATATATTTGTGACTGGAAAACCCCAAAGAAAGATATCTCCCTAAACTTTTAAAACACATACTTAAAAAGCCAACTATTCAAATGTACTTATAATATGGTGTTTAACCCTGCCAGTGTTGCTCAGTGGTTAAGCATCAACCTATGAACCAGGAGGTCACAGTTCAATTCCCAGTAGGGGCACATGCCCAGGTTGCAGGCTTGATCCATAACAGGGGGCATACAGAAGGCAGCCCTCACCACCCCATTGTGTATGTCCACAGGTTTGCATACAAGTTCATTGATTGATCTCTTCCCACCCATCCTCCCCTGCCTTCCCTCTGAGCTTCCAATAGTCTGTTGTTCATGCTTCTATGTCTCTGGGTCTATTTTTTAAAATATATTTTTGTTGATTCCAGAGAGGAAGAGAGAAGGAGAGAGAGAGAGAAACATCAATGATGAGAATGATTGATCAGCTGCTTCCTGCATGCTCCACACTGGGGATTGAGCACACACACAGGCATGTTGCCTTGATCGGAATCAAACCCGGGACCCTGTTGGCCAACGCTCTATCCATTGAGCCAAATCAGATAGGGCTGAGTCTGTTTTTGTTCATCAATTTATTTGGTTCATTAGATTCCACATATGAGTTAGATCATGTGATACTTATCTTTCTCTGACTGGCCTATTTCACTTAGCATAATACTCTTCAAGTCCATCCATGCTGTTGCAAATGGTTCTTTCTTTTTTTATTGTTGCATAGTATTCCATTGTGTAAATGTACTACTGTTTTTTTATCCACTCATCTGCTGATGGGCACTTGGGCAGTTTCCAGATCTTAGCTATTGTAAATTGTGCTGCTATGAGCACAGGGGTGCATATATTCTTTCTAACTGGTGTTTCAAGTTTCTTAAGATATATTACTAGAAGTGGGGCTTTCAGGTGTCTAGAGATTTTTTTGGTTAACATTCAATGCAAAAGTAGTAGATGGTTGAATTTTAAGGGATTCCCCATAGGTATACTATCATTTTATCTGAAGTAATAAGTAAACTATTATCTTTAAAGTGCCTGAATCACAAAATAAATGAATGAATGAATAAATAAATAATCCCTGTATACTTTTAACAAATCAGGTGATTCTTATCCATACTTAAACCAGGTCTTTGCTGATTTAACTTCTTTCTCCAATCATTAGGTTCACTTCCTTTCCTGGACTTCCCTTATTCTTTTTTCTTTGCCCCCTTTTTAATGTTTGAGAACACAGCCTGTTTCATAATATAATTAATACTCCATAATACAAATTAGCTTAATAGTGCTATGAAATAGGGAATGATATCAATATAGTGTTGAAGTTAGTTGGTTTACAGGCAATATTCTTAGTTGAATGGAACCAGAATATTAGTATATTTATAACATTCAGAAGGAAAGGCAAAAGACTTCATTTTGATGTGTTATTATGAGCCCTTCCACCCCTATATTAAGAAAATTAATAATAAATGCTTACATTCAGGGCTCCCTCCTCAGAGACATATACAATCAACTTGCATAGCTTCTAGCTAGGCACCTTGCACTTCACCCGATTCCCACCTTAATGTTAGCCTCACTGGCCTGAAATCCAGCATTTCTGCTTTATTTTTATGCATTTTAAATTTTTTATTGATTTCAGAGGGAGATAGAAACATCAATGGTGAGAGAGAATCATTAATCAGCTGCTTCCTGCACGCCCCCTACTGGGGATTGAGCCTGCAACCCAGGCATGTGCCCTGACTGGGAATCGAACTATGACCTCCTGGTTCATAAGTCAATGCTCAACCACTGAGCCATGCCAGTGGGGCTATTTTTATGCATTTTAATACCCACGAAATGGCCTTCAGCCATACTGAGTAGGTTTTTGGGACCTTGAGGCCCCTATTATATTACTAGTAGTTAGTGCTCTGCTAATACAGTTGCATAGACTTGAGTGTTCTTCTCCAGCCCTACTTTCTTCATAAACCCTAGCTTTGGTGTGTAATTTTGCAGGAGTTAGTTTTTTTAGGTACACGTGTAGTATTGTAGCACAAATGCCTATGTTCTAGAGATGTCTAATTCATTTACTTGTAATAGGCATTATTTTAGGTCCCCTTTATTTCTCTGTAAATGTTTTCTTCCTGCTGGAACAGAAAAACAGCATGTGTTTGCTTTCTTCTTTTCTTTCAGATTTGAAATCCAGATACAGGACTAATACTTTATCTTCAGAAAAGGATATTTGTGAAATATATTCATTCCAATTGGAAGTAATGGAAAAAATTAAAAGCTATTGCCTTCAGGACTCCATTTTTAGAAATGATTGGGAATGCAAAAGTAAAATTGAGGGGCAAATGGAACCACAAGAAGGATGTTTGGGGCAAGTGGAAATTACTTCTGAAAAAATGACCACATACAAAAAGCATAATTTTCTCGCTGAATATCAGAGAGTTCATAATAGGGAAAAGTTATATGAATGTAAGGAATGTAGGAAGACCTTTATTCGTCGCTCAACACTTAGTCAACACCTGAGAATTCATACTGGTGAGAAACCTTATAAATGTAAGGAATGTGGGCAGGCTTTTAGACAACGTGCACACCTTATTCGACATCACAAACTTCATACTGGTGAGAAACCCTATCAGTGTAAGGAATGTGGGAAGGCCTTTACAGTGCTCCAAGAACTTACTCAACATCAGAGACTCCATACTGGTGAAAAGCCCTATGAATGTAAAGAATGTGGAAAGGCCTTTAGAGTACATCAGCAACTTGCTCGACATCAGAGAATTCACACTGGTGAGAAACCCTATGAATGTAAGGCGTGTGGGAAGACCTTTAGGCAGTGTACACACCTTACTCGACATCAGAGACTTCATATTGCTGAGAAGGTCTATGAATGTAAGCAATGTGGGAAAGCCTTCGTGTGTAGTCCAGACCTTCGAGTACATCAGAAAATTCATTTTGGTGAGAAGCCTTATGAATGTAAGGAATGTGGAAAGACTTTTAGAATATGCCAACAACTTACTGTCCATCAGAGTATTCATACTGGTGAGAAACCCTATGAATGTAAGGAATGTGGGAAGACTTTTAGATTAAGACAACAACTTGTTCGCCACCAGAGAATTCATACTCATGAGAAACCCTATGAATGTATGGAATGTTGGAAGACCTTTAGTAGTTACTCACAACTTATTTCACACCAGAGCATTCATATTGGTGAGAGACCTTATGAATGCGAAGAATGTGGGAAGGCCTTTAGACTGCTTTCTCAACTTACTCAACATCAGAGTATTCATACTGGTGAGAAACCCTATGAATGTAAGGAATGTAGAAAACCCTTTAGACTGCTCTCACAACTTACTCAACATCAGAGTATTCATACTGGTGAGAAACCTTATGAATGTAAGGAGTGTGGTAAGGCTTTTAGACTTTATTCATTTCTTACTCAACATCAGAGAATTCATACAGGTGAGAAACCCTACAAATGTAAGGAATGTAAGAAGGCCTTTAGACAGCATTCACACCTTACTCAACATCAGAAAATTCATAATGAAATTTAGTACAAGAAAGCCTTGATGTGTACATTATGTTACAGAATATCACAAAATTCATTTTGAGAATTGTTTTCATGCTCACATCAAAGCATAAGAAATTTTATATGACAGGAAAAATTTTGCTTTAAAAGCCTTCCTTCACCATTCAAACATTTCCTCTGGCAAATGTATGTCAGAGAATAATACAATTAATATAAGAAAAGCTTTAGCTTTATCATTGTCTCTATCTCACCACTTTATTATCACTTTGTTACTGGACAAGGTACTTAAACTTCTGTGACTCATCTTGTTCACTTGTAAAATGGTGATAATATGTATATTATTTATTGCTGTATAATAAATGACCACAACTTAATTAATATCTTAAAATAATACATATATATTATTTCACAATTTCTATGGATTGGGAGTCTGGGTGTAACTTAGTTGGGTCCTCTGCTTCAGAATTTCTCATGAGGCTAAAATCAAGATTTTAGCTAAGGCTGGGTCTGATCTGAAAGCTCAACTGGGAAAGGGATCCACTTCCAACCTCATATGGTTGTTGGCTGAATTTATTTTCTTGAGGGCTACTGCACTGAGTTTCTGACTGTTGGCAAAAGACTGACCTCAGTTCTTTGCCACATAGGCCTCTTTAACATGGCTGCTTCATCAACAAATAGTCTGCTAGAATCATAAAATTTATAATCTTGTGTAGTCTAATCACTGAAGGAATATTTCATCACTTTATGTCTTCTACTGGCTAGAAGCAAATTTCTAGGTTGCCTACACTCAAGGGAAGAGGATTCCATAAGAGTGTGAAGACCAGGAGGTAGGGACCACTGGGGCCAGTTTAGAGTCAGCCTATGTACACTGTAATAGAATTGTAAGGATTAAGTAGTTAATATTTGGAAAAATAGCAGCCACATAGCATGTTTTCTGTACATATTATCTGTAATTGTTATCATTAGTATTAGTGAATTCATATGAAAGGAATTTCCTATAGAAGTAAAAAATTGAGAAATGCTTCCTATTACTGTTCAGCACTTATTTATTCTGGATAAAACCTAGGATGTTATATTGAATGTGAAAAGTTCATCATTTAAGCTGCATCAGAAATTACATGCTGAAAAGAAAGCCCTAAAATTTTCATGAATATGACATTGTTAAGAGTACAACTATTGCCCTGACCGGTTTGGCCTGCGGACCAAAGGGTCCCAGGTTCGATTCCAGTCAAGGGCATGTACCTTGGTTGCGGGCACATCCCCAGTAGGGGGCATGTAGAAGGAAGCTGATTGATGTTTCTCTCTCATCAATGTTTCTGACTATCCCTCTCCCTTCCTCTCTGTAAAACGTCAATAAAATATATTTTTTAAAAAGAGTACAACTATTGAAGATTCAAAGAGAAACATGAAATTATTTCCCCATAATAAATTCCTGAAAGATTTATTATCTCTATTGTCTAAGCACCATTCAAAATTAATTAGAAACTATCAAAAAGATGTCATAAAGGAAATAAATCATTTGTAAATTTAATATTGTATGTGCATGTTCATGCATGTATGTTTGTGTGTATAAAGCACTTGTATAAAAGAAAACATTTTTTTTTACAGTCAATAACTTTTGGTGTTCAAATTGTCCCATCTTCAACCAGTGGAAGTTGGGTCTTTTGAAATGACCCCCCTAGTAGTTAGTTTACTTGGTTATGGCTATACAATTCGTCAGCTATGGATGGTGCCTAGGCACTGACTCATCCTAAAAATTGGCAAGGGTTAAATAATTTATTTTGTTTTTCCCTTTTGAACCAAGTTTCACAGCCATCAAAAACTCATCAAATTGATTTTTAAATCTAGTAAATACAGAGAGATTCATAAGATTAGAAAAATCACTCTCTAGTTTCCTAATGGATAAGATCCAGAAGATAATTGGTAAATATTACAACTATTAAGTGAAAGATTTTATAAGTGAGAATGCTAGAATGGATTTGTCAAGCTGACCACCTCTGAATCTGTTCATCAATTTTAGCCTCTATAAAAGTGGGACTATCAGACTATTCACCTCCTGAAGGAATGCAATAGGAAGTATGCACCACTACTTATAAAACCTTATTTCCAACATCATGAACTGAAGGAATTAAACCTTTATGTCAAATTATTTTAAACCAAGAATTTGTGGAATAGATGAAAAAAATAAATGGCAACATAACCAAGCAGCCAAACAGATTCAGAATGTGTAAAATTCTACAAACAACCTGCTTTCTTCAACTAATGAGTGACGTGAAAAAGAAAGGAAGGACAACTGCTAGATTAAAAGACACAAGAGACCTATCAACTAAATTTAGTGTGTGGGCATTATTTGGACCTACTTTGAACAAAATGTAAAAAGATTTTGGAGACTGGGGGAAATGTGGACATGCACCGAGTTAATTAGATGATATTTAGAAATAATTTTGTTAAGGATGATCATGTCAATGTGGTTTTTAAGAAATATTAGTGCTCCTGTGTGTAGAGATACCTGTTTATATGTTTATGAAATTACTAGAGGCCCGGTGCATAAAAATTCATGTACACGGGGTGGTCCCTCAGCCCAGCCAGCACCCTCTCACAGTTTGGGACCCTTGGGGGATGCCCACCTGATTGCTTAGGCCTGCTCCCCAAGAACAGGGATGATCTAAAAGAAATAATCATAACCTTGGGTAAGGATTTTTTAAAAAGGTAATGTTTGCATGAAAATTCACTGCTGGCGGGGCTGAGGGGACTGGGGGACTCCGGCAGCAGGTGTGCAGAGTGGCCGGACCTGCCTGGGGGCAGGCCCAGCCACACTGTGCACCTGACAGTCCCCCCTGCTACCCCACCACCACCCCCCTGCTACCTCCCCAGGGAACTGAGGAGACTGGGCACCACCATATTGTGGTTGTGGGTGCCACCATCTTTGTGAGGGCATGATGGTCAATTAGCATATTACCTCTTTATTATATAGGATAAGATATCCAGATTTACATTAAAATACTCCAACAATAGAAAAAGAATGAAAGAGAACTGGAAAGTTGGTTGACAAAATGTTGACAATTAATTAAGTGGAGTGGTTTGTATATGGGGGTTCATAATAATATTTCTACTGTTTGTTTTTAAAGGTTTTAATAAAAATATTTAATATCAAAACTGAAATTATAGACTACTTAGAAATTATTGTTAATGAGATGCCTGTATATGTAAACGTGTCAGATATCACCAAAGTTCTATTCAGGAAGAAATGAATATACTTTAATAAGTTAAGGAAACTGGACACAGTTTTGATCTTTTTCACTTATCCACAGCAGTCCAATCTGGATCTGTCACATCCATAAATGTGATTAAGGAATGAAAAAGCATTTATGTCAAGACATCAGAAACAGAAGAAAACAAAACCAACACCAGAGAAGTAAAGTACCTTTAAAAAATAGAAATTAAGAGACTAGACAATATAGTAGACTTAATTGAATGTTTTTTAAAGTCTTTTTCAATTACAGTTGACATTCAATATTATATTAGTTTCAGGTGTACAACATAGTAGTTAGACATTTATATAAATTAAGAAGTGATCCCTCAATAAGGCTTAGTTCCCACCTGGCATCACACATAATTATTACAATATTAGAAGCCCGGTGCACGAAATTCATGCACTGGAGGAGGATTGTCCCTCAGCCCAGCCTGCACCCTCTCTAATCTGGGACCCCTTGGGGGACATCCCTCTCACAATCCGGGACTGCTGGCTCCTAACCACTAGCCTCCCTGCCTGCCTGATTGCCCCTAACCACATCTGTCTGCCAGTCTGATGACCCCCTAACAGCTCCCCTGCTAGCCTGATTGACACTTCAGTGTTCCCCTGCTGGCCCAATCACCCCCAACTGCCCTCCCCTGCTGGCCATCTTGTGACAATGTGAGGGCGGGCATAGTGTGATGACATGGGGGCAGCCATCTTGTGATGCGAGGGCATGAGGGTCAATTTGCATATAACCTCTATTATATAGGATTACTATTTTCTTTTTCTTTATTTTTCTTGTTTAAAGTATTACAATTAGTAGTACATGTGTCTCCTTTTTTTTCTCCATTTACCTTCCCCTGGCCTCCCCTACCCTCTAGCACATGCCCTTATCCACCCCGCCCAGTGTCTTGTGTCCATTGGTTATGCTTATATGCATGCATATAAGTCCTTTGATTGATCTCTTACCACCCCCACACACACACACTTCCCAGCCTTCCCGCTGTAATTTGACAGTCTGTTCGATGCTTCTCTGCCTCTATATTTTTTTGGTCATCTACACTAATAAAAGAGAAAAATGGTAATTGGCGTACGGCGCTACCCTTTTCACTGGCTAATCAGGGCTATATGTAAATTAACTGCCAACTAAGATGGCAGTTAACTGCCAACAAAGATGGCGGTTAATTTGCATATGTAGGCACAATGCAGGGAGGCGAAAGGGAAAGCAGAAAGAAGCCCCCTGTCACTGACAGCAGTGATCGGAAACCCAGGGGGGAGCTAAGAGGTGGGGGGCAGGGCAAAGGCGGCCCTGGGGCCGCCTTTGCCCTGCCCCCCAGCCATGATCGGAGAATCAGGCGCCTTTGCTGCCCTGGCCAGTGATAGCAGGAAGTAGGGGTGGAGCCAGCGATGGGAGCTGGGCACGGTCAAAGCTGGCAGTCCGGGAGCTAGGGGTCCCTTGCCTGGGCCTAAAGCAGAGCCCACGTTCACAGGGCCGCTGCAGCTGCGGGTCCCTGCTGCCTGGGCCGGATGCCTCAGCCAGAGGCGTCCTGCAGGGTCAGGGGTGGAGCCCGCGCGATCGCGGCACCGCCCGCTGCCACTGTGGGCCCCAGCTGCCCGGGCCAGACGCCTAGGCCAGAGGCATTAGGCCTGGGCAGGGGCGGAGCCTGCAACTGCAGGGAGCTGGGGGACCCTGCCCAGGCCTAATGCTTCGGCCAGAGGCATTAGGCCTGGGCAGGGGCAGAGCGGGAGATCGCGGCGCTTCTGCCACTGCGGGTCCCCGCTGCCCAGGCCGGATGCCTCTGCCAGAGGTGTTAGGCCTGGGCAGGGGCGGAGCCTGCAACCTTGGGAAGAGGCGTTAGGCCTGGGCAGGGGCAGAGCAGGAGTTCGTGGGGAGCTGGGAGTCCCCTGCCCAGGCCTAATGACTTGGCCAGAGGCATTAGGCCTGGGCAGGGGCAGAGCCTGCAACCGCAGGGAGCTGGGAGTCCCCTGCCCAGGCCTAATGCCTCTGCCAGAGGACTCAGGCCTGGTCAAGGGGCCGATCCGGTGATTGGTGATCAGAGGGTGATCAGGGTCAACTCCTCTGGCTGAGGCATCAGGCCTGGGCGGGGGGCTGGGGGGTCCCCTGCCCAAGCCTGATGCCTGGGCCAGAGGCATCAGGCCTGGGTGGGGGTCAGAGCCGGGGACTGGGGGGATATGATGGTCCCCATGCCCAGGCCTGAAGCCTGGGTCAGAGGTGTCAGGCTTGGGTGGGGGGTGGAGCAAGCGATCAGAGGGAGATGGGGGTCCCCTGCCCAGGCATGATTCCTGGGCCGGAGGCCTCAGGCCTGGGCGGGGGTCAGGGCCAGTGATCGGGGGGAGATGGGGGTCCCCTGTCCAAGCCTGACACCTCTGGCGGAGGCGTCAGGCCTGGGCAAGGGGCCCATCAGGCGATCGGAGGGTGATGGGGGTCTACGCCTCTAGCCGAGGCATCAGCCTGGGCAAGGGGCAGAGCCAGCAACCGGAGGGGTTTGGGGGTCCCCTGCCCAGGCCTGACGCCTGGGCCAGAGGCATCAGGCCTGAGCTGGGGGCAGAACCACTGAGGAGGGGAAATGAGGGTCCCCTGCCCAGGCCTGACACCTCTGTCAGAGGCGTCAGGCCTGGGCAAAGGGCCGATCCTGCGATTGGAGGGTGATGGGGGTCAACGCCTGAGGGCTTCCAGTATGTGAGAGGGGGCAGGCTGGGCTGAGGGACACTCCCCACACACACACACCCAGTGCACGAATTTTGTGCACCGGGCCCCTAGTCCTATCTAATAAAAGAGAAACATGGTAATTAGCCATACATCCGTTACCCTTCCCATTGGCTAATCAGGGTGATATGCAAATTAACTGCCAGCCAAGATGGCGGCCAGCAGCCAGGCAGCTTGAAGCTAACATGAGGCTTGCTTGCTTCAGTGACGGAGGAAACCAACGTTCTCGCCTGCCGCTGCCGGCCTCTGAGCTTGCAGTTTGAAACATTGTTACAAATATAGAAGCTAAACAAAACCCCAGAAACCTACTTTCAGCCCGCTGGGATCTCAGAGTTGGAGTTATACAGTGTTTCAATTATAGAACCCAAACAAACCAGATACCTGCTTTCAGCAGCAGAGGCCTCAGAGCTGGAGCCAGAGCTAAAGCTGGCCCAGAATAAAAAAAAAGAAAAAAGGAGCAGTTGGGAGCTTCAGTCACCCACCAGCCTGAAAACAGCCCTCAGCCCCTCACCCAGACTGGCCAGACACCCCAGTGGGGACCCCCACCCTGAAGGGGGTGTGACCAGCTGCAAACAGCCATCATCCCCTAACCCAGGCTGGCCAGGCACCCCAGTGGGGACCCCCACCCTGATCCAGGAGACCCTTCAGGGCAAACCAGCCGGCACCCACCCGTGCACCAGGCCTCTATCCTATATAGTAAAAAAGGGTAATATGCCTCCCAGCACTGGGATCAGCGGAGCCGCGAGACCTCCTGGCACCGGGATCAGCAGCGCCCAAACCCCCTGATCGCCCTGCAGCTCTGTGTGTGACAGGCGGCGGGGCCACAACCTCCCTATACGCCCTGCTCTGTTGGTGACAGGGGAAGACGCCCCAACCCCCTGATGATCCCTGCTCTGTGCCTGATAGGGGGGAGCTCCCCAACCCCCTGATTGCCCTGCGGCTCTGTGTGTGACAGGGTGCGGCGCCCCAACCACCCCCTGCACTGTGTGTGATGGGGTAGAGCCATAACCTCCCCATCGGCCATGCCCTGAGTGTGATAGGGTGCGGCGTCCCAACCCCCTGATCGGCCCTGCTCTGTGGGTGATAGAGGGCGTCACACCAACCCCCTGATCTGCCCTGCTCTGTGTGTGACAGGGGTGGTGCCTCAACTCCCCTATCAGCCCTACTCTGTGAGTGACAGGGGGGAGCTCCTCAAACCCCTGATCGGCCCTGCTCTCTGCATGACGGGGGAGCTCCCCAACCCTCTGATGGGCCCTGCTCTGTGCGTGGCAGGGGGCAGCGCCCCAACCCCAGATTGGCCCTGCTCTGTGCGCAACAGGGGGTGGTGCCGCAACTTCCCCATCGACCCTGCCTTGAGTGTGACAGGGGGCGGTGCCCCACCCCCCAATCGGCCCTACCCTGAGCGTGACTGGGGTGGCATCGCAACCTCGCGATCTGCCCTGCTCTGTGCATGACAGGGGGCGGCGCCCCAACTCCCCAATTGGCCCTGCTCTGAGCCCAACCAGGGGCTGCACCTAGGGATTGGGCCTGCCCTCTGCCACCTGGGAGCAGGTCTAAGCCAGCAGGTCGTTATCTCCTGAGGGGTCCCAGACTGCAAGAGGGCACAGGCAAGGCTGAGGAACCCTCCTCCCCCACCCCCAAGTGCACAAATTTTTGTGCACTGGGCCTCTAGTTAGGTTATAATGTTCTTTATTACCCATAAATGAGTGAGGTCATGTGGTATTTTTCTTTCACTGACTGTCTTATTTCACTTAGCATAATGCTCTCCAGTTCCATCCATGCTGCTGCAAATGGTAAGAATTCCTTCTTTTTTTAAAGCAGCGTAGTATTCCATTGCGTAGATGTACCATAGTTTTCTAATCCATTCATCTGATGATGGGCATTTAGGCTGTTTCCAAATCTTAGCTATTGTAAATTGTGCTGCTATGAACATAGGGATGCAAATATCCTTTCTGATTGATGTTTCTAGTTTCTTGGGATATACTCCTAGAAGTGGTATCCCTGGTCAAATGGCATTTCCATTTTTAGATTTTTGAGGAAACGCCATACTGTTTTCCAAAGTGGCTGTACCGGTTTGCATTCCCAACAGCAGTGAAGTAGGGTTTCTTTTTCTCTGCATCCTCTCCAGCAATTCTCATTTGTTGTTTTGTTGATGATAGCCATTCTGACAGATATGAGGTGGTACCTCATTGTCATTTTGATTTGAATTTCTCGGATGATTAATGACTTTGAGCATGTTTTCATTTGTCTCTTGGCTTTATGAATGTCCTCTTTCAAAAATTGTCTAGGTCCTTTGCCCATTTTTTGATTGGGTTGTATATATTCCTTTTGTTAAGATCCATGAGTTCCCTGTAAATGTTGGAGATTAAACCCTTATCAGAGATAACATTGGCATATATGTTCTCCCATGCAGTGGGATTTCTTGTTGTTTTGTTGATGGTTTCTTTTGCTGTGCAGAAGCTTTTTATTTTGATGTAGTCCCATTTGTTTATTTTCTCCTTAGTCTCTCTTGCCCTAGGACAGGGGTGGGCAACCTTTTTGTGAGTGCGTGCCAAAACCAGCAAAATCTCTGACTCAAAATTCTTCTGCGTGCCAACCCTAATTTTTTGAGAACATGTTATGCCTACTTGATATCTCTTAAGGTGTACGTATGTGAAGAACCTTGAAGAAATAGTAAAATTCATTTGAGCGAGAAAACCACAGTATATGATGATGAAACATACATTTATATTTTAATGTTTACATGTACACTGCTAGTCTGACAGAAAACTCCGTTTGATATTATCAGTGGGACTTTTGCTGCTGCATCACTGATGACAGAGATTTTACATCAGGTTTATATTTCATGACCTTCAGAGATATGCATGAGCTACTACTTTCATCTGTCAGGCTACTCCTATTACGAGACTTAACAAAATTCATCACTGAGAACAAAGATTCACAATTGTAAATGGAAGATTATAAGAGGGTTTCGCGTGCCAGCAACAGTTACTGGTGTGCCATGTTTGGCACGCGTGCCAAGGGTTGCCCACCCCTGCCCTAGGATCTGTGTCTGTAAAGATATTGCTATGACTGATATATGTATGCAATTTTGCTGCCTATGGAGTCTTATAGGATTTTTATGGTTTCCCGACTTACATTCAAGTCCTTTAGCCATTTTGAGTTTGTTTTGTGTATGGTGTAAGTTGGTGATCTAGGTTCATTTTTTTGCATGTATCTGACCAAATTTCCCAGCACCATTTATTAAAGAGACTGTTTTGACTCCATTGTATGCTCTTGCCTCCTTTGTCAAATATTAATTGAGTATAATGGCTTGGGTCAATTGCTGGATCCTCTATTCTGTTCCATTGGTCTATATTTCTGTTCCTATGCTAGTACCAGACAGTTTTGAGAACTGTGGCTTGGTAATATAATTTGGTGTCTGGTATTGTGATCCCTCCAACTTTGTTCTTTCTCAGGACAGCTATGGCTATTTGAAGTCTTTTTTTATTCCAGATGAATTTTTGGAGAGTTTGTTCTAGATCTTTGAAATATGCCGTTGGTATTTTAATAGGTATTGCATTGAATTTATAGATTGCTTTAGGTAGTATGGACATTTTGATTATGTTAATTCTACCAATTCATGAATATGGTATGTTCTTCCATTTGTTTACATCTTCCTCTATCTCTTTTTTCAATGTTTTGTAGTTTTCTGAGTACAGGTCTTTTACGTTCTTGTTTAAGTTTATTCCTAGGTATCTTAGTTTTTTTGGTGCAATGGTAAATGGGATTGTTTTTTCATTTCTCTTTCTGTGAGTTCATTATTGGTGTATAAAAAGGCCATAGATTTCTGGGAGTTAATTTTGTATCCTGCTACATTGCCAATTTTATTTATTAGGTCTAGTAGTGTTTTGATGGAGTCTTTGGGGTTTTCTATGTATAGTATCATGTCATCTGCAAATGAGGATAGTTTTACTTCTTCTTTTCCAATTTGGATGCCTTTTATTTCTTCTTCTTGTCTGATCGTTATGGCTAGTACTTCTAGTACTATGTCAAACAGGAGTGGTGAAAGGGGGCTTTCTTGTCTTGTTCCTGTTCTTAAGGGAAATGGTTTTAGTTTTTGCCCATTGAATATGATGTTGGCTGTAGGTTTGTCATATAGGGCTTTTATTATGTTGAGGTATGATCCCTTTATTCCCACTTTGCTGAGAGGTTTTTATCAAGAAAGGGTGTTGGATTTTGTCAAATGCTTTTTCTGCATCAATTGATATGATTATGTGATTTTTATCTCTCAGTTTGTTTATGTGATGTATCATATTTATTGATTTGCAGATATTGTACCATCCTTGCATTCCTGGGATAATTCCCACTTGGTCATGATGTATGATCTTTCTAATGTATTGCTGAATCCGATTTGCTAGAATTTTGTTGAGGATTTTAGCATCTATGTTCAACAAGGATATTGGCCTGTAGTTCTCTTTTTTGTGGTGTCTTTATCTGGTTTTGGAATTAGGGTGATGCTGGAGTCATAGAAAGAGCTTAAAAGTGTTCCTTCCTCTTGAATTTTTTGGAATAGTCTGAGGAGGATAGGTTTTAGTTCTTTGAATGCTTGGTAAAATTCCCGTGTAAAGCTGTCCTGACCAGAGGTTTTGTTTGCTGGTAGAGTTTTGATCGCTGTGTCAATTTATTCAGTAATTATAGGCCTATTCAGGTTTAGTGATTCTTCTTGGTTGAGTTTTGGGAGCTTGTATTTTTCTAAGAATATGTCGATTTCGTCTAGGACTAGGTTGTCCTTTTTGTTGGAATAGAGTTGTTCATAGTATTTTTTCATAATTTTTTGTATTTCTGTGGGATCGGTTGTTATTTCACCTCTTTCATTTCTGATTTTGTTTATTTGGGTCCTCTCTCTTTGCTTCTTGGTTAGCCTGGCAAGAGGTTCATCAATCTTGTTTATCCTTTCAAAGAACCAGCTCTTGGTTTCATTGATCATGTGTATTGTCTTTTTGGGCTCTATGTCATTTATATCTGCTCTGATCTTTATTATTTCCTTCCTTCTGCTTATGCTGGGCTTTTCTTGTTGCTCTCTTTCTAACTCTTTGAGTTGTAGGGTTAGGTAATTTAATACCATTGTTTCTTGTTTTTTGTGTGGTAGGCTTGTAGAGCTATGAACTTCCCCCTCAAGACTGCTTTCACTGTGTCCCATAGATTTTGGATTGTTGTATTTTCATTGTTGTTTGTTACCATGATGCTTTTTATTTCTTCTTTGATCTCTATGATAACCCATTCATTGTTTAATAGCATTCTATTTAGCTTCTAGGTGTTTGATTTTTTTATTGTTTGTATTGTAGTTGATTTCTAGTTTTATGCCATTGCGATCTGAGAAGATGCTTGATATGATTTCTGTCTTCTTGAATTTGAAGAGACTTTCCCTGTGTCCCAATATGTGCTCTATCTTTGAAAATGACCCATGTGCACTTGAGAAGAATGTATTTTCTGTGGATTTGGGGTGAAATGTCCTGAAGATGTCAATTAATTCCATCTGATCTAGTGAGTGATTTAGGATTGATGTTTCTTTGCTAAGTTTTTGTTTAGAGGATTTGTCCAATGGTGATAGTGGGTTATCAAAGTCCCCTATTAGGATTGTATTGCTGTCAATCTCTCCCTTGATATCCTCTAGAAGTTTTTTTTTATGTATTTGGGTGCTCCTGTATTGGGTGCATATATGTTTACTAGAGTCATTTCTTCTTGTTGGGTTGCTCCCTTTATTATTATGAAGTGGCCTTCCTTATCTCTTGTTATGTCCTTCACTTTGAGATCAAATTTGTCAGATATAAATATTGCTACCCCAGCTTTTTTTTTTTCATTTCCAGTCGCCTGAAAATCCTTTTTCCATCCCTTCACCATCAGTCTGTGTTTATTTTTTTCTGAGGTGGGTTTCCTGTAGATAGCAGATATATGGGTCATGTTTTCTTATCCACTCAGCTACCCTATGACTTTTGATTGGGGCATTAAATCCATTTACATTTAAAGTTATTATTGATAGGTACATGTTTGTCACCATTTGTATTCTTTACGCCTGTGTTCCTTCTTCACCTCCTATTTCTTTTACAGCATACCCTTTAACATTTCTTGCGTTGCTGGTTTGGTGGTAAGAAACTCCCTCCTTAGTCCATTTTTGGACTGTGAAGCTCCTGATTTCACCCTCAATTTTGATTAATAGCTTTGCTGTGTACAGTATTTTTGGATTCAGATCCTTCCTTTTCATGACTTTGTATATTTCATTTTATTCCCTTCTGGCTTAATGTGTTTCTGTTGAGAAATCAGTCGCCAGACTGATGCGGGATCCTTTGTAGGTAACTTTCTGTCTCTCTCAGGCTGCTTTTAAGATTCTTACTTTGTTGTTGGTGTTTGCCAATTTAATTATAGTGTGGCTTGGTGTTGGTCTTTTGGGATTCATTTTGTTTGGGTCTCGGTAAGCTTCTTGGATTTGTGTGAATTTTTTTCTTCCCTATATCAGGGAAGTTTTCTGTCATTATTTCTTCAAACAGGTTTTCTATTCCTTGCTCAGTTTCCTCTTCTTCTGGCACCCCTATTATGAGGATGTTGTTTCATTTCGTGTTGTCCCAAAGTTCTCTTAGGCTCTCCTCCTGCTTTTTAATTTTTTTTTTCTAGAAGCTGCTCTGCTTAGGTATTTTTTCCTACCTTGTCTTCTAGCTCACTGATGCGGTCCTCCACTTCTTCTGGTCTACTGTTGATGCTTTCTATTGAGTTCTTTATAGCAGTGATGTCATTTTTCATTTCTTCTTGTTTCCTCTTCATTTCCTTTTGGTTCTTACACATATTGTTGAATTTGTCTTCCATTTTTTTTTCATCCACTTTATGACCATTTCTCTGAATTCTTTCTCTGACAGGTTGCTTGCCTCCATCTCATTTACTTCCTTTTCTGGTGATGCCTGCTTTTCTTTCATATGTGGGCTGTTTCTTTGTCTCCCTATGATCTCTCTTCTCCTGGTGTCTGGTTTTGTAGCTGCTCTCTCCTTCGTTGATTTTAAGGTACAAAATACAACACAACAAGGCCCAACTCAAAAGGCACTGAACACAAATGTTTTCAAGATACTAATAACCTCCAATAATGGTGACCACCAGAGAAAAGAGAATTAGGGGATAAGAAAAAAAAAGGAGTGCAAAAATGGTATTGAGAAAAAGAAAGAAAGTAAGAGAGAAAAGAAAGAGAGTAACAAAAAAGGGGATGAAACTATTTATATGGGGAGAATTCTCCAATAGAACAACCACTAATTCCCAAAAATGCAAACAACAAACACCTAGAGATGTATTCAAACTACAAACAATAACTAAAAGCAAGCGAGGGGAGGAAAAACAGAAGCAAAAAATAAACAGAAACAAAAAAAAGAGAGAAACAATCTCACCAACAAGCACAATAAAACCCCACAAACAATCTAATCAACAATCAAGCAAGCATCAGTAGGACAGAGTTAAAGCAAGCAAAATACAAAAACAAAATAAAACACAAAAACCTATAACAAAAAAACAAAACAATAACACAATAACAAAAACAGCAAAAAAAAAAATGGAAGAGAGAAAAAAGAAAAAAATTTTGGATAGTGAAGAACGAGAAGAGAGAGTTGTGTATGGACTTAGAGCTGGGGGTTGGAAATGAGATATATAAGTAGGGTGATTTTTTAATGAGAGTAAAAGGAAGGAATATGTAAAATCTAAAGCAGGACTAGGGTAAGAGAAACAGAACAACAAAATGGGAAAAGTGAGGAAGAGAGTGTTGGCATAAAGGGTCAATTTGTGATTCAACCCCTGGGTGGCAGTGTTTCTGGATTAACTTCCAGGGCTATAAGTCCTCTCTAGCCAGTATTTAGCTTTTGTTTTCCCTGTTTCACTTAATACTGGTTTGGGAGAATGGACTGCCCTAGAGCTGGTTCTCCGATAGTCACTCCCCGCTCCGATCCTCAGGTTCCACAGAGATAACTCTCTCCTGCAGTCTCCCAGAGTGTTCCCAAATGGGTGATATTATGTACTGGGCTTAGTAATCAAAAGCAGGAATTTAAAGAGAAAAAAAGAGCCAGATTAAGTGCACGAACTCGCGATTTTTACCCTCTGAGACTGGGCGCGCGCCTTTTTCCCCCTGGCACTAAGCAGCCGGTTTACTGGTAAAAATTTCAGGGTGCTTTTTTGTGTCCAGTCCTGGTATGGGTTGATTATTAAAGTTCCCCTCTGCCAGCAGCCCTGCGGGTCCCCTTCCACATTCGTGGTTCACACTAGCCCGGGGGGGGGGGTTTATGGGGCGCAGACTTCCCTGAACCTCTAGATCCCGTTGGCGCATTTCTCTCTCCTGCTTGGATCGCAGACCCCAATTTTTCACAGGTGAAATGACCTTTCCTTGAGAAGGTGGAGAGCTCCTCCGAGTCCGAGTATTCGCGCTGCTAGAGATCTGGTGTTCCTGGGGGTGGTGGTGGTGTAGATTCCCGGGATGTATAGGTCTTTGATAACAGCCACTCTCCCCTTCAAGATGGCGAGGTCTCTGCAGCAGAGCTGGTCGCTCTGGGAGAGAGTTCAGCAGCAGTGGAGGCTGCCCTGGTCAGGGGAACCCGGTCCAGCAGTCCCCAACAGTCCCTTGGAGTATAGCTGTCCCTCACCCACAAATATACACTCCCCATATGTCCACACATTCACCTTTTGTTCTCTCCCTCTCACACTATCTTGCAGTCTGCCTTCCCATCAGCAGCCATCTTCCCACCTCTCCTGACTATATTTTCTATGCTGTACTTTAGAGCCCTGTTACCTTTTGTTAACTGCCAATTTGTACTTTTTCCCTTCATTTTTTCATCTAGCCTCCCAACCCCCTCCCATCTGGCAATCATCAGTCCTCTGTATATATGAGCTCATTTCTGTTTTGTTTATTTATTTTTATTATTTAGATTTCACATATAAGTGAAATCATATGGTATTTGTCTTTCTCTACCTGACTTATTTCACTTAGCATAATACCTTCTAGGTCCATCCATGTTGTTGCAGATGGCAAGATCTCATTCTTTCTGGCAGAGTAATATTTCATTGTATATATGTACCACATTTTTTAAAGATATGCTTCTATCTATCTATCTATCTATCTATCTATCTATCTATCTATCTATCTATCATCTATCTATTGATTTATTTATTTATAATTTACTGTTAATCTTCATCTGAGGATATTTTCCCATTGATTTTTAGAGAGAGTGGAAGGGAGGGGGTGAGACAGAGAAACACATTGATGTGCGAGTGTTACAAATTAATTGGTTGCCTCCCACATGTGCCCCAACCAGGGCTGGAGAATCAAGCCTGCAATCAAGGTACATGCCCTTAACTGGAATAGAACCTGGGACCCTTCAGTTGTGGGCTGATGCTCTATCCACTGAGCCAAACTGGCTAGGGCTATCCACTTCTTTATCCATTTGTCTTCTGATGGAAGTTAGGTTGCTTCCATATCTTGGCTATTGTAAATAATGCTGCAATGAACATATGGGTGCATATATCTTCTCAAATCAGTATGTTGGATTTCTTTGAATTAAATACACAGAAGTGAGATTGCTGGGTCATATGGTAATTATATTTTTACTTTTTTGAGGAGCCTCCATACTGTTTTCCATAATGGCTGCACCAATTTGAATTTTCACAAACAGTGCACGAGGCTTCTTTTTTCTCCACATCTTTACCAACACTTACTGTTTATTGATTTATTGATGATGACATTTTGACAAGTGTGAAGTGATATCTCATTGTGGCTTTAACTTTTTTTCTCTGATGATAGGTGACATTGTGCATCTTTTCATATGTCTACTAGCCATCTGAATGTCTTCTTTAAAAAATGTCTATTCAGATCATCTGCCTATTTTAAAATTAGATTGTCTTGTTCCTTATATATTTGGGATATCAGCCCCTATCCAATGTGTAATTGGAAAATTACTTTTCCCAATTGGCAGTTTGTCTTTTTGTTTTATTGATGGTTTTCTGTGCAAAAAAATTTTAGTTTTGTGGTCCCCCCCCCTTTTTTTTCTTTTGTTTCCTTTGCCTGAGGAGACCTACACACACAAATTATTACTAAGAGCAAGTCAGAGTTTACTACCTATACTTTCCTCTAGAAGTTTTATGGTTTGGGTCTTACATTTAAGTTTTTAATCCAGTTTGAGCTTATTCTTGTAAATGGTGTATGAAAGTGGTCTTGTTTTTTTTTTTCTTTTTGCATGTAATAATTCCGTTTTCCCAACACTATTATTGAAGAGATTGTCTTTACCACATTGTATATTTTTGCCTCCTTTGTCAGAAATTAATAGGCGGCAATTAATTTCTGGGGTCTTTAATCTGTTCCATTGACTATGTATCTGTTTTTATGCCAGTAACATGCTGTTTTGATTATTCTAACCTTGTAGTACAGTTTGATACCTGGTAGTGCGATCCCTTCAACTTTGTTCTATCTCAAGATTATTTTGGCTATTCAGGGCCTTTTGTGGTTCCATATAAATTTTAGGATTATTTATTCTGTGAACTATGCCATTTGCCGGGAGCCGGTCCATCCTTGCTGTTTCAAGGGACCCGGCATATATGGCATACTGTTCTTAATATGTTTGCTCACCTTCTTGGCACTATGTGTTTTAACCAAGGTCTCCTCTCTGAGAAAGGTTGTTTCCCCAGGTAGGGATTTTCCCCTGAAGTTAGGGAGGGAATAAAACCTCTTAACTAAGTGCCAGGCGGGTAATTAATCACTTTAACTACGAACAATCATGCTTAAGCTACATAATCTTTACTTCCTGGAATGGAGATAAGAAACGCCCTAACCTTTGAAATAGAGATTGATAGGATTGGAATCAACTGGTATAAATACAGATGTAAGAAGACAGAACGAGGAGAGACAGAACCTAGGCACAGCACGTACACAGGACGTTCTCTAGAGACAGAAGAACTTCGCTGGAGAGAACATGGCAAAAGATCCTGGACAGAAACTGGCCACAGAACCTAGAGACAGAACCTAGCGAGAGAACCTGGCTGAAGAACCTAGAGACAGAACCTGGCTACAGAACCTGGATAGAACATGGCAAGAGAACCTGACTAGAACCTGGTGACTGAACCTGGCTGGAGAACCTAGCAAGAGAACATGGACAAAGAACCTGGCTGGAGATCCTAACCAGAACTTTGCTGGAGATCCAGACCAGAACGTGGCTAGAGATCCTGGTTAGAGATCCTGGCTAGGCTGCTGATCAACTGAACACTGTCTCCGTGTCCTTCCTTCTTTGCCGACTCCGTCCACACCTTTGGGGACCCGTGGACCTGCTGCGGTTGGACCCCAGCATCTGGCGCCCGAACAGGGACCCCTAGGTAAGTCCCACTCTCGGGATGGATAGGACTCCACCATAGGAAGAGGGTGGATAGTCTTCGCCGACTCCGTCCACACCTTTGGGAACCCCTGGAACAGGATTCCCCTAGGTAAGCCCCAAGCACCCCATTGAGAACCTCACACTCGGGACGGATAGGACTCCACCAGGGTACTGCAGACCCCCCTACAGAGGATAAGTAGGGTAAGAAGGTGGATAGTACAGAACTTAGATTGAGAAGATGTGCCATACTGAGTTCAAAGAAAGAAGACTCTGTATTGATCTTTAGATTAAGAAGATGTGCCATACTGAGTCTAAAGAAATAAGACTCTGTATTGATCTTTTAACACATATGCTTGCTAGCAGAGGAATTAAGGTTACTCCTGGTCAGACAGAACGTTTTATACAAGAAGTATGTCCATGCTTTTCTGAGGAAGGAAAGGTAAATGTAAAGGCATGGGAGGAGATAGGCCCAAGGAGCCTTATCCTTAACCCCACTGCAGCCTTTCCACCCCGGGAAAGTGCAGGATTGGCAAGCTCTCCCTGGGGTGATAGATCAGGCCTCAGGTAATAGCAGAAAGCGCCAATCCTACACTTAAAATGGATACAAGAGAGCATTTGGATTTTTTTTCTTTTTAATGCCTCCTTTTAAAAAATAAAAAAGGGGGAATTTCGGGAGCCGGTCCATCCTTGCTGTTTCAAGGGACCCGGCATATATGGCATACTGTTCTTAATATGTTTGCTCACCTTCTTGGCACTATGTGTTTTAACCAAGGTCTCCTCTCTGAGAAAGGTTGTTTCCCCAGGTAGGGATTTTCCCCTGAAGTTAGGGAGGGAATAAAACCTCTTAACTAAGTGCCAGGCGGGTAATTAATCACTTTAACTACGAACAATCATGCTTAAGCTACATAATCTTTACTTCCTGGAATGGAGATAAGAAACGCCCTAACCTTTGAAATAGAGATTGATAGGATTGAATCAACTGGTATATATACAGATGTAACAACACAGAACTTAGAAGAAGACAGAACTTAGAACACAGAACTTAGAACACAGAACTGAGAGACAGAACCTAGGCACAGAACCTACACAGAACGTTCTCTAGAGACAGAAGAACTTCGCTGGAGAGAACATGGCAAAAGATCCTGGACAGAAACTGGCCTCAGAACCTAGAGACAGAACCTAGCGAAAGAACATGGCAAAAGATCCTGGACTGAACCTGACTACAGAAATTGGCAAGAGAACCTGACTAGAACCTGGTGACTGAACCTGGCTGGAGAACCTGGACAGAACCTGGCTGGAGAACCTAGTGAGGGAACTTGGCTACAGAACCTGGCTGGAGAACCTAGAGAACCTGGCTGGAGAACCTAGCAAGACAACATGGACACAGAACCTGGCTGGAGATCCAGAGCAGAACCTCTCTGGAGATCCAGACCAGAACTTGGCTGGAGATCCTGGCTGGAGATCCTGGCTAGGCTGCTGATCAACTGAACACTGTCTCCGTGTCCTTCCTTCTTTGCCAACTCCATCCACACCTTTGGGGACCCCTGGACCCGCTGGGGTTGGACCCCGGCATCTGGCGCCCGAACAGGGACCCCTAGGTAAGCACCCCGCACTCGGGACGGATAGGACTCCACCGTAGGAAGAGGGTGGATAGTCTTCGCCGACTCCGTCCACACCTTTGGGGACCCCTAGACCTGCTGGGGTTGGACCCCGGCAGCTCATATCTTGATAGGAATTGCATTGAATGTGTAGCTTGCTTTGGATTGTATGGACATTGTAGCAATGTTAATTTTTTCTATTCATTAACACACTATGTGCTCCCATTTATTTGTATATCTTCCAGTTACTTTCTTCAATGTCTTATATTTTTCTGAGTACAGGTCTTTCCCCCCCTTGATTAGATTTATTTCTAGGTATTTTATTTTTGATGCAATTTTAAATGGGATTTAAAAAAAATCTTCACCATAGGATATATTGTCCAAAGGGTCAATAGCAATCAAGAATCAACATTTTAAAAAGGGTGAAGGGGAGGTAGGAGGGGAAGAGAGAGAGAAACATTGATGTGAAAGAGACACATGGACTGATTGCCTCCTGCACACACCCCAACGGGCTATGGATGGAACCAGCAACTGAGGTTCATGCCCTTGACTGGGTGTCAAACCCGTGATCCTTTGGTCCATGAGTTAACACTCTAATCACTGAGCCAAACTGGCCAGGGCTGCATTTTCTTGATTTCTCTTTCTGATAGCTCATTATTGGTTTATAAAAATTCTAGTGGTTTTCCTACTTGCGGATCATGGGGTCAGGCACTTAATGAGGGGAAAGTGGCCTTGTTTAAAGCTAAAGCACTCAATCTCTCAGAATCTCCAAATCTAGTTATCCCTAGGGGGTCTCACTGCAGTTCAGTTTGGGTACAGCAAACCATCCCCTCTGCAGGAGAAAACTCAGCTATCCTGGGTTCAGGGGATTGGTCAAAACTGTTTTCTAATGGAGATGTTGCTGGCCAGCCTGCAGGAAGAGGCTAAAACCTTTGTCCCAGTCCCAGACAATAGCTTCCGAGGGTCTCACACCTTTGAATGTCCTCACTCTGAGCTGCTCTCCCTTCTGTAGTTCTGCATGGAACTACATCCAGCAGAGGTATCAAGACTTGGCAGAGCTGATCCAAACAGTCTCTTGGGGATGGTGCCTGCAAGCCCACCAGCTCTGTCTTACTGACTCTGTTGGCCCACCCTATTGAGCTCTCAATCTGTGGAAGGGGATGTGGATCCTAACTAGCCAGAGCTCATCCGATAGTTTTTCTTTGGTAGGCTCTGGAGGAAGACCAGGCACCCTCAGGGGGAGACGGAGCAGCTCCCAGGTAGCGGCAGACCTCAGGGAGCCTCAGCCCTTTAACAGGTAGGTCTGCTCCCAGCTTCTAAGCTAGAGGAAGCCAACCCATTAATACAGATGGCCCCTCGCATGTACACCCAGGTCCAGTAGAGGCAGACACCAACAGTAAACAATATGGTTGCTCCAGATAGCCCAAGGCCAATTACACACAATGCTTACACTGACCTGTACTTGAACCCTACTCAAGTGGACCCAGAACTCACACAACCAGTGATGGACTTCAGACCACACTAGACCTCAACCCAACTAACCACACAAGCGGCACACGTAAATGTGGATTCCAGCCTGCAATAGGCTCTGCTAGGAACAATTCTGCCTCAGGGAGGGGGGCAGCCCTTGCATGGCATCTCATAGGTTATGGAGGTTTATCCATAAAGTCACCCAGCCTGAAGAGTTAACTACACCCGCAAAAGGGCCAATAGCATTCAAGACTCAACTACAGGGTTGCACATAACCCCTAAGAAACAGTCCTGAAGCATGGGCTCTGGTGATATGCAGGTTGTGGAACTGAGCCCAACAAGACATCTTCATTATAAAACCATCATAACAAGTTTGGGAATCATATCAGATCTACCTAACACTCAGAGAATAAATAGGAAGACAAAGAAAAGTACCCCAAACAAAAGAACAAGAAAAATAATTAAATGAAATGGAAGCAACCAAAATATTAGATTCCGGGTTTAAAACAATGGTTATAAAGATGCTCAAGGATCTTAGATGAAGAATGGATGATCTCAGTGAGAATTTAAAGAGATAGTAGGCATTAAAAAGGATTTAGAAACCATAAAAAAGAACCAGTCAGAAATGAAGAATATAATATCTGAAGAATACACTAGAAGGAATCAACAACAGGTTAGATGAAGCAGAGAATCGAATCAGCAAACTAGAGAACAAGATAATAGTAAGCACCCAAGCGGACAGATCATCAAAAAGAAAAGATAATTAATAGAAATGAGGAACAGCTATGAAATCTCTGGGACAACATAAATATCCACATACAATTTAAAAATTGGCAGTGGACCTGAATAGACAATATTCACATCATAGGGATACCAGGGATAGATAACCTGTCTGAAGAAATAATGGCAAAAACTTCCTTAATCTGGTGATGGAGTCACACAAGTTCAGGAAGCAGAGTTTCAATCAAGATGAACCCAGAGAGACCCACACCAAATACATTATCATTAAAATGTCAAAGGTTAGCCCTAACCAGTTTGGCTCAGTGGATAGTGTTGGCCTGCGGACTGAAGGGTCCCAGGTTCGATTCTGGTCAAGGGCATGTACCTTGGTTGTGGACACATCCCCAGTAGGGGGTGTGCAGGAGGCAGCTGATTGATGTTTCTTTCTCATTGATGTTTCTAACTCTCTACCCCTCTCCCTTCCTCTCTGTAAAAAAATCAATAAAATATATATTTTTTAAAATGGCAAAGGTTAAAGATAAAAAGAGAATTTCAACAGCAGCAAGAGAGACAGTTAGTTACCTTCAAGAGAGTTTCCATAAGGCTATCAGATGATTTCTCAACAGAAGCACTTCAGGCCAGAAGGGATTGTCATGAAGTATTCAAAATGAATAAAAGCAAGGACCTGCAACCAAGACTACTCGATTGACAAAGGCTATCATTTAAAATTGAAGGCAAAATAAAGAGTTTCCCAGACAACCCCCTTCTCCCCCTCCAAAAAGAAGAAGAAATGCTAAAGGAGTTCATTACCACTAAACCAGTATTACAAGAAATACTAGTCTTTGGTGATATTTGAAGTAAAGGGTTTTTCTGGGAAAAGTGTAAATGAAGCAAAGCAGAAAAATATATCTATTTTGGGGTAAATCCAGTTACACTAGTGGCTCAAAAGCCACATGCAGCTCTTTGGCCCCTTGAGTGTGGCTCTTCCACAAAATGCCACATGCGGGCACACATGTACAGTGCAAAGTTGACTTAAAACTTTAAAGTGACAGAGAGAAACCAAGATGGCGGCATAGGTTAACGCTGGAGATTGCTGCCTCGAACAACCACTTCAAAAAACAACTAAACGAAGGAACAGACATCATCCAGAACCACAGGAAGGCTGGCTGAGTGGAAATTCTACAACTAGGAGGAAAGAGAATATTATACCCAGACTCAGAGGAGGCGCAGTGCTGAAGTGAAATACTAAGGTGCGGAGTGCGAGCTGAGTGGGCTGGCGGTGTAGGGCGCGGTTGTTGTTTTCAATTGGGAGGGAGTTTCAGACTCTGAGCTCCAGATCCGGGCAAGTCTCTAGGGACCCAGACTCAAACGGGAGATGTGGGACTGTCTGGCTTCAGTCGGAACTCGAAGGCAGCTTTCTCTCCGAGGTTTGCAGTGGTTGCTGGGACTCTGTGAGGCAGAGCCCCTAGGGATGGAACTGAGAGCAGCCATAACTGCTCGCTCCAGCCCACCCTGTAGATCCCCTGGGGACCCGCCCCGCCCAAGCCCTGCGCAGAGCCATTTGCCAGATAGCCTCAGGCAAACGCTAGATTAGCACCTCCCTAGAGATCCAGCACAGAAGCTCTCCCACTGCAGACACAGCGGACTCTCATAGCCAGTTAGCCTGGAGGTCAAATCACCCCCGGTATTGCCGACAACAATCAAGGCTTAACTACAACAAGACTGCGCACAAAGACCACTAGGGGGTGCACCAAGAAAGCATAAAAAATGCGGAGACAAAGAAACAGGACAAAACTGTCAATGGAGGATATTGAGTTCAGAACCATACTTTTAAGGTCTCTTAAGAACTGTCTAGAAGCCGCCGATAAATGTAGTGAGATCCTCAAGAAATCTAATGAGACCCTCGATGTTATGATAAAGAACCAACTAGAAATTAAGCATACACGGACTGAAATAACGAATACTATACAGACTCCCAACAGCAGACCAGAGGAGCGCAAGAATCAAGGCAAAGATTTGAAATGCGAAGAAGCAAAAAACACCCAACCAGAAAAGCAAAATGAAAAAAGAATCCAAAAATACGAAGATAGTGTAAGGAGCCTCTGGGACAGCTTCAAGCGTACCAACATCAGAATTATAGGGGTGCCAGAAGATGAGAGAGAGCAAGACATTGAAAATCTATTTGAAGAAATAATGACAGAAAACTTCCCCCACCTGGTGAAAGAAATAGACTTACAGGTCCAGGAAGCGCCGAGAACCCCAAACAAAAGGAATCCAAAGAGGACCACACCAAGACACATCATAATTAAAATGCCAAGAGCAAAAGACAAAGAGAGAATCTTAAAAGCAGCAAGAGAAAGAAACTCAGTTACCTACAAGGGAGTACGCATACAACTGTCAGCTGATTTCTCAACAGAAACTTTGCAGGCCAGAAGGGAATGGCAAGAAATATTCAAAGTGATGAATAGCACTTTGAGTTCATTTTGAGTTCATTATTGTGTATGGTGTCAATTATGGTCTAATTTTATTTTTTTGCACATACCTATCTAATTTTCCAAATACCATTTATTGAACAGGTTGTTTTTATTCTATTGGATGTTTTTGCCTCCTTTGTCATATGTTAATTGATCATAGAGGTGTGGGTTGATGTCTGGGCTTTTTGTTGTGTTCCATTGGTCTATATGACTGTTTTTATGCCAGTACCAGGCTATTTTTATTACAAAGACATTGTAGTATAGTGATACCTCTAACTTTGTTCTTTCTTCTCAAGATTATTGAGGTTATTGGGATCTTTTTTGGTTCCATATAAATTTTTTGAATATTGTTTCTAGTTATATGAAATATACCATTGGTATTTTAATAGGAATTACATTGGATTAGATTGCTTTAAGTAGTATGGACCTTTTAATGAAGTTAATTCTTCCAATCCATGAACATGGTATATTCTTTGACTTGTTTGTGTTTCCCTTAATTTTTTTAAATCTAATGTCATATATTTATCTGAGTACAGGTCTTTTATCTCTTTTAAAAAATTTATTCCTAGGTACCTTATTATTATTTTTTTTGAAATAGTAAATGGGGTTGTTGTTTTTGTTTGTTTCACTTTCTGGTAATTCTTGTATTTTTACAGGCTGATGGCTGCCAGTACAGTGGTGGTCGTGTGAGCTTCTCCCGCCTCCTCAGCAGCACTAAGGATGTAAGACTGTAGCTTAGGCCTGCTCCCCGCTGGCAAGTGGACATCCCCTGAGGGCTGCCAGGCTGCTAGAGGGATGTCTGATTGTCAGCTTAGGCCCAATTCCCTGGGGAGCAGGCCTAAGCCAGCAGGTGGTCATCCCCCCGGGGGTCCCAGACTGCGAGAGGGCATAGGCCGGGCTGAGGGACCCCCCACCCCCCGCCCAGTGCACAAATTTTTGTGCACTGGGCCTCTAGTTTACAAATAATGACAGTTTTACTTTCTCTTTTAGAATTTGGATGCCTTTTATTGCTTCTTATCTGCTCGCTATGTCTAGAAATTCCAGTACTATGTTGAATAAGAGTAGTGAGAGTGGAAATCCTTGTCTTGTTTCTGATCTTAAAGAAAACACTTTCAGTTTCTGCCCATTGAGTATGGTGTTGGCTTTAGGTTTGTCATGTATGGCCTTCATTAGGTTGATGTACGTTCCCTCTATTCCCACTTTGCTTAGAATATTTATCATAAATGGGTACTGGGTTTTATTGAATGATTTTTCTGCATCTATTAACATGATCACATGACTTTTACCTTTCATTTTGTTAATGTGATAGATCACATTTATTGATTTGGGGATATTGTACCAACCTTTCACCCCCAGAATCAATCCCACTTGATCATGGTGTATGATTTTTTTAATGTATTGCTGGATCCAATTTGCTAATATTTTGTTGAGGATTTTAGCATCTATGTTCATTAGGGATATTGGCCTATAACTTTCTTCTTTGTTGTGTCTTTATCTGGTTTTGGTATTAGAATAATGTTGGCCTCATAGAATGCATATGGAAGTCTTCCCTCCTCTTGAATTTTTTTGAATAACTTGAGGAGGATAGGTGTTAGTTCTTTGAATAGTAAAATTCACCTGTGAAGCTATCTATTCCAGGACTTCTGTTTGCTAGAAGTTTTGATTACTGCTTCAATTTCACTAGTTGTTATTGGTTTATTCAGATGTTCTGTTTCTTCCTGATTGAGTTTTGAAGATTGTATGTTTCTAGGAATTTTTCCATTTTACCCAGGTTGTCTATGTTGTTGGCATAAAAGTGTTAGTAATATTTTTTTTTTAACATTCTCTTGTATTTCTGTGATGCCTGTTGTTACCTCTCCTCTTTCATTTCTGATTATATTTATTTGAATCAACTCACTCTTGTTTCTTGATGAGTCTTATTTAAGGTACATCAATCTTATTTATCCTTTCCAAGAGCCAGCTTTAGGTTTCATTGATATAGTTTTTGTTTGTTTGTTTTTAGTTTCCATGTAATTTATTTCTGCTGTGGTCTTTATTATTTTCTACCTTCTACTTACTCTGGGCTCCCCCCCTCTCCCCCCAGTTCTCTTAGGTATAGTGTTGAAGGTCTGTGAAGCTATGAACTCTCATGACTGCTTTCACTGTGACCCATAAATTTTGGGTGGTTGTGTATTCATTTTTGTTTGTTTTCAAGTAATTTTTACCTCTTAATTAATCTAATTGGTAATCCATTCATTATTTAATAACATTCTATTTAGCCTCCATGTGTTTGAATATTTTTGAGGGTTTTTTATTTTATATTATTTTTAGTCAGGGTTGATCTCTAATTTCATGTGTTGTGGTTAGGGAAAATGATTTCAATCTTCTTAAATGTATTGAGACTTCTTTTGTCTACCTTTGAGAATGTTCCATGTGCACTTGAGAAGAATGTTCTGCTGCTTTCAGATTAAATATTCTGTAGATATCAATTAAATCCATGTGGTCTAGTATGTTATTTAAGGTTGCTGTTTCCTTGTTGATATTTTGTCTGGTAGACATATCCATTGTTGACAGTTGGGTGTTAAAGTCCTCTACTATGACTGTTGATCTCTCCCTTATAGTCCACTAAATTTTTTTCATATGTATTGGTGGCCCTAAATTGGGTGTGTATATATTTATCAGGGATATATCCTCTTTTTTGGATCAAGACCTTTATTATTAAGTAGTGACTTTCTTTGTGTCTTTTATGGCCTTTGTTTTAAAGTCTATTTTTTCAGATATAAGTATTGTTTCTCAAGCTTTTTAAAATTTCCATTTGCATGGAATATTTTTTCCATCTTTTCACTTTCAGCTTATGTGTATCTTTTGTTCTGAGGTGGGTTTCTTGTACGTAGCATATATATTGGTTTTGCTTTCTTATCCATTCAGCCACCCTATGGCTTTTGATGAGAGTATTTAATCCATTTACATTTAGGTTACAATTGATAGGTACTTATTTATTTCCATTTTTTAATGCTATGCTCCTCTTTCATTCTATTTCTTTTTCTTAAAGCAATCCCTTTAGCACTTTTTGTAAAACTAGTTTGGTGATAATAAACTAATTTAGACTTCTATTTTCTGGGGAGCTCTTTATTTCACCTTTGATTTTAAGTGATAGCCTTGCTGGATAGAGCAGTCTTGGTTGAAGATTCTTGCTTTTCATTACTTTAAATACTTCATGCCACTCCCTTCTGGCCTCAGCCTATTGTAACTTCCTTGAAGGTAACTGTTTCTCTCTTGCCTTTAAAATTCTTTCCTTCTTTCCTTGGCTATTTTAATTATGATGTGTCTTGGTGTAGGTATCATTGTGTTTATCTTGCTTCAGACTCTCTGTGCTTCTTGAATTTGTGTAGCATTTTCCTTTAGCATGCTAGGAAAGTTTTCTCTTATTATTTCTTTAAACACGTTCTCTATCCCTTGCTCTCTTTCTTCTCTTCCTGTTACCTCCATAACTCAGATGTTGTAACATTTCCTGTTGTCCCTTAAACTATCCTCCTGCTTTTTAATTATGTCTTTTTGCTGCTCCGATTGTGATTTTTTTTCTATTTTGTTTTCTAATTCACTGATTTGATTCTTTGCCTCATCCATTTGACTGACAATTCTTACAGAATATTCTGTATTTCATGGTTTCTACATCTTTCTTCATGGTGCTGTTGCTTTCACTAAGTTCCTTGAGCATCCTTATAAACATTACTTTCAATTTTCTATCTGATAAATTGATTGCCTTCATTTCATTTAGCTCTTTTTCTGGAGTTTCCTCCTGTTCTTTCATTTGGGGCCTCTTTCTTTGTCTTCCCATTTTGTGTGTCTCTTTATGCTTGTTTCTATGTTTTAGAAAGGACTGCTATGACTCCCAGTCTTGGTGGGGTGAATTTCTGTTGTAGGTATTCTGTGGCTCCCAGTGGTAAAATCTTCTTGATGCCCTAAGCTGGGTGCTTTTGGAATGTTTCTTGTGTGGGTTGTTGGACCCTCCTCTTGTAATTGGGTCTTGATTGCTGATTGTTCTTTCAGGTTGGGATTGACCCTCAGGCTGGTTGACTATGAGGCTCAACCCCAATGATGGTATGCAACCTGCTATGCAAGTGGTCTTGAGGTGTCTTGATGGGCTCACTGGCACAAGCTTTAACTTTTCAGGCTGGGTGTCTATAGAGCTAAACATTTATCACCATGTATTCATTGTGTCTGCATCTGCTAGACCTGTGTGTTCATAGGAGGAACAAATCTGTGTAAATTCGTCAGCTTCTTTTAGCTTAGAGCTGGGGCAGACATTTGGTCCCCAGTCTTAGGCACCCTGAGGTCTGCCTTCTACTGTCAGCTACTCTACTTCCTCCCTGAGGTTGCCTATTCTTCCTCCACTGCCTTCCAAAGAGAGCCTAGTTTGGGTTAATGGGTCAGGCACTCAGTGAGGTGAAATTAGTTTGTGCTTCAAAGCCAGACTCTAGTTCCCCATACCATGGCCTGCTACAGGTTCAGGTTGGGTACAGCCTGCAGTCTTCTCTGCAGAAGCAGTTTCAGTTGCCTTGGGTTCAGGGGAATTGATCAAAAGAGTCTCCAGTTGAGAATGTTGCTGGCCCAACCCGTATGAGGGACTAGCACTTCCTTCAGGGCCTCTGAGTGTCTCACACTTAGAATGACCTGCTCTGAGCTGCTCTCCTCTTCCCCACAGAATGTGCACCCAGTGGGGAGATCCAGGATTTCACCAAGCTGAACCAAATACTCTCCTATTGTGGGTGGTGTGCCCAGTCTGCATTGGGTGGAGCGAAGATTTACCTCTCTCTCCCATGGCCACTTGGCTGAATTCACAGAAGCTTGGAGCAGCCTCCTCAAAATGCAGTCACAAAATCCAGCACTTGCTCATCTCTCTCCCCGATAGAAGCCTTCCCAGGGAATACAGTCCAAAAATGCTACTTCTGCACAGAACTGGAACCCTCCTGCCACTGGTCCAAGTAGGAGGGGTTATGAAATCAGCCCAGTGCTGAACTCAGATCTCTCTGTACAGCTGGTCTCAGCAAAGCAGGGGCTGAGATTCCCAGCTCTATTCGTGCACTCAACTCTCTGTAATGAGGCCCCCAAATTCACTATTTGCCCTGTTCCTCCATGCTGCTAACCCCACAGGATGAGCATTCCTAGAAGCTCCACGGAGGTGGGTGGGTTTCAGCCCCGCATTTGAGGTGGGAGAATCCTTTTCCTTTTCCCCAGGTCACTAACTGGTCCTCTTCATAATGCCTTCAAGAAAGTAGAGGATCCCTCAAAGTCATTGCTGGGCACTGCCCAGGGGCCTCTCTGCTGGACCCAAACATGTCAGCACAGCTTTTCCAGTAGTCGGAGCCCAGAGCAAACTTCTCAGGCTGGCACTGCTAATAATAAGAACACTCCTTCACTGGGAAGGTGCTGTCCCAGTTTCTCAGGCAGACAGAATTTCCCTGGTTCTCTCTCCTGGATGCTTGGCTCTTCTTTCCCATGGCCACTTGGCTCTGGGTTTAGGATCCCTGCATGGAGTTGAGACATCCTACGCGCCCAAGGGGATGGAGCTTTGCAGCCAATATCACTCAGCCTCTCAGGTGAGCACCTGCTCCAGGGGGCTCCCCTTTCCCACAACTCACTTTCTCTTACCAGTTTCTATGTTGTTTCTTCAGTGCACCTTAAATTAATATATCCAATCAGCCACACTTCTCTCTCTCTCTTTTTTTTTTTTTAGGTTGATGGCACAATATTTTCGCTGTAAATCCAGTCCCTGGCTGGGAGCAAGGGCACATAACCTCCAGTTACTCTGCAGCCATCTTGCTGTCCCCAAGTTCTTTATTATTTTAGATATTATTTATTTATTCATTTATTATTAATGCCTTATCAATGTTTCATTGGTGAATAGCTTCTTACATTCAGTAGTTTGTCTTTTCATTTTGTTGATGGTTTCCTTTGCTGTGCAAAAACTGTTTAGTTTGATGTAGTACCATTTATTTTTTCTTCTTTTATTTTTTTTGTTCAAGGAGATATATCAGAAAAAATATTGCTACAAGAAATGTCCGAGATTTTGCTGCCTGTGTTTTCTTCTAGTTTTATGGTTTGGAGTCTTACATTTAAACTTTTAATTCATTTTTAGTTTATTCTTGTATATGTTGTGTGAAGGTTATCTAATTTTGTTTCATGTATTTGTCGAACTTTGCCAAGATCCATTTTTAAAATATATTTTATTGATTTTTTACAGAGAGGAAGGGAGAGGGATAGAGAGTTGGAAACATCGATGAGAGAGAAACATCAATCAGCTGCCTCCTGCACACTCTCTATTGGGGATGTGCCCGCAACCAAAGTACATGCCCTTGACTGGAATCGAACCTGGGACCCTTGAGTCCGCAGGCTGATGCTCTATCCACTGGGCCAAACCGGTTAGGGCAATATCCATTTTTAAAGAGTCTTAGTCCACTGTATGTTCTTCTCTCACTTATATGAATTGTTCACATTGGCCTAGGTTTATTCTAAATTCTCCATTTTGTTCTATTGATATATGTGTCCTTTCTGTTTGGATTACAATAGCCTTGTAATTTAGTTTGATATCAGGTAGCATCATACCTCCAACTTTTTTCTTCGTTTTCAAGATTGCTGTGACTATTTGGGGTCAATTGTGGTTTCATGTAAATTTTTGAATTATTTTTCTAATTCTGTGAAAAACACCAGAGGTATTTTGATTGAAATTGGGTAAATCCATAGATTGCTATGGGTATTATTGAAATTTTACTGATGCTAGTTTTTCCTATCTATGAGCATGGTATGTGTTACCATTTATTTGTATCTTCTTTCATTTCTTCCTTTAATGTCATAAATTCCTGTGTACAAATCTTTTACCTCTTTGGTTAAATTTATTCCTGGGCATTTAATTTTCTATTTTTGTAATTATGAATGAATTGTTTTTATAGTTTTTCTTTCTCATAGTTCATTATTGGTGTATAAATATGAAACTAATTTCTGAATATTTATTTTATATCTTGATACTTTACTGAATTTACTCATCATTTCTAGAAATTAATTGGTAAAATCTTTAGAATTCTTTCCGTATAGTATTATGTCATCTGCAAATAATTTTACTTCTTCTTTTCTGATATCTTTTATGTCTTACTAGAGGCCTGATGAGCGAAAATTGTGCAAGAGTAGACCTTCCTTCCCCCAGCTGCCAGCACTGGCTTCCTTCTGGCACCTGGGACCCAGGCTTCCCTTGAAGCCCTGGCTTCATCCGGAAGGTCGTCCGGCCTAATTAGCATATTATGCTTTTATTATTATAGACTAGAGGCCCAGTGCAAGAATCGTGCATGGTGGGGTCAGACCATCCAGGCCCTAATCAGGGCAGATTGGGGCTGGGCCTGTTGGGAGGAGGAGATGGTGGGAAGTTGGCTGGCTGGCCTGCCCCAATTGGGGCCCAATCAGGGCCAGGCCAGCTGCGGGAGGGGCAGCGAGCGATTGGCCAATTGGGGGCTAGCAGCTTGGGGGAGGGGCCATGGGTGGTTAGCCGGATGGCCCTGCCCCCTATTGGGGTGGGGGGTGTGATCAGGGGCTGGGCTGGCTGGGGGAGGGGCTTTAGGCCTATCATGGTAGGGTGGGGCTGGCTGGGGGGGGGGTGGAAAGGGTGAGGGCAGGGGGGTGTCTGGCTGGCTGGCTCCGCCCTTGGTCAGGGTGGGAGAGTCTGATCAGGGTGGGCGGGCTGGGGGGAGGGGCCACAGGAAGTTGGCCTGTTGGCCCCACCCCTGATTAGGCCATTTCACTGGCCACAGTGGGTGTCATAGCAACTGGTTGTTCTGGTCATTATGGTGTTACAATCGCTGGCTTTTATAGATTCTTATCTTATTGCTGTTGTTAAGACTTCCAGTACTATCCTATTGTCATAAAAGCCTAATATGCAAACTGTCCCATCAACTGGGAGTTTGACTGCTCACTATGATGTGTGATGACCACCAGGGGGCGGTGTGGAACATGGCGGGCATTGTGGATGCAACGCTGGCAGTGGGAGGCAGTGGAGGTGCTGCAGCTTCAAGGGGCCCTGGTGAGAGCGGTACCATGGCGGGATGGTGGAGCTTGTGAGCAGGTGACCCCAGGCCAAGAAAGGTGTGAGCAGGGACCCAGCCCAGATTGATTGCCCCGCAGATGGCAACCAGTGATACATCACATAAATAAACTGAAAGATAAAAACTACATGATTATATCAATAGATGCAAAAAAAAAGCATTTGACAAAATCCAATACCTTTTTTTGATAAAAGGTCTCAGCAAAATAAAAGCCTTATATGACAAACCTACAGCCAGCATCATACTCAATGGGCAAAAGCTAAAACCATTTCCCATATAAACAGGAACAAGACAGGGATGCCCACTCACACCACTCCTGTTTGACATAGTACTAGAAATGCTAGTCATTGTGATCAGACAAGAAGAAGAAATAAAAGGCATTCAAATTGGAAGGGAGAAAGTAAAACAGTCAGTATTTGCAGATGACAAGATACGGTGCATAGGAAACCCTAAAGACTCCATCAGAAAACTACTAGATTTAATAAATGGAAAAAAAACAAAAATAAATGAATTTGGCAACGTAGCAGGATATAAAATTAATGGCCTAAAATCAGTGGCATTTTTATACAACAATAATGAACTCTCAGAAAGTGAATCCAAACAACCAACCCCATTTACCATTGCAACAAAAAAATTTAGATACCCAGGAAAAAACTTAACCAAGGAGGTAAAAGACCTGTACTTGGAAAACTACAGGACATTGAAAAAAGAGATAGAGGAAGATATATGCAGTGAAGGAATATACCGTGCTCATGGATTGGTAGAATCAACATCATTAAAATGTCCATAGTACCCCAAACAATCTAGAGATGCAATGCAATCCCTATTATAATACCAACAGCATATTTCACAGAGCAAGAAGAAATACTCCAAAACTTTATATGGAATCAAAAAACACTCTGAATAGCTGGAGCAATCTTGAGAAAGAAAAACAAAGTTCAAAGAATCACATAAACCAGATTTCAAGTTATACTACAAAGCCACTGTACTCAAACCAACCTGGTACTGGTACAAGAACAGGCATTTAGACCAATGGAATGGAATAGAAAACCCAAGTCATTATGCTCAATTAATATTTGACAAAGGGGGCAAGAGCATACAGTGCAATCAAGAGTCTCTTCAATAAATGGTGTTGGGGAAATTGGACAGATACATGCAAAACGTAAAATTAGACCATACACAAAAATAAACTCAAAATGGATAATAGAGCCCTGACTGGTTTGGCTCAGTGGATGGAGTGTCGGCCTGCGGGCTCAGGGATCCCAGGTTCGATTCCATTGGGGGCATGTACCTTGGTTGTGGGCGCATCCCCAATGGGGGGTGTGCGGGAGGCAGCTGATCGATGTTTCTCTGTCATCGATGTTTCTAACTCTCTATCCCTCTCCCTTCCTCTCTGTAAAAAATCAATAAAATATATATTTTTTAAAAAATGGATAATAGACTTAAACGTAAGATGTGAAACCATAAAAATCCTAGAAGAAACCATTGGCAGCAAAATCTCTCATAGCAATGTGTTTATGGATACATCTCCTAGGACAGTGGTCGGCAAACCACAGCTCACGAGCCACATGGGGCTCTTTGGCCCCTTGAGTGTGGCTCTTCCACAAAATACCATGTGCAGGCGCACACGTACAGGACGAAGTTGACTTAAAACTTTAAGTAAAGCTTATTAAGTTAATTTTAGGGAACATTGTGGCTGAAGTTATTATTAACTGTCTATAGACCCCGTTAACCCCTGATTGTGCGTCTCATGTGGTTTGTTGTCTTTGTCTTTGTGATTATGTGTTTTATTTGACTTGCCGTTTTCAGTTATTTATTGGAATCCTCATGGAGGACAGGGGAATTGGTCGGAGAGATCAAAAGTAAAACGGGAAATCTGTGAGGGAAAACAACGGGCGTGGGCTGAGACAAAGAAAGGGGGTGTTAGCAGTTGTGTTACTGGCTGCAGACTGCTAGCAGGTGCATTATCAACTAACTTCAAGGTCACAACAAGTTTTCTGTAAGCACAGTCTTTCTCTGCCCTGGTTTATTCTTTTAACCCTTCCAATGCTAAATTAAATTGATACTTGTTCTTAGTTTAGTCACAAAAGGTCTAGATATATCTTAAGAGTAAAAGTACTTTAAAATGTGTTCATAAATATTAATCTAAAATTTCTGACTGTTCACTTTTGGTAATCATTAAAAGATTAAGGTTTCTAAGAATAAAAAAATTCTAATACATTAAAAACAACTAAACTCCCAGGAGAAAAGCGGAGGAGAAACAGACCTGAAATCCGCAGCCACCCTGGTGATTTAGAAGTTTAGAACTGTTTGCTAGGCAGACTCAGCCCCTGAGAGCCAGGTCAAAGAAGGGGGGCTGGATGCCTGAGCTGCCCGCTGCCCTGAAAGAAGAAGCAGCAGCAAGAGAAGTAGGGAAAGCTGCGGATAGAGCTAGCTAAAGCTCCCTGTTTGCAAATGTACTGAAAGGGTTTAGTACCTGTTGCTGCTGGAAGAGGAGGGGCTAATATCCCCTTCCAATGCACTCCCTTGGAAGAGGCCTGGTTGTTGCTTTGCCACAAAGGGGACTGGTGGGAAGTCAAGGATAGCAGGGCCCTGTAACTAATAAACAGGGTTAACAAAAGGGCAAAGCGAGCTTTGGTTAGCTTCCTCCACTCAGGTTTTGGTCGGTAGCGGTGGTGAACAAGCTTCCCCTCGCGTTTGCCCAAGTGAGCTGTGGTTAGCTGTTCTCCACTCAGGTTCTGGCTGGTGAGCGGTGCTGAACTGACCTCCCCTCAGGTTATGGCCGGTTTGCTGTGGTGAAATGACTTCCCCTCATGTTTGCCCAAGTGAGCTGTGGTTAGCTGTCCTCCACTCAGGTTCTGGATGGTGAGCGGTGGTGAACTGATCTCCCCTCAGTTTCTGGCCGGTGAGTGGTGGTGAACTGATTTCCCCTCAGGTTCTGGACAAGTGAGCTGTGGTTAGCTGTCCTCCACTCAGGTTGTGGTAGGTGAGCGGTGGTGAACTGAATTCCCCTCGAGTCTGTCCCAGTGAACTGTGGATAGCTGTCCTCCACTCAGGTTCTGGCCAGTGAGCAGTGGTGAACTAACCTTCCCTCAGGTTCTGGCCAGTGAGCGGTGGTGAACTGAATTCTGCTCGCGTTTGCCCATGTGAGTAGTGGTTAGCTGACCTCACCTAAGGTTGTAGCTGGTGAGCGGTGGTGAACTGACCTCCCCTCAGTTTCTGACCGGTGAGCGCTGGTGAACTGACTTCCCTCGTGTTTCCCCAAGTGAGCTGTGGTTAGCTGTCCTTCACTAAGGTTCTGGCTGGTGAGCGGTGGTTAACTGACCTCCCCTCAGGTTCTGGCCGTTGAGCAGTGGTGAACTGACCTCCCCTCATTTTCTGGTTGGGGAGAGGTTGTGAACTGACTTCTCCTCACGTTTGACAGCGTGAGCTGTGGTAAGCTATCTTCCACTCAGGTTCTGGCCGGTGAGCGGTGGTGAACTGACCTGCCCTCACGTGTGCCCAAGTGAGCTGTGGTTAGCTGTCCTCCCCTCAAGTTGTGGACGGTTAGCGGTAGTGAACTGACTTCCCCTTGCGTTTGACAAAGTGAGCTTTGGTTAGTTGTCCCCCACTCAAGTTGTGGCCGGTGAGCGGTGGTAAACTGAATTCCCCTCAAGTTTGCCCAAGTGAGCTGTGCTTAGCTACCTCCACTCAGGTTCCGTCTAGTGAGTGGTGGTGAACTAACCTTCCCTCAGGTTCTGGCCGGTGAGCAGTAGTGAACTGACCGCCCCTCAGTTTCTGGCCTGTGAACGGGGGTGAACTGACTACCCCTCACATTTGCCCAAGTGAGTTGTGGCTAGCTGTCCTGCACTCAGGTTCTGGCCGGTGAGCGGTGGTGAACTAACTTCGCTCGCGTTCGCCAAAGTGAGCTGTGGTTAGCTGTCCTCCACTCAGGTTGTGGCTGGTGAGCGGTAGTGAACTGACTTCCCCTTGCGTTTGCCCAAGCGAGCTTTGGTTAGCTTCCTCCAATCAGGTTGTGGTCGGTAGCGGTGGTGAACAAGCTTCCCCTCGCGTTTGCCCAAGTGAGCTGTGGTTAGCTGTTCTCCACTCAGGTTCTTGCCGGTGAGCGGTGCTGAACTGACCTCCCCTCAGGTTATGGCCGGTGAGCGGTGGTGAACTGACCTCCCCTAAGTTTCTGGCCGGTTTGCTGTGGTGAAATGACTTCCCCTCATGTTTGCTCAAGTGAGCTGTGGTTAGCTGTCCTCCACTCAGGTTCTGGATGGTGAGCGGTGGTGAACTGACCTCCCCTCAGTTTCTGGCCAGTGAGTGGTGGTGAACTGACTTCCCCCAGGTTCTGAACAAGTGAGCTGTGGTTAGCTGTCCTCCACTCAGGTTGTGGTAGGTCAGCGGTGGTGAACTGAATTCCCCTCGCGTTTGTCCAAGTGAGCTGTGGACAGCTGTCCTCCACTCAGGTTCTGGCCAGTGAGCAGTGGTAAACTAACCTTCCCTCAGGTTCTGGCCAGTGAGCGGTGGTGAACTGACCTCCCCTCATTTTATGGTTGGGGAGCGGTTGTGAACTGACTTCTCCTCACGTTTGACAGCGTGAGCTGTGGTAAGCTATCTTCCACTCAGGTTCTGGCCGGTGAGCGGTGGAGAACTGACCTGCCCTCAGGTTATGGCTGGTGAGCGGTGGTGAACTGACTTCCCCTCAGGTTCTGGACAAGTGAGCTGTGGTTAGCTTTCCTCCACACAGGTTGTGCTCGGTGAGCGGTGGTGAACTGAATTCTCCTCGCGTTTGCCCAAGTGAGCTGTGGTTAGCTGTCCTCCACTCAGGTTGTGCCTGCTGAGCGGTATGAACTGACTTCCCCTCACGTTTGCCCAAGTGAGCTGTGGTTAGCTGTCCTCCACTCAGGTTGTGGTAGGTGAGCGGTGGTGAACTGAATTCCCCTTGCGTTTGTCCAAGTGAGCTGTGGATAGCTGTCCCCCACTCAGGTTCTGGCCAGTGAGCAGTGGTGAACAAACGTTCCTTCAGTTTCTGGCCAGTGAGCGGTGGTTAACTGACCTCCGTGCAGGTTCTGGCCGTTGAGCGGTGGTGAACTGACCTCCCCTCAGTTTCTGGCCAATGAGAGGTGGTGAACTGACTTGCCCTCACGTGTGCCCAAGTGAGCTGTGGTTAGCTGTCCTCCCCTCAGTTTCTGGACCGTGAGCGGTGGTGAATTGATTTCCTCTAGCGTTTGGCTGAGTGAGCTGTGGTTACCTCTCCTCCCCTCAGGTTCTGGCCCGTGAACGGTGGTGAACTGTCCTCCCCTCGCGTTTGGCCGTGTGAGATGTGGTGAACTGTCCTTCTGGTTCTGGCCGGTGAGCTGTGGTAAACAGACCTCCCTGTACCTTTGGCCGAGTGAAATGTGGTTAGCTTTCCTCCCCTCACGTTCTGGCCAGTGAGCGGTGGTCAACTGACTTCCCCTCGTGTTTTGCTGAGTGAGCTGTGGTGAACTGACCTCCCCACAACTTCTGGCCAGTGAGCTGTGGTGAACTGACTTCCCCTTGCGTTTGGCCAAGTGAGTGGTGGTGAACTGTCATCTCAGGTCTGGCCGGTGAGTGGTGGTGAATACCTCCCCTCAGTTTCTGGCCTGTGAGCGGGGGTGAACTGACTACCCCTAGCGTTTGCCCAAGTGAGCTTTGGTTAGCTGTCCTCCCCTAAGGTTGTGGCTGGTGAGCAGTAGTGAACTGACTTCCCCTCGCGTTTGGCCAAGTGAGCTGTGGTTAGCTGTCCTCTCAGTTTCTGGTTGGGGAGCAGTTGTGAACTGACTTCTCCTCATGATAGACAGAGTGAGCTGTGGTTAGCTATCTTCCACGCAGGTTCTGGCCGGTGAGCGGTGGTGATCTGACCTCCCCACAGGTTCAGGGTGGTGAGCGGTGGTGAACTGACCTCCCCTCAGTTTCTGGCCGGTAAGCGCTGGTGAACTGACTTCCCTCGTGTTTGCCCTAGTGAGCTGTGATTAGCTGTACTCCCCTAAGGTCTGGCCGGTGAGCGGTGGTGAACTGACCTCCCCTCAGTTTCTGGCCAGTGAGAGGTGGTGAACTGACTTCCCCTCACGTTTGCCAAAGTGAGCTGTGGTTAGCTGTCTTCCACTCAGGATGTGGTCGGTGAGCGGTGGTGAACTGACTCTCCACGCATTTGCCCAAGTGAGCTGTGGTTAGCTGTCCTCCCCTAAGGTTGTGGCTGGTGAGCGGTAGTGAATTGACTTCCCCTCGCGTTTGCCCAAGTGAGCTATGGTTAGCTGTCCTCCACTCAGGTTGTGGTCAGTGAGCGATGGTGAACTGAATTCCCCTCGCATTTGCCCATGTAAGCTGTGGTTAGCTGTCCTCCCCTCAGGTTCTGGCCGGTGAGTGGTGGTGAACTGACCTCCCTTCAGGTTCTGGCCGGTGAGGGGTGAGTTGACCTCCCCTCAGTTTCTGGCCAGTGAGCGGTGGTGAAGTGAGGTCCCATCACGTTTGCCCAAGTGAGCTCTGGTTAGCTGTCCTACACTCAGGTTCTGGCCGATAAGCTGTGGTGAACTGACCTCCCCTCAGTTTCTGGCCGGTAAGCGCTGGTGAACTGACTTCCCTTGTGTTTGCCCTAGTGAGCTGTGATTAGCTGTACTCCCCTAAGGTCTGGCCGGTGAGCGGTGGTGAACTGACCTCCCTCAGGTTCTGGCTGGTGAGCGGTGGTGAACTGACCTCCCCTCAGTTTCTGGCCAGTGAGAGGTGGTGAACTGACTTCCCCTCACGTTTGCCAAAGTGAGCTGTGGTTAGCTGTCTTCCACTCAGGATGTGGTCGGTGAGCGCTGGTGAACTGACTTCCCTCGTGTTTGCCCTAGTGAGCTGTGATTAGCTGTACTCCCCTAAGGTCTGGCCGGTGAGCGGTGGTGAACTGACCTCCCTCAGGTTCTGGCTGGTGAGCGGTGGTGAACTGACCTCCCCTCAGTTTCTGGCCAGTGAGAGGTGGTGAACTGACTTCCCCTCACGTTTGCCAAAGTGAGCTGTGGTTAGCTGTCTTCCACTCAGGATGTGGTCGGTGAGCGCTGGTGAACTGACTTCCCTCGTGTTTGCCCTAGTGAGCTGTGATTAGCTGTACTCCACTAAGGTCTGGCCGGTGAGCGGTGGTGAACTGACTTCCCCTCACGTTTGCCAAAGTGAGCTGTGGTTAGCTGTCTTCCACTCAGGATGTGGTCGGTGAGCGGTGGTGAACTGACTCTCCACGCGTTTGCCCAAGTGAGCTGTGGTTAGCTGTCCTCCCCTAAGGTTGTGGCTGGTGAGCGGTAGTGAACTGACTTCCCCTCGCGTTTGCCCAAGTGAGCTGTGGTTAGCTGTACTCCACTCAGTTTCTGGTTGGGGAGCGATTGTGAACTGACTTCTCCTCAGGATTGACAGAGTGAGCTGTGGTTAGCTATCTTCCACGCAGGTTCTGGCCGGTGAGCGGCGGTGATCTGACCTCCCCACAGGTTCTGGGTGGTGAGTGGTGGTGAACCGACTTCCCCTCAGGTTCTGGACAAGTGAGCTGTGGTTAGCTTTCCTCCACTCAGGTTGTGCTCGGTGAGCGGTGGTGAACTGAATTCCTCTCGCGTTTACCCAAGTGAGTTGTGGTTAGCTGTCCTCCCCTAAGGTTGTAGCCAGTGAGCGGTGGTGATGTAAACTCCCCTCAGTTTCTGGCCAGTGAGCGGTGGTGAACTGACCTCTCCTCAGTTTCTGGCCAGTGAGAGGTGGTGAACTGACTTCCCCTCACGATTGCCCAAGTGAGCTGTGGTTAGCTGTTCTCAACTCAGGTTGTGGTCGGTGAGCGATGGTGAACTGAATTCCCCTCGCGTTTGCCCAAGTGGGCTGTGGTTAGCTGTCCTCCCCTCAGGTTCTGGTCGATGAGTGTTGGTTAACTGACCTCCCTTCAGGTTCTGGCCGGTGAGGGGTGAGTTGACCTCCCCTCAGTTTCTGGCCTGTGAGCGGTGGTGAAGTGAGGTCCCATCACGTTTGCCCAAGTGAGCTCTGGTTTAGCTGTCCTACACTCAGGTTCTGGGTGGTGAGCGGTGGTGAACTGACCTCCCCTGTGTTTCTGACCGGTGAGTGGTGGTGAACTGACTTCCCCTCAGGTTCTGGACAAGTGAGCTGTGGTTAGCTGTCCTCCACTCAGGTTCTGGCCAGTGAGCAGTGGTCAACTAACTTTCCCTCAGGTTCTGGCCAGTGAGCAGTGGTGAACTGACCTCCCCTCATTTTCTGGTGGGGGAGCGGTTGTGAACTGACTTCTCCTCACGTTTGACAGCGTGAGCTGTGGTAAGCTATCTTCCACTCAGGTTCTGGACGTGAGCGCTGGTGAACTGATCTGCCCTCAGGTTCTGGCTGGTGAGCGGTGGTGAACTGACTTCCCCTCAGGTTCTGGACAAGTGAGCTTTGGTTAGTTGTCCTCCACTCAGGATGTGTCTGGTGAGCGGGGGTAAACTGAATTCCCCTCGCATTTGCCCAAGTGAGTTGTGGTTAGCTGTCCTCCACTCCGTTTCTGGTTGGTGAGCGGTTGTGAACTGACTTCTCCTCACGTTTGACAGAGTGAGCTGTGGTTACCTCTCCTCCCCTCAGGCTCTGGCCGGTGAACGGTGGTGAACTGTCCACCCCTCGCGTTTGGCCGTGTGAGATGTGGTGAACTGTCCTTCTGGTTCTGGCCGGTGAGCTGTGGTAAACAGACCTCCCTGCGCCTTTGGCTGAGTGAAATGTGGTTAGCTGTACTCCCCTCACTTTCTGGCCAGTGAGCGGTGGTCAACTGACTTCCCCTCGCGTTTGGCTGAGTGAGCTGTGGTGAACTGACCTCCCCGCAGCTTCTGGCCGGTGAGCTTTGGTGAACTGACTTTCCCTTGCGTTTGGCCAAGTGAGTGGTAGTGAACTGTCATCTCAGGTCTGGCCGGTGAGTGGTGGTGAATATCTCCCCTCACGTTTCTGTCAGAGTGAGCTGTGGTGTACTGACATCCTCTCGCGTTTGCCCAAGTGAGCTGTGGTTAGCTGTCCTCCCCTCGGGTTCTGGCCGTTGAGTGGTGGTGAACTGACCTCCCTTCAGGTTCTGGCCGGTGATGGGTGAACTGACCTCCCCTCAGTTTCTGGCCAGTGAGAGGTGGTGAACTGACTTCTTCTCACGTTTGCCCAAGTGAGCTGTGGTGAGGTGTCCTCCACTCAAGTTGTAATCGGTGAGCGATGGTGAACTGAATTCGCCTCGCATATGCCCAAGTGAGCTGTGGTTAGCTGTCCTCCCCTCTTGTTCTGGCCGGTGAGTTGTGGTGAACTGACCTCCCCTCAGTTTCTGGCCAGTGAGCGGTGGTGAAATGACGTCCCCACACGTTTGCCCAAGTGAGCTGTGGTTAGCTGTCCTCCACTCAGGTTGTGACTGGTGACCAGTGGTGAACTGACTTTCCTACATATGCCCAAGTGAAGTGTGGTTAGCTGTCCTCCCCTAAGGTTCTTGCCTGTGAGCGGTGGTGAACTGACCTCCCCTCACGTTTGACAGAGTGAGCTCTGGTTAACTATCCTCCACTCGGGTTATGACCGGTGAGCGGTTGTGATGTGACCTCCCCTCAGTTTCTGCCCGTTGAGCTCTGGTGAACTTCCCTCTCAGTTTCTGGCCAGTGAACGGTGGTGAACTGACTTCCCCTCACGTTTGCCCAAGTGAGCTGTGGTTAGCTGTCCTCCACTCAGGTTGTGGTCGGTGAGCGATGGTGAACTGAATTCCCCTCGCGTTTGTCCTCTGAGCTGTGGTTAGCTGTCCTCCCCTCAGGTTCTGGCTGGTGAGTGGTGGTGAACTGACCTCCCATCGATTTCTGGCCAGTGAGTGGTGGTGATGTGAGGTCCCATCATGTTTGCCCCAGTGAGCTCTGGTTAGCTGTCCTACACCCAGGTTCTGGCCGGTCAGCAGTGGTGAACTGACCTCCCCTCAGTTTCTGGCCGGTAAGCGCTGGTGAACTGACTCCCCTCTTGTTTGCCCAAGTGAGCTGTGGTTAGCTGTACTCCCCTAAGGCCTGGCCGGTGAGCGATGGTGAACTGACCTCCCTCAGGTTCTGGCCGGTGAGTGGTGGTGAACTGACCTCCCTTAAGTTTCTGGCCAGTGAGAGGTGGTGAACTGACTTCCCCTCGCATTTGCCCAAGTGAGCAGTGGTTTGCTGTCCTCCCCTCAGGTTCTGGCCGGTGAGTGGTGGTGAACTGACCTCCCCTCAGGTTCTGGCCGGTTAGCGGTGAACTGAGTTCCCCTCAGTTTCTGGCCAGTGAGCAGTGGTGAAGTTACGTTCTCTCACTTTTGCCCAAGTGAGCTGTGGTTAGGTGTCCTCCACTCAGGTTGTGGCCGGTGACCGGTGGTGAACTGACTTTCCTCCGTATGCCCAAGTGAACTGTGGTTAGCTGTCCTCCCCTAAGGTTCTGGCCGGTGAGCGGTGGTGAACTGACCTCCCCTCAGTTTCTGGCTGGTGAGCGGTGGTGAACTGACTTCCCCTCACGTTTGACAGAGTGAGCTCTGGTTAGCTGTCCTCCACTCAGGTTCTGGCCGGTGAGCGGTGGTGAACTGACTTCCCCTTAGGTTCTGGATAGTGAGCTGTGGTTAGCTCTCCTCCATTCAGGCTGTGGCCGGTGAGCCGTGGTGAACTGACATCCCATTGCGTTTGGCCGAGTGAGCTGTGGTTAACTGTGCTCCCCTCAGTTTCTGGCCAATGGGCGGTGTTGAACTGACTTCCCTTCGCGATTAGCGGTGAGTTGTAGTGAACTGAATTCCCTTAGCATTTGGCCAAGTGAGCAGTGGTGAACTTACCTCCCCTAGCGTTCTGGCCAAGTGAGCTGTGGTGTACAGACCTCCACTCATGTTTGGCCGAGTGAGCTGTGCTTAGCTGTCCTTCTCCCATCAGGTTCTGGCCTGTGAGCTGTGGTGAACTGACCTCCCCTTGCGTTTCGCTGAGTGAGCGGTGGTGAACTGACCTCCCCGCAGCTTCTGGCAAGTGAGATGTTGTCAACTGACTTCCCCTCGCATTTGGCTGAGTGAGCTGTGGTTAGCTGTCCTCCCCTAAGGTTGTGGCTGGTGAGAGGTAGAGAAGTAGCTTCCCCTCGTGTTTGCTCAAGTGAGCTTTGGGTAGCTGTCCTCCCCTCAGGTTCTGGCCGGTGAGCGGTGGTGAACTGACCTCCCTCAGGTTCTGGCCTGTGAGCGGGGGTGAACTGACTTCCCTCCCATTTTCCCAAGTGAGCTGTTTTTTGCTGTCCTCCCCTCCTGTTAGGGCCACTGAGCGGTGGAGATCTGACTTACCCTCGCATTTGGAAGACTGAGCTGTGGTTAACTGTACTCCCATCAGGTTCTGGCCTGTGAGCTGTGGTGAACTGAACTCCGCGCAGCTTCTGGCCCTTAGCTGTGGTGAACTGACTTGCCTTTTCGTTTGGCCACGTGAGCGGTGGTTAACTGTCCTCCGCTAGCGTTTGGTCGAGTGAGTGGTGGTGAACTGTCCTCCCAGGTTCTGGAGGGTGAGCGGTGGTGAACTGACCTCCCCTCGCGTTCTGGCCAAGTGAGCTGGGGTGTACTGGCCTCCACTCACGATGGCTGAGTGAGCTGTGGTTAGCTGTCCTCCCCTCAGGTTCTGGCTGGTTCGCCGTGGTGAACTGGCCTATCCTTAGCTTCTGGCCAGTGAGCGGTAGTGAGCTGACTGTCCCTTGCGTTTGGTCGAGTGAGTAGCGGTGAACTCTCTTCTCAGGTTGTGGCCGGTGAGCTGTGGTGAACTGACTTCCCCTCGCGTTTGGCCAAGTGAGCGGTGGTGATCTGACTTACTCTCGCGTTTGGCCGAGTGAGCTGTGGTTAGCTGTCCTCTCCTCAGGTTCTGGCCTGTGAGGTGTGGTGAACTGACCTCCCCTTGCTTTGACTGAGTGAGTGGTGAACTGACCTCCCCTCAGATTCTGGCCAGTGAGCTGTAGTGAACTGTCCTCTCAGGCCTGGCCGGTGAGCAGTGGTGAACTGACCTCCACTCACATAGCCAGGTGAGCTGTGGTTAGCTGTCCTCCACTCAGGTTCTGGCCCGTGACCGGTGGTCAACTGACTTCCCCTCGTGTTTGGCTGAGTGAGCTGTGGTTAATTGTACTCCCTTCAGGTTCTGGCCAGTGAGCTGTGGTGAACTGACTTCCCCTTGCGTTTGGTCGAGTGAGTGGTAGTGAACTGTCCTCCCAGGTTCTGGAGGGTGAGCGGTGGTGAACTGACCTCCTTCGTGTTCTGGCCAAGTGAGCTGGGGTGTACTGGCCTCCACTCACGATGGCTGAGTGAGCTGTGGTTAGCTGTCCTCCCCTCAGGTTCTGGGGGTTCGCCGTGGTGAACTGGCCTCCCCTTAGCTTCTGTCCAGTGAGCGGTGGTGAACTGACTTCCCCTTGCGTTTGGTCGAGTGAGTAGCGGTGAACTCTCTTCTCAGGTTCTGGCTGGTGAGCTGTGGTGAACTGACTTGCCCTCGCATTTGGCCAAGTGAGCGATGGTGATCTGACTTACTCTCGCGTTTGGCCGAGTGAGCTGTGGTTCGCTCTCCTCCCCTCAGGTTCTGGCCTGTGAGGTGTGGTGAACTGACCTCCCCTTGCTTTGACTGAGTGAGCGGTGAACTGACCTCCCCTCAGATTCTGGCCAGTGAGCTGTGGTGAACTGACTTCCGCTCACGTTCTGGCCAAGTGAGCTGTGGTGTACAGACCTCCACTCGCATTTGGCCAAGTGAGCTGCAGTTAGCTGTCCTCCTCTCAGTTTCTGGATGGTGAACAGTGGTGAATTGACTTCCCCTCGCATTTGGCTGAGTGAGCTGTGGTTACCTCTCCTCCCCTCAGGCTCTGGCCGGTGAACGGTGGTGAACTGTCCTCCCCTCGCGTTTGGCCGTGTGAGATGTGGTGAACTGTCCTTCTGGTTCTGGCCGGTGAGCGGTGGTAAACAGACCTTCCTGCGCCTTTGGCTGAGTGAAATGTGGTTAGCTGTCCTCCCCTCACGTTCGGGCCAGTGAGCGGTGGTCAACTGACTTCCCCTCGCGTTTGGCTGAGTGAGCTGTGGTGAATTGACTTCCCCTTGCGTTTGGCCAAGTGAGTGGTGGTGAACTGTCATCTCAGGTCTGGCCGGTGAGTGGTGGCGAATACCTCCCCTCGCGTTTCTGGCAAAGTGAGCTGTGGTGTACTGACATCCTCTCGCGTTTGACCAAGTGAGCTGTGGTTAGCTGTCCTCCACTCAGGTTCTGGCCAGTTAGCGGTGGTGCAGTGACCTCCCCTCAGGTTCTGGCCGGTGAGCGGTGGTGAAATGACCTTCCCTCAGTTTCTGGCCTGTGAGCGGGGGTGAACTGACTACCCCTCACATTTGCCCAAGTGAGCTGTGTTTAGCCGTCCTCCACTCAGGTTCTGGCCAGTGAACGGTGGTGAACAGGCTTCCACTCGCGTTTGGCCAGTGAGCTGTGGTTAGGTGTCCTCCACTCAGGTTGTGGCCGGTGAGCGGTGGTGAACTCACCTCCCTCGCGTTTTCCCAAGTGAGCTGTGGTTAGGTGTCCTCCCCTAAGGTTCTGGCCGGTGAACAGTGGTGAACTGACCTCCCCTCAGGTTCTGCCTGTGAGCGGTGGTGAACTGACCTCCCCTCAGTTTCTGGCCGGTTAGCGGTGGTGAACTTTCTTCCCCTCACGTTTGCCCAACTGAGCTGTGGTTAGCTGTCCTCCACTCAGGTTGTGGTCGGTGAGCCGTGGTGAACAGGTTTCCACTCGAGTTTTGCCAAGTGAGCTGTGGTTAGCCGTCCTCCACTCAGGTTCTGGCCAGTGAGTGGTGGTGAACTGATCTCCCCTCATTTTCTGGCCGCTGAGTGGTGATGAACAGTCTTCCCCTCGTGTTTGCCCATGTGAGCTGTTGTTAGCTGTCCTCCACTCAGGTTGTGGTCCGTGAGCAGTTTTGAACAGGCTTCCCCTCGCGTTTGGCCGAGTCAGCTGTGGTTAGCTGTCCTCCACTCAGCTTCTGGCTGGTGAGCGGTGGTGAACAGACTTCCCCGCACGTTTGTCCAAGTGAGCTGTGGTTAGCTGTCCTCCACTTAGGTTCTGGTTGGTGAGCAGTGGTGAACTGACCTCCACTCGCTTTTGGTCGAGTGTGTTGTAGTCTACTGTCCGGTCATGGTCTCACTCAGTTAACTGTCTTCTCTTTACTCTCTGGCCAATTGAACTCTCTTGACCTCATTGTCTGGCTGGGTGAAATGTGGCCACCGACATTCCATGCATGAATGTGAAATAGGTACCACCCGTGTAATTTTTATGCGTGGTTTTCTAGTTTCTCCCGTACTTCAGAAGCATCTTTTTAAAAATCCTAAGACCCTCCTTGCCGTCCCTTTTCGGCGCTGGCTATGGTCAGGTGAAGAGGCTCGGGTCTCCTCAGAAGATGACCTAGCTTGGCCTTTGTTGATGGTTTTCTCCTCTGTGCCTCCACTACAGCCTCTGGGGCTGCTAATGCTCTGGGTGGCAGGGAACACGTTACTGTCACCTCGGAGTTCTGGCTTCAGTTTCTGTTTCCTTAATTCCCCCCTGGTGTCTGGCTGGGAAGTAGTCTCCAATTGTTCGCTGGCATGCTGGCTGGTCTTCTGCAAGTGTTCGCTGGCATGCTGGCTGGTGTCCTGCAAGTTTGCGCTGATAGCCTGGCTGGTGTTCTGCACGTGAGCACTGCCAGCCTGGCTGATGTTCTCCAAGTGCGCACTGCCGGCCTGGCTGATGTTCTCCAAGTGCACATTGCCAGCCTGGCTGGTGTTTTCCAAGTGCGCACTGCCAGCCTGGCTGATGTCCTCCAAGTGCGCACTGCCAGCCTGGCTGGTGTTTTCCAAGTGCGCACTTCCAGCCTGGCTGATGTTCTCCAAGTGCTCACTGCCAGCCTGGCTGATGTTCTCCAAGTGCGCACTGCCAGCCTGGCTGGTGTTTTCCAAGTGCGCACTTCCAGCCTGGCTGATGTTCTCCAAGTGCTCACTGCCAGCCTGGCTGATGTCCTCCAAGTGCGCACTGCCAGCCTAGCTGGTGTTTTCCAAGTGCGCACTTCCAGCCTGGCTGATGTTCTCCAAGTGCTCACTGCCAGCCTGGCTGGTGTCCTGCAAGTTTGCGCTGCCAGCCTGGCTGGTGTTCTGCAAGTGAGCACTGCCAGCCTGGCTGATGTTCTCCAAGTGCGCACTGCCAGCCTGGCTGATGTCCTCCAAGTGCGCACTGCCAGCCTGGCTGGTGTTCTCCAAGTGCGCACTGCCAGCCTGGCTGGTGTTTTCCAAGTGCGCACTGCCAGCCTGGCTGGTGTTCTGCAAGTGCGCACTTCCAGCCTGGCTGGTGTTCTCCAAGTGCGCACTGCCAGCCTGGCTGGTGTTCTCCAAGTGCTCACTGCCAGCCTGGCTGATGTTCTCCAAGTGCGCACTTCCAGGCTGTCTGATGTTCTCCAAGTGCGCACTTCCAGGCTGGCTGGTGTTCTGTAAGTGCGCACTTCCAGGCTGGCTGGTGTTCTCCAAGTGCGCACTGCCAGGCTGGCTGTGTTCTGCAGGTGTGCACTGCCAGGCTGGCTGATGTTCTGCAAGTGCTCACTGCGTGGCCGGATGATCCTCTTCACCTCCACTCTAATTGGAGGGGTGGCAATACTCCAGTCCAGGCCACCCGGTCGTGTGGTGGTGGGCACACTGAACTCTGGGCTCAGTGGTGGACTCTGAGGGTATCCGCCCTTCGTCTCTGATCCCCAAATCCCCTCGGTTGTACAAACTGTTCTGTTGGAGTCAGAGGAGGACCTGGCACTTACTTTTATTGTTCGGATGACGGTGGTAAGTTTCATATTTAATATCCGGTAAGTGCCCATCACACTATCAAATTTCCTCTCCGTCAGGGATGACTCTATCTCCTCTGGCTCATACCCCAGTGTCCTCATGATTTCAGTGACCTGGGGGTCTATGTCAGTCCACGGTGGTTCTATGTATGGGGTCATTTCCTCTGCCTCCCCGATATTCACCCAGCCATCTTGCATAAGAATTCCCAGGGTGGGTCTTCGGCCGGGGTCGATGTCGATCATCGTCTTTAATAGTGTGTGGCACAGTACAGATAGAAAAGACGGAATAGAAAAGTCCCCACTCAAGATGTGCTCCATGAGTTGTTCTAAGGTTTCTCCCACAAACGGACGTACTCCGGTCAGCATCTTGTAGAGCACGACCCCCATGCTCCAGACGTCCACCTTCGGGCCCTCGTATGGTTCAAGCCGGAACAATTCTGGGGCCTTATAGTTGGGAGTGCCACAGAAGGTGCTGAGTTTTTCCTCCATAAACACAGCACTCAGTCCGAAGTCAGCCAGTTTTATATTCAACCCGATGTCCAGCAGGATGTTTTCGGGTTTTATGTCCCGGTGGACGATATGTTTTTGGTGACCATAGTGGACGGCCGACAGCAGCTGCCGGAATGGGGCTCGTGCTGCCGTCTCCGATAAAGGACCCCACTTCTTTAGATAATTGTATAAGGTACCTCCCCAGGCATATTCCATAAACATGTATACCTGGTGGTTGGTGTTGACCACCTCAAATAATTTTATGATGTTCGGGTGGTTTAGTTCTTTCAGACAATAAATTTCTTCGGCCACGTCTGCGGGATCTTCACAGTTGACTATTTTCACCGCCACCTTCATGCTGGTTATGAGGTGCCGGGCCAGTCGCACCGCTCCAAAGGAGCCCCTCCCAATGTTACTGAGGATGGCATAGTTGCCAAACTGGCAGTCCACTTTGGCCGAGGTGTCCTCAAAAAAATCACACATGGTGATTTAAAAATTTCCACTGAAGGGGATCAGTGGTAGGAGGGGAGCACTACTACACCCACAACTTTCTGGGCTCAGCCAGCACCTTATATAGGATTGGTTTGCAATCGGATCACAATGGCGCCTTATGAGGTCAGAGCAAGAAATGGACCAATCAGGGTTGGGGATGGACCACAGTGGTTTTCTCTCTTTTTGGTCCCATGATCCTTATACTCTGGAGAAAAATAAAATGACCACAAAAGAGCTTTTTTTTAATGTGGAATATTAAAAATTGATGTATACTTTTTTAGACATGAAAATCTGAAGGGAAGGAAGGAAGGACAGAAGGAAGGAAGGAAAGAAGGAAGGAAGGAAGGAAGGAAGGAAGGAAGGAAGGAAGGAAGGGAAAGTCTGACTTATTCTCATGCTCCAGGTCTCAGTTCAAATATCACCTGCTTAGTGAGCTTCCCTGGTCCATCCATTCCTACCTGCCTCACCCAGCCCATCACGTTTGTCATCTTCATAGCACTGACCACAGTGTGGCTGATTCTTGTTTACTGTCTGTCCTTCCCATGAAGGAAGGAGCATGACTGAAGTGTTCCCTGTGTCTAGCACATGAGTGGTAGGCAACACAGTAAGTTTTTAATCAATATTTGTTCACTGGATTAATAACGAGTTTGGGGAATAAAAAAATATATGGCCAACTATTTATTTAATCAAAGTGATTCCTAAAACATCTTAAAAAACCATCATGTTCTGTCCTCACTTAGGTTTGGGGGCAGATAAGATAGGAAAGAGGAGGGCTGAAGTCTGGCTTCCCAGGAATGTGGTCGCTCCATGAGACTGAGGAAGGCCAAGTGGTAGGAGCCTTGATCAAGATGAAAGATGATTTATCCTTCCAGTGGAACTTGCTAAGGATGCAATAAATTTGGAACTGTAATGAGGCTGCAAGTATTTTTACACTTTGAATATCCAATACCAAATGACACAAAGGACTTGTCAGGTGTGGTTCAGGAGCCCTGGGCTGGGACCAAACGCGCGAACCCCAGGAACTGAGCCTAGGCGCACTGCTGGCTTCTGAGCCCTGGGCTGGTAGCAAACGCGCGAACCCCAGGAACTGAGCCTATGCGCACTGCGGGCTTCGGAGCTCTGGGCTAGGAGCAATCCCGTGAACACTGGGAATTTGTCCCGTGTATCACAGGCCCAGGGACCCAGATTCTCTGGGAAGGAGGCAGCACCAAGCACCAGTGAATGGACTGTGTTTCTTATCACCTGCGCCTGAGATCCTGATTCCCTGTGCATTCATACTAAGAGCCAGTGACACTAATTCCTGGTGCAAGGGCATACAGGGACCCTGATTCTCAAGGCAAGGGCACGCAAAGCAACAGAGACTCTGATACTGGATTCTGGGGAACTCTGACTCCTGGCGCACGCTAGGGGGCTCTGGTTTTCAACACGCTTCAGGGGGGTCTCTGTTTCAGCATGGTGCAGGCAGGGTCCCTGATTCTAAAGGCGCGTACGAGGCCACATTGAGCGCTGACAACACTGACTCTGAGCGAACCTGGTTCTCACCAACCCACAACAACCACACATCTTAGTGTCAGAGCTCTTCAGTGACACTAGGGTGGTGGGAGGCTCCCACTGCACATGGCCCAGGCCCACGCAACTCGACGTTTGAACCATCGGGAGATAATCAGAATGAAGAGACGAAACAACACCCAGAGGAAAGACAATAAGGAGTCACCAAGAAAGGACATTAATGAAGTTGAAGCATGCGACATGACAGAAAAAGAATTCAGAATAATGGTTGTACAATTCATTCACGGGATGGATGAGAAAATCAACAACCTATGCAAGAATCAGGAAGAAATGAAAAGTGATATAGCTACAATCAAAAACACCATGGAAAGTTTCAACAGCAGACTAGAAGAAGCAGAGGACCGAATTAGTGAATTAGAAGATAAGGCAGAGAAACAAGCTTAATCTGAACAGCAACTGGAGGAAAAAAAATTAAAAAGCAGGAGGAGAGCCTAAGGGAGCTTCGGGACAACATGAAACAAAGTAACATACGCATAATAGGGCTGCAGGAAGGACAAGAAGAGCAGCAAGGATTAGAAAACCTATTTGAAGAAATAACGTCAGAAAACTTCCCTGATATGGGGAAGAAAAAAGTTACACAAGTACAGAGAGTCTCAGGCAAGATGAACCCCAAAAGACCGACATCAAGACACGTCATAATAACGATGGCAAGTGTACAAGACAAAGACAGAATCTTAAAGGCTGCAAGAGAGAAACCGAGAGTTACCTACAAGGGATCCCCCATCAGATTATCAAATGATTTCTCAACAGAAACACATCAGGCCAGAAAAGAATGGACAGAAATTTACAAAGTGGTACAAAGCAAAGGACTGAATCCAAGAATACTCTATCCAGCAAGGCTATAATTCAAAATTGAAGGGGAAATAAGAAGCTTCACAGACAAAAAAAGGCTAAGGGAGTTTATCACCACCAAGCCAGCAATGCAAGAAATGCTAAAGGGTCTGGTGTAAAAAGAAGAATTAAAAAGCTCAGAAAGAAAACACCCACAAAAAAAAAAATAGAAATGGCAACAAACAAGTACCTTTCAATAATAACTTTAAACGTAAATGGACTTAATGGTCGAATCAAAAGACATCGAGTGGCTGAATGGATAAAAAAACATGACCCATATATTTGCTGTCTACAAGAGACCCACCTCATTAGAAGGGACTCACACAGACTGAAAGTGAAGGGATGGAAAAATATCTTTCAGGCAAATGGAAATGAAAAAAAAGCTGCGGTAGCAATACGTATATCAGACAAAATAGACCTCAAAGTGAAGGCCATAACAAGAGATAAGGAAGGCCACTTCATAATACTAAAGGGATCAATACAACAAGAGGATATAACCCTGATAAACATATATGCACCCAATGCAGGAGCACCCACATACATAAGAAAACTCCTGGACGATATCAGGGGAGAGATCGACAACAATACAATCATAGTAGGGGACTTTAATACACCACTGACATCACTGGATAAATCCTCTAGACAAAAACTCAGCAAAGAAACAGCAATCCTAAATGACTCACTAGATCAGATGGACTTAGTTGACATCTTCAGAACACTTCACCCCAAAGCCACAAAATATACGTTCATCTCAAGTGCTCATGGGACATCTTCAAAAATACACCACATATTGGGTCACAAACAAAGTCTCCCCAAATTCAAGAAGATTGAAATCATACCAAGCATCTTCTCAGACCACAAGGCCATAATATTAGAAATAAGACTACAATAAAAACAACTCAAAATACTCAAACACTTGGAGGCTGAATAGCACGTTATTAAATATTGATTGGGTTACCAATGAGATCAAAGAAGAAATTAAAAACATCCTGTAAACTAATGACAATGAAAACACAACAATCCAAAACCTTTGGGACGCAATGAAAGCAGTCCTGAGAGGGAAGTTTATAGCTCTACAGGCCTATCTAAAAAAAAAAAAACAAGAAAAAATGGTAGTAAATCATCTAAATCTACAGCTCAAGGAATTAGAAAGAGAGCAACAAGAAAAGCCCAGAGTGAGCAGAAGGAAGGAGATAATAAAGATTAGAGCAGAAATAAATGACATAGAGACCAAAAACACAATACAGAAAATCAATGAAACAAAGAGCTGGTTCTTTGAAAGGATAAACAAGATTGACAGACCTCTAGCCAGGCTCACCAAGAAGCAAAGAGAAAGGACCCAAATCAACAAAATCAGAAATGATAGAGGCGAAATAACAACAGATCCCACACCAATACAAATGATTGTTAAAAAATACTATTGACGTCGAAACCGGTTTGGCTCAGTGGATAGAGCGTCGGCTTGCGGACTGAGGGGTCCCAGGTTCGATTCCGGTCAAGGGCATGTACCTGGGTTGCGGGCACATCCCCAGTGGGAGATGTGCAGGAGGCAGCTGATCGATATTTCTCTCTCATTGATGTTTCTGACTCTCTATCTCTCTCCCTTCCTCTCTGTAAAAAATCAATAAAATATATTAAAAAAAAATACTTTGGACAACTCTACTCCAACAAACTAGACAACCTGGAGGAAATGGACATATTCCTAGAAAAATACAACATTCCAAAACTTAATCAGGAAGAATCTAAAAATCTCAATAGGCTAATAACTATGGAAGAAATTGAAGCAGTCATCAAAAAGCTTTCAGCAAACAAAAGCCCAGGACCAGACGGCTTCACAGGGGTGTTTTACCAAACATTCAAGGAAGAAGTAAAACCTATCCTCCTCAGACTACTACAAAAAATCCAAGAGGAAGGAACACTTCCAAGCTCATTCTATGAAGCCAGCATCACCCTAATACCAAAACCACGTAAAGACAACACAATGAAAGAGAATTACAGGCCAATATCCCTCATGAACATAGATGCCAAAATCCTCAACAAAATCTTAGCAAATCGGATCCAGCAGTACATCAGAAAGATCATACACCACGACCAAGTAGGATTTATCCCAGGGATGCAAGGATGGTACAATATCCGCAAATCAATAAACGTGATACATCACATAAACAAATTGAAAGAAAAAAACCCACATGGTCATATCAATTGATGCAGAAAAAGCGTTTGACAAAATTCAACACCCATTTTTGATAAAAACTCTCAGTAAGGCGGGAGTAGAAGGACCTTTTTTCTTGAGTTATAATTCACATTCCATAAAAGCTCACCTTTTGAAGTACAATTCCGTGGGGTTTAATATATTCACAAAGATGTACAGCCATCACTACTATCCAATTCCAGAACATTTAGTCACCCCAAAATATAGTCCGGACACCTCATCCCCTTAGCAGTCACTCCCTGTTCTCCCCTCCCCCAAACTCTTACAAACACTAATCTACTGTGTGTCCCTATGGAATTACCTATAAATGAGTTTCATATAAATGAAACCATACATAATGTGGCCTTTGTGTCTGGCTTCTTTCCCTCACCATAATGTTTTCAATGTTCATTCATGTTGTAGCCTGTATCAGAACTTCATTTTTTAAATGGTTGTCCATTCGTCAGCTAATGAACATTGAGGTTTCTGCTTTTGGGCTAGTAGGAATAATGCTGCATCCATGTACAAGTATTTGTTCAGACATATGTTTTCAATTTTGGGGGGTATATATCAAGAAGTCAGATTACTGGAACATATGGTAGCTCTGTGGTTGTTTAACTTTTTGAAGAACTACCAAAGAAGTTACACATTCCACAAACAATGTATGAGGGTCCTAATTTCTCCACACCCTGGCCAATACTTGTTACTGTCTTTTTTAATATAGCCATGCTCATGGGTGTGAAGTGATATCTCATTATGGTTTTTATTTGCATTTCCTGATGGCTAAGGATGGTGAGCATCTTTTCATGGGCTATTTGTCATTTGTATAACTTTTGAGGAACTATCTATTCAAATCCTGTGCTCATTTTTAAACTGGGTTATTTATCTTTTTACTGTTCAGTTGTAAAAATTCTTTATATATTCTGAATGCTAGATCTTTATCAGATATATAATTTGCAAATATGTTCTCCTATTCTGTGGGTTGTCTTTCACTTGATGGTATCATTTGAAGCACACAAGTTTTTAATTTTGATGAAGTTCAGTTTACCTTTTTTTTTTTTTCTTACAGATACAAAAGTTAGTACTCCTTTGTGTCAACTCAGGACAGTATGAAAAGCCATCCCAGCTCCAGAGCTCCCCAGTGATTGGCCGAGGCCTCTGCTGCAACTGCATTGTAGGTCAACATCTCCCTCTGCTCCCCCTGTTTCCATCTCTCCTCCTTGGGTATTATTGCTAAGAGCACTCACCAGTAACGAGCAGCATAGCTTCTCAGAGTATTTGGGATGTGGGGGGTTGGAAAATCCAACACAAGGCACTTCCAATGCTCTCCCATTGACCTCAAAAAAAAAGAGAATGACCATCCCCCATGGTTTCAAGCCTTTGGTGACATGGCTCCTGCACACCTCTCCAGCCTCATCTCTGTACATTCCCCTTATAGTCTACCACCCAGCCTCCTAAACTTTCTCAAAAAGGCCGTTTCTCTAGCCTCTGGGCCTCTGCACTTGTTATTCTTTCTCCTCAGTACCTCCTTCTACCTCTTCACCCAGCTCACATCCATCATTCATCAAAGTAGGGTCTTAGCTTATCATCACTTCTACCAGGACACCTTCCTTGACCTTTCTGTGTGCATCCATAGGCCCCTTTACTTTCCCATGCTTATTGTGACCATACTATATTAGAATTCCTTCATTACTTTGCACAACTCAGAATGAACCCCATGAGGATTTGATGCGGAGCCTGACATCCAGAAAGAGCTCAATAAATATGTGTGGAATAAGTTGATATGCATTGAATATATGCAAAGCACAGAAGCAGCCCATTGAAGCCAGCAACTAACTAGGGACTGCTTCAGGAGAGTGAGCTCCTGCACAGGGCTTCCTGTGTACAGGAGCCCCCAGGCCAGCAGGGATGGCTCCACTGATGCCACCCCAGAGTCTGGAGCCCACTTCAGCACCCCGTGTTGTGTTGTTGGCACCACCGCAAAGCCCAGTCCTCTCATTCACCCCACTATCTCCATCTGGGCTCCCTGAGCCCACCAGGGCTAATCCTCATGCACTCACATGATCCTGGTGCCCAGCAGTTTCCCAGGTCCCAGCAGAAAATTTCTTCTAGAAGCTGCTGGAAATCAAACCACCCTTTCTGGGACATGCATAAGCCTCCTCTGGCTTCCTGGAGATGGTTTATGGGCTTCCTTATGAGGGCTCTGCAGAAGTCACAAGCATAAAGTCAAACCATTCCTTAGCTAATCATTCAAATAGGAGGTCAGTCTACACTAAAATGATGGCTCTGTCACTGAAAAATACATTTGGAGCACCCTCTGTAGCCTCGCCTTTCCCCCATGGGTCCCCTCACCTCAGAGCTGGACTGTAGCAGGAAGATGGGAGGTCAGGCCCTCAAGAGGACTGTTAGCTCCCTGGGTGAGCAGATGCCTGTGGAGAGCAGCTACAGTGTTTGGACAGGTTCAAGCCTTGGACTAATGAGAGGGCATGGTCCTCTCGTGGCAAAGCCATGTGCAAGTCCCAGCTTGGAGGGCAAAGCCCTCCCAGCACAATGATAGCCAAAGACTACAGTTGTAAGCTTGAACTTATGGTCCAAACCTGTGGTCCATGTGGCTGAGTGATGTGGGCTTGATAGAGTTCAGGTGCATGTAATTGAGTGGATTCAAAACCCACGAGAACATTGTAAACATCTTGACCACGCCCTTACTTTGCCTCGTGGAATCTGGCTATAAAATACTCTGCTTGCAGGCCGTGGCACTGTCTCTCCATCAGAGAAGCAGTGTCCCACCTAGCCCCAGCTTTATTCTCTTGTCTGTCTTTTCTAAATCTTTCACCACCACCCCCCTCAGGTTCACCCATGGCAGTGCCGGCTTGGCACAGATGCCCTCCCTGTGCAGTGCCATGCTGACTGGGGGAGGGCCTGGCTTTATTGCCAGGGTCACACTGGTAGCAACTGATGGGCAGGGCTTTAAACCCACACTGTCCAACTCAGAGCCTGAGTCTTGATCGTTATGCAATATTGTCACACCATTCTTTGAGACTAGATCTTCTGGGTAGTTCTCCCCTGACCCTCTCTACGCTGCTGCACTCCTCTTCACCCAGGGCAGGAACACCCAGACCTCCGCAGCTCAGACATTCTCCCTCCTGCTCCATAGCTAGGGCTGGAGTCAGAGCTTCACCTAGGACAGCCCTGTGGCAACCAGACTGCCTATATCCCTTTCGTGACCTCCTCCAGCTCAGCACAGCACAGATGCTCCTCGGTGGGCCTCCATGAAATGTGAGGACGTCCTGGAGGACAAGAGGACAAGGGGGTTGGGGAAATTGCCTTCAAAAGGCCAACGCCAAATCTCATCTGCCTCCACCTCCCAGTTTGCAGCTCGGGAAGATTTATGGTGCTGCACACATGGGTCATTCTTGAGATAAGGTTATAGATCTTGCAGCTGACAGGCCTCCTCAATCAGCGCTTCAGGAAAACTTCCACAGCTGATAAATGAACTGTCCCTTAAGCCTCAAAGACAGGCTCCGAAAGCTCTCCATTGCTTAGGATTTCTCACTCATCCTGCAAGAGGGACAGCCACCCTGGATGCCAATACAGGAAGAAATATGGCTGAGTGAAGCCCTGTCCCGGGCCCCCCAGTCTGTGTCCCCTCAGCAGATGCCAAGCACACAAGGTGCATCATTAGCCGTCAAGGACAAGGAACCCTACATACAGTCACTGTCCAGCCAACATAACTGCACGGTCATATGCTGGATGATGGACCAAAAGGATGTGGACTTTGGATCCAAGAAGGCAAAGTCTAAGCTGACTGGGAGAGAGGGAGCCACATGGCATTGGAGGTAGGAGGCCAATAGGAGACCTGATTGGCCAGCATCACTAGTTCCCACCCAAAGTCCATTCTCCCCTCCCTCAGGCGGAACTCCTTCTGGAGCAGCAATGTGCCCAGTAAAAAGTAGTCACCCCTCCCAACTCCCTTGCAACTGGGGATGCTGTAAGACATGTCAGTGGTATTCTCCTAGGGATTTCTGGGAGGGTTTTACCTTCCTGCTTCAGGCCCTGCCTCGTCTACCTTCCCCTCCTTCTCTTTCATACCTTTTTGAAGATGTGAAGAGCTGTGGAGCATCTATCCTGCAACATGCTAAGGATGGAAGAGGAGCAAGACAGGAGGACCTGGGATCCTGGTGACATCAGGGAACTGCTTTGCCAACGTGGAATGTCCACCTCTGGACTCGTGGTTAGATGGGCAAAATAGCCCACTCTTTGGTTAAAGCCACTACTGTCATGTTGCTGTCAAAAGAAGCCAAACACAGCCCTGGGAGATAAAGTCCAAGCTCTTACTGATTCTGGAAATCTAAGTGAGTTGCTTAACCTGTTTCTAGCCTCAGTCTCCCCATCTGTATGAAGGGATAATGAGACTAATACTCACTACCATTAGTAAATCACCCACTATGTGCAGGCACCATGCCAAGTGCTTTGCATGCACTACCCACTGCATTGAGAAAGTGACCATCACACATAATAGGTCTATAGAGACCCACTGCACAAAATAATACATGCCTTGGCCACCTCACTGGGCTTTTTTGAGAACCAAATAAGGCTGTTTGAGTAAGAGTTACCCAGATGCCTACTGAATCCTATACTCTCTGGAGTCAATGGGGTTGAAGCCAGGAAGATGTCCTCATCCCCCACAGAGGGAAGGAGAAAACAAAAGCGATTTGAACACAGTTGTGCCAAATAGAAAGAAGGCAGTGGCTGCTGGGGAAACCAAGCCCTTCCGCATTGGTCTTCTTAGGGGCCTACTTCAGAAATTAAACCCTCGGTGTATCCCCAGCCCAGACAAGATGCTGGGACAGAGGGTTCGTCTCCTGTCTGTGTCCTTCTTCCCTCACTCACACTCCTGGCTCCAGGAGACCTGCATGCAGTCAGGATGTTCTCAGGGCTGACTGTCCCTGCAGGAGACCAGGTCTCTCACTCTAGAGCAGCAGTCATGACTATTAGAAAACACATATAGCATATCAGACATTTACATTAAAATTCATAACAGTACCAAAATTACAGTTATGAAGTAGCAACGAAAATAATTTTATGGTTGGGGGTCACCACACATGAGGAACTGTATTAAAGAGTCGTGGCATTAGGAAGGTTGAGAACCACTGCTCTAGAGGCTGCTCTGCCCTGCCCAGCATCCCTGGGGTCTAGGGTGGCTGCCTTCTTTGTCTGAGGGCCTTCTCATGTCATCTCCACAAGCTCATCAGACTGGTGCTATCATCCAGAGTTAACCGTTGGGGACACTGACCCTGAGAGGTGAAGAGACTGGCTCAAAGCCACACAATCACCTTTCTGGAGCTCAGCCATGAACCTGCCTCCGGATCTGAACCTCTGGCCGGAAGCCCTAGGCTGACCTGTTTCCTGCCATCCTAAGAAATGATTCCGGCTCTGGCTCTCTGGTCTCACCTCTGTATTCCTGCATGAGTGGTATCTCCTCCCTGGCTGTGTGTGTGCACATGTGTGTATATGTATGTCTTTCTCATTATGTTTATGTCTCCCTCTGTTTCTCTCTGTGTCTCAGTTGCTTTCTCTTGGTCTCTCTCTCTCTTGCTTTGTTTGAAGCTCACTCCCTTTTCCCAGGTCTCTGATAGGTTGTCCTCCTCTCTCTCTGGGTGGGTGTTGCCCTCTCCTCTCCCACCCCAGGCACACTAGCACACCTAGTGCACCTGCTATTTGCCAACTGTGTCCCTTACAACACTCTAACTTCCAGGTCTTCAGGGACCATCTGCTTTGCTGGCAGTTACATCTTGAGTACCTAGCACAATGTACAGTGTAGAAGCAGAATGCATTCTTGTTGGAGGAATAACTTCTTGTTGAACATACTGTGAAGGGAAATGAACACTCTCCAACACTGGGAGACAGTGAGGTCCCTCTTAGAGGCAGCTGGGAACATGGAATGGAAAGGGAAGGAAAGCAAGGGACGGAAGAGGCAATTTTCCAGTCCTCATAGAGCATACGATTAGAGGATTCATCAGATCATCTATATCAGGGGTCCTCAAACGTTTTAAACAGGGGGGCAGTTCACTGTCCCTCAGACCGTTGGAGGGCTGGATTATAATTTAAAAAAAAACAAAACTATGAACAAATTTCTATGCACACTGCACATATCTTATTTTGAAGTAAAAAAACAAAACGGGAACAAATACAATATTTGTATTTGCATGTGGCCTGCGGGACTTAGTTTGAGGACCCCTGATCTATATCATGCATGTTTACTGACAGGGCCCAGTGGCCTAAGAGCTTAAATATGTGTGGCATAGTCATCAAAAACTACTTCCACGGAAGATGTGAGTTCAGACCCTGCTCCCATTGTCGCTTGGCCTCTCTGAGCCTCATCTTCTCACCAGTCAAGTGGAAGCAAGAATAGGTCCTGGAGATACTGACTTGTAGTTCCCTTTCTTTGACCTGTCTTTATCTGGTTTTGGAATTAGGGTAATGCTGGCCTCATAGAAAGGTTTGGAAGTATTCCTTCCTCTTATATTTTTTTGAATAGTTTGAGAAGAATAGGTGTTAGTTCTTCTTTAAATATTTGGTAAAACTCGCCTGTAAACCCGGCTGGACCAGGGCATTTGTTTGCTGGGAGTTTTTATTATTACTGCTTCAATTTCATCAATGGTTATTGGACTAATCAGGTTTTCTGGTTCTTCCTGATTGAGTTTTAGAAGGTTGTATTTTTCTAGGAGTATGTCAATTTCATCCAGGTTGTCCTGTTTGTCAGAATGAAGTAATTCATTGTATTTTTGTAAGATTCTTTGTATTTCTGTGGGGTCAGTTGTTACTTCACCTCTTTCATTCCTGATTTGCATCAGCATGGATAGATCAGGAGAGTATTAATTATGCTGAGCGAAATTAGCCAGTCAGAGAAAGATAAGTATCACATGATCTCACTCATATATGGAATCTAATGAACCAAATAAACTGATGATCAAAAATAGACCCAGAGACATAGAAGCATGAATAGACTGGTGAACCTCAGAGGGAAGGCAGGGGAAGGTGGGTGGGAACAGATCAACCAATGAACTTGTATGCATATATGCATAACCTGTGGACACAGCCAACAAGGTGGTGAGGACCTGCGGGAGGAGGGCATGGGATTGAGCTGGAAGAGGTTAATGGGGGGGGAAAGGAGGACCTATGTAATACTTACAACAATAAAACAGTGAGTTAGGGTCAAAAGACTCTATTTGTAAACTAGAAAAATAAGTTGGTAGAAGAACTGCCAAATATGATTTCACTCTGGAACTTTTCCTGGGTAAAGGGACACCAAGATCAGGGAGAAGGAAAGGTGTGTGTGCTGACGACACTCCCCAGGGCCCTCTGGGAGGCAGTGGCAGAGCCCAGAACGGTGGGCCCACAGCAGAGCATGTCTCTAGCCTGGCTCTGGGCTCTGCCTCACTGCTTGCCCCTGAGAGACAGACATGAGCAACCTCCTCCCTCCAGAATGCACCCTCTGGGATGTGAGGGTGGCACACTCAGCCAGTAGCCTCAACAGATAATGGGGGAGCATCTTCCTCAAGGCTCTACAGGACCTTGGGCCAATTAACCCCTGTGATCCTGTGAAGTGGGCATCCTCTGCCTCGCCAAGGCCCTGTGAGGATTAGCTGGAATTAAAGTGTCCCTCACAGGGCCTGGCACACAGTAAGTGCACAATAAATGCTCATTAAAATAGTTGCAGCCTGAGCCCTCTTCTCAGGCTGAGTCTCATCTGGGTCTGCTCCACTCTCACTTATAGCACACGCTGAGATAAGTGGATTCATTTCTCTGGGTTCCCCTCTCCCCAGAGCACGCAAATTCCTACCTGCCTGTCATCTGTGGGGCTGTTATGGGCTCAGAGTCCTAAAAAGGCTGTGTTCTGCAGATGCAAAGGGTAAGCGGCACCAGGCCTCTCACTCCCCATTCAGTGCCTGGGATGAAAGACCAGAGACATTGCAGGAGGCTGGCCCAGGGGAGCGGGGAGGAGGTGGAGGAGCTGGGAGGTGAAGGCATCAGCACCTGACCCCTCCTCACAAGCCTTTCTGCCTTCTCTGTAAATACTTCAAGAGGGACCAAGTGCTGGGCACCATGGATGCAGAGAAATTCAGGCGGCCCATGTCCTTCAGGAGCTCACAATGTACTTTTCCAAGTGTCGGGAGGGATCTCGCCAAGCAACTCCTTTCTTTCCTTGGGTCTCTCCAGCTTAAAGCTGTGCCTAACCCCTCTGTGCCGTCCACCTGTCACCTGGAACAGGGCAGAGCCACTGACACCTGGACAGGGCCTGGAACTGTCCAGTCTGTTCATCAGCGCAGGAGCCCAAGATCTAAGCAGGCAGATTTGAGAAGCTGCCTGGGAGCCAAGCCTCCTTCACAAGAGGCTCACCTCCTGTGGTGAGGCCCGACCTGACTCCCAGGAACCACAGGTAATGGGGGGGGGGCAGAATATGGGGGGCAGAGTCTGGAAAGGGGCAAGGCAGGGCAGCCAAAAGGGAACATCCAGCCTCCAAAGGGGCCGGGTTACCTCCCCAGGAGGTTGTGGATTAAAGGCCAAGGTACTGCATTAGCAGGACGTCTGGCACAAATAAGTACATCATCAATGTACTGATGGTAGTGGCTACTGCTACTATCATCACAGTAACAAATGGTTATTTACCAGCCACAGAAGATGGGGACATTTTGGGTCTGAAAACTTGGGCTTCGGTGGTTTTTTTCAACCATGTTTGCACTTCCCCGGGCCCTTGGTGCCTTCCTCTCCTGGGTGCTCCTCGGCACATCCTTCTCCCCTCACCTCAAGGCTGAGTGACAGGATTAGGGACACAGACTCTGGAGTGGCTCCATCCTTTTGCAGACATTGCTACCTTAGGCAAGTTGATTAACCTCTCCGCATTTCATATCTTCATCTGTAAAAAGATAATAGTAACTCAGTAGACTGTGATGGGAACTAAATGCATTGATAATAAGTAAAGCACTTGGAAAAATGCCTGGCACATAATAAGTACTCAATAAATGTTAGCTATTATTATTATTTCACATGTTGATATCTTATGAACCAACATAGTTAATAGTTGTATATTTTAATAAAATATTTTTGTATTTTTAATAACATTTGTATATTTAATAAAACATAATACTTATAAAATCCTCTAGGTCTAATAACAAACTTTTAAAAATCAATGCTTATAGCTGAATCTCTGTTTCCTCCTCCCTGTGCCTGAGACCAACACACCCACATCACAATGATCAGCGGGCAGTTGCCCACACCACCAAACACCTACTGGAGGGACAGGCCTCACTGGGCCTGATTAAAGAAGGTCTTTGTGGGTCTGGCCCTGTTCTTGGTCAGTGAACAGAGACCAAAGGAACCCTGACCCTATCCAGGAGATCTTACAGAGAAAACACTTTTAATCTGAAGACATGTAGGACTTAATCTATCTTTTCCACGTCTGAGACACAGAGAAATGACTACAGAAATGAAGTACCAACACGGAGAAAGGTTCTCAGAGTTCAGCTTTTATTAAAATGAAAGTAACAAAGTGTGGGAAACTAGAACATGATTCGTGTTAATACATCCAAGGAACTGTTTCTTCAGAGAGCATGTGATGAGTGTTCTTTTACAACACAGACAGCCCCTAATGTCCGAGCAGAAAACACCAGACAAGGGCCTTTCCTATGCAATGTATTGGATGGGTGTCAGTGGTCAAGTCTGCCTGCCTATGGACAATCAGAGACAGAGTGCACCCACACAGACATACACATTCAGTGTCTTGAGTCTCCTTTCAAAGGAAGTATTTTACATGTCATATACATATGTAATACCCTTTGCAATACTTTAAGCAATAAAACAAACAAACAAACAAACAACAACAAAAAACAAAACAACAATGAGGTATCATCTCACACCTGTCAGACTGGCTATCATGAACAAATCAACAAACGACAAGTGCTGGAGAGGATGTGGAGAAAAAGAGACACTTGTGCACTGCTGGTGGGAATGCAGACTGGTGCAGACACTATGGAAGACAGTATGGAGTTTCCTCAAAAAACTACAAATGGAACTACCATTTGACCCTGTGATCCCACTTCTAGGAATATATCCCAGGAAAACAGAAACACCAATCAGAAAGGATATATGCACCCATATGTTCATAGCAGCACAATTCACCATAGCTAAGATCTGGAAACAGCTTAAGTGCCCATCAGTAGATGAATGGATTAGAAAACTGTGGTACATCTACACGATGGAATACTATGCTGCTGTAAAAAAGAAGGAATTCCTACCATTGCTAACGGCATGGATGGAACTGGAGAGCATTATGCTAAGTGAAATAAGCCAGTCAATGAAGGAAAAATACCACATGATCTCACTCATTCATGGATAATAGAGACCATTATAAACTTTTGAACAGTAATAGATACAGAGGCAGAGCTGCCTCAAACAGATTGTCAAACTGCAGCAGGAAGGCTGGGGAAAGTTGGGGGGCAGGAGGGAGGGGTATAAAAGATCAACCGAAGGACATGTATGCATGCATATATGCAAAACCAATGGACATGGGACGCTGGGGGTGGGGGAGGCCAGGGGATAGTCAAGGGCGGGGGAAAAAAAAGACATATATGTAATACCCTTTGTAATACTTTAAGCAATTAAAAAAATAATAAATAAAAAATTAATAAAAAAATAATAATAAAAAAAACACACACAAAAAAACAAATTAAGTCCAACGAGGGTCCTTTATTGCCGGTGAAAAGGGAGGGAAAGAATTTTAAAGTCATAACCAAAGGCAAGAACATAGCACTAGAACGATTTGTTTCTCCAAATGCCACAGTCCCAGGTGCTCTTGCCGTGGCTGATCCATGAGTCACTGAGTCCCATGACGAGGCTGCACAGGCTGCGAGGTGTGATCATCCGTCGCAGGAGAAGCCTCTCCGTCCCCAATGCGGGCAGTGCTGCCAGCTCCCCTGCTTGGTCAGTAGGTACCCAGCACAGCTAGGCGTGAGGGCTTAGAACTCTGAATAGTGCAAACACTTAAAGAAAATACATTCCAGCCGCCTTGCTTCTCCAGGCAAGCACTTGAAAACTCCAGCTGGCTGGAATGAGTTTGTTCAGCCTCCCAGCTAGACCCAACAAGGTGCAATTGGGGAGCATGGAGGCAATTCAAATGGCACCTGTCCCACTAGTAATAAAAATAAAGTATGTTTAATGAGGCTAATGGCAGATAAACACACAAAAGAGACCTAGAGTGTAGACACAGCCCAAAACAAGTACTTTTGTAAGTGTAGTGTGAGCAGCCAGGGAGCACATGCTTGACACATTCTTCCTGGGGTCATGAGAGTGACCCTCCTATAAAGTTCACAGGCAACAGACTTCCAAAGGGGCATGACCCGGCAGCAAGGGCCTTACGCTGCTGCAAGCTTCAGAAGAACAAGGAGATGGAAGAGAAGGAGGATGGGTCTACTGGACCTAGGGCACCCCTGGGAGCAGGTGCTGGGGGGCAGGCCTTTTGCTGGGGCTTCCCCATGCCACAGTGACCAGGCTGTGCCAGGCAGGGAGAGCCCACCAGCCTCACCACTGCAGGAAGCAAACTCCAAAAGAGCAGACGCAGATGGCTGAGTGCTGAGGAGGCTTAACGTGAGTCCCAAGGGTTTCAAGAAACACCGGTGGTGATTGTGTTTTCTACCTGGAGCCACTGAAAATCCGTTTTGGGAACACGAGAAACGAAGGGAAGATAGCTACAGGCATGGACTATGTTTCTTAAACATAGGGAATGACAGACAGAACATAACATTTCATTATCATGGACAACAAAAAGCAAGTCAAATATCCTGAAAGATTATCTTATAAAAATACCTACATTAAATTTTTGCCTGAATGCTGTAGCATCGATTTTATAAAAAGGCAGTCTCTTTAAGGATCTGGCTCAGGAATATACGAACATCACACAACAGATATCAAAAGTAAGACAGCTCAAAAAGCATCTTAAGGGATGTTGCAACTGGTGTGCCATGAAACAAAATGAAGTATTCTTATTGCATAGAGAAGATGAGGTCACTTTCATTTGCATAATACTGCAACTTTTAGATGGAGAGATGCCATTGGGTACGTATGAGAAATTACTTTGGAATTCAGTCTGACTTCTATGTAGTCCAAATCAGTATCCGAGTGGCGTCTAAGCTGCTTGTAACCTTGGGCCACAATTCCATTTCATGACTGTGATCGGATTTCAGACAAACCACTGGCAAGGCTGCATTCACAAGTAGTTGTGGCCACCTGAACGGGGGTTGGAGGTTCATCTACCACATGACCAGCATAGACTTGAAATAAATCTGCTGTGTCCACAGTGGAGAGAGAATAGTACCTGGTGACAAAGAGGCACTAGTTTTTATGGCATCTGTGGGCAGTTAGAGCAGTTTGGCTTTTTAGTGATGACACACCAGTGTCCCAGTCCCCAGGAGAAAGGGTACGAGGAGAAAATGAACATGGCCTCAGCTGCACCACCAGTAGGGGCAGTGCTTCCTTGGAAGGGAGGAGGGAGGGGGAACCAATAGCAAAAGCCCAAAAGCAGGAAACATGGCTAGCTTTCAGGGAAGGGCCCCTCTGGGAAGATGACACCCAGCCTCTCCCACACAGAGTGGAAGTCCAGCTGCTACGTGTAGGGGAGGGGATGGGATCTCAAACCAGCTATGGGAACAGCACACATCAGACCCAACCTCACCCTCATCCCCACCACACACACACACACAACTAAGTCCCAAACCTTCCTCAGAGAGGGAGGAAGGACATTTGGAACAAAAAGCTCATTCCATCAGCTTCCAACCCAGAGCCAAGCAGAGCTCTAGAACTAGCCGTCTCCATGTCTCCATGTCTCCATGTCTCCGTGTCTCCGTGTCTCCATGTCTCCGTGTCTCCATGCCTCCGTGGCAGTGAGAGCTGAGCACCGACTCAAAGTGCGCCCCAACTCCCCTGGAGGCATTTCTCCTGGCCCCACCAAATCTGGTATTTCTGGCCTCTTCCCAAGAAATTCTGGGTGCCTTGGTCCTCTCCAAATGTCTCATTGAAATGACATCTGCTCAACATCAGAAGTTTCCTCTTCAAGAGAGTTCATTGTTTAGTGCACAATATCCTGTAAATACACAAAGTGGCCAACTAGCGGGGAAGATCCTGCATTTCTAATTGTGAGCATGAGGTGGAGGGAATGCTGGTCTCCTACAACATCTGCTTGGAAGGAGCCCAGATGTATCAAAAGTCCAGTATCAGGCTCATAAGCCCCTTGGCTCCCTCTGGGCGGACCATAATATCATGGAAGGTTAAACCCCAGACACAAGACCTCCCTTCCTTATGCCAGAAATCCCAACATAAGCAACTTGCTAATTTAGGAGCAGCACAGCTTTAAGGTTATTTTTAATGCAAATGACTATGTGCCCCCTCAAATACCTCCCTGCAGATTCTTGAAGTTCTGTCTTTAATAACTTTTATCTGTGGACTAGCAAAATTCTCTTTAGCTCCTCTCTTAAAATGCAGGTCTCCCTGAGAGACATCACACATCCAGAGCCTACCATCTCCTTCCCCACAGGAGAAGCAAGGAGGAGGGGAGTGTCCTGAGGGCTGGAGAGAGGGTACAGAGCACAAGGAAAGGAAGACAAGGACCTGAGACAGACTTGACCACCATCACGAAGTGCCAACGAGCAGCCCAGCTGGTACACTCCTTCCATCCATGACCGTCTGAAGCACATGCGACCCCATCCGATGCAGGACAAACCAGGCTGTGGGTTGGAGGTAGGGTGACCTTTTACTTATCCTCCATATCAGAACACTTTCGATAGTAAAAAGGATGTTGGGAATAATTACTTCTGGATAATAAATATAATGGGGACTTGCATATCCTGGAAAAATCCAGAAGTAGGATTCTCTCTGAGACCTTTGTGGGCAGGGACTGAAGCCTTCCCACTTTGGTTTTTGTTTTTCGTATATTTTTTCCTAGTGTATTACTTGGGGCTTCTCTGAAGAGCTAGCTGAAGAGACACAAACTTCCCAAACCTGGAATTCATGACATCAAAAACCAGTGGTCCACAGACTGAACAGCTCTTGTGTGCTTCCTGTAGGAGAGACCAAGGAAGAGCCAGCTGAGGGGCAGGGCACCTGCGTGCTCCTAGTTCTAGCACAGAGAGGTCACAGTGCAGCTTCGAGAATGCTCATCTCTTCTGCCGACAGTGCCAGAGTCAAGGCCAGCATGTGGGCATGGCCAGAGCACTGCCTCTCCTGCCAGTCATTTCTTCGCATCCCTGCCCTCCAGGAGACAGAGGCGGCAGTAGTCTCAGGTGCCCACAGGAAGAGAGTGTCTGTGATTTGATTTTTAGCACAGCGAAAGGATCAGTAGTTCAGAAATCCAGTAGACTGTCACACCCCACCCCAAACTTAGTGAGATATCATGTTCTAAACACACATATACACAACACTCTCTCTGACGCACACACACATACATCCACATTCTCAGACACACGTTCTCCCCAAAGCTACCAGAACCCACTGCTCGGGCTAGAGGCCAAACACCCTCAGAGGTGCATGAGGTGGGGCCCAGTCTTCACTCCAGACTCCACTCTGCCAAGTCAGAGGAGGGCGGTTCTCACTCCACTGCAGACTCTCCCAGCGAGTGGGATCCAGCCAAGTGGGATCCAGCCATCATGACCCCTCTCTTTTGAGTCCCAGGCAGCACCCCTCCCTCACCCCACATCCTGGAAGTGGGAGTTGGGGGTCACAAGGGCTTGTGAATCACAGCAACACCTAAGACAAAAGGGGGAGAATATTATCAACTCAGTCTCTCCAAAGAGTCCATGAATATAAGACATCCTAAGCCGCAGCAAGGGAAAACTAAATTGCAATCCTACCTCTGCCACTGGGTCAAGCTACACTATAGCCTCTTGACCTCTTTAGACTCCATTCCAATATGATTCAGTGTCATCTAACTGAACCCCCCAACCCCCAGTGCTAAGTTCTATCCTCGAATAAACCAGACATGTCTGTATGTGGTGCAGTTTTAGCCAAGTTGAACCACACTCAACAGCCAACTTGTAAATCCATGTATGACCCTGCACCCCTCTGCAATGGATGAAGCCACATAGCAGATACTGGGGAGGTTGATTCCGTCAACATCCCCCCTAGTTTCTGACCTCCATACAGAGGCCAGCAGCTTCCCAGACCCTCTTTCAGTTGGAAGGGCCATGTGACCCAGTCCTGGCCAACACGATTGTGATGCAAGTCTGCCAGTGCTACGACCTTGGCTTCGCCCCTTGTCCTGCCTGGAGTGCTCAGGCAAGGCCCAAGGGGCAGCAGAAGCTACTGATGAAGCTGGTAGGACAGAAAAGAGTAAAGCCTGGCTCTTCACTCACCATCTGAGCCTACAGACCTGCCCTTAACTTCTTTCTGCCCGAGACAAACACAATCCTTTCATACTTGAACAGGTAACTGTGAACTTTTCTGGTACTTGCAGCTGAATAAAACCCTTACATGTAGGGTCTAGAATGATAGTACCTGGAGTCTTATTTTAATATATTCCCATGACTATAAAACCTCCTGGTTGAAGGTGAAATTAAGAGAGCATTGCTAAAAGAAACCGCAACCCCAGTAGTGAGATTCCGCTAAGAAATCCATTTCATGGTCACTTCTAGACAAAGGTACAGACATAAAAGCTTACCTGTATCAGAACCAGAGTCCTCAGACCCGATGTGCTGCCTGACCTTGAGGACATCTCACTGCATCTCAGGCTTCCCGTTAATAAGGTAGCTTTTTTTTTTTTTTTTTTTTTTTTTTTAAAAAAAAGCAGGTTCCTGTTTTTTTTTTTTTTAATATAAACTTTCTCTTTTTATTTTAAAAGTAAAATATTCCCATTATTGATAATTTGGAAAGTAAAAAAGAATACAAAGTAAAAGAACTTTAGTCCCTCATACAAAGAGAATCACCATTACCTTTTTGGAATATTTGGCTTCTAATATAATCACAATAATTTTCTGAGTGGTTTCCATGTGCTAAGCACTTTCCAACTATAATCGCATTTCATTCTTACAACAGCCCTAAGAGGCTTGGTATAATTTCATTCTCATTTTACAAATGAGGAAACAGAGGTTCAGTCAGATGGATTACCTTGCCCAGAGTCCCAGGGCAAGGTCATTCTAAGCATCACACCTGAGCGTTCCCCTCTGGTCAGGCATGCATGGAGCCAAGGAGTGTCCCTCGCTGGCCCCACTGCCTCCTACTAGAAATGCCCTGCCTGTCCCATGACGACTTCAGGAAGAAAATGACAGTCCTGGTTTTAATAATTAACCTTGAGAACAGAATCACTCTAGGACAAAAATACCTCTAACATCTCTTATATTGAGTAGAGAAAAATCCTAAATGAGCGGGTGAAAGTAAAATAAGTTCACTGCAATTGAAGCCCTGTGTTGACAGAATGTGGGAGGTGAGCCTTTGCCCTGAAATCCAAACAAGGAGGAGTGACTGACCTTTCTAACACAGAAAGGGGATGGGAATACCGTCAGCGTCGTCCTTATGTGGACTAAATGAGATAAGGGTCTTCAAATACTTAGGATTATGCCTGGCACATTGTATGTGCTCAATAAGCACGTTAACTCTAATTATTCCAGTTTCTGGAGAACCAGATACAAGGCGTGGGGCTACATGATGGAAATATGTTTGTTTCTCTCCCTATTGACCCCTGACCTCTGCAACACCAGCTCTGATCCTGCCCCTGCACCAAACCCATCACACACACTCCCCAGGAATAAGCCTCCTGTATTCCTTCCCCCAGTCTCTTGTGTGGAATGCTTTTCTCCCCCAACTCGGAGCTGGGGTCGTACCAAGGGCATGGTTTGAGAGTCAGACCTGGTTTGAATTCTAACTTTGCCATTTTTTTTAGCTGCGTGGTCTTGAGCAGATTACTCAAACCCTCTAAGTCTTAGTTTCATCAGACCCAACCCTTGAACCTCAGTGTCATAACATGGAAGAAAACAGTCCCATTTGACCAGAGGGCTGTTGGCTGTTGAAAACATCTACACTGTACTAACACACTGCTCGGGGGCACAGGGAGGAGGCACAGCAAAGGTCAGCTTCCATCTGCCCTCAACGTTTAATCAGCCCCATCTCCTCAGCAGGTATTTCCTGACTCTGCCAGCTCTCACCTGCTGTGTCCTAAAGCCTGTATAGGCTTAGAATTTATGTGTGCATCATCTTGTATGTCCTGTTTTGTGTAGGCAGATCTTAACTTCCAATTTCTGGAAAGCAAGAACTGCATCTTATTCCACCTAGACCAGCACAAAACAAACCAGGAATGGCAATAAAATCCCAATGCCTCTTATATTGACTTAGATCAATTGGAAGAGGCTCCCTAGAGCGTTATGTAAAGATTTCTGGGCAGCCCTGTGAAATTCAGTGCCAGCCCTCTCATGGCAGGTACTGGTCCAGGAGGCTGCCATAGAAACACTGACTCAGGGGCCATGATCGCCTCTGCTGGGCCCAGGGGTAAGTTTGGTTACAGATACAAAGGAGGGAAAAAAGAAAGAAAGAAAAAGAAAAGACTTCCGAGGATACGTTCAGGTTTGCTGGGGAAACAAGTGCTAATTCTGAGTATCTGTATGAGTACAGAATGAAGGAGTGGCCATGCCTGGAGGAGGCTCTCAGTTCCAAGTCAGCAAGCTTACCCCCGCCCCCCCCCCCACCCGTACCACCGTGGGGTGGGGTGGGGTGGGGTGGGGTGCACTGACCTGCGTAGCTCCGCCCCGTGCTCATGTTGGTTGGCAGCAGCGTCCATTTGTCAGTGGCAGGATTGTAGTACTCCACCGAAGCCAGGTTGCAGGATCCATCATCCCCTCCAACCACATACAGGAGCCCATTCACTGCACAGACCCCTGGGCATCAAACAGAAGCCACGGGAAATATGATAGCAGGAGCACCAAGGACTCGACATGGACAAGCGGCCAATAAATCTGGATTGCCTTGGAGGCTCTTCTTCTCCGCTTCATGGGAGCAAAAAAGAGAGCTGGCTCCACAGGTCTAAGCTTGTTCAATAAAAGCACATACTGAAAACAGCCACTGGCTCTGCCGCCCCCTTTCTGACAGGTCACTTCTCTGACCAGGGAGCTTTCATACTACAGGGCCTTGCAATCGCTCCCTGTTCCCGACTCTATAAGTAGGTAGAGCACTAAGGGGACAGGCCCATCCACCGGAGTGCTGGCCACCGGTGCACGCACAACTCATGCCCAGCCTGAGCTGCAGGATGAGACAGGTCAAGGGATTTCACGTACCCTGCTTCCACTCTGCTTGAAAGCTTTCCCCTGATCAACCCTATTATATTCATACCGTGTGCAGCTAATGGTGGTGTCTCTGACCCCTTCACATTTCTGGGGTCTAAGTCCACACACTGCTCCCAGGGATGTGGCACTTCACTCACCCTCCTCTCAGAGGGAGCTGGTCTGGGGGCAGGGTGTCATGAGCGGGAACTCAACGTAGAAAAATATAATTCTTGCTCATCAAGTCTTTAAAAGGCCATAGTCTAATATACTGTGCATTTTTTAAAATTAGAATAAGAGGCTGATGATGCTCAAAAAGTAGTAACTATCAGTATTGGTGAAGATCCTCTCAAATACTGCACCTTCTTCCCAGGTGGTGTCGAAAGCACATGCGCCCCCTCTGACTCAAAAGTGCATTTCTGGCCTTTTATTCTAAAAAGTAATTTTAGATGTATGCATTGATTAACTATAAGGACAATTTATAATAACCAAAGCATTACTTATAGAAAGGGTGGAAATAATCTACAATGTCCCATAGTAAATTAGTTAAATTATGATACGGGCATTTAAATAATATCATAAATATATTTATAAGATATTCATGAAAGATTGTAAAGTGAATTAAAAAGGCAGGTTATCAAACACTATTACAGAGTGATTTGATTTCTGTTATAAAAAACAGAAATATCTATATGTGAATGTGTGTACAAATACACATTTACATCTAAATTTAATTCTCAGACTGCAGATAGACTAGCTGTCTTGCGGATTCTGTAATTCCTCAGCCAGGTGGCTTAAAGGACAAGTTATATCACAGCAGGCTTAGACAATGAGCAAATGAATAAGCTCTCTGTTTACAGTTTCAACAAGTCAGCTACAAATGGGTTTAACAAACAGGTCATTTGAGTTAAAGGAAATAAATCTGCCTGGAAGTCACCTGTTTGTCTTTCTAACCTGGGAAGCTGGGCTAAGCCAACCTTTCATAGAGTAAGGAGGCAGAAAGTAGAATCACCAACACAGGACATGGCCCAAAGGGCAAAGTTCTAAAATAAAACAGTTGAATAGGGGTCTTGAGCTCCAGGAAGAAAAACCTAAACACTCTAAGGCAGTGGTTCTCAACCTTCTGGCCCTTTAAATACAGTTCCTCATGTTGTGACCCAACCATAAAATTATTTTCGTTGCTACTTCATAACTGTAATGTTGCTACTGTTATGAATCATAATGTAAATATCTGATATGCAGGATGGTCTTAGGCGACCCCTGTGAAAGGGTTGGTCGACCGCCAAAGGGGTCGCGACCCACAGGTTGAGAACCGCTGCTCTAAGGAAAATCATTTCTGTAAGAAAGGAAAAGGGTAGGCAAGGAAAGACAGGAAATACAAAGAAGGGAGTAAGGGAAGTGGCTCTATTGGAGAATGAATCATAAATCCCTACACAGGTTCCCCTGAAAGGAAGCAGACTGGTTTCAGGCGGGAAGTGGGAGGTTCTCAGAGCCAGGTCCTGGCAAAGAAAAGATAAAACCAAGTGCTATTGTCCGGTCATGTCCTCAAAGCATCGATGGCAACCAGAGGGCTGTTCTATGTCCATCTCTGTGCACTGAGAGTCATCACCCTTCCCTCTCAGTGCATCTCAGTGGGGACCCTGTGGCTAACTTTTGGGATTCCAAGCTCTCCCTCCCCTCACCCAGAGCCCACCAGCAAATGGACACTCCCTGTTCATGAGACAGCTCAGCCCCAGCCTGGGAGTCTTTAGGGCCAGGGTTTGCAGGGAGAAAAAGACCACAACCCGAGGGAGACAGAGAGAGCAGTCACATTACCTGCATTGCGTCGGCACATGTTCATGTCTGCCACCTGCTTCCAGGTGTTTGTTCCAGGATCATAAACCTCAATGCTCTTCCTCACCAAGGGCCCATCGTGCCCACCTGTGGCATACAGCTGTCCGCTGAGAACCCCAACCCCTGAAAGGCAGAACACAGTGTCCCCGCCTCAGGCTGGCTGTAGTGACCAGAAACCAGGAGGCCTGGTGTCCAGTCCCAGCAGCTACCACCAGCAGGGTGACATGGGAGTGCTGGTTTGTTCCCTTGTACCTCAGTGTCCTCATCTGGAAAACAAATATGATAACCTGCCGCCTCATATGATTGTCAGCCTTTACACATCAAAATAAAAAGCAAATATGACCCCATTTCTACTTAAAAAAACAAAAACATATTTTATATGTGCATATACATAATATGTGTATGTAAGTGTAAATAAGTGGGGGTTTATATACAAAAAAGGGGGGAGGCACTGAAACAGGGGTCCTCAAACTACGGCCCGCGGGCCACATGCAAATACAAATATTGTATTTGTTCCCATTTTGGTTTTTTTTGAAGATATGTGCAGTGTACATAGGAATTTGTTCATAGTTTTTTTTTAAACTATAGTCCGGCCCTCCAATGGTCTGAGGGACAGTGAACTGACCCCCTATTTAAAAAGTTTGAGGACCCCTGCACTGAAAGAACACAACATTAAAAGGAGTTATTTCTGAGTGGTAAAATGGTTTTTCTTCTCCTTTCGCCTAGTTTTCCTTCACTGCTATATTACTTTTATTACTCAGCCCTTTATCAGCCGTTGGACAGGAAGAGTTAAAGAGGAACCCAGCCACACAGTGGGTGTGCTGAGGTCATTATTGCGACCTCCCAGCTAGTCTGGAAGCAGAAGCCCTTCTCCACTCCCCCCACCCCTGTTCTCCTCTAGATGGCAGGGAAGGGCATCAAATCACTCAGTATTGATAGGCCTCAGCTGAGTGCTAGAATTGCATCATTCACAAGTTTTAGTATAACCCTTAAAAAATGTTTAATATAGCCCTGGCCAGTTTGGCTCAGTGGCTAGAGCAGTGGCCTGCAGACTGAAGGGTCCTGGGTTCAGTTCTGGTCAGGGCTGAACTTGGTTGCAGACTTAACCCCTGGCCCTGGTCTGGGCACGTGGGCACGTGGGCATGTGGGCACGTGGAGAGGCAACCAATGCATGTGTCGCTCTCACATTGATGTTTCTGTCTCTCCTCCTTCCACTCTCTCTAAAAAACAACGGGAAAAAATCCTCAGGTGAGGATTCACAATATAAAACAAAAATCCTTTAATACAAGTCAAGAAAATCAAAGCCAGAGGGGAGGAGGGTGGCACAGTACCCTAGGAAGAACAACCTGGTGGCTGGGACACCGGGTCCTGGCCAAGTCTCTCACATCCCGTTGTTAGGGGGCTGGACTAGATCAGCGGTCCACTGCCCCACGGACTCCTCCGGACACGCTGCAGCTGAACCAGCGGACTACAGGGCTTCACTCCCAGAGACCTGGGCGGGAATCAGAAAAAGTACCTCACGTGATGGGGAGGTGCAGCCAGGTTTTAAACCCACAGACCCAGGACTTACAATGTTTCCCTGTGCCTGAAGGTAGGCTCTTAACAAATATTGTTTGAATGACAAAATACGTAAAATCTCCTTCAGCAATTATGCTGGTTGTCTAGTGGCTCCTTGCAGTTGCCCTAAACCGACAGCAGATGGTAGTGATATATCAGCAATGACTATCTAATGGGCTTAGGACAGGGATTTTCAACTGGTGTGCCGCAATAATTTTAAAACAGGCATTATTTGACTATAGTCAGGGGTACTGACCTCTTTCCCCTTAGACTGTCAAATAAAAAACACAACAATAGCCATTTCGTGTGAATGAATCAAAATTATACCTATTTTTTTGCTGATCAGCAAAAAATATATTTTTTGGTGTGCCGCAGAATTTTAGTAATTAGTTTGTGTGTGGTGAGATGAAAATGGGTGAAACTGGCTTAGGATCATAAAACTCAGTGTTCCACACCTTGCCCTCCACACGCAGCAGGAACTGACACACGCCGGGATCAAAAATGGCCTTTTCCCCACAGCCATCTGCTGGCGTTGCCCGTGCCTGAGGAGGCAGGCACCTTCCAGCTCAGGGCACACTGCCCTTTTGCCACCGCCTCTGTAACCTTCAGGCAGAGGCTTCCTGAACCTACAGCCACAGGAGCTCCTGGCACCACAAAGGGCCTCGGGTAACCAGAGGGCAGGGCCTCCGGGTCCTCAGCCACCAAAGACTACCCACAACCACATGGTGGGCTCCCAACACCAGAGGTGAGACCAGTGCCTAAATCAAGGTCACTGCTTCCCCAGAACACAGGCAGCAGCGCTGTAACCATCCAGGGCTCCCAACCAGGTAAGAGGCAGGAGCAGGCCCGAGTGATCGCCACTCAGCAGCAGCCCTGAGCAGCCTGGCAGACAGAGCCGTGTGGCCTCCAAGGCAGCTCTGTCCGCAGCTGAGCCCGAAATCCTAATGCAGGTCTGTGCTCACAGCTCCACACGTTTCAGTGGGTGCTGCTCACCCCTGCTGAGCTGTCCCTGCTTCCTCGGGCTTAAACACTTGCTCTCACTTTCAAATCACTTCGAGGAAGAACAAAGAAGACTCTATCAAGACTCTATAAACCAAAATCACTAGAAGAACTCTGTAAGGCAGAAGAAACATGGGACTGGTGAACTGAATTGGCCCCAAGGGACCATCCACTACAACCCACTCATTTCACATGTCAGGAACCGGAGGCCAGAGGGAAAGGACCTGCCCGAGGCCCACAGCAGGCGGAGCAGACCGGGCAGGCCCAGCCCAGCCTCCTGACTTGCACCGCTGCCGCATGTTCAGGAAGTGCCAGCCCGTGGGGGTCAGCAGAGACAAGCTCCCTGAAAACTGCATGCCAACCATAGCGCTGCCTGAGTGGAATCATACAGCTTTTCTTTGCTGACCAGTGAACACCAAAGATTCTTTAAAATATTAGCATGGCATACTTTTTAACGAATGCTGAGGAAGTGGTCATAGGTGTGGAATACTGAATTTTATGATCCTAAAGTACTTCACTGAGGAAGTACTTTAAAATGAGATCACAAATCAATCTTCATAAATTCACAAAAGAGAAAGGCTTAACATTGTGGGGGAAAATGCCCGATCATTGCTTCCCTTCCCAGAAGTCACACCACCTCCCCGCCAGGGCAAGGTTGGTCATCGGTCCCCACAGGAACTGGGACAGAAATCCAGTGCCCACGCTCCAGGCCTCTCAGGTCCTCTCCTTTGAGCCTCTAAGATGATGAGGTAGACAAAACAGGAAGAAGGGAATGTTGCTCCACTTCCTGAAAAATCCCGAAGGGCCACATAGCTCCTAGTCTTCCCACAGGAAGTGAAAGTGGGGAGTCCTTCTCTTCCCATGTGGGGGAGGCGTGAAGAAGGGAACGTGAGCTGGGGCGACCTAAGTTTATCTCCAAGTATGAACTCTAACATGTTGGCTTTCAACCCTCAAGACAGGCAAGCTTTAGCTTTTCCACTGAAGACGGGATAGCCGTGCTTGTCCTACTACTTTGTAAGAATGAGATGTTAATAATTTGGAGGTCAAGAGAGACCTGTGACCACAGCTACAGACCTGCGGACACCAAAAGTTCAGAAATCCCCGCAGCAGATCCGTGAGTAACAGAGCCCATCACCCCTTCCCGCAGGCTTGCGGGCAGCACCAGAGTAACTAACTGATAGACCCACCCCTTGCCGGGGCCTCAGCGCTCCAGGAACTTTAGCCTGGAAGTGCGCAAGCACCTTGGAAATGATCCTACATGCACTGCCAGCTTCTGAGCCCTGGGCTGGGAGCAAAGGTGCGAACCTCAGGAACTGAGCCTACGCAGACTGCGGGCTTCGGAGCCCTGGGCTGGGAGCAATCCCGCGAACACCGGCAATTTGTCCTGCCTATCACAGGCCCAGGGACCCAGATTCTCTGGGCAGGAGGCAGCACCAAGCACCAGTGACTTGACTGTGTTTCTTTTCACCTGCGCCCGAGATCCTGATTTCCTATGCATTCATACTAAGAGCCAGTGACTCCAATTCCTGGTGCAAGGGCATACAGGGACCCTGATTCTCAAGGCAAGGGCACGCAAAGCAACAGAGACTCTGATACTGGATTCTGGGGAACTCTGACTCCTGGCGCACGCTAGGGGGCTCTGGTTTTCAACACGCTTCAGGGGGGTCTCTGTTTCAGCATGGTGCAGGCAGGGTCCCTGATTCTAAGGGCGTGTACGAGGCCAAATTGAGGGCTGACAACACTGACTCTGAGTGAGCCTGGTTCCCACCAACCCACAACAACCACACATCTTAGTGTCAGAGCTCTTCAGTGACACTAGGGTGGTGGGAGGCTCCCACTGCACATGGCCCAGGCCCACGCAACTCGACGTTTGAACCATCGGGAGATAATCAGAATGAAGAGACGAAACAACACCCAGAGGAAAGACAATAAGGAGTCACCAAGAAAGGACATTAATGAAGTTGAAGCATGCAACATGACAGAAAAAGAATTCAGAATAATGGTTGTACAATTCACTCACTGGATGGATGAGAAAATCAACAACCTATGCAAGAATCAGGAAGAAATGAAAAGTGATATAGCTACAATCAAAAACACCATGGAAAGTTTCAACAGCAGACTAGAAGAAGCAGAGGACCGAATTAGTGAATTAGAAGATAAGGCAGAGAAACAAGCTCAATCTGAACAGCAACTGGAGAAAAAAATTAAAAAGCAGGAGGAGAGCCTAAGGGAGCTTCGGGACAACATGAAACAAAGTAACATACGCATAATAGGGCTGCAGGAAGGACAAGAAGAGCAGCAAGGATTAGAAAACCTATTTGAAGAAATAACGTCAGAAAACTTCCCTGATATGGGGAAGAAAAAAGTTACACAAGTACAGAGAGTCCCAGGCAAGATGAACCCCAAAAGACCAACACCAAGACACGTCATAATAACGATGGCAAGTGTACAAGACAAAGACAGAATTTTAAAGGCTGCAAGAGAGAAACACAGAGTTACCTACAAAGGATCCCCCATCAGATTATCAAATGATTTCTCAACAGAAACACATCAGGCCAGAAAAGAATGGACAGAAATTTACAAAGTGATGCAAAGCAAAGGGCTGAATCCAAGAATACTCTATCCAGCAAGGCTATAATTCAAAATTGAAGGGGAAATAAGAAGCTTCACAGACAAAAAAAGGCTAAGGGAGTTTATCACCACCAAGCCAGCAATGCAAGAAATGCTAAAGGGACTGGTGTAAAAAGAAGAACTAAAAAGCCCAGAAAGAAAACAGCCACACACAAAAAAATAGAAATGGCTACAAACAAGTACCTTTCAATAATAACTTTAAACGTAAATGGACTATATGGTCGAATCAAAAGACATCGAGTGGCTGAATGGATAAAAAAACATGACCCATATATTTGCTGTCTACAAGAGACCCACCCCATTAGAAGGGACTCACACAGACTGAAAGTGAAGGGATGGAAAAATATCTTTCAGGCAAATGGAAATGAAAAAAAAAGCTGCGGTAGCAATACTTATATCAGACAAAATAGACCTCAAAGTGAAGGCCATAACAAGAGATAAGGAAGGCCACTTCATAATACTAAAGGGATCAATACAACAAGAGGATATAACCCTGATAAACATATATGCACCCAATGCAGGAGCACCCACATACATAAGAAAACTCCTGGAAGATATCAGGGGAGAGATCGACAACAATACAATCATAGTAGGGGACTTTAATACACCACTGACATCACTGGATAAATCCTCTAGACAAAAACTCAGCAAAGAAACAGCAATCCTAAATGACTCACTAGATCAGATGGACTTAATTGACATCATCAGAACACTTCACCCCAAAGCCACAAAATATACGTTCATCTCAAGTGCTCATGGGACATCTTCAAAAATACACCACATATTGGGTCACAAACAAAGTCTCCCCAAATTCAAGAAGACTGAAATCATACCAAGCATCTTCTCAGACCACAAGGCCATAATATTAGAAATAAGACTACAATAAAAACAACTCAAAATACTCAAACACTTGGAAGCTGAATAGCACATTATTAAATATTGATTGGGTTACCAATGAGATCAAAGAAGAAATTAAAAACATCCTGTAAACTAATGACAATGAAAACACAACAATCCAAAACCTTTGGGACACAATGAAAGCAGTCCTGAGAGGGAAGTTTATAGCTCTACAGGCCTATCTCAAAAAAAAAAACAAGAAAAAATGGTAGTAAATCATCTAAATCTACAGCTCAAGGAATTAGAAAGAGAGCAACAAGAAAAGCCCAGAGTGAGCAGAAGGAAGGAGATAATAAAGATTAGAGCAGAAATAAATGACATAGAGACCAAAAACACAATACAGAAAATCAATGAAACAAAGAGCTGGTTCTTTGAAAGGATAAACAAGATTGACAGACCTCTAGCCAGGCTCACCAAGAAGCAAAGAGAAAGGACCCAAATCAACAAAATCAGAAATGATAGAGGCGAAATAACAACAGATCCCACACCAATACAAATGATTGTTAAAAAATACTATGGACAAATCTACTCCAACAAACTAGACAACCTGGAGGAAATGGACAAATTCCTAGAAAAATACAACATTCCAAAACTTAATCAGGAAGAATCTAAAAATCTCAATAGGCCAATAACTATGGAAGAAATTGAAGCAGTCATCAAAAAGCTTCCAGCAAACAAAAGCCCAGGATCAGACGGCTTCACAGGGGAGTTTTACCAAACATTCAAGGAAGAACTAAAACCTATCCTCCTCAGACTACTACAAAAAATCCAAGAGGAAGGAACACTTCCAAGCTCATTCTATGAAGGCAGCATCACCCTAATACCAAAACCACGTAAAGACAACACAATGAAAGAGAATTACAGGCCAATATCCCTCATGAACATAGATAGCAAAATCCTCAACAAAATCTTAGCAAATCGGATCCAGCAGTACATCAGAAAGATCATACACCACGACCAAGTAGGATTTATCCCAGGGATGCAAGGATGGTACAATATCCGCAAATCAATAAACATGATACATCACATAAAAAAAACACATAGTCATATCAATTGATGCAGAAAAAACGTTTGACAAAATTCAACACCCATTTTTGATAAAAACTCTCAGCAAGGTGGGAATTGAAGGATCATACCTCAACATAATAAAAGCCATATATGACAAACCCACAGCCAACATCATACTCAATGGACAAAAACTAACACCATTTCCCCTAAGAACAGGAACAAGACAGGGATGCCCACTCTCACTACTCCTATTCGACATAGTACTGGAAGTATTAGCCATTGCAATTAGACAAGAAGAAGAAATAAAAGGCATCCAAATTGGAAAAGAAGAAGTAAAAATGTCCTTATTTGCAGATGACATGATATTATACTTAAAAAACCCTAAAGACTCCATCAATAAACTATTAGACTTAATAAAAGAATTCGGCAATATAGCAGGATACAAAATTAACGCCAAGAAATCTATGGCATTTCTATACACAAATAGTGAATGTGCAGAAAGAGAGACTAAAAAAGCAATCCCATTTACCATTGCACCAAAAAAATTAAGCTACCTAGGAATAAACTTAACTAAAGAGGTAAAAGACCTCTTCTCAGAAAACTATAGGACGTTGAAAAAAGAGATAGAGGAAGACATAAAGAGATGGAAGAACATACCATGTTCTTGGATTGGTAGAATCAACATCATTAAAATGTCCATACTTCCCAAAGCAATCTATAAATCCAACGCACTTCCCATTAAAATACCAATGGCATATTTCACAGACCTAGAACTTACTCTCCAAAAATTCATCTGGAATAAAAAACGATCCCGAATAGCTGCAGTGATCCTGAGAAAGACCAAAGTAGGTGGGATCTCAATACCAGGTATCAAGCTGTATTACAAAGCCACTGTTCTCAAAACTGCCTGGTACTGGCACACGAACAGACATATAGATCAATGGAATATAATAGAGAGCCCAGAAATCAGCCCCAACCAATACGCTCAATTAATATTTGACAAAGGAGGCAAAAACATACAATGGAGTCAAGATAGTCTCTTCAGAACTCTTACCATTTGCAACGTCATGGATGGAACTGGAGAGCATTATGCTAAGTGAAATAAGCCAGTCAATGAAGGAAACTTACCACATGATCTCACTCATTCATGGATAATAGAGACCATTATAAACTTTTGAACAATAATAGATACAGAGGCAGAGCTGCCTCAAACAGATTGTCAAACTGCAGCGGGAAGGCCGGGGAGGGCTGGGGGGCAGGAGGTAGGGGGGTAAGAGATCAACTAAAGGACTTGTATGCATGCATATAAGCATAACCAATGGACATAAGACACTGGGGGATAGGGTAGGCTGGGGGACTGTCTAGGGCGGGGGGGATAAAATGGACACATATGTAATACCCTTTGTAATACCTTAAGCAATTAAAAAAAAAAAAGATAGTCTCTTCAATAAATGGTGTTGGGAAAATTGGACAGATACATGCAAGAAAATGAAACTAGACTACCAACTTACACCATACACAAAAATAAACTCAAAATGGATAAAGGACTTAAATATATGATGGGAAATCATACAAATACTAGAAGAATCCAAAGGCAACAAAATCTCAGACATATGCCGAAGCAATTTCTTCACCGATATAGCTCCTAGGGCATTGGAAACTAAAGAGAAAATAAACAAATGGAACTACATCAAAATAAAAAGCTTCTGCACAGCAAAAGAAACCATCAACAAAACAACAAGAAAACCCACTGCGTGGGAAAACATATTTGCCAATGTCATATCTGGTAAGGGCCTAATCTCCAAAATTTATAGGGAACTCATACAACTTAACAAAAGGAAGATAAACAATCCAATCAAAAAATGGGCAAAGGATCTAAATAGACACCTTTCAAAAGAGGACATTCAGAAAGCCAAGAGACATATGAAAACATGCTCGAAGTCACTAATCATCCGAGAGATGCAAATCAAAACAACAATGAGGTACCATCTCACACCTGTCAGACTGGCTATCATCAACAAATCAACAAACAACGAGTGCTGGAGGGGATGTGGAGAAAAAGGAACACTTGTGCACTGCTGGTGGGAATGCAGACTGGTGCAGTCACTATGGAAGACAGTATGGAGTTTCCTCAAAAAACTGAAAATGGAACTCCCATTTGACCCTGTGATCCCACTTCTAGGAATACATCCCAGGAAACCAGAAACACCAATCAGAAAGGATATATGCACCCCTATGTTCATAGCAGCACAATTCACCATAGCTAAGATCTGGAAACAGCCTAAGTGCCCATCAGTAGATGAATGGATTAGAAAACTGTGGTACATCTACACGATGGAATACTATGCTGCTATAAAAAAGAAGGAACTCTTACCATTTGCAACAGCATGGATGGAACTGGAGAGCATTATGCTAAGTGAAATAAGCCAGTCAATGAAGGAAAAATACCACATGATCTCACTCATTTCTGGATAATAAAGACCATTATAAACTTATGAACAAAAATAGATACAGAGGCAGAGCTGCCTCGAACAGACTGTCAAACTACAGCAGGAAGGCCGGGGAGGGTGGGAGGGCAGGAGGGGGTGTGTAAGAGATCAACCAAAGGACTTGTATGCATGCATATAAGCATAACCAATGGACTTAAGACACTGGGGGGTAGAGGAGGCCAGGGGATTGTCAAGGGCGGGGGAATAAAAAGGAGACATATGTAATACTCTTTGTAATACTTTAAGCAATAAAAAATAATAATAATAATTTGGAGGTCAAAAAAGCTTAACTTTGAAGTAAGATAGGTCTGAGTGGGAATCCTGACTCGGCCAGTTCCTAAGGATATAACCTTGAGCAAATTACTCAGTCCCCAGCTGACTTACTGTTAAGTGAAATTGATACTGTGTCTACCTCATAGGGCTGTGGTGAGGACTAAATAAACTGAGTCATAGAAAGTCATTAGGACAGAGCCTGGCACATACCAAGCCTTACTTTCATGAGATGCAGGCATCCCAACAGAAATGGAAGTGATGAAGGGATGATGATGAAGAGAATATTATCTCATCCATTTTCTAGCAAAGTAATCCCCAGGGAAAGAATAACTGGGGTTATGTACTCTGAAAGGAAAGAAGAGGGAGGTTAAAAGATAGGATGTTGCTGGTTTCCAGACCTACCTGTGAGCAGATCAGACAGGGCCTGTGCCCTGAGGCTCCCCCCATACCTGCGCCACTGCGGCGGGTGCTCATGTCCGCCACGTATGTCCACTCATTGGTCGCTGGGTTGTACTACTCCACGGTGCTCAGGCACTGGCGGGAAGCCCCATCATAACCCCCAACAGCATAGAGCTTTCCTGGAACAAACAAAATAGCTGAGGATGGTGCTTGGGATGCTGGCATGAAACCAGAGTGTGACTATAACTCCACCCTCACCTGCATCAGAGCTCAGGACCCCTTTCCTCCGTGGGACCAACTTACTCCACAGCCAGGATAAGCATCATTCACATCTCAGACTTCTACTGCCCATACATACTGAGCTCCTCACAGCTCAGAGCTACGGCCCAGCACTGCAGGAGCCCAGCATATTCTTATGGTGAACCATGTTAAGGATTCTCCAGAATGAGGTACTGAGACAGGAGAACTAGAGGGCTACAGCTACAGGCAGACAGAACAAATATGGGAAATTATTCTTTGGTGAGAACCCAAACTCTGTCTTAGCCATGGTTTGTGCTCTGTCCACAACTCTCACAGGTGGAGCACGTGAATGGAGGGCTCAGTGTGCATGCTGGGCTAACACGGCTAGAATGAGTCTGCACACTCCCTTGTGATCTCTGAGCCCTGAAGCAAAATCACCTACTGGTAAAATAAAAATATCATAAGCTGTTACCTAAGAACATCATTTCTGCCTGGGTTGGGATTAAGGTTGCGAAAAGTAAATTATTTGACTTCTCCCAGAGCAGGGGTTGAAACATTTTGGGCTGAACATGTAGTCTTAGAATGAAGTAGGAGGGTCGTGTGTGTGTGTGATGGGGAATCCTAGCTTACCTGCAGACCCCAAACCTATGGGGGACCTTGGAGTTATAACAAAGACCTTAAACACTAACTAGCCTATATAATAAAGCGGTAATATGCAAATTGACCATCATGCCTTCATACAAGATGGCTGCCCCATGTGGTCATAAGATGGCTGCCCCATGTGGTCACAAGATGGCTGCCCCCATGTCATCACAAGTTGGCCGGCAGTGGAGGGCAGTTGTGGGCGATCAGGCCAGCATGGGAGGGCAGATAAGGATGACCAGGCCAGCAGGGGAGGGCAGTTCGGGGTGACCAAGATGGAAACGGGGGGGGGGGCAGTTGGGGGCGACCAGGCCGGCAGGGGAGGGCAGTTGGGGGTGATTGGGCTGGCAGGGGAGCAGTTAGGCGTCGATCAGGCTGGCAGGGGAATGGTTAGGGGGTGATCAGGATGGCAGGCAGAAGCGGTTAGGGGCAATCAGGCAGGCAGGCAGGCGAGTGGTTGGGAGCCAGCAGTCCCACATTGGGATGTGCCTGCAACCAAGGTACATGCCCTTGACCAGAATCGTACCTGGGACCCTTGAGTCCGCAGGCCAACACTCTATCCACTGAGCCAAACCGGTTAGGGCTGACACTCAATTTTTGAGCATAATAAATATGTCATCAATCCCCAAACTTTAATTGCATTATTATGTAGGTACTAACTACCACAATGTAACAGGGGTATTCACAGGGTCGAAAGGATAAATGGTCCTTTGTCAACAGGATTACAATGTAGGTATGTATCCTAAGTATTTTAGTTCCAGATTGCTAATTTCTTTTCCTGTGCAAATGCATAGGGTTGCACACATATTGAAATGTGCCCTTTGTGGCTATATGACACTTGAACTGGCAGGTTGCTGGTAAGGAAGAGAGGGCATTGGGCAGGATTTGAATGCCTGGGAGGAAAGTTTTTTATTTAAACCCCCACTGGGCTGCATCTGTTTCTGGGTCTGTTCTCTAACCTTGGGAATCAACAGAGAAGCATCTTTAAGTATTTATGTCTACTTCTGCCATGGATCAGCATTCTTGTGTTCCCTTCAACTCCAGGAGTCATTTAGCAGCATTATTTGTGGAAAATTTTTAATTTAATGAAATGGAATGAGAAGGAGTCTTCATTGTTCTGAGTGCTTTGGGGTAGCAATAATTCATCAGAATGATCTCTGATTTTTGTTAAGGGTATTGCGTCCTATTACAGAAGCCCAGACATATTATCAAAATAAACATAAGCCCCCAAGAAACTGGAAGTTTGAGGATCTGGAAGACTGAGACCAACGTGGGTTTTATTAACTGTTTATGTGGTTGGTTGTTCATAGGTCTCACCCAAATCATGAGGCCCAGTATACCTGAACTTTGTTTTGTGAATTTCATTTAGTTGAGAACAGGGGCCAATTAGAAACTTTCCGGTTTAATGCTCCTTGGACACTACAGTATTTACAGAGCCCGCCATGTGCAGGGTATGTCCGACCTCACAGCTCCGAGAGACCGTTCCTGTGTGCCTGGGCCTCTGCTCTCTTTCCTGGCCCCACTCCTGCCTGGTTAACTCTTCCTCGTCCTTTAGTCTCAGCCTGGCTCTCTTCCTCAGGGAGGTCGTCGCTGAATCCTGCACGGATCACATTCTCCCTGCCATGTTACATGATGTACTTTTTCATCCCAGCACCTGTCACAACTTTAATTCAATAATTTGTCTTACTGCTTTAATGTCTGTTTGCCCTGCTAGATTTTCAGCTTCATGAAAGCAAAGGCATGTCTCTGTTCTCTAATATATTCCCAGGGCCTTTGTGCAGTGCTTGGCTCAGATATTGTGGGAAGAAGAAGGAAGAGCTGGAAGCTCATTGTGAAGATTTCAGCTTTTCTGAATGTAACAGGCAGAGCTCCAAGAGGGTCCTCAATAATCCCACCTCCTGGTAGCCATGCCCTGCGTAATCCCTCCCCTTGAGGATGGGCAGTCACTGAGCTAAACTGTGCTTGGGTTCCTGACCCGTAGAAACTGTCAGATAATAAATGCTTATTGTTTTAAGATATTAGGTTTTGGGATGATTTGTTATGCAGTCCTAGGTAACTAATACACAGATCTTCTCTGTAAGGTTATTAGATAATATTAATAACGATCATGGGAACTTAATATATGCCAAGTCTTGTGCTGAACACTTAATATGTATGCTCTTATCTATTCCTCATATGAAGTCTGTGATGCAGGTTCTATTACTATCTCTAATTTACAGTTGAGAAAAATGAGGCAAAGAGGTTGAGTAACTTGCCCCAGGTCTTGGCAGGACACTGGTGGTGGGATCCGGGAGCCTGTGCTAACGGTAGAATATAACCTGGGGTGGCTTTGAGCTCCATCCTCACCTAAAGGCCAGGACTCCTGGCGGTGGACTTCCAGGACTCAGTACAGTGGGGTGTGACTGACACACCAACAAGAGGATTTGGGCAGTGGCTCGCCTGGACGCTATCTCTTTAAGGAGAAGAACAAGCTCCTGGAAGAGACCCAGCTGTCTCGTACTCAGGCCTGCCCCTTCCGCCCTGTGAATTAGCATGTCTGGCATGGAAGCCCACTCTTCTTGTGGCCAAGAAGAAAGTCCAAGCAGGAGCATAAAAGATGGCGGCTTTTGGAATAAAATGAACAACATCCACCGTGATTACAGCTTGTTTTTCAACTTCTGCAAGATGAAATTAAATTGAGTAATTGTTTGCACATTCAGCCACATGACACTACTCTGTCTGCGGCAGAGTGTGGCATTTTGAGTATTTAAAACAGCAATAAAGCCTTTTAACTTATGTTCCATTTTATCTCTTTTATCTATAGACCTAAAAATGTAACAGAACAGCATGTCTGATGTTTAGGGGAAAGGCTAATGTGTGGGAGCACTATGGATTTAGGCTCTGAAGTCCCCAGGCCTTGTGCTGGGAGCTAACTGTGGGTGCAGGATGGTTCTGAGCCCGCTTCTGGAATGCAGGGTGGGGCAAAAGTGGGTTTACACAAACAGATTTTCAAACCAAGTGCTTGCACTCTCCCTTTATGTTAATTTAATTCTAGATGGAGGAGAGTCTGCAGACTGAGGCCCAAGCTAAAGCTCAGATATATAAACCATAAATTCTGTCTTCTGAGCCCTGGAGCTCCTCAAGGCCAGAGGCCATACATTCAGTGACACTGTCTGTCTGGGAACTGAGACTTGGCAAGGGAGAGCCCGGCTACTGACACCTTTGGGCTCTGGGGACGTGTTCATTGGTTTATAACATCCTCACTCTTAGCCCACCTCAGGGCAAGAATCACCCCCTTTGTAGAACACTGAGTCCAGACTTAGGTTTGCCAGTGGTCAGCCATATTTTAAATCCTTTAAGTTGTTTTTAAAAAATGTAGGTTTACAGTTATAAGTACATAAATCACAGTTTATTCTTGTATTACTATTTATTAATTATTATATCACTTTCCATACAAACAATGTAAACCTACTTTTGCCCCACCCTCTATATACATAGTAAAGTTTCAGAAGCACTGATTCGAAGTTTCTAGTCTTGGAAGGGAAGCCTGCTTCCTCAAAAAGAGGCATGGGAGGGGAGCTGGCTAAGACATCCCTCACACCCCCCAAATCTCCTGCCCCTTCAACCAATCCGCGGGCATCAAGCAAGATGAAACCAAAGCCACAGGAGAGGTGTAAAAGCAGTTTGCAGGTCACCACACACCGGCTTATTCTTCTGCCATCGCAATAAATGCTCACTGAGTGCCTGCTCCTGGGGGGAGCGGGTGCCGAGGGGGCAGTATACACGGGCACAGAAGGAGAAGTAGCACAAAGCAATAGGGTGAGGAGGCTGTCTTAGAACTGCACCTGGCACACACACTAAGTCATTTTGTTTGATGGTGGTTGTTGTTGCTGCTGTTTTTATTTTTTTAATAATTCTTTATTGTTGAAACACACTAAGTCTTGATAACTATCAGCTGTTGTTATTGCTAGAGCAAAGATGAGTGAGCTAGCATCATCCACACAGATCAGATAAACCGAACACAAGGGCCTGTGCCGGAGTCCATTCATTGTCTTCACTGGCTGAGTTTAGCAGAGACCCCCAAAAGCTAGTAACCTTTGAAGTCCCAGCAAAGGTCAGGACTGCGCACCACCCGGTTAATCTAGGAACCACCCAGCTAATTTAGGTAATAACAGTTGAAGCATCATCCCCACCTTAGTTCACTTAATTCCTTAGATACTTATGTAGATCCTCCTTGGTTATTGTTGATCAGATACTCTGCCCATTCCTGGAAATCATCTACTGATGAGCTAATCAGATACTCTGTGTATTCCTGGAAATTGTCTGCTGATCTGTGTGTCATTGAAACCTCCTTACCCTAAGGGCTACTCCAGATCAATAAAAGATTGGAGCGGCCTAAGCATCAGTGGAAGTCCTTCAGGATTTGCCCGCCTGGTCCCCCAATATTGCAAAATTATCTCGTGTCATTTCTCTCTCATTTGTGTGCGGCCCCTTTTTCAGATACTGAACCCTACTCCACGCAAAACGTGGAGGGAGTCTTACACGACAGGCCTGGGACCCAATCGCCTGTGGCTAAACTCAAAGTCTCCAGGAGATGGGACTGGCATCTGTATCCCAGATAGGAAGGGAATTTAAAACATAATCACATCTAAGTCATATCAGGGGCATTCAGATTTATAATAATCACTGGTCCCACTTTAAATGGAACTTCAACTAAATGACCCAATAAAATGTTTAAGAAATTAAACACACACTCTCTCAAACCCCTAGTTAATTTGAACAGGTTAAAGAAATTTGCATTCAGCAAAGGTTCCAGTGCTAACCAATATAAGCTAGATTGCCAGTCCAGAGGATTTTTAAATTAGAATGTACTAGTAAGATTTCCCATTATCAATGAGCTACTATGTTGTCAAGCAGAGGTTTAGGCCCCTTATATCAAGAGTGTGTTGTTTGAGTGGGACTTACGTTGCCCCCCAAACTTGACCAAGACCAAAGTTTGGCACCAAATTCCTATATATTAAAAAATAAAGTGTTGCCGGAACCGGTTTGGCTCAGTGGATAGAGCGTCGGCCTGCGGACTGAAGGGTCCCGGGTTCGATTCCGGTCAAGGGCAGGTACCTGGGTTGCAGGCACATCCCCAGTGGGAGATATGCAGGAGGCAGCTGATCGATGTTTCTCTCTCATCGATGTTTCTGGCTCTCTATCTCTCTCCCTTCCTCTCTGTAGAAAATCAATAAAATATATTAAAAAATAAAAATAAAATAAAGTGTCAGGCAACAAGCTTCCAGATGTTAAAGGATGCTTCTTACCTACAGTGCTTCATAAAAGGGCAGAACTGGTCCCACCACTCCCCCACATGCTCTCATCTGCTCCCCAGGCCCTAGGGGAAGAGGATGGAGAGGGGACAAGGTGGTCATGAGCCTCTGGGAACACGGGAGGTTCCCAGTGAGGTGTAAGGCCCTCTCCAGTGCAATTTAAGAGGGTATCACGGAGAAGGCCTATAAGCGAGGCCACCTACAGCAAGGGAGTATTTGTTTCTCCAACTGGAAGTCTCCTCAGGCAGTGGGTGTGGCCATCTGTCCTGTCACCAACTGAACAAACAGGAAAGAATCCAAGAGGACAGGCCAATGGAGAGAGAGGACAGCTGGGTAAGCATCTCTCCAACCCTGTAGAGCAGTCACCTTGGATGAGAGTTTAGGAAACAAAAGGACATAGACGGCAACTCAACTGGAGTCATCTTGTGTTCTTCCCTCCCCCGGGGTCACCTGCCAGGTGAGAGGGCCTTATGAGCATATGGCTGAGGGGCAGACAGGCATCTAGGAGAGGATGCTCGTGGGTGTTATCGATGTCATTGGCCAACCATGTGACCTCTCCTCCTTTCAGGTACATAGTAAGGTCACTCTGACTGCCCCACTGATGTGGCGTCTGGCCATGTGACTTGCTTTGCTAAAAAAAAAAAAGTGTCTCATTTACTAGTAAGATGCACTGAGTTGCTAAGGCAAGGCTCTGCTGCACATGTTTCCCCCTGCCAAAGCAAGTGAGAGCCTCCATCAGCCTGTTGTCCTGGGGATGAAACAGATCTGAGCCCCTACCAACCCATGGGAGATGTGTAGCATGAGGGAGAAATAAGCCTTCATTGTTTTAAGTCAAAAATATGACTTCTGGAGTTATTTGTTACCACCACAAAACCTGGCCTATCCTTCCTGATGAAGAGGAGATAGGAAGCACGAGTTTAACATGGAGTCAAGAGCCACTTCAAGGAGCTGTGTGGTAGTCAGGTCCCCTTCTTGACCCTCCAGAGGTTTTTCAGCACCACCCTGCTCTTCATGCTGCAAGTTTAGACCATGGAGGCGAAGAGCAAGAGAAAAGCTCAAATCCAATCTGAGATGGAAGTTTAAACTCAAGTGGACTTGGTTTTAAAGCTAAAAATGATGAAAAACTATGGAATCTGCCCAAAATGTTATTAAGGGAAAGCAGCAACTAAAAATAAACAAAACTGACGCCTGTTTATTTCCCAAATTAAAACTTCTCAATACGCTGGCTCCCCATACATGTTTGGTAAACAGGGACATATGCTTTTGAGTGGCCTCAGAAAGCTGCAGCTGTTCACATTTGCTCTCCTTGTAACACACACATTGCTGAAATAATTGTCCAAAGACAATCAATATCGCTCCACGACAATCAGTTCTAATCAGCCCTACCAGCCACAGCACACTAATCCTATTATGTGTCCTTCCTCCTTCGCTTTAGAGGTAAGGTTGTTTTTGTCTGCACAAAGAGGGTACACCCTACAGGGAGAGAGATTAATAGGATACCTGAAAACACAAGAGAAGTGGATCAGAGCTCAACCCCTGCTCCTGAGGGGGAGTAGGGGTGCACACAATAGACAAATATGGATCCTGGTGTGACAGGGAGGAGATTCATGAACTTGTACAGGTTCCCCATCTTCCCTTCCATGTCACCCACACCCCCTGCCCTCTGAAGAACAATTCTTTTTCCAGCCTACAGGTCAAGAGGTAGGAGGTAGGAAGGCACCTCAGAAGCCAGAAGAAAGTGGGAGGTCTTTCACCAGGAGGAACTAAGTCAAGCTGCCTAACAAATGGCTGGGAGAGGGGGCAGGAAGGTAAGGAGATGAGTTTCCTGGGGCTGTCCATTATAAGACTCCTGAGCAACACAGGGGCGAAAGAATGAGAACGGTGCTTTTGAGAACTGTAGTGTGGGTTATGAGTCGGGCCTTCTCTAACACACTTTGAGAGACAGAAGGAGAACTGGGATTCTTTTGGAAATCCTTTGGCTGCTTGACTGTGTATCTGTGAATGGGACTTGAAACAAGGCCTTGGCTGTGCAGGGCCTGGGATGTATTTGGGCGAAAGATTCTTCTGCAGAACCATCTTTGCTCACAGCATCTTCCCCAAAAGGCCTGGCACAATTCAGAGCAGGCGTCCTTCTCTCTACAAGCCTCCCTGAACTCTCCAATGGAATCAGAACCTCGCTGGGGTTCCCACAGCGGCCTGTGCTCCCTACATTAACTCACATCACCGTGTTACAGTTGTCTATCTGTTTATTTATTCAAGAAGAACATTGGCTCCTTAGGGCCAAGATTTAGTCTTAAATTTCACATCCTGGGGTTGGCTCTATGCCTAACACACAGGTATTCAGTAATTAAGATGATCTAGTCTCTCTCAAACTCAAAACTTTACTTGGCCAAAATCATCGGAGGAATGGAGATTCCTACCTGCTCCCCTTGTGCACATGACACATCTGCACTTCTTGCCAGTACATCCACATCTGTTACCTGAAGGGGCTCGGCTACTCTGCAGGTCAGTGTCACGTGCTATAAAAACATCTCACACAAATACTAACTTTCTGTAGGGTGGGAGAAAGCAGAAGAGTGTGTAAATTTTTTAAAATATGAAGTATCTAAAAATTACTGCAAATTGATTAACATGCAAAAGATTCATTCGGGTGTCCACTAGTAACAGAATGGCGGAGTCAGCTCTGGCCTATGGGAACACCACCGAGGAGGGGTCCTCAGAGCTGTGGAAAGAAGTGTGGCCATAGTGGGTTCTACTCATTCCCCACCCCCCTCATGTATGCCCAGGAACTCAGTGGGTCTTCGGATGTAACTCAAGGCCAGAAAGGAGAAAGATGCACTTTTAGCTTAGCGTCACTATGGAGTACTGTTGAAGTTCATCTTCAAAGTGGAAAGGAGCTTTCAGACCAACCTAAAAGAAGACCTTGTCTCCACACTAGTGCCTAAGACAACCCAGTCCCCCAGGAGTGAGACCAGACAGGGAAGGAAGCAACCCGTGCTGGCCAACAGAGACAGGAATTGGTGGGCTTGAGGAGGGTGTGGGATAAAGAGGAATGGAAGAGTGGTCTTCAGGTGGGGAAGGGGATGCGGTGGAAATGCCCGAGGGTGCTTCATGGGTCAGAGAGCACAGTACACCCTGCAATCCTGAACTAAGGCTCCCCGTCCATGAACAGAAGCTACAGAAACATCCCAATAGAGAAGAGACTGACTCTCCCATCTCCCTACCATGTGGACACATGAGACTCACACCAGAAGGAAAGGCTTGAACAGATATCCTTTGGAGGCTACATGGACTCCATCACTTTATTTTGGGCTGTGTCCCCTTTCCCTTCCCCGGGAAAAGTGCTTCAATGACACAGGGACAGAGAAAAGGCTCCCAGTACATCCTCAGGTCTGTGTGGAGCATCTGGCAGCCTCAAGCCAGAATTCATGAGCCAGCGTCCCGGAATGGAGGCACTCACAGTGCAGGTGCGCCTCCAACAGAGAAACCCAGACTCAGTGTGGGAACAGGTTCCCCAGACGGAGCTGTGTCACCACAACAGGATTTGGGGGAGTGGATCACTGAAGTTTGCTGTGCAGTAGGTGAAGAAGTGAGGTGTGAACAAGGATCATCTTGTTGGAAACAACAGCTCCTACCACAGGAATGGGAAACAAGATCCGGAAAGAGGAACCAGCCTTCCATCTGGAGACTGCCAGTGCTTCGGGAACAGAAATATTTTTATGCTGCATTTTCCCACCCCTCAGGAAAACAAAATCAAATGGCCCCTCTCATTCATAGAGCAGCCGATTTACTGGGACTCAGATAAATACACATTTCACACAATAACTCCCTATGGCCGTTTGTCTTGACAAAAATAATAAAAATTACATGGTTTTTATTATACCTGATTGGGTGCATAAGACATCATATTTCCTGAGGACATAAAGACTAATGTACATATCTGGCTGGTACTCCCTTCTCCTAGCTCTGGAAAAGTCTAGAATAAGAGGTGCCTGTGCGCTGAAACCGGTTTGGCTCAGTGGATAGAGCGCCGGCCTGCGGACTGAAAGGTCCCAGGTTCGATTCCGGTCAAGGGCATGTAACTGGGTTGCGGGCATATCCCCAGTCGGAGATGTGCAGGAGGCAGCTGATCGATGTTTCTCTCTCATCGAGGTTTCTAACTCTCTATCTCTCTCCCTTCCTCTCTGTAAAAAAATCAATAAAATATATTAAAAAAAAAAGAGGTGCCTGTGCCCCAGAAGGCAGGCTCCACTGGGGCAGAGCAGCTAAGTCTGTTTTGTTCTTGGCCATGTCCCACAGCCTAGCGCACGCACACGTGCACACACACACACACACACACACACACACAAAGATAAATCATAAAAGAAGCAACCGTATCTCTAGGGCAGCATTTCTCGACCTTGGCACTATTGACATTTGAGGAAGGGGAGAGGGGTTGTCACAAGCATTGTAGGATGTTTAGCTGCATCCCTGGCCTGGGCTCACTAGCTGACAGTAGTACCCCTAGCCCCACCCCCAGTCCCAGTCCCAGCAACCAAAAATGTCTCTAGACCAGTGGTTCTCAACCTTCCTAATGCAGCGATCCTTTAATACAGTTCCTCATGTTGTGGTGACCCCCAATTTCATTGGTACAAATTGAACATAATTAAAGCATAGTGATTAATCACAAAAACAATATGTAATTATATATGTGTTTTCCGATGGTCTTAGGCGACCTCTGTGAAAGGGTCGCTCGACCCCCAAAGGGGTCGCGACCCACAGGTTGAGAACCACTGCTCTAGACTGTGCCAATGTCCCCTGGGAGCAAGCCTTTGTTGGTGGGAACCACTGGCCCAGGCCTGCAGAGAGCTCCCAAAGGGCTGACAGACCCAAGAATGGCTGTGTTTTCCATGATGCTGAGACAGCAGCCGGGGAAACCCTGCTCCCTGCCTACACTGAGGTGAGCGCACCGGGCAGGCTGCGGTGAGGGCGGTGGGAGGAAATACTGGGCAGTGAAAAGCAGGCAGATGTCTTGAACACAAATGAAGACTGAGATGTGGGCCCAGGCCTTGTCTGTATTCGACAGGAGAAACCACTTTACTGCCACGGCACAGATGGAGCTGGTTTTTAATGATCTCCACTTACCCTCCTCCACCACCAGGGCATTAAAGAATCTATACATTGTACGGGAGCAGGGGAGCCGTCAGCAGCAACTGGACTTGAAATCTGGCTCGCAGCATCTGCTTCTGCTCCTCATTATGAACGAGGCTGGGATTCGTTAATATCTCCACTGCCAGTTCACAGGGCTCTTCAGAGGACAGGCTCTGCAAAACGCTCACAGGCCAGTACACATGTGAGAAAGGGCAGCGGCTCCTGTGCCCCAAGCCAGGATGAGCTGCAAGCCTCTCAGGCCCATTTCCCTAACAAAATCCAGAGGGATCAGAGAAGCCCTCTCCCCGGCCAGGGCACTGGCATGCATCGTGCTGCCTGTGTTGGTTCGGTAACTGCACATGGCCACCGGCAGCCAATGCGGGCAAGGGTGCAGGAAGGTATACATTCTGTACTCCTGGGGCAGAGTCAGTCTGACAAGGTTAATACACATCAGTGATCTTTAGAAAGTATGGGCCAGTACCCCATGTATTCCTGCTTCTGGGAACATACCATAAGGACATAAATCTAACTATAGAAAGTCTCATATGCCCCAAACATCCATCATGTAATTATTTAGAATAAGGAAAATGGAAACAACCAATTGTCTATTGTCAGATATTTTAGTTTGGTATATTGTAGTATATACATTCACTAGACTAATATACACCATTAAAATGTCATTTACAAAGAAAAGCATTATGCTATGCTAAAATGTTTATGCTCTGTCATTAAACAAAGAAAGAGAGCGAGCGAGCGAGAGAGAGACCAAATCATAACAGCAGCATAATATCAACCATGAAAAATAAAACTTTGGCAATAAAAAGCCTTCTGGAAGCAAACAGACCCCAAAACAAACACAGTGTTAACAGTGACTGCATATCGGAGGGAAGTGACTTTTTTCTCTTTCCCTGCACCTTCTGAAGTCTCTTTTTAATCATCTATTCTTTTACATTTGGGAAAAGAACAATTTAAAGTCAAAAGAATAATGGTAAACCCACACCTAGGGCATAAACACATCCCCCTCCATATTCCCTTTATCCTGACTTCCCCTCCCAGCTTTACTGAGATGTAACTGACATTCCACGATATATGTTTAAAATGTTCAATGTGATGATTTGATGCACGTATATATTGCAGAATGATTGCCAGGGTAAGGTTAACACATCCTTCACACCATACATAATTACCATCTTCTTGTTCCTGCTGTTGATATGGTGAGAACATTTAAGACTTAGTTTCTTAGCAACGTTCAGGTATACAATACACTGTTAACTAATGTCAACAAGGTGTGTATTAGAGCCCCAGAACTTATTTATCTTATAACTGGAAGTTTGTACCCTTTGATCAAAATATCTTCATGCCCACAAACATCCCCCCAACGACACACACACACACACACACACACACACACACACACACACACACACTAGTAAACACCAATCAGATGTTTTAGATTCCATGCATAAGTGAGATTCTACAGTATTTGTCTTTCTTCCTGTGACTCATTTTACTTAGCATAATGCCCTCGAGGTCCGCCCATGTTGTTGCAAATGGCAGGGTTGTCTTCTTTTTATGACTGAATAATATCCGTGTGTGTGTGTGTGTGTGTATGTGTGTGTGTGTACATATTTCCTCTCTATCCATTCATCTGTCTCCATGTCTTGGTTGCTGTGAATAATGCTGCAATAAACATGAGGTACAGATATCTTTTCAAGTGATCATTTCCTTTGGATATGCGGCCAGAAGTGAGATCACTAGATTTTATGATAGGAAGATTTTTTATTTTTTGAGGAACCTTCACACTGTTTTCCATAGTGGCTGTACCAATTGACTTGACATTCCCGCCAACAGTGCACAAGGGTTCCCTTTCCTCCACGTCCTTGACAGCATTTATCTCCTGTCGTTTTTATAATCGCCATTCTAACAAGTAGGAGGTGTTATCTCATTGTGGTTTTATTTGCATTTCAATGATGATTAGAGATATTGAGCTCCTTTTCATGTACCTGTTGGCCATTTTTATACCTTTATTGAAAAAATTTCTATCCAGGTCCTGTGTCCATTTTTAAATCAAGTTATTTGTTTTTTGTTTGTTTTTTGCTATTAAGTTACGAGTTTTCTATGTATTTTGGATAATATCCCCTTATCAGACATATGGTTTGCCAATATTTTCTTCCATTCTGTAGGTTGCATTTACATTTTGTTCTTTCTTTTGCTGTGTAGAAGCTCTTTAGTTTGATATAGTCTCACTTGTTTATTTTTGTTTTTGTTGCTTATACTTTTTGTATTATGTCAAAAAAAAAATTGTTGCTAAGACCAATGTCAAGGATCTTTTTCCTAATGTTTTCTTCTAATAGTTTTATGGTTTCAGGTCTTATATTTAAGTCCTCATTCCATTTCAAATTAATTTTTGTGAGTGGTATAAGAAGGGGTCCAATTCATCATTTTTATGTGAATATCCAGTTTTCCCAACACCACTGATTGAAGAGACTATCCTTTCCCCATTGAGTGACCCTAGTATATTTTTGTCCATAGAATTTACAACCAACTGTTGTATCTTAATCTCTGTATTGTTTTTTTTCCCCCAACTAGAATACAGGCTCCATAACAGTAGGCAAGTTGCCTGATATGTAATAGATGTTCAATGCATTTTGTTGAATCGAAAATACAACTTAGACTGTAGGGCAGTAAAATAATAATATTGTTACCAGGGAAGTTCATACACTAGCTGTGAGAGAGTAACTGGCACAACCTCTTAGGAAAACTATTTAGTCACATCTCTAAAAGCTGAACATTCTTGTAACCAATGGATGCTACACCAAGGTATGTAGTAGTAAAAAAAAAAAGCATACATAGGTTCACCAAAAGACATGCCCAAGAAAGTGCTATTCTATGATAGTAAAGCCTAGACACAATAGTGAAGTCCTTCCACAATAGAAGAGGTACATACACTGTGGAATATGCACACAGCAATGAGAATAAACAAACTACAGTCACACACAGCACACGACATCACAAATTTGATGTTGAGCAAAAGACAAGCCCACCCCCCCCAAAAAAAAATCCGTATGATTCCACTACACAAGTATAAAAGCAGGCAAAAGTTATCTATGGTGCTTTAAGTCAGTGTTGTTAAGTTCTTACTCGGGAGGGAACATGTAGTGACTACAAGGCACACAGGATGGGCTTCTCAAATCTGATACTATTCCATCTCTTGGCCGGTCTGTGTGGGTGTGTCACTTTGTGAAAGCGTACGAGGGGTACATTTCGGATTGGTGCCCTTTGCTCTATATATGTTCTACTTCAATGAAACGTACTCCCTACCAATCCAGGGCTGCTGAAGACAGAGAATCTTTTCTACAATTCTCTCTCCACTCACTACAAGCCTGGACCTGCAGCCCTGACAAGGCTAAACGCGTCACACTCAGCGTTCACATTCATCATGTCCTGTCTTGTCTAAATGGTCCGCCTACATTCCTCAGCCCCTCCCCCTCCATCAGCAGTGTCTGGGTCACTGAACTCGGCAAAACAGCGGAGGTCGCCCAGGTATGTCAGGAATGGTGGAGGGAAGCTGAAGTGGCCTGGCCACCAGCAGATGTGGAGATGAATGCTGAGCTACTTCCCACTGAGACGTGGCTCAGTCAGACGTCTGGCTTGCGAGGATTGCTGTTTCCCTTGTAGACCAGGCCTTATCCTTTGCAGAACAACCCCCAGTAGGTCCCTGACCACCAAGCACCCCTTCTTCTTCACTCATCTCAGACAAAAAGTCTGTAGACTCCAGAGGACAGGAGTCAGGTTTGTTTTGCTCCCTGCTACCTCTTAAGTGGCCAGCACAGGGTCTAGTACATAGCCGCCTAGCCAGTAAGTGTCTGTGGGGTCAATGTATGAACACATGAGCAAACAAGCATCACTACTGAAAATATTTTATTTTCTTCGTTTCCATGGGCATCCTGGACCTGGATCCTTGCCTTTCCAGACCTGTGTGCCAGAGTCTGGAAAGGCAAGGATCCAGGTCCAGGATGCCCATGGAAACGAAGAAAATAAAATATTTTAAAACACATACAGAGGTCTTTCTGAGATAGGAATAAATTTTTAAACCACCAACCCTGTGATATAAAAATTATATAATTAATCTAAAACCAGTAAAAACAGCCTTATTTACCTTAACCAGGGGTAGCACTTTTATTCTCTCATTCACTGAAAGTGACATAAGCCTCATCCAAGATGACTGGTTAATGGTTATAGACCAGGTCGAGTTACAGCAAGACTAGCTGGCTCAGATGGGAGGTGATGTCTTGGCCAAATAAAAGTATTGAACACCAACCAACCAAGGCCACCAAAGTCACAAAGGAATCAGCATGTTCAACAAGCACAGAAAGAGCCACAAACTACCCAACTGTCCCTTAGCAATGGGGCTACGGAAAGACCCCAATTAGCCACACAAGTCTGTTAAATACACTTAACTGTTTTCTCTCTCCATCTTGGCAATGATTTTATCAATTTAGGTACCATTAATTAGAGGAAATTCAGCAAGGTGGGATGAAGCAAAATTTGAGAGTTTGTTCAGTGGGCAATGGAATGGCTTTAGAACAAGAAATATCTCCATATCTTGTTGAGCCTCATAAATTTTCTAACCTTTGATGAGTGTTTTTGGTGTCCTCTGATCTTTCCAAAATGATCTGCCTGACCAAGCAAAAGGATTTACTGCTCCCAAAAGAGAGTAGCAGGTAGTGACACTGTCCCGCCCATATCCCTCAAGCCTTCTCTGTGCTCCCAGCTGCCAGTATCTGCATCTCCGCACCCAAGGGAACACCTCCTGCGCGAGTAAACATTCTACATATATCCACCATTCCTCATCCAGCGCATGCTCTCTGCACTCTCTGCACTCAGCTCCAACACCCATTTCTCTATAAACTAAAGCCAATGTCAGAGTCAATTTCCTTCAGTTCAGCTGTGCACAAAACACATGGATTCTGCTGGAGAAGATGAAAGTCAGGCCAGAGCTGGCTGGGTTCAGGCCCTTTTGGACACAAGAAGGTTTGTTGAGATGACCCCCAAGGACTTTGTCATGGAAAAGGTCCCACATCGATTCTGGGGTGCTTGTGGGAACAAACGTGCATAATGCCCTGGAAGCCAGTCAGGAGTCCAGGGCTCTTCTACCCCAGCAGCACCTCGACACGGTGGCTGCTGCTCAGACCTGTGCAGATACGCACACTGCAAAGCAAGGCCTGCCTCCCCCTGATGCCGACGATAGCCCTGCCGACATAGGGGAAAACAATGCACACATGACAATTTACAAGACAAAATGCTCATTTTGTCCACAATTTTATTATTCATTGGAGCTAATGGTGTTGGCGGTTTGGCAAGAATAATTCTCTAGGATTCTTCTGAAAATACAGTCTGAGGACTACCTGCATCGGAATCACCTGACTGCTTGTTTAAAATGCAGGCTCCGGGTGCCACCGTGGCTATCAGAGACTGTGCTCTAGGTGAGGAGGCTGGAGTCCACACTGTCAATCAGCCCAAAGCGGGCTTCTGAGGTTGGGAAGATGTAAGTCTGAGAAGCAGGGCTCTAGCACCGGGCTCTGGGCATCTCTCTTTTTGCCTTGGCTGTGGCTGGGCATCTCACCCTGGCCTGGCCTTTTTCAGAACTGAGGGAGAGTGATTCCATCTACATGATGGAACAGAAAGGGTGGAGCGGAAATAGGAGAGTGGAGGCTTCTGCCCTCTGCCTATTTGTTTTCTCCGTGCCAAGATCGCCCGGCACACCTGCAGTAGGTTCTGCTGCCTGGCTCCAATCACAGGCACCTACAGACTCTGAAAAAATGCTGCTCACCCACCACATAATTACACTGGGGAATACTGACGGTGCCTTATGCAGTGGGTCGTGTCGAAGATTGCCCAGGAAGAGTTTGCAAATTATTACAAAGAGTTCTATAATATGTCCTTCCTTCCTCCCTCCCGCATTGTGCCATAGAGAAGGTCCTTATATAGGATCAAGGGAGGGTGTCACCTGAGGGCCATATCTGCACAGAATCATCAGAAAAGCAGCCCAATCAAGTGAATTTAGACATTAGTGTTATTCCTCCAGGAGAATCTCCAATAATTCACATCTCTAGTCTGTGAACTCACCTTTCTTCCTCCCAGAAAAAAACCATTATCCTCATGTTCGCCTCGGTCTCGTCTGGGAGGACCCAGGCCAGGAGCCAGAGTGCACATACTGGGCAGCACTCTGACACGGTGCTGCAGAAAGGGCATGCGTGCCGTCTCCCCCCTGAACTGTGACCCTGAGGACAGAAATGTTGGGTTTCATCTTTAGCTTCCAAGCCTGGCGCCCAGCTGGTTCTCAGCAATGGCAGTGGGGGAGGGGCACAGGGAGGAGGGCAAGGAGCAGCCCATATACTCCAGCCTCATTTTTGAAAGATAAACTGCGCATATCATTACTCTGTCCAAGAAACTCTACGGTGCCCTTATTTCTAAACAGCACTTGGGATTGTAGGAATTCTACAGCCCGGGACTCTTGGCCACAGAGGGAAAGAGAACTCATTGGCCCCCATCACTGGAAGGCTAGGAAGTATTTTTTTAAAGGGGAAAGTGGGGTGAGGGATATTTACACAGCAGAGTCGCTGCAGAACACAGCACAGAGACAAGGGGGGAGGGGGGAAAGGTGCAGGGACGAAAGAACTGGCCATCCCTCCAAGTACTTGGCCCATCTGTGTACCTCACTTGTTATAGGAGACTCATACCCCCGCCCCCAAAATGTGTGTCAAATTGAAAATGTGCAAAGCGTGCTTTTTATTTTTATTTTTTTGAAATATATTTTTATTGATTTCAGAGAGGGAGAGAGAGAGAAACATCAATGATGAGAGGGACTCATCAATTGGCTGCCTCCTGCACGCCGCCTACTGAGTATGGAGCCCGCAACCTGGGCATGTGCCCTTGACCAGAATCAAACCTGGGGCCCTTCTTCAGTCCTCGGGCCGACACTCTATCCACTGAGCCAAACCAGCCAAGGCCAAAGCGTGCTTTTTAAATGAACTGAGAAAGAGCTTGCTACTTAAAGGAATCCTGGGGCAAACACATCTGATGGAGACACAGCAAGGTCTTTCCCACTTCAAGACCTTTGGGCCTGCACTTCCCACTCGCAGCCTGGAACACAAGCACCTCCCTACTCTCCTGGTTCCCTCCTATCATCCAGTGCTCCCAGCTCCAGTGCCTTCCCAGCAGCATTCCCCAACCAGAATAATTCATCAGCCCCTTCCCCTTCCCATTACACATGATCCAGCACCTGCACCTCTGCCTGTAGCACTTTTCTCAACTGTACCTAAATCATTATTTGTGGCTGTTCTTCTGTCTGCCACGCTAGAGCGTAAACTCCAGGAGGATACAAACTGGGTCTAGATTCTTCACCCAGCACCTAGCAAAGTCCTGGTGCATAGCTGGCATTTGGAGAACATTTTTGCACCAACACATCACCATGCCCTGTGCTGACTATTTATTATTGTTAGGGTTCTCCTAAACCACGCTAGCCTGCTTCGGCGGTAGTGAGGTATGGGTCCTCTGGCGGCCTGTGATGAGGTGGAACTGAGGAGTTGGGTCTGTGATAGACAAAGGAACAAAGGCCTGGCTGATCCTGCTAAGTATTTTCTATTGATTCTGAAACCAACAAGAAGAAGCATTTGCTAGACCCTGCAAGAGCTTCCCCAAGAACAGTGATGCAGAACCCATCCACCCCAAAGCCAGCCCGGGACCACTCTACAGAACCAGATGAAGTTTTTATCTTCTGAGATGGGCTGGAGGCAACTGGATCAGAGCTTAATGTTAAAAGTGAAACCAATTAGGGCTTAGCTGGCATAACAGGGCTCCCTGGGGAGCTCTTGACACAACTAGGATTTCAGGCACAGCTGGGCGCAAACCTCCTCTCAGATACATCATGATGAGAGGTGCCGGTTTCAGGGTTTCTGGAGAGGTTCACTGATGCTGTGAAATATGAAGGGAAGGACGTCTGTGCCAGGAGCTGCAACTGGAAAATAACAGACTGGACCCCGTGGAACCTCACACAGCCTTCCAGACTGACAAGCAAAGGAGTGAGAACAGCCTCAAAGATAATGGAACAAACCTCCCCAACCTTTCTCTGAGACATTTCTCTATAGCTGGGTGCCAGCAACTCACTCATGCTCACAGAGCCTACGTGAAGAGAAGTGACCCTCAGGAAGCAAAGCAAAATAGCAGGCACATCAGCCACTGAAAGATCATGAGCATCTACCTGGTGCCATGGGTTCACTCAGTCCTCCTCCAAACCCCACAGAGTAGGGAGGGTCACACCAGTTTTACAGATGAGGAAACTGGTGCTCGAGCCAAGACCCAAGTATAAGCTTGGCAAGACTGGAATGTGAACTCAGGTTAAGAGCGGGCTCTTCACCTTGGCATGACTCAACTTTGAGAGCTTTGAGAGTGTTTGGTTGGAAATATATTATATTGAGTAAATGAGTAAGAAATGACTTATTACAAAACATTCAATTACTAACATTACTTTGTTTCCCCAAGCAAGATTGAATAGTTCGGCCAATGATCAGGTCCCACCCCTATAGGAGAGAATTACAGGTCCAGGGATCCATTTTGGACCACTTCTTGCCTTTGAAAATAATCTCACCAGCATATAGGAGAGTATTTATCCCCCCAGCAATCCCAGGAAGCTGCAGTACTGGGGGAGGGGGGAGCAGGGTTTGGGTAGGACAAGGAGAAGCCCGGAGCTCAGCCTGGGAAGGTCAATTGGGACAAGAAGCTCCGCCATCCTTGCCAGGACAGCACTAGGCTTTCTCCGTCAAGGGCAAACTGAAGGCAGGGACAGAGAGCACAACACGGCTGTAGGCCTGTCCACTTTCAAAGTGACCCTTTCTAATGGTTCCTGTGAAATAATTATTTCTATCAGTGGTCATCTCATACAGGGGATTTAAGAGAGTGGGTTCATTAAAGAGAGTTAGGATCACAAACTCATTTAAGTCCCCTTGAACCTGTTTAATCAAAATGATTTTCTGCTATTCTCTATTACAAGCCGAGTTTCTGTGGTGACAGATTAATGACTGATCCACTAAGCCATACACCTCTCTTGTCACCAACCCCACCGAGTGCGCCAGCCACCGTTCCATCAATAAGCCCCACTTCTCCTTGAAACTCATTATAGCTGAGCTGCTAAGATCAAATGAGCAGGTCAGCTGCTCACTGACACCCCAGTTCTGCTAAAGAGACCACCAAATCCCAGGGAGCCTGTGGGGAAAGAAAGTGGGCTGGCCCTTGTGGTCTCATTAGAATTACAAACCCAGGCCACTAGGAGTGAGATAAATGCCAGCGAAAGCAACACTTGTGATTCTCTGAGCCCGCTAAAGGTAATTACCCTGGAGTTAAATGCCAGGGCTAGTTTCACGTGTGCAAAAGAAAGAAAATGCCATGTTTGGTGTAAGCAACAATATTATTTTAATGAAATCAGAAGCTCATTATTAGCAGAAGATAAGGCCTGTCGCGACCCCTACAATAAGCTGTTGGTCCACCTGGCTTCCTATTCTACTGTGTCTCAACTTAAGGTTCCTCACTAGTTACCCCTCCACATAAAGCAGGAAAGACTTGGCCATGCGCTACCAGTGGAGGCTCACACCCAAATCCACTCCATTCTTGCTTGGCCACTGTGCATAGTCAGAGTCTAGAAGCCGAGTTCCTGGTTCCAGCCAGGCTCCTCGGCAGCCCAGCTCCATTAACTCTGGGCAAGGGACTTACCCTCCCAGTAAATCAGGGACAGTAATAGTATTTCTCTCCTAGGATTGTTATAAATTAAATGAGATAATATATGTAAAGTATCTTAAAAAATGTCCTGCACACTAAGTGCTTCATTGATGTTAAGTATTGTCTATTTCTGCAGTTTTAATTTTTAATTACAATCAGTACATATTACCTTTGTAAGAAAAACTTATTTAAAAAGAAAACATGATAACAAAGAAATGTGTGATAGCATAAGAGAAAGTGTTTCATCCAGCAGATAAGAGATTACCTGATGAGAGAACCAAGATGGCGGCATAGGTTAACGCCGGAGTTTGCTGCTTTGAACAACTACTTCAAAAGTGAAACTAAAAGACGGAAGGGACATCACCCAGAACCACAGGAACGCTGGCTGAGTGGAAGTCCTACAACTAGGAGGAAAGAGAAACGCATACGGACACTCAGAGGAGGCGCAGTGCTGAAGTCAAATTCTGAGGTGCGGAGTGCGCGGAGCGGGCTGGCGGCGGAGGGAGCGGTTGGCATTTTCAATCGGGAGGGAGTCGCAGACTCTGAGCTCCAGATACAGGTGAGTCTTTAGGGACCCAGACTCAAACGGGAGAAGCGGGACTGTCTAGCTTAGGTCAGAGCGAGTGCAGCTTTCTCTCCGAGGTTTGCAGCGGGTGCTGGGACTCAGAGAGGCAGAGCCCCTGGGGACAGGACTGAGAGCCGCCATAACTGCTCTCTCTCCAGCCCACCCTGTTGATCCTGTGCGACCCGCCCCGCCCAAGCCCTGCACAGAGGCATTTGCCAGATAGCCTCAGGCAAAGGCTAGATTAGCACCTCCCTAGAGGACAGAAGTTCTCTCACTGCTGACACAGCTGATTCCCATAGCCACTTGGCCTGGAGGTCAAACCCTCCCTGGAATTAGCTACAACAATCAAGATTTAACTATAAGACTGTGAACAAAGACCACTAGGGGGTGCACCAAGGAAGCATAACAAAATGCGGAGACAAAGAAACAGGACAAAATTGTCAATGGAAGATATAGAGTTCAGAACCACACTTTTAAGGTCTCTCAAGAACTGTTTAGAAGCCGCCGATAAACTTAATGAGATCTACAAGAAAACTAATGAGACCCTCGATGTTATATTGGGGAACCAACTAGAAATTAAGCATACACGGACTGAAATAACGAATATTATACAGACTCCCGACAGCAGACCAGAGGAGCGCAAGAATCAAGTCAATGATTTGAAATGCGAGGAAGCAAAAAACACCCAACCGGAAAAGCAAAATGAAAAAAGAATCCAAAAATGCGAGGATAGTGTAAGGAGCCTCTGGGACAGCTTCAAGCGTACCAACATCAGAATTATAGGGGTGCCAGAAGATGAGAGAGAGCAAGATATTGAAAACCTATTTGAAGAAATAATGACAGAAAACTTCCCTCACCTGGTGAAAGAAATGGACTTACAGGTCCAAGAAGCGCGGAGACCCCCAAACAAAAGGAATCCAAAGAGGACCACACCAAGACACATCATAATTAAAATGCCAAGAGCAAAAGATAAAGAGAGAATCTTAAAAACAGCAAGAGAAAGAAAGTCAGTTACCTACAAGGGAATACCCATACGACTGTCAGCTGATTTCTCAACAGAAACTTTGCAGGCCAGAAGGGAATGGCAAGAAATATTCAAGGTGATGAATACCAAGAACCTACAACCAAGATTACTTTATCCAGCAAAGCTATCATTCAGAATTGAAGGTCAGATAAAGAGCTTCACAGACAAGGAAAAGCTAAAGGAGTTCATCACCACCAAACCAGGATTATATGAAATGCTGAAAGGTATCCTTTAAGAAGAGGAAGAGGAAGAAAAAGGTAAAGATACAAATTATGAACAACAAATATGCATCTATCAACAAGTGAATCTAAGAATCAAGTGAATAAATAATCCGATGAACAGAATGAACTGGTGATTATAATAGAATCAGGGACATAGAAAGGGAATGGACTGACTATTCTTGGGGGGGAAAGGGGTGTGGGAGATGCAGGAAGAGACTGGACAAAAATCATGCACCTATGGATGAGGACAGTGGGTGGGGAGTGAGGGCGGAGGGTGGGGCGGGAACTGGGAGGAGGGGAGTTATGGGGGGGGAAAAAAGAGGAACAAATGTAATAATCTGAACAATAAAGATTTAATTTTAAAAAAAGAAAAAAAAAAGAAAAAAACAGGAAACTAAAAAAAAAAAAAAGAGAGAGATTACCTGAGTAAAGAGGAAACTTTATCTTGCTCACCCTTAGAGCCAACCACCCTAGTACATAGTAGACAGTCAAGTATTTGTTAGAATGAATGAACGTACAGATAAATGTTTGAATAAACAGAGGAAAATTTCCTTACAGAAATAGGTATGGAAAGCCAAATGATATACATAAAAAAATCAGGAGAATGGCTGTGGCATTGTGACCCCTCAACCTCAAACCACAGAGAAATTAAATGCATGAGAGTTGGAAATGTTAAATAATTGTGCAACTAAATACAAACATCTATCCTTCAACTTCTCCTCCTTCATACTGTATTTATACAAAAGTCTGGGTCTCCATCTGGCCCAAACATCCCAAGGGCTAGTCTTTATAAAAGAATGATAAATTCTATAATTGGAAAATCTATACTAATAAAAGCCTATGTGGTCATCACGCCCTCACTCCGTGACGCCCTCACACCGTAACAATCCACCCCCAGGAGGCTGCGTGCCCAGCGGGTGTGCATGGGTGGGCGGGACTGGGTGCGTGGCAAGGCACACGTGGGTGGGTGGGGACTTGATGCTGTGCGTGCAGCGTAGAGGCGGGACCTACCTTTTGGGGAGATTGATCGCAGGGCTCCCACACTGTGAGAGGGCACAGGCCAGGCTGGGGAACACCCCCTCCCCCACCCCCCGCAAGTGCACGAAATTTCATACACTAGGCCTCTAGTAAATTAATAAAAAAGAATGATGGCCAGCCTAACAGACCACCAATACATTTAAGGAGCAAACATCTCCTAACATGTTAATAATGGTATGTTGCTCCTGGATTCATTGCTCCAGGTAATACGACATGGAGAAATCCTGAGATGTTTCTTCTGGAAAGGAGATAGTGGTTCTTTGTGTACCTAGAGCAATAGGACCACTTCAAAGTGGTAAGTACCGGCTACCAGGACATCTCTGACAATGTCACAGCACACATTACAGGCTGGGGAGCATGGAGCACACAGACACCATCATTTCTATTTCCAAGTTAGCCCAATAACACCAATGGGCATCATCTGCTCTCTAAAGGGAGCCTTCACTTTTCAGTTTCACAAGTTCAAAAATTACTTCCCAATATCTCTCCCCCAAGCGCAGAAAAGTGATGAGTCTCAGGAAAGGCAAAAAGTTTCCTTTTACAATGACGTTAAAAAACTGACAAGCATTGTAACAATAATCTCCGGGCAGTTTTTCCAAGTCATTGGTAGATTCAACAAAACAACAGCAGAGAAGTTGAGTTTTGTCAACCTCTAGCAAGGCCTGGCTCAGTGAAAACTATCAGACTGGCTGAGCAACTGCCCTAGCTGGGGCTTTGTCTGTTGTCCACTGAACAGCTGGTTTCCATAGAAAGCAAGCTTTTACTCCCTGGTCCCAGGGACTGAGGCTTTGTGGATATTCCAAGTAAATGACCCACATGAAGACACCTGAACTTGGCCTAAAAGATTATCTAGTTTGAGTTTCACAACACTTTAAAGAGGTTAATGGCCTTAAATTATGTCTGTTCCATGGCTAGCATCAGAGAACCCCAAAAAGCATATAAAATGATTGTAATTGAAGATGTTTGGGATTTCTAAACATTTTTAGATGTTTTTAATGTTACTATGGATTAAATTGTCATTTAAAAAGAATATATACTGCAATATCAGACATCTGTTTACCAATACAGCTCCTAGGACAATGGAAACTAAGGAGAAAATAAACAAATGGGACATCAAAATAAAAAGCTTCTGCACAGCAAAAGAAACCATCAGCAAAACAACAAGAAAGCCCACTGCATGGGAGAACATATTTGCCAATGATACATCTGATAAGGGGTTAATCTCCATTTATAGAGAACTTGTACAACTTAACAAAAGAAAGATAAACAATTCAATTAAAAAATGGGCTAGGACCTAAATACACACTTCTCCAAAGTGGACATACAGAAGGCCAAGAGGCATATGAAAAAATGTTCAAAGTCACTAATCATCCGAGAGATGCAAATCAAAACGACAGTGAGGTACCACCTCACACCTATCAGATGGCTATCATCAACAAATCGACAAACAGTCCTGGCAAAGATGTGGAGAAAAGGGACCCCTCGTACACTGCTGGTGGGAATGCAGACTGGTGCAGCCTCAGTGGAAAACAGTATGGAGTTTCTTCAAAAAATTAAAAAGAGAGCTCCCAATTGATCCAGTGATTCCACTTCTAGGAATATATCTCAAGAAATCAGAAACACCAATCAGAAAGAACATATGCACCCCTATGTTCATAGCAGCATAATTTATAATAGCTAAGATTTGGAAACAGCCTAAGTGCCCATCAGCAGACAAGTAAATTAAAAACCTGTGGTACATCTACACAATGGAATACTACGATGCTGTAAAAAAGAAGGAACTCTTACCATTTGCAACAGTATGGATGGACCTGGAGAGCATTATGCTAAGCAAAATAAGCCAGTCAGAGAAAGATAAGTATCACATGATCCTCCTCATTTGGGGAATATAATGAACAACATAAACAGATCAACAAAAATAGATCCAAAGATAGAAGCATCAAACAGACTGTCAAACCTCAGAGGGAAGGCAAGGGAGATCAACCAATGAAATTGCATGCATATAAGCATAACCAATGGACACAGACAATGGGGGGGTGAAGGCCTGGGCTGAGGGGGAGGAGGCAGGATGAGAGAGGTCAATGGGGAAAAAAGGGGACATATATAATAAAAACTTTTAACGATAAAGATGTTTTTTTTTTTTTAAAAAAAAGAATATATGCTGCTTAAAATATTAGTTTTACACCTAAAATTACTCCAGAAACAAAAAAGCAGCACATTTGAACAGAGAAGCTTTTCTCTTTTTGTTACGCTTTGGACATTTTTCAGCATTTAAGGCAGTAGTTCCTAAACATCATAAGAATGCTTGTTTAAAATATAGATTTCCAGCACTCATCCCAGAAATGGGGGGTGAGAACCTCAGGGAAGAAGCTGGGTGCTGTAATTTAACAAGCAACCAGGTGAGTGGCATGGTAAGTCAGGTTTGGAAAACACCTGATCCAAGGATAAAAAATATCACCATTTTCAAGAAAGATGGGAAATGGAGAAAAGTCCAATTTCAAAAATTTAAGGACAAATGGGAAATAAGAATAATGCCGTGCTTATGGCACACTGACATGAGAAAACCTTGAACAGGCACGGAAGCTCAGTGAACAGTTCCACATCTCTAAGACCACAACCCCCCTCAATGTGACCCAGCTGCCCCGCAAACCATGCCACCTGCAAAGGGACACCTGGCCCAATTCTCCCATCGTGAGCAGAGTTAAACAACTGCTCTATTCCTCGCCGCTCTCTAAAACAAACAAAAATAATTTCTACTCTCAAAAATGATTTCTACTCTATATGAGCCCATGAACAGAGACTCCTTTGGGGCATCTTTTGGGCAATTTGGGCATCTTTCTCAGCCACGGGCACAGGTAGTCAGTCCAAGGCTCCTCAGAGCTGAACGGAAGGGACTGAAGATGGTTTACAGAGCAGGGCAGGAACAGGGGTAAGAATGGCAGGAATCCCATGGGCAGGTGGGAGGAGCAGGAAGAATATCTGCTGCAAAACTAAGACCCCCCCCCCCCATAAACTGTGGAGGTTTATGAAAAGTGTTTGAAAGCACCTTTCAAAGAGAAGCAACCCCCAGAAAGAAGAGAGAGAACTAAGGCCCCACGCAAGGCTATGGGCACACCTGTTCCTCTGGAATGTGGCCTGGAGAGATGCTCTTTGGAAAGTACAAGAAACCATCTGAATTTAGTGGAATCCTCAGACTCTCCTCCTGCAAGGGACGGGGTTACCCAGAATGGGGCTGAGGGCAATCCAGTGAAAGAGGGTGACTACCACCCATCTCCCACCTCCCAGAGCCCTGTGTTCATCCATGAGAAGAGGCTCTGGGGTAGGAGTCTCTCAGTGGCAGGCATTCCCAATGGTACATATCATAAACCTTCTTCCTAGTCGTCCACCTAGGAAAGAGCTGGCAGCAGCTCCCATGGCACAGAGGGATGCCATCTGCCGGAAAGGCTGTACCAGGCGCCTCTTGCCCCTGCATCCGCTGGGGCTTACCTGGGGAGCAGCAGCCAGACTTGGGGGCAGAAACAGACAGCAGATGTGCTCTGGGTGCCCAGGAATAACTTCCTCCACTCAGGGCTCCCCAGAGGCGCAATCCTGCCACCCAGTCTCCTCTTCAGGGCAGGGACCAACTCCATGAGCTCCCTGCTCCCTGCCCCTTCCCCTAAAGATGCCAAAGGTCAACACCACCATTTCATCCAGCCCACTGCCATGTCCCTCCAAAAATCTGGAGCACCTGGAACACCTGGCTCCCTAACCAGCTGGGCTCACCCCCAAACCTAACCCCTGCAGCACACCCTAGAGACGGTCCAATCACGGCTGCCCAAGAGGTTCTCTGTGTGGCTGGGCACAGCCAGCCATCCACCTAAGGAGGATTCAGACGCTGCGGGAGCCTCTCTCTCTGCAGCTGCTCAGGGTTCATTCCATGCTCAGTTGAGTCGCCTCCATCCGTCCTACAAATACACACACCTGGACTACAGGTAACAGGCCAAGAGGCGCAGGTCTTCCAAGTTCCCCTTCAAAGTTCTTCTCAGGCAAGACAGCCTGGGAGCCAGGACCCGCCAGCTGCCCTGGAGGCCTGCGCAGCCCTCCGCCCGCCTTGGGCCCCTCGCGGAGGCTCCCGCCCCCGGTACTCACGTCTCGAAAGCGGTTCCAGTACTTGTCGCGGTCGTACTGGGAGACGGTGCTCAGCCACTGGTCGTTGTCCAGGAAATTGCCGTTGGGGCCCGCGCGCCCCGCGAGCGCTTCCAGCCGCCGGCTCTGGACCTGGAGGAAGCACCACCGGCGGCCGCCGCGAGCACCGCGATCGCTGGCATCTGCGGGGCAGGGCGCGGGGCGGTAGCGGGCCGAGCCCCCCGCTGCCCCGAGGACTGGGCGCCGTCACCGGCCCCAGCGACAGGGCGGGGGTCTCCCGGCGGGCCAGGGGCCATCTCTCGCCCACCCCGGGCGCCTGTCGAGGATCTAGAGACCCGGGGACCCCTCTCGGGAATGGGGGGGATTCAGTTATCAATGAAGAGGCTGCGTCACAGATTAGGGGCTGCTGTCAACCTACAGGGGAGCCCTGCCAGCCGTTCTCTGGGTGCCCCGGACCCCGCTACTCTCAGACGGAGGCTCCAGTGCCCTCCACAAACCGGGAGCCCTGGCCCCGCACGCCGCCTCCCGCGGACGGCCCCCAGAGCTGATAGAGGGGGGCAGCCGGGCTCCGAGCAGCATCCAGGCTCGGGCAGCATGGGGAGTGGGGGAGTACCCGCGGCTGGGAGGCTCTCTCCTTGCCCATCCTGCCGCCTCGGCCAGAGGGGTGCGCGGAGACACCCCAGGCCCCCGACCCTGCCAGCCCTAGGTGGTCGCGGGGAGTCCCAACTACGCCAAGTTGGGGCGCGGGGTTTGGCGGGCACGTACCTTGGGGGCTGGCCCGGGTCCCCGCGTCGGAGTCGCCGGAGCTCCGGTGGCGCGGTCGCGGGGGAAGCTCTGGCCTCGCTCCTGCGCTCCTGCCGCCGCCGCCGCCGCCGCCGCACAGTCCGGCGCTTTGTGAGCCCGCAGCGCTCTGGCTCTGCCGCTCTCCGCTCGCTCGGGCGCGGCGCCCGTTGGCGGAGGAGCCCGAGCGCACGAGCCGAGGCCTCTGGCGCCCCCTGGCGGCCGCACGTTGCTGTACCGCAGGATCGGCAGCCCCCCCCAACCCGGGCCTGGAATGTGGTTATCCACATCCTTAATGCAGGACTGAAACAAGCTTTCAGGCACAAGCTGGTGAGAGACAGCGGAGAGGGTTGAGGATGCAAGGCCCAGAAGCCAACCAGCACTGAGGCATTCTCAAAAGGAAGGTCGCCGGGCCGCCCAAGTTAGAATCGCCTTGCGGGGGAGAGGATGGGGCTCCTTAAAATAGGGATTTCAGGGGCACTCCCCAAACTTGCGGAATCCGCATTCTTCAGGTGGGTCTCTGCACTCCAGGCCCCATGCCATGCTCACTGCTGTCCAGTCCCTTAAGACAGCCCTCTGGCCTCCATTTCCATCATTTCTACATCCTCGTCCCCAAATTGGCCTGGTGGGTTTACCTGCACTGGAGTCCTTATCTGCTGAACTGGCCTGTTGGGTCTTCCTAAGGGAAGGGAGGGAAAGAGGCAAACTAGACCAGGCTCCAGAGGTAGGACACACAAGCAGGAGGCTGCCCATGCGGTTCATCCCCCAGTCACTTTCCAAATCCTCAGCCATGCCTGGTCCAATGGCTGGAAGGGCCCGACCAGCATGGCTCAGTGGTTGAGTGTCAACCTGTGAACCAGGAGGTCACGGTTCGATTCTGGCACATGCCCAAGTTGCAAGCTCAGTCCCAATGTGGGGCCTGCAGGAGGCAGCCAATCAATGATTCTCTCACATCATTGCGGTTTCTCTCTCTCCTTCTCCCTTCCTCTTTGAAATCAATAAAAACATATTTTTAAATAGGGCTGGAAGAGAATTCATGCAGTGCCCCTGTCTGCATACAAGTGACACTTGCTGTCTTTCTCATGTACAACCACACCCCATTCCATAGACACCTGAGGGTTCTTTTAGAACAAATCTGACACACTCAACCCTCTCCTCTCCCCTCAGCACACACTTAAAGCTCTTCGTCTTGCTCTCCTGATAAGGACCCAATGCCTTGCACCCTTGGCCCCTGCCTGCCTCTGCTGCTGCCTCTCATGCCACTCCCTCCTCCTTCCCTGACAGGCTGGCCTTGGTGTAGACCTGAGTGGAGGTAGACGCCCTCCAACACTGGTGCTCACTTCTGCGGGGCCACTGTCCACCCCCACCCCCAGCACAGGCTTCATCAATCCCCCCGCCCCACCCCCTTCCGCCAGCTTATTCATCAGGACCTCTTCCCTGAAGCTCTTGGGGAGCCTGTAGACCAGGCCAGGACTCTGGCGACACTATCCTGGAAAGCCCGATGCTGCTCCAGCTGTAAGCTCACTGCACTTGAGCTCACTCCACGTGGATGCTCCCTACCTGACTGGAGCTCTGTGAGGGCAGAGGCCATGTTTGCTTGTTTGCTGCTGCTCCCAGTGCCCAGCACCAAGCTCCTAACACAGAGCAAGTGCTCAGAAAATTATTTGATGAATGAATGAATGAATGAATGAATGAATGAATGAATGTCACCACTCGCGATCTGAAACCACACTCCTCAACCAAAATGCCCCAACAAGTGTGATGCGGTCAGTGGTAAGCTGTACTGCAAATAGTTTGATTGTGTGTAGTTTAATGTATAGCAATTGGATTAAGATTTTTTTTTCTAGAAAGTAGCAGATTACTCTGACTGATTTACATTCCTAGAGGCATTCTTTTTTATCATTATTATTGATTTTAGAACTGACTTGAGAGAGAGAGAGGGAGAGAGAGAGAGAGAGAGAGAGAGAGAGAGAGAGAGAGAGACTGATGTGTTGCTCCACTCAGTGAACTCATTGGTTGCTTCTCGTATGTGCCCACAACCTTGGCGTATTGGGACAATGCTCTACCAAACTGAGCTACCTGGCCAAGGCTCCTAGAAGCATTCTTAAATGGGAGAAAAAGGAGTGGAGTCACAGCTATCTATTGGGGACTGCACGTCATGCACGGTTTATTTTACCATGGGAATACTTTAGGTATTTCAGCATCATGTTCTGGGTATGTCAGAGCAGGAGAGAGGTTTAGAAATGATGGAGAGAGGATTTTTTTTTTTTATTTTCTGAGAAACCCAAGAGAAGATGTAGTGTCGAGGATTGAGAAAGGTATGTTGAGATGGTTTGGACATATAGAGAGGATGAATGAAAGGACATAGACGAAACAAGTATACAAGAAGAGTGTGGATGGGAGAGTTGGAAGGGGTTGACTTCAGCGAACGTACCTCAATCAGACTGAGGATGTTTTTAGCAAAGGCCAGCTTAGGAGTACCCTAATTAAGTTAATAACAATGTACCTACCTATATAATTTAAGTTTAAAAAATTTGGCTCTGAAAAGAAGTTTTAATTGTACTGTTGATATTTGGTTCTGTTGACTAATGAGTTTGCTGACCACTGTCCTAGGACAATGGAAATTAAGGAAAAAATAAACAACTGTACCCCTATGTTCATAGCAGCACAATTTACAATAGCTAAGATTTGGAAACAGCCTATGTGCCCATCAGCAGATGAATGAATTAAAAAACTATGGTACATCTATACAATGGAATACTATGCAAATGTAAAAAAGAAAGAACTCTTACAACTCACAGCAGTATATGGATGGACCTGGAGAGCATTATGCTAAACAAAATAAGCCAAATCTCTCTCATATGTGGAATCTAATGAACAACATAAACTGATGAACAAAAATAGACCCAGAGACATAGAAACATTGAACAGACTGTCAAACCTCAGAGGAAAGGCACGGGAGGGTGAAGGAGGCCGAGGGAAGAGATCAACCAATGAGCTCATATGTGTATATGCATTACCCATAGACACAGACAATAGGATGGTGAAAACTTGTCGGGGGAGGAGGAAAGAGGGCAATGGGGGAAAATACGGGACCTATGTAATACTTTCAACAATAAAGATTTATAAAAATATATATTAAAACAATAAAAATAGCCCGGTCAGCATAGCCCATTGGTTGAGCATTGACCTATGAACTAGGAGGTCACAGTTAGATTCTCAGTCAGGGCACATGCCTGGGTTGTGGGCTCAATCCCCAGTGTGGTGCATGCAGGAGGCAACCAATCAATGGTTCTCTCTCATCATTGATGTTTCTATCTCTCTCTCCCTCTCTGAAATCAATAAAAATACATTTAAAAACAACAAAAAACCTCTAATAAAAATAAAATATAAAAGCATCTCCTCGCATATCACTTATTAATTATAAAGAGAAAAATACCAACTTTCCAGTAGAGAAACCAGGAAAGTAATATATTAATCAGGTAATTAAAGTTACCATTGCCAATAATAGGACAATTACATCATGTACTCCATGACATAATGCCTGAAGCAATACTATTTAGGAGGCAGAGGGAAGCTAGGTAGACAGGGACAAGACCATGGTAGGGGATGGGGAGAGGAAGTAAAACTAGGTGGAGTTACTGAGACACCCCAACTGGGTAGGGCAGGAAGAATGCTAGTGGGAGACATGAGCTTTAAAATGTATGGCTGTTGCTAAGATAGGCAGCTTGCAGATAACCAATCACAAGGTAGTCTAAGGCAAAATTCTTGAAAGGACCAATCAGAAACTAACAATCATATATACCAAAAAAGGGGGGTGCTCCCCCCCCCCACCCATGCCCAATGGATACCTGAAGGTCCTGTTGTGGGAGACCAGATCCCTCCCACATGGCTTATAGCCATGTACTGGTAAAAGAAGCCCTGGACACAGGACTGCTCCTGGAACCACAGCTACACTTTTTCCAGGACTAGCTTCTCCCAATAAACTTTGGTTCTGCTCTCTGCTTTTGTCCATGACTTCATTCTTTGTTTTTGTGAAACAATAAACTCAGATTCAACACCCCACATTTGGTTTCATTATTATATAGTATTTGTCAAACATTCATAAATGTAAAGATGCATATTCTGAACCTAATCATGAAGAAACATTTAACAAACTCTGTGGCATATCTGGGTCTTGGTCCTTCCTCCCTTTTTGTCTTGCTTATACAATCCATAAAGCCGATTCTTTGGACTCTTGAAAATTCTTCAAATTACAAAATATCCTTTATTAAATCCCTTGCTGCTCTAATATATTGAATGAATTTTATCTGCAATTGTTTTTCTCTATTTTCAGAAAAAGACATAAAAATAAATTATAAAAAAAATACAACACAGTGGGTAAAATAATTAGATGAGAATTTTTTAGTAGTTTTAGAAACCAGATACTGTAAAAAAAAGACAGTTACAGAAATATATGTCACCATTTTAGTTACGGCGAAATTCATAATATATGTACTGAAAGGTTCGGAGTGGGCCGGGGTTGCACACCTATGACATGAAGCCATAATGTATCAAAAGAGATTTTATTCGGGGCACCTGGGTGAAGGTGGGCTGAGACCGAGAAAAGCATCAGTGAAGAGAGCAGGGAGAAATAGGTTTTTATTAGTTTTTGCTGGCTGCAAGCCACTCTGCTGACATAAGGGTCTGGTCCATTCTTGGTTCCTCCCATGGCAGGTGTCTGCTGGTTATCTGAGCTATGCTGTGCTCAAGGCTGCAAGCTTTCTGCAAGATATCTGCTAAACACAATAAGTCTTTCTCTGCCCCATTTTATTCTCTTTAACCCTTTCATTCCCATCTTAAAGGGTATTTATAAAGAAAAAGAAGGGGGATGGGGTTGCTGTTTCTCTTTGTCTGCTTCATGCATGGGAGGGGCTGTCGTGGACGCCTAAGGAGTAAATTCAGATTATTTCTTGGAATATAGGCCTGTAGGGTCCCTTTTCTTGGGTAAGGACAAATTGTCTTACTGTCTTAACTAGGACTTGTAATCTTGTTTGTATAAATTTGGTAGCTATTCTGAAAAATGTAGGGCCTGAAGAGGAGGAGTAGGAGAAATAGTATTAGGGGGCCTGTAAGGGGGTAAAAGCCAGTTAATTTGGGCAGAGCTGCATGTAGGCTGGACCATATGGACTTCTCTATGCTGTCCTGACTGATTTCCTTGAGCCATTGAGTATTCTGTAGAATGTGTTGTGTTCTTTCCTCTATTTGACCTGTAGAGTTTAGATAAAAACAACAGGAGGTGTTAGGAATTAAACAAAGCCTTCCCTCTTTGGCTAAAAGATAGTCTAAGGCAGGGGTGGGCAAACTTTTTGACTCGAGGGCCACAATGGGTTCTTAAACTGACCAGAGGGCTGGAACAAAAGCATGGATGGAGTGTTTGTGTGAACTAATATAAATTCAAAGTAAACATCATTACATAAAAGGGTACGGTCTTTTTTTTTTTTAGTTTTATTCATTTCAAATGGGCCGGATCCGGCCCGCGGGCTGTAGTTTGCCCACAGCTGGTCTAAGGCAATGGTCGGCCAACCGCAGCTCGTGAGCCACATGCGGCTCTTTGGCCCCTTGAGGGTGGCTCTTCCACAAAATACCACATGTGGGCATGCAAGTACAGTGCGATTGAAACTTTGTGGCCCATGTGCAGAAGTCGGTTTTCGGCCTGGGCGAGTCTATTTTGAAGAAGTGGTGTTAGAAGAAGTGGGGAGTGTTGGTCTGTCGGTCAGGCGATGGGAGACGTGGCACAGGGGAGGCTCACGCGATTCATGCACGAATTGAGTGAGCCAGTCAGTCAGCAGTCTCATTGTGCAGCGGTTAGTGCTAGTCGCGTCCGCAAATTGTCCGCGGGTGACAAAAGTAAAGTTTATTAAGTTAATTTTAGGGAACGTTGTGGAGTGAAAAAAGATGTAGTGTCGAGGGTTGAGAAAGGTATGTTGAGATGGTTTGGACATATAGAGAGGATGAACAAAAGGAGATAGACAAAACAAGTATACAAGACGAGTGTGGGTGAGAGAGTTGGATGGGGTCTACCTCAACGAACGTACCTCAATCAGATTGAGGATGTTTTTAGCAAAGGCCAGCTTAGGAGTACCCTAATTAAGTTAATAATGTACCTACCTATATACTTTAAGTTTAAAAAATTTGACTCTCAAAAGAAATTTCAATCGTTGTACTGTTGATACTTGGTTCTGTCGACTAATGAGTTTGCCGACCACTGGTCTAGGGTGAGTAGGGAGACCATTTTAGGGATATAAGAGATCTGTGAGATTTAGAAGCAGTATGATGGTAAACAAATAGATGTGATTTGAAGAGAAATCCTGTAAATAGCCCTGGAGCCAGAGGTCTGTAATGAGTTAAAAAATATCTTGCACTGTTGGATGGGATAGTCTGTGCCTGGTGGGGGAATGTTGTTACTAATAATCTGCAGGAATGTGGAAGTCTAGGTATATAATTTATTAGTTATTTGGCTGATATGCGAGAGGGGCTATTTTCCAGGAAGGCTAGTGGGAGGGTAGTTATTCTGGGAACGAGTTTTTTGGTTTTTGGGTTTTTTTTTTTTGTTTTTTTTTTGTGTGTGTGTGTGTGTGTGTGTGTGTGTGTGTGTGTGTTTTCAGTTTTGCCCCTTGCTAGGTATTTGGAGCTTTTTCCCTGATGAGTTTTTACATTTGTACTTGGCCTATTGTCCTTGCTCTGGGGGTCAGGGATGATGAGGCCTGGGCACAAAAGGAGGTTGTGATGGTATCTAGGGGTGGTATTTTCTGAGTACAAGTGGGGTTTGTAACCTGGTAAAGACAAACTGTTTTATACATTTTAGTATTATTGGGGTAAAAGTTAGAATAATAAGAGTTATGACAAATGGTCTGGTGGAAGGAAAGGGACATTAGTTTTGTAGCCTGTTAAGTGAAATGAGAAGTTAACTAAAAGAGGACGTTCTGCCAAGAACAGACGGGGGCCTGCAAGCGGGCCACGTCAGAACAAAGTCTTGCACACAAGATTTATTGTTCAGAGGCAGAGTTTCCTTGGGTGATAAATAGTCCATGAGGGCATGGAAAGTACAAGGAAGGGTACACAGCTGCAGGTTGAGAAGGTCTTTGAACAATAGAGGAAATTAATAGTTTAATGTATAACTTAGCTCACATGATCTCAGAGGCATGCCTGTTTGTCATTGTCACTTGCTGTACTCCCCAATAAAAGCCATGAGAACTTTGGAGGTTTTTTCTACTTGCCTGAGTGAGCGGTCGCCCTCTGCTTCTCTAAACTCAATCCTGCACGCCGAGCTCATCTCTGTGTCACCGTTCACCTGCAGAACACCTGCAAGTTTGGAGCGCTGTAGTCTAATATATTAAAATGAGGTTTATTCTTAAATTATTTATTTTTAAGTGTCCTTGGTTTAGGGAAGGTAGGATTTACTAGATGGCTGCAGACTGCTGTTTTATTATTTCAGTTTTTCTATTATGCTTGTTCTGGCTTACTGGCCTGTGTCATTTACAATATTTAAACCTTAATTTTCAAATGCTGATTAAAAAGTAAACATCCAGCATTTCTTAGATTGACATTGATGAACATTCTCATTTTTAAGAAATATATTTTTAACAAAGCATGACATTATATTAACAGTTTTAAATTTACTTTATAGGGTTTTTGTAATAAAAGCTAAAATTAGGTGAACTTAAAACTCATTGAAATATTTAGATGTTTATCATTTAATATAGTAATGTTTTAAAGTTTTAATTTGCCAAAGACTTTGAAAAATTATGTATAGGCATATGAGACTGCAGAAAAGGTGGGGGAGGAGAGAGCAGGCCTAGTAGTTTGTTCCCAGGCATCTAGCCGCTTGGATTTAAAACTACCATATTTTTCCTTAGAGATAATATGCTAAGGTTTGAGTGATAATGAGTTCAACTTCTGCTAATAGCCAGAAGCGTTAAGTGTTTGTAGTTTTGCAACTTTCCAAAGAAAGTTGTTCTTTGGGAAGTTTGTAGTTTTGCAGTAAAGAAAGTTGTTCTTTGGGAAGGGGTGTGTGTATGAGAAGGCGCTGAGGTCAGAGAAGTTTTCAGAGCATTAAAGGGGTGAGAATGCTGGCCTTGGGATCTAAAGGCTCAGTGAGGAGTCCCTTTGCCATGTTACATTATAGAGGAGCTTTGTAAGAAAATTGAAGTTGAGAACTCAGAGGCGAAAGTACCTAGTGAGCCCGAGAAAGAAAAGTATTTCTTGTTTAGAGGAGGGGACAGTGATGAAGAAGATAAGGAGTGTATAGTCTAAGGAATGGCATGGCTTTGTGGGGGTGAGTGAAACTGAAGTAGGTGACTGTTGTTTGGGACAGCTGGGCTTTATGAGGGACTGTCTGTACTGTTTTGGTCAGGCAAGAAGAGTAGATAAGTGGGTATTTAGTAAGATGCAGTGTAGAGGTGAGGTGGCTAACGACTGTGAGACTAATCTGTCAACCCCTATAATAGAGACTGAGGAGGGACAAGGGTCCCAGTGAATTCGGAGAGGGCAGAATAAGTGGCCCCAGTGTCAATTAAAAAGGATATATGCTTACCTGCCACCACAATCTTACCAGAGGCTCTGTCCTGGTGGTGTAATTCTGTGGGGCCTTTTCAAGGCCTGGACAGCTTCTTCAGTGGCCAGTCCCAGGAGGTCTGGGAGCTTCAAAGCAGATCCAGAGGGCAGCCTTGTTGAGGTCAGACCTGGAGGGGCCAGACTGCAGTCTGATTTCCAGTGGCCTTCCTTTCCTCACCTTGGGCAGGGCCCAGGCAGGGGTCTCAGGTTTTGGCAGGACTTGGCCCAGTGTCCTCTCTTGTTGCATTTGAAACATGGGCCTGGAGGAGACTTAGCCCCTGGCTTACTCTTGCTTGGAACCTGCAATTCATTTGGGGTTCGTGAGTGTGGCGGCTAGGAGATGAAAGGCCTTTGCCTTGACCTGATTTCGTCTTTTGTTTTTGAATTTGGGTCTCCTTGTCTCTACTATTGGAGACCTTAAAGGTCATGTTTAAAAGGTCTCGTTGAGGGGTTTTTCCTTCTCAGCTTATAGGGTCAAGATTGGTGTATTTTCTCATGGCCTGTGTAAGACGAGAAGAATACTGCCAGATTTTCATGTCTTTCCTGGGTGACCTTTGCTAATTTTTTATAATTACCTGCTTTGTGGTCTGCGTTTTTCAGTCCTCCTAGGCAGAGAACTGTGTGGTCTTGAGACCTGTGACCTGCCTGTCCTTCCTGATAGATTTACAGTGGGTCTCTGTCAGGGACAGCATCTGCTCCGACTGGGAGGGCAAGGGCCTGCTGGCAGAGGGTATCTGCGTGGCCCTGGGCATGAGCCATATTTGGCGCCAGCAATCTCTCAAAGGGGGCACTTTAAGGCTAGTGCTGGAGTGGGGGGAGGAAGAGAGCCAAAGACTGCTCCAGAGCAGGTGTGAGGTGGAATGGTGGTGGTGGGATCCGCTGGGTAGGGTGGCGGACTTTCAGGCTGCTGAGACTGAGGAGCCATAGGCTGGGAGATGGGGGAATGGTTGGTGAGATCAGAAGTAGTGAAGGAAGAGGAGGATTTGATATTCTTTGGGGGCTTAGAGTAAAAAATGAAAAATCTGTGAGGGAGAGCACCTGTTACAGAGAGAAGGATGTGTCCTTGAGTGTAAAAAAGCCTGGATATATGGGACCTTAGACCAGTTGCCCTGCCTGCGGCAGAATTTTCAAGGTCAGTTAGGATTTGGAAATTGAAAGTGCTGTTTTACTGAGGCCAGAAGTCCTGCGTGAATTCTAGGGTATGGAGGCTTTTAAGTAGACAGCCCAGGGGTGTGGTGTGGGGAATGCTCGACTGAGAATTCCCCATGGCGACTGGCTTCAGGTCTGCTTTCCGTGAAGTTAAGGCTGAGAAAGGCGTCCTTGTCTCCCCCTAATGTTCACCAGAAACGGAAGCAGCCCTCCCTCCGTGACAGGCGTCCCGGTCAGGAGAATGGGCGAGGGAACCTGATTCCCCCGGGGACTTGTCCTGACCAGCGCTGGATTTCCGTGGGGCTGGCTGAACAGTATCAACCCAGAGCCTGGCTCCAAACCCAAAATGATAGGACAGTCCAGACGGAGAAAAACAGACTAAAGCCACTTACCTATGAATGTATGTCTGGTGTTGATGCAGGAGGAGGCAAGGCAAGGAGAGGTCCACTATCCAGTAATGGGCACAACCCAGACCAATGCGGAGGAAGGCGAGGGGAGCCCAAGTAAGTGTCACGAGTCCAGCAGAAGTTCAGCTGTGTAGGAGCGTGGCTGGGGGGGAACGAGGAGCGGGGGGGGGGGGGGGGGGGCTTCCCCGGACACAAGGAGAGCTCAGGAGCCAGATGATCAAGGTCTCTCTGAGTGCCAAGTGCCTGGTTGCTGGAATCCTGCGATGGCTCTTACCGGATCCCTCACTAGACCTTCCCCGGTGTTTGGCACCAAATGAAAGGTTTGAAGCGGGCCAGGGTTGCACACCTATGACATGAGGCCATAATGTATCAAAAGAGATTTTATTCCAGGCACCTGAGTGCAGGTGGGCTGAGACCGAGAAAGGCATCAGCGAAGAGAGCAGGGAGCAATAGGTTTTTATTAATTTTTGCTGGCTGCAAGCCACTCTGCTGACGTAAGGGTCTGGTCCGTTCTTGGTTCCTTCCATGGCAGGTGTCTGCTGGTTATCTGAGCTATGCTGTGCTCAAGGCTGCAAGCTTTCTGCAAGATATCTGCTAAGCACAATAAGTTTTTCTCTGCCCCATTTTATTCTCTTTAACCCTTTCATGTACATCTAAGTGTTTTTTAAAATTTATTTTGAATCATAGTTGACATACAATATCATGTTTGAGTTGTACAATAAAGTCAACATTTATAAATATTATTTTATAGATATGAAGTGCATCAATTTATTTCTTCAGCAGATACAGGAAGAAAAGTAGACTGAAGAAGAGAAAAGAAACTTCACCTACTTTTGAAATGATTTACTTCTTTTTAAAATTTTAATTAAAAACAATAAAATACCTAATTACTAAGGTGCTATTTTTCTGCATTTTTAGTCAAAGAAATTTAAAATAAAATAAAATTTGAAAAAATGAGTTGAAATAGATAATTCGGGAACAAAACCAGAAAATAGATATCATATAGCAAAAAAATTGCTGCAAACGGGTCAGCAAACTACAGCCTCTTGGTCAAATGTGGCCTCTTGCTTGTTTTTATAGTTTTATTAGAACATAGCCATGTTCATTTATTTACAGGTCAGGATTTCTCAAATTCAGTATTACTGACATTCAGAACCAGATAATTTTATGAGGGGGAGGGGTACACTATGCATCCTAAGATGTTTAGCAGCATCCTTGGCCTTTACTGAGATGCCAGCAGGATCTCCCTTCACAGTGATAACCAAATATGTCTTGGGACATTGATGAATGTCTCTTGTGGTTGGGGGAAGAGAAAGCAAAATTACCACTGGTTGAGAACCACTGGTTTATGTATTATGGGTATTCATACTACAAAGGTGAAATAGAGACTGTATGACCACAAAGCCTAAAATGTTTACCATCTGGCCCTTCACAGAAAAAGTTTGTTGACCCCTTTTGCCACAAGAAAGGCACAAGATACATACCAAGACCAGAAAACAAACTGCAAAGTATATGACAAAACAATCTCTATAAAGTTTCTACAGATTGCTTAAAAACAACTCCAAGTTTTAAAAAGGAAATAGGTAAAAAGAAGCAATTCACAGAAACAAAATCCAAATGATACTGGCAGTTAAAAAATGCAAATCAAAGGCACACCTTTTTTTCTTCATCCTTTTAAAAAAAAGGTTCATCCTAGTTAAAACTGTTGGGAATAGAATACATTTCTGTAAAGATTAATGGTGAGTTTCAGAAAATAATAAGGCATCAACTACTATATTTATTGTATTTTAACTTTTCAGGAGATATTTTTTAGGGAGAGAGGACCAGAATGGCAATAAAAATTCTATCACCTAAACAAACCAGCTCCAGGTCAATTTGACAAATGAATCTAAAGATAATGTTCCAATTAAGAATTCTGTAGGCTTTCTGTCTTCCCAAACCAGATCCTACTTGAAGCTTTAAAAAATTTTGGGACATAAATGTTGAGAGAGATTTAAATATTTTCTGGATTAATGACAATTATTACCATCATTCAGTTATATCAACATTTATCATTTACAGCAAGCAAATCAGTATTTTCAATGTTGCAAAGCAGGAAACGTTTTTTCAGAAACACCAATTATACTAAACCTTCAATATTATATCTGATATTTAAAAAAGTATTTTTTTACAGTGGTGTTGCTGAAATTATCACAATTTAGCTGCTTCCTTTTTTAGAAAGTAAAGGAAAATAAATATGTACCAAATATCCAGGTCACTGGCTTTACTTAACAACTAGGAGCTCGATGCACAAAATTCATGCAAGAGTAGGCCTTCCTTCCCCTGCCTGCCAGCACTGGCTTCCCTCGCAGCCCCAGCTTCATCCAGAAGATTGTCTGGTCTAATTAGCATACTATGCTTTTATTGTTATAGATAGCTAAACAGTTAAAAACAACATTAGATAAAGATACACTTCTATTAAATAACTTCACAACAATTACTTTTTTTTTATATTTTTGATATTTATTTTATTTATTTATTTATTTATTTTTTTTATTGCTTAAAGTATTACAAAGGGTATTACATATGTGTCCATTTTATCACCCCGCCCTAGACAGTCCCCTAGCCTCCCCTATCCCCCAGTGTCTTATGTCCATTGGTTATGCTTATATGCATGCATACAAGTCCTTTAGTTGATCTCTTACCCCCCTACCTCCTGCCCCCCAACCCTCCCCTGCCTTCCTGCTGCAGTTTGACAATCTGTTTGAGGCAGCTCTGCCTCTGTATCTATTATTGTTCAAAAGTTTATAATGGTCTCTATTATCCATGAATGAGTGAGATCATGTGGCATTTTTCCTTCATTGACTGGCTTATTTCACTTAGCATAATGCTCTCCAGTTCCATCCATGACGTTGCAAATGGTAAGAGTTCCTTCCTTTTTACAGCAGCATAGTATTCCATCGTGTAGATGTACCACAGTTTTCTAATCCATTCATCTACTGATGGGCACGTAGGCTGTTTCCAGATCTTAGCTATGGTGAATTGTGCTGCTATGAACATAGGGGTGCATATATCCTTTCTGATTGGTGTTTCTGGTTTCTTGGGATATATTCCTAGAAGTGGGATCACAGGGTCAAATGGGAGTTCCATTTTCAGTTTTTTAAGGAAGCTCCATACTGTCTTCCATAGCGGCTGCACCAGTCTGCATTCCCACCAGCAGTGCACAAGTGTTCCTTTTTCTCCACATCCTCTCCAGCACTTGTCGTTTGTTGATTTGTTGATGATAGCCAGTCTGACAGGTGTGAGATGATACCTCATTGTTGTTTTGATTTGCATCTCTCGGATGATTAGTGACTTTGAGCATGTTTTCATATGTCTCTTGGCTTTCTGAATGTCCTCTTTTGAAAGGTGTCTATTTAGGTCCTTTGCCCACTTTTTGATTGGATTGTTTATCTTCCTTTTGTTGAGTTGTATGAGTTCCCTATAAATTTTGGAGATTAGGCCCTTATCAGATATGACATTGGCAAATATGTTTTCCCACACAGTGGGTTTTCTTGTTGTTTTGTTGATGGTTTCTTTTGCTGTGCAGAAGCTTTTTATTTTGATGAAGTCCCATTTGTTTATTTTCTCTTTAGTTTCAAGTGCCCTAGGAGCTGTGTCAGTGAAGAAATTGCTTCGGCATATGTCTGAGATTTTGTTGCCTTTGGATTCTTCTAGAATTTTTATGGTTTCCTGTCGTACATTTAAGTCCTTTATCCATTTTGAGTTTATTTTTGTGTATGGTGTAAGTTGGTGGTCTAGTTTCATTTTCTTGCATATATCTGTCCAATTTTCCCAACACCATTTATTGAAGAGACTATCTTGGCTCCATTGTATGTTCTTGCCTCCTTTGTCAAATATTAATTGAGCATATTGGTTCGGGCCGATTTCTGGGCTCTCTATTCTATTCCATTGATCTATATGCCTATTCTTGTGCCAGTACCAGGCAGTTTTGAGAACAGTGGCTTTGTAATACAACTTGATATCTGGTATTGAGATCCCACCTACTTTGTTCTTTTTCAGGATTGCTGCAGCTATTCGGGGTCTTTTTTTATTCCAGATGAATTTTTGGAGAGTTCGTTCTAGATCTCTGAAGTATGCCGTTGGTATTTTAATGGGAAGTGCGTTGAATTTATAGATTGCTTTGGGTAGTATGGACATTTTAATGATGTTGATTCTACCAATCCATGAACACGGTATGTTCTTCCATCTGTTTATGTCTTCCTCTATATCTTTTTTCAACGTCCTATAGTTTTCTGAGTAGAGGTCTTTTACCTCTTTAGTTAAGTTGATTCCTAGGTAGCTTAATTTTTTTGGTGCAATGGTAAACGGGATTGCTTTTATAATCTCTCTTTCTGAAAGTTCACTACTGGTGTATAGAAATGCCTCAGATTTCTTGGGGTTAATTTTGTATCCTGCTACATTGCCAAATTCATGTATTAAGTCTAGTAGCTTTTGGATGGAGTCTCTGGGGTTTTGTATGTATAATATCATGTCGTCTGCAAATAAGGACAGTTTTACTTCCTCTTTTCCAATTTGGATGCCTTTTATTTCTTCTTCTTGCCGAATTGCAATGGCTAACACTTCCAGTACTATGTTGAACAGGAGTGGTGAGAGGGGGCATCCCTGTCTTGTTCCTGTTCTTAGCGGAAATGGTGTTAGTTTTTGCCCATTGAGTATGATGTTGGCTGTGGGCCTGTCATATATGGCTTTTATTATGTTGAGGTATGATCCTTCTACTCCCACCTTGCTGAGAGTTTTTATCAAAAATGGGTGTTGAATTTTGTCAAATGCTTTTTCTGCATCAATTGATACGACCATGTGGTTTTTTTCTTTCAGTTTGTTTATGTGATATATCACGTTTATTGATTTGCGGATATTGTACCATCCTTGCATCCCTGGGATAAATCCTACTTGGTCATGGTGTATGATCTTTCTGATGTACTGCTGGATCCGATTTGCTAAGATTTTGTTGAGGATTTTGGCATCTATGTTCATGAGGGATATTGGCCTGTAGTTCTCTTTCATTGTGTTGTCTTTACCTGGTTTTGGTATTAGGGTGATGCTGGCTTCATAGAATGAGCTTGGAAGTGTTCCTTCCTCTTGAATTTTTTGTAGTAGTCTGAGGAGGATAGGTTTTAGTTCTTCCTTGAATGTTTGGTAAAACTCCCCTGTGAAGCCGTCTGGTCCTGGGCTTTTGTTTGATGGAAGCTTTTTGATGACTGCTTCAATTTCTTCCATAGTTATTTGCCTGTTGAGATTTTTAGATTCTTCCTGATTGAGTTTTGGAATGTTGTATTTTTCTAGGAATTTGTCCATTTCCTCCAGGTTGTCTAGTTTGTTGGAGTAGAGCAGTCCATAGTATTTTTTAATGATCATTTGTATTTCTGTGGGGTCTGTTGTTATTTCGCCTCTATCGTTTCTGATTTTGTTTATTTGGGTCCTCTCTCTTTGCTTCTTGGTGAGTCTGGCTAGAGGTTTGTCAATCTTGTTTATCCTTTCAAAGAACCAGCTCTTGGTTTCATTGATTTTCTGTATTGTTTTTTTGGTCTCTATGTCATTTATTTCTGCTCTAACCTTTATTATTTCCTTCCTTCTGCTCACTCTGGGGTTTTCTTGTTGCTCTCTTTCTAATTCTTTGAGTTGTAGAGTTAGATGATTTACTACCATGTTTTCTTGTTTTTTGAGATAGGCCTGTAGAGCTATAAACTTCCCTCTCAAGACTGCTTTCATTGTGTCCCATAGGTTTTGGATTGTTGTGTTTTCATTGTCATTAGTTTCCAGGATGTTTTTAATTTCTTCTTTGATTTCATTGGTAACCCAATCAATATTTAATAGCATGCTATTCAGCTTCCAGGTGTTTGAGTATTTTTGGTTGTTTTTATTGTAGTTTATTTCTAATATTATGCCATCGTGGTCTGTGAAGATGCTTTTTATGATTTCAATCTTCTTGAATTTGGGGATACTTTGCTTGTGACCCAATATATGGTCTATTTTTGAATACGTCTTATGAGCATTTGAGTAGAATGTATATTCCCTGGCTTTGGGGTGGAGTGTTCTGAAGATGTCTATTAAGTCCATCTGATCTAGTGAGTCATTTAGGATTGCTGTATCTTTGCTGATTGTTTGTCTAGAGGGCTTATCCAGTGCTGTCAGTGGTGTATTAAAGTCCCCTACTATGATTGTATTGTTGTCGATCTCTCCTTTGATATCTTCCAGGAGTTTTTTTTATGAATTTGGGTGCTCCTGCATTGGGTGCATATATGTTTACCAGGGTTATATCTTCTTGTTGTATTGATCCCTTTAGTATTATGAAGTGGCCTTCCTTATCTCTTGTTATGGCCTTCACTTTGAGGTCTATTTTGTCCGATATAAGTATTGCTACCCCAGCTTTCTTTTCCTTTCCATTTGCCTGAAAGATATTTTTCCATCCTTTCACTTTCAGTCTGTGTGAGTCCCTTCTAATGAGGTGGGTTTCTTGTAGACAGCAGATGTATGGGTCATGTTTTTTTATCCATTCAGCCACTCGATGTCTTTTGTTTGGAGCATTTAGTCCGTTTACGTTTAAAGTTATTATTGAAAGGTACTTGTTTGTAGCCATTTCTGTTTTTGTGTGGCTGTTTTCTTTCTGAGCTTTTTATTTCTTATTTTTATACCAGTCCCTTTAGCATTCCTTGCATTGCTGGCTTGGTGGTGATAAACTCCCTTAGCCTTTTTTTGTCTGTGAAGCTTCTTATTTCCCCTTCAAGTTTGAATGATAGCCTTGCTGGATAGAGTATTCTTGGATTCAGTCCTTTGCTTTGCATCACTTTGTAAATTTCAGTCCATTCTTTTCTGGCCTGATGTGTTTCTGTTGAGAAATCATTTGACAATCTAATGGGAGAGCCCTTGTATGTAACTTTCCGTCTCTCTCTTGCAGCCTGTAAGATTCTCTCTTTGTCCTGAACATTTGCCATGGTAATTATGATGTGTCTTGGTGTGGGTCTTTTCGGGTTCACCTTGTTTGGGACTCTCTGGGCATGTGTGACTTTTTTCTTCCCCACCTCAGGGAAGTTTTCTGATATTATTTCTTCTAATAGGTTTTCTAATCCTTGTTCATCCTTTTGTTGTTCTGGTACTCCTATTATTCGTATGTTGTTTCGTTTCATGTTGTCCCAAAGCTCCCTTAGGCTCTCCTCCTGTCTTTTAATTTTTTTCTCCAATTGCAGTACATTTTGGGTGTGTTTTGCTTCCTTGTCTTCTAATTCACTAATTCGGTCCTCCGCTTCTCCTAGTCTACTGTTGATACTTTCAATGGAGTTTTTCATTGCAGCTATATCACTCTTCATTTCTTCTTGGGTCTTAAGTTGTTGATTTTTTCATCTGTTTCTTCTAGCTTCTTCCATATGTTATCGATTTTTTCATCTGTTTCGTCTTGCTTCTTGCAGAGGTTGTCGATTTTTTCCTCCATCCGGTTTATGCACTCTAGGACCCTTATTCTGAATTCTTTTTCTGTCATGTTGCATGCCTCTGTATTACTTAGCTGCTTTTCTGGAGAGTCCTCCTTCTCTTTCCTTTGGGGGTTTCTTTGTCTACCCATGTTTGATCTCACTGACATATCTAGACGTTGAGTCGTTCAGTGGTTGCTCCCTTGGTGGCAGTGACTCCTTGATCTGTGGTTGCTCTTCAGGCGGTTGCGGTAGCAGCTGCTCTTCAGTTGGCAGCAGCTCCTCTGGTGGGTTCTGTTCACAGCTGTGGTGGCTCTTCTGGCTGGTGGGGCGAGGTTTCACGTACAGCTGCTGTTCCTCGGCAGAGGGTGTGTTGCTCAGGAGGTTGCTGTTGCTTGGACCTGCTGCGTTGATTTAAAGGCACAAAATACAACACAACAAGGCACCACGTACCAGGCACTATACACAAATATATTCACGATATTAATAACCCCAAATAAAGGTGATCACCCGAATTAAGAGAATTAGGGAACAAGGAAGAAGAAAGAGAAAAAGATAAAAGAGAAAAAGAAAAGAAAAGTAGGGACCAAAAAAAAAAAGGAGTGCAAAAATGAAATTTGGAAAAAGAAGGGGGGAAAATAAAAGCGAGAAAAGAAAAGAAAAAAAAAAGAGCGAAAAGAGAGAATGAAGTGGAAGAGGGGAAGAGACTTTTTATATGAGGAGAATACTCCTATAGAACAGCCATTAATCCCAACAAATTCCAGCAACAGCTCCCTGGAGATGAATGCAAACTAGAAACAACCAATAATATAACAATGAAAATAGAATGGAGAACACTAATCCCAAAATAAAATAAAGAGAAAATAAAATGGCACTTTAAAAAATGGTAAAATGGTAGCAGTAGTAATACTGGTTAAAAATAAGAAGGTAGTAATTAAAAGGGTAAAATCAGGTGATGGAAAAAGAAGAAAAAAAAAAGAAAAGAAAAAAAAAAAAGAAAAAAAATTGGTTTCTTAGTTAAAAGGTGGAAAAAAAAAAATTGCAGTAGTGAAGGTCCCTTGGTTCTTCTATTCTTCAGTGTGGCTCGCCTTAGACCTGCCAGGTATTCAGGAGAGTGTTGAATTTCCCTGCGATACACTGTTCCTCTGTGTTGTAAACCACAGTCCTTATTTTAAAGCAGACCGCTTTTGTTTCCCAGACTGCCTTATTTTGTGTTTAGCAAAGAGTCAGTTTGTGGGTCAGCCTCTGGGTGGCAGTGTTTTGGGGTTGGCCTCTGAGGCTGTAGGGCCTTTCTGTCCAGTGGAAGTTCACTGCCCAGAGCTGGCTGCGTAATAGTTAGTTACCAGCGCTGTGTTGTTGCTGGGATTGAAAATCCCTCTATAGGCCAGACCCTGTTAACTCCCAGGGACTGATCAGGTTATTTTAATCCTTGATCTTGTACAGGGTGGAATCTGGGTGTGGCTGTGCTCCTTGCCTGGGGGCTGGGGGGAGGAGTCTCACTCTCAGGAGAGAATGGCTGCCCCAGTCCTGTGCTCAGGGGTGTCTCAGCACTCAATTCGCTGCCACCTCTCCCGGCTCCCCCTCTCTCCTCAGTCTCTCCCCAGATTCCACTCCTCCGCACACTCTCCCTCTCTTCAGCACAGGAGAGTGTCTGTATCCGAAATGTCCCATGAACAGGATTCAGTGAAAACAATCAAACAAACGCCGGACGCGGAAACGGGGAAGGCTTGGTTTCTGTAAGCTTCTTCTCTTACCGGGACTGCATGGTCTGGTCAGCTCTTCAGGCTGCCCCCTTTAGGCTCAGTCCTCTGTGATCACAGCACTGAGCTCTCAATTCCCCCGGCGGCGCCAGGAATCCCGCGGTTCTCCTTTCCCCCGTCAGGGGCTGTGCCTGTCCCAAGGGACGCGGCTGCCGCGCGGTCTCCCTCCGACTCTCTGGGTTCAGAGGTCTGGCAAACTTTCCTGCCCAAATCCCTGGGTTTTTTTTACCTTTCCTGGGGAGTTCTGCTCTTCTAGGCTGCAAACCGTCTCACCAGCTGAGCAATTTCGCCAATTCGGTGTGGGTGTTAGTAGTTTCAGCTGCTGACTCCATTTGCTCCGGGACACGACCTGGGACGCGTCTGCCTATATCGCCGCCATCTTCCGTCCTCAACAATTACTTTTAAGGCCAGTTCTGAAAATGTAATCTTTCTGTGTGCCTCCACCAGCTTTGATAAATACACAAACTTGTTATTAAAGTAATGCTGAAATCAACCTATTTTAAGTCTCTAAAATATGAACAACTGTCCCTCATACCACACCCAAAGTTAAAAAAAAATACCTTTAAGTCTCCAGCCAAAGACATGGTTGTTGGAAAAACATTAATTTGTCAAGTCCAACATTTACATAGTATCTTGAAGAGAGGGCAATCCTATTCCTTCAACCTCAAGCTCAATGAAGGCAGTGGCCACCTTCTTCTGCATCCCCCTAAAGGACTTAGACCTTAACATTTAGAATAGTTATTGGTTTACAGGTACGCAGGTGGGAGTGTGAACTCCACTTCCTCTTCTATAATCCTTGGTGTTGCCCTCCTTTCCTCTTGCCACCCAAGTCAGGTGGCCCAGAATTCATCTCGCCTCCCAAGCCTCCTTTCCTCTTATCCCCCTGGCTGAGCGGCCCTCCTTTCCTCTTGCCCCCCAAGACCCTGCCGGCCTCCCTTTCTTTTGCCCTTTTGGCTCATTTTTCTCCTCTTGGCCGCTTCCTCCTGGTCCTCCTCCCTTATCTGCTTATTGGTGCCCTTGTCACATCCAGCTGAGGCTTTTTTTCTGTTCCGGACTCACAGCATCTCCAAATGGCTCTTTTTCTCTGCTACCAAGTTCCTGAAAAGGGGTTGAAATGTCCTCTTCTTGCCGGGATCAAACCTGCAACCGAGGGAGATGCCCTTGACCATAATGAAACCTGGGATCCTTCAGTCTGAGGGCCAAAGCTCCAGTCACTGAACCAAACTGGCTAGGGCCCAATTGTTGTTCTTAATCCCTTCACCTTTTTCAGCCATTCCCCAAACCTCCTCCTCTCTGGCGACCATCAATCTGTTCTCTGTGTCTGTGAGTTTGTTTCAATTTTGTTTTTCCATATTTTTTGTTCTTTAGTTTCCACACATAAGTGAAATCATATTGTAGTTGTCTTTCCCTGACTGACTTACTTCACTTAGCATAATACCCACTAGGACCATCCATGCTGTCGCAAATGGCAAGATTATTTATGGCCTAGTAATATTCCATTGTATATATGTATCACAGCTTTTTTATCCACTCATTTATTGATGGCACTTGGGTTGCTTCCATATCTTGGCTATTATAAATATTGCTGCAATAAACATAGGGGTGCATATATTCTTTCAAGTTTATATTTTGTATTTCTTTGAATATATACCCAGAAGTGTAATTGCTGGGTCATAAACCAGTCCTTTTAAAATATTTGAGGGAACCTCCACACTGTTTTTCATAGTGGCTGCACCAATCCGCATTCCTGCCAACAGTGCATGAGATTTTCCTTTCCTTCACATTCTTACTAGCACTAGTTGTTTATTCATGATAGCCACTCTGATAGATGTGAGGTGGTATCTCATTGTGGCTTTAATTTGCATTTCTTTGATTAGTGATGTTGACATTTTTCATGTCTCTTGGCCATTTGTATGTTTTCTTTGTTGAAGTATCTATTCAGATCCTCTGCCCATTTCTTAATTGAATTGTTTGGAGGTGCTTTTTGGTGTTGAGTTCTTCATAAATTTTGGATATCAACTCCTTATCAGACATATCATTGGAAAATATATTCTTCCATTCAGTAGGTTTTCTTTACATTTTGATGGTTTCTTTTGCTGTGCAGAAGGTTTTTAGTTTGATGCAGTCCAATTTGTGTTTTTTTTTTCCCTTTGTTTCCCTTGCCCGAGGAGATAGATCACAAAAATTCTGCTAAAAGAAATGTCAGAGAGTTTCCTACCTATGTTTTCTTCTAGGAATTTTAGTTTTGAGTCTTACTTTTGTCTTTTATACACTTTGAGCTTATTCTTGTATATTATGTAAGAAGGTGGTCTAGTTTCATATATATTTTTTGCATGTATCTGCCCATTTTTCCAACAATATTTATTGAATAGACTGTCTTTACCCCATTTTATGCTCTTGGCTCCTTTATTTAATTTTAATTGACCATATAGGCGTGCATTTATTTCTGGGCTATTTATTTTGTCCCACTGATCTATGTATCTGTTTCTATGCCAGTACCATGCTCTTTGACTACTATGTGGTCATGCCTAGTAATACTTCAATTCTTCTACCGGTCACACGTCTTAAGATGATATGTACAACTTTTAAGAACAGCCTTATGAAGTAACTATACCAGTGGAGATATAATTTAGTAATCATTTCTCCCCTTTAAAAAATATTGAAATTTTGTTAAATTGTTCACTAATAAGCTTGACATTTAGCTATGACTCATTTAATTTACCACATAATGCATGTTTGCATTAAGTTTACTCAAAATATGTATTATATTCTAAGGTGTGGTGCAAAAGTGTAATCCACAGTATGAATATTCCAAACATTGAGAATGTCTAATGATTATGAAGTATGTTTAAGTGGACAACTGGAGTGACTTCACAGTAGTCAAATATGCATATGCTGCAATAGTTTCTTGTTTATTACTTTCAGTGGTAAGTTATTTTAGTTTTCAATGTCTAAACACTATATTTACACACATTTTTAAAAAATTTTTCAGAGAGGGAGAAATAGAAACATCAATGATGAGGGAAAATCATTGATTGGCTGCCTTCTGCATGCCCCTTACTGGGGATGAAGCCCAAAACCTGGGCATGTGCCCTGACCAGGAATTGAACTGTGACATCCTGGTTCATAGGTCAATGTTCAACCACTGAGCCATGTTGGCTGGGCCACTAGTTTATTTTGTTCATTAGATTTCTTGTTCGCTTATTTTGATTTTTAGATTCAATTGTTGATAGATATGTATTTGTTGCCATTTTATTCATATTTTAAAAAATCTTTTCTTCTTTTTTAAAGAATACCCTTCAACATTTTGTGTAATACTGATTTTGTGTTGAGGAACTACTTTAGCTTTTTCTTGTCTGGGAAGTTCTTTATCTGACCTTCAATGTTAAATGATAGCTTTTTTGGGTAGAGTAATATTTGTTGTAGGTCCTTGTAATTCATCTCTTTGAATGTTTCTTGACACTCTCTTCTGGCCTGCAAAATTTCTGTTAAGAAATCAGCTGACAGTTATATGGCGCTCCCTAACTGCTTTTCTCTTGATGCTTTTAAGATTCTCTCTTTGTCTTTAACCTTTGGCATTTTAATTATGATGTGTCTTGGTATGGGCCTCTTTGGGTTCCTCTGCACTTCCTGGATTTGTAAGTCTATTTCTTTTACCAGGTAGGGGGAGTTTTCTGTCATTATTTCTTCAAATATGTTTTCAATATCTTGTTCTCCCTCATCTCCTTCTGGCACCCTCATGATTTGAATGTTGGTACACTTGAAGTTGTCCCAGAGGCTTCTTACACTGTCTTCATATTTTTGGATTTTTTTTTCTTTTTACTCTTCTAATTGGGTGTTTTTTGCTTCCTCGTATTCCAAATAGTTGATTTGATTCTCGGAGTCCTCTACTCTATTGCTGAATCTCTGTCCATTATTTCAGTTAGTGAACGCTTAATTTCTTTCTGGTCCTTTTTCATGTCTTTGATGTTCTTACTAAGATCTGTAAAAGTCTCACTAAGATCCTGGAAGCTCTCATGAAGATCCTTGAGTAACCTTATAATCATGGTTTTGAACTCTGTATCCAGTAAACTGCTTGATTCCATTTCTTTCATTTGTGATATGTCTCCACATTTTGGCAGCTTCCCTGTGTTTGTTTCTATTTATTAAGTAGAGCTGCTATGTCTCCTGGAATTGGTAGAGTGGCCTTGTGTATTAGGTGTCCAGTGGCTCAGCCTCCCCAGTCACCTGAGCTTGGAACTCTAGGTACACCCATGAGTGGACTGTGTGCACAGTCTTGTAGATAAGCCTTGACTGCTATTGGCATCACTGGGAGGAGTTGATCTCCAGGCCAATTGGCTGTGAGGACCAGTTGTGACTACAATGAAAAAGCTGCTGTGCAGAAAACACCTCTATGACATAAGACAGTGATGGCAAACCTTTTGAGCTTGGCGTGTCAGCATTTTGAAAAACCCTAACTTAACTCTGGTGCCATGTCACATATAGAAATTTTTTTGATATTTGCAACCATAGTAAAACAAAGACTTATATTTTTGATATTTATTTTATATACTTAAATGCCATTTAACAAAGAAAAATCAACCAAAAAAATGAGTTTGCATGTCACCTCTGACACGCGTGTCATAGGTTCGCCATCACTAACATAGGACTTGCTTCAGTGGGGCTTTGGTGCTCACTGTATCTGCTCCTTGAGTGTGTCACTTATGGATATGTAGAGTTGTATTCTGGTGTGGTCTGAAGCTGTCCACCGGGTGTACTGGCTCTAAGGCCTTCAGGGAGGTGCAAAGTCAGCCACTGCCTTGGGCCACTTAGCAGGATGAGATCTGCAAATGGATGCTATTTGTATTGGGCTTAGAAGTGCCCAGGTGAGGCCCAGCTGTGAAGCAAGGCAGGCTGGTGCTAGTGCCAGGTCTTGGCTTTCATTAATAGGTTTGGGGCATGCTGATACCATCTGCAGCTTTTTGAGAGATTTTAGCAGTCTGAAGCCTGAACTAGGACAGGACATTCATATTGAAAAACTGCTGCAAACAGCTTGGGTGGGGCTGCAATTTGGATGGGATCTCAGGGAATCACCAGGGCAAACAATTTAACCCCTAGAATGCCAGGGAGAGTGATTGTGCTCCTCCTGTCTTTCATCAAAAGTGCCGGGAGCGCTATCAAAGCTTCGAAATGGCGTCCAGTTCTAAGTCTGCTTTGATTAGTGATGACGATATTGCTAAATATGTCTATTTAGTAAAGGTTTCCTTAAGTTTTTGGATATGTAACTTCATTTACTTGCAACTCATAATTTTTTTTCCTAAACTGCTGTAAAATCAGCAAAAATGCCTTGGCAATTTTAGCATAGTTCCTAGGATATTGGTTGGCATTCAAAGGGTTAAGCCAGGCTGATGGAGACACAGATATAGATCTTACCAGCCAGCTCTGCAACAGGAGCAATGACCCCTGCAAGTACCCCCATCTGGGATTAAGCTACTCCCAAGTACCTGCCCTGATGCCAGACAATTCAGTCCAATATGTTTCTGGGTTCCCAAAAGCTGCCCAGTACTGGAGCTTAGAAGGATTAAGTCTAAGTAAGTTTGTGCACTGGCCCTTTAAAAGGAACACTTGGGTAGCAACCTCTGTATCATGCATCTCCAATCCCAACTGATCTTTACAGCCTGTGGTTACCAACTCTGGAACCCTGGGCTAGGACCCCTTGCTCCTGACGGGCAGCCTCCTCAGCAACGATTCCCGCTTCCAGCTTAAAAAAAAAGGGCACACATGGGTATTGGACTAGCCCATTCCATGCCTGTGCCCCTCCTACCAGTCTCAATGTGCTTACTTCTTTACTTCTCTAGTTGTAGGACTTCCATTCAGCTAGCTTTCAGGTGGTCCTGAGTAATGGTTGTTCTATATTTTAGTTGGAATTTTGATGTGGTTATAGGAGCAGTGTGTACTGACACCTACTCGCCATCTTGGGTCTCTTTACACCTTACATTTTCAAACAATTGGACAGGTCAGGTCACTTTATTCAGGATAAAAAATTTCTATTACTTTTCTATTAGACTACTACATTTGACTTGGCATTTTATTTTATTTTTTAAATACATTTTATTGATTTTTTACAGAGAGGAAGAGAGAGGGATAGAGAGTTAGAAACATCGACCAGCTGCCTCCTGCACACCTCCCACTGGGGATGTGCCGCAACCAAGGTACATGCCCTTGACCGGAATTGAACCTGGGACCCCTCAGTCTGCAGGCCGATGCTCTATCCACTGAGCCAAACTGGTTTGGCTTGACTTGGCATTTTAATTTGAATATTCATATACGATGAATACAATGTACTATTTTTTATAGCTGATTTGGATACTTTCCTTACCCAAATTTGGTCAACGGGTTATGATTCTTTGTATATTGAACACTTAGAAGATTTTATCTGTAAGATACTCTGGTAATGGAGGAATAACATGGTGTAGTTCTTTAATTAGTTTTTTCTTGATTCTTACTTGATTCAGGAAAATAATACTTTTCTAGGATTTCAGACAACTGTAAAAAGCTGAATATAAACAGGCACACTGCAAAATACTCTAAACACATGTTTCCTATGAATTACCAAATCACAGTTGAATGTGCATATACACATATATGCATATTGTAGTTTGCTTTATTGCATGTCACAGATGTTACATTTTTTTTTGTTTTTACAAATTGAAGGCAAGACTCTCCAAAAGCAAAAGTATCATGACTCATTTTAATGCCATACTCAATATATTGTAGTGCTCTTATACCATACCTGAAATATGTCCAAGGTATTAATATATGTTAAAGAAAGTAATGCTTTTCCACAATTTGTTATACTGTAAAAATATGAATATAAACAATGTCCCATCTTACTAAATAAAGTTGAATAAATGTGTATATTTATAAAAATATTTTTTCCTGAGACTCAAATATATTATGAAAAGTTGAGTATAAACTTATAACAGATATGATGGAGTTTCTTATTTCACACAATTCCAAGAACAGGGCAGTTCTGAATTGTTTCATCAGCTCAACAATGTTAAGGACAAAGGTAATTCCAGCCTATCCCATGCCAATCTGTCTCTTACCCCTCTGGTTGCAAAATGGCCATAATTCCAGGTATCACAGACATATAGGCATGCATTCTGTATAAAAGAGGACTATTTCCTCCTATTTTGTTAGGAAATAAAACTTAACTGAAGCTCACTTGCAGACTTTTGCTCAATTCTCTTATGGCCAGGACTGGTATACATACGCCAAGATGCAAAGCAAACTAGGTGAGCAAGCATCTCGCATTTAGACTTAAGTGGGTGGCAGGTAACCCTGGCAAAGGGAGAATAGTTAATACCAATGAATAGGCAAGCAACAGTATCAGCCACAATAATATTGTCTTATTCCTTTAAATATCCTCCACTTTTGTAGTTATATATCCTCTCTTATTCATGTGATTTTTTTCTTTATAGGATACAGTGTTTTTCATTTCAAAAAATGTTTTCAAGTTTTCTTTCATTTTTGGCCCTACAATTATTTTGTTAGAACTTTTCAAGATATGATGGTCAAATGCTTATTCATTCATTCTCTTATTCCTTCAATCATCAATGTTTACTGGGAACCTACCAGGAACAGAGAATAGGCAGTGTACCAAGTATAGTTAAGTGGGAAAGTATCCTGGCCTTAATTTTTTCTGTTTCCTACACTTATTGAAAGAAGTAAATTTTCCTCAAGTATCGCATTGCTATGTCCTGCAAATTTCAACATGTGGTCTTCTCTTTGTCATTCATTACTAATGATAATTTGCCTTTTAATATAAAAATATTTATACAGTTATCTTTTAAATTTCCACATAGAAAAAAATGGATTTAGACTAAGGTTTTGTTATTTTCTAATTATCCAGAACAGAAGCCATAGAGTGTGCCCTATGTCATTTTTTTAAGTTCTTAATATATCATCCAGGTCTTCACCCTGACCTCATAGCTACCCACTTTTATTCTACTGGGGTTCTTTATATTATGAATCTTCTGATGGGACAAAAATATAAGCTATGATAAAAGTTTGTTTTTAATTTTTCTCCAGAAGGAATTACTTACCATTCAATAAAGAAAGACATGAATTAAGATGTTCATAGAGTCACTGAACCCCAAAGGCTTTCCTCTTGTATAATCTCTAATAATACACACTTATGAAAATAAAAACGCTTATTAATAATAAAGGCAGCTCTTATCTAGCAGACTTTCAATACAATACAGACACTGTTCTACAGGATATAATGTAATTACTTAATTTTCACAATGCTACTAAAAATATGGTGCTAATATTACCAATTTGTAAATGAGAAAATTTAGACATAGTTAAGTAATTTGCCCTATAAAAAATGAGTTATAGTGGTGAAGGCAAATAAAGACTAAATATTGGTTAAATCTTTTCCCACTCTGATTTAGTTCAAGTTAATTTTAGAAAATAAGTTTGCAAATCTGAACAAGATTTGGGCTGGGTAAACTAATTTTCTACAATTTTAATATTAATATAGCCTTCATCAAGTATGACTATCAGATAAATAACTTGTTAGTTAAAGCAAATTGGTGTCCCACATATATGCCAATTATATTATAAATCCTTTTATTTCCCTTAAAGGTTAATGACCTTGATGTTGAGAAAGGTTTAAATGATTAATGTCTCTAACACATTTGCTGCCTTCACACTTTCCTTACATTCATGAAGGTTTTTGCCTTTGCACCAATTGAACTGATATCAAATAAATTTTAAAACACAAATAAATGCTTCCAATTCCTAACATTTATAAGGTTTCTCATCAGTAACAAATGCTCAATAAATTCTGGCCCTTAAATAAAGACTTTATATATACAGTACGAACTCTGATATTAAATTGTTATCCTCAAATGCTTTCCCACATTCCTTATAATCACAGGGGGTTTTGTTTGTTTCTATTTTACTACTATGAACTTCAGATTACAATTAAATTCTGAACTGTCCCTCATGTCTTCATTCATTCCTCTATGCTGCATGAATTTTTTGATGTTGACTAAGGTGTGATCCACGAATAAAGGCTTTTCCACATTGTTTACATTCATAAGGTTTCTCACCAGTGTGAATTTTCTGGTGTCGATAAAGTTCTGAGCCACGACCAAAGGCCTTCCCACATTCCTTACACTCATATGGTTTTTCACCAGTATGACTTCTCTGGTGATGAGTAAGTTCTGACCTTCGTATAAAAGCCTTCTCACATTCCTTACATTTATGGGGTCTCTCACCAGTGTGAATTTTTCTATGTCGAATAAGTTCTGTGCTACAAGTAAAGGCCATTCCACATTCCTTACATTTATAGGGTTTCTCACCACTGTGAGCTCTCTGATGTCGAATAAGTTCTGAGCCACGGCGAAAGGACTTCCCACATTCCTTACATTTATATGGTTTCTCACCAGTATGAACACTCTGATGTCGAATAAGATGTGAATCAGAGATAAAAGCTTTCCCACACTCCTTACATTTATGAGGTTTCTCACCAGTATGAATTCTTTGATGCAGATTCAGCTGTGAGGCACAACTATATGCCTTTCCACATTCCTTACATTCATAGTGTCTTTCACCAGTATGACTTATTTGATGAAGACTAAGTTGTGTATCATAACGAAAAGCTTTACCACATTCCTTACATTTATGGGGTTTCTCACCTGTATGGATTCTCTGATGTCGAAAAAGGTGTGAGGGACGGGTGAAGGCTTTTCCACATTCCTTACATTCATAGTATTTCTCATCTGTATGAATTCTCTGATGTAAATTAAGCTGTGAGGTAGATGGAAATGCCTTCTCACACTCCTTACATTTATAGGGTTTCTCACCAATATGAATCCTTTGATGTTTTGTAAGTTGTGAGCTAGAATGAAAGGCTTTACCACATTCCTTACATTTATGAGCTTTCTCACCAGTATTAATGCTCTGAGGTTTAGTAATTTCAGAGTCCTGAATAAAGGCACATTTCTCAGGTTCATTACTTTTTTTTCTTTCATGAATTCTCTGATGCTTAATCAAGTCTGATCTACTATTAAAGGCTTTCTCATAGTCTCCATACTTAGAGCTCTTTTCCTTATTATGACTGCGTTCATGTTGGAGGTGGTATGCTTGGTAACTGAAAGCTTCCTTACATTCCTTGCATTCACATTTCACTCCAGTATGAATTATCTGAGGAAATCTATTGACTGTACACTGAATAGAAGCAGACCTTTCTTCAGAGGTCATTACCACTGGTTTGAAATGTCCATCCTGTTGTTTCTCCAAGTAGCATTTGATTTCACTATTATCTTTGACCCTAGTGCACACAAGGTTAGAACTTATAGGTCTTTTTGTTATCTTTGGTTGCAATGATTTAATTTCATAACTACCCTCCTTTGGAGATAAATTCTTGGTTTCTCTTCTTGACTCCCAATCTGTAAGATAACAAGAAAATAGGAGGTATTTTTTATTGCAGGAAAAAGGAAAGTTTTTCTAAGGTAGAAATTACAAACTAAAAATAGCAAATAAATAGCTCTTAAGATTGCTTTGCAAAAACAAACAAACAAACAAACAAACAAACAAACAGGGGGCAGAGGAAAATGAGAATAGAGAAAAAAAGGTGAACTTATAGAAGTAGTTCTTTGGAGAAATGTCTATTTAGGTCCTTCACCCATTTTTAAATTGAATTGCCTGTCTTCCTTTTGTTAAGTTGTATGAGTTCTTTATATATCTTGGAAATTAACCTTTTGTCAGATGTATCATTGATATATATGTTCTCTCATACAGTGGGATCCCTTTTCATTTTCTTGTTGGTTTCTTTTACTGTGCAGAAGCTTTTTATTTTGATGTAGTCCCATTTGTTTAAATTTTCCTTTGTTTCCCTTGCCCTAGGACAGTGGTCGGCAAACTGCGGCTTGCAAGCCACATGCGGCTCTTTGGCCCCTTGAGTGTGGCCACGAAGTTTCAATTGCACTGTACGTGTGCACCAGCACGTGGTATTTTGTGGAAGAGCCACACTAAAGGGACCGCTGTTTGCCGACCACTGCCCTAGGAGATGTATCAGCAAACATATTGCTATAAGAGATGTCTGAAATTTTGCTACCTATGGTTTTCTCTAGGATTTTTATGGTTTCAGACTTACATTTAAATCTTTTATCCATTTTTAGTTTATTCTTGTGTATGGTGTAAGTTGGTGGTCTAGTTTCATTTTTTTTTTTTGCATGTACCTTTCCATTTCTCCCAACACATTTATTGAAGAGATTGTCTTTACTCCACTGAATGTTCTTGCCTCCTTTGTCAAATATTCTCCAAAGATGACATACAGATTAACCAAAGAAATTATATGCATAACCCATGGACATAGAGTGTGGAAGACCTGGGGGTAGAGTGGGGACAGGGTGGAGGGTGTCAATGGGGGTAAAAAGGGGACATCTGTAATACTTTCAACAATAATTTTTTTTTATTATTTAAAAAAGTGGTTCTTCACCTCTGGTGAGAAGCTGAATCAGCTGAGGAACTTGTAAAATACAATGTCAAGGAACCATCTAAGAGGAGTAGGACATTACAACTAACAGCAAGTCCTCCCATTTCTAGCGTCAAAATATATCCAGATTATGTCTACTTCTACCAGTATCTTTACCACCTATCCAACCATACTAAGATTAACATGCTATCATAATGGGTCGCCCTACTTCCACTGTTGCCTTCCTAATATTCCATACCCAGTATAATAACTAGCGTATCCTTATTAAAATAAATCAGATCATGTCATTCTTTGGCTCAAAAACCTCCACTGAATTTCTTTCTCAGGAAGAGTGAAAATACCTCCAAAGGAAAGAGCAAGAGATTCCTCCAGAAGAAGAGATAAATGAAATGGAGATAATAAATTTATCTGGTTTAGGGTTCGGAATAATGATGGTGAAGATGCTCAACAGTATTAGAAAAGATATAGGAACTATAAAAAAAGAACAGTTGGAAATAAAAAATGACATAGCACTAATAAAGAACACATTGGAAGGAATTCACAGCAGATTAGGGGAAGCTGAGGATTGGATCAGTGAATTAGAAGACAGGATTAAAAAAAATCACTCAATCACAGAACCAAAGAGAAAACACATTTAAAACAGGACAGAGTAAAGGAGCTATGGAACAATATGAAACATAACAATATTCACATTTTCAGTGTCCCAGAAGGGGAAGAAAGGGATAAAGAGATAAAGAGCATGTATAAAGAAATAATGGCAGAAAACTTCCCTAACCTGGTGAAGAAAAAAGTCACACAAGTTAAGGAGGCTCAGAGTCCCAAACAAGAAGAACCCAAACCCACATCTAGACACATCATAATTAAAATGCCAAAAATTAAAGAAAAAGAGAGAATATTAAAGGCAGCAAGAGAAAAGCAATTTATTACGTACAACAGAACTTCCATAGGCTTACAGCTGATTTCTCATCAGAAACTCTACAGGCCAGAAGGGAATGGCATGAAATACTTAAGGTAATGGAAAGCAAAGATCTGAAACCAATATTACTATATCCAACAAGGGTATCATTCAAAATAGATGATGAAATAAAGAGCTTCTCACACAATAAAAGGCTAAAGGAGTTCATCACCACAAAGCCAGCATTACAAGAAATGCTAAAGGGTCTGCTTAATAACAAGAAGAAATAGAGTCCTAACTGATTTGGCTCAGTGGATAGAGCATTGGCCTGTGGACTGAAAGGTCCCAGGTTCGATTTCGGTCAAGGGCATGTACCTTGGTTGCAGGCACACCCGCAGTAGGAGGTGTGCAGGAGGCAGCTGATCGATGTTTCTCTCTCATCGATGTTTCTAACTATCCCTCTCCCTTCCTCTCTGTAAAAAATCAATAAAATATATACATAAAAAAGAAGAAATAGAGAAATCTAGGCATACAGAATTAAAATGGTAATAAATAAGTACCTATCTTATATAATAAAAGCCTAATATACTAAGTATCTGGTCATCTGTTCAACCAATCAAAGCATAATATGCTAATGATATGCTAAGGTCGCTCAATTGCTTGCTATGAAATGCACTGACCAACAGGGGGCAGACAGTTGACCAATCGCTATGACATGCACTGACCACCAGGGGGCAGATGCTCCGATTGGTAGGTTAGCTTGCTGCTGGGGTCAGGCCAATCGGGACTTGGCAAGATGGGCTGGACATGCCCTGGAGCCCTCCCATGGCCTCTCCCAGGCTGGCCAATCTCCTGTATCCCTCCTCAGCCCCGATTGTGCACTGGTGGGGACCCTCAGCCTGGCCTGCGCCCTCTCGTAATCTGGGACCCCTTGGGGGATGTCAGAGAGCCGGTTTCGGCCTGATCCCACAGGCCAGGCCAAGGGACCCCACTGGTGCACAAATTTGTGCACTGGGCCTCTAGTCAATAACCTTAAATGTAAATGGATTAAATGCTCTAATCAAAAGACACAGGGTAACTAAATGAATACAAAAACATGACCCAAGTATAAGCTGTCTACAAGGGACCCACCTCAGAACAGAAGATTCACACAGGATAAGAGTGAAGGTATGGGAAATTTTTTTTCATGCAAATGGCAACAAAAAAACCTGGGGTAGGAATACTCATATAAGACAAAATAACCTTCAAAATGAAGGTCATCATGAGATAACAAAGGTCACTACATAATATTAAGGGGATTGACCTAAAAAGAGGATATAACCGTGGTAAACATATATGCACCCAATATAGGAGCTCCTCAATATATGAAAAAATTCTAGAGGACTTGAAGGTTGTGATCAACAACAATACAGTCATAGTAGGAGATTTTAACACCCTGCTGACTTCACTGGATAGATCTTCCAGACAAAAAATTAACAAGAAAATAGTGATTCTAAAAGATACACTGAGCAGATGGCTTAATTGACATTTATAGAATATTTCACCCCAAAGCTCCAGAATATACATTCTCCTCAAGTAGATCATTCACAAAGATAGACCACATGTCAAGACACAAAACAAGTCTCTTCAAATTCAAGAAGATTGAAATAATATCAAACATCTTCTCAGATCACAGTGGAATAAAATTAGAAATCAATTATATTAAAAGCACCCCAAAACATTCAAACACATGGAGGCTAAGTAGCATGTTATTAAACAATAAATGGGTTACCAAAGAGATCAAGAAAGAAATAAAAAACTTCCTGGAAACAAATGAAAATGAACACACAACTCAAAATCTCTGAGACACAGCAAAAGCAGTCCTGAGAGGGAAGTTCATAGCACTACAGGAATACTTCAAAAAACTAAAACAACACAAAAAGGGAACAAGAAAAACCAATAATAAACTAACTCTACAACTAAAAGAATTAGAAAGAGAATAACAAAAGCCCAGAGAAAGTAGAAGGAAATAATAAAGATTAGAGCAGAAATAAACGATATAGACTAAAAAATTAATACAAAAGTCAAGGAAACCAAGAGCTGGTTCTATGAAAGAATAAACAAAATTGATGAACCACTAGTCAGACTCATCAAAAGACAGAGAACATCCAAATAAATAAAATTAGAAAAGAAAGTGGAGAAGTAACCACTGACACCACAGAAATACAAAGGATTGTAAAAAATACTATGAACAACTATATGGCAAAAGCTGGATAATGTGGATGAAATGAACAAATTCCTAGAAAAATACAACCTTCCAAAACTGAATCACAAAGAATCAGAAAACCTGAGTAGGCCAATAACAACTGATCAAATAAAAGTAGTAATTTAAAAACTCCCACCCAACAAAATCCCAGATCTAGATGACTTCACAGGGGAGTTTTATTAAGCATTCAAAGAAGAACTAACACCTATATTCCTCAAACTATTCCAAGAAATCCAAGAGGAAGAAACACATCCAAGCTCTTTTTATGAGGCCAGTATGATCCTAATTCCAAAACCAGATAAAGACACTACAAAGAAAGAGAATTATAGGCCAATATCCCTGATGAACATAGATGCTAAAATTCTCAAGAAAATATTAGAAAGTTGGATCCAGCAATATATTTAAAAGATTATACACCATGACCAAATGGGATTTATTCCAGGGATGCAAGGCTGGTACAATATTCACAAATCAATAAATGTGATATATCACATAAACAAACTGAAAGATAAAAATTATATGATCATATCAATAGACGCAGAAAAAGCATTCGACAAAATACAACACCCTCTTTTGGTAAAAATTCTCAGCAAAGTGGGAATAGAAGAAGCATACCTCAACATAATAAAAGCTGTATATGACAAACCTTCGGAGAATATCATACTCAATGGGCAAAAACTAAAATCATTTCCTCTAAGAACAGAAACAAGACAGGGATGTCCATTCTCACCATCCTCATTCAACATAGTATTGGAAGTCCTAGCCACAGGGATTAGACAAGAAATAAAAGGCATTCAAATTGGAAAGGAGGAAGTAAAACTCTCATTATTTGCAGATGACATGATTATTGTACATAGAAAACCCTAAAGATTCCACCAAAAAACTACTAGATTTAATAAATGAATTTGGCAATGTAGCAGGATCAAAATCAACACCCAAAAATAGATGGCTTTTTTTTATACATCAGTAATGAATTCTCAGAAAGAGAAACTAAACAAACAATCCCTTTTACCATTGCAACAACAAAAAAATTATGATACTTAGGAATAAACTTAACCAAGCAGGTAAAAGACTTATACTTGGAAAACTCAGGAGGTTGTAAAAAGAGATAGAAGGTATAAACAAGTGGAAGAATATACTGTGTTTATGGATTGGTAGAATCAACATCATTAAAATGTCCATATTACCCAAGGCAATCTATTGATTCAACGTAATCCCTATTACACAGTTCTAGTACAAAAATTTATATGGAACGAAAAAGGACCCCGAATAGCTGCAGCAATCTTGAGAAAGAAGAATAAAGTTGGAAGGATCACATACCAGATATCAAGTTATATTACAAAGCCACTGTGATCAAAACAGCCTGGTATTGGTACAAGAACAGGCATATAGATCAATGGAACAGGACAGAGACCCCAGAAATCAACACAAGTCATTGTGCTCTATTAATATTTGACAAAGGAGACAAGACCAAAACAATGGAGTCAAGAGAGTCTCTTCAATAAATGGTGTTGGGGAAATTGGACAGATACATGCAAAAAAATGAAATAAGACTACCAACTTATACTATACATGAGAATAAACTCGAAATGGATAAAAGACCTACATGTAAATTGGGAAACCATAAAAATCTTAGAAGAAACCATAGGCAGCAAAATCTCAGACATATTTCATAGCAATATGTTTACAGATATATCTCCTAGGGCAGGGGTGGGGAATCCCTGGCATGCATGCCAAATATGGCATGCCAGTAAGTTTTGCTGGCACGCGAAACCCTCTCTTATAATCTTCCATTTACAATTTTTTTCTTAATATCGACTTTTTTATTTTTCAGATAAATTCAGTGTAGGTGCATCTTAGATAAATAAATAATTTTACATAACAAGTTATCTTAAAGACCATAGACATGGATTGACGAGAGAGGGGAAGAGCAATTTCTATGCCTCTGCCTTAACTCTCCCTGCCTTCCTAGATCCGACTCGTGTTTTGGTTTCATCCACATACGCTTGTGAATCTTTGTTCTCAGTGATGAATTTTGTTAAGTCTCGTAATAGGAGTAGCCTGACGGATGAAAGTAGTAGCTCATGCATATCTCTGAAGGTCACAAAATATAAACCTGATGTAAAATCTCTGTTATCAGTGATGCAGCAGCAAAAGTCCAACTGACAATATTAAACGGAGTCATAAAGTTTTCTGTCAGACTATCAGTGTACATGTATACATTAAAAAATAAATATATATTTCATCATCATATACTGTGTTTTCGTCGCTCGAATGAATTTTATTATTTCTTCAAGTTTCTTCACATACGTACACCTTAAGAGATATCAAGTAGGCGTAACATGTTCTCAAAAAATTAGGGTAGGCACACAGGAGAATTTTGAGTCAGAGATTTTGCTGGTTTTGGCACTCACTCACAAAAAGGTTGCCCATCCCTGTCCTAGGGCAAAGGAAACTAAGGAGAAAATAAACAAATGGGACTACATCAAAATAAAAGGCGTCTGCACTGCAAAAAAAAAAACCATCACCAAAACGAAAAGGGAGCCCACTGTATGGGAGAATTTATTTGGCAATGATACATCTGATGAAGGGTTAATCCAAAATATATAAGGAACTCATACAACTTAATAGAAGGAAGACAAACAAACCAATTAAAAAATGGGTGAAGGACCTAAATAGACACATCTCCAAAGTGGACATATAGATGGCTAAGAGACATATGAAAAAATGCTCAAGTCACTGATCATCAGAGAGATGCAAATTAAAAGGACAATGAGGTATCACCTCATGCCGGTCAGAATGGCTACCATCAACAAATCAACAAATGTCAAGTGCTGGTGAGGATGTGGAGAAAAAGGACCCCTAGTACACTGCTGGTGGGAATGTAGACTGGTACAGCCATTATGAAAAACAATATGGAGTTTCTTTAAAAAATTAGATATGGAACTGCCATTTGACCCAGTAATTCCACTTCTAGGAATATATCCCTAAGAATCCCAAAACACCATTCAGAAAGATTGCATCCCTATGTTCGTAGCAGAACAACTTACAATAGCTAAAATCTGGAAACAGCCCAAGTGCCCATCAGTAGATGAGTGGATACAAAAAGCTGTGTTACATTTATACCCTGGAATAGTATGCAGCAGTAAAAAAGAAGAATCTTTTACCCTTTGAGACAGCATGGAGGGACCTGGAGAGTATCATGCTAAGTGAAATAAGTCAGTTAGAGATAGACGTGTATCACATGATCTCACTCACATGTGGAATCTATGATGAAGGGAGTGAATCCAGAGACACGGAAGCATGGAACAGAGTGTGGAATTTCGGAGGGGTGGTGGGGGAAGGTTGGTCATTGGGAGGTATTCAACCAAAGACCTTGTATGCAGATATGCATAACCCATGGACACAGACAACAGGGTGTGGGCAGTGGGCTGGTGGGGGTCTATGGGAATAAAAAAGTGGGCATATGTAATACTCGCAACAATGAAGATTTAAAAATGAAGGAAGTATAAGAATATCTCATTAAATAAAAAATATCAGTAGAAATTATAAAAAAACAACCAAATAGAAATCTGAGTTGAAAAGTATAATAACTGAAATAACAACTTCATCAGTAGAGCCCAGTAACAGATTTGAACTGACAAAAGAGAGGATCTGTGAAAATGAAGATTGGTAAATAGAGAGAATATCTAGTCTATGGTACAGAAAGGGACAAAAAATGAAAAACAAAACAAAAACAGAGCCTCAGAGACCTGAGGAATATCCCAAGTGTTGAAATATATGCACAAAGAGAGTACGTGAATGAGAACAAGAAAGGCGTAAAAATACATTTGAAGAAATAATTTCCAACGATTTCCCAAATTTTTTTTAATATATTTTATTGATTTTTTACAGAGAGGAAGGGAGAGGGATAGAGAGTTAGAAACATCGATGAGAGAGGAACATCGATCAGCTGCCTCCTGCACACTCCCCACTGGGGATGTGCCCGCAACCAAGGTACATACCCTTGACCGGAATCGAACCTGGGACCCTTGAGTCCGCAGGCCAACGCTCTATCCGCTGAGCAAAACCGGTCAGGGCGATTTCCCAAATTTGATTAAAAAGATTAATATACACATCTAAGAGGTTCAACAATCTCCAAGTTGAAAAACTTGCTGTAAAGTTGGAATAAGCCTGATCAAAACCTAGACACATCAGAGTCAATTGATGAAAAACCTCAAGAGAGAAGTAATTAATCCCACATATTTTTCAGCAGAAACCATGAGAACAGAAAACAACTGACATATTTGATTTGGTGTTAGAACAAAGGGTTGTCAGTCAAGACTTTTCTATCCAGCAAAACCATTCTTTATAAATAAAAGGGAAATTAAGATATTCTCAGAATATTTTTAAAACAAAAAAATTTTTATCACTAGCAGATTTGCCCTATAAGAAATACTAAAGGGGGTTGTTTAGACTGAAATAAAAGGACAAAAGATAACATGAATCTGCAAAAAAATAAAAAGCACCAGTAAAGGTAACTATGTAGGTAAATATAAGACTATATAAAAGTATTTTTGTTTGTAACTCTTTGCTTCTTCTATTTGATTTAAAAGATAACTACCTAAAACAATAATTATAAAAACATGTTGATGGTATATTATTTTTCTATTTCTGATATAACATGTTAACATAAGCATAGTGCCTTACTAGTAAAACAAACCAATTTATTATCTTACAGTTCTAAAGGTCAGAAGTCAGAAAGAGGTTTTAATAGGTCAAAATAAATGTGTATACACCAGGACTGTGTTCCTTTCTGGAGGCTCTAAGGAAGAATCTATTTTCTTATCTTTTCTAACTCCTAAAGACTGCTCATTCCTTAGAGTAGCATGGCCCCCTTCCTCTCTGTACATTTCTTTTTTTAATATATATTTTATTGATTTTTTACAGAGAGGAAGGGAGAGAGATAGTTAGAAACATCGATGAGCAAGAAACATCGGTCAGCTGCACATCTACTGGGGATGTGCCCGTAACCCAGGTACATGCCCTTGACCGGAATCGAACCTGGGACCCTTCAGTCCGCAGGCCGACGCTCTATCCACTGAGCCAGACTGGTTTCGGCTTCTCTGTACATTTCTTATGCTGTCACATCTCTGATTCTTTCAGACTCTTGTGATTGCATTGAGCCCATGTGAATAACCTAGGATAATCTCCCTAATTTAAGGCCAGCTGACTCACAACCTTAATTCCTTATTCATAGGTTCCAGGGATTAGGATGTGGACATCTTTGGGAGAGTCATTATTCTGCTTACCAATATCTACTTATAATGTATTAAGATATAATTTGTATGATGATAATAGTACAAAGAAGAAAATGAGGGACCAGGCTATATTAGGGCATAGTTTTTCAATGAGATTAAAGTTAAATTAGTGTTAATCCAAACTAAATTATTTTAAGCTAAACTATAACAAATTCTCAGAGCAACCACTGGAAAAAGAACTAAAAACTGTAGTAAAGAAACAATCATAAAACTAAATGGGACTCTAGAATATGGCTATTTAACATAAATTATAGTAATATAAGAATGAAGTATAAAACAAAAAAACAAATGTAGAAAACAAATACCATAATGTCAGACATAAATCCTACTTTATTGATAATTACATTAAGTATAAACATATTAAATAGTCAAACAGATAGCAGATACAGGCAGGATGTATTAGAAAACATGATCTGAATATATGCTGTCTACAATAGACACACTAAATTCAAGAACACAAAAAGATTAAAAGAATGGAAAAAGATTAAGCAAAAGTGAGTTTCAATAGTTATACTTTTATCAGACAAAATTAAGACAAAATTGTAATAGAGACAAAGAAGGACCTCCTATCCTATCCTATATAATAGAGGTAACATGCAAACTGACCTCACAAGATGGCTGCCTGTGACCAGGCTGGCAGAGGGGTTACTGAGGGATGACCAAATGATTGAACAAGCAGGCTGCATGGGGAAACCAGGCCAGCGGAGGGTGGGGGGCAGTTAGGGGTGACCAGGCTGGTGGGGGCGGAGTGCAGTTGGGGGCAACCAGGCTGGCAGGGGGGACAGCTGGGGGCGATTAGTCTGGCAAGAGGTGCAGTTAGGGGCAACCAGGCTGGCGGGGGGGGGGGGGCAGTTGGGGATAATTAGGCTGGCAAGGGGGGGCAGTGAGGAGCGACTAGGCCGGTGGGGGGGAGGGCAGTTGGGGGTGACCAGACTGGCAGAGGGGGCAGTAAGAGGTGATCAGGCCGAAACCGATTTGGCTCAGTGGATAGAGCATCGGCCTGCGGACTGAAAGGTCCCAGGTTCGATTCTGGTCAAGGGCATGTACCTGGGTTGCGGGCACATCCCCGGTGGGGGATGTGCAGGAGGCAGCTGATCGATGTTTCTCTCTCATCGATGTTTCTGACTCTCTATCTCTCTCCCTTCCACTCTGTAAAAAATCAATAAAATATATTTAAAAAAAAAAAAAAAAAGAGGTGATCAGGCCGGTGGGGGGCTGGGGGGGGGCACTTAGGATCGGCCAGGCCAGCAGGGAGGGGGCAGTTGGGGGTGACCTGGCCAGCAGCGGGGGGCTGTTAGGGGCAACAAGGCCAGCAGGGAGGACAGTTAGGGACAATCAGGCTGGCACACAGAGGAAGTAAGGGGCGATCAGGCCAGTAGGGAGGAGGGGGCAGTTAGGGGCGACCAGGCAGGCAGGCAGGCAGATGAGTAATTAGGAGCCAATGGTCCAGGATTGTGAGAGGGATGTCTGACTGCCGGTTTAGGCCCAATCCCCGGGATCGGGCCTAAACCGGCATTCAGACATCCCCCGAGGGATCCCAGATTGGAGAGGGTGCAGGCTGGGCTGAGGGGAACCCCCCCCTCCCCCCGCATGAATTTTGTGCACCGGGCCTCTAGTTTTATAAGGAGGGTCAATTTCAGGAAACTATAAGTCCTAAGTATATAAGAACCTAATTCCAGAGCCCCAAAATACATGAAGCAAACACTAACAGAAATGAAGAGAAAAACAGACAATTCAACAATTCAATGATCTACTTTCAATAATGTATAGATCAACTAGTCAGAAGATCAACAAAGAGATGGAAAAGAAATAACTAATGGGTCTAAGAAGAAATTGCAAGAGAATTTGGAAAATACTTTTGAGTTGGATGAAAGGAAAACTGAACATACCAAAACATATAGGATACAATTAAAACAGATCTTAAAGGGAAATTAACAGCTTAAAATTTCTATATTAAAACACACACACACACACACACACAAGATCTCAAATCAATAAACTAATTATACACCTTAAGGAACTAGATAAATGAGAGCAAACTAAATCCAGATACTAGAAGAAAGGAAATAAGAAAGATTAGAGGGAAGATGAACAAAATAAAGAAAAATAGAGAAAAATCAATGTAATTGTAAGTTGATTCTTTGAATAGATCATCAAAACTGACAAACCTTTAGCTAGCTTGACCAAGAAAAAAAGAGAGAAGACTCATATTAATATCAGGAATAGAAGAGGAGATATCACTACCAACCTTACAGAAATAAAAAGGATTATAAGTTGATTAGTGGTTGCGTAGGTCTGTGTGTGGACAGTGACTACTAACAGGTATAGGGTTTAATTTGGGGTGATGAAAATGTTCTACAGTTAGATTGTTGTGCCAATTGCAAAACTCTGTGAATATACTGAAAATCGATGAATGTACTTTAAACAAGTGAATTTTACAGTATCCCAATAGCATTATATCCCAATAGAGCTGTTTTAAAAAGCCAGGATGGCCCACCTGCTGTGGCTCAGTGGTTGAACATGAACCCATGAACCAGGAGGTCACAGTTCAATTCCCAGTCAGGGCACATGACTGGCTTGCAGGCTCAGTCCCCAGTGGAGGGTGAGCAGGAGGCAGCTGATTAATGATTCTCTCTATCTCCCCTCTCCCCTCCTCTGTCTAATATCAATAAAAACATAAATAAAATTTTAAAAAGTAAGGCTAGTCCTGGCTGATGTGGCTCAGTTGGTTCGAGTATCATCCCGGACACGGAAAGGTTGCAGGTTCAATTCCTGGTCAGGGCCATTACCCAGGTTACAGGTTCGATTTCTGGTCTGGGTGTGTAGGGGAGGCAAAGTTTCTCTCTCACATTGACGTTTCTGTCTCTCTCCCTCTCCCTTCCTCTCTCTCTAAAATTAATTTTTAAAAAAATCCTCAGGTGATGATTAAAAAACATAATAAAATAAAATAAGTCAGGATAAAACTGGACCCAAAGTATTGGGAAAATGATTGTCTCCTGGGAAGGAGGAAGGCACTTCCTTCATGAAATCAGAGGGAAATATAAGAAAGGATAGCAAGAGAGTATTAAGTGAAGTAAAAATTAGAGGCCTGATCTTGATACATCCTTACTTTGTGTTCCAGATCTCAAGCCTTTTCAGGGAGCTTTCCTCCCAACATCACAGAAGTGCTGCCTTCTCAAAGTCCCACCTGCCATGGCCTTCTCCATACGAGTCACCATCACTCACCTGGGCACCATTCTTTTGCATCCTTCCTTTTAACAATCCAGGGCTCTTTCCCCTGTTCCAATAAGGAGATCACATCTGGCTTAGAATCACAAAGTCCTGCTCAAGTTAAAAAAAAAAAAAGGTTGTTGTGAGTGTTCCAGAATTAAAATCAATCCATGATTATCAAGAAAGAAGAGTAAGTAGTTTAAGGGTGAAGGTCAGAGAAATTAAAAAGATAAAGTTGTAAAATGGAGCAGCCAAGTTTTAACTTCACAAGAAACAACTATTCTTCGGTAAGCAAGAATCATTAATTCAGCCAGGCACTTGAAAAAGTACTCACAAGAAATTGATAACAAAGAACATAAAAATTCCAGAAGGCCAATTCTGAATTTTGAGAGGCAGATAAACTTACCCAGTGAGATCAGGTTGTTATAATTTTCCAACATTATATCTCGGTACAAATCCTTTTGGGTAGAGTGCAAGCATTCCCACTCCTTTTGAGAGAAGAAAATGGCCACATCTTCGAACTTCAAGCCCTGAAACCAGAGATAAATATACTATTTGGGAAATTAATGGTCAAAATCTTTATAATAGAATAAAAGAAAATGGAGAAAGCAATTCAGTAAGGAAATTGCTTGGGAAAATAGGCTATGCTTGACCCTTCAGTATGGATGGGTCAGTGTGGGAACAAGAGTGATCAGAGCACACATTATTCTTGGTGCATATATCATTATTAAACATGCCTGCAACTATAAATGTTTCCTCTTGGCATTACCTCTTCCATTAGCCACTCAGGTCTGGGAATAAACAAAGGCCAGATAATTGGTGTTTCCCAACTAAGTAAAACTGTACACTGAAGTACACAGCACAATCTATCTTCAGCACATAAGACTTGTGATCATATCCTTCCCATTCTCCCAATAAATTTTTTAAAAGTTGGAATCATTAAAAAATGTCTTATAAAACTTCTATTTCTGAAATTGAATTTAAATATAACTTAGTGACTTAATCATATCTTCAAAACTCAAGCTCATTAATATGCCAGAAAATTAAATCCTAATCACTTTTTCAAAGGCTGCTGTCCTGCATCCCTCTGTTCTCCAACAAATGCTTAGGTATTCATTTTGCAGGGTCTAGCTTATATAAGGTTGGATTCTTCATGCAGGTGCAGTTTGTGGAGCCATACTCTTCATTAGTGTGCTTTCTCTTGATGCATCAAGCATCCTCCCTGGCTCTTTTCCCTCCATCTTGTTTTCAGTAAACCACTTCTTTTGAACCCGTTTCAGATCCTCTCTTGACTTCTATTGAATAGAGGCAAGAACTCCTTCAATCGTGACAAAAGCATGAAACAGGGCTCAACCTCATTTAGTACCAAAAATATGCAAATTTAAAATCAGAATAATATATCAATTCATACCCACCAACTAGCTGAAAATGTAAAAGTCTGACAATACTAAGTGTTAATAAGGATATGAAGTAACAGGATTTGTAAATGGGTATAAACATTGGAAAGCAACTGGGCAGTGTCAGGAAGGTTGAAAATGCATATACCCTATGACCCAATAACTCTATTTCTAGTAATATACCTAGAGAAAATCCTTACATATGATACCAAGAAACAAGTCCAAGAATGTCCACATGAATATAAAAGAAAAAAAGTATATTTATAAAATAACTGGCTATATAGTAGAATAAATTCACAATGTGAATGCATTTCCTCAATGTATACTGAGAGACAAGTAATAAAGTTGCAGAAGATTTCAAGCAGTATGATTTTATTTACATCAAATTTTAAACGAAATAAACACATATAGTTAAGACTATAAACAAAATCAAGGGAATGAAAAAATGAAACTCAGAAGTTACCTCTGAGGGGTGGAGAAAGGCACTGGATTTTGTTTTATTTTTGTTTTGAACAATAATTAACATTCTACTTCTTAAAATGGGTGCTCAGTCATTCATCATACCTTATACATTTTCTACTATTCAATCTATACTAATAAAAGGGTAACATACTAATTAGAACAGATATCTTCCAGACGTCCTTCCAACCAGCCACAGTGGCAGGGACCAAGGCAGAGGCAGTTAGGGGCGATCAGGCCGGCAGGGGAGGGCAGTTAGGGGGCAATTAGGCTGGAAGGGGAGAGCAGTTAGGGGGCAATCAGGTTGGCAGGGGAGCAGTTAGGGGCATCTGGCCAGCAGGCAGAAGCGGTTAGGGGTGATCAGCAGGCAGGTGAGCAGTTAGGAGCCAGCAGTCCTGGATTGCGAGAGGGATGTCCTGGATTGCGAGAGGGATGTCCCGGATTGGAGAGGGTGTAGGCTGGGCTGAGGGACAGCCACCCCCCCCGCCCCGTGCATGAATTTTGTGCACCAGATCTCTAGTCCTATATAATAAAAACCCAATATGCTAAGTGTCCAGTCCAGTCGGCTGTTCAACCAATCAAAGCATAATATGCTAATGATATGCTAAGGCCTCTCAACTGCTCACTATGGTGTGCACTGACCACCAGGGAGCAGTCGATTGGTTGACCAGTTGCTATGACATGCACTGACCACCACAGGGCAGACACTCTCACAATCCCAGACCCCTCAGGGGATGTCAAAGAGATGGTTTTGGCCAGATGATGGAACAACCAATTGCTATGATGCACACTGACCACCAAGGGGCAGATGCTCGATGCAGGAGCTGCCCACTGGTGGTCAGTGCGCTCCCACAGGGGGAGCACCGCTCAGCCAGAATCCAGACTGATGGCTGGCGAGCCTCTCCCACCTCCACGGCAACTGCTATCAGTTAGACATCTCCCGAGGGCTCCTGGACTGCGAGAGGGCACAGGCTGGGCTGAGGGACCCCCCAAGTGCATGAATTTTGTGCACTGGGACTCTAGTATTAAATAAAAGCAGTTTTAAAAAACAGTTACAATACAGTGTGATAAGAACTACGACAGATGCAGAATAAGGGAATGTGATCAGAGTCACTGAGGATAATTAGGAAACTCAAGCAGGTTTCATAGAACCCAGAGATAATGGTGGTAGGGTATAAGCACCTCTCTTGTATTTCTTGTGCAACACAGACAAGAGATAGCACTGTGTATTCTGGAAACTACTAGAGGCAAGTGAGAGAGGGAGCAGAGAGAGATGAGTCTGAAAAGAAGGATCACAGCCTTAGATGGTTAGATTTACTTTCACAGGTGAAGGGTTTTAAGCAGGTTAAATTAGCTCCTATTACAAAGAGAAGAATCTTGCTATGGGAAATGAGTGACTTAATTAGGTTAAAGGTTTGTAAAAGTTTCATGTAGCATGCAGATGATTAATTGGGGTCCAGAAAAGGAATAGGATCCCAATAAACAAAAACACTTTCAACAGCATTCCAAAGTACAGTAAACAGAGTAAGCTGAAGGTAGAGAGGCAGACTAATTGCATCCTGTGTGTCTGAGAAGCAGGAAATTAACTGGGGTAACTGGTGAGAGATTCTGGGAAAGGAATCTGTCTAGAAGTGATGCTGGAGAAATCTAAAGGGGCCAGGATAGATAGGTCTTAGATGACAGGTCATCCCTGGTAGGAATAAAAATACTCTCATTCACCACTTTATTCCAATACTAGGAATAGTGCTCTAGTAAACATTGACTGTGCTTTTTAGTGTACATCTATATATATAAAAGCCTAAGCAACCATTACAATCAAATGAACAGAACAACCAGTCAACCAGTCACTATGATGCGCACTGACCACCAGGGGGCAGACACTTAATGCAGGAGCTGCCCCCTGGTAGTTAGTGCACTTCCACAGCCAACCTCCCGTGGCCAGCCGGTGGGGTTGGCGTCCAGCGTCCATTCCTTCTGCGCCTGGCCCAGTGACTGTAGCCTCCTCTCCCAACCCCGCTGGGGCCTTTGGCCCTGGGCTGGGATGGGGAGCCAGGGGTGCGTGGCAGTGGACGCGGCCTCTTTCCCGGGGGGGTGGGGGGGGCAAGGGCCAGCTCCCTCCTCAGGGCCAACAGCCAACCTCCTGTGCCCCATCCCTCACCCCAGCCGGCCGCCTGCTGCAGTGGCGGTGCTGCGGCAAGGGAAGGAGCGGGGGGCTAGGTGGGGAACTGCGCAGTGGTGGGGTGCTGGCGTCAGCTTCGGTTTCCAGCGTCTGTTCCTTCTGTGCCTGGTGACCGTCATTTCCTCTTCTGCCCCGGGCCTCTTCTGCCTTCAGGGCCCGGGCTGAGACAGGTAACCGGGAATGGGTGATGGCAGACGCAGCCCCTTTCCCAGGGGGGCCAAGGGCCGGCTCCCTCTTTAGAGCCAGCGGCCAACCTCCTGCTCCCTGTCTTTCCCCACTGGCCAGCAGGCCCCAATCGGCCTGGCCCTGATCAGCCCTAATCACCGGCCAGGCCTATGGACCCCACTTATGCACGAATTCGTGCACCGAGCCTCTAGTCTATACATATAAGAACCTAAGCAACTGAACGACTGGTCGCTGACGTGCACTGACCACAAGGGGGAAGGCACTCAACAAGGAGCTGCCCCCTGGTGGTCAGTGCAATACCAAAGCCAATCTCCCGTGGTCCCTTCCCCAGTTGCCAGACCCAATCACCAGCCAGGCTGAGGGTCTCCACTTGTGCACAAATTCGTGCACTGGGCCTCTAATATATAATAAATACAAATAAATATGCAAAGCAATCCTATATAATAAAAACCTAGGTGGCATGACGCCCTTGTGTGACATCCTTGCGTGATGCTCTTGCACGATGTTGTCACAAGTTGGCTGCCACAAGATGGCTGCACGCACAGCAGAGGTGGGACCTGGTGATCACTCCACACAGTGAGGCCTGGGGGTCCCTCGGATCTGTGTGGCCTGGAGGAGGCTGGTCCCAGTGTCTCCGCCGCCTCATGCAGAGGAGGTGGGTCCTGGCAGAGGAGGTGGGTTGCAGCAGGGGAGGGCAGTTGTGGGCAATCAGGCTGGCAGGGGAGTAGTTAGGCATCAATTGGGCATGGGAGCGGTTAGGGAGTGATCAGGCTGGCAGGCAGAAGTGGTTAGGGGCCATCAGGCAGGCAAGCGGTTAGGAGCCAGCGGTTCCGGATTGTGAGAGGGATGTCCAACTGCTGATTTAGGCTCAATCCCACAGGGATCGGGCCTAAACCATCAGTCGGACATCCCCCAAGGGGTTCCAGATTGGAGAGGGTGCAGGCCAAGCTGAGGGACACCTCCCCCTGCCATGCACAAATTTTGTGCACCGGGCCTCTAGTATATAATGAATGTGAAATAGTTGGCACATTATCCTGAAAGTTATAGGGATTCACTGAATAAAAGAAGTCATGTGACTAGACTATTTTACTGGTGAGAAGTAAAAGCAAAGCCAATATAAGGTCAATGCACTATCCACTTCCACAAAGGTCTGATCTGGCACACAGACAATGGAGGGAGGTTGTAGGGCACAAAGGAGATAGAGTGATGACATTTGGTACCTATTGAATGTTGGAAAGATCTGGAGGTGGAGGTAGGAGTTAGGGAATCTCCAGGTTGCCAATTTAAGTGCACATTGAGGTGAATGTCCATTACCATCATATTCCCCAATCCTTGTAGCATACCATTATCCAGAGGAAGTTATGGGGAAGCTCATGGTCACATAACTAATCAGTAGTAGAAATATAACAGTACTAGAGGCCTGCTGTTTTTATAACAGAAATTCATGCACAGGTACAGTCCCTAGGCCTGGCCTGCAATCAGGGCCATCTTCCCCAGCTGCTCACAGCCGGCCCCGCCCCCCGCCACCACCTACCCCCGGTTTCCCATTCACCATCGGGTGATCAGAGCCTGCTGGTTAGGGGAAGGGACTGAGAGGTTGGCCATTCCCGCTTGCTAGCTGGCCCCACCCCCGCCGTGGGTCACCCTCTGTGTGTGGGGCAACTGGTGGGGCAGGGGCCTTGGCCTGGCACCACCCACATCCCCTGCCACCCACCCCCAGTTCCCCATTCGCCATCAGGCGATCGGAGCCTGATGGACCAAGAGGTGGTCAGTGCACCTCATAGTGATTGGTTGAGCGGTCATTCTGGTAGTTCCACCAATAGGGTCAATTTGCATATTACCCTTTTATTACATAGGATAGAGGCCCAATGCACGGGTGGGGGCCAGCCGGCCTGCCCTGATGGCGGTCCCAGATTGGGGTGTGGGGTCCCCACTTGGGGGCGGGGCTGGCTGGGACGAGGGACTGCAGGTGGTTTGCAGGCCGGCCACGCCCTCGATCAGGATGGGGTGGTCCCTGCTGAGGGGCGGGGCCAGCCAGGGCGAGGGGCCGTGGTTGTTCTGGTAGTTCTGCAGTTTCAGTTGCTGGGCTTTTGTTATATAGGACTAGTGGCCTGGTGCACGAAATTCATGCATGGGGGAGGGGGTGTTCCTCAGCCCAGCCTGCACCCTCTCCAATCTGGGACCCCTCGAAGGATGTCCTACTGCCAGTTTACAGGGATCAGGCCTAAACCGGCAGTGGGACATCCCTCTTGCAATCCGGGACTGCTAGCTCCTAACCACTCACCTGCCTTCCTGCCTGCCTGATTGCTCCTGACCACTCTTCCTGTCAGCCTGCTCGCCCCCAACTGCCTCCCCTGCCAGCCTGCTCACCCCAACTGCCCCCCTGCTGGCATGCTCGCCCCTACCTTCATTCCCTACTGGCCTGCTCGCCCCCAACTACCCCCTGCTGGCCTGCTCACTCAAAACTGCCCCCCGCTGTCCTGATCACCTCTAACTGACCCCCACTGATAGCCTTTTTGCCCCCAACTGGCCCCCCTGGTGGTCTGCTTACCCACAACAGCCCCGCCCCCCACCAGCCTGATCACCCACAACTGCCCTCCCCTCTTGGCCTCTAACCACCTCTACCTCAGCCCCACCACCACAGATTTGTCCAGAACATCTGGAAGGTCTCCTGGAAGGTCTCCCAGTCTAATTAGCATATTACCTTTTTATTAGTATAGATAGAGGCCTGGTGCATGGGTGGGGGCTGGCTGGTTTGCCCTGAAGGGTGTCCCGGATCAGGGTGGGGGTTTCCTTGGGGCATGGGGTGGCCTGGGCAAGGAGCCTATAGTGGTTTTCAGGCCAGCCACACCCCCATGGGGTGAGGGTCCCCGCTGGGGGGTCTGGCCAGCCTGTGTGAGGGGCTGAGGGCTGTTTTCAATCTGGCCACACCCCCTTCAGGGTGGGGGGGGGGGTCCCACTGGGGTGCCTAGCCAGTCTGGGCAAGGGGCTGATGGCTGTTTGCGGCTGGCCAAGCCCCCCAGTGGGGACCCTCACCCCATGAGGGTGTGGCCAGCCTGGGTGAGGGGCTGCTGGCTGTTTGCAGGCTGGCCATGGCCCCCCGCGACCCAAGCTCCCAGAACCTCCTTTTTTTCTTTCTTTTTTTTTCAGCACCTCCTTGAGTGGAGGGAAGCAGGTATCTGGGATTTATTTATCTTCTATAATTGAAACTTTGTAGCCTTGAGCAGAGGCCAGGGCTGGCCAGGGTGGGCAGGAAGCTTGGCTTCCTCCATCGCTGGAAGCAACCCAAGCCTCCTGCTCGCTCCAGCTCCGTGGCCGCCGCCATCTTGGTTGGGTTAATTTGCATACATGCTCCTGATTGGCTGGTGGGCGTGGCTTGTGGGTGTAGCAGAGTGACACCAATTTGCATGTTTCTCTTTATTAGTGTAGATAGCCTCACATTAATACAGAGAAAGAACAATAACCACTCTGAGGGAAGAAGGAAAGAGGGAGAAATGGACAATCAAAGGTTGAAGGTCAAGGGGAGCTAGAGTTCCTTCTTTACCAAAATGTACTGAGAATGAATGGGGAGGATGTAGTTCTTTTCTAAGAATCATAGGAAAGTTCTAGCCAGGATGGCAATGGGAAGATAAATTCAGCAAGTTCTCACAGAAGACAGAAGAAAAGTCTAAGAGAAAGGAAGAAACAGATGTATCTAGAAAACAAATATTATTTCTTAGTCTTTAGAGAGAAAGGAATTCTTGAGAACTGACTGGACAACATTAATGAAGAGCCACACTCAGACACATCTAGGGGGAAAAAAATACACCTGAACATACTACAAATAGTATGCCATTCTTTAAAATAGTTTAATCATAGAAAAAAGCCTAAACACCCTAAATTAGGAATGTGACAGCCCACATTTTTTGATCATATCTCACACAGGTACTTTAAACATTAAAATGTATAAACAAAAAAAAATGTACTTTAGGAAAATAAGAATAACTTTTCTATTTTTATAGTAGGGAAGAACTTTTGGCATAACATAAAGGGAAGAAAACATTTTTTAAAAACTCTGAATTTGAAACACAAACAAAAAATAGATCGACTATGAAAAAACATTTCTAAAACAACTTATAAGTCATAAAGTGAAATATGCTTGACATATAAACTTATTTAAAATAAACCAAGAAAGATAATACTCTAACAAGTGGGAAAGGTAATGAGTAGACAATTTAGAAATCCCAGTTATATCATTTAATATGTAATTTTGGAACAAGTGACTTAACAGAATCTATTTCCTTATTTCTCAACTTAAAATATTAGCATATTTCATCAGTTCTGAGATGATACTGATTTATACATTAGGAAAAAAAAAATGCCATCAATGAAACTATGACTTGCCAAAAATCGTAAAACCTATCACAATGTGAAAATAAAGTGCATCATAGAATTAATGAAATATAGTCAGACCTGTCTTATGGGTTGTTATGTGGATTCAACAAGATAAGATATGTGAAGAATTTCAAACTAAAAGTGGCTTAAAGCAAACACAATAAGTTAGTTGCTTCTAGCAGTAACATGATCCCATTCTGAAAACAAATTTACATACCTAAACATATGTGCAGACAAAATAATTTGAAAATAGCCCTGGCCAGTGTGGCTCAGTTGTTAGAGCATAGGCAGGCACATTGAAAGGTTGCAGGTTCCATTCCGGGTCAGGGCCCTGGGGGGTAGTAGTCAGTCAATGTCTCTTTCTTTCTTTCCACCTCCTGCCTCCTTTCCACTCTCTCTCTAAAAAAAACAAAAAACCCACAAGAAAAAAAAAAAAAGGAAAAAATATTCTCTGGTGAGGACTAAAAATAATAAGGATAATTTGAACCCAGCTGGTGTGACTCAGTTGTTGAGTGTCAACCTATGAACCAGGAGGTCATGGTTCAATTCCCAGTCAGGGCACACGCCTAGGTTGCAGGCTCAATTCCAGTGTGGGGCACGCAGGAGGCAGCCAATCAATGATTCTCTCTCATCATTGGTGTTCTCACTCTCCCTTTCTCTTTGAAATCAATAAAAATATATTTTGAAAATATTAACAGTGACTATCACTAAATGGTGGGACCATGGATGACAAACTTGTCTTAATAAGTTTTGAAATATTTGCAAGAATCCTATATTATCTCAGTCATTAGAAAGAGAACAATTAGGTTATTTCTATCTTGGGGAAAAAATGTCTAGAATGAAAAGTGCAGGCAGGCATCCCAGGCTATTATAAATTTGGAAGCAGTCCTGGACAGTTTTTCTCAGTGGTTAGAGCATCAGACCAAAGTGTTGCGAGTTCCATTCCTGGTCAAGGGCATGTACCTCAGTTGCTAGTTCGATCCCCCATCGCAGTCAGGGTTTAAGCCAAGACAGTGGGTTGATATCTGTCTGTCTCTTTATCTCCCCTTCCTCCCTTCCTTTCACTCTGTCTAAAAATCAATGGAGAAAATATCCTTGGTGAGGATTAAAAAGAAATAAATAAATTTTGGGAACAAATAGGCTAGTGCATGAGACACTGGAAGGGACAACAAAGAAATCAGGGAGATGGCAGTGAGTAACCTTATTCTGTTGGTCAACTTCCCTGCCAAATCACTGAGGCACATTTGGACTGTTGCAGGGGTGGGGAATGTTGGGCCCCTGGCCATATAAGGCCCATGAAATCATTTGGTCTGGCTCTGCCAAGGCATTAGGGGTGAATTAATTAAATGTTTGACCAAATATAGCAGGCTAATTTCTAAACTGGTAATTTTGTATGGCCTGTAAAAGATGCTATAAATATCCATATGGCCCTTGGCAGAAACAAGATTCCCCACCCCTGGACTATGGGAATGAACAAAATCCAGGGAAGTGAAAATTCTAGAACAAAGCTCTGGTTTAGGCTTCTGTCTGGTTCAGGAAAATTCTCCATAAATGTGGTTTCCTTCTCTCTTCCCTTTTCTCTAAATCACTAGAGTAAATCTCTTAGATAGAATCCTGAAATATTATGGTGTTCTGAAAACCAAGAAACCCTTTCCAAGAAGAAAGTGCCACATACAACTTACCTCTGCCATGGCTTTTGATGCACACCGGCTCTTCTTTCCTCCTGTTCTGGATTCTAAGAGAAGAAAAAAGGTGGAAAGAGATTAGAAAACTAGGAGACAACAGGCTCTCCCAGGTTCTGGAAGGAGGCCCAGTTAAAACAAATCCCTGCCCCACCCCAGGCACTAAGAGGTCCAAAGCCAAAGAAGCCTGCAACTTCCACCATCCTCTCCATCATATCACAGAAGCACAGTGGCCTTAGGGGTCCAGATGGGAGTCCTGGGAGAGAATCCTAGACTGTGGCTGCCTTCCTCCATAAAGCCTGACTTGGGGTTCTTCCAAGCCCCGTAGATTATACTGAGCCCAGATCTGTAGCTCCAAGACACAGGGTAAGTGGATCCATCTGCCAGAGCACCCACACCTCTAGGCTGGGGGCACCTCTATGGGGCGAGATCCCTGGCGACCAGGGTGAAAGAACAAAAAGTACAAGTGGGAGGAGCTCCCAGGCCCAAGCTCTACAAACCGGCTGGACAGCAGAAACAAGCTCCGGGCGAAAGCTATTCACCGGGCTGGAGAGCAAATGGCGGCGGTTTGTCAGCAGCGGCAGGGCTGGAGAGTGTAATTGGAGATACAAAGGCTGGAAATGCAGGCGGGGTCTGGGGTAGACGCCCAGAACCCATCCACCGCCGGACACTCCCAGCGTTGACCAAGAATGGACAAAGAGGGCGCCTTTCCCAGTTCTAGACCCAAAGGCAGAGACGGAGTCGTGGCCACATGGGATTCTCACACCAGGGCCACAGAGAGCTCCGCTCAGATAGTGCACTCCGCGTGTTACCACAGGCACTGCTAGCCCTGCGCCGGGAGTCGGCTCACGATACAGGTAGGGAAAGGGTCGCACGTCCTTGCCGCCGAGGCAACACCCGACCTCCTGACACCGCCAGCTGAAACCACGTCCACCCCGTGCACGCGCGACCGCTACCTCCCCATCCGGCGGGAGGACACGCGGCCACGGCGCCCCAGGTCTCCCGGACGTCCTTTCTTTTACCAGCGAGGGCATGCAGCCCGGACACGCCCCAGAGACACCCAGCCCCGCCCGGGGGTGCTTCATGTCCACTTACCCGGGTGTCTGAGCGAATCCGCCACTAACCAGTGAACTAGTTTGTGACGCGCTTCCTCAAACTTACCACAGGCCAGCCAACTCTGGCTGTAAATGGATACGCCGCGGAGCCGTAGGGAAATGTAGTCCACCAGAGGGAAATCCAGCGGGGGTCCGGCCGGCTCAGGCTTCCCCGCCGGCTCAGGCTTCCCCGCCGGCTCAGGCTTCCCCGCCGGCTCAGGCTTCCCCGCCGGCTCAGGCTTCCCCGCCGGCTCAGGCTTCCCCGCCGGCTCAGGCTTCCCCGCCGGCTCGCAGCCCAAGCCTTAGTGAAGCTCAGTGCTGATCACCCAGTACACCTGAGCATCCTCCGAGGATCTGGGCGACCCGACAGGTCTGGGCAGCGCGAGGTGGCTGCTGAGGATTAAGAACAGGTGGTGGACCCTCAAGGCTTCTCAGGTATGTAGCCCACAGCTTGGGAAAGGGCGGAGCGGTCCTCCACCAGGATGACCCAGAAGTTAAACCGTCTCCAACAGTCTTCGCCCCAAACTTGGAGATGCCCAGAGATCTCTAAAAACTGTAGTTAAAAGCCGGGAAACCGACTGTCCAGAGTTCTCTCCACAAGGAGCAGGGCTCTGAGCGCAGGGCCAGCAAAGGACTACTCTCCACCACGTCACAAACTAGGAGTCGTCCGGACCTGGGCGGTTCAGCCCCCGGAGACCCACAATCCGGTTGCGCTGGGTGCTCAACTTTCAGCTGAGAATTTTTTCCCTGTACCTGGGCGCTGCTGGGAAGTGTAGTCCTTAGTCCGGAACGCCATAACACTGCAGCCCAGGCTTTTCAGCACAATTTGAGCGGCTGGATAGTGGCTGGGTCCACCCTGGAGGCATGCGGGAAGTGTAGTTCGGGCCTTGGGATTTGGGGATGTGCCCAGACTGAAGGCAGGCGGTCTTGAGCTCTGGGTGAGGGAATCTGAGAAGGGACTGGGAGGACAATCCTGGGTCCAGAGTGGAAATAATGGAGTACCAATACAAAACTACTATTTTTATGTTTTATAAATACATAAATACATATAGAAAGGCACTTAATAAGCTCTCTGGAAAGTTACACTAACATTTGTTAACAGTTTATTTTTAGGACGTGTAATTGTGATACTTATTCTTTTTACTTTAAGAGTATGCTCATATTTGGGGCATTATCATGTCCTTCTTATGAAACATTGCTTATTAAATTTAGTTAAATATAAAATGAGTAAGTATACACCTGAAACCAATGTACTAGAAAACAAAAAAGTGGACCAGATTTTTAAAATTCACAATTTGGTTCTAAGAGATCAATTAAACGAAATATTGATAAACAATAGCAAAACAAAAAATTAAATCAAAACAAAAACATTAGAAAGGTTAAACCACACAGCATTTCACAGAAAGTTGAGGCTGTTGGGTATTATGTGCAACTCTATAACCACAGTAGAGGTAATTGTAGATTTTCTAGTAAAATTTAAGTTATTAATTTTAGTAAGAAGTAGAAAACCTGAATGGAACAATAACCATAATAAAACTTAAATGTCTTTTTTAAAAATATATGTTATTGATTTTTTACAGAGAGGAAGGGAGAGAGATAGAGAGTTAGAAACATCGATGAGAGAGAAACATTGATCAGCTGCCTCCTGCACATCTCCTATTGGGGATGTGCCCGCAACCCAGGTACATGCCCTTGACCGGAATTGAACCTGGGACCTTTCAGGCCGACGCTCTATCCACTGAGCCAAACCAGTTTCAGCTTAAATGTCTTAAAATATGTACTAATGAAAAGTATCCAGATGATTATAGCTGAGTTTTAGCTAATTTTTGAACTCATAATGATTATGCAATTTATTCAGATCTTAGAAAATGGTGGAATGTCCTCTAATAATTAATTTTGTCTAACTAATATAAAATCTGATAAAGACAGGCTAAAAGAAAAGTATTACCCATCTTGTATTAAAAGATAAACTGAAGCATGTTATAATTTTCAAGAGTTTATGTGAGCATAGATTTGAATCAGATAGAGTGCTCCACCAACAGGAGCTAGTGAAGAGATTTTTATAGAGAAGACCCAGAAGCAAAACAAGGAAATTATTTGGTTGGTACAGCTTAAGCATTCGCCTTATTTTGGAAAGCTAAATTGGATGTTTGTGATTGGTTGTTTTTAAATTTTATTTTCTCCAAATAGAGTCATTCACCCTGGATTAGTTTTTTGTTTGTTTATGTAGGGACTGAAGGCAGTATAGCTACCTAAATCTAATGGTGTCCTTGTTTAATAACTTTAACATGTGTAATTAGTTATTGATGCAAAAATTCCAAATAAGAGGCTGATTTCAACAATGTAGTTTAAAATTTGTAGAATGAATTTCATCAAAATATTTCATAACATTGGAAGAACCGTAAGCAATCCAGTGACAAAATGCATTGTATGAACAAATTAAAGGAGAAAAAGAAATATATATATTAAATGATGCCAATAAGATAATGTGGTAGATAGAATAATGTGGTAGATAGAATAATAATGTGGTAAATAGAACACTTCAAGATGTCCAAGTCCTAATCCCAAGAACCTGTAAATGACTATGTTATTTTACATGTCAGAAAGAGACTTTGCAGAAGCACGCATTTAATTAAGGCACATTAGAGATGAGAAGATTATCCTTGAATATCTGAATGGCCTAATGTAATCACAAAGGTCCTTATAAGAGAAAGGTAGGAGCATCAGAGGCAGAGAGGTTGGGCTTTAAAGATGGAATAAGATGCATGAGCCAAGGAATACAAGTAGCTTCTAGAACAGTGATGGCGAACCTACAGGTCTGGGTAGCGCGAGGTGGTGCCACGCGAACTCATTTTGGGTGACACGCATTGACAGAGACAAAAAATTGCATAATTCAAATATTTGTCTCTCGCAACGGCCAGAGTTGGGCATCACTCGAGGATAATATTACTCACGTTACTCATGATCAATAATGCAATTCTAAAACCGGATGTAAACATGTACATCGGTGTTTCGTAGCAAAGATACATAGTGAAAACATCCAAGATACATTGTTCCAATATTGACATTAATATAAAAAGGTTAAGAATTGCACTATAAAGAGATTAATCTTTACTCATGACATCAAAATGCCCACTTCTGGAAATGGACTCGTTATTGTCAACATGTGCCTCTGGTAAGCTTCCCATGCATTCGGGTGCATTCGGCAAATGGACGCACTTGATTGCCATGTTCATTAGGAGACAGGAGTGGGAGGGTTAGAAGAAAAAGATATACAGTGCAACAGTGTTCAACAAGACATTCTGCATGTCGGATAATTGATTACAGCACCATATATTTGTTGGTTATACATACTATCTTTGAATTGTTTTGCACCAGGAGTCAGTGCAACAACACTGAAAAAAGTTAATAGGTAAGAAACCTATCAACCTTTTATAAAAAATGCCGTGATTTATATTTATTTATTTTTGCAGCCTCGTGATGGAGAATCAAAAAAAAAAAAAAAAGCAAGATTGAATGATAAAGAAAGTGGAAGTAGCAGAAGCTGACCCTTTCAAGACATATGGACCGAGATGTACGAGATTGTCGACAGAAACAACAGGTCATTGTGCATACTGTGTAATGAGATGGTAGTAAGCAGAACGTGGAATTAAAGAGACATTTTGAGACTAATCATTGTCAGCTCTTGTAAAAAGTATCGATGAAAGGAAGGAATACATTTCTAGGCAGCTACACCTCTATAAAAGTCAATCAAATTCCATCATTAAATTTGTAAGATGCTCTACAAATTTAACATCAGCAAGTTACTGTATTGCTCACTCCATAGCTCAGCATGGAAAAGCCCTCAGTGACGGAGAATTTATTAAAGAAACAATTCTAAGATGTGCACCAGCTCTATTTCACAATATGGAAAATAAAGATGATATTATTAAAGAATTTCTGAGTTACCACTCAGTAGAAATACTATCAAAGACAGAATAATAGATCTTAACAAAAACATACAACATCAATTTAAAAAAGACTTAAATAGTTGTAAATATTTTTTTATTTCTCTTGATGAAACTACTGATGTCACATCAAATGCTCGGTTGGCCATTATTGCTAGATACTCTGGTGGTCTCACAATGAGAGAAGAGTTGATAAAGTTAGAATCAGTGCCAATAAGTACATCAGGAAATGAAATATGTAAAGTTGTTATAAAAACATTCAGTGACCTAAACATTGATATCTCTAAAATTGTGTCAGTCATGACAGATGGGGCACCAAATATGGTGGGAAAAAATGTGGGATTCCTGAAATTGTTTATGGAAGCTGTTAGACATTCACTTGTACCTTTTCATTGCATTATCCATCAGGAGGTGTTGTGTGCCAAATCGGGATTCTCAGAATTGAATGATTTAATGTCAGTTGTAACAAAAATTGTGAATTTTATAGCTTCTCAACCCCTTCACAAGCGAGAATTTTCTGCACTTTTACAGGAAGTTGATTCAAGATGCAGTGGACTACTGATGTTCAATAATTTGAGATTCCTGAGTCGAGGTAAAGTACTTGAGCAATTTGTGGAGTGCTTTGAAGAAATTACAGTATTTATTGAGAATAAGGATCTGGCAAACTTTCCTCAGATCAATGATCATAAGTGGGTCAGCAATTTGATGTTTTTTTATAGATCTCTCTGTTCATATGAATGAACTGAACTTAAAATTAAAAGGTTTTGGCAAAAGTATTGATGTTATGTTTGGATACATCAAATCTTTTGAAAGTAAACTTAAAATTTTCAAGCGAGATTTTGAAACTAAAACTTTTAAGTAATTTTCTTAAAATTACTTTTTGTCCTCTGGTGAATAGCTTTTCGCCTGCATAATTTAGGATAATATAGTAAACTCGTTATTTGAACAGTTCAACAAAAGATTCAACCAATTTAGAAGCCTAGAACAGACTATTAAAATAATTAAGTATCCGGATGTAGTTGTTTACAGTACTTTGGAATTAAAGGATTTCCAATGGATGCAAATTGACGATTTAGAGATGCAACTTGCAGATTTTCAAGGTAGCATTTGGACTCATGTGTTTGTCGACTTAAGGTCAAAACTTGAAAATCTGGAACGAAATCGTTTGAATAATGAAGAAGAGTGCAACTATGAACAAGAAATTTTGAGTGCTTGGACAGAGTACCTGACACTTTTAGCGACATAAAAAGTCTAGTGATGGCTTTGCTAACAATTTTTTCATCAACATATTTTTGTGAGACTTTGTTCTCAGCATTAAATAATATTGAAATGAACAAAAGAAACCAGCTAACAGATGAAGTTAGTGGCGCTTGCTTGGCCTTGAAGTGCACCAAGTATGAACCTGCAATCGAAGAATTAGCAGACAAACTTCAGCACCAAAAAAGTCACTAATTTCTAGTTTTTGTACCATTTGATTATCATTGTTTTTATTATTATTTTTCCTAAATGTACATTGTTTTTCTGTTTTTGTTCATTTTATACATATTTTTGGTTGATTTTTCTTTGTTAAATGGCATTTAAATATATAAAATAAATGTCAAAAATATAAATCTTTTTTTTTTACTATGGTTGCAAATATTAAAAAAAAATTATGAATGTTTCTATATGTGACACGGCACCAGAGTTAAGTTAGGATTTTTCAAAATTTTGACATGCCGAGCCCAAAAGGTTTGCCATCACTGTTCTAGAAGCTGGAAAAAGTAAGGAAATAGATTCTACCCTAGAGCCTCCAGAAGGAACGCACTTCTGCCAATGCCTTGATTTTAACCCATAAGAGGCATTTCAGACTTCTGACACCAATCTCTGGAGGAGGAAATCTTCCCTCAGAGCAGGAAGAGAATGGAATGACCTGTCATTCATCAGAAAGTCATGTTCTTAATAAGTTAGTTCTGCTGCCTTACTTCCTGAAATACTGGTTCCCCCCACTCCAACCAAGATATTCTGTATTCCTTCCTCTGCAAAATTTTCTTATAGAAACAAATTGAGAAACTATTTCTAGTTCCCTAGTTCTTCTGTTCCAGTGGGATCTTTTGGTATATCCTCAAGCAGTTCAGTGCCTTCCCATATTTATTTCTTCCATATGATACAGTCACCTAATAGCCAAATTTTCTTTGTTTATTTTGAAAAATTTTAAATCTTCAGAGGCATTAAAAGAATAGTACAAAGAACTCTTTTTAAGGTCTTTATTTATTTTGCTTTATTGATTAAGGTATCGCATATGTGTCCTTATCCCCCCATTTCCTCCACAACCCCCCTCCCCCACTCATGCCCTCACCCCCCTGGTGTCTGTGTCCATTGGTTAGGCTTATATGCATGCATACAAGTCCTTTGGTTGCTCTCTCCCTTACCCCTATCCTCCCCTACCTTCCCTCTGAGGTTTGACAGTCTGATTGATGCTTCTCTGTCTCTGGATCTATTTTTGTTCATCAGTTTATGTTGTTCATTATATTCCAGAAATGAGTGAGATCATGTGGTATTTATCTTTCTCTCACTGGCTTATTTCACTTAGCATAATGCTCTCCAGGATTCCTTCTTTTTTACCGCAGCGTAGTATTCCATTGTGTAGATGTACCACAGTTTTTTAAACCACTCATCTGCTGATGGGCACTTAGGCTGTTTCCAAATCTTAACTATGGTGAATTGTGCCTCTATGAGCATAAGGGTGCATATATCCTTTCTGACTGGTGTGGGGTCACTGGATCAAATGGGAGTTCCATTTTTAGTTTTTTGAGGAAACTCCATACTGTTCTCCATAGTGGCTACACCAGTCTGCATTCCCACCAGCAGTGCATGAGTGTTCCTTTTTCTCCACATCCTCTCCAGCACTTGTCTTTTGTTGATTTGTTGATGATAGCCATTCTGACAGGTGTGAAATGGTACCTCATTGTTGTTTTGATTTGCATCTCTCAGATGATTAGTGACTTTGAGCATGTTTTCATATGTCTCTTGGCCTTCCTTATGTCCTATTTCGAAAAGTACCTATTTAGGTTCATTGCCCGTTTTTTGATTGGGTTGTTTATTTTTCTTTTGTTAAGTTGTTAGAGTTCCCTGTAAATGTTGGAGATTAAACCCTTATTGGAGATAACATTGGCAAATATGTTCTCCCATGCAGTGGGCTTTCTTGTTGTTTTGTTGATGGTTTCCTTTGCTGTACAGAAGCTTTTTATTTTGATGTAGTCCCATTTGTTTATTTTCTCTTTATTTTCCATTGCCCTAGGACAGTGGTTCTCAACCTTCCTAATGCCGCGACCCTTTAATACAGTTCCTCATGTTGTGGTGACCCCCAACCATAAAATTATTTTCATTGCTACTTCATAACTGTAATTTTGCTACTTTTATGAATCATAATGTAAATATCTGATATGCACGATGTATTTTCATTGTTGCAAATTGAACATAATTAAAGCATAGTGATTAATCACAAAAACAATATGTAATTATATATGTGTGTTCCGATGGTCTTAGGCGACCCCTGTGAAAGGGTCGTTCGACCCCCCAAAGGGGTCGCGACCCACAGGTTGAAAACCGCTGCCCTAGGAGCTGTATCGGTGAAGATATTGCTTCAGCATATGTCTGAGATTTTGCTGCCTATGAATGCCTCTAATATTTTTATAGTATCCCGTCTTACATGTAAGTCCTTTACCATTTTGAGTTTATTTTTGTGTATGGTGTAAGTTGGTGGTCTGGTTTCATTTTTTTGTTTGCATCTGTCCAATTTTCCCAACACCATTTATTGAAGAGACTGTCTTGACTTCATTGTATTTTCTTGCCTCCTTTGTCAAATATTAATTGAGCATAGTGGTTTGGGTTGATTTCTGGGTTCTCTGTTCTATTCCATTGGTCTACATGGCTGCTCCTTCTCGTACAGGTGTGGGCTTCTTGTGCAGCTGCTGCTCCTCAGATGGTATTGAGCTGCTCATGTGGCTGCTGCTCCTCAGACAAGGTCAGGTTGCTCGCAGAGCTGCTGCTCCTTGTATGGGGGTGGGCTTCTCACATGACTGCTGCTCCTCAGACTGGGATAGGCTGCTCGCACAGCTGCTGCTCCTCTGATGGGGGCAGGCTGCTTATGAGGCTGCTGCCCCTTGGATGGGTGTAGACTGTGTGCAGCTGCTGCTTCTTGGACGGGGGAGGGCTGCTCGCATGGCTGATGCTCCTCTTACAGGGTCAGGTTGCTTGCAAGGCTACTGCTCCTCATATGGAGGTGGGCTGCTCATGCAGCTGCTGCTCCTCAGATGGGGACAGGCAGTTTGTGCAGCTGCTGCTCCTCGGACTAGGGTGGGCTGCTTGTGCAGCTGCTGCTCCTCAAACGGGAGCGGGATGTTCGTGCGGCTGCTGTTTCTCAGACAGGGACACGCTGCTCACGGGGCTGCTGCCCCTCAGACGGGTGTGGGCTGCGTGCAGCTGCTGCTCCTTGGTCGGGGGCAGGATACGCGGGGCTGCCACTCCTTGGATGTGGGTGGGCTGTTCGTGTGGCTGCTGCTCCTTGGACGGGGGCAGACTGCCATGTGGCTGCTGCTCACGTGGTCGCAGTGCCCTAGGCTAAAGCATTGGGCCGGCCAGAGGGGAGCATGCTTTGGCACTCATAGGAGACTGCGCCTGGGATGGCTGGAGTCTCAGTGACCATGGAACAGCAGCTTGGGCAGCAGGTCCCTAGCAGGGGTGGGGGTAGAGTCTGAGGGCACTCTGGGTGGAGGTGAGGCTAGGCTTCCAGTTACAGCAGCTCTATCCTTCAAAAAGGTGTGGCCTCTGTGGAAGAGCCAGCCACTCCAGGACTGTTTGCAATGGTAGCAGAGACTTCCTGGTTAGGAGAGCCTTGTCAGCTTTCCCCCGAAGGTCCTGCAGAATCTAACTGTGCCTCACTCACACGCACACACCCCACATGTCCACACACTCCTCTTTTTTTTTTTAAATATATTTTATTGATTTTTTACAGACAGGAAGGGAGAGGGTAGAGAGTTACAAACATCGATGAGAGAGAAACATTAATCAGCTGCCTCCTGCACACCCCCTACTGGGAATGTGCCCGCAACCAAGGTACATGCCCTTGACTGGAATCGAACCTGGGACCCTAGAGTCTGCAGGCTGACGCTCTATCCACTGAACCAAACCGGTCAGGGCCCATGCACTCCTCTTTTGCTCCCTCCCTTACTCATGCTCTCTCCCTCACTGCCACCTTCTTACTGCCTCTGTAGTTGGGTCTGGAGTGTTATTGACCCATTTGTGGATGGAGTCTCCTCTCTGGGTGTCTGGTTATGTGGCTTGCTCTCTACCACATTGGCCAAACAGGACAAAATGCAACTTGGCAAGACACGACACAAAGGGAACAAAACATGAATGTACTCACGACATTGATGACCCCAATATAAGTGACCAGCAGAGAAAAGAGAATTGAGGGAGAGAAAAGAGAGCACAAATGATATCAAAGAGAGAAAAAATGGTATGAGAGAAAAGAAAAAGTAAGAAAAGGGAAAAAATATATATGGGGAGAAAATACCAGAGAACAAACATATAAACCAAAACATACAAACACCAAAATACCCAGTAAAGAGAGTGGAGGCAGAAACTTTAGAGGCTGAGCTTATATATAGAAAGTAAGGTTAAGGAACTGGATGAATATGGGAGGACCTCAGTTCAGTATAGAGGAAGTAGAAAGAGGATGAGTGGATAAGAAGAAAGAGAAAGAGAAGAAAAAAAATAATAAAAATTAAAAAAATTAATTAAAAATAGGATAAAAAATTAGAATGATGAAAAAATAATGTGAAAAGAAATAGAAAATAAAGAAACAAATAAAGAAAAAAATGAAAATAAAGATAAAATAATAATAAAATAAAATAAAAATGAAAAAGTGAAGTGTCGTTCCTTTCTACCGAGTTTTAATTCTCCATGAGGGCTGGTTTAAGTTCCCACTCTTTTGTACTGTCTGCTGCTTCTCAGTTTCCTATTGCTGGGACTGAACAGCCTCTGTTTAGGCTGGTCCCTGAGGTCTCTCAGGGACTATTCAGATTTTTTTGTATCCTTTGTATCACTCAGGGTGTAGTCTGAGTATGGCTGTATTGGTGCCTGGAGACTGCAGGGAGGGACTATCTCTTCAGGAGAAAATGGCTGCCTAGGTCCCTCACATCAGGCATGACTCAGCGCCAGGCTCATGGCCACCTCTCCCTGACCTTTCCCTCTCCCCAGCGTCTCCCCGGGCTCCACAAGTCCGCACCTCCACCTGCACCTCAGCCACCAGTGAGTGTATTTGAAAGGTCCTATGAACTAGGTTTAGAAAATAAAAGCAAAGACTAAAAAGAGGGGAAAGAGCTGCGCCACTGTGAGCCCCTCTCCCCTCGGCATGGCACTGCTGGGGCAGCCATCCAGGCTGCCCTGTCTGGGCTCAGTCTCTCATGGCTGTGGACTTAGATCTAGAATTCCCTGCTGCCAGCAGTCCTGTGGACCTTCTATCCACATTCAAGCACTACACCCGTCCTAAGAGACAGGGACTTGGTGCCGTGCAGCTTCCTTCTGACCCTCTGGGCTTGGAGGTCTCTCAGTTCTCTCCAGCCAGATCCCTAATTTTACCATTCTCCAGGCATCCTCTGCCTGTCCTGGCTGTGAATTGTCTCACCAGCTGTGTCTACTTCTCCTATTCAAGGTGGATGTTATTCAATTTAGTTGCTTGTTCTGTCTGCTCTGGGACACAGCTCAGGACACATCCAACTATTCTGCCTCCATTTTGTCCTCTCCCCCCAAAGAACTCTTATACAGTCCCACTGAATATTCTGCTGCCTAAAGAATAAATTGTTAAGTTAACTTCCAACAACTTGCATATGAAGTAAAAATGATGAGAAAGAAAAAAAATGTGGTTAGTATATACAGATAAACATATATAACAAGAGAAAGAGAAAACCTGCAAAGCTATTAGAGGCCTCATCTCTATAACAGGATGTGAGATCATAGTTGCTATCTAAGGCTTTCTTCTTCAATGACCCATTCCATTATTTCCATTTCACCCTCAGTGATAGGCTCATATACTAGGTTCTTTACCTGATAGAAGGGCCTAAACCAGCCGTGGGCAAACTACGGCCCGCGGGCTGGATCCGGCCCGTTTGAAATGAATAAAACTAAAAAAATAAAAGACCGTTCCCTTTTATGTAATGATGTTTACTTTGAATTTATATTAGTTCACACAAACACTCCATCCATGCTTTTGTTCCGGCCCTCCGGTCCAGTTTAAGAACCCATTGTGGCCCTCGAGTCAAAAAGTTTGCCCACCCCTGGCCTAAACCCTCCCTCCTAAGATTCTAAGTTCTCAAGCATTCTGTACTTTTTGTCCTTTTTTTTGCTGTCATTTTCCCATTAACTTTTACTATTGGGCATAGAAGTAGTAAAAGGAATGCCAGAGAATTTCCTGGGTTTCAGATATAGCCCCCATACCTCCAATGTATAGCAGTAACCTGATTCCTCTTTGGTAATTAGGATCAGTTATTCCAGCCAGTAGATTAATTTTTCTACTGGGCTTCAGTGGTGTAAGGAGCACAGTATGTTCAAGAGGTAAACCTCATCTTTCAATTCAATAAAACCATTGACATTGGTGTGTTCCTAGATGGAAGCATTGCCTCGTTGGGGACTAATATATCCACACTAGAAGCCTGGTGCATGAATTCATGCACCAGTGGGGTCCCTTGGCCTGGCCTGTGGGATCGGGCTGAAACTGGCTCTTCTACATCCCCTGAGGGGTCCCGGATTGTGAGAGGGCACAGGCCAGGCCAAGGGACCCTACTGGTGCACAATCGGGGCCAGGGAGGGATGCAGGAGGTTGGCCAACTGAGGGAGGGGCAGCAGGAGGGCTCCAGGGCATGTCTGGCCCATCTCACTCAATCCCGATAGGCCGGAACCCAGCAGCAAGCTAACATACTGGTGAGAGCATCTGCCCCCTGGTGGTCAGTGCATGTCATAGCAACTGGTTGAACGATTGACTGCCCCCTGGTGGTCAGTGGTTGAGTGGCCTTAGCATGTCATTAGCATATTACACTTTGATTGGTTGAATGGACGACCAGACGACCAGACACCTAGCATTTAGCAAAGCTCAAATTCTGTGAGCAGCTATTAGGTATTATGGTGAAAGAAGCCACTCCCACTTTACTCCTTTATTCCTGGAGTATGTATTTTTGGGCATGGGGGAAGCCATAATTGTCTCTGATTTCAAAAATATTCAGCATCCTGTAAAGGAGAACATCAGCCTTTCAGGGTGATGTCTCCAACTGGCACTGAAACTGAATCTTCAGTAAGCCATTGCACCTTTCAATTGGGCCAGCTGATTTCAAGTGATGGAAGATGTGATAATATCAGATATGACCAGCTAATTCCATGGGCATGAATGCATTGCCATACTACCTTTGCTGTAAAATGAGTTTCTTGTTCAGACAAAATGCTGTGTGGGATGCCATGATTGTGGATAAAGTATCTGTTGTTGGTAATGCTGGCAGAAAGATTAGGCAGGGAAAGATAACTTCAGATAATGTGTTCTATGCTTGTGAGGATGAATTTATGTCCCAACCATGATGGAAGAGGTCCAATGTAATTGACCTTGTATCAAGAGGCTAATGGTACTCACAAGGAATAATTCCATATCAGGGACTCAAAGTTGGTCTCTGCTATTGGCAAAAATTAATGGGAACAACTGTGCTAGTTGATTGTGTCCCTTTTATTAGGAAAGCAAATGCTTTCAAACACCTCTCATCCCTAAATATTTCTGTATATATCTGATGACCAGATTCATGATACATTGTTGCCCTTAGGCACAAGGTAGGTTGGGAAATAAAATATAGAATTATTCCAGCATCTATAATGGAGATTCTGCTAAGAAAATGTGGGCTGAGGCCGTCTGTTGTAGCTGTTAAACATCAGTGTCTACCACAAGCACCTACCAACTAATAATTGGTTTCTTGAAGGAAAGATATAAACTTGGGCCCAAGAGTGAAGATTCCAGGTAAAGAGACGATGTTTTTGAGCTTAAGACCTGAGCAAAAATTCCAGTTAGAACTAAAAATTTCTGCAAATCATATTCTTTGGAGGGAAGTAAGAGGACCAGACCTCAAAAATAGAAATCACGCTTGGGAGGAACCACTGGAAACACTTTGAGGAAGGGCCAAGGTGACATTCTTCAGGAAGTGGCAGAGGCTAGTGATGCTTTAAATGGAGCATTTATTACCAGGGTAGAAGAAAGAGTGTAGACTCTGGTGGGTGGGAGTTAGGTAGCACAGGAGAGAGAAGTTCCTACTCTATAACTTGAATACCTTATTTGTCAGAAAAAAATATGAAAAAATATATATACATGCTGTTAACTCAAAGTGTTAAAATAGGATGGAGAATTGCTATTTCCTTAACATTTTGTTTGTCTATGATAATAGAACTACAAAGAGTTATGAGTATTTTGACATATCATTCACCTTTTTGCACATGTTAATGAAAAATATGAACAGATTTTATGTTGTTTCCTTTTATGTTTGTTTAGATTACATTTATGAAAATCTAGTTTTATGTTAGTTAAAGCTAAAAATAAAAAAATGGGGCTGCCCTAACTGGTTTGGCTCAGTGGATTGAGCATCGGCCTGCGAACTGAAGGGTTCCAGGTTCGATTCTTGTCAAGGGCATATACCTTGGTTGCGGGCACATCCCTGCCGGGAGCCGGTCCATCCTTGCTGTTTCAAGGGACCTGGCATATATGGCATATTGTTCTTAATATGTTTGCTCACCTTCTTGGCACTATGTGTTTTAACCAAGGTCACCTCTCTGAGAAAGGTTGTTTCCCCAGGTAGGGATTTTCCCCTGAAGTTAGGGAGGGAATAAAACCCCTTAACTAAGTGCCAGGCAGGTAATTAATCACTTTAACTATGAACAATCATGCTTAAGCTACATAATCTTTACTCCCTGGAATGGAGATAAGAAACACCCTAACCTTTGGAATAGAGATTGATAGGATTGGAATCAACTGGTGTAAATACAGATGTAACAAGACAACAAGACACAGAACCTAGACACAGAACCTACACAGAACCTAGAGACAGAAGAACTTCGCTGGAGAGAACATGGCAAAAGATCCTGGACAGAAACTGGCAACAGAACCTAGAGACAGAACCTAGAGAGAACATGGCAAAAGATCCTGGACAGAAACTGGCCACAGAAACTGGAGACAGAACCTAAAGACAGAACCTAGAGACAGAACCTAGCGAGAGAATATGGCAAAAGATCCTGGACAGAAACTGGCCACAGAACCTAGAGACAGAACCAAGCAAGGAACATGGCAAAAGATCCTGGACAGAAACTGACCACAGAACCTAGAGACAGAACCTAGAGACAGAACATGGCAAAAGATCCTGGACAGAAACTGGCAACAGAACCTAGAGACAGAACCTAGCGAGAGAACCTGGCTACAGAACCTGGATAGAACATGGCAAGAGAACCTGACTAGAACCTGGTGACTGAACCTGGCTGGAGAACCTGGACAGAACCTGGCTGGAGAACCTAGCGAGGGAACATGGCTACTGAACCTGGCTGGAGAACCTGGAGAACCTGGCTGGAGAACCTGGCTGGAGATCCTAGCAAGAGAACATGGACACAGAACCTGGCTGGAGATCCTAAAAAGAACTTCGCTGGAGATCCTGAACAGAACTTGGCTGGAGATCCAGACCAGAACTTGGATGGAGATCCTGGATAGAACCTGGCAGGAGAACCTCTCTATGCTGATCAACAGAACCTGGCTGGAGAACCCAACTATGCTGATCAACTGAACACTGTCTCCATGTCATTCCTTCTTCACCGACTCCGTCCATACCTTTGGGGACCCCTGGACCTGCTGGGGTTGGACCCCAGCACATCCCCTGTAAAGGGTGTGCAGGAGGCAGCTGATTGATGTTTCTCACTCATCAATGTTCCTAACTCTCTATTCCTCTCACTTCTTCTCTGTAAAAAAATCAATAAAATATATTTTTTTAAAAAATGGGGCTGAAGTTTTGTATGTCTTTTGTTTTTCAAGCAATTTGTTTGTTATAATTTCCAAAATTATTAGTTCACAACACATTGAAATTTTTAAAAAGCAAAAACAGTAATCCTGTCTTTCACCACAGATAATTTGAGAAGCACTACTTTAAAAAATAAATGATGGGATGGGATCTTTACTTGGTCCTCTTTGAGGAAGTGGTTTTATGTATTTTAGATAATATAAACAAAGACTCCCCCAAAATAAGATCACATTTACATCCTTGATGAAAATTTCAAAGACTTCCAATCAAGATGGCAGAGTAGGTAACTCTGTGCTTGCCTCCCTCCACAACCACATCAAAACTATAACTGAATTATAAAACAGTCATAATTGAGAAGTACCTGGAAACTAGCTGAACAGAATTCCTATAATTAAAGACATAAAGAAGAAGCTGTGATGAGACTGGTAGGAGGGGCAGAGATGAAGAAAGGACAGGTCCTTCACCCATGGTGTTGAGGCAGGATGGTAAGAAGCTAGAAAAATTCTTTGGCAAGTGAAAAGGGGAAACTGAGACAAGATAATTAAACAAGGCCAAACAATTTGATCAATTTACAGCCAGCTAGTAAATCACAAGACCTTGCTTTTCCTAACCAAAATCAATTTAGAGCAAATAGTTTGTACTTTCCCTTCTTAACCAGAAAATAAAGAGCTTAAATCACCCTGATTGGGAAGATAGTTAGCAGAGACCCAATTAGTGCCATTTGTGCCAGTCAAATGCATTGGTGTGTCAGGGGAACAAGTAACAAAAAAACCTGATTAGAGGCAGATGGACTCAAGATAAAAGTAAAGCAGTGATCATCAGAGAATGACCCCAAACTCCTCAATATGCTCATTTTTATTAATTAACACATTGAAGGACACACCTGAAAAACTAATGAATATTTTGGTAAGACCCTCTCCTGACATCTCCCCTAGAATTCACACTCACATAAGAAAGATAAAAACCATCAAGACAAAGAATTCCAGTGTGGGCTCTCTCTGGAACATGCCCCTGCCTGTTCTTGAGCATGAATTTTTACTTTCTTTCTCCTAAACGCTAAGGGTCCCCAAAAGACTTGCAACCAGGTGAGCAGTAGGCAGTGGAAGCCCATCCAGGGCCTACCTCCTGAACCTGTCTCAAAGGCTCCCCTTCTTCTCTCATTTTCCTGTGAGTTAACAGTAGCCCTGCCTTGACTCACTTTTGTCACTGTGACTTTTACTTTTCAGTGATCTAATAGCAGCACCGCCTTGGATCATTTCTTTACTATAACATTTCCAGGGACCCAAAGCAGAGCACCACTTAGGCTTTCTTCTGTTACTTCCACCATAAACCCATGGACTTGTATTGTCAAATCTTTCCTGAATGAAGTAAGGAATCCACACACTACAGGCCAGCTCAAGGCAGACCCATTCCTGGCTTGGTCCCTGTCCAGTGACACTTTTTTGGTGACTTAGATGGGACATGGAGTTGTTTTCTCTTCTTTATTCTCTCTCTAATTCATCCTTTCTGTCACTTCTTATCACCAATGTAGGGGAAAACAACATGTTAGCAACAGAGTAAGTCCTTCCTCAAAACGTGCTTCATCAATGCTGAGATGGAAGATAAGCCTGCCCTTTGAACCTGGAATAACCCTCTAGTGAGTCCAGGACCTGATCACCCCTGATGTTCGAAAGGACCCTGTCCTCCCCTCATTTTGCCAGTGTGGAGCTGAGTTTCCTGTCTGAGCAGAGTTAATCAATCCTCAGGGCATCTACCATCAATATATTGTTGGTAAGGCTACTCTCAGGACTTGGGGTAAACATGTCCACAAGGCAAACACACTTTCACTTTGTATTCTTCTCTCTACTAGGGATCTGACTTGCATGACCTGGTTCAAGGCACAATTAAATGGGCTCCTGGACAATGTTACTGTTGTGCCTCATACTTTATGTCCTGGTCATCTGTTTGGAGCATTTTTTACAACGATTTTGACAACTTCATTCTTGTCATGTATCTTATTTTCTGTCACTGGGTTTCTCTTTCTTCTGTTTAAACAACTCTTTGAAGTGTTACATATGCAATTTCTTGAATTGGGGCCAAGACTTTCTTTGTTTCCATAGCTCATTCACAGCCTTTAAAGCTTTCATTGAAAGTCCAACAGGTTTTCCTGCCTAATAATAATTGAAGGAAAAGTATCATTTTAAAAAAACTCAAATAACTGAAGTCACCCATGCCTGATAACTCCCCTCCCTCTCTCCAGACTTCTTTAAAAATATATTTTTATTGATTTCATAGAGGAAGGGAGAGAGAGAGAGATAGAAACATCAATGATGAGAGAAAATCATTGATTGGCTGCCTCCTGCACACCCCCAACTGAGGATCTAGCCCACAATCCTGGCATATGCCCTGACCAGGAATTGAACTGTGACCTTCTGGTTCATAGGTTGATGCTCAACCACTGAGCCATGCTGGCAGGGCTCTCCAGACTTCTTAAACGTTGTCAAGGACAAATAAAAAATCTTGCGTTCTCTATAATTATTAGAAATACTATTTAGGTGTATAGTAAAAAAAATAAAAATGACTCCAAAAGGTCTGGACAAAAATATTTGATATTAAAGCTGGTTTGTTTGGTTAATGTATTTGAGAGTTATTAACATAAGTATATGTTTGTTTGGCCTGGGGGTACAAAAATAAGTTTATGTGATTTCTGCTACAATTTTTGTCAAGAAAACATCTTGAGTAATAGACTTCAAAATTTTATAAAGTTGTTAAGAACTAATAAATAGAAGTAACTGAAATAACATGAAATACTGAAACATTGATTCCTATAGTCTTAAATTCACCTACTTTGGCTTTTAATTAGAGGAGCTAGAAAACATAATTGGAACTATTAATGAACATCTTACACTTTATTAGAAATTTATATATTGTGAGATTGACCAGAGAACTTATATGCACATATAAGTGGACACAGTGCAGTGAAGGCAATGGAGAGGGGAAATGGGCACAGCAGTCAATGGGGAAGGAAAGGGGACTTTCAACAATAAACATAGATGGACATGCTCCCTGGACAAAACTGGAATTACAAGTAAAATACAGAAAAACTTCTGGAATAATCAAGGGAAGACTCGCTGGAGAAAACCTGGTAATTGAGGACAGAAAGTGGAGACCACATAGAGATTGATAGAAGAGACAAAGGCACGAAAGGACTGGCCAGGCTCCCACAAATAGCAACTAAAGTTCTGGAGCGATATCTCAGCTGTGAGGGGTTGCCACTGAGAACTCTGGTATGTAATCCCCAAGCTGGGCCCACCAGCCCAGAGTACCAGAACTGAGAAGGGTACCCACATAACATCAGGCTGTGAAAAGCAGCAGGGTTGCTGTTGGCCAGGGAGAGATAGCTGGAAATGCTGGAACCCTCTTAAAGGGCCAATGCACAAAATTCCCTGTGGAGCCACTCACCTTGTGCTCTGAAAAATGGAGGGAAGAGTGGACTGGAGCTGTGTGAGCAAAAGCCAGGATCAGGGGCTCTGGGATTAGAGCTCAGCAGACACTCATGTTTCCTATGCTGAATAATTCCCTAACACTGTGGAAGTCATCTTTCTCATACAGACAGTTGTTATACAGGCAGCTTTGCCTGGAGGTAAGATAGCTGAGCCACCCTATTGGAAAATACCTTGCCCTACAGTGTGGAGTTTCTGAGACCCATTTAGAGACTGAGAATGACAATTAGCCTCCAGGCAGAAGCAATTGCCCCACCCTGTTTAAAAGAACTCTTGCCCCACCTGTGGATGATTCCCTGAGGGCAATTTATGATGGAATCCTATCAATCTGTAGGCAGAGGTCTCTGGAGGATTTGAGTCTCTGCCTGATCTAATTAGTGAGAAACAGTTTTTGACACTGTCCTGCACCAGAGATTGAGAGGTGTAGCAAATCTACTTAATAATGAGCCAATAAACCAAACAGGGAGCCAAAATGAGGAGACAAAGAAACAACCCCCAAATGAAAGAACAAGAAAATTCTGCAGAAGAAGAGATAAATTAAATGGAGATAAGAAATTTATCTGATATAGAGTTCAGAATAATGATGCTACAGACACTCAACAGCATGAGAAAAGATACAGTAACTATGAAAACAGAAATAAAGAATAACATAGCACAAATAAAGAACACATTGGAAGGAATGCACAGCAGACTAGGGAAGCTGAGGAATGGATCAGTGAATTAGAAGACATGGTAGGAAAAATCACTCAATTAGAGAACCAAAAAAAAAAAAAACCCAAACAAAACAAAACCCCAAAACAACCAATCAAACAAACAAAAACCCAGGAGGAAAGCTTAAGGGAGCTGTGGAAAACCTGAAACATATTATTTGAATAGCAGGTGTGCCAGAAGAGGCAGAAAGGCAGAAAGGGGTGGAGAACGTGTTTAAAGAAATAATTGCAGAAAACTTCCCTAACCTGGTAAAGAAAAAAGTCACACAAGTTCAGGAGGCACAGAAAAACCCAGGCAAGAAGAACCCAAACAGGCCCATGCCTGGACACATTATAATTAAAATGCCAAAAATAAAGACAAAGAGAGAATCAAAAGGCAGTAAGAGAAAAGCAATTTATTACCTACAATGGAGTTCCCATTGGTTGACACCTGATTTCTCATCAGAAACTCTACAGGCCAGAAGGGAATGGAATGAAGTGTTCTAGATAATGGAAAGCAAGGATCTGAAACCAAGATTACTATATCCAACAAGGCTATCATTCAAAATAGATGGTCAAATAAAGAACTTCCCAGACAAAAAAAAAAAAAAAAAAAAAAAAAAAAAAAAAAAAAAAAAAAAAAAAAACTAAGGGAGTACATCACCACCAAGCCAGCATTACAAGAAACTCTAAAGAAAGTGCTGTGATGACAAGAAGAAATAGAGAGAGAAACCTAGACATAAAGAATTAAAGTGGCAATAAATAAGTACCCATCAATAATAACCTTAAATGTAATTGTATTAAATGCTCCCATCCTAAGACATGGGGTAGCTGTCTGGATATAAAAACATGACTTAACTATATGCTGTCTACAAGATACCCACATCGGAACAAAAGACACACATAGGATGAGAGTGAAGGGATGGAAAAAAATTTTCCATACCAATGGAAAAAAAGAAAAAACATCTGGAGTGGCAATACTCATATCCAACAAAATAGACTTCAAAATGAAGGCCATCACAAGAGACCACAAAGGTCACTACATAATACTAAAGGGATTGATCCAACAAGAGAATAACACCCTGGTAAACATATATTCACCCAATATAGAAGCACCTTGCTGAGAACCAAGATCAACAGTAATTAATATAAATTTGAGAGGTCTAGTCAGAAGGCTGAATTGGGCTTTTTGATATTCACGGGGTGAATATTTGCATTTTATTACTTACTGCCTAAAGCAAACTCCCCAACCTGATAATCTTACTGTTTACTAAACAATCACCTTTGATATATCTATTTGCATTCCTAAAACGCAATTGTGTTATTCTAGTAAATAAAAACATGGGAATGGAGATTCAGTGAAACTTGGCTACTACAGCTAAGCTTTCCCTGGCTTCCCCCATAATTTCCAAATTTATATTTCTTGTCTTGTGTCTTAATTTGCACATCAGCCCTTTCTCCAAGCCTTTGAACCCGAAAGCCACATGGGCTGTGGCTTTTCACAATTGGCGCCTTGAACTGGGACTTGGAGAAAAAGAATTTGCCTGAGTGGAAAAAAAATCACTGGATTGGTGGTGGAAGATTAAACTGAGTGCAAAACTCTTGTCAGCTTCGGAAGCCCATGGATCCATAAGTGTTTGAGTTATTTCTTTTGTTTCAGCCAGTTCATAATGGGGCAGAATTCGTCGAAAGGGGAGAGACTTGCTTGTAGACTTTTGGCTTGCATGCTAAGGAATAAGGGAGTTGCAGTGTCAGAAGATCTTCTTTTACAGTTTCTACAGATTATTATAGAATATAATCCATGGTTTTCTGATGAAGTTACATTGGATATTGAATGTTGGGAAAGAATAGGTCAGAACTTGAAAGAAGCTCAGCAACAAGGGAAAAGTTTGCCTCCAAATTGTTTTTCCTTGTGGAAAACGGTGTTGCGTTTACTAGAGCCTTTCAGAGATGAAAGACCTCCTCCCTTTGCACCCTCTGCTCCTAAAGAGAAGCAGAAAGATGGATTGGAGGAGTATCATTCTTGTCCTGATTCTGAAACATTTAAGTCGCCAGTAATAGAATCACCTATGCAAAGAGCCATCCGAGAAGGATTACAGGACATGAAAGTGGAGGATAAACTTGCTTTTCCTATTATACAGGCAGCTAACCTACAATTCCCAAATCAAATAATAAGACAGCATGAAAGATTTGACTTTAAAATGATAAAGGCCTTGCGTGATAGTGTGATTCAAAATGGCCCAACGGCTCCATTCACTGGAGAAATTGTAACTAACATTTCTGAAGCATTCCTAGCTTCTTATGATTGGTATTCTCTAGCCCTTGCAACTCTGGATGGAGGAGATTATTTGCTTGGAAGGGAGAATTTTAGAGAAATGTCAAGAAGAACCTTCTTCAAATCTCAGACAGAATGTTCAAATAACTTTTGAGATGCTTTCAGGACAGGGGCAATTTAGTGACGTCCAAAATCAGCTCCTCTACATCCAGCAGGCATATGAGCAAATTAGACTTTGTGGAAGAAAAGCCTGGTGGACTTTACTAGCAAAAGGGGAACCTGAAGGAGCCTTTAGTAAGTGCATGCAGGTGCCCATTGAATCATTCTCTGATTTTGTAGCTTGCCTCCCTCGAGCAGTGAGATGGCAGATTCAACATGAGACAGCAGGAGATATTTTGACTCAGCAATTAGCTTATAAAAATGCCAATGCTGATTATAAGAAATGTCTAACGCCTCTAAGAAAAAATAGTACCATTACAGAAATTATTCGAGCATGTCAGAATGTGGGGTCAGGCTTTTTTCATGGAAGCTTATTAGCTGCCGCAATTACAACAAGAAACAAATCATGTTTCAGCTGTGGACAGCAAGGACGTTTTAAAAAGGAATGTATGCAATCAAAAAGGACACAAGGTTATGCTCAAGGAGAAGGCATGAGCATTCTGCCTCCCAACTCAGATAATGCAGGTTTATGTCCCAGGTGTCAGAAGGGGAATAATTGGGCCAGTCAGTGTAGATCTAAATTTCATAGAAATGGCCAGTCATTACATCAAGACATAGGAAATGGCTGGCCCCAGGGAAACAGCCGGAGGGGCTCCTCCAGCCCCATTATTAAATAAGGGGAAGTTCCACCCTGCCAGGGCCACAGAAGATTCCCTTCTTCAAGTCACTCCAGAAAGAAATGCTGGCTTTGATCTTAATAGCACAATAACAATCACCCTGACCGCAGGTATGGCTAGACAAGTTGTTCCTACAGGAATCTGGGGACCTGTGCCACCAGGAATGTTAGGTTTAGTCCTAGGAAAGAGTGAAAATATGCTGTTTTTCCTGGAGTCATAGATTCAGAATATGAGGGAGAAATCAAAGTAATTTTAGAATGCAAACATATTATGCAAATTACTCCAGGACAAAGAATTGCTCAGCTCCTGCTTTTACCTTATATTCAGCAAGGTGAAGTTATAAATAAGAAGAGAGGTGCCGAACCGGTTTGGCTCAGTGGATAGAGCGTCGGCCTGCGGACTGAAAGGTCCCAGGTTCGATTCCGGTCAAGGGCATGTACCTGGGTTGCGGGCATATCCCCAGTGGGAGATGTGCAGGAGGCAGCTGATCGATGTTTCTCTCTCATCGATGTTTCTAACTATCTCTCTCCCTTCCTCTCTGTAAAAAATCAATAAAATATATATAAAAAAAAAAAAAAGAAGAGAGGGACACAAGGATTTGGAAGCTCAAATATATATTGGATACAGGAAATTAGCAAGACCCATCCTATGATCAACCTAAGAATAGAGGGAAACTGTTTAAAGGTTTAGTAGACACTGGAGCAGATGTTAGTGTTATCAGTCAAGAATTCTGGCCTCCAAGTTGGTTTATGGTAGAAGCTATGGGCTTTATTACAGGAGTTGGAATCCTGATAACATGCAATGCGGTGCTGCAGTGTTAAAGTGGCAAGATGAGGAAGGACAAACAGGATGGTTTCAGCCCTATGTAGTCTCTGGAATTGCAGTCAACTTATGAGGCTGAGATGTTTTAGAAGGTTTATAAGCTTGTATTATTACCGGCAAGGGAGAGCAGTTCACAGGAAGACGAGGATTAGAATATCAGCCTTTTTAGGAGTTGTTGGGGGCCAGATGTAAGCTGGCAAGGTCCTTGCACCTGAAGGGGCTAGCAAGGCTGGGACCCTTACCCACACAGTTTTCCCAGACTTGTTTGGATGGCGGTTATCAGTAGGATGAGAGAAACCTTTGTAGAATGAGAGCAGCCTTTCATAGCTTACCAAGAAGTCTGTAACTATTTACTGAGATATGCTGTACTGAGAACTTGTCCTTCTGCTGTGTCTCTCCCTTAGAGATTAAGAGGAACAAAGAATACATTCCTCTTGACAGACCTCCTATTCAGTGTGTTATGTATAAATAGGATTGTGTGGCTAATAAAGTTGCTTTCAGTTCCTCAAGAACTGGAGTCCTCCCGATCCCGCTTTCCTGTCTTTCTTTCTTTTCTCAATTCCCACCTCCCTACCTCAGCCCGGCTCAAATTGTCAGGCTGGCCCTGACAAGGAGTGGTCACTGCTAAATCTCCTCACCCCCCATGCTGAGCCTATACAGTGGAAAGATGATAGACCTACACTGAGTGGCCAGATTATTATGACCACACCATTGCCAGAGTCCATTCATTGTCTTTACTAGCTGAGTTTAGACAGAGACCCCCCCAAAAAGGCTAGTAACCTTTGAAGTTCTAGTAAAGGTCAGAACTGTGAACTACCCAGTTAATTTAAGTAAAAATAGTTGAAGCATCTCCACCTTAGTTCACTTAATTCCTTAGGTACTTATGTAGATCTTTGTTGATTATTGTTGATCAGATACTCCTGGAGATCTGTTGATGAGCTAATCATATACTCTGCCTATTCCTGAAAATTGTCTGCTGATGTGTGTCATTAAAACCTCCTTACCCTAAGGGCTACTCCAGATGAATAAAAGCTTGGTGAGACCTGAGCACGGAGAGGAAGTCTTTCCGGACTTGCCCGCCTGGTCCCCCGGTATTGCAAAATTATCTCGTGTCTCTTTCTTTCATTTGTTGTGCGGCTCTTCTTTCAGATACCGAACCCTACTCCACGCGGGTCGTGGAAGGAATCACTCAGCACCCCATCAGTACTTCGTTGGGCCACCTTTTGCCTTCAGTACTGTGGTGATTCTTCTTGGCATTGACTCCACAAGATGTTGAAAGGTGATGCAAGGAATCTGACACCATGCTTGATGAATAGCACTGTCCAGTTGTGAAATTTGATGGTTGTGGAACCAGCTGCCTGCTGGCTCTTTTAACTTCATCCCACAAATGCTCAATTGGATTGAGATCTGGTAATTGTGGGGGCCACCTAAGCAAGGAAAAGTCATGTTCTTGAAACCACTCCTGCACAATACGAGCACCATGGCATGAAGGAAGTCATCTCCATTGGGATACGCCATCAATATGATAGGATGAACTTGATCAGCAACGATACTTAGGTATGTTGTGCTATTCAGACTTTGTTCCACATGAATTAAAGGGCTCAAATCATGCCAGGAAAACATGCCCCAGTAGGGAATGTGCTGGGCTGCATATCTGGCGCTCCAGCCAGACGGGGCACGCCGTGCTCTCTGTTCCTAGAACACATAGATAGGAATGTGCTGATGCTTCAGCCAGGCAAGGCACTCCATGCTCTCTGTCCCTAGAACACATAGATAAGAAGGTAGTCACTGTACTGATACTGTACTGTGTCAGGAACTAATTGTGTACACAAGGTTTTGTAACTAACTTTGTGGTTTTTGCAAATAAAAATGCTGTAACTCCTGTAGTCGGCACTGCACTTCAGCCTCTGCTTCAGCAGGGTGCTGTAACTATAGTCACTGGCCAGCTTAATAAAGGCTCCTAAATCTTGATCTGAGTCCCTGGTGGTTGTCTCCACTGGTTGCCCCATTACATTTGGAGGCCCCCAGCGATATCCACTCTGGCCAAGTTGCCAGTGTACACCCCGGATGCCCCAGGTGAGGACACTCCAGTCTCCGTCCTGGGTCCCAGGCAGGCGGAGTGTTTTGCTCCCAAAACTGCAATCTGAAAACAATGAGCCACATGGACCTCAGCGGAGAGGTAAGAATCTGGTATCTGTGGAACATTCCCTTTAGGATTCAAAAAAGGGCTGGACGCAGCAGAACCTCGGAGTCCGACTGCCCGGATGCAACGGCGTCTGGGGGGTCCTGGTCTGGGAAACCTTGGGTTGCATTTGTCTGGTTTGTTTTGTCTTTGTTCTTTGTTGTTTTTGTCAAAATGGGCCAGGGTCAGTCGTCTTCCTCGACCCCCTATCAGTCAGGCCCACTCTAAGTAAATGGAAAGGGAGCTTGATCACCTCCCGGGAAGCCATAGAGCTCCCTTAGGCAATTAGTCAGGAATTGGTTGGATTGTTTAAACTCTGGGTAAATATCTGGTAGAAGTAAAAACTTGGGCTGTCTGGTATATAAATGTGGGACTTTGGAGGTGAGTGGATTTGGATTCGATTGAGGAATTATGAGTGAACAGCTTTTTGTTTGTGTGGGACTAGCCAATTTGCTACTCCAGTCTGGGCTAGTCTACTGAGAGAGTATGAGTACGGGTGTTTGTCTGTCTTGGGTCTGCGTGAAATGAAAGCTACTTTGATTTAGTCTGCATTTCTGTTGATTCATCTAGCTAAATGTTTGGACTGAGCCCATAATGGTCTGTAAAAGTCTCTAGCAGCTGCGAGATTTATTTTTCTCAGAGTCCTTTGCTCTCTATTACAGAGGGAATCAGCCCACTTAGCTAATAAAAATTTCTGCCTATCAGTTGCTCTTATCTGAGTTGTAAATTTGCTCTATTAAATTGAAATTTTAAAGTTCTAGGGTAGATTTAAAGGCTAAAAGAAAGGCTGGCTAGGTTCTGAGATTGCTTGTAAGAAAAGCAAGAGAGAAGTCTTTTCAAGTTAACTATTTTCTTAGCAAATTAACAAAGTAGTAAATTTCAAAGAACAAAGAACTTATTTATGGTTTTCTTATCTCTTTTGGTGGATGGAGACTTCCAGGGTCAGGGCTTACAGCTCCACAAGGGTGGAGAGATTTACTGGCCCTGACCCTGCCTGTGACATCATAGTCCAACATTAGCCACCTGAGGAGGAACTAAGGCTGAAGTTATTATTAACTGTCTATGGACCCCGTTAATCCTGGTTGTGTGTTTTGTTTGACTTGCCGCTTTCAGTTATTTATTAGGATCCTCATAGAGGACATAACCTGGTCTTTCCCTTCCTCCCTCATCCTGATTCTGACAGCATCTGTAACTGGATTAAAGATATTTTCTTTCAGGAGGCCCTCCAGGGTTTCAGTCTGCAAGAAATCTCCCTATACTCCCTTATCCTCATCCTCTATCTTTCCAGGCCGACTAAGCGTCATTTTTCTCCACAGGTTGGATCCCAGCCTCCAGGAGGGAGGACTAATACAGCAGTAGTCTGTGGTTTTCTCTGAAACTCCCACTGTTTAAAGAGAGACAAACAACTGGACTGGGGGATTGGTCGGAGAGGTCAAGAGTAGTAAAGGAGGAGGATTTAAGATCCTCTAAGAGTAAAGAGGAAAAATCTGTGAGGGAAAGCAACAGGCCCTGGGCTGAGAGATGGGGAGGGGGGGTGTCGGCAGTTAATTATGAAGCAGGCTGCAGGCATAGGGGTTACCACCAGGTGTGTTATCAGGCTGTGAGCACAATTAATCTTTCTCTGCCCTGGTTTATTCTTTTTAACCCTTCCAATACTAAATTAGATCAATACCTGTTCTTAGTTTTATCACAGAAGGTCTAGGTATATTTTCTTGAAAGTAAAAGTATATTTAAAATGTGTTCATAAATATTAATCTAAAAATGCTGACTGTTCACTTTTGGTAGTCATTAAAGGATTGAGGTTTCTAAGAATAAGAATTCGAATACATTAAAAAACAACTAAACTCCCAGGGGCCAAGCAGAGGAGAAACGGAGCTGAAGTCCGCAGCTGCCCTGGTGATTTAGAACTGTTTGCTAGGCAGACTCAGCCCCGAGATCCAGGACAAAGAAGGGGGCTGGATGCCTGAGCTGCCTGCAGTGGCCCTAAAATAAAAGCAGCAGCAGCAAGAAAAGTGGGGGGCAGCAGAAATTTATCTGACACTAGAGCTTCCCTGCTGCTGCCCAGTGAGTAATGAGTGTTTTACAACAAGCAATACAAGACTTAGGCCTTTGGCTTGCTGGCTACAGCAGTTAAGCCAGAAACCAGTGACTGCTACTAGCCTTCCTGCAGCCCCAGGAATAGAGCAGAGAGCCTGGGATCTATGAACATTGCAGATAGAACTAGTGAAAGCTCCCTGTTTGCAAATGTACTGAAAGAGTTCAGTACCTGTTGCTGCTGGAAGAGGAGGGGCTGATATCCCCTTCCAGTGCACTCCTTTGGGAAAGGCCTGATCACTGCTCTGCCACAAAGGGTACTGGTGGAAAGACAAGGATAGCAGGGCCCTGTAACTAATAAACAGGGTTAACAAAAGGGCAAAGAAAAGGGCACTCTCCCTGGACCTTAGAGCCATCAGGACTTTAAAATTCTCCAAGAGAGGAGGAGTCTGACTCAGATACTGGCCAAGACCCCCTTGGGTTAGGTGGACTGGAAGCTACATATTGAACTTATAGACTGCAGTTTGTTAGGCAGAGGTCCAAGCCCAGTTGTATAGGGATTAAGCTGACTTTATACAGTAAAAAAATTTTCTCCTGTGCCAGAATACATTTTAAGGAAATTGGACAGACTGTGTTTGTGGCTAGAAAGAACTGGCCGCAATGCACAGCCCTGACAGTGGCCTGCAGAAAACTGTATAATAGACTTAGATGATGCCTGCATCTTCATGGACATGGCTCCAGAGAGACAAGGACAACTTAGCATTGTATAAGAAGGTCATTTCCCTAAGATGTTTGTATAGCCCTACCATGTGTCATGTATGATAGCAGAAAATTTGGCTGCCTGAAGTAGCCACATTGCCCATATTGTACCTCATTATGTTGACATGTTAGATTAACCTTAATTCTCTTACAGATTTGAATGCAGTTGTCAAAAGGGCAGGTGCCCAACTGGACAAAGAAGAATACCCATCAGGTTTTGGTCTCTATTGAGAGACAGTTGGCAGCCTGTATACTGTCTTGCAGGCCTGTGTGCCATGCCCATGTCAGGGGTGGCACAAACCTCAACTATAGGAAACTGGGGAAGGCCTGTCTGGAACAGAGGGAAATAGTGAAGTGGTGAATACTAGCCCTCTGTTACAGGAATTACAGACCCTGTGAGGTCCTGTGACATGTGAGACCCTGTAAAGAAATAAAGCTCCCTTAGTCTATTCTGAGAGAACAAGTCAAGTAAGGGGAGCCCTACTACAGGGACAGCTGTAACTATATACTTAAATATAGACACACTGTAAATTTTTTCTTGCCATTTGAAGACAGTTATATTACTCTGAAGAGGCCATGAAAAGGACTGACAAGGAAAATCAGAAGATCTTAAGGCAGGTCAGTAGCCCTTTCTCCTTATGTAATTCCTCTGAAATTTGGTAATACTTAATAAATAAATCATGGCAATAAATTTCTTTGCATATATTCAATAAGACCAGTTTCCAATAGTGGTTTTATTGACCGAAAACTTTAACTGGAGTATCATGTTTTAAAGAGCCCTGTCTGAGCTATAAAGACTTAAAGCCAATAAGAGTACCATAGAGAAAGCCTGGTATCCTGCTTGGTAGCCCTGAAAATAGCTGATGCTGGAGCATCAGGCCCATGCCCTACCATCACTGGTGGTTGGTCAGAGTACAAGAGGAGCAATAAGGGCACCTCTGTGTCCTTGCGGAACCCCCACGCACTCTGGGCCATGACAAGTAGGAGGGCTGCTGAGAAGGGCCTTAAAGCAAGGACAATGGGACTAGGCAGAGCCACTGCAGGTGAGGAATTCACCTAACTTAGCAAATACTGCAGGCAGGCCTGATGGCAGCTGGATGGCTTGGCTTCCTGGCCCTATGGGGCACATTAAGATTCAATCATGAAATTCCATCAAAGGTAGTCAGTTACCATTCTTATTGTGTTTATGCAAACAATCAGGCTAAATTTAATACAGTAAATAAATTAGTATTTTAATAAACAGAGGTATAATTTTAAGGAGAAAAACTCTATTTCAATAGAGGTTATTAAAACTGAAATGGTTTCTTTCTCTTCCACCAGACCATTTGTTACAGTTTGTCTCTGCCAGGTCACAAGCCCACCTCCTTCTATGCCCAGGCCTCATAGTCCCTCTGACAGACAGCAAGGATCTCTTTGCTCTGAGAGAAAACTCCGTCCCACCTCAGCACAAAGCAGTTACAGAAGAAATCCAATGTCCATTTTCCCTAAAAGAATTCAGAGCCAGGGTCCTTGAAGTAATATAGTAGGCAGTTAGATAGACATGAGCAGAGCAAGGACAATGGGCCAATTGGCACTGCCAGATGTAACTAAGTCTTTCCACCTCTATGTATGTAAGACAAGGGGACTCCCCAGAAGCAAGAGGGAACCAGTTTTCAGACAAAACAGCCAAAGAGACTGCAAAAAGACCAGTAGGGCCACTTGAAGTACTGGTAGGAGTACCACCCTGGAATCTACAGCCAAACCCTGTTTACACCTCAGAAGAAAAGGAAACAACCACAAAATTACACACAAAAGGGACTTCCCAGGGATGGCTACTATTACCAGATGGAAGGCCTTTTGTTCCAGAGGCTTTGGGCTGAATCATCGCCTCCCAGACACAACAAAGTACTCAACCTGGGAGGAACCAAATTAGCTGAACTCCTGGGAAGGGAATACTACATACCAAGGCTACATCGGATAACCCGGGATATAGCCAGAAGGTGCCAAATTTGTGCCCAGTCCTTACAGGCACTCCAGACCAGCTCAGCAGCTGTGTACCAAATCGTCCGGGCAGCTCATCAGGAAGCCTATGTGCCCAACCCAAACAGCCCACCTGTGTGTGCCCCTGGTGATTTGGTCTGCGTGAAGTGACATGATCCAGGTACTCTTGAGCCTCAGTGGGAAGGGCCTTTCCAGGTCATCCTAAGCACCCCAACTGCTGTCAAAGTTGGGGGAAAGAAGTGCTGGATTCACCGCACACAAATCAAGAAGGCTGAAGACGCATCAGGACAATGGACTGTAGAGCGCACAGCAGACCCACTCAAGGTCAGACTGAAAAGAGACCCTGTCTAGGCATCCTCCTTTTATGCCTCCTGGTTTTGGCAAGTGGGAATCCCCACCAAGCCCCAGTTTACTCCTGGGAGGTCACCTGCACGCTGGATGGTAAAATCATTGGGAAGGCCACCACCTCAGGGCCCCCGAAGCTACATACTGATCTTTGCAAAATATTTGGGAAAGAATGGAACCACCCCCTCACCATAAGGGGATCTGGGATATTAGTGGGAAATGCTGGGTATGTATCTACACAGACATATGGGTGTGGAAGCCTTAACCTTGAACAAGACCTATGGCGAACCCAGCACTATGTCTTTCCCCGAGAAGGGCCCCCGGAGTGTAGGGGTGAAGATGACTTTTACTGTGCCTCTTGGGGCTGTGAAACCTTAGCCCCATGGAAGACCACTGACTCACTACTCTGGTTTACCAGGACAGTGAGGCCTGGGGCACCCACGGCCAACTGCTCAGTTGGGGACTGCAATCCAGTAATGCTACAATCTTTAGACTGGAGGGAAGACTATTGGGAAGGGGGAAAAATATGGGGGATTTGACTATATGTGTCAGGCCGGGATCTGGGCGAACTTTTCACCATTCAACATCGCACCCTTCCCCTGGTCCAAAACCCTGTGGGCCCCCTGCACCCAATATTCCAATCTGAGCCCCCATGGCCCCCTAGGCCTATGCAAGCTCCAACCCTGCCTCCATCTGTTCCAGGAACTCCTTACTGGAACAACAAGGAGACACTGGAGCCAGCCCCAACACCAACCGGATCTTTGGGGGAACTTAAACCACCTCCGGAAACATCTCACAGGGGTTCAGTGGGGACTCTAGAGGTTATGTTCCACTTCCTTAACAAAACTTCACCCAATATGACTAAGGACTGTTGGTTATGTCTAAACCCTGAACTACCTTATTATATAGGGATCGGGGCAAATATCTCTTTTGGATCAAATGCTTCTGAAATTCGCAACTACTCAGTTGAAAGCTTGCCCGATGGTCTCTGCATGTGGGGCCGCCAGTCTTACCTTAGAGGACTTACAGGGAGCTAGTACCTGTATAATCCCGGTAAATTACCCCTAAAGTCCTCTCCGTATTCTTCTTCCTGTACCCAGGTAATAGAACTTCCTAAGGAATATGATGAATCCTTAAATAGATATTTTGTTGCACCAGAGGGTACCTGGTGGGCATGTAATAATGGAATTACTCCCTGTGCTTTCCCCCCAATATTACTATCAAAATCAGATCCAGGCATTTGCATCCTAACCCACATACTCCCACAGGTATATTACTATTCAAGAGAAGGGGGAAGGGAACATCTATGGTTAGAGCCCAGGCTGTACAAAAGAGCACCCATCTTAGTTCCCCTCCTTGTTGGACTAGGCATAGCAGGATCCACAGCTGTTGGGACAGCTGCTCTGGTAACTGGACAGCAAAACTATAAGGAACTAGGGCAGCAAATTGACGAGGACCTCAGCACTCTTGAAAAATCTGTAGGACAGCTAGAAAACTCTCTAAGCTTTTTAGCAGAAGTAGTTTTACAGAACCGAAGGGGGCTAGACTTCCTATTCCTTAAACAAGGTGGATTGTGCCTAGCTTTGGGAGAAGCTTGTTGTTTTTATACCAACCACTCAGGAGTTATTCGGGAAAGTTTAAGCCAGCTTAGAAAATGCCTCTTAGAGAGGAAAGAAGAAAAGTAGAAGGAAATTGGTATAAAACCTCTTTACTTGGTTGCCCTGGTTAACCACCCTCCTGTCAGCCATGCTGGCCCACTGGTCCTACTCCTTATAATTTCACTGTTCGGTCCATGCCTCGCTAAATGCTTACTTAATATTATTCAAAGCAGAATCCAAGCTGTCAAGCTCATGGTCCTCCACACCCACTACCAACAAATCCCTAAAGAAGGCTGGCAGGAAGCAGAATCAATGATTTGATTCCCAATAAGACCAGTAGGGAATGTGCTGGGCTGCATATCTGGCACTCCAGCCAGACAGGGCACGCCGTGCTCTCTGTTCCTAGAACACATAGATAGGAATGTGCTGATGCTTCAGCCAGGCAAGGCACGCCATGCTCTCTGTCCCTAGAACACATAGATAGGAAGGTAGTCACTGTACTGATACTGTACTGTGTCAGGAACTAATTGTGTACACAAGGTTTTGTAACTAACTTTGTGGTTTTTGCAAATAAAAACACTGTAACTCCTGTAGTCGGCACTGCACTTCAGCCTCTGTTTCGGCAGGGTGCTGTAACTGTAGTCGCTGGCCAGCTTAATAAAGGCTCCTAAATCTTGATCTGAGTCCCTGGTGGTTGTCTCCGTGGGTCGCCCTATTACAATAGTAGTAGATCTTAAGGATTGTTTCTTCACCATCCCCTTGGCACCACAAGATAAACAAAGATTTGCTTTTTCAGTGCCATCTATTAATAATATAGAGCCCATGAAAAGATGTCAATAGAAAGTTTTGCCTCAAGGAATAGCCAATAGCCCTACTTTATGTCAAAAATATGTAGCTCAAGCTATTCAGCCTTTAAGGGATAAATATTCCCAGTGCTATATTGTTCATTATATGGATGACTTGCTCCTAGCAAGTCCACGGGAAGAACAGACTTTAGCAATGTTTTCTCAATTAGAAAAGGAACTTTCTAAATGGGGCTTAAAAATTGCTCCAGAGAAAGTACAGAAAAAAATGCCTTTCAAATATCTAGGTACCATAATTGAAAACCAATATACTAGGCCTCAAAAGGTAGAAATAGGAAAAGACTGCTTTAAAACCTTAAGTGACTTTCAAAAAATTATTAGGGGACATTAATTGGTTAAGACCTTATGTAAAAATATCTATAGAATAAATGACATATTTATTTAATATACTTAGAGGTGACTCTAATCTTTCCTAACCCTGAGTATTGACAGATGAAGCTAGAAAGGAGTTATAAAGAATTGAGCAGGCAATCTCCTTAACCCAAGTGGCACTGGTGCTGCCTGAATTGCCTTTATTGGGACAAATTAATCCTACTGCAAATAGTCCCACTGGAGTCATCTTCCAAAATAAAAACTCTCTTGCTATTATTGAATGGGTCCACCTAAGACATCAATCCTCTAAAACTGCACTTACATATATTGAACTTATGGCTCAGTTGATATTTCAAATTAGAAAGCACTGCAGACAGCTTAAAGGAGAAGAACCCCAATGCATTTACCTTCCCCTCACTGGGAAGCAATTAGAAATTTTATTTCAGACTGATTTAAATTGGCAAATTGGACTGAGTGGATATTCAGGGGAACTTAGTTGTCACCTACTAAAAGGCAAATTATTACAATTTCTATATCAGACTCCCATTATTATACCAAAAAATACTAGGCAGGAACCTATTCCTGAAGCATTAACTGTTTTTACTGATGAATCATCAAATGGAAAAGCTGCTTATCATACAATGAATTTAGACTGAGTCATCTAAACTAGTCATACTTCTGTACAAAGGATTGAGTTGGAAGCTACTAAGGCTGCATTACAGAATTTTCAAGATCCTCTTAATATTATCTCTGACTCTTCTTATGCTGCAGGTTTATTAAATAGAATTGACACTGCTCGTTTAAAATGGATCAGTGACAAAAGTTTATTTTTACTATTTAAGCAAGTTCAGCAGATTGTGCAACAGAGACAATATCCTTTTATACTATTCACATAAGGGCTCACAGTTTATTACCTGGCCCATTGGCAACAGGAAATACACATGTTGATCAATTGGTTGCTTTATTAAAACAGGCCTCAGAATCTCATCAGCTTTTACATCAGCCTGCCAAAATGTTGTCTAGACAATTCTCAATCTGTCAACAGCAGGCAAAACAGATTATCAGAGAATATCCCATTTGCATGTTACATCTACCTCAAGGGCCTAACACAGGAGTCAACCCTAGAGATTTGCTAAGGGACCATATCTGGTAAATGGATGTGACATGCTATACTTTCTTTGGACGCCTTGGGGCATTGGATGTCTCTGTAGACACCTTTTCAAAAAAGTCCTATGGGCTACTGCATCTACAGGGGAAATGGCAAAACAAGTTATTAATCATTGCCTTGCTGCTTTTTCCATCATGGGAATTCCAAAAAGTATTAAAACGGATAATGGGCCTGCTTACACAGCTGTCATTTCCAGCAATTTTGTAAAAAGTGGAAAACCAGCACATTATAGGAATACAGTGGGGCCTTGACTTACGAGTTTAATTCGTTCCGAGACCGAGCTCATTAAGGAGCTCGTTAACTCAAATTACTCTATCAACTCAATGCAAAAAATCGGCCGAGAGACAGCTGGTATCTCAAAAAACTAGTTAGTCAGGACACTTGTAAGTCAAGGCCCCACTGTACCATGTAATTCCCAGGGACAGGCCATTATTGAGTGCCAATATCAGTGGCTATAATCCCAATTTGAGAATCTAAAAGGGAGGATTACGATGGAGAAATCACCTGTGAGTAGGCTGCACCAAGCCTTAATTACTTTAAATTTTTTCACTTGTGATGCTGATGGCAAGACACCCATGGAGTTACACTGGTGTCAGAATAAAACAATGGAAAATGGTCTAGTTAAATGGAAATATTCTGAAACTGGTTTATGGAAGGGACCCGACCCACTGCTAACATTTGGTCTAGAGTATGCTTGTATATTTCCAGAAAATTTCTCCAAACCTGTGTGGATTCCTGCAAGAAATATTAAACTGCAACATGGATCTGAGAGAAGAATTAGCCAGATTAATGAGGACCTTGGGCCTGGAGCCACACCATGCAGCTGTAGACAATTGTTGTAACGTACCCCGCGAATCACAGAAGGACGCCTCAAGAAGTCGAATTAAAGAGTCACATTTATTGCAATCTGGGACTATGAGGGGCCATTCCCAAATCTCATAGCGATAAGATGGTGGCAAAACCAGACTTATATAGGCAAAGGTCACAAAGGTATTGATTACACCTCAAGGTTTGGAATGAGGCACCTGGCTCGCAAAAAAGCAGATTACAGAAGCAGAATTAAGCATGTTAATTATAGTTTCGGTTCTCAGGGTCACTGAATTGACAGAAATACATTATCTAGAGCCCTTGGGTAACTTGGGTTAAACTTAGGCATGTTATCTAAATTACAGTTTTGGATCTCCGGATCACTGAGTTGATAGAAACACATTATCTAGAGCCCTCTGGTCTCCTGACCACTGAGTTGTCAGGACAATTTAGAGTTATTGTGCTGTCCTGGTCTTGGGACCACTGAGTCACTGAAACACATTATCTGGAACCCTCGGGTCTTGGGATAATTGTGCTGTCCTGGTTCCCAGGTACAGAAGAATGTGCTTCGATAACCAGTAAGATCACAATCAATGGGATAGTCACGTTACAATCAATAAGGCATTCAATCGAATGGGATGATTTATACAATTCAGAAAATCAAAGTAACTTTTCTATTGTTAAGCCAAACAACAGGGTTAGAGTTAAACTACAGTTTCCACCTGAAATGGTTGCTACCATACTTCACAATC